>NC_057846.1:30465000-31715000 GCF_910594005.1 Cervus elaphus
ATATATATATATATATCATAATTTTATTTAATCTATAGCAAAATTTCGGATGGTTCCAATGAGCAACCAGACACAAACTTCTTTCCAGCAGATTCTCACACCATTTACCAAACGTAATAGTGCCTAGTGGGTTGTTGGAGTGGAGATTGGCAATGGACATTAAGCCAGATAATTCCAAAGCAATATTATACTAGTGTTTACAGAACATGGGCATATTGCTAAAAGAACATGCTAAAGGCTACTGAAGATGGAACTTATATAAACTGAAAGTGTTGCTCTTGCTTCTTGTTAGTTACCAAGCAGAAGCTTACTTTTGCATCACATGACAAACTTCAGAGAGAAGAGTTATCAACATGCTACCTGTTACCGAGAATGTTTATATAACTAAATTCAGGCTCTCCAGGGAGGAGTGGCATTATGGTCCATCATGTCAGTGGTTCTGGAGTGACTGATGAATGGCAGTACCTCTGCTCTCGTTTAGCAGTGAGATGGCCTCATGGTCTTTCAACTCAGTTCAGGGCCTCACTTTCCCAAAATGGAAACTAAGGGTGTTAAATTCAAAATATTTTTTAAATGCATCATGCATCAATGTTACCTTAATATCTTCTAAAGTATCAATGTTTAAGTCTGTGCTATATAGACTTTACTTTTACACTAATGTGGAAGTTTAACAAATAGAGCAATGTACTGAAATGAAATAAACAAGGAACAGAGGTGAGGAGTTGTCAAGCCCTTGATAAATTACAGTCCATTACATAATTCAGAGCATACAATAGAATTACCTGGGTTATAAGAGTTGTCTGAGCTCAGCATAACTATTTTATTTGATAATCAACTGTTCAAAAAGAGAAATACATGAACTAACATTGGATAAACATATATTCTTTATTCTATACTTAATTAAGACAATTTATGTTACTTTTAAAATTATAATCTCAAATATTTTTGGATTAAATTTAATTAATCCCAGTTTTATAAACATAAAAACCCTGTTTAGGAGTGGTCAAGTAAATCACCTGTTATACTTTTTTATGTTTTAAATTTAATGCATTTGCATGCATTTGCTCATTTATTTGCTAAATGGTAGCTACTATGTTCTCGACACTGATAAACAGTGGTTAACCAAACTGATGGAGAAGGCCATGACTCTTGTGGAGTTTTGGGGCTGGTAAGAGAATGCAGACCACAAATAATGTAAAAATTAATAAACCAGATAATATGATAATGTGAGAAGTTCTATGCTTAAACCCCTCAATGTTGCTTATGTTATGTTGAGTAACTTATTATTTGCTTTTCCTTTTAATGTGTCTGTTAGAATAACCTAGTAAAACTGATCTGAATATTATCACAAAATATACCCCAAACAAGGCGGTTTTGTCTCTCTCTGGGACAATGCTGTTGAGTCAGGTATTTCTACATCATTCTGGAATATTTTAGGGGCAATTCTAACATGGAATTGCAAGATTCTCTTTATAGTTTGACAAGATTCTTTCTATCCCTGCAATTCTGTAATGACTGAACAGTAAATTATCAATCTTAGTTTCTTGAATTTTGCTCTGAAGGCATTTTTAAAATATTTATCATTGAACATAATAAATTATAAACTCACACCATGGCCAAATGCCCCTAAGGAAAGTGGAATCATATAAATGGGGTAGGGTTTGGGATACATTATCATTTTAAAGTTGGACATCCTAAAGTTTTGTATTATTAAGATGACCCGGAATATAGTCTAATGATTCTTTATGGCCAGCCATATTGATTAATCTAAAAATGGTATGATATTTGAAAGTTCCGATATTTAACTGCAATATATTTAACAAATTGTATAAAGATATTTATTTAGACCAGATAGTTTCCCAATCAGAAACTTTAGATTTTTTTTATTTTTTTAAAGAGTGTACAGACTGGTTCATTTCCTTGCATACAGCTTGTTATGATTTTGGATGGTTATCTTAGTGTGGTTACTAGGGGGAAATACATGGTGATAAATACTTACTAATTAGAACAATTAAAACAGAAAAAAAGTTGAATCAGAGGACCAGTATCTAATATTACCAATTTAGTAGTTAACCACCATTTTCATTGCAATAACTCTGGTTTTCAGGGATGGATTATTTTCAGTTTGAAGCTACAACTATTGTCAATGTTGACATGAAAAATGTATTTCCAAGCCAGCCAAAGAATCTGCTTACCTGAATGTGTTTCTGCAGAAATTTAGAAAATGCTGGCAATAGGAAAGCCATGTTACGAGCCTTAAAGACATTGAGGTCATTAAGATCCCTGAAAATGGCTACAAGGTGTGTACGAAAAAAAATTTAAAAAATAAAAATTTAAAAAAAAGAAAAATGTATTTCCAAGCTCTGACTGATTCATCAGTTTCCCACATTGCTTTAAAGAAAATTGACCTACCATATTTTCACTACCCCTTGAATGTGTACAACCAAATAAATTCAAATATCCTCTAGATATCTACAAAATATACATATTTCTTTTAAGAAATGGTAAGTATCATTTGATAATTTATTTTAAGGTAATTATTTTGTTAAGAGTACTCCAGAATAATCTTCTGTCCATATTCAGATCATGATTATGAAGGTCAAAAGATCATTTACTTTATTAAAGATATAGAAGTGGGAATAAAACTAATTGAAATCATTCTGCCTCAACTTTCTCTATTTGTTATGTTCTGTGTTATTTATAATCAGTTTTGTTCTGCAGTTAACAAATACTTGTATAGGTCTCTACATACTTGCAAGAGCTGAGGTAAGATTGATGTAGTTGAATCAATGTGATAATGTGATAAATGCAAAAAAGAAAACTGTTAAAATTTTCCTAGCATAAACCCTTAATGACAAAAGGCAAGACAAATTAGAGGAATAGTTTAACATAGTGGCTACTTTGTCTAAAATGTATAGTTTCTTTAATGTAGTTTAGACACAGTTGCAAGTTTAAGATATGCTTAAATGTCACAGAAAACCCCACATCACATCTGCAACGTTGTGTTAAATTGTTTTGCTTTGGTAGGAAAATATATTTTAATCCATTTTGTGTAACAGCAAGACTTGATCTGAATTGTCAAGAAATGATTTTAGCTTTTGTCAAACTACCATGTCTCTGCATTCTATAGTGCTGTGGGAATGGATAGCTGAAGGGAATTCAAATGCCAATTTGCTGAATAACAATGATCAGTCATTTTCCATTAAACACAGTGTTCAAGAATCAGAATGAATTATAGGAACCATGTTATATTTTGAAAATTGAAGGCAAATGAGTAACCAAAAAGTAGTCAAAGATTAAAGGCAATTAACTCTCACTAAAATTCACCATTTGCTTTGAGCTCAAAGCAATTATTTACAAATATGATCATCTATATGGTGACTTCAACAAATTTGATAACATATATTAAGAAAATATAAGATAAAGTATATCCTTCAAGTATTGCAGCTTCTACAGGCTTAGTTTCTCAGTCCAGGGTGTCTGGATTAGCCTGGTTTTTCATGACCTCAGAAAAGATGAATCATTTCAAAAATCAGTAAACAGAAGGAGAAGTACATGGCTGAAAGCATTAATTGTTCATTGTTTGAATAAGTTGCATTTTTCTGATCCTTATCATGTCCTGACAATATATTTAAGTAATAATCATCTGGTACCTAAAAGTTTTCATTTAATCCTCTGTACTTCTCCCCAGTTATATTTATCTAATAGATTAAAATCCCTGGAGAAGGAAATGGCAACCCACTCCAGTACTCTTGCCTGGAAAATCCCATGGACAGAGGAGGCTGGGAGGCTTATAGTCCATGGGGTTGCAAAGAGTCGGACATGACTGAGGAACTGAGCACAGTAGATTTAAATGTAACTGGGACACTTTTCTTTTCCCAGAGACTCCAGCGAAATGGTCTTAACTTCAAACACCCAAATTTCCTATTGGAAAGAAAAACTAAGGACTGCCACAAAATAAAGCTGCTTTCCAAAAGAAAGATTGAATTTTTCCTACCATAAAATAGTTGTTGGAATAACATTTAAATAGTTATCCCTTAATTGCTTATGTAAAGAAAATTCAATTCATTGTATCTCATATTCATTCTATACTAATAGAAATGTGCTCTGCTTTTATCTGAAAAATGGGCTACTTGAACTCAATTATACGTTTCTCAACAGAAATGACTTTGTACTTTGTGATTATTCAAAATGTATGGGAAGCTCTAGAATATAATTATGGTTACCCAATATTTTTATTATCTAACACATGTACCATATACCCCTATTTCCTTTGGGAAATGTAGAAGCAGAGTGCTAACTCTTCACAAAGACTTTCATTGGTAGTCTATGCTTATTCACCATTACAAATTCTGTTTGCAGAGAAACATTACCTATCTTAAGAGTGTGCTGCAAGCATACTGCTTTTTTTCTCTTAGTTATTTGTTTCTTAAACCTCTTGTTTCAAAAACTTACATACTTTTTAAGCATGATAATCTTAAATTTTTCCATATGTAGAATGCAATTTACGCTTTTTAAGAGACTGACAGTTTTATATCTATAATCAATACAAAAATAATAACTACCATGTATTTTTATAAAAAGAAAAAAATAAAATTTGGCCTCATAACTCTACTTTCTGTGACAATATAATTTATAGCTATAGAGCTAATGTCTATATATAACATTAAGGAAAATAAACACTTCCTCCAAAAGTAATATATTGTAGAGTTTAATTTTAAAATGTCACCTTAGCCAAATTATTATAATAAAATATTTAAGTTCCAATAAAATCAATAAATAATATACTACATCCTTTTAGAAATATGTTTTTATTGGGATTATTAGAAGAATATATACATTAATATACTATAAAATTTTTAACTGTATATTGCATTGGATTTTTGGAAGTAAATATAAATAAAACATTTAGTGCAAATCAAAACCACAATGAGGTACCATTACACACCAGTCAGGATGGCTGCTATCCAAAAGTCTACAAGTAATAAATGCTGGAGAGGCTGTGGAGAAAAGGGAACCCTCTTACACTGTTGGTGGGAATGCAAACTAGTACAGCCACTATGGAAAACAGTGTGGAGATTCCTTAAAAAACTGGAAATAGAACTGCCATATGACCCAGCAATACCACTTCTGGGCATACACACTGAGGAAACCAGATCTGAAAGAGACACGTGCACCCCAATGTTCATCGCAGCACTGTTTATAATAGCCAGGACATGGAAGCAACCTAGATGCCCATCAGCAGATGAATGGATAAGGAAGCTGTGGTACATATACACCATGGAATTTTACTCAGCCGTCAGAAAGAATTCTTTTGAACCAGTCCTAATGAGATGGATGGAACTGGAGCCCCTTATACAGAGTGAAGTAAGCCAGAAAGATAAAGAACATTACAGCATACTAACACATATATATGGAATTTAGAAAGATGGTAACGATAACCCTATATGCAAAACAGAAAAAGAGACACAGAAATACAGAACAGACTTTTGAACTCTGTGGGAGAAGGTGAGGGTGGGATGTTTCAAAAGAACAGCATGTATACTATCTATGGTGAAACAGATCACCAGCCCAGGTGGGATGCATGAGACAAGTGCTCCGGCCTGGTGCACTGGGAAGACCCAGAGGAATCGGGTGGAGAGGGAGATGGGAGGGGGGATCGGGATGGGGAATAAGTGTAAATCTATGGCTGATTCATATCAATGTATGACAAAACCCACTGAAATGTTGTGAAGTAATTAGCCTCCAACTAATAAAAAAATTAAAAAAAATAAAAATAAAAAAATAAAACATTTAGTAAAACCTATAGTTAGAGGTGTTAACTTTGTCTCTCATATTACATGTAAGGCTTTTGCCATTGTAATAACATCATTTATTTTAAGAAGAAAAAACTCCCTGCAAAAATAGCAGTAAACAAATAAATGATAAAGCATTAAAACATCTACCTAGGTGAATACCAGATTGAAATAGTCACTCAAAATAGAGGCTGAGCCTTTATTTCATTTTTGATAATATGCGTTTTATTTTTCATAAGTAAGAATGTTCTGCATATTTGCACTTTCTTCAAAAAAAAAAATTTTTTTTTTTAAACCATAGCCTATGAAAGAAGGCAATATTTACCGTTAAGTGGAGCTGGCTATGGCTCAGTTGGTAAAGAATCCACCTGCAATGCAGGATAAGCCTCTTTGTGTGGACCTACACATATTACATTGAATCAGTGTTTCTGAACGTGTTTCATTGAATTCTAGTTCCACAAAATATAAACAAGAATGTGAAAAAAAAGGCATATGGACAAAAAACAAAGGAAACCAAATGCACAGTGCCAACAAGAGAAATCCCTGGGAAGAGTGGACAATTCAAACATAGCTCTTGTTAAAGCCTTTAATATGTGTATTTAAATATCGATATTTCATAACCTCAAGATGGAGATACATTTTGCAGTGCCTCTCAGTTATTTAACAACAGAAATCTGTTTTTACAGAAAACATCACACTAAAACGTATCTTGGGAAAAGCTGCTCTAGGTTTTTTAGCAGTGAACCTTGCTGTTAATTGAGATTTCACTTACTTAAGTCACCACATTATTGTGCAAAGAAATGCTCTCCAGCCACATGTCCACAGCACATGCAGGTAACTTAATACTTTTTAAATTAAAAAATCCTAATTTACTGTAAGAATATTCCATGTGTTGTATTTACTCTGCCCGTTTGAATTCTGATCCTCTCCTCTGTCTTCCTTTTTTGATAGTCACAAAATCTTCAACACCTGCCTATTGATGGCAAGCATATAAAATTATATATTTCACAAAACTTGTCTTAGGCCTGGATCATCATTTCCTGTTTTAACCAGAATTTAGATTGCATCTTGGCTAAAGCCAATATTTTGTGAATTTGGAGAAGTGTGACATTTTTATATTTAGTAATGACATATAGAGCTTGCAAAGCTATATAATTCCCCAGTTATTCTGTAATACTCTCTTTACACAGTATATTTAAAAATTATTTGTTCCCAGAGCAGCTTTTACTTTATTTATTTTTAAAATTTAGATCTTAAAATGATTTTGATAAAGATTTATGAGAATAAAAATATATAGTGTTTGATAAAAATATTCTCTTGTGAAGAGGTTCAGTTCAGTCACTCAGTCGTGCCCAACTCTTTGTAACCCCGTGGACTGCAGCACACCAGGCTTCCCTGTCCATCACCAACTCCTGGAGCTTGCTCAAACTCATGTCCATCAAGTCAGTGATGCCATCCAACCATCTCATCCTCTGTTGTCCCCTTCTCCTGCCTTCAGTCTTTCCAAGCATCAGGGTCTTTTCCAATGAGTCAGTTCTCTGCATCAGGTGGCCAAAGTATTAGAGCTTCAGCTTCAGCATCAGTCTTTCCAATGAATATTCAGGACTGATTTCCTTTAGGATTGACTGGTTTGATCTCCTTGCAGTGAACGTAGTCCATTAGTCAGATAATCTCTTATTCACTGATTCAAATCTCTGTCTTCTTTTTACATTGTTTATAAGCATTAATAATATAATCTTGTTACCTCTAGACTATACCTATTAATTTGGGCTTCCCAGGTGGCTCAGTGGTTTAAAAAAAAAAAAACAAAAATTTCACCTGCCAATGCAGGAGACACAGGTTTGATCCCCAGGTCAGGAAGATCCCCAGGAGGAGGGAGTGCACCCTCTCCAGTATTCTTGCCTGGTATGTCCCATGGACAGAGGAGCCTGGTGGGCTACAGTCCAGGGGGCTGCAAAGAGTTGGACATGACTGAGCAACTGAGAGCAAGTGAATAAGTTGGAATACCTGATGTCCTTGCAAAAGGATACCAATAACAGTTTTATTTTTTTAAAACTCCCCAATAGTTTAAAAAACAGTTCATTTACATTATTATGATGACATCCAAGAAGTACTATTTCTAGCAAAAGATGCAGAAAGAAAAAGTACTTTCCAGACTCTGAAAAGCCCTGCAATCTCAAATACACATTAAGTAATTTTCTCATTCCTTCCTTTAGGAATCATAAGTTGTTATAAATATGTACTACCTCAAATTACATTTAAAAAAGAGGAAATGTCAATACAATAATATAGGAAAGAGCTAAGAAACATACTCAATATATGTGAAGGTATTAGCATATATATTGGCAGGGAAATAGAGCAATACATATGAGAAAGAGTTAAAAATAGTACCAAGTACAAATAGTACCAAGACAGAAATATATTATGGGCTGATCTAAAGCTAGAGATATCAATGTCCTTCAACAGAGTTAGGGTCAGATTATTTTCCTCTTACTACAGGAAATATTTTAATAGGACAAAACCAAAGACTGTATCTGATACCATTTTTGCTAGAGTCAAAGATACACAGAAGTAGCCTCCTATCTTTTAAAAAAACTATCCATAAATCATAGAATCTTTAATTGTAACTTAGTTTGATTTACAGATATTGTTCAGGGAAAAGAATGCAGGCAGTTATTGCAAGGATAACTACATGAACAGGAAACAGAATAACCAGTGATGGGAAAATGGGTACATTTGACAGAGTTCTTAAGAAGCTGAAGAACAAAGTGCCTCATGAGAACAGAAGTATATTCTATATGTGCACAGGGTCTGAAGGATGAGAAAGCCTATTTAGTTAAAAATAGGAAAAAAGTCAACACTCTGCATTAAACAGGTGGCAGAATTACCAACACTCTTAGGAGAGAGAAGTAACCTGAAAATTCGTCATGCCTGCCCTACTCTTGTGAATGGAGCGGTGACAATAATGACAAAGTAATGTTAATGTACTCAATTACTTCTTATCGTGATTACTATGAGTCAGCCGTTCCATAACCATTTTTCAGAATACAAACAACACTTCAAAATGGATATTATTGCTCCCATTTAACAAATAAGGAAAAATGAAACTTGGATCAAGAAGCAGAACTGTAAACACAAGCTGGTTTTACTAGTTAATCATATTTCAAAGAAAGAAAGAAAGTGAAAGTCGTTCAGTCCTGTCCACCCCTTTGCGACCCCATGGACTATAGAGTCCATGGAACTGTTTAGGCCAGAATACTGGAGTGTGTAGCCTTTCCCTTCTCCAGGGGATCTTCCCAACCCGGGGATGGCACCCAGATCTCCTGCATTGCAGGCGGATTCTTTACCAGCTGAGCCCCAAGGGAAGCTCAGGAATACTGGAGTGGGTAGCCTATCCCTGGGGTCTCCTGCAATGCAGGCAGATTCTTTACCAACTGAGCTATGAGGGAATCCCATCATATTTCAAGGTTGTATAGAAAACCATTTTGGAAACACAAACAACAGGTTTGTGAGAAGGAGGTTAGAAGTCTAGAAATGACCATTAATAACTTTTATCTTTTCTAATTAAAGATTATTACTTATTTTCTTAATTATATGAGAATATATATGGTAATGATCATTCATTACATTTTCTGGCTACTAAGCACCTTTTAAATACTCTCTGTCTGGGGGACTTGTGTACCTTATAAATCCTGCTTATGGACAGTGGAGATGTAAAAACTAGAGTGTGAGCATGTGACATAGATATCATGGGTCAAACACACCCATGCAAATTGCTTTGCAAGTTTGCTTCCATGTAGCATCCATTTTCGGGCCAATGCATTACCAAAGGCGCACATTCTCTTCCAGAAGTCATGACATCTTGTGCCCAATTTCAGCAATGCAATTTTCTTGTGCCTTTTCTGGAAGCAGTGGTAGTCAAGTCTTCACTCTGAAGCTGAGTGAATAAACTGAGTATTGAGTATCCTTTAGTAATTCCATTATGGCCTGAAGTAGACTCTGTTCGTCTAAATCACTGTTTGTATTTTTGTGTACGTGGTAGGTTAGTTATGCTTTCTTGACCTTGGAGTAGTGGCTGTCTGTAGGAGGCATCCTCTGTGTCCTGCGCCTCCTGGCGGTGCACTGCCTCTCCTCACCCAAGCTGTATGCTCTAGGGGTTCCCCCAAGAGGGCTGCGTGGGTCCTTCTGTTGTGGCAGGCTGACTGTGTGGGTGGCGGGATAGGCCTGGTTGGCCGCTACTCTGGCTGATTACCAGGCCCTGCCTGTGAGGATGCTGCTGGCTGCTGTTGAGTGAGGTCTGGTCCCTAGGAGGCTGGTGGTGGAATCCTAGGGGCCCCCGGGATGAGTGCTGGCTCCGTGGTGGGTGGAGTCAGGGTCCTGAAGACGGGCAGTTGCCTACCCACTGGCACATGAAGCCAGATCCTGGGGTTAGGGCCGGACTACTGGCAGGCAGAGCTGGTTCCTGGAGCCTGGCTGCAGGGCCAGGGATTCCAGAGTTTGCTTCAGATTGTTGAAGGGAAGGCCAAGTCTTAACACAGTTGAGTATGGGGTCCAGGGTGTCAGAAAGGTAGTGCTGGCCGGCTAGTGGGCTCTGCTAGGGTCAGCTGGTCCCAGGCAGGAGCCTGGCCTGCACCGAGGATCATAACTTCCTTGTCTCTGGTGTCTGTCTTCCTGTGGGTGGGAGGGCCGGGGCCTGCTCACTGGTGGGTGGAGCTAGGTTCTGGCCCTCCAGTGGGTTGAGGTGCAGTTCAGGAGCCTGTCTGGGCACAGCTGTGGGCCCTCTAGTCTCTTATTAGCCTGGTTGCTGATGGGGTTGTTTGGCTTGAGGAGTCCCGGGTGCAGCTGGATGGAGGCTCCTGACGCATGCGCCAGGCCCAGCTTCCTCGGCTTTCTCGCCAGCAGGCACTCCCGGCTGTGGCCACGCCAGAGTCTGTGTTCCTGAGCTGCAGGCGACCACCACCCCCAGCCACCTCTCCAGGAGACTCTCTGAGACCAGCAGGTAGGTCTGGCCCAAGGGCTTTTCAAATGAATGCCTTTGCATGAGATTTTGTGTGTGTCCTTGAAGAGTGAAGCCACTGTTTTACTCAGTCCTAGGGGGCTCCTGCAGTAAAGACCTGCTAGGCCTCAAAGCCAAATGTTCTGAGGCCTTGTCTTCCTAGTGCCGGACCCCTGGGCTGGGGAGCCAGATGTAGGGGTTCGGAATTCTCACTCCTGTGGGAGAACTTCTGGAAGGTGTAATTAACCCCCAGTTTGTGGGTCGCCCACCCCTTGGTATGGGATTTAAGTGTACTGCGTGTTGACCTCCCCTCTCTGCGTCTCCTTGTGGTTCTTTTCTTTAGTGGTTGGAGATCTTTTCTGGTAGGTTCCAGAGTTTTTTGTTTTGTTTTACGGTTTTCTGTGGATAGGTGTGATTTTGGTGTGCTCTTGAGAGGAGGCAAACTCAGGGTTCCTCTACTACATCATCTTGGCCACTCCAAAAAAATTGGGTTTATTTATTTGTTTTCTATCTGCTTGCTTGTTTTTTTAATTCTTAGCCTTTATTTCCTGAAAATTAAATTTAGAAAATTCAATAATGTTTTAAAAACACATAGACAAAAAAACTCCTAAAATCCCACCAATTGAAAATACACAGGTAATATGTCAACAACAGTCTTTTCAAATATCTCTATATGCATTGAAATGGTATGCACATACTCACATACACATGCATACTACTCATAACTATATGTTGAATGAGATAGTTCCTATTATATATTTAGGGTGAAATCCCAATGATGCTGAAAATATAGGCAAACAAGTAACATTAATTAATTGTAACACATTAATAGATGTTAAGCATATTGGCAAAGGATTAATTAGAAGATAAAGCCCCTCCTCAAAGACCAGATCCCCTACTCCAGGACCAAAACATTCATTCCTCCAGTTACAATTTTGGGTAGCCTTAGTGACTTTCCACAACTTATACTCAGCTAAACGAAGCTGTCACTTGCTCCTTCCCAGAGGTGACCCATGTCCAACTACTAACTGGGGATGGGTTTAAAAGGACCAGCCCTCTTACCCCAAATTGAGGCAACTCTATATGGCCTTCCCAGCTTCAGAGATCACAGGAAAACCTCTCTCTGCCCCAAATCCCATTTCCTTCACCCCGTTACACATGTCGAAATCAATCCCTATAAACTCATATGTTAGTCTTTTCTATAAAAGCCTGCTTTCCAGAGAATTCTACTGCAATGATATTTCTGAAAACCAATCAATGAGAATACTCAACACTTGGGGCCTGGGATCCAGGTGGGGTGAGTATGTGAGTATTAGGGATTCCTAAGATATAAACAGTACTCCCATGTTTTCTGTTTTCCTCTCCATGAGAGAAGTGAAAAGCATCATTTTCTAAAACACTTAAGTCAAGCCAGTAGGGCACAAGATAAAGAACTCGGATAAATAAAGTTTAGGAAATGTTGTGTGACTTCAAGAAAAGGATGAGAGTAAATCCCCCTCCCTGGCCCATGCTCTCTGGAGGTATTCTGAACAGCAGAATGAAAAGAGAAAGAGTGCTAGCCTGCTGCCACCAGCCTTTGGTGAGTCAAGGGTATATGAATTGCCGTGGGCCAAAAGGAGGTTGTCAGATGTGGCTCAGTCAGTCATCTGGAAAGGACCTTACCACAAAGAGCTTCCTGCTAGAGGAAGTAGATGCTTGAAGAATACATCACATCATTAAAGAATATTGAAAGAAAGAAATGAAACCAGGACTCTCATATAAAATAAATACATACCAAAGATTTGAGCTTATTTCCTAATGAGGGAATCATTTAGTGTTCACAACTAGTTTAAAAACAAATCTAAAGCAAGGACAAATATATAAGCCCATTGGGAATGTTAAAATTAACTTGCTTAATAGATACAAAATTGGCAACTCCACAGGACAATGGTCAGTTGCATTCCAGTAAACACAATTTGCATTTCTATGGACATAAATTATTTGCATTACTATCAGTTTTCTGTAATTTATAGTTGTACAATAGAGGAAAAGATACTCAGACAAGTGACCTATATAGAAAGCCACAAATATTCAGATATCATCAAAGGACAGAAGCTGAAGGGCATCTCAGAACAGCAGCAGAAGAGTGCATGGTCCATGTAAAAGGTTCATGATATGAAGGTGCCCAACCATCCCACAAATTGGCCATAAGTGAATGATTCTTTTGGATTCTTGCTGGGACAGTGAACATGTATTAGCCAAGGAGGGGCAAGAAACAACATGAGAAAAGAGATCTGTGTCATCGTTACTTCCATTGCTATCTCCTAGGACCTGCCCATCACTGGAAAAGTGAGAGGCAACACGGTGGCTAGGGAAGGAGCTGGGAAGAGGCTGCACGATGCAGAGGCCACTGTTGGCCCCCGTGGGTAGAGAGGGATGAGCTTTAAATCGAATAGAAGCTCACGTTTTTGTATAGACTGGTCTAGACTTGAAAGGGAGACTATTTTATTGCCTAAAAAGTTTTGCCTGCAAACTATATTGTGCTGGTTTGCGCCTCCTCATTGGTTCCTGCTCTTTCCTGCCCAGCTTCTTGCCCAGAAGACTGATCCCTGCATTTCCCTGGCCCCCATGTCCTTTGGCTTCTGTGTCCATCCAGTTAAGACACTAGAAAGACATCAGAGAGAGGGAGGAAAGGGAATCTAAAGTATTCCTTTCACTTACACCCTCTTTGTTGTTTAGTCGCTAAGTCGTGCCCAAGTTTGTGCTAAGTCGTGCTAAGTTTGTGACCCCATGAACTTTATGTAGCCTGCCAGTCTCCTCTGTCTATGGGATTTCCCAGGCAAGGACACTGGAGTGGGTTGCCATTTCCTTCTCCGAGGGATCTTCCCAACCCAGGGATTGAACCATCTCCTGCACTGGCAGGTGGGTTCTTTACCACTGAGCGACCAGGGAAGCTTCTTTACTGGGCTGGTAGTGTCTGTTTCTTACCGATGTGAACAGCTCCTGCAGAAGTCCATGTCTACCGTTTCCTGCTTCGAGTAATTGCTCCCTAGCCTCACCTCTGAAGGCATACAGCTGCTATTGGTGTCCGTTGGTATGAGAGCTTCACTATCTCTTCCTGGTCTCCTTACTCTTAACATTTTCTCTATAATAGCACCTTGTGTACTTCCTTTTATTTCAATGTTGAGTGTGCCATCTGTTTCCTAATGTGACCCAGACTGATACATATGAGATCTGTCAAAAATACCATCCAAAGTCACTGAATCTGTTGGAACGTGAGTGAAGCAGTGACCTGAGAAAAACAGTTTTCTTTTTGCATCTTCCTATATAAAGACAGTTCAATGAAGAAGATTCTGTATGTATGTGTATAATTTTACTTGCATTTATATATTATAGATTTAATATTAAGTATATTGTATCAGTTTTATACACCAGAAAATATTAATTTTAATGTTTAAAATATTACTTAGGTATAGTAAGTTATATTATAAATGACATTTTACATCCTGTCCTCTTTTGTAAATAGTATTTCCCACCTAAAAAAATCTATCAAGGAGATCTTTGATATACAGTGTCATTTGTAATAGATTGTAGCCCACCATTGCAGGGATATACAATAATTAACTGCTTCTCTAATCATAACTGAGCAAACTTTGGGAGAGAATGGAGGAAAGAGGAGCCTGGCAGGCTACAGTCCCTGGGATTGCAAAGAGTCAAACACGACTTAGCGACTGAACAGCAGCACCAATAGTTAATCATTTGCGTCCTTTCCAGTCTGGGGCTAGCATACACACTAGTTTGAGGAAAGTCCTTAATTCACTCAACCTTGTGTATAATTCTAACAATCCATTCTATATTGCCACCAGAGTATGTTTTTGAAACATAAATTATACCAATTTACACCTACATACATACATACAATAGCATTGGATGTAAATACAGTACTATTTTCTCCATATCCTCAACCAGCATGCTCAATAGACAATCACTGTTAATTGAATATTCACTAAAAAATATAAATTGTATTAAGAGCTTTATAAAATCACTTTATTGTCATACTTTATGTAATTAATCTTGTTAATCCTCTTTTCCAATCTGGTAAGAAAAACATTAGCGCCTCGGTTTTTATTTGAAATTTCTGTAAGACTACTGTTATCAAAAGTGGGGTTGGGTTACTCGAAGCTTGAAAGTCAATAAACCAACAAGCTTGGTGGAAAGGAAAGGGTGCTTTATTTCAGATGCTGGCAACTGGGCAGGTGGGCAGATTTATGCCCAAAGGCCAACTCCCTCTTTGGCAATCAGTGGGCAAGAGCTTTTAAACGGTTTCAGGAGTGTGTAAGCAGAGGGAGGCGGCTCCATGTAGAAGAAGCGTCGTCAGCTCTGACAGTCACCTTGAAATTGGTCATGCGGTAGTCTGGTCAGTGCCATCCTAGTTGTTTTGGGTACGGTTAGTCTTTGGTTCCAGGGCTGGTTTGTTCCCATTTCTTTGAGGCTGGCTCTGGGAATTGTGTCAGCTTGTGTCATGGCTACCGTCTGGTCATCCTGCAGTTAACCTCTGCCTCCTGATGGGGGTTTCAGGACCTAGAAGACAGCTCGAAGGACATGGCTCAGAATATTCTCTATAGACCTTGAGGAGGGACTAAAGGCCCTTGGCTATTTTTTAATGACTATTATCTTGTCCTGTTTGCCTGCTTTCTTTTGCTTCTTCATTTTCTCACTTCTCTGATTAAACTTATTCTTTGACTGAAGTTTTTTTTACAGACAAAAGATAGGCAGGAGACATGGTGGGGAAGAACCACAGGATCCTGCTCTGTTTCACTACTAGTTAATGAAATATCAAGCACTCATATTTTTTCTTTACTACTAGCTTGTTTGTGCACATTGCTAATATTACTGTTGCTATATAATCATTTTCTTTCAGTTTGTAAGTAATTTTATATAGTGAAAATACTAATGCCTTTGTATGGCATGTTTGTCTCAGAAAAATTTGTCATCTTTTTCCTTAGTTTTATTCTTTCTTTCTTTTTATCATCCTGTCATATGAAAGTTTTCATTTATGAACTCAAATTTAAACATTAATTTATGGTCTCCAAGTTGCCTATAAAATTTGAATATTTCTGAACCCCAAAGATTATGAAAATATTCACCTTTATTTTTTCCATCATCTTCATGGTTGAAAAAAAATTTTTTAATTTGAAATTTATTTTTTGATTGAAGGATAATTGCTTTACAGAATTGTGTTGGTTTCTGCCAGACATCATCATTAATCAGCCATAGGTTTACCTGTGTCCCCTCCCTCCTGAAACTCCCTCCCACCTCCCTTCCTATCCCACTCCTCTAGGTTGTTGCAGAGCTCTAGTTTGAGTTCCCTGAGTCATATAGCACATTCCCATTGGTTATCTGTTTCACATGCGGGGATGTAAGTTTCCATGTTGCTCTCTCATACATCTCAGCCTCTTCTTCCTCCCCCATACCGTGTCCATAAGTCTGTTCTCTATGTCTGTGTCTCCATTGTTCAGAAGGCTTCCCTAGTAGATCAGCTAGTAAAGAATCCGTCTGCAGTGCAGAAGACCGCGGTTCAATCCCTGATTTGGAAAGATCACCTGGAGAAGGGATAGGCTACCCACTCCAGTTTTCTTGGGCTTCCCTTGTGGCTCCAGTGGTAAAGAATCTGCCCACAATGCAGAGACTTGGGTTGGGAAGATCCCTAGTATACAATTATTTGTTTTTCTTTCTGACTTACTTCACTCTGTAAATAGTCTCTAGGTTCATCCACCTCATTAGAAATGACTCAAATGCATTCCTTTTTATAGCTGAGTAATAGTCCATTGTATATATGTACCACAGTTTCTTTATCCATTCATTTGTTGATGGACATCTAGGTTGCTTCCATGTTCTAGCTATTCTAAATAGTGCTACAATGAACATTGGGGTACGTGTGTTTTTTTAAGTTTTGGTTTCCTCAGGGCATATGTCTAGGAGTGGGATTGGTGGGTCATATGGTGGTTTTATTCATAGTTTTCTTTTAAACAAATCTCCATACTGTCTTCCATAGTGGCTGTAATAATTTACATTCCCATCAACAGTGCAAGAGGGTTCCCTTTTCTCCACACCCTCTCCAGCATTTATTGTTTGTAGACTTTGATGAGGGCCATTCTGACAGCTATAAGGTGATACCTCAGTGCAGTTTTGATTTGCATTTCTCTAATAACGAGAGATGTTGAGCATCTTTTCTTGTGTTTGTTAGCCATCTATATATCTTCTTTGGAGAAATGTCTGTTTAGGTCTTTTCCCCACATTTTGATTGGGTTGTTGTTTTTCTGGTGTTGACTTGTATGAGCTGTTTGTATATCTTGGAGAGTAATCATTTTTCACTTGTTTCATTTGCTATTTTTTTCTGCCATTCTGAAGGTTGTCTTTTCACTTTGTTTATAGTTTCCTTTGCTATGCAAAAACTTTTAAGTTTAATTAGTTCCCACCTGTTTATTTTTGTTTTTATTTATATTACTTTGGGAGATGGGTCATAGAGGATCTTGCTGTGATTTATGTCAGAGTGTTCTGCCGATGTTTTCCTCTAAGAGTTTTATAGTATTTAATCCATGGTTGAAATTTTATGTTGGAAATTTGACTTATCTGTTATTTATCTTTGTTCTTGTATGTTTTCCTTTTCCACAAGCATCTAGCTAGATATTTCATCACTATTGTTGGAATTGTCTTGAACCAAAAGTATGTGTGTATTGTCTTCACTATAGAGCTCAATGAGCTCAATACAGTTGGAATGAGAGGCTGGTATTGAAACTGGGGTCTATAATAGCAAGGCAACTTCTAGGTAGATACCACTCCTAGTCAGATCCCCAGAATTGTTACTTTCTCCAGGAAACAAGTTATTATGGCAGATAGTCTATATGATAAGAATAAATCATAAATAAAATATCTGATAGGTTAATCCATGTTAAAATGTAAAACTTCTGTTTGGGGTGAAAATTCCCCAAAAAAAGAGAAAGACAAGCCAAAGTTTGGGCATATACATGGCAGAGTCTTATTTTCACAAGTGTACTGAAGGTAAGATGTATGGCAATAATAATATACCATTTAATGTTCATCAAATAGACCAAAAAGAAAATATCTGACTATACAAAGGGTTATAAGGGATGTAAGGTGAGGAGTGGGAGAGAAAGAGAAACAGTGGAAGGGCTGGGGCTTGAGTGCTATCAATAATATCAATACTTCAGTTTGGGGCTTCCCTGGTGGCTCAGACTGTAAAGAATCTGCCTCCAATGCAAGAGACCCAGGTTCGATCTCTGGGTTGGGAAGATCCCCTGGAGAAGGGAATGGCAACCCACTTCAGTATTCTTGCCTAGAGAATCCCATAGACAGAGGAACTTGGCAAGCTCACAGTTTGTGTGGTCACAAAGAGTTGGACATGACTGAATGACTAACACTTTTATTTTTTTAAGTTTGCAAAAGAAGTCTGACACTGAAAGAAAAAAATAAGAAAGGAGGGGTCAGGGAGGGATGGGAGGTGGGTGACCTTGAAAGGATGAGCAAATGAAAAGGAGTCTTTCTCCTCTTCACTTAAATGTCACTAAATTTCTCCAGTTAAGACCCAGAGCCTAATTTATATTGTTTGTATTTATCCCCCTAAATGCCTCCCAGTGGTCTAGTATTGTGATTTTTTTTTTTTTTTTGTCCTGACTGCTCTTCAGTGTAATGCAATACATTCTACATTCTACTTGGGCTAAGTTTGAGCAGAGTGTTTTGGAATCAGATTAATATTCTACTTCACAGATAATTAATAAATAGGGACCTAAGTATGTTTTTATATTAGAATGAATTGAATTGATACAGTATCCACCCCTTCAGTGATGCTATATTTCTCTAATAGAAAATGCCTGTTGTATTTATAATGATTAAAATGATGTAGCTACCGGGCAACATCTAGAAGTCACATATGCATTAAAAAAATTCAGAACTGTCTCCTAATACCATGGTCAAATGAGATAGCTAGTCAGCAGGGCATTTTTATGGTGATTTTCTGCACTCCAGACAGGAGGAGCTGCCACTTGGAAGAGACATATCATCCGATTGATCACCTGTAATGAGTTGACAGGCTCTTTCTGAGCAGCTGACATATAGTGTTTTGTGTGTGTGTGTGTGGGTTTTTTTTTTTTAGCATAGACTGCATGTTTAACCCTGTATCTAAAATCATTTCAATTTGGACCTGAGCAGTTTGTAACTGTGTTAGGTTATTTAAGTACATTATTGAACTATTCACTATTATCTTGGAAAGCAAAAGATAGTCTGGGAAAAGGTCCTCATGTTCAATTGCTCTTAATACTTATTTAAGAAAATGAACAATTCTGGCTTCTGGTGCTGTTTAACCACCTGAAATAGGGATCAATTGGCTAAGTTCCTGTGTCTAATTGTCTTTATTTTAAAGAACAGAGATGGGGGAACTTGTACATGTTAAATTCTATAAACATTCAGAATGAATAAAAGAATACCAAGGATGTGAAATCAAAATCTCACTGTAGCCTTTACCTTGTTTTAACTTTTTCAAAATTCTCCTGAATTCCAAGATAAATACAAACCCTCCAATTCCAAACCTACGACTTCAAACTTATCTCTTGCTAATCAATATATGAAGTCCAAAAAAACAGTCCTGTCATGTGGATTTCCACCCATGTCCCTCAGGAAGCAACACCCCTCTTCTCTTCTGGCTAACCATTACTTATTTTTGGAAGCTCAATTCATAAAACTCCTCTTTTAAGAAGCCTTCCTTGATCATGACATCCATGGTCCTCTTTTGTACGCCCATACTCCAATATGTATACTTCTGTAATAACACATTATCATTCCTACTGTTATTGAATTTAGCTTATTTTAATTAATAAGGAGTGAGCTGCCTTGTTTCCGAATCTTTATTGCCTTGTAGAGTTCCTAATACATAGTGGCCATTCAGTAAGTAACCTTTGACTGAATGTATGGGGAAAAAATGAAGTCAAATCTATTCTCTTCATGCAATTCATATTTGTCTTATTTTGAAAATAAAGAATCACATTTTGTGTAAATTTACTAATACTTAGTGTTCTAATTAGGAGTTTGTGGGTGAAGACAGTTGCTCAAATTACCTTATGTTGGTTTTGCTCAATTGTGACATGCTATGTCATAAAGAAAAATAGACATAAGACAAACACAGTTATAAGTGAAACCCTTATTCATGAATGGAAATTGTTATATTTATAAAGAAAATAAGATTTTATCAAGTGTCTGAAAACTAAGCATTGTTTCTTACTCACATTTCTCCCATATTCACATGAGAAATCATGAGTAACAAAGCAAGAAAGGCAATAGTGACTGCACAGATGAAACTATAAGGATGGAGACAAGACATGAGTCCAATAAGCTATGACCACCCTGCAAGTAATTTCACTATTGTAATTTATTCTTCTCAAATACCAAAATCTTTAGCATAATTTATGTTTTTCAGACACCAGTACCCAAGTATAAATTCTGGCAGAAAATATATTACTTTTCACTCAGATGACGGAAAGACATGTTTATGGATATATAAAATTAGGAACATGCTCCTGCTAAAAAGGGATCATTAATGAGGTATGCAAATAGATCTCTCATTTGCTTTCGGAATATTCATAAAAAGAAAGTTATTCATCTAAGGAAAATACAGCTTCCATAAAGCTTATCAGCCACATCTTCAATCTTCTTTACAATTAAGAAGATACAGTACTTGTGATGTTAGAGAATGCCGATGTGAGATATTTTGGGCAATCTATGCTGTTGGTTCATTTTATTTTCCATAGAGAAATGTAACTCAATTACAAATGGAAGCCTCTCTCTCCAAGAGGCGTTATTACTGAGGTTAAGAGTGCCTAAGTTTCAAGCGTTTAGAATTCAACAGACTCCACTGTATTAGTCTTTTATGTTATAGTCTCATTTCATGACTAAGAGTACATTGCTTTGAAATCCTTCCTCAGGGTTGCAGAATACACAATGTGACAACGCGGAAGAGGGAAAAAAAAAAACTTTGCTTTTGCCTTTTTAACGAGGAAAGATACCCATTTCCAGGAGCCACAGCTGCTGGGAGGGATGCTTTCCCCACAGGGTGTCAGCACTGGATCTCCTCCTCCTGATCTGCAAGGTGGGCAGCAGTCCTCCTTGGGCATAAAATGTCTGTCAGCATTTTGGAAAAAAGATGGCTGTGTTGGTGGTGTTTCTTAGCACTTGGCTTTGTGCCTGTCCTGCTGGGAAGTCAGCTCTGGGTCCCTGGTGTAGGGTAACTTTCTTTTTCATGAAAGGAAGAGCGGTTCTCAGTCATTTCTCATGAAAGCTAGTGGATCCTAGGAAGGGCTATGATGTCCTCCAACTGGACAACCAGAACTTTTTGTTATTGTTCAGTTGCTCTTTGCAGCCCCGTGGACTGCAGCATGCCAGGCTTCCCTGTCCTTCACCATCTCCTGGAGTTTGCTCAAACTCATGTCCATTGAGTTGGTGATGCCATCCAACCATCTCGTCCTCTGTTGTTCCCTTCTCCTCCTGCCTTCAATCTTTTCCCAGCCTCAGGGTCTTTTCTAATGAGCCAGCTCTTCGTATCAGGTGACCAAAGTATTAGAGCTTCAGCATCAATCCTTCCAATGAATATTCAGGATTGATTTCCTTTAGGATTGACTAGTTTGATCTCCTTGCAGTCCAAGGGACTCTCAAGAGTCTTCTCCAACATCACAATTCAAAAGCATCAAACTGAAAATTTGGACCTCTTCTATTGAGCAAACCATCTGGCACTTCCTGGGTGTGTGGGGTAAACAGAGGCTAGAAAACAGGTCTCAAAGCTCTGCAGGATCTCTTCCTAAAAACCTCTGCTTGGTAGGTTCTCAGCTACCCAAACTTGCAACTTAATCACAGAATATTATTGATCATAATGGCCTGTTCAACCCAAGCCCTAAATTAGCAATGACAAAACAAAACCAAAAAAGGAAACAGACCAAAAATTCTAAACAGAGAAGGCACACTCTTCAAACTTTCCCTTGAAGTATTTGGGAGCAAATTCATCTTCTCCAGTTATGTTTTTGCTTATGTGTTTGCAGAAGTCATGGGGGTTGCGAGGAGCTGAACTTCCCTATAAAACCAAGTTGAGAGTCTGAGCATTTGTTTTGCTTTAACACACGTTTAGATCTTTCTGCAAGACTAGTAGTTTAATTTTTGTAGCAACCCAATGAATAGGTACCATTATTATTAACCCAGTTAAAACATCAAAATAACTCAGATTTATAGGTGAATTAAGTTTAGTGAGTGCAGTGACTTATCTAGACCCACAGATTTAATAAATGACAGTTCCTGGGCTCAGTTAAGCCCATTTTAAATATAAAGTTGCTGTTTTTAACCACTTTTCAAACTTTTCCATCTCCATATAGATTCTCATCATCTAAGACAGTAGTAAGCATACCATTTCTGTAAGGACTAGAAAGTAAATACTTTAATTTTAGGGTTGAGGAGGCAAAATTGAGGCTATTATGTAGGTACTTATATAACAAAGATAAAGCAATATTCACAAATTTATGTTGATTACATTCAAAATATAATTGAGAGCTATTTTGTAATGTACATGTACTGATGAAGAAGATGAAGTCGTTCAGTCGTGTCTGACTCTTTGCGACTGCACAGGACTGTAGCCTACCAGGCTCCTCAGTCCATGGAATTTTCCAGGCAAGAGCACTGGAGTGGGTTGCCATTGCCTTCTCCAGGGGATCTTCCCCACCCAGGGATCGAACCCGGGTCTCCCGCATTGCAGGCAGATGCTTTACCGTCTGAGCCACCAGGGAAGCCCCCATGTACTGATGAGAAGAATATAATTCATTGGCAGGGGGAGAGGATAAATTCCACTTAATTGAAGTTCACAGTAAGCATTCCTTGCCATCAAATCTATGATAAAAGTGCATTTGTGAAAAGTATTCTGTAGCCATATGGAAACGGGCAGTGCCACATTAGGCTCAAGGGCTCTATTTGCTTTAAAAGCATTTGCATTCAAGGGAGCTGGGGATCTGTCCATTTATGAATTACATATTCATCAAGCATATTTTCCTAACGTTTTTATACAGAGGACTTAATATTTCTTGCTACAGTAAGAGTATTTCTTATGCCTACTCTTTGACTCTTTGCCTGAAATTGACTCAGCCTTGTCATCTTCTCACTACTCACAGAACTTCTCTTTGGAGATTAAATCATAAATATACAGCATTTGCTAACTATTTAAAAATCCGACATTATCGATAATACAGAACTTAAATGTATAAGCAAAACTCACACTACACTCAAAGCAGCATATCTTTTATCAACTTGTAAAATATAGCAAAAAATTACAGGAATTTATTTGGCTCTAATTATATACAAACTACTGTCTGAGGAAAATCCTCTTAAAGCTGAGGATAATTCAAACATTTGTTGAACTATAGCAGCAGAAATCATCTAATTTAAGAAGATTCTTATTTTCAGATGTACTAAGTTTTCCATTGTGAAGATCCAGAAGTTTTTATCCTCAAAGTAGTACATGCTAACAGTATTATAATCTTAAAGTCACGCAGTTCAGATTAATGGGTTCAAAACCCAAATATACTTTTAGTTATAGGTAAAGTTAATTATACACTCTATTTGGTATTGATCCCCAAGAAAGGCTTTTCCTTTTTTAAAAAATGTATTTATTATTAGGACAATATAATGCTCAAGTTTCTGATTCATTTTTCTTATTTTACTTCAGTTGTTTTAAAAGACCGGTATGATGCCAATGAGACAATTAGAGATTCTTAACAAACCTTTTAACACTATTTTCTTAACCACAGGACCTGACTTTGATTTGTTTCTCATGTAGCATGCTGAGAGAGAAGTCTTTTTTTATAAGAATGCTTAGTAATTTTAGGTTTATGTCACAATTAGCAAGATAAAAATGAACACATTAGAGAACTGGATGAATAATTGTCCTTGTCATAGTGCTACTTGTCAAATAATAAGGAATTGCCTTCCTGAGGTTCTAAGATATCAAGTGCATTTATGATCTTCCAACAAGATCATAGATCTTAGAGCAGATGTAATGAAGATAGAGTTTAGCAACTACTTTCTGAGCATCTGGATTATATTTTAGATCTTAAATGTGGCCGTCAGCTCTATAAGAACTTATCGAGAAATCCAAAGCTTGGGTGCTAAGCCAGTGGTACCAATTCAGCTTTCAAGTTAAAGGAAAAAAAATTGACGTGCTTAACATTATTTTTAAGACAATCACGAAATGAACTGCCTGCCCTGTGACTGGGCTCAGAAAGGCAGACCTAAGGGAAATCAGTGGCCTAGGAAAGTGTGGGTTGATCATCAGTGATTGTTTTACACTAGGCCAGGGGATATGAAAACCTCCTCAGCTCACAGAGAAATCAGTGATGCTGAAGAGCTGCAGAGATGGACTTAAGTATAGAAGGGGTACTTTGTCACAGATTTTTTTCTTCTGAAGTTAAAACTGTCAAAAATGGTTTCCCCTTGGAAAGGTGTAAGTTACCATATATCACTTGAAAACTGTTGGGAGAATTTAGTGGGGCAGTTGAAAAGTCCCTTTTGGTTGGTAAAATAGATCTTCTGGAAAGACTGCATCAGGATCAATTACCCCAGGTTTCTCTTGAATGGTGGCAAAGCAACTGAGTAGGGGAATGATTTATAGAACTGTTTAACAGGTGTCATGCTGGGTGGGTAGTATCTATGGGATGTGTCCATGGAGGAGAAAATAAAATCAATTCTGTAATGAAATATTTGGCAGTAGTTGGCAAAAGATACATTTCAGAAATGGAGTTCCCCTGAAGTAAGAAGTTAGGGAGACTGTATATTCTAGATAATGAGGAGAAAGCCACAATTCATAGCTATATCCAAGATAGATGGCTACGGAAACAGCTAGTGGAATTCACTAATTGTCAATTACTTAAAAGCCAAAAATAAAATAGCAAATGCAAACCATAGCTTAGCTAGGAATAGTGCCTCTCAGCCCCACTCCCTGTCCCGAATCCTGAAGAGTCTTTCTATCTTTCTTGATTATAACACAAAATATTTACTCTCAGTTCTCCAGATCAGTTCACTATACTAATCAAATCTGATAACAAATTGTTGTTTTCCATTCTGTTCACTTCTGTGTGTGCATGTGTGTATGTGTATTGAACTAGCTATAGAGTGCAAGTTTTTCTTTTTATATATTACTGATATTTCCTTGTTATGTCTACTCTTTTTTTCAAAAAGATGAAAGAAAGACAATTTTATTAATCTCCAAACAGTCAAGTTCAGCAGATAATTTTGTTGGAGAATTTTAACTTTGTTTTGCATTTTTTAGACATAGCAAAGGGTTTATTTTGCCTCATTTCCAAACTATGTGACAAAAGGAAATTTGTTCCTGGAAAAAGCACAGTGGTGAATTGAGGTAGTGAAAATAGCAGTAAACTAGAAGTCCTGGGCCAGGTTACCCCTGCAAGGCCAGTTCGACAGCCAGATGCCAACAATTCCAAACAAACAAAGCAAGAATTTGACTGGTTGTATGTTTAGCTTATTTTTGATAGAAGTGCCTCTTTGATAGTCTCTGCCCTTAATACACGTATAGTAGTAATGACAAAATCATCTCATCTACAAGTGAAAGAACTTTATGCCACATACTCTAAAAGTCAGAATGCCAAGTAACATAAAACATGTGTCCTTCATCTCTTCTTCCCTCAATATTATACTCATTTCTGTCCTATTCAAATAATATTTGTTCTTTTCAAATCTAAATGTACATTGTCAACCTACTGTAGTTGATATCATCAGAGTCTTGTTTCCTCTTTGAATCTTTACGTATTTCTGAAAATGCATGGGAGGTAAAATCACTGAGTTTGCATACAAGAGAATCTGCAAAAACAAATGTTGCCCTTGTTGGTAGGATTTGCTCTTCTGATAGTTGCCTTGTAATATCTTTATTTACGGCATTATATATGACATTTCTGGCAATTTAAAAGAATTATTTAAATATAATGGCTATTAGCCCTCTAATATCCATATTAGGGATGTTTCCAAATGTAGTTTGTCTGTTGATTTTGTTTCTGATATCTGTTAGCTATTTATCATTTTTGTTTCCCTAAGTGTCCATGTTTCTGAATCTTGAGAATCATGTCCCCAAAGCTTTTTTTCTTTCTTTTTACTCCTGGAATATTTTTCACAAGCTTCGTGTTGATTTTCTTCTGGTTACTGATGTTTTGATGACGGAAAATCGTTTCCTTCCTACTATTTACTTAAAGCAGAGCATGTGAATCGTCCTTGACCCCATTCACTAAGCACTTGAGTTCTGATTTGCTACTCTTCACAGTGGCACCTTGATATGCTGAGAGTCTAAAACATGCTTAGCTCTGCCGGACTCGTATGATTTCTGGCCCACTATCAGTTTTATGATTTTGTATTCTTTTGCTTTGCTTGTTGAGCCAGGAGTCATCCGAACTCCATCACACCTAACAGTTGACGAGGCTTTATTCCAAGGACTGTATATCTAGGATGAGGCTTCACCGCCACCAGCCTTCACACACACACTCCTTTTGCTCCCATGCCACCCCTCCTCCTTCCCTTCCTGTTTTTGTTTTTTTTAATATACTTTGACAAAATGATTTTGGAATAGACTCAGTAAAACAGCAGTGAGGATGACACAAAAATCAGTCATCACATAGTTTTCACCTTTGGAAAAGATTGTATTGCTTAAAAAACAGTCAAACAGCAAAAAACAGGAAAGAAAAGGGTCATCTTTGTAAATGCATATGCTTTCATTTGAACATGTTCATGCTGCTTCAGAAGGGAGCAGGGAGTCCTTGAATTACCCTGGCCACTATTCATGTCAGCCCTGCAGCAAGTGGACTCTTTCCCTTGGGTGAATTTCTATGTCTAGTTCCCAGTAGTCCTTTGAGTTTTCTTATCTTTATTTTTAATTTTTTAATGTTCTTCAGCTATTTCAGTAGGAACTTCTGAGGGGTCTCATTCAGAGCTTCAAGGAAAACCGTTTCTAAAAATGTTAAAAGTACATCTATTACCAGAACTCTAAAACATGTTACCCAATTCTTATCATTTAATTTCATTCAAAAATATGTAACTCACATTTCACCTTAGGTATTGCTGCTGTCATGTGAAACTTAAGATGATCCACCTCTATTAGAAATAAGTGGGAACAAAAGATGTGAGGCCACTGGGGTCATTTGTAATGTTATTTTTTTAAAAACCTATGAAATGAGAATATAGGAAGCAGGAAGTGCAAGGGAGTCCACAGTGCATGAAGCCAATGATCTTTGAAACCCCTGCCAGTGTTCATATTCCAAATTTAAGAGAGGTTATTTATGAAAGCACATGCTAGGGATAAATCAACATTCACTATTGGTAATTTGGTGGTAGACATAAGTGTGAATTGGTCCCTAGGATTCCCGCACCGTGGTGAGCCCCTCCTGCATAACCCTCTCCCTGAGAGTGTGGGCAGGAGACTGTAACATGGTGTGATGCAGTCCTCTGATCAGGTTATACTCCATGGAAAAGCTGGCTTTAGGAGCCATTAGTAGTTGACTTTTAAGTAGGCCTGATGTGGTCTCAGCTTCCCAGGCGGCACAGGAGTAAAGAATCTTCCTGCCAATGCAGGAGACACAGAGATCTTGGTTCCATCCCTGGGTTGGGAAGATGCCATGGAGGAGGGCATGGCAACCCACTTTGCTATCCTTACCTGGATGGCTCAGCTAGTAAAGAGTCCGCCCGCAATGCAGGAGACCTGGGTGTAATCCCTGGGTTGGGAAGATCCCCTGAAGAAGGGAAAAGCTACCCACTCAAGTATTCTGGCCTGGAGAATTCCATGGACTATACAGTCTCAACAAGTCAGACACGACTAAGTGGCTTTCACTTTCACCTGGAGAATTCCATGGATGGAGGAGCCTGGCAGGCTACAGTCCATGGGGTCGCAAAGAGTTAGATATAACTGAGCTACTGAGCATGCACACACAGGCCTGGTGTCAGGAGTCCTTTAAACCTGATTCAGAAGCAAATAAAGTCAGAAGGTTGAATTAAGAGACACAGAGAGGCTGTCCTCCTGGCCTGGAAAATAGCTAAGAGCCATGTAATGAACAGCATATGTGAGGAGACCAGGTGACCAGCATCCCAAGTTGCTGAGAGTGACCCTCAGTCAACAACCAGGAAAAAACAACAACACAGGGATATCAGTTGTACAGCTACAGAGAACTGAAATCTGCCAACAACCTGAATGATCTTGAAAGAGAACCCTGAGCCTCAGATAAGAAGAGCTAGGACTACACACTCTTAGTGTGGATCCAGCTAAGCTGTGTCCAGACCCCTGACCCATAGAAACTGAGGCAATTAAATATGTGTTGTTTTAAGCCACTAAGCTTGTGGTAACTTGTAAAGAAGCAGTGGAAAACTAATATGGGTGTGAATGCAATGCTTTGTAGTTAAATGAGCTAAAATATGGAAAGTTCCTTAGCACAGAGGCTGGTACAGAGCAGCCACTTATGAAATAATTGCTCTTATATTCACATGGTGTTACCCCTTTCTCAGGCAAGATACAATACACATGACCAAGGTAATATTCTCCAGTGTGGGCATGAAAATAGAGTAAATTCTAAAGGGCTTGTCATTAATGGTCTCCAACACTGTATCATATTGTCCTTGTAATATAGAACATGGTATTGTTAGAAATTATAAAAATTACCTTATTTTTTCCAGTTTAATGGCAAGGAAGAAGGGGCATAGGTATCAACTGCGTGAGAAAGCTTCAGCATAATGCTAACTAATGGCCATAAACTAAAGGATTGGTTTTCCTTTGTTCTTCTGTTTCCTTTATTGTGTCGCTTTTTCAGGTGATGCGCTTTGAAATTTCCTTTTCTAAGGTGCTCCTTTCCTAGGAATGCCATAACACCTCACCACAAACGGGGTGGTTTTAAACAAGAGAAATGTATTGTCTCACAGTTCAAAAGACTGAAAGTCCAAAATCAAGGTGTCAGCATGATTACTTGCTTCTGGGGGCTTTGAGGGAGAAGCAGTCCCATGCCTTTCTCCAAGATTCTGGTAGTTTCTGGCGATTGTTGGCACTCCTTGGCTTGTAGGCCCACCCCTCTCATCTGTGCCTTCTCTGTCATTTTGCTCACCTTCTGTGTCAGTGTGTACATTTTTCCCCCTTATTTCTCGTAAGAACCCTCTTAGGGGATTCAGGGCTTACCCATACCCAGTATTTATCTCATCTCAATCCTTACCTCAGCTGTATGTGTAAAGATCCTATTCCTACATAAAGTCATATTTTGAGATTCCAGGTAGACAAGAATTTTGACCCATTGACTGCATCCACAGAGAAAAATATTCTGCTGGACATATTTATATGCAAACAAGTTGATAATTGAATAATGTGAGCAATTATTATTGCAAAGCAACCTTTAATTTCATCAACAGGTTTAAGATTACTAGCAAATTTCTGAACTCTCTGGATCTCAGTTTTATCATTTCTAAATTAAATGGTTTATCCATGTCCATGTTAGTTGCTCAGTTGTGTCTGACTCTTTGTCACCCCGTGGACTGCAGCCTGCTAGGCTCCTCTGTCTATGGAATTCTCTAGGCAAGAATACTGGAGTGGGTTGCCATTCCCTTCTCCAGGGGATCTTCCCAACCCAGGGATTGAAACCAGGTCTCCTGTATTGGAGGCAGATTCATTACCATCTGAGCCACCAGGGAAGCCTTAAATGGATTATATTTGACCTCTAAGATATTTCCAGCTTCAACATTGTGTGATTCTGCTAAACATATCTGTCAAACACTTAATTTCTAATAGTAAAAAGGCATATATATCATTTGGGAGATATTACTGTTATTTTCATACTGATTTTTATGTTAATAGGAAGGAAAAGGTAGCTCTCCCCAAGGACCAGTTTTTATAAATTCATACAAAATAAGTTGAAGAAATCTTTCACATTCTGTAAAGTATCAAACAAGCAGGAACTGAAATTTGGATTAGTGCCAAGAGACTAATTAGAATTCACTAGAATTTCATTCATTCATGTATATCTAGTACCAAAACATGCTTAGAAGCAAAAATTAATAGTTTTATGTAAGTATGTGATGCTCAAGGCTTTTTTAGGGAAAATAAGCATCCCAAGTAAAAGCACAATGTGCTTATTTACCTTGAACTTCTAGAAAAAAAAAGAACAAAGACTTTATTTAAAGAATGATATAGGAATAGTACAACCTAGGCTAGAAACATTTTCTTCCTCTCCTCTCCATGCCCCTGGCAAAAATAAAAATTCTAGCTCTCATAATCATCTTGGGTATTACCTGCCCAGCAATCCTGCTTCATTTTCCAGCCCATCCACCTTCCTCCTCTCCTAGGTCACTGAGTCAGTTCTGTTCTCAAATCTTTAACAACTCCTCACCTGCATTCTCACATGACCTTTTTCTGTTTCACTGAAAAAACAGCAATGATGAACAGAAACATCCAGGGGAAATGGATGAAGATGCTCAGAAGGTACAAACTTCCAGTTATGAGATGAACAAACCCTGGGACATAACATACACATGTTGACTATAGTTAAGAACACCGTGTTGTACTTCTCAAAGATTCTAAGAGAGTGGAAGCATTCTGACCATATAATGAGAGGAAACAAAGTACTCTTAGTCACAACCAAGCCTTGCAGCTCCTGTTTCACCTCCTGATGTCACCCCCTGCTTGATACACTCTAGTCACACTGGTTCTTAACTATATCATGCTTTCTTCTGCTTTAGAACCTTAGAGTTTCAGTTCATTCTTCCTGAAATGTTCTCATTCTCTTCCTTCATGCTTCTATTTAAATGTTATTTGGTTTTAAAGGCCTTACTGAACACTCTATAAATAAATATCAGAACAAGGCCCTGACCTCCACACTCTTGTTTTACACAGCATGCTCCCACTTTGATGACATGTACTTGTTTACTTGTTTATTAAATAATTTTTTCTTGTTAGACTATAAGCTTCATGGGGATAGTTATCTTGTCTGTTTTCTTCCTTGTTGTATTTTTGATTCTGAGCTGAGAATCTGACACCTTGTAGGTGCACAACAAATGTTTGTTAAATAAATACACAGATAGTGGCAAATAAATTCTATAATATGATTTCAAAATGTATTTCCACTTATAGCTAATTGCTTTCTAATCTGCATTGCACCTTTCTTGGGGGGACTCAATATATGATGTGAGAGATTAAAGCCTTTGAGAATATTGTTGAAGAGGAAAGAGGTACTTATAGGTGAATGGAAACAAATTTTTCTTCTCAGTGTTTGAAGAGAAGTAAACAGCATCTAGTTAACCTCTGTTCAATTGGTTTTTAAAAGACACCCTCTACATTAAATAGCCAACACATACTGGAGATAAATCCAATGGCTTTATTCAATCTTGAAGTAAATTCAGAAGAGCACAATTAACATGCAAGCCAGCGTCTGTGACCTGGATAAAGCAGGTTGACCAGCTGGAAGGATAATTAGCTTTGGAAATAGATCTGGATTCAAATCTCAGCCCTGCCACCTACTAATGATAAACCTTGAATGAATGATTTAATCCTTCTGAGCCGCATTGTCCTCAATGTAGGGATTTCCCCTTGCTTATAGGAGGTACTTAAAGCATGCTAGCCTGTCTGTATGTTTTTTAATAATATCTCGCTTCAGCATTTCGCTTAATCAAAAGAATGTCTGACCTCAGTCTGCCCTAGGTGGTTCATTTTAATATCTGACCAAAATAAAGTGTTCTGGCATGGAATTATTTTTCCCTCTCAAAGAGCTCTTGCAAAATCTCTCTGCTTTTAAATGTAGATAATATTGTCCTACTGAGTGTAATTCATATAGCTGTTGTTACACAAACACTTTGAAAATTATGTAAGGAAAACTTTAATTATAAATTGTTATGAATCATAGAATTTAAGGGATAGCTAACCCATGTTATGGGCAGTGGATATGCACGAAAGTATGTTTACTAAAAACAGAAATACCGAGATAATCATTATAATGAATTTCTTTCCTAGGTAGCATACAGCAAGATAATAAGCATTACAGATGACTACTGTATGAAATCCTATTGAAATTGTTAGTCTTTTGAATTTCCCTAGTACAGATAGCACTCAGGTTGCACAGAGTTAGCTAGAACGTGTGCACGTGGCTCCCTGTGGGATTCCCGCGGACAGGGCACGCGTCACCGCGGTGCTGTGCAAACGGGGACCAGCTGGTGGTGCATCGGTTACAGTACCGCTGCTGTGGTCAGGCTCTCAGTTCGAATGCCATCATCTTTACTGCCTCACTGGATGCCTTCAGAGAAGCTATTCACTCCTGTTTTCCCTAGATTCACTCTTGTACAAAATGAACATAACAATAGTCTCTCTTCATTTGTGGCTGGAGATGTAAATGAATTAATAAAGTAAATCTTTTAAAATGGAACCTGGCACTTTGCAGCAGTCTTGTAAATGTTACTGATTTATTTTATTGTTGTTCTTAGTGGCACTAATTCTCCGTTAGGATGTCTGGAGTGATGTAAAGATTACATGCTGAGAAATAGTACACTCTGTTCTTTAAAAAGAAAAATGAAATCTATTCTTCATCCGTAGGAAGTATGACTTAGACATGGATAGAGTGACTGAGTGACAAACTGTAGGGAATGTACTTTAGTCTGATGTAAAGACACAGCTAGTGGTGTGCCCTCATAGCTCATATATAAATGAAAGCTATACTAGCAGCCTACTTGTTTTACTTCTGTTTTTTGTAGGAGATGTTTAGCAGTAGTTTGAAATAAAATTCCTTGGTGAGCAGCGTGCAGATTGCTTTTGACAAAGTTAAGCTAGTAGGTTATTGTTTTTATTTAGTCAATCAGTTGTGTCCCACTCTTTTGAGACTCCATGGACTATACCCTGCCAGGCTCCTCTGTCCATGAGATTTCCCAGGCAAGAATAATGGAGTGGTTTGCTGTTTCCTCCTCCAGGGAAAGAATCCCTTCTCCGTAAAGGTTCTAATCTCTGAATATGTTATATCACACACACACCAAAAAAAAAAAAAAAGAGAGACATTCCAAATGTAATTATGGTTACAGGCTAAAACAGAGAAGGTATCCTAGATTATCCCAATGTGCCCAATCTAATTTTAGTTATGCCTAAAAAGCTGAGAACTTTCTCTTGTTGGAGTCAGACAGACTGGCAGAAGGAGAATTTTGGAGAAATGAGACAGAGTGGCAGATCACAGAGATTCAGAATAAGAGAACTGGTTCTGCTAGTGATAACTTTGAAGGCTGTGGGGACCATGAGCCAGAAAATAGAAGAAACTGAGATTGAGCCTCAGATGACAGCCAGCGAGGCTGCAGGAGCCTCAACCCCACAGAACTGAATTCTGCCACAATGAAAGGAGCAGACTTCACTGATGGAAACCTTGACTTCAGCCTGTTGCCAATGAGAGCTCAAAAGCCAACCAAGCCCTGTGGAACTTAGTAACTCCAGGTCATTTTAAAAATCTGAGTTTGATCTTTTGTCAAGGCAGTGATAGAAAACTAATACAGTGTAGGACTGAATGGATAGACTCATTTTAACAAGTATCAATGCATTTATTGAAATGCCTTTTTATTCACTAACTATTTGTCTTATCATTTTCCAAACTGTCCACAAAGGCATTCTCCCCATCCCACCCTCAAGAAGACATGGTGCTTTTTAGTATAAAGAGATTTTTAAAGTCTTGACAAAAAAGTCTAGAATTCTGTCAAAAGTCAATTAATCTTCTATTTCATGAGTTGAAAATCATGTGAGACATACAGAGAGCTTCATTTATTTTCAAATTGTGTTTTCCTTCTTTCCTCTGGGGCAAAACAGCCTCTACTTTAATTAGGTAAATCTTCCCCAGAATTTAATGTTGGATAATAAGTTCATATATCATAAGCTTACCCACTATGTTTAGAGATCATTTTTCATTAAGGATATGATGATGCTCACACCTTCATTAACTCTGTTTAGCAGCACTAATTACAATGGATGCTGAAGACTCTCATGCTTCATTTTTCCTCAGTGTCAGCTCGTCAAACCATTAAGACTCACAGCTAAAATATAATGAATATATAAGTATATATTTATTTAACACACATTATTGTTCCTAGTATCATGAGCATAACCTCTAGATAGGTTTCAATTTTTCCAATTAAGGTCATAAGGCCAGGAACCAAAACTAATTTATCAGTGTACTGGTGCCTGGCTATAAGTCCACAGGGGCAGGGGCTCTGGGTGCAGTAGACATAAGTCCTCTTGGAGGAGGTCACCATTAACCCCACCACAGAGCCACCAGAACTTATTCAGGACTGGGAAAACAGACTCTTGGAGGGCACAAACAAAGCCTTGTGTGCCCCAGGACCCAGGAGAAAGGAGCAGTGACCCCACAAGAGAGACTGACGCAGACCTGCCCGAGAACATCCAGGTGTCTCCAGTGGAGGCATGGGTCGGCAGTGGGCTGCAGCAGGGCCTGCATGGGACCTTTTGAAGGAGGTCATCATGATCTTCATTTGACCCACCATAGGTTGGCCTCAGGTCAAACAACAGGAAGGGAACACAGCCCTGCCCATCAACAAAAAATAGGATTAAAGATTTATTGAGCATAGCCCCACCCGTCAGAACAAGATCTAGTTTCCCCCTCAGTCAGTCTCTCCCATCAGGAAGCTTCCATAATCCTCTTATCCTTCCCCATCAGAGGGCAGACAGAATAAAAATGACAATCACAGAAAACTAAGCAAACTGACCACAAGGACCACAGCCTTGTCTAACTCAGTGAAACTATAGGCCATGCCATGTAGGGCCACCCAAGACAGACAGGTCATGGTGGAGAGTTCTGACAAAATGTAGTCCACTGGAGAAGGGAATGGCAAACCACTTTTGTACTCTTGCCTTGAGAACCCCATGAACAGTATGAAAAGGCAGAAAGATAGGAGACTGAAAGAAGAACTCCCGAAGTTGATAGCTGCCAAATATGCTACTGGAGAGCAGTGGAGTAATAACCCAAGAAAGAATGAAGAGACAGAGCCAAAGCAGAAATAAACCCAGTTGTGGATGTGACTGGTGATGGAAGTAAAGTCAGATGTTGGAAAGAACAATATTGCATAGGAAGCTGGAATGTTAGGTCCATGAATCAAGGTAAACTGGAAGTGGTCAAACAGAAGATGGCAAGAGTAAACATCGATATTTTAGGAATCAGTGAACTAAAATGGACAGGAATGGGTGAATGTAACTCAGATGACCATTATATCTACTATTGTGGGCAAGAATCCCTTAGAAGAAATGGGGTAGCTATCATAGTCAACAAAAGAGTCTAAAATGCAATACTTGGACGCATTCTCAAAAATTACAGAATGACCTCTGTTTGTTTCCAAGGCAAACCATTCAGTATCACAGTAATCCAAGTCTGTGCCCCAACCAGTAATGCTGAAGAAGCTGAAGTTGAATGGTTCTATGAAAGCCTACAAGACCTTCTAGAATTGATACCCAAAAAATATGTCCTTTTCATTTTAGGGGACTGGCATGCAAAAGTAGGAAGTCAGGAGATACCTGGAGTAACAGGCAAATTTGGCCTTGGAGTACAGAATGAAGTAGGTCAAAGGCTCACAGAATTTTGCCAGGAGAGTGCATTGGTCATAGCAAACACCCTATTCCAATCACACAAGAGAAGACTCCACACATGGGCATCACCGGATGAACTATACCAAAATCAGATTGATTATATTCTTTGCAGCCAAAGAAGTAGAAGCCCTATACAGTCAGCAAAAATAAGACCAAGAGCTCACTGTGGCTCAGATCATGAACTCCTTATTGCCAAATTCAGACTTAAACTGAAGAAAGTAGATAAAACCATGAGACCATTCAGGTATGACCTAAATCAAATCCCTTATGATTATGCAAGGGAAGTGATAAATATATTCAAGGGGTTATATCTGATAGAGTGCCTGAAGAACTATGGACAGAGGTTCATGACACTGTACAGGAGGCAGTGATCAAAATCATCCCTAAGAAAAAGAAATGCAAAAAGGCAAAATGGTTTTCTGACAGTGCCTTGCAAATAGCTGAGAAAAGGAGATGCGAAAAGGAAAGATATACCCATTTGAATGCAGAGTTCCAAAGAATAACAGAGAGAGACAAGAAAGCCTTCCTCAGTGATAAATGCAAAGAAGTAGAGGAAAACAATAGACTGGGAAAGACTAGAGATCTCAAGAAAATTAGAGATATCAAGGGAATGTTTCAGGCAAAGATGGACCCAAAAAAGGACAGAAATGGTATGAACCTAACAGAAGCAGAAGATAGTAAAAAGAGGTGGCAAGAATACACAGAAGAACTTACAAAAAAAATCTTCATGACCCAAATAACCACGATGGTGTGACCACTCACCTAGAGCCAGACATCTTGGAATGCAAAGTCAAGTGGGCCTTAGGTATCATCACTACGAACAAAGCTAATGGAGGTGATGGAATCAGTTGAGCTATTTCAAATCCTAAAAAAATGATGCTGTAAAGTGCTGCACTCAATACGCCAGCAAATTTGGAAAACTCAGCAGTGGCCACAGGACTGGAAAAGGTCAGTTTTCATTCCAATCCCAAAGAAAGGCAATGCCAAAGAATGTTCAAACTACGGCACGATTGTGCTCATCTCACGTGCTAGCAAAGTGTAATGCTCAAATTCTCTAAGCCAGGCTTCATCAGTACGTGAACCATGAACTTCCAGGTGTTCTAGCTGGATTAAGAGGAACCAGAGATCAAATTGCCAACATCTGTTAGATCATTGAATAAGCAAGAGAGTTCCAGAAAAACATCTGCTTTATTGATTATGCAAAAGTCTTTGACTGTGTGGATCACAACAAACTGAAGAAAATTCTTAAAGTGATGGTAATATCAGGCCACCCAGCCTGCCTCTTGAGAAATCTGTGTGCAGATCAAGAAGCAATACTTAGAACTGGACATTGAACAACAGACTGGTTCCAAATAGGGAATGGAGTATGTTAAGGCTGTATATTTTCACTCTGCTTTTTTAACTTATATGCAGAGTACATCATGCAAAATGCTGGGCTGGATAAAGCACAAGCTGGAATCAAGATTTCCAGAAGAAATATCAATAATCTCAGCAGTGCAGATGACACCACCCTTATGGCAGAAAGTGAAGAAGAACTAAAGAGCCTCTTGATGAAAGTGAAAGAGGAGCGTGAAAATTTTGGCTTGAAAGTCAACATTCAGAAAACTAATATCATGGCATCTGGTCACATCACTCCATGGCAAATTGATGGGGACACAGTGGACATAGTGAGAGATATTATTTTGGGGGGCTTCAAAATCACTGCAGATGGTGACTGCAGCCATGAAATTAAAAGATGCTTGCTCCTTGGAAGAAAAGCTATGACCAAACTAGACTGCTTATTAAAAAGCAGAGACATTACTTTGCCAGCAAAGGTCCATCTAATCAAAGATTTTCCAGTAGTCATGTATAGATGTGAGAGTTGGACTATAAAGAAAGCTGAACGCTGAAGAGTTGATGCTTTTGTTCTGTGGTGTTGGAGAAGACTCTTGGACTGCAAGGAGATCCAACCAGTCCATCCTAAAGGAAATCAGTCCTGAATATTCATTGGAAGGACTGATGCTAAAGCTCCAATATGTTGGCCACCTGATGTGAAGAACTTACACATTGGAAAAGATCCTGATGCTGGGAAAGATTGAAGGCAGGAGGAGAAGGGGATGAGATGGTTGGCTGGCATCACTGACTCAATGGACATGAGTTTGAGTGAGCTCAGGAGTTGGTGATGGACAGGGAGGCCTGGCGTGCTGCAGTCCAGGGGGTCGCAAAGAGTTGGACATGACTGAGCGACTGAGCTGAAAGCTATGACAATTTGACTCGAGCCAGTATCAGTTATAAACCAAATACACATTCATGTATGTGCACTTAATGGCCTGGGAGACACCACACGCAGCCAGTATGCCCTCCTTTATTTTTCAGTGCATGTCTTCCATTCTTCTGGCTTTTATCTCCTGCACTTCTCTGCCTGGTGTCTTCTTCTTTGTTGTTGCCCTAACTTACTGGCAGGCCAGATGCATGTCAAAACTAATTTTCTTGAGGATCAGCTCTTTTTTTCTTTTTTAACGTTATTTATCTATCTATCTTTGGCTGTGTTGAGTCTTTGCCGCTGTGCGGGCTTTTCTCTAGTCCAGCGAGTGGAGGCCTGTAGTGTGCAGGCTTCTCATCGCGGCGTCTTCTCTCATCGTGGAGCACAGGCTCTCGGCGTGCAGGCTTCAGTAGTTGAGGCACATGGGCTCAGCAGTTAGACTTTGCGGACTTTATAACAAAGGCTCAGTAGTTGAGTGGAGAAGGCAATGGCAGCCCACTCCAGTACTCTTGCCTGGAAAATCCCAGGGACGGAGGAGCCTGGTAGGCTGCAGGCCATGGGGTTGCTAAGAGTCAGACACGACTGAGGGACTTCACTTTCACTTTTCACTTTTATGCAGGAAATGGCAACCCACTCCAGTGTTCTTTCCTGGAGAATCCCAGGGATAGGGGGAGCCTGGTGGGCTGCTGTCTATGGGGTTGCACAGAGTCAGACATAACTGAAGCAACTTAGCAGCAGCAGCAGTAGTTGAGACGCATGGACTTGGTTGCTCTGTGGCATATGGAATCCTCCCAGTCCAGGGATCGAACCCATGTCCCTTGCATTAGCAGGCTGACTCTTAGCTGCTATACTTCCAGGGAAGTCCAGTATCAGTTCTTAATCAGTATAAACAATCTAGTTTCTTTACGCCTTGGATGAGATAACATTGAAGTGGGGGCTAAACATTTTTCAGAGTTCTCAAGTTAGATTAAATTTACTTGTTTTAATTCATTATATACCTTTAAAATACCATTTTATAGTTTACTTATTATACAGTTCTTTTATATATGTCTCTATTTCTATAGTGTTGTGGTCAAAGTAGGAAAGAAAAATTTACCAACAGGAATTCACACTATATGACTTAAATCCAGTGGTTTTAGAAGGTACTAGAACTCTTCTAAGAGTTTTCGTTTTTAGCACGAGATATTTTGAAAATAGAAAATATCTCAGTTAAAACTATTTGGATGTTTTTCTTTCTTCCCAAACAAGTGAGTTATTTAACAGTTTACATTATTGCCCTGAAGCCAGAGTCATTTATAATTATGTCTTGCTTATAGAATTAAGGAATGAAAAGTTGTTTTTTTAAATAATGCAGTGATGCAGTAATCTTTTCTTTTTTAATTAAAAATTAATTTGCCTCCTAATGAAGACAAATAAAACATCAAATCTAATTAAGATTGTGTGAAAGGTTGTGTTAGCCTCAGTTAAGAGGCCTAACAGACAACAAACTTCATAAATACCAAAACTTGGTCTTGTTCCTTTTCCTAGAAGGTCCTAGGGGTAAATGCAGCTGCAGAACATTATTCCTCCTTTTGTTTTAATTGCCTTTAATAGATGAGCTAGAAAAAGCATTATAAATAATGCATCAAAATGCTTTGCATGAAGGTAAACAGAACAAATGTGCCAGGTGACAAGTCTATGACAGTATATTTTAATAACCAGGCTGTTTCTTTTTAATTTATATTTTACCCCTCTGTCACTCAGCTGAGAGAAAGGGAATTATAAGACAGACCAGGAAAAATTAACAATTGAAGCAATAAAGTGGCACTAATGATTATTAGGAAGCAATAACAAAGAAAGTCAAGGTATAGCTACCAGAAAGCCCTTTTAATTGTCTTAAAAATTACCTAAGTTTGGGATTTGCAAGAAAACAGAATAGTGATGATGATGGAGTTAGAAGATTTTATTTCCACACATTTTCATTGAAACATCCACTTAATTTTAAGTACTAGGTTAGGTCATAGAATTACGTAGGTGATCAAATAATTGACCTAGCCTTTAAGAATTCTCAGTTTAGTATAGAACATAGAGATGTAAGACAATGTGTTGTTATTCAGTGGCTCAGTCATGTCCAACTCTTTGCGACCCCATGGACTGCAGCTTGCCAGATTTCCCTGTCCTTCACTGTTTCCTGGAGTTTGCTCTAACTCATGTCCATTGAGTCAGTGATGTCATCCAACCATCTCATCCCCTGTCCCCCTTCTCCTCCTGCCTTAAATCTTTCCCACCATCAGGGTCTTTTCAAATGAGTCAGCTCTTTACATCAGATGGCCAAAATTATCCTATGATTTTAAAAATACCAAAATAAAAGTTGTTCAGTGCAATACTGGAACCCAGAGGAGAAAGAAACTAATCTGTCTTGGGGAATCAGAAATATTTAACAAGAAAAATATAAAGTTCTTAAAGAGTAATAATTCCAAGCAGAATATATTAGGCAGACGACACATACACAAAGATTGTATGATATTTTCACAACTATTGGAACAATATTTGAAGGGGAGAATGGTAGATGGTCAGTCTTGAGAGTTGTCTATTTCATTGGATCGCAAAGGGACACACGTACCACAAAATAGAGTTTGGAATTACACAACAACAGAGAGCTCATAAACTTTCTAAAGCTGTCAGATTAAAGTACTTAATATTATCAAAACATTACGGTTTATCTAGAAGTTGTTGGAAAATCCATGTGGTAGATTTTTATTCCATGGAAGTTTTGTTAAATTTTACCTTCTGTAATTTTGGTGTATGTCCAGATTCTTATTTCAAGAGACAACTGTTGGCATTGCTCAATTGTTGGCAAAGACTGTGGCCACAGCTGCTGTGTTGCACAGAAGCAAGGTTCCAATAATCATAAAAAGCTTTAACAAATTTTATTTGAATCATATTTTAAAAACCATATGAATTTTGAAACAGTTTCATATATGAGAAAAAAGCACTCTACTGAAATTTCAAACATATAAAACATTTAAAACATTGGTTTGCCTAAACACAGTAAGTTATTTACATCTATGAGATGTCTTCACTGGAATAAAGATTAACATTTTGGTGAAAAATTAAGAAAACCTTGGAAATATGTTATAAAAATGAATCCAAGTTCAAATGAACTCGTTGCTTATGCTTTGTTTTCAGGCTTATTTGGGCATGACATGAAATAAAACCATATGATTGAATCTGTTCAAATTTCAAAGAGCTTTGGTATTATAGGCTTTGAAGAAAGAAGTTAAAGTGTAGCTCCATTTGTTCTATCTCTTCATGCTGATATTCAGCTAGTACACTAGTTGTTAAAATATAGGTCTCATTGTTAATGCCTACCCCTCTGAGTTCCACAAGTTCCACAGTGTTCCCAAGCTGTACTGGCCAGTGTTTTGAACCTCTCATGATTCTCCACATTTCAACACCCATGAGTCAATGCCTGATATAGTAAGAGAGCTCTTGTACCTGATTTTGTTGCTGGGTATATGCTCTGGACCAATGGTTATATGTTCACATCTACCTTTGTTTCACAGATATATTTCAAGTAAATGATAAAAACCATATAGTAAAGGATATAAACCATATACTACACTAGTCACTTGGTAAAGCTGAATTAGTATAAAGGAACAAACAAGCAGAAATTTTTTCAGTCTTCACGAAACTCTAGCAGAGATCAAACATTCAGTTCAGTCACTCAGTCGTGTCTGACTCTTTGTGACCCCATGAACCACAGCATGCCAGGCCTCCCTGTCCATCACCAACTCCCGGAGTTTACCCAAACTCATGTCCATTGAGTCAGTGATGCCATCCAACCATCTCATTCTCTTCGTCCCCTTCTCCTCCTGCCCTCAATCTTTCCCAGCATTGGGGTCTTCTCAAATGAGTCAGCTCTTCGCATCAGGTGGCCAAAGTATTGGAGTTTCAGCTGTAGCATCAGTCCTTCCAGTGAACACTCAGGACTTCTCTCCTTTAGGATGGACTGGTTGGATCTCCTTGCAGTCCAAGGGACTCTCAAGAGTCTTCTCCAACACCACAGAGATCAAACATTAAATTAGTATAAACTAGGTGCATAATTAAATTTAAGGATAAGTACTAAAGAATTAAAGAATATGATACTATTGAAGAATAAAAGGTTGATCAAATTTATATTTAGGGATAAGATAAGCCATCAGTGGCAATTTAGCTAATCTTGAAAATTAGAGAATATTAACAGAGCAAAATGTGTTTGGGCAGGACCAGTATTCCAATGATTGAGATATATTTTTGGCTATTGAGTCAAGAGGGATAAGTAAAGAAAAGCCAAAAGCAATACAACTTTTATTTTCCCAAATGAAAACTTCTTGGCTTTAGTGACTGGATTTTATTACTTAGACTTTTTTTTTTAAATTTTTTTGGACCTCAATTACTTTCTCTGAGCATTTATAATAACCTTCATCAAGGAAACTAGTATGTAGAATCTTATTCATTGCACAGGGTCAGAAACATAGTAGGTGGTTAGTAAATGTCTTTTGGATAAGTTGACTCATGAAATGATGATAAAAATAATTTAAAGAGCTATAGCTAGAGTAAGAATTAAATTTTTATATGTGTAATAAGTATATATATATATTTATGTATATCACATTATATATACACATATATAAATATTTGCATATATATACACATACACATACAGTCGTCCCTTGAACAATGTGGGGTTAGGGGCTCTGACTCTGCAGTTGAAAAGATCTGTGTATAATTTATGGTCAGCCCTCCTTATCCTTGGCTCCTCCCTATTGAGATTTCCACACCTTTGGATATTAACCAACTGTGGATGGTGTAGTACTGTAGTGTTTATTTTTAAGAATCCATGTATAAGTGCACCTGCACTGTTCAAACCTGTGATGTTCAAGGATCAACTTGATATCCACAAACATATATATGCATTGCTTAGTAGAGTGGTTTAGTAGAGTGGCTCATTCAGAGTAGATGCTATTTGCTCTAATAGTATCTACACAACCCAGAAAAAGACAAATAAAAAAAGATTTTCATATATGGCTTTATACCAGATAGGCATTTTTATCTCCAGAAGTACTGGGTACTACACAGAATGCTTCTCTTCATTGTTGGTTCCTCAAAATCACTATGCCCTTTTTTTCTAGACTAGTTTTTAGTTGGCAGGATGTTAAGTAAACAACCAATGCCTATGATTATAGAACATTTATTTTGCATAACTTATAAGTGGGAAAAATTTTTTTCCATAAGTTGATATACTATTTTTCTGTTGCTGCTATAACAAATTAACACAAACTTGGTGGCTTAAAGCGCAAAGTTAGTATCTTCCAATTCAGGAGAACAGAAGTTCGAGATGGCTCTTCCTGGGCTAGAGGAACATATCAACAGGCTGGAGAGAATCTGGTAGGAGAAAAAGCCTACCTTTTCCAGCTTCTAGAGGCTGCCTGCATTCCTTGACTTGCGGCCTCCTCCTCCGTTTTTAAACTGGCAGCACAGCTTCCTCAAATCTCCGACTCTGAGTGGCCTCTTGCCTCCTTTCTCTGTTAAACACCCCTGTTATCACAGGGGCCCATCTAACCAGTTCAGTGTAATTGTTCTATCTCAAGATCCTTAATTTAGTCATACCTGCAAAATTCCTTATGCCATGTCAGGTCACATATCAAGGTTCCAGGAATTAGAATATGGACATTATTTTGCCTACTAGAGTTGAGTAAAACTAGGTAACTCAACTTTAGTTTCTTACCATGTATGACTTAGCAAATAGTTGAAGTAACTTCTCACGTATCAGATGCTTGTCAAAAGTCTTGATGAAAAAATAATAAAATTCTGTCCATGGTCAAGAGTACCTGGAAGTGAATTTCTGTTTGTTTATGTAATAAATAAGCTTGATTTCACTATATTTTCCCAACATTTTGGATCCATTGTAGTATCAACCTGAAGTTTTTTAAAGGTTAGCTTTCAGATAAAAGAAGGCCCTGATTTTTTTTAAGAGAACTCAGGGTTCTCTTAAAAAGAGAGGTTGTGAGCCATGGATATGTTACTGACCTAATGCTTGAAGCAGAGGTAACACTGTAGAAGCAATTCTCCAAAACTTCTGACATTTATTTTAATATGGATCATGGAAAATTGGCCAGGATACCACCTAATCAGAACATAATAGATGCAACGATAGTGGCATCATTTGTTGTAATCATTGGCTTTCTGCATCTGTATGCACTGGTACTAAAAAAATCTCTTCAAAAATCCTTCAATATGTATTTGCTGGCAGGCAGGTTCTCAATTCATCCAGCTAACCTTTGGATTCCTATCATTTTGAGAATTTTTCTTAGGAAATAGGTACTGAATGCACTGTTCTCCCCTATTGCACGAAGTAAAGTACCTTTTTGGAGAACAATCTTTGAGCCATCTGTTGATAAATTTGAAAATAACTCTATATTCTTTTTAAATAGAAAATGTGATTTTGAAAACAGTTTTCCAGGGTCAGTTTCACTGATTCATCAGACTTAATGGGCACATGCAGCTTCATAAGTGAGGTAAATCTTTTGTTTCAAGGGCACATAAATGGTGCCAATTATGCTGCCAAATAACCTACAAACTCATTTGGTTAATCTGCCATTTTGGAAGGAGAGACTGGAGGAGACTATTTTGCAAAACTTTTCAGAGCTTTAGAGGATTGAGCTGGACAAAGCATTATTAACTTGGCTACAGACAGAAATCTTCTGATACTTGGACTAATGCTGAATGCTTTCGAACATTACTTTATCTCAGACAACCTGACCATTGAAACATGCTCTCATAATCGATTTCTTGCTGACGAAGCCATCAATGGCAGACACATTGCCAACTGAACCTCACTCATCTTGGGACAAAGTAAATGTTAGGATGTAATATCAACTCAGGATGGTTTTCTTTGGTGAAAGCCTACCTTTATATAGCAGAGGCAGCAGCAGAAGCTCAGGTTCCATTTTCTGTAACACGTCTTTATAAGCCTCGGATTTCAGCACTGTATTGCCATTAAAACAAAGAGTCAAATTGATTGGGTTTCAAAAACAACTTGATCATTGTCATATCAGCGATCTTGCTACAATTTCAAAGTTGTTTTTATGCCAAACAGCAGTATCTTTGTCATTAATGCTTACTTTAGGTTAGAATTAAAGTATACTTCCCTTTGGTAAATGTCTAATTAAATCTAGTTCCTTTTTCAGTAGTGACAAATTTTACATGAAAAACTATAAGAATCAAAGAAATATTTTATAAATACATTCATACACAAGACATTTTGTATTCCAGACATTCATTTTCACTTCAAGTGAACAGCAGAAATACAGTGTTGTATTTTAGCCATCATCCATCATCTTCTATAAAGATTCATAGTTCTGTCTGATTCTATAAGCTCACCATATTTGAAAACTACTTTAAGAAATTATATCATGTTCCAATGTATGTATGAATATACTTCTTGAAAATTAATATACTTATTTAAAATGAGTCCCCAAATTTCATGTACATTAGGCAGGTCTGTTAAAATTAGGTAAAACCTATATGCTAGAGATAAGAGATACTAAGGTCTGTGTATTCCCAATTAGCCACAATTCCTTCTACCTCCCTCTGGTCCCTTTTCCCTATTGGAGAATTCAACTCTTTAACAGTACTGTTCTGTTTGGGTCTTTTGTAATAAAGAATATCGGTAACAGTTAAAAAGAGAAAGGATGAAAAAATGATTTAAAAATATATACCCAGAAAGACTGTTAGGCTATACAAATGTATAATTTGAGAGAGACTTCAGAAAGAAAGGTAGAAAAGGAAGAAAAAAAGAGGACAAATCCAGACCATTCTAGGGATGATAAATAATTTAACACATGTAAAGCACTGAGGACAATAATAAGTACTCCTTGATCTAGTAGCTAAATGCTATTCTCATTATTTGCCTTGTAGTGTTCATCATCATCATAATTGAGAGTTGGAAGACTGAAATTGTGAGAGGATTTACGAAAGATGTAGGATGTTAGGAACTATGAGATGAGAGGATAGATAGGGAATCTTGAAAACTACTTTCCATGGCATGTAGTTTGGCTCCCCTTCAACATTCTTTGAGATATTAAAATAAAAAGTAAATTTCTTTTAAATCGCTTTTAATTGCAGGTCTAGAATTACTCAGATATGTCTCTGAGCAGGTCTCAGGTCCTGGACAAACCCAGGTCTTGTGCAGATTGTGTTTTGAAAGCTGTTGCACTTGATTTGGGAGCTAAGTGTCAATTTACTGCTGCAGTTCCTAATAAGATCGACAACTGTTACTGAAGGCAAAATTGCACATTGAGAACACAGAGGGGGAGCCAGACAGGTAAGAACCCTTATGATTCTCAGAAATCAAGAGCCAAGTTAAAGAAACATCTTGCAGATACATATTTTTTCAAGTAGAGAGTTAGATTTTCTAGACCTTTAAAAGTACCAAAATTCCTTCATGAAGTTATAAACTGGGTTTCGTTTTTTTTCTTTTACCCTCCATGGAAATCCATTTTCTTATAAAATCGGTGTACTTTCCGTATGCAAGAGGACGGCAATGTCAGTTCTGTGCTCTCAGTCTATAGCTTTGAAGACTACATTTCCTAGGGATAGCACCTGTACAGTAAGATTATAAATGCTTTCTAATCAATGGCTGAAGCTATTCCTTTTCAGAAAGTAAACCCCTGTGTCAGTCACAGGGATAGAAGGTGTTGAATTATGGTGACTCAAGTGATGCAAGGATAGAGATCTTTAGAACCTGAAAAATGATAGTCATTTATAGGATGACAAAGCCAGTTTTTTACACTCCTATGGAGGAGTATCTTTTTGTTCTAGAGCCCATATAGAGCTTAGTGGATGATGAGTGGATCATTTATGTCAAATGTATAACTGTATGTCAAACAGTTTCATGAATCTGTTGACTCTGAAAGAACTGCCACAGCAAGTTGCTTGTTAAGATGGGGATGGAAGAGATGGGTGGTTATGGATTGGATAGGAATGGTGTCAAATAGAGTTTTAGTAAATTTGAGAGGGATGATACCTTCACAGAATTCTTATGGATGATGTAGCTATCTACTGTGAAAATGCAGTGAGAAAATTTTGGGCTCAAGCAATTGATAGTGAAGCAGATATTCTTTTATTTTAAGAAATCTGACCTGTCCAATGAGGTTCTTGTTTGTATGAACGTATATGTCACCCCCCCATTGAATTCTCCTCATTGAGGCAACCCAGCACTGGGACTGGAGTGATCTGCAACTGATCTGTCTTCTCTGTAATGGGTTGCATCACAAATGGAATTGGCAAAAGCCAGTGCCCATTTGTTCTTAGATTTTCATAGCTTTCAGCCAGAATGAGACAAATCAACTTAGCCCACAGTCAATCCAAATCTTTGGTGTCTGTATGTATTATTTTAGCAAAAGGAGCTACATGGTTTGACTACTCTCAGAAGTGTTAAGAAGCCAGGGCATCCATAATAGTCTTTCTGCATTTTAAGAAACATCTAGTAAATAATCGTCTGATTTCTTATCCAAGTCCTAAGTCAACTTAGAAATAAGACAAGAGTATAAACATGCAAGAGTCAAAATCTCACTTTAACTTATGATAAAGCAAATATTAAAGAATAGAAATTATTTTTGCAGAGAGCTGGGCGTCCTAATACCATATGCCCAGACCCAGGCAGCCAGCACTGCAGGCACCAAGGTCAGCTTCTCCACCTTTCCTTCCAATCAAAGAGCCTCCACTAGAAATTCCCTGCACAATCTCTCCCTCCCCAGAGACAGCTCACTCTCAGAAAGAAAGTGAAATAAAAGGGCCAGCTCTGTATGATAGGGTCTTCCTTTCAAAGTCCCTGACTGGAATATGGAGATCTTCCTCTCTGATCAAACGATGAATGAGAAAGAGGCCAGCAGAAAACCTGCCCAGTGTTAGAGAACAACACCCAAACCCACCTGCCCCTTTGACAGCTCTTACTCACAGAGACACGAATGTTGGAAAGGGAGTGGATTTAAATCCAGAACAGGTACTTCTTGTCCAGGGAATTAACCCATTTACAAGATTCAACATATTTTGAAGAAAGGGGCTTGATAGGCATGACTGAGTGGAGTTTGAAAGTGAAAGTTACTCACTTAGTTGTGTCCGACTCTTTGTGACCCCGTGGACTGTAGCCCACCAGGCTCTTTTGTCCATGGGATCCTCCAGGCAAGAATACTGGAGTGGCTTGCTGTTTCCTTCTCCAGGGGATCTTCCCAACCCAGGGATCGAACCCAGGTCTCCCACATTGCCAGTGGACTCTTTACCAACTGGGCCACCAGAGAAGCCACTGAGTCGAGTTTATTGATGTTTAATTAATTAAGCAAGGAGACCCTGAGACTGGGAGGGCTCTAGTGTCCTGACAGCCCATGTCATCAAACCAGAACCTAAACCTATAAATGCCTGTAGGTTATGAAATAATAAAGCTAAAGACAGTCGGTCACAAACTGCCAACTAGCCTATAAGCCATAGCCAATCAGTTATTTCTTTTCTTTACTTCTGCCTTTTCTCTATGAAAGTCTGTCCTGAGTTCCTGTGGGTGGAGCACTCCCAACCACTTCTGGTTTGGCACTGTCAAGATTATAATTGATTTTTGTTCAAATAAGCTCCTCAATTTTTTAATAGGCTTGTTTGTCTTTTAATAACTTAAAAAAAATAACTTCAGAGATCCCTTGGTTGTATCCCTTTGCAGAATGTGTGTAATTCAACCATGGAGCAAGTGTGATGGCATCACTATTTATTAACTAAATAGTGTATTTAGGATTAAGGTATATCCTCCTTTGCAATGAAGAGTAGAGTGAATGGTCAGCCTATTTCTGGCCACCCACATCTCATTACACTGCAAGGCAAATGCTGATTTCAATATATATGGCTTTCATTTGCTTGTAATTAATTTTTTCATTAAAATGATAGATTTATCTATTTGCTGTAATTGTTTTCTCAGCCTGCCAAATCATTCTGAGACTGCCAGTCCTGTAGCACAAAGCATCTAGATCTGTCATCATATATTACTGATCTGAGGATTGATTTGGATATGGGGGATGAGGAGCAAATTAAATTGAGTTTGCAGTGGCTTTTTTACCAGAGAAGAAGGAAAGGGAGTTTGGGGTACTAAAATGAGTGCTCTGGGGTCCATTCTAAATGAGGAACAGGAATGAGGCTGTCAAAACCTGGGATGTACTGTTCATCCCTCTGTTGGAGGCTAAGACAGCCTCACTTGGGTGGTGCCATTTCAACACACCATCTGTCAAATGCACACAATGACACCAATTTCTTTTATTAAAAGATAATGATCTTACCTCCAGTCATTTAATAGTCAGCATTCACATAAGCTGGGATGATTTTTCATATGTTTATTTGGGAAGACTCTGGCAAAGATCATTCCATTCCTTCCTCGTTTATTGCTCTAGAAAGTCTAATTTCCCTTGATGAAAATCAGTTTTTCCAATGACAGAAAAAAGTAATTAAATATGTTCAGTTCCTACCTAACTTATCTCATTGACAACCATCTAAATAGCTGAATAATTGTGTAAGGGGAACAGCGGTAACACAGCGATATGAGTTACAGGAAATTAGGGGCCTCTGATCTGTCCCTCTGGACACAGCCCGGTGTTGACTTTTATTTGCCCAGAATGGGCATAATGACTCATATTTACTGCCCTCTGAGTTGTGCCCTTCTCTGTCACACACTGATACAAGCAGAGCTGAAATAATCTGAAATGAAATGTGTGACAAAGCCATCTCCCATCTGTTTGAACTAGCAAACCGGAGATCAAAGTGTTTGACAAATAAGTCTCCAAACATGGCTTGAGCATTTTGTTTTCATGTGTAGGCTTTCTTCTAAATGAAGATTTGCCATTGAAAGTTTTGTTTGAAACAAGACCCCTGCTCACTCATGTAATCTAATGAAAAGCTAAAGAAGAAAATGAGAATTCACTGAGTTCATGACTATTGAAAGAAAAGGGACTAATTATACTGGGAGGCCCTTTAGTGATCTAGTTTCATAATTGGACAGAGAACCCTCAAAATATGAAAGTGGCAAACCTGCTCTGAAACAGACATCCTTTGAAACTGATTCACACAGAGATTGTGGCAGTTCCATAGCAATGGCTTTGATGTCAGTGGGTGCACTTACACACATCGGTTGCTTCCTATTTGGGTCATCATCTCTTGAAGGATCAAATTGAAATGGCATGCTTCCTCTCCTCAAATAAATCTAAACCTTACATATTCACACCATTTACATAAAATTGTATATCATTTACCATACTATAAGTTTAAAATAAAGATATGAACCTTAGCTACCAATAAAAAAAAAGAAAGAAATTCAGATTTTCAATTAATTGGAAGGCTTTTTAGAGCAATTATTCAGAATATTTAGAGTAAAAATTATTCAGGATTTTTAGAGTAAATAGTCACAAATATTCAGAGGGAAGCCTGGCATGCTGCAGTCCATGGGGTCGCAAACAGTCGGACATGACTGAGCAATTGAACTGAACTGATTCATAAATATTTAGGTTTTTAAAACACCTCCATGGGCTATAGCATTCAGGTATGTTCTTACCAGGATGCCTTTATAATGTTGATCTGCCCTTCATACTCTGAAAAGTATGGCAGAGTACAGGTAAGTAGGAGTAGCATTGTCCTCTGTATGACAATATAGATGGCTTATTTTTAAGCAAGTGTTTTGAAAATATTAGCATATGAAGTATTATCAAAAATAATTCCTTTTCCACTTCTTACATGTCATAAAACATGATGATCTTTGTGTAAGGCTACTGAAAGTACAATTTATCTTCTTATGTGGGAAGTGTTAGAGATATTCTGTCTTTCATTAGTTCTGCTTTGATAAATGTAAAAACTTAATGTTCCTATTCAGCTTATACTAAATTACTCCTACCTACTCTGCACTTGGAAAGGAATAACACTGATAAGAACCCAAAACTTCTCAATACTTAATCCTTTCTATGAGTTTCCTGACAATGTCCCTGGCTGTCCTTTGCATCAACCCTAATCCCAACAGGTATAGAAAAAGATGTTACTAATATAGTTGATGTGTGTGGGGAACATACAGACACCAAACTATGGGGAGAAATTATTCCAAAACAGGTCATGTTTGAGAGTACATGGGACACTATTATAATTCTTTGGGGCAACTGCCAAAATCTGGGGCCATCTTGAATCCACCTTCTGACCTAACTGATGGTATTGTCCAAATCCCATGTCTTTAGAGTTAATCTTTTATAAGTGGCTTTACTAAAGCGCCCGTCCTCAGTTCTGCTTTTTTTGGCTCTGATATCCAGGGTTTCAATCACGGGTTCAGAGCAGCCCTTAAGTCTCTCTCTCTCCATTTGTTATTGTCTGGATTTACTCTTCAGAGAAAGAAAATTGCTAGCAGTGTCTAATCTTCCGAGGTTAAGAAGACAACTTCTCTTTCCTCAACACCTATGTAACAATCCCAGCAAAGACCAATCTGTCTTGCTTTGGTCACATGCACCTCTCTCAACCAATCAGTTAGGGAGGCAGATTGTTTTGTTTTTTTTTTTTCCCCTCACATACTGTAGTGGGAGGGTGGGTACATGATTGATTATCACATGAGGATCATGGAAGAAGCAATTCTGGGCAAGTATGAAATCACAAATACTCACTTTTTGAGGATGACACCTGGAAGTGATATAGATGGGATTTAAATCTAGATTTTGACACTAAAACTCTTGTTCCTTATAATGCACTGTGCTACTTGTTCTACATATAAAGATAATAAATGATGACAAATTTTTGGCAACACATTTTTAATAGATTTCAATTTGTTCTGATTCTGGTGGCTTTATTGATGTGGTTCTCCATATGCACTTTGACAGTGATGGATTGGTTTATTAAGACACAGTTTTGTTGTTGTTGTTTTGTCAGTTTCTCCTTTTCTGTATTAATAACTGGACTGTAGTCAAATCACAGGATGTGATGGTTTGGGTTGGAGTGAGTTGAGTGCAGTCTTTTCCAGGTATGAACTGTGAACCAGTACTTCAATTTGCTCAATATTAAGGGGAAAAAAATCTCTACAACAAAAACTCAGGTTTGAATAACAAATCCACTGTTATATCTGGTTATTACAACACTAACACCTGGAAAATGATGACATTCACTGATTAAATATGAGATAAAAAAATTAATAATAAGTATATGAATAGCCAACTTGTTTTCTTAAGCTAATTCATTAACGTGCTAAACTGTTTGAGTTCGGCATTATACAAGATTCACAAACTTATATTGATCACATTTCAGACAGGAGGATACAAGAGAAATTGAGAAATGTGCCCAGAGTTACACACCTGAAAGTGGAAAAGTCTAGGTTCAAGTCCGCAGCTTTGTGACTAAACGGGGGACTTCAGTCCCGCTCTGTAAGCATCGCGGTCACATGGACCAGGGTTCTCCACTAGAAATGGACCAGAGGCCAGACGAGAAAGTCTGACGTGGCTTTGCTGGGGCCCCTGCTGCAGCACCGGGCGCAAGAACAAACAACAGGTTCTCTTGCTCGATAGCTCACCGAGGAGGTGCAGACTTGTTTCTGATATCCCATGAGGGTATGGATGGCTTGGGTGTTTTGCCCACCCCTCTGGTGGTGTTGAGTGCAGGGGGCATGCTCAGGGCGCTGTTTTTGCGCCTGACTCTTTAGAAGAGGCTGCTAAGTTTTTCTGTCTTCTTGTATCTCTTGTCCAGAATTTGTCCCAACTGCACTGTGCAAGCAGTTATTTCTAGTCCCATATAGTTTCTTTGTTTTTTGTTGCTGGAGGAGAGTTTTGTTCAGATGCAAGCATTGCAGCACCACAGCAGAGGGTCCCGGGTCCCAGCCACGTGCCCCACAGAAGGTCCGGGCGGCTCTGCTCAGGCTACGAGTTGCTGTGGCGTTTAGCCCGTGATAGAGGTGCAGTCTGTCCCCACACTCGGCTGCGACTGTCTTATGGAAAAGGGTCGTGTCTGCATCTCTGCATTCCCATTTGCTAGCCTAGTACGTACCTACCTCACATGAATGATTTAGAGTAAATAAATAGATGTCTCACTGGTCTATATTCGGGCACATATGTTACTTTGAAAGAATAATTATTTAAAAATTCTCTAAAATTAATTTAGCAATAGCAGGTATCAATTTGACATTTATTTTTAAGTTTTTGGTTCAAGAATAAGATTTAGTTATGATTTATGCCTAGTGAAACAAGTCAGAGAAAGGTAAATACTGGATGTTTTCAATTATATGTGGAATCTAAAAAAATATGATAAATGACCCAATAAAATAAAAACCAACTCATAGATACAGAGGAAGTTACCAGAGGGGAGAAGGGAAAGAAAGGTGAAGAGAATTAAGAGGTGCAAACCATTAGGTATAAAATACAGGCTCAGCAGGTAAAGAATCTGCCTCCAATGCAGGAGACACAGGAGATGGCGGTTTGATCCCTGGGTAGTGAAGATTCCCTAGAGGAGGAAATGGCAATCTACTCCAGTGTTCTCAGCCTGAAAAATCCCATGGACAGAGGAGCCTGGTAGGCTACATTCCAAAGGGTCACAGTCAGACACAACTGAGCAACTAAGAAAAATATCTTACAAGGATGTAATGTACAGTGCAGGAAATATAGTCCTTATTTTATAACAACTTTTTATGGAGTATAACCTATAATGTTGAATCACTGTGTTTTACACCTGAAACTAATGTAATACTGTAAGTCAACTATAATTTTTAAATGTTTAATTAAAAAGTTTAGGTATGATTTCCATTCAGTTAATAATAGAAATAGCACAGCTTGTGGATTTTTCTCATTATGTAATCATTTCTGTTAAATGAAGAAACATTGTGTAAATGCATCACAACATTTCAAAATGATAATCATTTAAATATTCAGCAAATCCCTGTGTCCACATGAACAAGCTAAGAAAGTAGAGAAGCTGAGGAAGGGAGCCACTTATACAGGAAATATAAAGTAAGACAGTTCTATATGAGAGATGAAAATATATGCATGCCTGCTTTTACTTTTTAAGTAGAATAACCAGACTATGGGTTTATTCTCCCGCAAGCTTTGGCAAATTTTTCCGTAAAGGGGCAAACACCAGCTTAGTCTGTGTCAGCTGTAAGGTCTCTGTCATCCGTAAGGTCACAGCTCCCCACCTCTGCCACCAGTACACAAAAGCAGCCATAGACAATGAATAAATGAATTAGCATGGCTATGTTTCAATAAAACTTTAATTACAGAAACACGTGGTGGGCTGGATTTGTTCTGTAGGTTGTGGTTAGCCAAAGTAGCAAAATAGGAGATTGATTTGAGAGCTTTTTAAGTTTCCCTTCCTACTTTTAGGACAGGTCCTCCCTCAGGTCCCAGGGACATCTAAGCACTGCCTAAAAGCTCAGCAGTCCCTTGCTTCCTCCATGACACTTCAACTAGCTTTTCTTTCCTTGTATATGCTGGTTACCTTTTTTCACAGACTCTTCACACACCCTGTAGCTTCTTCTAAGGGGTATATTTATCTCAAAACAAGACTCAAGGAGGCACAGTGTCTTGGCCAATGTAATTGATCCGCAAAAGAAAAAAAAAACTCTTGAGAGTCCCCTAGACTGCAAGGAGATCAAACCAGTCAACCCTAAAGGAAATCAACCCTGACTATTCATTGGAAGGGCTGAAGCTGAAGCTCTGATACTTTGGCCACCTGATGCAAACAGCTGACTCATTGGAAAAGACCTTGATGCTGGGAAAGATTGAAGGCAGGAGGAGAAGGGGACGATAGAGGATGAGATGGTTAGATAGCATCATAAACTCAATGGACATGAATTTGTGCAAACTCCAGGATATACTGAAGGACAGGGAAGCCTGTCATGCTGCAGTCCATGGGGTTGCTATGAGTCAGACACGACTTAGCAATGGAACAACAACAACAATAATTTCTAATTCATCAAAGTATTTCAGAAAGTAGAAACTCTTTGGCAGTGTCTTTTATGAAATGCAATACAGTCAGTTGTTTCCTCTGCTGACTTTTGAAAACATTTACTGCCATACATGTTTATAGCAAATTGAATATTTTGTTTTATACTTCTTTACCACATATTTTACCCATTACTAATCTGGCTGGAGGACCTATTTTGAAAGGCAGTTTTATCCATTTGTGTAATGCCTGGTGGGGCTTAAAACTGGTGAACCCACTTCCTGTATGTATACCTAGAATTTCTCCAAAGAATCATCACCCAGCACAGGCTGTCCCTTATTCTCTTCCGTTGACTTAGATCTGAGTTAAAAACAAGCACTGGCCAAATAGGTACTCAGATTGCCCAATTAACATCCATGCATGTACCAACACTTCAAGCCTTCTGGGAGAACAAGACTAAAAAGTTTTCTTGTCTTTTCCTAAGATGGACCATTGTCAGTGGTAGGAAAATAATAAAGCTATAAGGAATATTATTTGTCTACATAATCATTTAAAATATTGAACTAGTTTTCTTTGATTGCCATAAATTCTGCTAATATGGAAATTCACTTCAGATATGCCAGAATTCAACACATATGATATTTCCAGTTCATGGGTGACTATTAATTTGTCTGACATGACATATAGTATGCTGGACATGTCCTACCTGTTCCACACTTAATTGCTGTAATTACATCATTTAACTTTACACTTAGTCAAGCTCTGAACACTATAATAAAAACTTCAACTTCCATTGTGAATTTAAAATTTTCAGTTCTTTTTTAACATAGACTCGAAAAAAATCAGCAATTGTTTTTAAAGGAGATTTGGGATGATTTGGAATGTTTGAAGTGATCACGATGTAACTAAAATATGTATTAGCAGGAAGTCCTTGACTTGAAAGAGGCTTTCAGTCGGTTGCTGCTTTTAGGAGCATAGTAGGGGCTCCCCGAAGGCTCAGCAAGTAAAGAATCCACCCATAATGCAGAAGACACAGGAGACAAGGGTTCAACCCCTGAGTCAGGAGGATCTGCTGAAGAAGGGAATAGCAACCCACTCCAGTATTCTTGCCTGGAGAATCCCCATGGACAGAGGAGCCGGGTGGGCTACAGTCCATGGGGTCACAAAGAGTCAGACATGACTGAGCACATAAGCACAGCTAGATTCTGATTGTCCTGAGATGAGTGAGGACCCCTCTCGACAGCTCTTCCAGCGCGCTCTAGAACTTTACTCTGTAAATTTCTTTTAGGAGCATCAGGCCACTTGCTTTCCTAGAAAGCCTGGTTTTCCTTTTTGTTGTGTTTTGTTTTGCTCACTGCAGTTTTGGGATAGCAAAGTTTCATTATGAAATGTCTCTTGCATTGACTCAAAAATAATCTTAGATTGTTAGCAAGTCTATAAACAAAGTCTATAAACAAAGCAGATTTTGAATGATTTAGCTATATGAAAGTATTTTATAAACTGTAAAACATTTAATAAATATTATGAATTATTATAATTCTTAAGTCTTTTGTGGAACTGGAGAACATTGGCACCTAGATGTCATTTATGATTTAAGTGAATGCCAAGAGGCATTTCACTGTTTAAAAGAAGATAGTATGTAATATATAGTTTGCTAATATCAAATAAAGATGAGAAACTAGAAAATTATTTAGAAAAATACTTAAAATATGATAGCCATTGTAATATAATCATTATAATCATTCCATTTCATTATAAGTATTTTGAATATATACTATTATGACATAATTAGTCCATAAATAGTCTGTTTTAGCAATGATTTGAAATGTGATTGAATCATCATTGAAATAGCACTACAGTGCTTTTCTAGAAAGAAACTCACAGATTATGACATTGAAGTAGCAAAAAAGAAGTATTTACTTTTCTAAACACCCAGAATTCTTCCAGGCATTACATACAAGGGAAAAGGACTGGATGACACGCTTTATGCCATGAAAGAATACACTTCTTGGGAAAAGAAGACAAAGATGTTGCAAAAGACACATGAAATACATACCAGATTTCATCATTTACCCTCAAATTAGTTAAGGCTGTGTTAGAAAAGACCAGACAGATAAAGTATTTTAGCAGAAAAATGATTATTTCCAGATGAAGGGCATTTTGTTCAGGAAAGGAGGGTACACTAAGAGATCCACTTTTCCTGTCATGAAGGCTACTGCATGGGATATACTCATTTAGGATAAACATTTCTTGTGCCTACAATGCAAGGTGAGCCAAAGAGGTCCTTTAATAAAGGAAGATTTTCATTGAAAAATCAGCACCATTTACTAGTTTGTGAGATTTTGCCCTGAAGAATTAATTCAGTGTAGATATTGTGAACATAATTGTAACTAAGAAACACTTTCTTGTGTTTCTAATAATTGAATGTCTATAGTAGAAAGGGGAAAATATGGTCAGAAGTTTTCTAACTTTATGCTATGTATTTTTCAACAAATCCCAATTTATTTAGTGTTCTATTTTGAGTGTAAAGAAAGAGTTAAGAATTTCTAGAAATTAACTGGCAAATTCATGGAGAAACTGAGATAATCTTTATGAGTGAAGTGGGAACAGTTGAGCCAGTAATGAATAATGGAGATTTAAGGCAACAAATGTACCTTCTCTTATGCAGCTAAAGAATATGTACGTAGATTTATAGTCTATTGACAGGAAGAGAGAGTGCAAATAATAAAGATTTGACTTTGTTGTGACAATAAAAGAACTTCTGTTTTTATTGTGACACTTTGAATTTTCCAAAAGGCCTTTGGTATTGATCATAATTCTTCTACTAAGCATACGTTTGAATACAAACATTTCAACTTTATTTATTCCCATCAATGTGTACTTCAGTGTACTATAAAATATTGTTGTTCATTCTGTCACACATTTCAAGTTTCCTATTGATTTAATAATAAATGATGGTAAATATGACCAGAAATTGTACATTGGTCTGCTCATTTGCTGGTATTAGATCCTTCATATTTGTTTAACAATTTAGTGAGAAATAGTATAACAACACTTGTCAACTTCCACTACTTTCTTTTCTGAAGAAACGTGTGTGTGTGTGTGCCCACCCACACATGTCTGTGCTCTGTTTGTGTCTGATTCTTTCCGACCCCATGGACGATAGCCCACCAGGCATCACTGTCCATGGAATTTTCCAGGCAAGAAGACTGGAGCGGGTTGCCATTTCCTTCTCCAGAGGATCTTCCCAACCCAGCAATTGAACCCCTGTCTCTTGCATCTCCTGCATTGGCAGGCGGGTTCTTTACCACTGCACCACCTGGGAATCAGAAATAAAGATATATACTTCTATTGAAATATAGTAAAATTTCCTATTACATCACAACCTCTATAAAGGGAGAGAAAAGTAAAGAGTGTGTTTTATTTTTGACTATATTTTGGTAACAGTGCTTTCTGCCATAATTATATGGTCCTGATTTTAAAACTCCATTGCCTGGGATTTGCATACAAATTCCTTATTCTTTGAGAAAACCAGATAGCTATAATTTTACTCTAGTACGACTTACTCTTATTTTAAAACTCAACTTAGTCTACAGGCTGAGGTTCTATAAAACACCTTAAGTAAATGTCTCCTACAGTAAGTTTAGCCCAGATACTATAATTTTAGGTATGACTTGTTATTCTTCCTTGCTATTTTTTCTTTCGTCTTGCCCTTGAAAATATAAAAGCTGAAACGGTTTTATTTTTCCAAGAGCAGTTTATCTATTCTACAGTATGGCTATAGTCCTTTTTCTATGTTTGCTTCAGCTGTCACTCTTTAAGGCCAGCTTAAGGAAGTTTAAAAAATATCTTCAGTGCCTTTTTGGCTCAATGCTGAGACTAGTGTCAGTTTGTTTCTCAAGCGTCAGCCATTCTCATCACGTCTGACCCAAGGAACTTGAAAGAAGTTTTCCACAAAAGCTTGACAGAAAAGAAGAAATTCAGCATGATTTTAAGTGCACCACTGAAGCCTTTCAGGCCCTGATGAGACAAATATTTGAGAACTCTGACATTAGTGCTGAAATTAAGCTTGCTACTGGATCTGAAAATTGCAATTCATTTGTAACTGCCTCCTGAATACATAGAGCCACAATGTGGGTGACACACGGGACTTTCTAACGGGCTCTCAGAGCTCTCTGTGAACACTCTTTCCAACACAGTGAGAGGACTCTCTTCTAAAATTGACTTCTTTTCTTAAGCAAAAATATTTGTACATACTGTCAGAAAATATTTTTAAAGTCATCTTTCCTCTGTCGTTTGAGCCTTAAGTGAGAAAATATTCACATATCCGATTAGGACAAGCTGTGTCCTCCTCACTTCATCTTCCATACCTGGTCCCTTGGGAATTCATAAACTCTGTGAGGCTTTCCTAAAAGTTTATTCCTGGATATGACCTTTCACTGCAAATTTAACAACACCATTATTTCTGAGAGCTGGAGAAAGGTGTATAAGATAGATAAACAGAGAAGCAGATAGATGCAGATAGATAGACCACCTTTCTGTATCCAAATGTGTTACAGTCCCCTGAATCCAGTCTTTCTCACCTACTGCTTTGCACCATGGATATAAGCTTGTGACAGCTTTCCACGATGCAGTTGTACATTAGGTTCTCATCAGATACTTAGGATGTAGCACCATGGGAAGACCTTTCTAAGCAGTACCCAGACCTTCCACTTTCATGAAGAGTGGAAGATGTAGGTACACAAATTCCTGTTCCGACTCAGGCTCTCAGAGGCATTACTAACACGTGGTGTCCATCCACGGCTGTTGGTCATTCTCCCTCTGTTCGTCCACACTCAGTGTAAAGGCCTGACTTATTGTTTGTTAGTCCTTTCAGTACATGTGACAGTGTCTAGTCATAGACAGAGTAAGCATTTTTCTAAACCCTTGTCTTATCATCCTTGACAGTGAGCTTCCTTCCCAAACACAAATATTCTAAGATTGGAATTTTTCTTTTTTGTGAACCAAATTTTCAGAACTTGTAGTGACCTTGACTCACAACGGCACAAATATCAGTGTGAACAGTCTCAATAGATCTAAGTCCCAGTGGAGGTGGTGTAAAAACCTCGTTCCTAGGTTACCGTTCCATTACGCTTAGAGTTTTGTAACTGAAAGTGAGGGTCCAGCTGCTCCCGGCAGAAAAGCCAACAAAAAGACAAGTTGGTGGAAAGTGCTTTATTTCAAATGCCTGCAACTGGGGTAGGGGGGCATTGGGGTAAGGGTCAATGCCTGTCCAAAGGCCAGCTCTCCCCCACTGGCAGCCTGTGGGCCAGAGTTTTTGTGGATGGAAGGAGGGGGCTACATGTAGAAACAGTGCCGTCAGCTCTGACAATCATCCCAAATCGGTCATCAGTGGCCTGGTCAGCGTCATCCTGATTGCTTTGAGTACATGTCATCTTCAGCTCCAAGGTCAGTTCGTTCCCACTTCCTGAGGCCAGTCCTAAGAAGTGGGGCAGCTTGTGTCACGACTGCAGTCTGGTCATAATGCAGTTAACTTTTCCACCTAGTGGGGTTTCAGTATCTATAAAAGAGCTCAAAGGATGTAGAATATTATCTATAGTCCCTGAGGAGGAACTAAAAGTCCTTGACTTTGCTTAATGACTAAACTATTATTATTTTGATCTATTTGCCTAAGCTTGCTTTTGTTTCTGCATGTTTTCACTTCTCTGATTAAACTTATTCTCTGGCTAGAGTTTTTCCACAGACAAAAGACAGGCTGAGGACATGGTGGGGTGGTGGGGGCAAGGACCATAGGGTCCTACCCTGTTTTAGTATCACCTGCAGACATTTCACTGTATCATGTGTCTATTTGGGACACAAATGTGATCATGAAACACCAAGCTTATTTGTAGAAAATGATTGCTTCTTCAGCAAGATAGTACTATGTCCACAAAATGTACTTAAGAGTTCTGAATACACAGAAAAAAATTCAATATTTATTGATAGATTTATGGACTGTAGTTAAGATTTGATAGATTTGTAAGCCATAGTCAAGATGTAGGTTGCTGATGTTAAATAAAAACGAGTAGATATGATTTAAAAAAAACTTTAATGAAAGATTGTATAATGATCACTTTAGTGTTTTAAACACCAAACAGGAATAGAGTCTGAATTTTATATTGTCATTCAGTTCAGTTCAGTTGCTCAGTCACATCCGACTCTTTGCGACCCCATGGACTGCCGCATTCCAGGCTTCCCTGTCTATCACCAACTCCCAGAGCTTGCTCAAACACGTGTCCATCGAGTCGGTGATGCCATCCAACCATCTCATCCTCTGTCATCCCCTCCTCCTCCTGCCTTCAATCTTGCCCAGCATCAGGGTCTTTTCCAGAGAGTCAGTTCTTCACATCAGGTGGCCAAAGCTGGAGTTTCAGCTTCAGCATCAGTCCTTCCAATGAATATTCAGGGTTCATTTCCTTTAGGATTGACTGGTTTGATCTTGCAGTCCCTTTATGTTGTCATTAAACCTATCTTTATTTTTCTCCAAAACTGTCCACAAAATTTCTACTCTCCCTGACCTTATATCATTAAAATTTCATTTGAATATTTTCCTTCCATACCCTTAGCTGTGATTTTTAATATTTGTCAATTCTTTTGAATTCCTTAATTAAAAGTCTTTGGAGACAAAAGAATTACAGAGTTTATACTCAAGTTATAAACTGTATTCCATTCATCAAAAATAATGATATTAGTTCATTTTTAATAAGCAGAGTGTCATTTGACTTTTGGGGGAGAATAGTCATAGCATGTTGGACAATCCGATTCTAGGCATGTCTGCAAGTCTACCTTGAGAACTGTGGAAACAGAATAACACATTTAAGATAACACTGTTTACCTGAAACACATCTCTAGGGGAAACAACTGTGCAATAACCTTAAATAATGTATTTTAATAAGAATCAGAAAGAGAGAGAGACTAGACATGTGGTTTTCTTTCCAGTTTTCTCTAGTACACCAGAGGATATCAGTCTCTCCACATGCCTGCTTGGCAAAAATAAAGGAAGTCAGTATCTCTCTCCCCCAACCCCCCAAAAAATGAAATGCTGCATCACACTACAGTAACTCATGCTTATCACTATTTTGACTTTTCACTTTGAAATTTTTTGTTTTGAGTTTTTTGGTTTTATAATTAGAAGTGTTTTAAAGCATACCCTGTCAAAACTATTACTATGGGACTTCCCTGGCAGCCCAGAGGTTCAGATGTTATGCTTCCACTGCAAAGAGCACAAGTTCAATCCCTGGTTGGGGAACTAAAATCCCTTGTGCTGCATGGAGTGGCCAAAAAAAAAAAAATTTTTATTTTAATAAACATTCTTATAATAATAACTTGCATGTTTATCTGTTAGTTTTTCATGATATTTTTCACATCTGTTACCTGATTCAGTCTTGGGGAAAAAATTTACCATAAGGAAGTAAGAGGATGAGATGGTTGGGTGGCATCACCATCACCAACTCTATGGACATCAGTTTGAACAAGCTCCAGGAGTTGGTGATGGACAGTGAAGCCTGGCATGCTATAGTCCATGGGGTTGCAAAGAGTCAGACACAACTGAGTGACTGAACTGACTGAAGGAAGGAAAGCATACATCATAATCTATCTATTAGAGCTGAGGGAAATACCAAAATACCACATGCATTACATATGTTCACACAATTAATTAGTAGTAGAAGTCAGGTCTCCTAATTCTACATTTAGAAAGACTTCACCACATCAATTTGTGTACTTCCAGAAGCATGCTTTTTAAGCCTATTTCTAGAGGCATCCTTTTTCATTTTTAATGAAAAGTGAAAATGAAAGTCTCTCAGTTGTGTCTGACTCTTTGAACCCCATGGACTGTAGCCCACTAGGCTCCTCTGTCCGTGGAATTCTCCAGGCAAGAATATTAGAAGTGGGTGGCCATTTCTTTCTCCAGTGGATCTTCCTGACCCGGGGATCAAACCCTGGTCCCCTGCATTGCAGGCAAATTCTTTACCATCTGAGCCAGCAAAACTCCTCTCAAAAAATGTACTCTTTCAATTCAAAGCTGTTCTCAACTTCTGCTCATTTTTCTACTGGATTTGCTGAAAAATGAGTAGTACAACTGGGCATCCTGTTTTTACATGCTCACTTCCGTTTGCCTCTGAAATATGTGATTTTTAAATTACATGTGAAAAGTCTCTTTTTCCTTTGAATGTACTGGCTGCTCACCCCCCACCTATCCCTAAATGTTGTTGGCCACGCCCATACATTCCTCGAGTGCCTTTGTGCTTCCTTTTTACATTCTTACTCACAGTCTCAACCATCTCAGTCACCTGACCTGGGGGATTATTGAAGGGATTGGAGCAAGGCAACATCACGATTTATTTTTAGTTTTATTCAACATGTGTTTGTTGAGAATCGACCATGTGTCAGGCACTACTCTAAAGCTGAAAGGAAAATAATCTTGCCCAGATGTAGCTTGCCTTCTAGTGGGAGGAGACAGATGGTAAATATAGATACACATCAAACAAGGAAGAGGATGGGGTGTGCCAGTAGGGTCTAGAATAAATGTGGATGATGGTTCTCCAGAGAAGCAGGACTAATAGGCTGTATATACATACCCTTCTGCTTCAGGGACTCCAGGCTTTTCTCTTAGTGGACTTCAGCCAGTTGGATGAGGCCCACCCAAGTTTCAAAGGGTAATTTGCTCTTTTCAAAGTCCACTTGCTTAAGTGTTAATAGCACCTTAAAAATAGCTTTATAGCAATGTCATGACTGTTGTTTGAGCCAACAACTGGACACTGTAGCCTAGTCAGGTTGACACGTAACATTAACCATCACAGGTAATAAATAAGAAAATGTGTAAAGACCCTAGTAAGACAGGGGCACCCTGTTTAAGATGTGGTTTTCTGAGGGAAAAGCAATCCAGCCAAAGGAAGACAGAGTAAGCGCCCTGTGGTGGGAACGGAGGAGTGAAGATAAGTTCAGAGAGGCTGAGCTGCACCTCTGTGCACTAGTGGCAGCTTTTGGGTTTTTCTCTCAGTGAGATGGGAAGAGTTGGGCACGTGATCTGACTTCACTTTAACACGATCTTTCTGGGTGCTATGGTAATCACAGGCTGTAGGGCAAACACAAGGAGCAACCTTAGCAAAAATAGAAGTAATCCAGGCTGGAGTCCATGGTGACTTGAAACAGGGCAGTGGGGCCATGGGTGGTGAGGAGGGATTAAAGCCCTGAGAAAGATGGTGGCTGCGGACACTAGTGAGCTTCCAGAGAAGAGTGTATTGCCCCTGCTGAATTCCCATTGCCGGATGGTCTTCATCACTTCCAGCTGAATGCCTTCCCAAAAGGTAAAAAGCTGAGTGACTCAGCGTGTCAATGTACCGTTAGTGCAGCGCTCCCCAACTGATGTGTCTTGGCTGTTTCACGATATACCCTTCAGGCTCAGCGCATACAGAGGCAGCGTGGGGTGGCTGGAAACACTATGTCAGTTGTATGCATTGCCAGCAACCTCATCTGGGCCTCTTGAGTCTCCTCCAGTCTGCCATAGACGGTGCCATACAAACACTATTATTTATGTGTGTGTGTGTGCACTCTGGTTGTGAAAAAGCTGGGGAAGCACTGCTCTGTTTTATAAAGTGAATCTTCTTTGCCTAGAGTTGTTGAACCAGATCCCCTATCACTACTTTTGGCATTTTTTTGTGCTTGATAGTGTATTGCATCTATAGAATGCTCGTTACGTACTATGCCCTACTCCAAGTATCTTACATATATTATCATGTGTAATTAAAAAGAGAACCATATTCAGTATAAAGCACAGCAAAGATAAGTAGCGATCTCAAGATTTTAATAGGATACTGATGTTCTGAAGGTAATGTCTTACCTCTCAGAGGCCAGACTGATGTTGATTTCATCACTCTTTTATGACTCTGTGTCATGATATATTCAAAATGTTCTCTATTTTGCCATCCTCTTTTTATATCCTGTCTGTCTGACTGCTACCTTCTATATTCTCCCTGCTTTCATTCTTGTATTTGTCTACAATTCTTAGCTTTCATGGAAAACTAATCATATGACAGGCAGGTTAAATGGGAAAGAAGGAATGCCAGGGACAGAGGCACTGGCCCTAGTCAGTCAGAGCCCCTGCTGGGCGGGAGACTGGCCCATCACGTTGCACAGGCATTACATTTCACACTCTGCTCTTCTTGGCCATGTTAATCCCTGCTGAGCACTAAGCAGAAATAACTCAAGCTCTTTCTTGGTTCAGAATTATTTTGAAGACATAAGGCTCCAGAAGGATAGATATCACTTAGCAGAGATTTCCCTTTACCTTGTTGCCTAAACTGGAAAAGCATGTAAAGATCTTTCATTTTTTATTGTTGTTGGTCAGTTGCTCAGTCATGTCCATCTCTTTGCCACCCCGTGGACTGCAGCACACCAGGCTTCCCTGTCCTTCACTATCTCCCAGAGCTTGCTCAAACTCATGTCCACTCAGTCTTTATGGTCCAACTCTCACATCCATACATGACTACTGGAAAAACCATAGCTTTGACTAAACAGACCTTTATTGGCAAAATAATGTCTCTGCTTTTTAATATACTGTCTAGGTTTGTCATAGCGTTTCTTCCAAGGAGCAAGTGTCTTTTAATTTCATGGCTGCAGTCACCATCCACAGTAATTTTGTAGTTACCCAAAATAAAAAGTCTTTCACTGTTCCATTGTTTCCCCATCTATATCCCATGAAGTGATGGAACCAGATGTCATGATCTTCATTTTTTTAATGTTGAGTTTTAAGCCAACTTTTTCACTGTCCTTTTTCACCTTCATCAAGAGGCTCTTTAGTTCCTCTGCTCTTTCTGCCATAGGGTGGTGTCATCTGCATATCTGAGGTTATTGATATGTCTCCGGCAATCTTGACTCCAGCTTGTGCTTCATCCAGCCCAGCATTTCACATAATGTCCTCTGCATACAAGTTAAATAAGCAGGGTGACAATGTGCAAGCTTGACGCACTTCTTTCCCAGTTTCCATGTTTGGTTCCATGTTCACTTCTGTTGCTTCTTGACCTGCATACAGGTTTCTCAGAAGGCAGGTAAGGTGGTTTGGTATTCCCATATCTTGAAGAATTTTCCACAGTTTATTGTGATCCACACAGTCAAAGGCCTTAGCATAGTCAATGAAGCAGAAGTATATGTTATGTTTTTCTGGAATTCTCTTGCTTTTTCTGTGATCCAACAGATGTTGGCAGTTTGTTCTCTGGTTCATCTTGCTTTTATAAATCCAGCTTGTACATTTGGAAGTTTTCAGTTTCCATACTGTTGAAGCCTAGCTTGGAGTGTTTTGAGCATGACCTTGCCAGCATGTGAAATGAGTGCAATTGTGCAGTAGTTTAAAGATTCTTTCGAATGAAACTGGCTTTTTCCAGTCCTGTGGCTACTCCTGAGTTTTCCAAATTTGCTGGCATATTGAGTGCAGCACTTTCACAGCATCATCTGTCAGGATTTGAAATAGCTCAACTGGAATTCCATCACCTCCACTCACTTGGTTCGTAGTAATGCTTCCTAAAGACCACTTGACTTCACACTCCAGGATGTCTGATTCTAGGTGAGTGATCACACCATCATGGTTATCTGGGTCATGAAGATCTTTTTTGAAGATAGTTCTTCTGGATAGTCTTGCCACCTCTTCTTAATATCTTCTGCTTCTGTTAGGTCCATACCATTTCTGTCCTTTATTGTGCCCTTCTTTGCATGACATGTTCCTTGGTATCTCTGATTTTCTTGAGGAGATCTCTAGTCTTTCCCATTCTGTTGTTTTCCTCTGTTTCTTTGCATTGATCACGGAGGAAGCCTTTCTTGTCTCTCCTTGCTATTCTTTGGAACTCTGCATTCAGATGGGAATATCTTTCCTTTTCTCCTTTGCCTTTCATTTTTCTTTTCCTCAGACAATGATTTTGCACTTTTGCATTTCTTTTTCTTGGGCATGGTTTTGATCACCAGCTCCTGAACAGTGTTACGGACCTCCATCCATAGTTCTTCAAGCACTCTATCAGATCTTACCCCTTGAATCTTCTTGTCACTTCCACTATATAATCATAAGGGATTGACTTAAGTCATACCTGAATGGCCTAGTAGTTTTCCCCACTTTCTTCAATTTAAGTCTGAGCCACAGTCAGCTCCCGGTCTTGTTTTTGCTGACTGTATAGAGCTTCTCCATCTTTGGCTGCAAAGAATATAATCAGTCTGATTTCAGTATTGACCATCTGGTGATGTCCATGTATAGAGTTGTCTCAAGTGTTGTTGGAAGAGGCTGTTTGCTATGACCAGTGTGTTCTCTTGGCAAAACTCTGTTAGCCTTTGACCTGCTTCATTTTGTACTCTAAGGCCAAATTTGCCTGTTACCCCAGGTATCTCTTGGCTTCCTACTTTTGCATTCCAGAGAAATGCAAAAAAAAAATAATGCAACAATAAATGCAAAAAAAAAAAAAAAGCAGAAAGTTACATTCTCTTTTTAGAATTTCTAAAGTTATAGGTGGGCTTATATCGCCAGGCATTCATAGGCACACAGTATTATTCAAATTATCACCATCAGAATATTGGAAATATCATATGCATAGGCACTACAAATCATGCTACCCGATCACAGGAACAGGACAGCCTTTTTATTAGAAAAACATGCCAACCATTACCATGTATGCTATATTTTGCCTTATTTGTTCTGTATGAAAAGTTTTTCTCACAGAGACTTCCTTGAACTAAGACATATAAAATCATATAGAAAGGATTCTCATTTTAGCTGGGTTTCAACAAACATGAAACAATTGCACATATGCATTGCAGTATAGTGTGGGATCACAGCTTGTTCTGGAAGCTTGTAGGTTTGTAGAAATCAATGAAGGATCCCTTAAGCTGGTCCTTAGACTAGAAATAAAAGTGGGGTACCCTTTGATTTTTCTACAAAGTGCATATATTACCTATTCAAATTATGTGCTTACCTTATGTGTATAGCGATCTGCCTAAATAAAGTAAATAACGAATAAAAGTAGAGAAGTAAAGAAGAACTGAATAAAGTTAAAAGCAGAGGAAAGGAGAAGGATAGAAATTTTTTCACACTTTTGTTAAAACATAGGCAAAAATATAGAAATAGCATAGTGGATGAGTATGCTCAGAATAAATTGACTGTGTCCAGAACAAAATGCGTGGACTGAGCACCACAGCTTTGAGATGTATATGTATTTTTATTTACTTATTTATTTAGTTGAGGAATTTGCAGCCATGGCTTCCTTGAGATCTCCCTCCAGCGCCTAGCCTGGTGCTCAGGTCAAGGGCATCTTCCTTAGTAACTAGGAGCCAATGACTGAGCACAGTGGGTGTCTGGGGTCTGACTGTTTCTGCCCAGTCTTTATGTGACTCTCTCCATTGGGCTTCCCAAGACATTTTGCAGAGCTTCACCCCATTTTCCACTCAACGCCCCTATCATTTCACAGGTATCAGGCTTGCATCGGTCTCTTAAGACACTTGACTCCTCCAGGGTCCCCTCCCCTCTTTCTCAGGCTTGTGTGTGTGTGTTAGTCACTCAGTCATGTCAGACTCTCTGCAACCCCATGGACTGTAGCCCGCCAGGCTCCTCTGTCCATGGAATTCTCCAAGCAAGATTACTGGAGTGTATTACCATTCCCTTCTCAAGGGGATCTTCCCGACCCAGGGATTGAGCCTGGGTCTCCTGCATTTCAGGCAGATTCTTTACCATCTGAACTATCACCCTCCCCAGCAAAACTCTTCTGCTTCTGACTCCTTGGCATCTGCTTCCTAGAGAAGCCAAGCTGACATAGATGTCAAAGTTATCTCCCCTAACAAACCAGAATATTTGCCCAAGCCTTAGAAATTCCTAATAACATGCAGCTATGTTTGTTTTGTTTGTTTGTTTTTTATTTTTGTTTTTGGTTTATTTTTATGTTTTGAGAATTTGTAGCCATTTCCCTCTCAGGTAAAACTAGTTCAACAATTAAAGTTATTTATCAGTGGACTAGGACTTCAGAGAAGTTAAATTAGTTGGTGACCAGGTAGGACTGGTGTGATAAGATAAGGCCCAGTGCACTGGATTCATAAGAATGGATTGAACAGCATGGACTAAGCCTTAGGAGTTGACGTAACAAAATAGTTGGGGTGCATTGACAGGGTAACTCTGTCACACAGAAGTAAAGTAACTGCAATAGAGAAGCTCTGAAAACTCCTTTTCCTACATCACAATTTTGCCTGAAGCTCTCCTGGGCTGTGATTTAGAGGAAGTAATCAAGTACTGACAGTAATGGTCTGGCATTGAAAACCTTTGAAAGCCATAGTATAAAGTCTGGTTCTGATTTTGTCTAGGATGGACAGGGACTGGTATGTTGAGACTATTTTAGCAGTATCTAAAGAATTTCCTCTTTAGTGACAAAAAGCTGTGTGGAGCTTTCTGAAGCTGGAATGCTAGTGGTATGGTATGCATACTAGTGACTGTTTTTCTTGAAACTTTTAGTATTCTGTTTTTACTTAATATCTTCTCTCTACTTTAAAATGCCAAAAGGAAAACTGTCACTTGCCTATTAACATCTGTATGTGCATGTCACCAGAAATACATTCAATATTTAAGTCATATTCATATAAATTTAATTTTGGAGGTACCTTGAAAAATACATGGTGTCATATGCTCTTTTAAGACATGCTAACTCCAAGGAAAAAATGTTATATCAATTTTATCAGTTTAAATTTTTTTTAATTCAAATATTTCTGATCACTAGCATGAATTAAATTTGGGCTAATTAAACCACTTTTAGGTTCTTACAAGAACAAATAGTTTTTTCTCAAGATGAAAGATTTTATATAAATCTCAAATAACAATGACAAAGCCTTGATAGGAGCACTGTTTTTGGATGACACTGAACAAGTGTCCTCAGAAAATTGTTGACTAAATTTACAAAGAGTAATCATCTTTGTGATTTTCATTTGTTTTTCAGTTTTTTTGATAGTCACAAATAGAATTAAACTGACAGCCTTTAACGCATCAAATTAAATAAAATGTCAACTTTCTTACATTGCATGAGACATTTAGGATAACATTTCTATGCTGCTAAAGAATGATGGACACTCCAATAATTATAAATGTCGAGATAGTAAAGATAGCCTTTGAAGCAAGAATCATGATGTCTTTGTGATAAACACAGATATTTGCTGGTGCTCATATTGATAATAACCTCTGAGTTTCTTCCAGTATAGAGACTGCTGAGTATTTGTGATAACTTTTTAGTAGACTCTGTGCTTCTGAAGAAATTCCCTGTAGCTCGCCTCTTTGACTATATTGCCATCTCTAAAAGACCATGTAAAATATAAAACCAGACAGCAGAGTAGAAAAGATAGGAAGATATCAAAAGAAATGACACCAACTGAAACGTTGGGGGACATGTAACTAAATTTAAGTTTATCAAAGGATACTAGGAACATTTAGCTCTCACAGTCAGTATACATGCTAACACACACAAGCAGACCTGGATTCAGTCCCTGGGTCTGGAAGATCCCCTGGAAAAGGGAATGGCTACCCAACCCAGTATTCTTGCCTGGAGAATCCCGTGGATAGAGGAGCCCAATGGACTCTACTCGCTGGAGATGCAGAGAGTCAGACATGACTGAGCAACTGACAAGTTCATTTTCAATACATCCAAATGTTATTTGCATTCTTTTTTTTGTCAGTGGTGGGAATAAAGCCACTTTCGTGTGTGTGAGGGTGTCTCACTAAACTAGAGGAGTATCTCAGTGTTGTCCCCAGGAGCCTCTACAGCCTCAGTGGAGGGATGTGGTTTTGTCACACAGAACCATCCAGCCGGCCTCCTCTGACACCACCTCAGCCTGAAGAGAAGCTGTGTTTTGCTCTACACGATAAGGGCAAAGTCCAAGCTCACTAACTGGTCTCCACGGACACCAGAGGGTTGGGGTGAACGCTCATTCTCTTACGGCAGAGGTGAAAGTTCAAATCTCTACATTCTCTGACACCACTCAGAGCATAGGGGTTGGCTCTCATTGCAGCCTGGCCAAGGGTAAAAGTCTACCCCCACTTTCAGCCTTTGTTAGCAGGGCTGGGAGTAAGGCCAGTCCACCCCACCCCACCCCCCGCGTTTTTTTCTATGTATGTGGCTAAACTGGGCTTCCTGGATAGCTCAAGCCATAAAGAATCCGCCTGCAATGCAGGAGAGGCGGGAGACTTGGGTTCAATCCCTGTGCCGGGAACATCTCCTGGAGGAGGAAAGGACAACCCCCTTCAGTATCCTTGCCTGGAGAATCCCATGGACAGAGGAGCCTGGCGGGCCACAGTCCGTAGGGTTGCAAAGACTAGGACACAACTGAGCACACACGCATGGCTAAACTGGAGTGGTTATTGCCCAAAACAAGTTAGGTTGACTGTTTCCTCACATTTTGGGTAGAGAGAGGAGGTTTTTCATGGAGTTGTTCGATTGTTTGAGTCTGTTGGTATTTCTGGGTTGCTAGCTTCTGCAGTGGAAATCCACAGTTCCTGACCAGTCTACCTTCTTTCCTCCACCTAGCAGAAGATTTTTATGCTTGTTTCATATAAATGTCCAAGTTTTTTAATTTCCTCAGCAGGGGGAAAACAAAAAAGTACATTTAGTTTATCTTTCTAGGAATGGAAGTCTCTCATTGAGTTCTACAATTGAAATGACAGCAATGAAAGCAATGACATTTGTTATATGTTTGTAATAGTTGCATAAGTCAGGTTTTAGTTATGCTAGATATGAGACAACTCTTTGTGCCTTAATTCTATTTATGAATTTGTCTTTTAACTCTATCTTCTGGAATAATTTCTTATAACATTGCTTCCGTTTTCTACAATATCAAGCATATCAATTGTTGACTTTATTTCTGGCATTGCATATTAAATTTGTTGTAACCCTTCCTCATTCTGTTTCATTATCACATAATTTCATAGTTGTCTCCATAGATGTTCTTCTTTTTAACATTTTTAAACATTCTATTAAAAATTCCATATACATTCCTGACATTTTCCTTTACACACTGCTGCACTTAAGTCATTTAAATTCAAAATAATTTAAAAATTATTTTATTGTAAATTGCTTTTTATATATCTTACGTTGATACTCCCACTTAAATGAGGCAAAATGAAGCAAATATAATGCTTGGCAATGGGCACCATGATGGGTTTCGCTTTGCTCATTTTCCATCTCCTATTGAAATCTGAATAATCTCCTTAATCCACAAATGGCATTCACCGTATGGCTAATTACTGGAAACTCAGAAGCTCTCAACTAACTTGATTTTTCTTTGAAAAAGAGGCATCTTCTTTTACCCTCTGCCATAGTCTTTGCAGACTGTCCCAACAAATACTGTAGACTGGGTGGTTTGAACAATATACTTTTATTTTTTGCTCACTGTTCTGAGAGTTACAAATCTGGGATTAAGATGCCAGCAGAGTCAGTGACGTCGAGGCCTTTCCTCGAGCCTTCTAGATGACCATGCTCCTCTCCTAGTATTGCCTCTTCTCTGTGCAGACCAGCCATTTCTGGTGTCTCTTCCTCCTCTTACAGGGGCAGCAAGCCGATCAGATCTGCGCCCCACTCATGACTTTATTTAATCTTCATTACCTTAAATATCGTCACACTGGAGGTTAGAACCTTAACACATAAATTGGGAGGAACACACTATTTAGTCTATAATGCCCTCCTATCTGGTTTGTTGATATTCTAATTGTACAGATCATTTGAAGACAGCCATTCCTAATATGCATTGCCTCCGGGTTCTTCTCCCCTCTCTAGCCCATAGTGCTTTTCGTGGAGATTAGCTGTCTCTCCCATCCACCTATAACCTCTCACAATAAAACAGGCACACACAACAGCTTCCTTCTTAGTTGTTCACTGGTCGTTTCTGCAAAGATGGTCATTGGGGAACAAAAAGAAGATTATTACTTTGGATATCTCAATAAAAACAGGTTACACAGACTAAGAAAATAGCTTTCCGATTTTCTGTCAAACTCTGGTTTCCGAGGCATGATCGAGATCCAGCACCTTCGCATCTTTCATGTTATTTTATCTTTTCTAGTAGTTTCTCTTTCATGAAGGAAATCCGGATGTGCTGAGGGAACACTGCATCGATTTCCTTCGACTGAACATCGTTTCCTAAGTAATTATTGGAGCTCTCTCTCCCACCCTTCCTCAAATCCCTCTGTCCTCCTTTTGGATTGTGCTGGTTTTCGTCTTAGGAAGTTGGGAGAGACTATGTCGAGTGCATTTTCACAAATGCCTCTGAAAAGCAGATATCGGAAAAAGGGTTTTAACTACAGAACATTTCAACCCCACAACTTTAGACTTTCACCTGACCACTAACATAATCAGAATTCATACAATAAACTTTTACCACACGCATTTTTGCTCTAAAATTATAGTACACAAAAAATAAGACTGCATGATCTTTCCTAGCTTCAAAAATCTTGCTCTGGAAAGAAGACAAACGGGCACAAAGCAGTTCTAGAGAAGCAGACCGGGGACGGCTGTGTGTGGCCCCAGGCGGGCCGAGGAGGCACGTCAGAGCACGTTCACGCTTCATCTGCCGAGTCCTCTGGTGGAAGCCGTGCCTTAAGCTGCTTGGTTGTTCTCTGCATGCTGTTTTTCCTGCCAGGTGGTAGCAGTTTAATTGCACTGGTAGAAAATTTGCTGCCCTTCTGTAAACTTCCGCAGTGGCTCTCCTCAGTGCGGTACAATGGAAAGGGGCCTGCGCTGCCTGATGGCAGAAATAACTGAGCATTTACGTTTAGTCCTGTCTAGTATCACTGTATATTTCACAATCCCTCAGACCAAGCAGAGCAGGAAATAGAATTGTTAGACCACCTCAAGTAATGATGGCCACTGACCAGCTGCCCATCCTCATCATGACCTTAAAAGAAACAATTCCTCACATTCAAGGCCCCCAAATCCTTCCAATGCCCTTGAAAAACTGGAATGAGGAATAAAAACAAAATCTGTTTTCTTTGTAGGTTTTTAACACCAGTAAATTTCATTTAAATCCTTTGGGTCAATAAATAATGGTCATGAATGTTTGATGTGAATGTATAGATGTAAAATAAGTAGGAGGGTATAACTTCAGAGGATATTCAGTTTGACAATTTTATTATGTGTTAGCAGTTGAGAGATGTAGGTCAATTATGTATTATTCAAACATGGTACTTACTTGCAAATTTAATAGAATTAAAAATGTGTACAGATATTTATCTGCTTGCTATATTTGATTTTTTAATACAGAATCTTGTTTGAGTATTCTCAAATTAATAATATGATACACTACCCTTCAAATTAGAATATTAGACACTTTAAACAATGAAATAGTTTTCACAATCAGTACTGAATTAAACAATATATTATTGAGATAAACATAAATGGTATAATAGCTAAATGTAATCATAAAACTTAAATACATGATTTCGATTAGCAAAGACTATTATATAACAGAGTCATCTATTTAAAGTCATATGTTACTCTAAAATTAGGACAACCGCTGTCCTTGGGATTTTAAAATAATGCTTGAAGGGATTTGCCTACTTACAAATGAGAAGTTAAACATCAAGCACCAATGCCTTCTAATGTTACTGATCTCTGAGCTCTCCTGGCATTCATAAACCATGATAAAAAATTCATTTCATGCTTGTCTACTCTGATAACACTCATGACTGAATTGTTTGAAAATGCTGAAAACAGGGAATGATTATAGGAATGCCCCAAAGTGTGGGGCACACTGGAACAAAAATAGGTCCTCTGAGCTAGTATTAGGCTGGCCTGCCTTCATATGTCAGCCAGGCTAGAATATTGCTGTATCGAGATATAGCAGATGGTTTACTTAAATTATGGATAAAATATGAAAATTATAATATTAATAAAATATAATTTTAAAATATTTACAAATATGCATATGCAAAAGCACATTTAAAAAAGAAACTATCAGATGATAAACTCCACTGATCCTAATTCTCACCCCCATGTTCCCCAGTAACTTATAATGGTATTCTTCTTTGGGTTTTATGGAATTTCTGTGCCAGAATCTAAGGATGAAAGAGTCTTCTCAAGTTAAAAACTGTACCGTTTTTGTGTGTACCTCTTTTGACTAGTGTATAGCAAGTAAAACCTGTACTTATGAGAGTAAGAAGCTCCTGGAGGAGTTCACTTCCATGGTTTCATTCTTTCCTGATTTTTCCTTCATAATTCTCTAAACACCCTTTAACATTCTCTAACTTTAACTTTTCCAGTAATTATTTGCTTTTGTAATTGAAGTATGGTTGACTTACAACGTTGTATTAATTACTGGTATGCAGCAACGTTATTCAATTATATATATATATGTGTGTGTGTGTATTCTTTTTTAAATATTATTTTCCAATATGATTTATCCTAGGATAGTGAACACAGTTCTCTGTGTAGGACCTTGTTGCTTATCCATTCGCTAGATAACAGCTTATATCTGCTAACCCCCAGCCTACCACTCTGCCCCTTCCCCAACCCTCTCCTCCTTGGCAACACCAGTCTGTTCTCTGTTTTACTAACCCTTTAAATGTGAGCATTCTCCCTTGTTCTGTTCCTGAGGTTTTATCTCCTTACTCTGTACTTATTCTCCATCTGAGAACTACACATCTTCTCTACCAGGGACCTATTTTATCAGTTCCATGTTGTGAACTGATTATTGGGCATTCCCACACATAAACTCAGAATGCCAAGAAATTAAACTGACAGTTTTTATTACACCCTAAAAAACTACCTTTTTTTCTTATTCTTAATTGTAATAGTTGAAAATACCACCTTCACAGTCATCTAAGCCAAAATAATTAGAAGTTTGAGTTAAAAGAAAAAGTTACTCATAACTAGCTCAAGTTATTCATGACAGCTGGTCCATATATCTTCCTCAAAATATATGAAATAATTCAGCAATTTTCCCATCATCTTTGTCAGCATCTTAGTTGATAACTTTAATACTTGTACAGGAATTTCTACAGTGGTGTACCAGTAGGTTTCCCTGATCCTAAGCATTGCCCCTTTTGACTTAATTCTTCAAATTATAGCCCAAATGGACTTTCTAAAATGAAATTTAATTCAATAACTTCTATGTTTAAAGACTGTAATTGCTCCTCAGTTGCTTTTAGAATGATACTCAAATGTACAAAGACTGTGTCTAATATCCTACATGGTCCAATTCAAGCCTTTCTTCCAAGCACCACCATCCATTGATTTGCCTTTTTTCTCTTTCTTTCCTTGTTAAAAACTGAACTCCTTGCTTTATTCATACAGAACTATGTCTTATTTGTGTCTTTTCTGGACACTTTCCTTTATATACTTTAACATGACAATTTCTGCTGTCACTACTGTATGCTTAGTATACAATATTGAAAGTATTTAAGTTTTCCTGTCTTTTGAGACTGGGAATCTCTGCATCCCTAGCCTTAATGCCTAGCAGGATATAGGTTCTCAATAAGTATCTGTTGAATCAATTGCTTAAGAAAATAAAGAAATACTATTTCTGTAATGTAGGCACTTGAGGAAGAAACCTTTAATTAGAGGGTATGCCAGTTTGCTATTCTTTGGAAGAGCTGTTAATACAAAGATATCTTCCTTGAAGTTGACTGTCTCCATGTATTGTTCTGACTACTTGGTATTTTACAGATACCTGAATAAACACAGACTTCTCTAATTACTTTAAGAATAGATTTGTGACCTTTAAAATTATAGCAGTGAACACAACCTAAAATATTCTTAGAAAAAAATGCAAGGTTTTAATTTCATGAGCATGGTTAAATTGAAAAAATACAAATTAATATTATCAACTAAAATTTGCTCAGATGTAAGCAAATACTACTGAAGAACTGTACTGTCTTTTTACTTAATTTTCCCAAAACAAGCAAGGTAAAAAATGCCTCAGTCTTTTTCTTCTCTTGTGCAAGTGAATTTATTCTTTTTTTTTTTAAACATCCTAAACGTCTATCCTCTGATTCTGTTGAAATTAATAGCCTTCACTGTTTTAGTCTCTTGGGATAGAGAAATAATAAGGAAATATCCAATCTATAATTACAGATACTAAAAAAATTAAAATAGTACTTGCAAAAATTTAATTGATAATTTGTAGCTTAGGTCAGTGACCATTAAAAATTTGACTGTACCTCACAGTACAAAATACTTTCATTTGTCATAAGCCACTATACAAGCAAACATATACATATGTAAAGTTAATATGATTCACAAAAGTATACATAATCATTTCATAGGAATATCTAAGAAAATACTGATGATTAATTGTGAAATCTATTTCATGAGCCGATAATAGATTGAACTTTGCAGCAAATACAAATAACCTTATATAATCTGATAGCAGTCATGGCAATATATTTATTTTCTCACCATTTTCCATGTGGAAAGTGAGTAAAATTATAAAGCTCTACTAAAACACACATCACCTTATTTCCAGTTGTATATAATCAAAGTGTTTTATTCTGGTAACTAAGCTGCCTTGATGCTTTGACTAGAGGCAAGCCTCTCTCTCTTGGCAATAGGACTGGGCAAAACCATTGGCTATATGGGACTCACACCCTTTGCCCTTTGTCCATTGGGATGAATAGGGTGCTCTGGCCAATATATAGTTATAGATAGATACATACATACATAGATTTATTTTCTCTCACATCCCCTTTAGTAATCTTTGCCTCCATGAGTATCCTTTGTTTCAGCTTAGGTTACAGGACCATGGTGGCCTGAGGAGTTAGTGATAAGCTTAATTGTCCCTTTAACATTAGAAAAGAACATGTGTAGTTGCATGTTATCATTATCAAGTAATCCCTTTTCTAACCTAGATGGCTCTTAATTTCCATTGTAGTAATGTTTTGCTTACACTTGCCAGAAACAATTGACCAGAGTCTTTTAATTCTCTTCTGTAGACTACCTTGACAATCCTCATCTTTTCTGCAGAAGCATAAAATAGTTTTGACTACTATCCACAGTGTGAAATAATCTCCCTGACATTGTACTCCTTCCTAGCTGCTCCTATTAAAGGTCCCTGTAGAACTGTGACAGTTTTACAACAAAGTAGGAAACCAAGAATCCATGTAGAAATGAGACTATGTTCCATCCTAAGTTCTTCTTTTCCCAAACTTTCTTTTTTTTTTTTTTAGGCTGTGCCAAGTCTTAGCTGTGGCATGTGGGCTTTAGTTCCCTGATCAGGGATCAAACCTGGGCCCCCTGCATTGGGAACACAGAGTCTTACCCACTGGACCAGCAGGGAAGTCCCTTCCCAGACTTTTGAGGTTATTTCCCATTTTGTACTCTCCCATACGTAAGTAAGGAGACAAAAAAAAAAAAAAACAAAACTGTGCCACATTACTGTGTTTCTCTCTTTGGGGTAAATAGTAGATAAATTTCCAAGTTGGTCATTGCACTAATTATGCATTGCTTTCTGAGGTAAGCAAATACACATAAGTTTAAAAATCGCCTGTGAATACTACAATGGAAAGACCCAAGGGTCATAAATAGCTTTGACTACAGAGCGTCATTCTCTAAAATAAGGAAAAGAATAGTGAGGCACCAGAAGATTATCTCAAAAGTATGAATCTGAGCTATTTAGTTAAGAGTTTAGTCTATTGTTCTGAAATTACATTATGAAAATAACCTAAGTTTCTTCTCCAGATTCTAGTGAGTAGCCCATGTTCTATAATTTTTTCTTCCTTCATTATGCCCCTTCAAATCCTGTAGCATCTTCCCAAATGAGGTCCAAGAGGTGAATGATGACATAAAATATTTACTATTCCAAATACTTTTCTTTCCCCACCGCCTCATCCAGGGGTCAAGAAGAAAGGTGATATGAGCAAGAAGGTCCTTCCTTCCATCTGTGGGCTTCTTAACTCTAATGAATATTGTTAGGCAGAGTTCATTGTTTTTAGGTTTTTCATCCATTCTTGACTTCACCTGGATTGTGTCAGTAAAAATGAGGCCCCAATTCACTTCAATCAGATTTCCATCTTTTTTTTTTTCTTTGCAGTTAAAATTCTCTTATTTTTCCAGTTGTGGTTGCATGCAACTGGGAAGTTTGAACTTGCCTAGGATCACAGGGATGTGATAGGTATCTATTCTCTTTATCATACATTCAGTTTATGAGACCTCCGACCTTGGAGCCAGTCCCTGGAATGGGGTTATGGAGAAGATCACCTTCTTTGGTTAATATTTTGTGAACAACTTGAAGATATCCCACTGCTAACCTCTGCTGCATCTTTTTTTTTTTTGTCTCTGTGTCTTGTCTAGAATTAATTACATATGGTGTTGACCCATCATCCAACAAAACAGCAACAGCTAGTTTCTCCTAATATCACCTGCTCCCTGAAGGGACAGTGTTTGGGATGGTTGCTCTTTTAAAACCACATGCAGGATGGTTTCTTCCCCATGTGATCCATGTCTGAATCACATGAGACCACACACAGCATTCTGTCTTCAAGGGTTCTCCTTCCCAATATATCACACTCTGCTCTCCACCAAATAGGTGGCAACAACCACAGTGTTTTCAAATGTTCTAGGGATGGGTTACAAGAGAAATGAATGCTTTCCAGGCTTTTAGAGATTTCTGTATACTGTTTATGTTACTGCTTAATAGCTTTCTGGCTTGAATAGAGGTGGGGAAGAAGAATCTCTCTCATCTCTCTTAGAAGTTTTGTTAGGGAAATACCACAACCCTCCAATAGCATTCTCTAGACATTTCTTCTTAATTTCTGAACTTGATGGCTGAATTTTTAAACTTACATTGTCTGAAGAGAGTTGTTAATGAGTGTCATAAGGTGATTTTTTAGAACTTCTTTTGTAACTCTATGATGCTGTAGCCTCCCATTTTGGAAATTTGGAAAACTTGATCCCTGTTGTTCTAGATTGTCCACCTCATGGAGGGCTATGTTTGAGCATGTGTAGATGACCATGTGGGACTGAAGTTAGAGTGGGTGTTCCCACTGAAGTGGTGTAATGTGTGGAAAAAGACTGAAAGTTCAGTGTTTGGGAATCTAGGCAATAAAATGTCCACTCATTTGTATGAACCAATTTTATATTTTCTGTGGAATGCATTAGTGTTTCTGTTGGTAAGACTGATCTAAATTTGTTTATTATTATTGATAGCTAGTGCTTACAATACTATTTGCAGTACTGCTAAGAATTTGTGCTACACAAATAAAAGGATTCTTGAAAATCCTATTTTTATAGCATATTTTAATTATATATGTTAGATCATTTGGGACTTCCCTGGTAGCTCAGAGAGTAAAGAATCCACCTGCAATGTGGGAAACCTGGGTTCGATCCCTGAGTTGTGAAGATCCCCTGGAGTAGAAAATGGCAACCCACTCTACTATTCTTGCCTGGAGAATCCCCATGAACAGAAGAGCCTGGCAGGCTACAGTCCATGGGGTTTCAAAGAGTCAGGCATGACTGAGCAACTAAACACGTGTTATATCATTTAGTACTTGCTGTTAGGAGATAATTTCTGTTTTGCTTAGGTGTCAACAACCACCATATCATCCACATACACCTGTACCTGTATGATGGTTGGAAGAATTTTCTGCAGGGTAGTTTTCAGCTGCATATATTCCAGTCCTTATTTCTCCAGTATTCATATATCTCCAGTGTTTCATACCATAGGATATATTTACGTCACAAAATAATATGTGATTCCACCCCTTTTTGTCTGTCACAGTGGTAGGTGAGTTGGGGCAATGGTAGATAGCAGATTTTCTGGTAGCTATTTCTACATGGGAACAGCTAAAAACAATTGTACATGGAAAAGACTATGAAAGAGTCACTTGATCTCACTGAATCCAAACAAGATAGATCCCCAACTAACCTCCTCCTACCTAGACATCAGAAAGTGCCTCTGGTGTTTCCTCCAATGGCACTGAAAGGAAATTGTGATGGGGAAAGTTGTATGGAGCACATCACTGTCCTTAACTACTTGCAGCAAATTATTTAATTTTGTAAATTTTCAGGAACATATCGCAGGCCACTGCCAACTTGGAAAGGGGTCTGTGCCTGTGAGGGCCCCTAAAGCTAATGGTTCATTAGTTTCATGAAAAGTTTGTCATTAAAATGTAATCAAACTATCAAAACAAGATTTTGTTTTTCTTTACCTAGAAAGTGATTTACTGATGTCCTTTTAGGAGCAGAGGAGAAAATGTGCATGATTTCTCAAGCCCACAGGTTATTATCTGTGTGGGCAAAGCAGGATATATCACACAGAGCACACAAACAAAGGCTAATAACCTTTACTGCTTTTTTACCTTTTATGAATTTGTTGCCAACATTATTTGTCCACACAAAATTGTTATACATTTATATTTAATTTAGGGTTTAAAATAAAGACATTAAAACCACTCTATACTTACTGATCACAAATTATTTTTAAGAAAAAAGGAACAATTTGCTATTGCCAAGTCCCCTATTTAAAATGAACTTTTGTTTTTTTTAAAGAAAACTTACATTCAGAAAATCATCCTTCCATTTTTTATTCTAGGCCTAGTGAGGACATTGGGGATATAGAGAAGGAAAGGTAGTTAATAATCTCTGGAACACTTCCAAGCCACTCCAGGGCAAAGTCAACTTAAGGCTGTGTCATCTACAAAAATCTTTTCTCTATCAAGAAAAAGGCTTAACAGCTACCAAGGAAATCTAAGATCTTAGGTGAAATGAAGCCCAGTGTATTACAAAGTTTATGGGCAATGTCCAGAGTAATTTTGTTCTTTAGGAAGCCTCATAGATCTTGGTGAACATATTTTAAATTTTGAAGTCAAAGCATAAACTGTAGCAAAAATTTAAGCAAAGGATTTTCCTACATTCCCATGAAATCAATAAAATATATTGCGTGGTATGTAGAAAGCTAGAGGAAATCTCTTTGATTTTATGCCATAATTCTGTGGGATCATTACAGTCATCTCACACATATGAAGACCACCCCAAGCCGGTAACTGCAGCTGTGTCCAGATATTTTAATAGTTTTTACCAAAAGATGGGTGGTAATTTCACTGTACTTTGAGGTGTTTTCAAATAGCATATAATTATTTATCTTAGGTTCATTTCCTTCACGGAGGAAACTTGAGACATAGACAATGAAATCATAGAGTCCCTGAAACAAATCCTGACTTCACTATAGTTGGTGAAATTTTAGCAAAACACTTGAGCTCATATTTAAAATGGTGATAGTCATACAAACACAAAGCCCTCAGGTACTAACATTGAGAAAAACAGAAATGATGTTATGCCCTTAAAGTGAAAGTGAAATCGCTCAATTGTGTCTGACTCTTTGTGACCCCATGGACTGTAGCCTACCAGGCTCCTCCTTCCATGGAATTTTCCAGGCAAGAATCCTGGAGTGGGTTGCCATTTTCTTCTCCAGGGGATCTTTCCAACCCAGGAATCAAACCTGGGCCACCCCTCATTGCAGGCAGATTCTTTATCATCTGAGACACCAGTTATGCCCTTAGATTCATATTTTCATGTGGATAGGTTTAAAATTTTCTTAAAGCAGGAGACTATTCCATGGGAAGGAAAGTATACTCCTGATACTTTTTATGTAATTCATAACCTTTAGTGTTTTCTTTAGTCTTTTAAGGAAATTTATAATTTTTAATGCCAACTTAAAAAAATGTACAACATGAGAGTTGCAAGTTTTATTTGGGGCAAAATGAGGATGATAGCCCAGGCGACAGGATCTCAGATAACTGAAAAATTGCTCCAAAGAGGTAGGGGGGAAGGACAGTATATATGTGATTTTGGTGAAGGTGGGGTCCAAGCAATCAGACAGATCTTGCAGAAAGTTTCTGCTAGTCACAGGAGCAGACGTCACCATGAAGGATTTTAGGGCACTTTTAGTGTATATCAATTCTTGATATACAAGAATTGAGCTCCCAAAATTGTCTCCTGAACATATCTATCCGAAGACCTGTTCTGCCAGTTTTTCCCAAAGCACATAGGGCCTCCTTTCTGATGTCCGCCCTGAGCTCGTTTCATGGGGTGCTGAGGGTCAGCAGCTGCAGCATCACATGATTTAACCCCTGTAGAGGTAGATGGCAAGTGCCAATTTGTAGTTGACATCAACAATAAAATTTTCAAATGTTTGTAAGAAATTCAGATAATTTGGAAGAAACAGACTCCTAATTCACTGGGGAGCATCACACTTGCTCTATTTTCATACATGCACAAATACTTTTATTTTAAAAAGGAGACCATCATACATGTTCTTTTGTACCTTAATTCTTTAATCAAAATATATGTTCTATATATATTTTCATAACATTATACTCTCATCTAACTCATTTAAAAATAAGTGTTTTTAATTAATTTGCTTAACTATTTCATCATTAATGTTGGGTTATTACTAACATTTACTGTGAGACAAAATGGTACATTGAATATCTTTTGCATTTGATGTCATAATAACTGTGCTGAGAACTTTTCTGAATTTTTGTGAACTTATTCACAGGTAAAACCAATCATAGATTTTTTTTTTTCCTTTCCTGTGTCTAGATTTTTATGATTTATGTTAGTCACTTAAAATCAATTAGTATCATCCATTTCTATGCTCTGAAACAGTTTGTAGATATAAATAACATTGGAATACTTGTTTCCTGAAATTTTCTAAAATTTGTACCCAAAACATCTTGCCCTGGTAATTACATGCTACCATCATCTACTGTCCTATTAGTTACTGAGGAGTTGAAACACAGGGAGAAAGCAAAGAATATCCAGAATCGATAAGGCCAGTAGATGAACGGTCAAGGTATGAATCTTGAGTATGGTATTCTAGAGAAGATAGTAAATAAGCACTGACTTTATGAACACTGAATAAATGAAATATGTTCAGCCTTCATCATTCACTAAGTACTTATTGAGTGAGTGATGTGAGTGATAGTTGCTCAGTCATGCCTGACTCTTTGCAACCCCATGGACTGTAGCCTGCCAGGCTCCTCTGTTCATGGAATTCTCCAGGCAAGATTACTGGAGTGGGTTGCCATTTCCTTCTCCAAAGTCCTTATTGAAGAGAGAGCTATTTGTAACTTGCAAAATTTCTCATTTGGGGGGATGTATGAAAATATTTTTCCCTCAAATTTGAATATAGATTGGCTCATTTAAGACTAAGTATTTAGCAGTTTTCTCTAGTGTTTTTCTTATTTTCCCAATATATTTGAGTTCTCTAGAGAAACAGACCAATAAAAGATGATAGACGGGTTCATGGATGGATGGATGGATGGATGGATAGATAGAGATAGATATAAAGATATCCAAATGAGTGTAGGGCACATTTTATATATAAAACCCAAGAGAGCCAATGGTATAACCTCTGTTAGAATCTGAAGGCCTGAGAACTAGGAGAACTGATGGTATAAACTCATCAGACTCTGAGTTTAAAGGCAGAAAACCAATGTCCCAACTCAAACACAGTTGGATAGTGAGGGCAGATTCTCCCTTCCTCAGCCTTTTTGTTTAGTCTGACCTTCAATGAATTGGACAAGGCCCCCCCACAAGGAGGGTCATCCGCTTTGCTCAGTCTGCTAATTCAGATGTAAACCTCATCAAGAATCTGCCTAGCCAATACACCCGATATAGCCATGTGGGAGTTTGATTTCCATTCTTAAGAACTATTTCTCTTCGATAATTTTTTTTTTCTCACTTTACCAGGCAACAGTCTAATATAGATCTGTTTTCAGTTTTCTCTGAGGATAGAAGATTACTTGGCTGTTGGTTCAGGTCTTGCTTCAGCTCAAGAAAAGTTTCTTTCTGAAGTTTTCCTCTATGCTGTCCTCCAGTCTCTCTTTTTGGATGCCAGTTTGACCAGGGTTTCCTGGAATCCCTGGTAGCTCAGTGGTAAAGTGTCTGCTTGCAATGCAGGAGACGCAGGTTCCATCCCTGGGTTGGAAAGATCCCCTGGAGGGCAGCCCACTCCAGTGTTCTTGCCTGGGAAATCCCATGGACAGAGCCTGGTGGGCTACAGCCCATAGGGTCTACAAAGAGTTAGACAGAACTTAATGGCTGAACAACAACTACTCCAGAATCTATCCCTATGTCTTCTAACTTTGTGCTCATTAATGTTACCTTTGGTATTTTATTCCACATTCTAAGAATTCCAACTCATGATTTAGCCAGTTTTCATTCTCATTCTGTGATTCCATCTTTGTATTATATTCTTCCTCTTTATTTTCATTTCTTCATGTTATTTGCTTCTTAAGCAAATTTGTATTTTTAGTTTGTGGCATCTCTTCATTGCTCTGAAGATACTATTTATATTAAAGTTAGCTGCTGTTTCAATTCTTGGGATTTTTCAGTCTAGTGATTTTCTTTCATGCTTCTGATTTTATTCAAATATGCAGTGATTTTGGTTGCCTACTTAATTTTCATGAAACAAAAGCTTAAATTGTAAAATATTTCTAGCTGGATTGTTTCCTAAGCACCCTGACTTCCCAAGCTTTCTGACAGTAAAGCAATTTTTACAGAGAACGTAGGGGCTGTGCTGCCTGAAGTGAAGTGTGAAGCTAAAGCTTAGGGGTTAGTTTTTGGATAAGTAACCAGGTAGGCTTGCCTTCAGAGAGATGGGAATGTATTTTCTAGGGATGTGTATTTCATGTCCTTTGAAGTAAACAAATGGAAACTAAGTCCTGTGTTGCTTTCTTGCCTGACACTAATACCCATTTTATGATTCCCTGGGGCAGACTGCTTATAAGTGTAGTGTATTTTATGTTATCCTTGTACATTTAAGGCAAATGCCAGACCCAACAGCTGTGGTACCAAGAGAATGGAACAGTTTTCCCATCATCTTAAATTAATTGATTTGAAGGCGGTTCCCTGTTAGACCCTGCTCTCTCTGCTTGTGTGACTTCTGCAAGGTTTTGGTGGGAAACCCCACTTTCAGGGAGTACTGGACTTCTCCCTTCTTGTGTTGTTATTCTGCCATATTGCTTCCCCCATCAATGACTTCATATGATTGCTATCTCCTCAGTTCAGTCCAAAAGACTTTGTATCATCCTAAACTTCAGTGAATTAGCCTTATTTTTAAATATATTCTGCCCTATCAATTAGATTTTAGGAAGAAAAACTCACCAAATCTGATGTGTTAATTCATAGGATTTTCTTTTAATTCATAGGATTTTTAATGTTTTATATTTAGCTCAGATGCAGAGACTGGAGGTGAATCATACTCCTCGCCCTATGACACACTGTGGCAGTAGTCACTGAACGCCTTCTTGGGTATATCATCCCTCAGTGCGGAGCCTAATGTATGTGCCTCCCAAACCCATCCACTCAGGTGGTTCAGTGTGCAACACCAGGGTTTCCTGATCTCCTAATTGCTGTAGGGTATTTTATATATCCATCTAATACATTTTATTATTTATATTACCTTTACTTATTTTGCTGTAAGTGATGCTGTTATGAGCATCTTCATATTAACCTTGTGCCCTGGGAACAGTTTTAGTTTCTCTGAGAAATGTATTCAGGAGCGGGGATGTTGAGTGATGTGATGTATCCATTCTCAGTGTCACCAGTTATGACAGAAATACTCTTCACAATAACTGCAATTTTTACTTGTATATAAGTACACACACACACATATGTGTGTGTGTGTGTGTGTGTGTGTATATATATATATAAAACACAATCATTTCCCCATTCAGCCACTGGTAATATATAACTTTCTTATTTTTGCCAAGATAATGGATATTAAGTGGTATCTCACTATTTGTTCAAATTTGTATTTTCTAATTACTAATGAGGTTGAGCATCTTTTCATGTCAGTAGGAAATTTTGGTTTTCACATCATATAAACTGCCTAGTAAAAACCTTTATCCACTATTTTAACTGGATTGCTTTTGTTGATTTTCTAATGATTGAAAAAATATACTTACTAGCATAGATATTAGAGAAATATATGTTTAATTTGTATTTAATGAGAGCATACATCAATTATAAAATTAAATCTTTGGCAACTGATGAATAAATATATATGCAAATAGGTTTTAGTTCGAGTTCAGAAAAAATTGGGTTTCAGTTCATGTTGCAATTTCAAATCCTATTTTGCATTTTTCTTTCTAACTTTCAAAAGCTATTTGAAATTCGTTTTGGACTCTGTTTTAGATGTATGACTTCTTTTTTGTGTTTTTGGTGTGTGTGTGTTTCTGTTTGCTAAGTATGTGACCACCCAAAGAAACAAAATTCCTGTGACTTTCTGCTTTTTTTGGAAATCACAGTGATTAAGTGAACATATTGGTTGCCATCTGGGCTGTGCTACACGTATGTCATTATGTCAGGTACACATAGAATCACATTAGAATGCCTGCTTTCAAGCAGCTAAGTCACCCTTGCCACTTTCCATTAAGTTCGCTATGGTTGAGGAGGGAGGTGCTCAGTTAAAATCTAGCTAATTCAACTGAATGCCAATTCCTTTTAGATTAAGGAATTAGAAATGTAACCTCAGCAGAAATGACAAGTATAGCTCTCAAGTTATGTATTAAATTATATCGATACACTTTATGTAGTATTTTACATGTTGTAAAATTAATGTACTGTAGTATTAAGAGCATTTAGATTTTTAGAGGCACATGTATTTTCAAACCCTATGCCAATATGGAGCAGCACTATGAACTTCGGAAAGTTCTGAACTATAAATTTCTGAAAGTTTCCTTACATGTAAAATGCTAATATCATTATCTGCATCATAGGTCTTATTTTTATTATGATGCATTATTGTGAAAATTAAACGCAATCACAAATGCTTCCCCTGAATTTTCTTTATGTTTGTTGAAGTGTTAGGCTAGGGTTCTATTATTTAGAGACAAATTTGCTCCATATTTTTCATTTAGTTACACTGCACTTGAAAAAATTAGAACAATTTGGCACATTAGTTAGCTAATGTTTTAAAAGTTTTATTAAGGTAAAGCTGAAAAATATATATAAGTGTACATGATGATTTGATCTACATTATGAAACCATTCCCTCCATCGAGTTAATTGACACATCCATCTCCTGACATTTATCTTTTTTATTAATTTTAGTGAGAACATTTAGTTTCTAGGCTCCTACCACATTTCAGTTATATGATACAGTATTATCAGCTAAGGTCACCATGTTTCACATGAAGACCTCAGCTCTTACTCATCTTATAACTGAAAGCTTGTAACCATGTGCCAGCCTCTTCCTTTTCTCCCACCTTCCAGCCTCTGGCATCCACCATTCTACTCTGTTTCTGTGAGTTTGACTTTTTTTTTTCTTTCTGAGTCCACATGTATGAACCATGCAATAATTGTCTTTCTCTCTGTGTCTTATTTCATTTAGAATAATGCCATCTAGGTTCATCCATGTTATCACAAATGACACTATGTTCTATTTTATGGCTATTCCATCATATCTATAAAACACAGAGTTTCTACTGAAAATCCACTGATAAACCTTGTAGGGGCTTCTTCCCTTGTACTGGATTGGCCAGAAAGTTCATTCTGGTTTTTCCAATACATCTTACAGATAAACACAAAAAGTTGCATTTCCCTTGCTGCTTTTAAGATTCTCTGTCTTTACCTTTATGACAATGAAATTATAACAAATAATAATGTATCTTGGTGTGGGCTTTTTTTAACTCAACTTATTTGGTACTCATTGGACTTCCTGGATCTGGAAGATTACCAAGTTAGGGATGTTTTCAGATATTATTTCTTCAAATAGATTTTCTTCCCCTTTCTTTTTTTCTTTCCTTCTGGGTCCCCTATAAAGTGTAGTGTGTCCTCTTGATAATGTCTGATAAGACCTTTAATCAATCTTACTTTTTCTTTTTTTTTGGTTTCTCTGCTTGAATTTCATTGCCCTGTCTTTGAATTCATGGATCAGTTCTTCCAATTGATCTGGTCCCCTGTCAAACTCTTCCATTTAATTTTTCAGTTCACTTTGTGGCATTCTGCTCTATGATCTTTGTTAATAGTAGTATTTTCTGCCTTTGTTGAAACTCTCGATTTGTTCATGCATTGCTCTCCTTACTTCAGTGAGCACCTTGATGCCTGATATTTTGAACCTCTCCATTTAGTAAATCATTCACTTTTGTTTCATTGAGATGAGTTTCTGAAGAGTTAATGTTCCTTTACTTGAGACTTATCACTTGTTCTGCACTTTCCTAGATCCCCTGTGTTGGTTTCTGCTCATTGGATGAGATAGACTCCTCTCCCAGTCTTGATGGACTGATGTCATGTAAATGAATAAGCCAAACCCAAACATCATTGTCTCTCAACCTTTGTGGTTGCCTACGCTGCTGTCTTTGTTCTTTACGGCTCCCAGTTAGGGAAGAGCGGTCAGCCAGTGCTCTGAAGGAAGGGATCATCGCACCTAGATGGATGCTGATTAGGAGCCAGACTCTCAGGCAACAGCTGAGAAACTATGAAATTAAACCACTCCCAAGAGGACACCTGGGGGGTGGGTATTTTTGTCTTCCATCCCTTTGTGCAGAGCTAGGCTGTGTAGCCTTGGGCTTGGGGGATATCACTCTTGTGCCTGGTTAAAAACTGCTGCTTGTTTGTTATTGTCCTATAGGACTCATGAACTCAAACCCCAATGATGGTCAGAGCTAGGTGATGTAGGATCCATCTTCAGGTGACTTTCATGAAGTTTAGGGTGCTAGATGCATCAGTAAGCTTCTTTCAACTTCCAGTGCCAATGCTGGTGACTTGTTTTTTGTTTTTTTTTTTGGAGAGAGAGCTGAAGGGAGAAGCTGGGAGAAGTGCACACTGGCGCTTTCAGACTTCAGGGAGAATCACGGTCAGCACCGAGATGCTTTCTAATTAGATGTTACATCCTCAGGAGGCAGCTTGTGACGTGGGAGCCACGCAGCTTGGTGTATATAACCATCCTCTGTGCGCTGTGCCCTGAGAAACACATGCCAGGAGGCCCTGTCCGTCAGTTAAGAACAGAAGAAACGTGTGCGCTCAATTTTCGCTGGCTTTCAGAGCTAAGAGTTTTGGGTGCTCAGAGCTCAGATGAGTCTGTGAGGTGCTGGATGTGTGGTCCAGGTCTTCAGCTCCTCGGGGAGAAGCTGGGAGTTGCATGGTTCCTGCTGTTCGCTCCCTGCTGCACCAGGACTGGGGTTGAGAGTGAGATTGTGTCTCTCAGCCTTTCTTGCCCATGTCCTGCTTCTCATTTATCCAATTTGCAGAAGTCACTCAGATGGTTTCTGGGTTATTTTCAGAAGGAAGTGCTCTGTGTGTTATTTGACATGTGATACATCTACGGAAAGAAGAAATTTCAAGAAGTCTCCTGGGTCACCATCTTGGTCTCTCTCTCTCCAAATGTTAAAGCAGACTTTGATTCACAAAGAATGCTCTTGAGTAAGGACACTGATGTTTACCACAGACACAATTCATAATGTTTAGGGTTAATATGACTGGAAAAAAAATTCAGCGTTTACTTCAAAATTCCTAAGAAATGGTGAAGTCAGATAATTAGGCCTTTAGGGCAGCTTGTGACCTATGGATGAGTTCTTGCTCTTCTCGGTCTTTGGTCTTTATGTTTTCTTGGCCTTTTCAAGGCCAGAACCCTGAAACCAATGGCTGCATCCGTTTTTCTCAGAAGTGCTTCCTTATCTTAATAACTGCACTCTTGTCACTTAACTCTTCCATACATGACTGTGTTTTATTGCTGTTGTTAATGGTTACACATGGTTATATGTAGCTAAAATGCTTGCATATTAGCAAGAATTCTTTAACACTGAAGTGTGATCGATGATAGACATCAATAACACTGAGGTAAGTAGATGGTATGAATATTATGCAGATAGAATATCCTGTCTGGATATTTTATATGTAATTAATGTGAGTACTGGATGGTGAGCTAATTCCGTCTGAGTGCTTCTCCTTTATGGATATGAGAGAAGTATCAAAACAGTACCTGATTATTTCAGATCAAATTAGTTACCTTAACTCATCAAAGTTATAATATGATTCACTACATCTATACTGTCCTTAAAAATAAAAATTATGTAATTGTTATAGTCAAAATTACATGGTTAAAAATGGCTCTTATTCATTTTCATGTTCATTTGTGGTTTCAGGCTTAAATGTGACTCATACATTTGGAATGCCTTTCCCTGGCTCTATTTATATGTGTATTTGGGTGTGTCAGAAATAGGGTTTCTATATTAAATACATTTATGAATCATTTTAACTTCAGAAAGTCTTTTAAAGTTCTCTGCCAAGTTAAAATAGTATTTTTTTTTACTTCTTTTAAAAAATTATTGTCTAATAATTAATGTACTTCCACTTATACATTAAAGCTAATATTACTTTTTAATCCAGACCACTGAGATTGTTTGGCTTCCCTGGTGGTTCAGCTGGTAAAGAATCTGCCTGCAGTGCATGAGACCTGGGTTTGATCCCTGGATTGGGAAAATCCTCTGAAGAAGGGAAAGGCTACCCACTCCAGTATTCTAGCCTGGAGAATTCCATGGACTGCATAGTCCATGGGGTCGCAAAGAGTTGGACATGACTGAGCGAATTTCACATAGAATTAGTTTGAATTAATTGATCTTGAGATGTTAAGTATTTACACAAATATCTTTTGATTTTTCCACCCAAATAAATTTGAACTACAGTCTGTTCCTCTTGCCCTTCAGTCTTTCATACTCCATTTTTATCGTATTAGCTTCATTATGAATCAATCTTACTGTTTGACAGTTTGTATGGACTTGCATATTTTGGAGCTGCAACTGTCTATAATTGTTAATTACTTTTTAGGTTCACTATCCTTGTTACTATTATGATACACACTTTCTTATTTGGTATATTTTTGGAAGCAAGTATTTCTGTGAGCAGCATATTTTGTAATGATTCATCCATCATCTTAAATGTAATTACATAAATACAGAAAATAGATTGTAAGGGTGGTGGTAGTGGTAAAGAACCTGCCCACTAATGCAGGAGACATAAGAGATGTGAGTTCAATCCCTGGGTCGGGAAGATGCCCTGGAGGAGGAAATGGCAACCCACTCCAGTATTCTTACCTTGAGAATCCCATGGACAGAGGAGCCTGGCAGGCTACAGTCCATGAGGTCGCAAAGAGTCAGACATGACTGAAGTGACTTAGCACACAAGCATACATACACTGATAATTTATAATCATTTTGATCAGAATGAGTTGTGCATTAAAGTAATAACATAAAATTGAGCTAATCTCTCACTAGTTTCCTATCATAAAAGCATGAACTCTAGGGATACATCATCAAAAATAAAATAATTTTAGAACTATAAGCAATGACCTAGTAATTCAGGAGACAGCAGCATGTATACTCGGGATCTTAGATGTCCTTACTGCAGTTTCTATACTTTGGTTGATCTTGTGTGTTTGTAGTTGTATATTTGAAATTATGAAGCTAAGCTATAAAAATAAGCAATGTGTGGCACTGTAAATCTCTCCTGGCTTTCCCCCCACCCCCCAACAGAGTTAAACTTCATTTTACATCAAACTCTTGCAATCCAGCTATCTTAATCATTCATCTTTTACACAAACAAAATTGACTCATAAAATGACAGTTTGTTTCACAGTGAGCAGATGTAGGCATACATTACATGGCAGCCCATCTGTGGCCATCATATATCTCTCTGTCTCATAAAAAAACACTAGTTCTCCTAAAGAAATGTTCACCAGTTGAAGATTCTGCCCCAAGAATCCAGGTCTCAGCTATTCGAACTCATTGTCTTGAACACAATGTTTAGGGCCTCCCTTGAAGGCACTGTGGTGTAGAATAGGAAAGAGCACTGGGTGCTTTTTGGAGACAGGCTGGGGCACCAGGGACCTTTCGCAAGTATGCTGAAATATATTTACATATAATTAAAGTAAATTTTCCACATGAAAATTTCAAAAGAATGATCGTAAAACAAAACAGAGTATCAATGTGAGTAAGAATAAAGGTTAAACAGAAGAAAATGTAATGCCAAACCCAAACCAAAAATATATATATATGTGTGTGTTTGCTAGAACCTGCAAAAACTTGATCTCATGAGTGTGCCAGTTACCTGCCCAGAAAAAATAAGCTGTTATTTAAAAAGAGAAGTGCTGAAGCATAATCAAATGAATTGTAAGAAAAATATGGCAATATTTTTTTAAATATGATACTTCTTTCATTTAAATGAGTCTTCATAGTTAACTGGGAAAAAAAAAAATCCAAGTATTTCAAAATGTGACTTTTGCTATTGTGTCAGGCAGCCCCTAAGACGGCTTCACGTGATACTGTGCCTGATAGAATTCCTTTCCATTTACTGAGTTGTTTCTAATCCATAGAATACTAACAACATTGAAAAGAAGGATGAAAAGCACTGAGTTAAAGTCAACTTGTTACTGATAGTTAAGCTATAAGATAATCTGACCTCTTTGGTATGAATAAAATTCTATATGCATGTAATATGTATATTATTGATACATAATATACATATACACATATGTATAATATGTATATTATTACACATGTACTATGTGTGTGTGTATATATATATATCTACTGCTACAAGTTACCTCAAAACCTAGTGTCTTAAAACATCATGCATTTTTCATCTCAAAGTTTCTGTGGGTCAGAACTGTACACAGCTTAGGTGGATCCTCTACGTATAGTTAATGGTCTCTCATGGGCATGGAATTTATGAGCTGGCTGAGGCTGAAAGCTGAGGCCCATCCGATGAAGGACCTGTGTCCAAGCTCCCTCACATGGTTGGTGACAGGATTTATAATAGTTGAGTTTTAGTCACTCAGTCATGTCCACCTCTTTGTGACCCCATGGACTGTAGCCCACAAGACTCCTCTGTCCGTGGGATTTCCCAGGCAAGAATAGTGGAATGAGTAGCCATTCCCTTCACCAGGAGATTTTCCTGACCCAGGGATCAAACCCTGGTCTCCCACGTTGCAGGCAGATTCTTTACCATCTGAGCCACCAGGAAAGCCCTATAATAGTTGCTCGGGGCTTACTTGACTGAGGACCTCAGTTACTTTCTGTTACTTGGAGACTGTCCTCGGTTTCTTGATACCTGGTCTTCTCCAACATGCTTGCTTCATCAAAGCCTATAAGAAAAAAGAGAATTACAAAGTCTACTATCAAGAAAAAAATATCACACTATTTTGTAACCAGATCATAGAACTGATAGCTTCTATATGTGGTCATACTGTACTATTGATTAAAAACAAGTCACTCAATGTAAATGAGTTGTGTAAGGCAGAGAATCCCAGAGGTTGGGATCAGGTGAGGCCACCTGAGTGACTGCCTGTCACAATGGTAGTGTTAATGGTGCAGTTGTTTCTAACTCTTTGCAAACCCATACACTGCTCCCCAGGCTCCTCTGTTCTTGGAATTCTCCAGGCCAGAATGCTGTAGTGGGATGCCATTCCCTTCTTCAGGGGATCATCCCAACCCAGGGATTGAACCTGGGTTCTCCCACATTGAAGGAAGATTCCTTACTGTCTAAGCCACCAGGGCAGCCTGTCATAATATCAGAAGTTATATTTAGAGTTAACCCGCAGTGGCTACAGAACTGGAAAAGCCCAGTTTTCCAGCCGCAAAGGGCAGTGGCAAAGAATGTACAATCTACTGCACAATTGCACTCATCTCACAGGCTAGCAAAGTAATGCTCAAAATTCTCCAAGCAAGGATTCAACAATATGTGAATCGAGAACTTCCAGATGTTGAAGCTGGTTTTAGAAAAGGCAGAGGAACCAGAGATCAAATTGCTATCATTCATTGGATCATAGAAAAGTGAGAGAGTTCCAGAAAAACATCTACTTCTGCTTTATTGACTGTGCCAAAGACTTTGACTGTGTGGATCACAACAGACTGTAGAAAATTCTGAAGGAGATGGGAACACCAGAGCACCTGACCTGCCTCCTGAGAAATCTGCATGCAGGTCAAGAAGCAACAGTTCTAACTGGACATGGAACAATGGACTGGTTCAAAATTGGGAAAGGAGCATGTCAAGGCTGCATATTGTCACCCTGCTTATTTAACTTACATGCAGAGTACATCATGTGAAATGCTGGGCTGGATGAAGCACAAGCTGGAATCAAGATTGCCGGGAGAAATATCAATAACCTCAGATATGCAGATGACACCACCCTTATGGCAGAAAGTGAAGAAGAACTAAAGAGCCTCTTGAAGAAAGTGAAAGAGGAGAGTGAATAAGCTGGCTAAAAACATTCGAAAAACAAAGATCATGGCATCTAGTCCCATCACTTCATGGCAAATAGATAGGGAAACAATGGAAACAGTGAAAGACGTTTTATTTTGGGGGTCTCCAAAATCACTGCAAAGGTGACTGCAGCCATGCAATTAAAAGACACGCTCCTTGGAAGAAAAGCTACGACGAGCCTAGACAACATATTAAAAAGTAGAGATTACTTTGCCAATAAAGGTCCATCTAGTCAAAGCTATGGTTCTTCCAGCAGCTATGTATGAATGTGAGAGTTGGACCACAAAGAAAGCTGAGTGCCAAAGAATTGATGCTTTTGAACTGTGGTGTTGGAGAAGACTCTTAAGAGTTGCTTGGACTGCAAGGAGATCAAACCAGTCAATCCTAAAGAAAATTAGTCCTGACTATTCATTGGAAGGACTGATGCTTAAGATGAAGCTTCAATACTTTGGCCGTTTGATGAGAAGAAGTGACTCATTGGAAAAGACTCTGATGCTGGGAAAGATTGAAGGCAGAAGGAAAAGGGGATGACAGAGGATGAGATGGCTGGATGGCATCACCGATTCAATGAACCTGGGTTTGAGCAAGCTCCGGGAGTTGGTGATGAACAGGGAAACCTGGTGTGCTGCCCGCTATGGGGGTTGCAGAGAGATACAAGTGAGCAACTGAACTGAACTGAGGGGCTAACTGGTCAATACTTTATTTCTATGTTTATTGTTTGTTTCTTTTTCCTCTTGCTATCTTCATTTTGCCCTAGCTTCTGCTCATTGTTAATTTACCATAACTTGGAGAGCATGGAAAGATAAAATTCAAATTAGTCAGTAGTTATCTCTGGTAGAATGTTTTGGGAGAAATTAAGAGCAAGGATTATGATTTTCATACATCTTCCTATCCTATTCAGTAATTGATGACAATGTCTATAGTTAGTATTACACAGCTAATTGAATGGCCCAAGGTTGGGATACTGCAAATAGATTTGATTTTTTAAAAATCTTTTTTCCACAAATGCATTAGAAATTACTTGAATCAAATGGAATGTTATTTCATAGCAATATGTTTTCATTTTCATAGAATGTTAAGAGTAACAAGCAAGTTGTCTTTTGGTAGCATGGAGTTTAATTATAGACTCAGTCTCATTTCATCATCAAATTTAGAGAATATTGGTAATGAACCAGCAAGGACTTATTAAAGCTTGTTCTGCCTTTCTCTGCAAGACCACTGTGTTGTGTAATTTTTTTAATTATAATTTTTCCTAAAAGCATAGCATTATACAATGGTACCTTTTACATACAGTGATCTCGATTCTTAATATGCAAGGTAAAATACTTTATTAAGCTGTGAAGAGGAATTAGGTTTCCTCAGACTTGTATCATAGCTGGCATAAGACAGTAAATATCTCAAGAGAACAATGAACATAAATGATTTCTTTGTCTAATATCAGCCCATGAGCTCCCAAGAAAGCTGCTGGACCGTGGTGTGGTTTCAGGGCTGTTGAACAGCCTCATGTTGTCTCCACATGTGTCCCTTTTCTGTTCTTTTATGCCATATTTAGAAAAGTATCTTGAAATAACAAGGTCCTGTAGAAGAGTTAACCTATTGTTTACATTTTCACTAATATTGTATAATTAAAAGACTTCTGGAGAACAGCTATGTTTTGATTAAAAATAGACGGGGTTACGAGAGGAAAAGAAAGGTGCAGAAAAATTCCCCCTGAGTCAGAGTGCACCTTGGTTACATCTAATTGGTTCAGTCTCAACATCTTTCCCAGGCATTCTTCTTGACATTTGACACTATAAAGGTGAGCAAGATGAATTCAGTTCCGGTCATCTCAGACCTCACCTATTAGTAACAGTACATTGTAAATAAACCATATATTTTGCGTAAGTGCTAACTGCTATACAGAAAATAAAACAGGATGCTGGAATAAAGCATGAGAGTTTGGGCCAAGGGGGCACATAAACCTTGGGGACGAGCATTTGCCTAAAAAAAGAGCAAAAAACAATCTCCGGGATAGGAATAAACTTGGTGTGTCCAGAACACAGGATCGACAATATCAGGAAGTAGTGTAAGAGGATAAGGTCTTGAAAATGAGGCAGGGGCCAGATTAAATGGGCTATTGTAATGGGTTGGAATTTTATTTCATTGCATTGGGAAAATATTGAAGATTTTTTTAGGCAGAACAGTTGCAGAATCAAATTTAAAAAGCTTCTGCACAATAAAGGAAACCATCAACAAAATGAGAAGGCAGTCAGTATCTGCAAACCACATATCCAGACTATACAAGCAACTCTAACAACTCAGTAGGGAAAAAAAAGAAGAAAAAATCAGATTAAAAAATGAGCGGATCTGAATAGACATTTTTTTTTTTCCCCCGAGGAAGACACATAGATAGCCAAAAGGTATGTGAAACAGAAATCAAAACCATAAAGAGATATCAGCTGTTAAGATAGCCATTTTCAAAAAAACAAGAGACAATAAACGCTGACTAGAATGTGTTAAAAGGAGAACCTTTGTGCAGTGTTGGTGGGAATGTAAACTAGTAGAGCTAATATGGAAAATAGTGTGGCAGTTCCTTAAGAAATTAAAAATAGAACTGCTATGTGATTTAGCAACCCTATTTCTAAGAATATATCCATAGGAAGTAAAACCATTATCTCAAAGAGATTATCACTACTCCTGTGTTGATTAGGGCATTATTCACAATAGCCAAGATATGGAAACAAAGTTTCTATTTTTTGGATAAGATGGATAAATAAAAGATAGATTATTCATACAAAATTATAAATGAAGAAACTCCTGTCATCTGCAACAAAGTGGATGAACTTGGAGGGTATCATGCTAAGTAAAATAAGCCAAAGAGAGAAAGACACATGGTATCACTTACATGAGGAATCCTGAAAAAAAGAAGTAAAATGTATGAAAGAAAGTGGAAGTGAGGTCTTTCAGTCTTTGTGACCCTATGGACTGTAGCCTACCAGTCTCCTCCATCCATGGAATTTTCCAGGCAAAAGTACTAGAGTGGGTTGTCATTTCCTTCTCCAGGGGATCTTCCTGACCCAGGGATCAAACCTAGGTCTCCTGCAATGCAGGCAGACGCTTTACCTTCTGAGCCACCAGGGAAGCCCGTCAAATGTACAGAAGGTAGAAGAATACTTGCCTGGTATTGGGAAATCAGAAATAGGGAGAGGCTGGTAAGAGAGCTTATTCTTAGGTAGGTTGATAAGGAGTCAGGGACCCTCAAGGGGAAAGGGGTCTGGGGCTCTCGAGGAGAAAAAGACAAACTTTTTCTTCTCCATTGCTTCCTCTTAGTCACATAAATTTATTCTTAAACTCTGTTGTTATGACAACAATCTTTAACACTAACTTTCTTTAAGCTCAGAGCTAATGTGCTGTCAGAGCTAATTGCTCAGCCATGTCCGACTCTTTGTGACCCCATTGACTATAAAGCACCAGGCTCCTCTGTCCATGGGGATTCTCCAGGCAAGAATTCTGGAGGGGGTTGTCATGCCCTCCTCCAGGGGGTCTTCCCAACCCAGGGATGAACCTGGGTGTCCTGCATTGCAGGCAGATTCTTTACTGTCTGAGCCAGGAGGGAAGCTAGTGATTACACAACAAAACAACTCATCTTGCCCAAGGGTATGTTTCTCCTTAAACTCTGTACTAAAGATTATATGACAACAATGTATCTTGCTAGAGGACATGTTTCTCCTTCTTAACAAGAACCCCCTGACTAATCTTTGTTATTTCATGTCCTAGGAGTGGGTCTGATAAGACCTTTCTATTGGTTAAGAGTGGATTGGGTAAAAAGTGTATAAGGCCTTGAGCAGACTAGCCAATGGGGAACTCTCTGTCCCCCTTCTGATAACTATGTCAGAAGCGTTCTCCATCCTTTCTCACTGTAATCAGACTTCTGCCAAGCTAAAGTTCTGAGTAATCAAGCCTGGTCCCTGATCCTGAATCTAAGTCTTCTTCTGGAGATCACGAATCTGACACCGTTCACCATAAGCTATCACTGGTAAAAAGATACAAACTGGGTTAAAAAATAAATAAAGTCTGAGGATTATATTCTGGCATGACAACTATAGTAGAATAATACAGTACTGAATGGAGAATTCTTTCACAATGTATAATGATGCTATATGACATACTTTTAAGTATATCACAATTTTGTCAATGAAGCCTCCAATAATGCTGAAAAAAATTACAAAGTAATAAAAAATAGTCTTGTATTAAGTTAAATAATCCATAAGAACTGCTAAAGTAAAATCCCAAGATTAATTTCGGAGAGAGAAAGTGCCCTAAAAATTATGAGTAAAAAATATGCTTTTTAAAGTTTATTTTTAACTGGAGAATAACTGCTTTACAATATTGTGTTGCTTTCTGCCGTACAACAACATGAATCAGCCTTAGGCATACACATGTCCCCTACCTCCCTCACACCCTTCTAGGTTGTCAAAGAGCACCAGGTCGAGCTCCCTGCGTCATCCAGCGAACTCCCACCAGCTGTCTATCTTATATACGGTAATACATGTTTCAGTGCTACTCTCTCAATTCTTCCCACCCCCCCTTTCTTGCCCCAGTGTGTCCACAAGTCTCTTCTTCCTCTGTGTCTACATCTCCATTTCTGCCTGCAAATAAGTTCATCAGTACCATCCCTCTAGATTCCATACATATATACGTTAATATATGATGCTAAGTTATTCTTATGAAAGATGACTTGGGTGACAAAAACTTTCTGGGAGCAAAATGGCTTCAACTAAAAATCTCGAGTAGAGAACAAACTGGAACTCGGCCAGGATTTTTTTTTAGCTAGAGTCAGGACGCGTGAAGCAGCATATTGTAGAGAACATTCTCACTTGGTTAAGAATTATGAGAACAGACAGTCCAAGGAGGATGCGGGAAGACTGACTAAGGGAAGGAGACGGCAGGACCCAAGGGAAAACATAGCCGTGGAGAACCTTGGAAGTAATTAGTTAAAGACACAATGAAAGGTGCCCCTGAAACTGACACATTTAGTAATGGAATAGTTACAGCCTAACAAAAGGTAAGGCTAAGCAGCATGTTTGAATGAACTAGAAAAGAAGTTATGAAGAAGGCTATTTTTCACTGTAGCTGAAATAAATGCTTATCATTATCTGAGAAATTAAAGCACACATTTTAGTAAAGGAGTTTAAAAGTCTATAAAACAGAAGAAGCTTTTCCTTTTGTCACGCCTCTTAGACAATAATTAACCTTGGTTAGTCTTATAAAATTCTACCTGAAAATTGTAAGTGAATTCAGAATGTTTTGAAAATGCAAATATCTTGAAAAGTGAAAATTCAAAAAGGATATTGTTGGCTAACATGACTGGGACTGTCTTCTGGTGGATGCAGGACACTGGGGCTGTCTTTCATTCCTAGAGAATATATGTCAGAAAATATGAGTTTAAAAGAACCGGAGGGGTAAACCTACAGAGTTAGAAAGGCTCTACACTTTCCAGGGATTCTGATCTTTAATACCAATTCTCAAATTCCATTTGTGAATGATTTCCTCTATTTGTGTGTCTCATTTTCATTTTCCTGAAAATAGACAATTTTTTTTAAAGAAAATATATACCTATCAATCTGTGTAAGCTCATAATTTACTTAAAAAAATCAGTTTTCTTTTCCCCATACATTTCAAAGTTTTCATCTAAGTTCAGGTAACATAAAATCAGAAATGGGTGCTGGAGACTCCCTGTATCCAGTGATGTATTCCTCAAACTCAGACACTTGTGAACTTTGGGGACATAAAGATGTCCGAGGCAATCCTCACAGCCACAAGCTATAGATGATGAGTGTGAAATATGAGTAAATGTTTGGGGAAAATATGTATTAGTATTGAAACAAGCAAGGGTTTGATATTAAGCCCCAAATTCCATATTTTTTTAAAAAATGAACATTAAACAGCATTCCTCACCCTAAGTATCCTGCGCTCCGCTGCCTTTGGCAATTACCAGGGCTTAACCGGGGAGCTCACTAGGGAAGATTGCCCTCCCCACCCTGGACTCGTCCAGAGCTCCTGCGCCGAGTCTGAGGAGAGTTACGGAAAAGGACGCTGCACCCCTCTCCAGGCCATGCTCCGAGGAATGCTTGCATTCCTCATTCAAATGCCCTCATTCCTAGGTCTCTCTGGATCTTCTGCTGAAGTCCTCTTACCGCCCTCCTAATCAGGAGAGGATGGAGGAACTTTGAAGAAGCCACTTTTCCCCTATCTGACTCCTACCACTATTTTTCCCATCCTAGCCCCCACCCTTAGCACAGGTCCATAAAAGTACAGGAGTCTTATTTCTGCTTCCTTGAAAGTGAGATAACTTCCATGTCTGTGCTGGTCAAATTTAATCAGTTTAAAAAATATATCTTTTAATTCACCATATTAACAATGTAAGAAAAAAACATGATCATCTCAATAGGTGCAGATAAAGCAGATGACAACAATCTCACAGCCGTTCCTGAAAAGGGAAAAATAAGCTTTGCAAATTAGGAACAGATGGAAGATTCCTTATCTGGCAAAGAGTATCTATAAGAAAAAACCTACAGGTAACATCATACTCAATGATGAAAGCCTCAGTGCTTTCTCTGTAAACAAATGGGACAAGGCAAAAATGTTCGCTCTCAGCATTTCTGTTCTGTATTATACTTCCTAGGAAAGAGATAAAAAGCATCCAGATTGGAAAGAAAGAAGCAAATCTCTCCTTATTCACAAAGGATTTTGTCTATGTGAAAAATCTTTCATAAAATGTAAAAAGCTACTGGGAAGTATATTTAAGAATAATTACAGAATACATGTAATATGTATTCAAATACAAAAATCAGTTTGATTCCTACAGGTTAGCAAAGGACAATCAGAAACTGATTGTAAGCATCAACAGATATGAAATAGTAAGTGTAAATCTGACAAAGGTTTGCAAGTCATGTACACAGAAAACTATAACATTGCAGAGAGAAGTTAAAGAAGCCTTATCTCAATGGAGAGGAATGTGCGTTGATTTATCAGAAAAATAGTTAAGACGCCAATTCTCCCAAAATAGATCTATAGCTTAAATGCTATGGTAATCACAATTTCTTTAGACTTACTTTTGCAAAATATGATGATGTTAATTTGCTGCATCAGTTAGTGAAAGAGATCTTCACTTTCTTTGCAAGATCATCAAACAATGAATGTTGACTTTCCATCTATTTTCAAGAAAATTATTTTCTGGATGGGATCTGTACTCAAAGCAGACTCCTGGTGGAGCAGACAGTAGGTATTCAGACATACCATGTATAAGAGCAAGAGGGGCTCAAACAGAACCTCCCACTGGAACTTGAAAATGACCATGGTTATTACTTAGGAAAAGGTTACATAGTCAATGAAGTGAAAGTCATTCAGTCCTGTCCAACTCTTTGTGACCCTGTGGACTATACACTCCATGGAATTCTCCAGGCCAGAATACTGGTGTGGGTAGCTGTTCCCTTCTCCAGGGGATCTTCCCAACCCAGGGATCACATTGCAGGTGGATTCTTTACCAGCTGAGCCACCAGGAAAGCCCAAGAATAGTGGCGTGGGTAGCCTATCCCTTCTCCAGGGGATCTTTCTGACCCAGGAATTGATCCGGGGTCTTCTGCATTGCAGGCAGATTCTTTACCAGCTGAGCTACCTGGGACATAGTCAATGAAATGAACCACAACCACATCTTCCTTCAACAGAGGAATTCTTAGAGATTTGTGATTGTACACAACTTGAGTACCTGGAATCTTTATATGCTGTGGTTCCCAAATGTCTTTAACCAGGGAACCCCCCTTTCACATTTATTAATAGCAGAATGGAACACACCAGTATTTCTTTGACAGTGCTGTAAGTAATGTTGATCCAGAGCATCCATCCAGTGACTATTTACTGCTTACCTAATTCATGCTAAGGCATAAGTTCTAGATACTCGGGATGCACAAAAATCACAACTCTATAAACAAATTTTCATTCCAGATATGGTTTAACCACTGATTCCTTTTAAATGCTTGGTACCTAGTACTGTGTGTTCAATCCAGTTCTCTACAATTTGGCATATAATTTTTATTTCAAAAAATTGTTTATAGTTGCTTTACAACGTTGTATTAGCTTCTACTGTACAGTAAAGGGAATCAGCTGTATGTGTACATGCGTCCCCTCTTTTCTGGTGTCCACTCCCATTCAGATCAGCACAGTGAGTAGAGTGCTGTCTGCTAAACAGTAGGTTCTCACTAGCTGTCTGTTTTACACACAGTGTCAGTCATGTATATGTGCCAGTCCCAGCCTTCCAGTCCATCCCACGTGCCTTTCTCCGCTTGGTGTCCATACATCTGTTCTCTCTGTTTGTGTCTCTGTTTCTGTTTTGGAAATAAGATCGTCTATACCATTTTTCTAGATTCCACATATATGTGTTAATATATGACATTTAGCTCTTTCTGACTTACTTCACTCTGTATGAAAATCTCTGGGTCCTTCCACATCTCTACAAAGGACCCAATTGTGTTCCTTTTTATGGCTGAGTAATATTCTATTGTGTATACATACCACATCTTCTTTATGCACTCCTCTACTGAGGAACATCTAGGTTGCTACCATGTCCTGTCTATGGTAAACAGTGCTGCAATGAACACTGGGTGTATGTGGCTTTTTGAATTATGGTTTCCTTTGGGTATATGCCCAGTAGTGAAATTTCTGGGTCATTTGGTAGTTCTGTGTTTAGTTTTCTAATGAACCTCCATACTGTTCTCCATAGTGGCTGTATCAAGTTACATTCCCACCAGCAGTGCCAGAAGGTTCCCTTTTCCCCTCATCTTCAGCCTTTATTGTTTGTAAATTTTTAAATGATGGCCATTCTGACAGGTGTGAGGTGTAACTTTATTGTAGTTTTGATTTGTGTTTCTGCACTCAATATGCCTTCTAATTTGGAAAACTCAGTAATGACCACAGGACTGGAAAAGGTCAGTTTCATTCCAGTCCCAAATAAAGGCAGTCCCAAAGAATGCTCAAACTACCACACGATTGCACTCATCTCACATGCTAGTAAAGTAATGCTCAAAATTCTCCAAGCCAGGCTTCAGCAATATGTGAACCATGAACTTCCAGATGTTCAAGCTGGATTTAGAAAAGGCAGAGGAACCAGAGACCAAATTGCCAACATCCATCCGCCGGATCATCGAAAAAGCAAGAGAGTTCCAGAAAAACATCTATTTCTGCTTTATTGACTATGCCAAAGCCTTTCACTGTGTGGATCACAACAAACTGTGGAAAATTCTGAAAGAGGTGGGCATACCAGACCACCTGACCTGCCTCTTGAGAAACCTGTTTGCAGGTCAGGAAGCAACAGTTAGAACTGGACATGGAACAACAGACTGGTTCCAAATAGGAAAAGGAGTATGTCAAGGCTGTATATTGTCACCCTGCTTATTTAACTTACATGCAAAGTACAACATGAGAAACACTGGGCTGGAAGAAGCACAAGCTGTAATCAAGATTGCCAGGAGAAATATCAATAACCTCAGATATGCAGATGACACCACCCTTATGGCAGAAAGTGAAGAACTAAAAAGCCTCTTGATGAAAGTGAAAGAGGAGAATGAAAAAGTTGGCTTTAACGTTCAACATTCAGAAAACTAAGATCATGGCATCTGGTCCCATCACTTCATGGCAAATAGACGGGGAAACAGTGGAAACAGTGTCAGACTTTATTTTGGGGGGCTCCAAAATCACTGCAGATGGTGATTGCAGTCATAAATTAAAAGACGCTTACTCCTTGGAAGGAAAGTTATGACCAACCTAGACAGCATATTTAAAAGCAGAGACATTACTTTGCCAACAAAGGTCCGTCTAGTCAAGGCTATGGTTTTTCCAGTGGTCATGTATGGATGTGAGAGTTGGACTGTGAAGAAAGCTGAGTGCCAAAGAATTGATGCTTTTGAACTGTGGTGTTGGAGAAGACTCTTGAGAGTCCCTTGGACTGCAAGGGGATCCAACCAGTCCATTCTAAAGGAGATCAGTCCTGGGTGTTCATTGGAAGGACTGATGCTGAAGCTGAAACTCCAATACTTTGGCCATCTCATGCGAAGAGTTGACTCATTGGAAAAGACCCTGATGCTTGGAGGGATTGGGGGCAGGAGGAGAAGGGGATGACAGAGGATGAGATGGCTGGATGGCATCACCGACTCAATGGACATGAGTTTGAGTAAACTCCGGGAGTTGGTGATGGACAGGGAGGCCTGGCGTGCTGCGATTCATGGGGTCGCAAAGAGTCGGACACGACTGAGCGACTGAACTGAACTGAATAATTAGTATAAGTATATACATTCTGTGCCAAGAGGACGGAGTAGAAGGACATGCGTTCATCTTCTCCTGTGAGAATTGCAAAATTACAACTCACTGCTGAACAACCATCAACAGGAGAATGTTGGATCCCACCAAAAAAGGATACCCCATGTCCAAGGGCAAAGAAGACCCCAGCAAGATGGTATGAGGGGCAAAATCGTGTTTAGAATCAAACCTTATACCCGCCAGAGACACTCAGACGGCTCAAACAAAACCTTGTGTGCACCAGGAGACCCCTCAGAGACTGAGTCAGACATGCCTCTGAGTGTCTGAGTGTCTCTTGTGGAGGTACGGGGCAGCAGTGGCCACAGGGGCAGGGGCTCTGGGTGCCGCAGACCTGGGTGTGGCATAAGCCTCTTGGAGGAGGTCACTATTTACCCCAGCAGAGAGCCACCAGAACTTACACAGGACTGGGGAAACAGACTCTTGGAGGGCACGAACAAAACCTTGTGTGCACCAGGACCCAGGAGAAAGGAGCAGTGTCCCCACAAGACAGACTGGCCCAGGCTTGCCTGTGAGTGTCCAGGATTCTCTGGCAGAGGTGTGGGTCAGCAGTGGCCTGATGCAGAGTCGGGGGCATGGAGTGTGGCAGTGCGTGCATGGGACTTTTGAAGGAGGTCCCGTCATCTTCATTACCTCCACCATAGTTTGGTCTCAGGCCAAACAACAGGGAGGGAACACAGCCCTGCCCGTCAACAGAAAACTGGATTAAAGATTTACTGAGCATGGCCTGACCATCAGAACAAGACCCAGTTTTCCCCACAATCAGTCTCTCCCATCAGGAAGCTTCCATAAGCCTCTTATCCTTATCAGAGAGCAGACAGAATGAAAACCACAATCACAGAAACCTGATCAAACTGATCACATAGACCACAGCCTTGTCTAACTCAATGAAACTATGAAGCATGCTCTGTAGGACCACCCAAGATGGACGGGTCATGGTGAAAAGTTCTGACAAAATGTGGTCCGCTGGAGAAGGCAATGGCAAATCACTTCAGCATTCTTGCCTTAAGAACCCCATGAACAGTATGAAAAAGCAAAAAGATAGGACATTGAAAGATGAACTCCCCAGGTAGGCGCCCAATATGCTGCTGGAGAAGAGTGGAGGAATAATTTCAGAAAGAATGAAGAGACAGAGCCAAAACAAAAACAACACCCAGGGGTGGATGTGACTAGTGCTGGAAATAAATCTGATGCTGTAAAGAACAATATAGATAGGAACCTGGAATGTTAGGTCCATGAATCGAGATAAATTAGAAGTGGTCAAACAAAAGATTGCAAGATTGAACATCGACATTTTAGGAATGGACAGGAATGGGTGAATTTAACTCAGATGACCCTTATATCTACTACTGTGGGCAAAAATCCCTTAGAAGAAATGGAGTAGCCCTCATATTCAACAAGAGAGTCTGAAATGCAGTACTTGGGTACAGTCTCAAAAATGACAGAATGATCTCTGTTTGTTTCCAAGGCAAACCATGCAATATCACAGTGATCCAAGTCTGTGTCCCAACCACTATGCTGAAGAAGCTGAAGTTGAACAATTCTATGAAGACCTACAAGACCTTTTAGAACTAACACCCAGAGAAGATATCCTTTTCATCATAGGGGACTGGAATGCAACAGTAGGAAGTCAGGAGACACCTGGAGTAACAGGCAAGTTTGGCCTGGGAGTGCAGAATGGAGCAGGGAAGAGATTAACACAGTTCTGCCAAGAGAACGCACCGGTCACAGCAAACACCCTCTTCCAACAAGACAGAGAAGACTCTACACATGGACATCACCAGATGGTCAACACCAAAATCAGATGATTTTCTTTGCAGCCAAAGGTGGAGAAACTCTATACAGTCAGCAAAAACAAGACCAGGAGCTTACTGTGGCTCAGATCATGAACTCCTTATTGCCAAATTCAGACTTAAATTGAAGAAAGTAAGGAAAACCCTGAGACCATTATGGTATGACCTAGATCAAATCCCTTACAATTATACAGTGGAAGTGACTAATAGATTCAAGGGATTAGATCTGATAGAGTGCTTGAAGAACTATGGGCTGAGGTTCATGACATTGTAGAGGAGGCAGTCATCAAGACCATTACCAAGAAAAAGAAATACAAAAAGGCAGAATGGCTGTCTTAAGAGGCCTTACAAATAGCTGAGAAAAGAAGAGAAGTGAAAGGCAAAGAAGAAAAGGAAAGATACACCATTTGAATGAAGATTTCCAAAGAAAAGGAAGGAGAGATAAGAAAGCCTTCCTCAATGATCAATGCAAAGAAATAGAGGAAAACAATAGAATGGAAAAGACTAGAGATCTCTTCAAGAAAATTAGAGATACCAAGGGAACATTTCATGCAAAGATGGGCACAATAGACAGAAATGGTATAGACCTAACAGAAGCAGAAGATACTAAGGAGAGGTGGCAAGAATACACAAAAGAACTATACAAAAAAGATCTTCATGACACAGATACCCACGATGGTGTGTGATCACTCACCTAGAGCCAGACATCCTGGAATGTGAAGTCAAGTGGGCCTTAGGAAGCATTACAACGAACAAAGCAAGTGGAGGTGATGGAATTCCAGTTGAGCTATTTCAAATCCTAAAAGATGATGCTGTGAAAGTGCTGCACTCAATATGCCAGCAAATTTGGAAAACTCAGCAGTGGCCACAGGACTTGAAAAGGTCAGTTTTCATTTCCAATCCCAAAGAAAGGCAGTGCCAAAGAATGCTCAAACTACCACACAATTGTACTCATCTCACAGGATAGCAAAGTAATGCTCAAATTTCTTCAAGCCAGGCTTCAATAGTACATGAATGGTGAATTTCCCAGATGGCCAAGCTGGTTTTAGAAAAGGCAGAGGAACCAGAGACCAAATTGCCAATATCCGTTGGATCATCAAAAAAGCAAGAGAGTTCCAGAGAAACATCTACTTCTGCCTTTTGATTATTCCAAAGTCTTTGACTGTGTGGATCACAACAAACTGTGAAAAATTCTTAAAGAGATGGGAATACCAGACCACCTGACCTGCCTCCTGAGAAATCTGCATGCAGGTCAAGAAGCAACAGTTAGAAATGGACATGGAACAGACTGGTTCCAAATAGGAAAAGGAGTACGTCAAGGCTGTATATTGTCACCCTGCTTATTTAACTTATATGCAGAGTACATCATGTGAAATGCCAGGTTGGATGAAGCACAAGCTGGAATCAAGATTGCCAGGAGAAATATCAATAACCTCAGATATGCAGATGACACCATCCTTTTGGCAGAAAGTGAGGAAGAACTAAAGAGCCTCTTGATTAATGTGAAAGAGAAGAGTAAAAAGGTAGGCTTAAGATTCAACATTCAGAAAACTAAGATCATGTCATCCGATCCCATTACATCATGGCAAATGGATGTGAAAACAATGGAAACAGTGAGAGACATTATTTTGGGGGGCGCCAAAATCACTGCGGATGATAACTGCAGCCAGGAAATTAAAAGATGCTTGCTCCTTGGAAGAAAAGCTGTGACCATCCTAGACAGCATATTAAAAATTAGAGACATTACTTTGCCAACAAAGGTTGTCTAGTTAAGTCTATGGTTTTTCCAGTAGTCATGTATGGATGTGAGAGTTGGACCACAAGGAAAGCTGAGCATCAAAGAATTGATGCTTTTGAACTGTGGTGTTGGAGAAGACTCTTGAGAGTCACTTGGACATCAAGGAGATCCAACCAGTCCATCCTAATATTCAGTCCTGAATATTCATTGGAAGGATTGATGCTGAAGCTGAAACTCCAATACTTGCCACCTGATGTGAAGAACTGACTCACTGGAAAAACCCTGATGTTGGGAAAAATAGAGGGCAGGAGGAGAATGGGATGACAGAGGATGAGCTGGTTGGATGGCATCACTGACTCAATGGACATGAGTTTGGGCAAGGCCCAGGAGTTGGTGATGAATAGCGAAGTCTGGTGTATTGCAGTCCATGGGCTCACCAAGATTCAGACATGACTGAGCAACTGAACTGAACTGATGCAGCTTCTAATTGAAGCATAGAATAAGGATTTTACTTTTAGAATTTTTAATACTACCATAATATTTACTGAGAAAAAAAATGACACTGGTAACATTACAATTCCAGTTCTGGCATTTCAAATTGTGATCATTTATTCTCTAAAACCTCATTTATAGAAATAACTAATGTATTGTTCTTTAAGTTTTTAGTGGGTGAGTAATACCAAATTATAACCTCAATTATCTCACACTTAGATCTTTTCTTACCAACATCTAGCATAATTTTAAAGTAAAACCCCAAGCATTGATATGAGTAACATAAAATGACAAAACAAATGTACTTCATTCCTATGCCCTCCTGCATTTCTATCCCTTTATCCTCTTATTTTTTTTTCATTTGTGAAGTCAAATATTTTTCCTTTAATATGTGTCCTTCTACTCATAATATTTGATACCATTGAGATTCATAAGTATTTTAAACAGCTCTTCTTATAGATTTTCTAATGTGTAATGTTAAATAGAGTCACTTCCGCTTTTAGAGAATGCTATTTTATGTAGGGGAAGGAAACTACAAAATGGATCCACTGCCTGAAAAATCTCAGAAAGGTAGTTCTCAAAACGTACAACTTGCTAACAAGCATAAAAGTGAAGGATCCGCTAAAAGGTCAGCTCCACTCAGCTTTTATCTGTTCAAAGAATACCCCTATGGGAACATGGGGTGTCTTAAAAGGCAGTAATATGTTGATGATTCCAGGAGTAAGATTGGAAAGACAGAAAATGTAGGAAACTACATTTAAATTCACATGTTAAATTCACATGGAAGCTGAGTATAGAAATAGCATATATGCTTCAGAACCAATGCAGAATCATATGAAGTTATAGGTTTATTAATGAAAATGGAGGCTGGAATTTCCTGGTGTGGGGGAAAAAACTATTTAAAGGAGAAGAAAGTTAAATAATATGATGGACCAACTCTTAACACATTATATTGCAGATCTAGTTGATTAAGAAAGGATTTTGCACAAGACTCACCAAAGTGTGTGTGTACGTGTCTGTGTCTAAGCTGGTTTATATATATATCCAGGGGATCTTCCCAACCCAGGGATCGAACCCAGGTCTCCTGCACTGCAGGCAGACTGTTTTCCAACTGAGCCACTAGGGAAGCTCTTTATATACATAAAATGCTGGGATTTCTTCAGTTGATTCTATTTAAATCTGGAAATGAAACTGACATATAAAGAGATGGAACTGTCTAAAATAAGTAATGGTTATTTTTTGGAATGTCCCTATTATCTTTTCTTCTCTCAGTAAATAGAAATGAGAATGTACCAACTAAGGATTTCTCCAGTCTGGAAAGAGAGAACTTAAATGAAAATAGATTGAGTCACCTTCTTGAAAGTTGTATGTTGAAGTCATTTGTGTTCAGATACTGCCCTGTGTTCAGAATCTGCCAGTGATTTGGACTGAATTCACCCCTGAATTGTAATGTCAAAGCTTTGTGTTTGTAGCAGAGATAACACAGCGGAAGGAAGACATGGAGAAGACACTCTCTCCTGGTACAAAAAACCACCCTCTGCAGAAAGAAATCTCACCAAGGGTCATTCATGACTTTGCATGCAATATTTCTTTGCACTCTTCTTTTAAAAGACGTACATATTTCCAGATAGAGTGACTCAGGCAGTCCATAAATCCTAGAGTGGCTAGATTTATGGGATCCATATGAGATAACATGAAAGCACAGAATCAGAGCACATCAGAATGGATGACAAAAGGAAAAGAAAAAGATCAGGAACAGACATGAAATTAATAGAAAAACAGTGAACTAGGATTCTGTGATTCTAATTCTCAGTGTAATGTCTATCATTAGCTCATTCTGTGACTCCAGGGAAGCCATGTTTTCTTCATCTCCAAAATGAAAGGATGGGGCTCTTTAACCACAGATATCATTTTCAGCCTAAAATTCCAGGAAACTGGTTACTTCCTTATACTTCCTGGAGCTAATTCTGCTTTCTGCAACTCTAAGTGAATTCAGGATGGATTGTTGTTCAGTCGTGTCTGACTCTTTGTGACCCCATGGACTGCAGCACACCAGGCTTCCCTGTCCATCACCATCTCCTGGAGCTTGCTCAGACTCACGTCAATTGAATTGGTGATGCCATCCAACCATCTGCTGTCATCCCCTCCTCGTCCTGTGTTCAGTCTTTCCCAGCATCAGGGTCTTTTCCAATGAGTTGGCTCTTTCATCAGGTGGCCAAAGTATTGGAGCTTCAGTTCTGCATCAGTCCTTCCAATGAATATTCAGGGTTGATTTTCTTTAGGATGGACTGGTTTGATCTCCTTGACATACAAAGGACTCTCAAGAGTCTTCACCACAGTTCGAAAGCATCAATTCTTTGGCACGCAGCCTTTATGGTTCAAAATGGATTGTCAAGCACATTCTCCATTGCTACCCTGAAGGCAGAGCCTGGAGTAGGCAGCCCAGCTGAAAGGAAAGGTACAGAAAGGACTCAGATGAGCCTCTTTTACCTCTAACCCTAGATGACTGAAATTCTGTTACTCTACCAAGAAGAAAGGAGCATCATGTTTATAGTTACTAATAGGCAGTAAAATACACTTTCAGTGCTCTTAAGAGTTCCCGTGAGGCCTTCAGGGTCTAAAGGCAGTTTCACACAAGGATATACACATCAGAAGTGCTGGCTCAGTGCTTTTCCGGAAGCTGGTCAATGTATTTACACAGGGTGCACAAGTATAAACCCGTTCATTGCAGCTTTTTGTCAGTTTTATTGTAACTGCTTTCTCCGTAATTCTTTTTTCTTGCCATCACCAATAGCAAAAAGTTTTCCTTGGGTGAGGGGGAAAGAGTTTTTTAAGCAGCCTGCTTCTCTCTCTGATAAATAAAGTTTCGTATGATTATGGCAAGATAAGTTTGAGCAGAGGAGCATCCGTTCTTTCTGTTTCTAGAGGTCTGTGTCCAAGTATAACTTGCACAGGACGCAGTGAAACAGGTAAGCAAGACAACTCAAGATGAAGGCGGAGAGGCCAAAACTCAGTCTGAGCTCATTTCCGCTAAGACAAAGGGCTAGACATTTTTTAAGAGATGAAGGAAAGGAGATGAGCAGGGAGAATGACAGAGCACCATGTTGGATAACTGGTCTTGCCCAGAGGAAAAGTAACTGTCTCATATTTTCATGATGAGAGATCGTTTGCAACTTAAGAGCAAGGGGCCCAGGGCGAGTTAGGGTTCTGACTTCACAGAAGCTGGAACATGGGACCCTAACTTCCATGGGAATTCCATCTCAAAGATCTGGTTCCCAGGGTCTTGAGAAAGAGTCTTAGGTTGTAAATCTGGCAGGAGGCTCTTAAAAATGATTTCCACCTAAAAGGAGTAGAAAAAGAATTTAAGTTTTCCAAACTAAATGCTCTCAGGAAAGAAAGACCAGGGTCTAGAGTCAGGAAGAAGCCCACTAACCATCATCCAGCTGAAAGCAATGTGAATGTGCTTCCATCAAATTCAAAATTTTTTTACAGAAAAATATGTATTTTTCAGAATCTGAGAGTTATAATCATCACTATCAACAAAAACAAACAAGCGCAGAATTTAGTAAATGTTAAATCTGGCCCTTTGTTTTGGAGTTTAACCAAGTATAAAATGCATTCCTGTTCTCTAGATCTTTCTAGTCTAGAAGAAGGAAATTAAGAGATAATGATCAAATAATTTAAGTTGGTATATTTTGAATACAGATGAGAAGCACTAATAGACAATCTGCCTATTTTCACTAAGCTCAGCCATGAAGAGATGACTCAGGCATGCAAGCAAACTTGCCTGTGTGAGATCTTGTCAAATTAACTTTTAAAGATGATTATCATGAGGTCAGACATACTTTTTGACTACCAATGTTAACCAAGAAAAATGGGCCAGAAAATTCTGATTCTATAATTGACTTGAATGTGGTTTTCAAACTGGGTTTAATGGAGTAACCAGGGCATCACAGAGGAATTTAGATGGAAAAGACAGTGTGGAGCTTCAGTACTCTTTCCTGACAAGACAAGCTAGCAGCTTTACGCTCATGTCTTCTATATGAGGGTGATAAGTTTCTCTGACTAGAGAAAGATTTCATTGCTTTCAGAAGGAGCTGAAAAGCTGTAGAAAAACAAAACCAAAAATTTCACACAAGGAACAGCATGTGAAAAAATAACCCAGTGATAGTTTAATTTTCATTTGTGGTGATGTTCACTTCTGTAATTCTGCCCCTCCACCCTGCCTCTCTTGAACAGTTACCAAAAAGGCACTGCCCTCAGGCTAAAAAGACAGTCATTCTGCCCTCATAATCCAGGTCACACTGCGCGGTACGAATAGCATCTTTGTGTGGTCTTCTGGGAAGTAGGGGTGTGGACGGAGGCCAAAGGACGTGAGCAGAGACCTTGAAAACATCAAGACATACCCCCAGCTGTCAAAGTCTCAGGGACTATTTCAGGCCTTCCTAATGGTACCATAGAAGGGAGTGGGGCAGTTGGAATCAGGGACCCAGGAGAAGCATACAGTGAAACAGAGGCCTGCAACCAGAGCTGGCCTCAATTCACAACCAGTGTATAAACCTGTCCACATTTCGCATGTGAATTGTACTGACAAATACGCTGACAATAGTAAAAATGTAGGTTAGCGCAAGATGGGAAGCCTTGATCACAGGACTTGAGTCTAAGTGTGCTTCTTTATTTTTATTTATTTATTTTTAAGTTTCCAGAGAACAATGTTAATAACATTTTATCCCCCATTGTAGAATACCTTCAACTCATCAGTCTTTTTTTTTTTTAAGATTTATTTTGACATGAACCATTTTTTTAAGTCTTTCTTGAAGTTGTTACCATATTGCTTCTGTGTTTATGTTTTGGTTTTGTGTCCATGAGGCATGCGGGATCTTGGCTCCCCAGCCAGGGATCAAACCCACAACCCTCTGTATTAGAAGGCAAAAACCCACTGGACCACCAGGGAAAAATCACCAGACCACTAGGGAAGACCCTTGAGAGGGTAACAGGCAGGAAGGCCAGGGGTCTCCAAATGGAGGAAAGAGGCTGCAAGTGCCAGACATTTTTATCTCTCTTAAGCGGCAGGAGGAAACAAACCAGCAATATTTTTTCTTCTCTATACAAATTTAAAAGGAGGTTTCTCTTAAAATGCTGTGTTGCCATGACACCTGGTTTCACCTGAAGCTAACTACTCTCAAACCTTGAGTTAACCAATACATTTCTTTTTCTTATGGAAATGTTGTCTTAAGCTATGACCCTATCTTCAAGTTGGTTCCGCCAAATGGCCCAACCTACTTACTCAGGTATTGTTCCTCTAATCTATGTAAACGAAACTATTTGTTGGTAATCTGCCCTTCTACAAGATTCAAGTCAATCGTTTTATGGCCAGGGATGAATGATCTGGTGCCATTCTAAGTTTTATGATATTCCTTTCTTTTCATTAACAGATTGTGAGTGACTACTATATAACAATAATGTATCCTGCCTGAGGACAGTCTTTGGATTAAACCCTGTGGCTAATTCTGTTATCTTAAAATGTAAATTATGGGAGTAGGTCTGGTGAGGTCTTTACAACCTCCAGACATTCTTTGGATTCATTGGAGAGTATATAACTCCATTGCTAATACTAGCAAAGGGGTACTCTTTTGCCCCCTTCTGATGCCTATGTCAGAAGCTTTCTCTATCTCCTTTTTACTTTAATAAAACTTTATTGCACAAAAGCTCTGAGCAATCCAGCCTCGTCTCTGGCCCCGGATTGAATTCTTCTCCTCTGGAGGCCAAGAATCCCACGTCTTATCATTCAGCAACAACCTTTCACCCTCATCAGACTTTCAGAGGGCATTTATTCATCTGTAGTATTAGGTGGTTTAATTTCTAGTCAAGAGCACAGACATACTTCCGAAAACCTGTCTAAGCAATGTTATGTTTGTTTTTTAAACTAATTTTATTTTATATTGGTGTATAGTTGATTTACAATGTTGTGTTAGTTTCAGGTATGAAGCTAAGTGATTTAGTTATACATTATGTATATATCCATTCCTTTTTGTAATTCTTTTCCCAGTTAGGTTATTACAGAATACTGAGTAGTGTTCCCTATGCTATAAAGCATGTCCTTGTTGATTATCTATTTTACATTATTAGATGGTAGTATGTGCATGTTAATCCCAAACTCCTAATTTATCCTTGCCCCACACATTTCCCCTTGGTAACCATAACTTTTTTTGGCAGTTTGTGAGTCTGTTTCTATTTTGTAAATAAGTTCATTTGTATCATTTTTTAAGGATTCCACATATAACTGATATCATGTTATATTTGTCTTTCTGTTGTCCGACTTACTTCATTTAGCAGGATAATCTATTTGTGATGCTGTGAATGACATTGTTTCATTCTTTTTAATGGCTAAGTAATGCTTCCTTGTATATATGTAACATATCTTCATTATCCGTTCCTCTGTCAATGGGCATTTAGATTGTTTCCATGTCTTGACTGTGGGAGATAGCGCTGCAGTGAACACTGGGTGCATGTATCTTTTTAAATGATGGTTTTCTCCAGGTGTATGCACAGACGTGGGATTGCTGTATCATATGGAAGTTCTATTTTTAATTTTTTAAGGGACCTCCATGTTATTCTCTATAGTGGCTGTACCAATTTACATTTCCACCAGCAGGGTAAAGGGTACCTGTTTTCCATATCCTCTCCCGCATTTATTGTGTGTAGACTTTTTGGTGATGGCTATCCTGGCTGATGTGAGGTGACAGCCCGTTGTAGTTTTGATTTGCATTTCTCTGACAATTAGTGATGTTGAGCATTTTTTTCATGTGCTTTTTGACCATCTGTATGTCTCTGGAGAAATGTCTATTTAGATCTTCTGCTCATTTTTGATTGGGTTGTTTGTTTTTCTGTTATTGAGCTACATGAACTGTTTGTACATTTTGGAGACTAATCCCTTGTCGGTTGCTTCACTTGCTAATATTTTCTCCCATTCTGTGGGTTGTCTAAGTATGCTTCTTTAGAAATAAAATTATTTCCAAAGCTCTCACTGAGAAGTGAAGTTACAAGTAGAAGTACAAAAAATGGAGTGGTGCTCTTCACAAATTTATACTGATTTTACACTGAGATGTCCCCAGGGCAAGCACTGTTTTTGAATATAGGAATAAATCAGAGAAGGAAAAAAGAATAATTTTGATGAACTGAACATCTCTGGTGAGAAACCTGGCATCTAACCTAACACTCAATGGGTTCTCTCAGGATTTAGGAGAGAAGAGATAAACTGGTAGCCAGGAAAGAGGTTAACTTTGTAACTTTACATAGAGCAGAGATAGGGCTGGTTTTGGTTTGAACCTGAATGCTGACCCAAAAATACATCCGGAAAAATAATTTTGACAAGTTTACTTTTCTAAATTCCTTCTCTTCTGTTTTCACGGTACTTTAGTTGCTAAGTCATGTCCAACTCTTGTGACCCCATGGACTGTAGCCTGCCTGCTCCTCTGTCCATGGGATTCTCCAGGCAAGAATACTGGAGTGGGTTGCCATTTCCCTCTCCAGGGGATCTTCCTGACCCAGGGATCAAACCTAGGTCTCCTGCATTGCAGGCAGATTCTTTACCAACTGAACTATGGAGGGAGATTTCTGACTTTTTTTTTTTTTTCTTTCTCAAGAAACAGTGAAAGCAAGATGATATCAGATTAACTTCCTTTCTATCCATCCTCCCTATATTGTCTTCAAAATCTCCTTCTTATTTTATTTCCCTTAAGAGTAATCATTTATTCTCTTCAGCAAGACCAAGGCTAGGAGTTACTCAACTGGCTTAATTTAAATATACAAGGATGTGAATTTTAGCACACAGTCTGGAGTTTTGCATCTGTCCCTACAAAATGTAACTCAAAGCAATGAATGGTTTCTAAAGCCTCATAAGTACATGCAGGGTCTTTTCAAACTTAAGTGTTGCTTCTTTCCTTCTGCATCCTCACAAACTGTACTGCTCTAACAGAGCCCAGATCTCTTGATTAGACAGCATGAAGCTATAGGGCAAAATATTCTTTGTCAACTCAATTTGAAAAGTCCAAATCCCCTTACCTTCACAGGGAGCTTTCCAAAGGATCTTTTTTAAACAACCTGTTTTATGAGTGATTTCAATACTGTTTGCCATCGCTGGTATTGTTTCCTGTATCCTTTCTAATTGGTAGGCTTTGATATTTGGTGTCCTGCATTAATTTCCCAAAGAAGGTTGTCACTTAAGAAAAATGCAATAAATACTTAACTGACTGAAACATAGCCAAGACCTTATTATCTTTATATATTTGAATAGTGCTGGAATTTAGCTTCTGTACTGTGTTTACTTTGAGCAATGCCTTGAAAGGACCCAAAATGCTTTTCTCTTTGTGTGAAAATAATTGAAAGACAGAGTTTCCCCATCTCTTTCACTATGACTGAAACAATTTAAGGAGCCTCTGTTTGTACCTAGAGAATTGCTGTTAGTTGTTTGGTGTTGGTCGGGGTGCAGTCTGCAGCACATATAATTTCATGCTCAGGCTGCATTTGTGGTAGGAGAGTTGGAATAAGGACATGAATTCTAATTCTCCCATGTCTAAAAAGACAGACTTAGCTGAAGTCCACTGCTCTATTTCCTGCACTATTTCTTCACTGCTTCCTTCCTTCTCATGCATGTTTTTATTGGCTGAATTTAGGGTTGTGGCAATATTCTACACAAAGAGGAACATGGAGGAAATAGATGTAAATCAGAAGCATTTTTTCTTATCCTAAGTCACCTACTATATATTCCTAACCCCACCAGACTACTACTAAAAGCGGCAAACATTGATACTATAAGGATAAATATAAATTAAAACTAAGAGGCTGAATTCTTCCAGTTGAAAATAAGAGATTTCCGTCCTTTTCTTTTTTTTTTTTTTTAGAATGTCTGTTGTAGAAAAGTTGCAAATATTAATATAACTACAGTCTCTTCCCTTTTAAGTGTGTACCTCCTTTTGAAAACTAGATAGGGTTTTTGTCATCTTTATGCCGTAAGGATATCTTTCTCAAAGATCAGGTATCCATCTCTTTAAAATATAAATATCAAGGGAGACAGCACCCCTACCTCCCAATTTGTGTGGGAATATAGTTCCCTAAATTTGGTGGGTGCCTTACTACAAGTGGCAAGTACCTCCTGCCACAGAGATATGAAAAGTTTGTTTTTCCTCTGAATAAAGCCAATTAGCCAACATACATTGTCACTTCAATTACCAGGTGAATTTAGGATGAACTATGCGTGACAAATGGTCTTGTCAAGTCCATTCACTGGAGGGCTCATTACTGTTTATCTTGAAAATACGTATGTAAATGGATTGTATCTGCTTGGCTATATTAGAGGAGGAGATGTCTGTCTTACAGTCTTTTAGCTGATTGCCCGTGCAAATCACTTTCTGGTTTAATATTTACTGAATATTAGAACTGTTGTCTTTCTCTGTTTCTTTTCTGGAGAGGTTTTCTGAATTGCGCAAATACTTTGTTTTTAATATTTCCTTCAAAATGCCAACCCCCATTTTCCAAAATGGAGGCAACTAATAGAGTAACCATCTGTTTCCTACTGGCTGGAGAAGGCAGGTACTCGGGACTCCACAACTCTCTCACTTCTCTGAATGTTTTCTCATATTTACTTCTTCCCTAACATATTTAGGTTATGTGTCTTTTTATGGGCTTCCCAGGTGGTGCAGTGGTAAAGAGTCTGCATGTCCATGCAGGAGATGCTGGTTCAATCCCTGGGTCAGGAAAATCCTCTGGAGAAGGAAGCGGCAACCCACTCCAGTATTCCTGCCTGGAGGATCCCATGGACAGAAGAGCCTGGCAGGCTACAGTCCGTATGTCACACAGAGTCAGACATGACTGAGTGAGCATGCGCACACACGTGTTTTTTTTTTTTTTTTTTTTTTTACTTCCTTCCCCTGCGGCCGCACCCCCGCCCCCAGGCCAGAGGCGCGGCCCGGCCCCTTTCCCGGTCCCCAGGCGCCCCCACCCCACCCCACCCCAGCCCCGCCCCAAGCCCAGGCCCCTCCCCCCGCCCGGCCCCCACCCTTGCCCCCTCCAGCGGCTACTGCTACCCCGGTGCATTGTGGGTGCACGGTCCGTTGTTCACTTGCCATTCGACCTCCGCCAGGGCCTGCCACACGTGTCTTTTTATGCACATATTGGCGTTCATCAAATTCTGTGTAGACATTTGCATAATGAACTGATGTTGGGTTAGTAAGTTTTTTCCATGACACATTGACATTTAAGTCCTAACTCTGCAACATTAACACTAAAGGTAAACACCATTCTTTTAATCACTGCTAATTAACTCTACATTCTCCTATTCTGTAAAGGATGAGTTACCTAAAGTACATCCTGCATTCCAATTAATTTTCCAATTGTTGTGTAACTCTGGGTAAATTATGGTTCTCCAGAAGATAGTTATAACTTATAAAATTAAAGGAAACTGTTGAAAGTAGAGAGTAAAAAATTTAGGTAAATGCTAGAAATTATGAAATATTTCAAGACTATCCCAGTACATAGACGCCTTATTTACCTGAATTGTTAGAAAGTTAATCATAATTGACATTAGTTGAGTATCCATGGTTTGCAGCATTGCACTGCTTTAAGTTTTCCATGTATTTGTAAATTAGCAGTGCTTTCTAAAATTCATCATATTTTCTTCAATGTTATCACTTGTTGTGTTGTTGTTCATTCACATCCAACTGTTTGTGACCGTGTGGACTACAGCACATAGGCTGTTCTGTCCTCCACTGTCTCCTGGAGTTTTCTCAAATTCATGTCCACTGAATCGGTGATACTATCTAACCATCTCATCCTGTGCCGCCCCCTTCTCCATCTTCTTTTAAATCACTTGGGGAATATTTATATTAGTCCCAGATATGCTGTCATCACTTGGAATTATTTTAGAACATGGAATCCACCACAAATTCTTTTTTTAAATGATTTTTTGTCGTATAGTTGCTTTACAATGTGTTAGTTTCTGCGGCCCAGTAAACTGAATCAGCTGCATGTATACATACATCTACTCTTTCTGGATTTCCTTCTCATTTAGGTCACCACAGAGTCCTGAGCAGGAAGAGAAAATTCTTACTTTGTGTGATTTTCATTTTTAATCCACTTGATGCATTGGTGTCCAATGTTCTTTGTTGAAGGTGAATTTGCCCTGGGGAAGCACCAACTCAGTGGAGACCACATCTGGCATATCAAAGGAAGCAAGATGTGGATTATCACTTTTCATTTAAAACAATTTCGAGTGTTACTAAATAATAACATTTTTCCCACATGGCGTCCTTTAACTCTGAAACTGGTCGCTTCAAAGAAGGCGTGACAGAGCCATGAGACACACCCTCAGTGTGAGCTGGAGCACATTTTATCATAGGGGCAGGGTGAAAAAATGAATAAATAACCTTTAAGAGCAAATTTCTTCATTTTTTGTTTGAGAACGTTATCCTGCAGAAGTGATAGAGAAATAGAGGCTTTCTCAGACAAACATAAAGTGAGGAAATTTATTCTTCAAAGTGACCCGCCTTGCAAGATAAAGTAAAAATTTCTCTGAGAGAAGGAAAATGATATAGGTCAGAAACACAGATCTATACAAAGAAAGAGCATTAGAAAAGATGTAAGTGAAGGTAAAACTAAAACTTTTATTTCTCATTCTTCATTGATATAACAAGTAACACGTGTGTTCAGAATTATATAGCAACAATCTGTGTAATGATTACAGCTTATTTATGAATGAAATGGCAGCAGTGCATACAAAATGTGAGGGAAGGAATCAGGAATGCACCCTTGTATGAGCTACTGGGCTTCCCTGACAGCTCAGTTGGTAAAGAATCTGCCTGCAATGCAGCAGACCCCGGTTCGATTCCTGGGTCAGGAAGATCCCCGGGAGAAAGGATAGGCTACCCACTCCAGTATTCTTGGGCTTCCCTTGTGACTCAGCTGGTAAAGAATTCGCCTGCAATTAGGGAGTCCTGGGTTTGATAACTGGGTTGGGAAGATCCCCTGGAGAAGCAAACGGCTACCCACTCCAGTATTCTGGCTTGGAGAATTCCATGGACTGTATAGTCCATGGGGTCCCAAAGAGTCAGACATGACTGACTGACTTTCACTTTGAACCAACACAATATTTGAAAGTGGACTTTTATTGATACTATAAATGTATATGGAAACTCCAAAGCAACCACTAGAAAACATTTTTGAAGTATGAGTCATATGCTAAGAAAGAAAAATTCAAGTCACATAAAATGCTCAATTAAAACAACAAATGGCAGAAAAGATGTGGAAGACAAAATAAGGACAATGGAGAGAAAGCATTTAACATGTGGTAAATTTTAACCCCTAACTTTTCTGATCCCATATTGTTCAAGGGTCATAGGGCTTTCAAAATTTCAAGGGTTCTCAAGAATACAAGAGAAAATGCCAAACCCAAGGAATAATATATTCCTATTATTTTTTTAAAAAATTGCTTAAGATCACTAATGTTTGCAAATAATAAACAGAAGCATAAGTGCATGATTCTATTTTCTATTAATTAGTATTCTGATTTAGAGAAAATAAAATTCAAAATTATTACTTTCTAATATTGACTTGTTATTCATGCCATTAAAATTATAACTTCCTCAATTCACTGCCAAAATTCAGAAATTACTCTGAACAAGTCTATGCTTTCTGAAATGTCTGAACAGAAGTTGCTAAAGGATTTGATTTTCAGTCATGCTGCAGGATAAAATCTCTAACTTTTAAAATGGAATATTAGAAGTCTGTGATCCCCAGAGAATAGAATTTAATCAGATTGAAGCAAGATAACTGTGACGGACAGTTATTTATTTAAGAGCGGTATGACTTTTCCGTTTTGATAAGCAGAGTGCCCTCTTTTAATATTAAAGTTGACAACTGAAATGAACTTACTTTTAAGTTCAGAAGGTAAGATAATGCATTTTTATAGAACCCTAGGAAGGTTTTTATGTTTCACACTGGAAAAAAAAAAAAAGTACTTAGACCACCTGGATACCAGTAAGACCCTATCACAGAATTGTTCTCAGGGAATTCTGAAGCCACTTCACTGAGCACTTGGAGACCCACCAGCCAGCCTCATCCCTCTGTTTCTGAGTGCCTCCCACAACACCTGGCTCACAGGATACAGCCAACAGACAACTGTTAACGGAAAACAGAGTAACCAACAAAAGTACAGAGTAACTGTGGGATATGCCATTCTATGTTGTTTAGTGACCAGGTTATGTTTGACTGTGAGCCCGTGGACTGTAGGCCTCCAGACTCCTCTGTCCATGAGACTCCACAGGCAAGAATACTGGAGTGGGTTGCCACTTCCTCCTCCAGGGCATCTTCCTGACCCAGGAATCGAACCCACATTTCTTGCATTGGCAGGCAGATTCTTTATCACTGAGGCACCAGGGAAGCTCATGCCATTCTATAGAGATGTACTTTTGTCACTAGAAGCAATATCATTTCTTCCTCTCCCATAAAAAGGCATTTAGAGGATTCATAACAAGATTCATGGGATGTTAATTAAACTACCAAGTATTCTGTATATGGCAAAAACTTTCTGTATGTAAATGGCTTTTTGTATACAATCTCATGTAATTCTCATAGCAACTACAGAGGCTGTCATCACTATTAACCCTTATAGAAATGAGAAAACGATACTGCAAAGAAGCTGAGTATTGCCTCCAACCAACTACAGTGCAGGGCTTTGAAATCAGATATTCTGATTCCATACACCAGCTCCTACCACCCACATCAAACTGTGTCTCAAAACAATCAAGGCTGTCAATGCAGATAAAGTTGGCTTCACTGATTCTTAGAGAAGCTCAGTGTGATATCTAAAGACAATATTATGTACTGAAGAATGCAGAGAAAAAAAGTAGAAAGGAGGTGGAAAGTCCTACCTTACATGAAACTAGACTCATAGAAGTAGAAAAGAGAAATAATGGGACAGAAGCAACTTACAAAAAGATAAAGACCAATAACTCACACAACATAAGTCAAAGAGCACCACACATCATACTAAAACTGCTGAATACCAGAGACAGACAAATTTTGAAGCAATCAAAAGGAAAAAGTTAACCACCTTCACAGGATAACAGTAAGATACAGAGCTGACTTCTTAAAGGAAATGATGGATAAAAGGGACAATATCTTCAAACTGCTTTCTATATATTATTTCTATTCCCAATAAAAGTATCTTTCAAAAATGAAAGCAAAATAAACACATTTTCAGAAAAATAAAGCCATTCCACCAGCAGACCAACAAGAAAGGAAATATTAAGAGTCTTTTTTTTATGACTTTTGACCATAAAAGTAATATTACTACTAATAAGAATTATAATAACAACAGAAATAAGAAATTTAACAAAGAAAACTCAGTCCAAGAGAAGGCAAGAACAGTGCAGAGATGGAAAGCATGGTTTAATTTTCATCTGATGGTATGAATGAGTCCATATGTATTAATTATAATAATAATTGAGTATATTACCTTAACCCTGCAAGATGGAGAAAGAGATTTTCAAAATTGAGGAACAGGCAGAGGTACAGATAAATAAACAAAGCCTTTTCAAATGAGGTTTAGCTCTGAAAGGCAATGAAGTATCTACTCTGAGGGACCCTATAATGAAGCATTATTTTTCAGGGTTGCCAAATAGCCCTCATTGAGAAAATGCTGTTTACAGAATAATTTTGGTTTATGAATGTGGAACTGAAGGCAGAATTATAAAACCTTGATTTTTAACCCATGAAATAATGATGCACTGATAAACTGGCCCTCTAAAAATAAAAGCTCTGATTTGTAGGATTTGCTGATTTTTGTGTAAAAACTTCTATCATGGTTAATTTCAAGCTACCAAATGAAGTTTTTGAACATGGACTTGCAAAGAAAGGCTCTTAGGAGCTAATGGAGGCAGGCTCCAGCACACCACTAGAAATAATTGATTTAAGCAAATTTTGATCAGTGGACAAAACCTTCAGAAGACAGGTTAATGGGGAATTTAATAACAAAAGGACAAGGATTTTACTACATGAAACCACTGAATAGTCTCCGCATTACTAAGAATGCTACCATTAGATATTAAGGACTTTCTGAATATCATGAGATAAACAGCAGCTCTTCCTATTGTGTTCCTGGAAAAAAAGTATTTGAACTGGATCTAATAAAACTTGTGGAACTAATTTGCAGGACAAAAACTGCTAAAAGGAAATAGAAAAAGTGGCACCATTAGGGGGCAAACAGATTCAGACTGCAGGATGTTCTACAGGTGAATTGGCAGGGTTTCTCCACCAAGGAGAAAACATAATTTGGAAAAACAAAGGTGGGAGCACTAGTTTTTTTTTAAATAGAAGAGTATAAGAGGAATTAATTTTCTAACATAAAGGGTAGATCTTATCTGGATTTTGATTCACAAATGATAACATGACATTTTTCTTTATTTGAATACAGTTGATTTACAATTTTGTGTTAGTTTCAGGTGTACAACACAGTGATTCAGTTATACATATATTCATTCTTTTTCAGATTCTTTTGCTATATAGGTTGTCACAGAATATTGAGTAGAGTTCATTGTGCCATACAGTAGGTCCTCATTAGTTATCTATTTTAAGTATGGTAGTGTGTGTATTAATCCCAAGCTCCTAAATTATCCCCCCATACACACCTCCCCTTTGGTAACTCTAACTTTGTTTTTGAAATCTGTGAGTCTTTTCTGTAAATAAGTTCACTTAGTGTCATTTTTAAATTAGATTCCACATAAGTGATAGCATATATTTTTCTCTGACTTCACTTAATAATATGATTAATATGATAATCTTAATAAATCCCTCTTGCTGCAAATGACATTATTTGGTTCTTTTTATGGCTTAATAATATGCCATCGTATATGTATACCACATCTTTATCCATTTCTCTGTTGATGAACATTCAGGTGCTAAATATCACTTACTGTAGTTCTCTGTTAATTTTCTTTGCTGTGATAGTAGCATTTTAGTTATACCTGAAAATGTTCATATCTTTAGAGATGGCATAATACCTGGAATTTTCTTTAAAACAAAGGGAAAGCATATTTATAATTTTTGCATATGTGCAGTGGGCATATAGAAGTTGATTATGTTTTCCTGTCTTTTGTGCATGCTTGGAATGTTTGAAAATAAAAATTACAACTTAGTAAAACTTAGTTACAATTTAATAACATAAGCCTCAAATATAAATACTTGGGCATAAATCTGAGGAGTTTGTAAGATTTATGTAAAGGCAATGACAGCATTTTTAAAACACTTAAGAGAAAACTAGCAAGAAATAGTATTTCCCCTTATGAGAATAATCAGTGGTGGTGATTCCAGGAAACAGGGACAAAGGTTCAGGAAGAATTAGAAAATATAACCAAGTGTATGGGTGTTACTAAGGTTGTCATTTTGGAAAATAGATCGATGAATAGTGCCCTGAAAACTTTGCAAAAAGATCCTTCTTACTAATTTCTTTAACTTTCTAATAAATTATTTCTATTATATACCCTGGAGATGGTTACCGAGCATAAAGGTCTTGTAATTGACTCCTCCTTCTCGAAGTGTTTCTTGCATAGGTGTTCTGGCAGCTTTTAAAATGATCTCATTCATTTTGCCTTCTGCCCAGAAGACAAGAAAAAGCACATTGTCTCTCTCATTATGTTTTTAGTCATTCAAAATACTAATAGCAAATTTAGTTAACTCCCTGTCTACTAAGTGTTTCTTATGGAAGAGTTCAGCTGATTTTCTTTACCGAGTTTTATCTTAATGGCTCAAAGATTTTTCTCACCATCAGTTAAAATTAAGAAAACTGGAAAATATTGAGTATGTTCATCTCAAGTGATCCAATATCGTTATAAAATACAATAGGACATCCAACTAGTGCTGTAATATTTTAGTCACATGTGCAATCCTGAAAGAACATGACATCTATAACTTTACATGGTGAGTTGTTCAGTCGCTTAGTCGTGTCTGACTCTTTGCGACCCCATGAGTTCAAGTTACTGCAAAACAACTATTTGCAATATGTAGAATATGCAAAATATGAAAAAAGTCAAATGTAAGTCTCTTTTTCCTGGTTGTTATACTATTAAACTTTGGTTAAGCAACATCTTTGACTGAACTTTCCAACAATGCTGGTTTACTGTGGTGTTATTTTACCTTTGTTTTAATGTAGTAATTTTTATAAGTAGTAATAATGTTCATATAATTTTATTCTGGTTTGAAAGTTGTTTCTATACACTTCTACTCTAAGTCAAGTGATAGAAGCAAAACCAGTCTCCTTTTGATTAGGCCTCTTTCTAACTATGTCAGTGCAGGCCAGAGTTTGTCAGGCTACTTGAGTAAAGAGAGTTATAATGCTTATATTTCAGATTATTTTATCAACTCTCCTACAGGCCAATTTAGATTATATTTCTATCTCAAATGATTGAGGTATTACTGACTTTTCAATTGCTCCCTAAAATGAAAAACGTAATTTTCTTCAAACTGTTTTGAAGTGCTTTTGTCAACTGCCAAACTGCTGAGGAGGCTTGAGTGCAGATTTTAATTACCATGTTTTATTGAAGTCTTTCAGAGCAATCAGCTTTCCTATGGTTACTTGACGTAAGTCCCTTGTTGTTTCAAATATCTCTCATCTCAGAAGTCAACAGTTTGTAGACAGCTCCTAATATTCAAATGCCAAATTTTAAATCATTTTTCATTTTGCCATAATGAATTTCCCTGATAAATTTTCTCTTTAAAAAAAGAAAATCAGGAAAAAAATATTAATATGGGTAAAATAAGATGTTTGAAATAGTTTCTCCTCTCAGAAATATTTAATACTGTTACTGAAATTTCAAGTAAATATGTTGCTGTAAGTTTTAATTTGAATGATAATGTTATCTTGGGAGGTAAACAAGGAATATTAAGTTTACTCATAAGACAGACTCTAATTGAGGAAACACTGAGGAAAATTAAAGGGAAATGTGAGATAATCATAAACTAAGAGATTGTTAGATGGTTATATTATAATTCATACTCTCCAGTGCAATAAGACTGTAATTAGGGGCTTTTGCTTGGGTTTGTTTGTTTGAGTGACTCAGTTACTAAGTTATGTCTGACTCTTTGTGACCCCATGGACTATAGCCTGCCAGGCTCCTCTGTCCAAGGTATTTTCCAGGCAAGAATACTGAAATGGGTTGCCACTTCCTTCTCCAGGGGATCATCCTGACCCAGGGATTAAGAGAAGAGCGCTTTATAAACCAGTAGCTGAAAAGTCACACTGGAGAATTCACTTCTGATTTTGCTTCCGAACTTACTGGATGGGGAACAAAGGGGAAAAAATGCACTCATGGGTGCAGAGCACAGGGGAACTTGTGAAAGAACAGCAGCTCCTATTTAATGATCATTTATTAAGAACCAAACTGCCCTGAATGTGTTGCATGCAGCATCACATTTACTCCTCACCACGTGTTTATGCATTAGGGTCTATTACTTTTCTCATGTAATTATTAGAGGAGTCAGGCACAGAGGAAACGGATAACTTACATTCGAGTGCAGATTTAAGTTAACAGTTTCATGTAGACCAAAAATTTAGCATTAGAACAGCCAAGTATTACTGTAAAATCTATTCTTGTATAACCTCAAGAAGTCCCCCCTCCCCCTGAATATGCTTCAAGAACGTAGGAGACTGGGAATTGGCAAGTAAAATGAATACTTCTCCAGAGGCACAAATCAGAATGAGCATCTTACATTCATTCATTCCATCTAGAGCATTCATTACATCTAGATCTCTGACAAAGCGCCTGTCTAAAAACAAGGTGAATAAACATACGGGGGAGGGAATTTAAAGGTGGTTGAAGTCACTCTGTTGACAGGGATTCCCTCCTTACATATTTTGTATATTAGTTTGAATCTCAACAGGAAAGAGAAGGTACACTCAATTAGAATCACTAAGAGAATTTAATGAAAGTTCTGGGAAGGCTTCGAGTAACCATCCAGAGATTTTGCAGAACCAAGGACTAGCAACTGCAGGAAGCTATGACACCAGGCTTCTGTGGCAAAGGAAGAGTGTTTCCCAGGGTGAGCAACACAGCTCAGCAGAGAGTTTGAGAGAGAGGCAGCCCCTACTACCAAGGAAGGAGGTAGAGAACTCCCCCTTAACACGTTATTCGGTGAGTATTTGACCAAAGCTTTGCTGACCCTTAGCTCTTTTTTCAAAACCACAGTAAACTGCCTGCAAGTATGTGATCAATAGCTACCCCAGTGAGGTGGTCACTTGAGTAATTAAAAATTCCTCAGAGTTGCAATGGTAGTGATTATATACTCACTGTTGACTATTTCAGTCCCATTTAAGTAAACTGTGCAAATCAAATTGACCATGTAAGAGGGACTTCCCTGTGGTCCAGTGGATAAGACTCTTTGCTCCCAATGCAAGTGGCTTGGGTTCGCTCCCTGGTCAGGGAAGTAAGATCTCATCTACTGCAACTGAGCCTGCAAGCCACAACCAAAGCAGCCCTCACATTGCAAGAAGGCCCAGTGCAGCCACCAAAAAAAAAAAAAACTTGTTCATGTACGACTGTGTGTCTGTGTGTATTAACATAGTTAAGGAACTCAGTCATTAATATAATGATGGCAAGGCTACAGTGACTATGATGATAAAATCTAGATGCTAGTTTGTATCCTCTGTGTCCCACTGACTTTCACATTGTTTTATCGTAAAGGAAAGACCATGTTTTGTAAATGGAATCCACATCTACCTTAGGAAGCTTGGGAAGTTGGTATGCACCGGAGTATCCTGAATCAATCAGCCACACGATTAACATGATGATTATGCAAAAGAGAACTGTGAAAACTGAATGAAAAAAAGACTTGATGACTGAGGCTGAGACAGTAGGATTACAAAGTCAATGTTAAAGAGAGTACACATGGTATTTTTTACTAGAGATCTTTGAGATACTTAACTAGTGGAGGTCAACTGAAAGGTGAGTTTTGGCAGTTTGTCATTTGAGAGTAGTGTTGATCCTCAAATTCCAAGTATAATTGGCTTTTGTGTGTTTCAGCACAGGTGTGGCTTTGTTCACTTAAGCCACTTGAGATAATAGCTCTTTTAATTCTGTGGTATTTCTAACATTTCATTATTATATAAAGGGCATTTTTGGACACCAGTATGTGAACCTCTTGATATAATGTTTACTAAGGTCTGATGAGGCTCTAATGTAATGTGCAGACAGGAGTCTTTTGACTTTTTCTAGAACAATTTGCTTAACTTTTATTTAAAAAGTTTAAGTTTTTCTGCATGACAAGACTCTTAAGTGTTTAGGTTTTTGCAAAGTGACATAAATCAAAAACTTAAATTGAAAAAGGCTCAACCTATCTATTTTAAATGAAAGAACTGACAGTTTTGTGATTTATAAGTATTTAAGCTGTCACTAGCCACCCAGTGTCTTGCTAATGATTTTTCCCCTTTAGATGACAAATTCAACTGATTAACTGTCCTAATTGCTACTGTGCATATCCCCTCCTTAGCAGGAGTCTTGGTAATTTGGAAGATATTTTTTTCAATGGAAATTTGCTTGAAGCCTTAAAATGCAGACAAAAAATTTCTTTATAAATAATACACTATGTACCTGAGTTAAAAGCACAAGTAAGTGTAGATGTGTTCACTGATTTATGTGACCCATAAAGGTGTGTTACACTTCAGGGAAAATGTCTATAATATGGTATATTATTAAAAGCATTTTTAAAATTTATTTTTAACTGGAAGATGAATGCTTTACAATGTTGTGTTGGTTTCTGCCAAACATCAACATGAATCGACCATAGGTAGACATATGTCCCCTCCCTCCCACCCCATCGCACCCCATCCCACCCCTACAGGTTGAGACAGAGCACCTGGGTGAGCTCCCTGCATCACACAGCAAATTCCCCCTGGCTGTCTTTTTACACAGGGTAATGTACGTGTTTCAATACTCCCCTTCCAATCCGTCCCACCCTCTGCTTCCCTCACTGTGCCCACAAGTCTGTTCAATGTCTGTGTCTCTATTACTGCCCTGAAAATAGGTTCATCAGTAGCCTCTTTCTAGATTCCATATGCTTGTTAATATATGATATTTTTCTGTTTCTGACTTACTTCATTCTGTATAAGAGGCTCTAGGCTCATCTACCTCACAACAACTTATTCAGATTTCTTCAAAAATTAGTCTTACAGGATTTAATTCAATGTGCTATACTCCTAACATGCCAATTTATACAACACACTGTAAAAATCACATTGATTACTTAAAGGGGGTATACATAACAAAACAATAAAACTGTTGAAATTTTAATGATTTATCTTTTAATTTTTATTGAAGTATAGTGGCTTTACAGTGTTGCTAGGTTCTTCTGTACAGCAAAGGGTTAGTTTATAAATAGAAGATTATTCTACATCACTATCATTTCTTGCAAATGAAGATTCAAGTAAGTAATTGATTAACTGTAACTAGCAAATATAGCAAACTACATTAATTCATTTTAAAATGTCTATTATTCTACAGATATTATAATAAACTTTGGTTCTAGTCAACAGTTTTCTAATCATAAATATATCTCTCCAATTGCTTGATTCTAATGCAATTCTTAAGAACTCTGCTGTTTGGAAACAGAGGGGCTAAAAGAGGTGAAGAACAAGAGCAGAAAACCCAATTCAGTAATTACTAGAAGTCACAAGCACCCAGGTACAACAGTGGATGAGGTAAGAGAATATGCTGAATTTCACCCAGTTACTTTAATAATTCCTTGGATGCATTAGTAGTAAAACAGCTACAATTACATTTACTAATAAAAATTGCACAGTTCTTGAGTTAGGGTGACTACTATTCCTGTTTGTCCAGAACTAAGAGACGTTCAGTGTTGAAACCAGGCGAGGTCCAGATAAACTGCCGTAGTCACCCTAAAGCACCTATTCACTTCTCCATTTGTACCCCATCATCCTCCAATATTTTAATGGGAGTTTTAAAAGAATATCCCATCACAATTATTTTAATTCTTGATTTTCCTTTCCATTTAAAGTGTCTTATCCACATTATCCAACCTCATGGTTTGTATCATTGCATTTCAGCAAAGGGATGTGAATTTTTTTTGCTGGCAGTAATAATGGATCTGTGTTTGTATCATTTTCTTTAGTATTTGGCATTAAAGCAGGGTAAACTATCAGAGACATAAATCACATTAAATATTATCTGCTGTGAGGCATATTACAATAAACATTTTGTTTAGTTTCTAAAAAGATTAAGATAATTTACTGTGATCATTTCAATATATATACAAACATTCAACCATTTTATCATACATCTGAAATGTTACATATCACTTATACCTCAATTTACAAAACAAGAATCATATGAATTTTATCAAACTTTCAAAGAGGATAGAGAAGAATAGATGTACTTTACCTATTTCAACCACCAAGTACAAGTTCAAAACTGGGAGATATTTATACCTATGTTTATGTGGAACCACTTGGTGAATCCTGAAGTTTTCTTTTTGTCTCATGTATCTCAGAATGAATACTGGAGAAGCTGCTAAAAGAGCCCTAGTACAGCCTCCTCTCTGTAGCCAAAGAACCAGGTAACAAGAGAAAAACCTTCACCCAATAACCGGAGTAGTCTAGCCTAACCTGTAGAGCTAAGCCCCAGCCTCATCCTTTCTAACAAAGTTTGAATGGAAAAGCAAGACTTCCACCCTTGGCGGGCAACAGTGAGACACTCTGCCCTTCCTTCCACAGCTCAGTAGCAGAAGAGGCTGACTGGAGAAGTGAGCCTGCCCCCCTGACGGAGGTAACCACCCCGCTCATGCCATGCTGCCCTGGAGACCGGGACAGAGTCTGGATCGCCACGCCTCTGCAGCAGTAACAAGGCATCTCCACTTCCTCCCCGCGGGTGTGTGAGGACAGGAATAATGCAGTCAAGGCTCTCAGCACTACTCAGTGATGACGAGTCCACTTCCTCCAAGGAACTGGTGGTGGGGGCCCGGATGGAGCCCGGGCATGAGATCTTCTCCTGCTCCCATCGGGGGCCCACGTTCATCCCATGAGAAACCAAGCCACGTGAAGACCTGCACTTACAGCTTGTCTGAAGGTAACAAGACGACACCCCCACACTCTTCCTCCACTGAAGTGGCCATCGCAGGAAGCTTGATAAACACAAAATTTAAATAATCATATTTTAGCTTGAATGTCCAGGTTTAGGGGGGAAAAAAAATCAATCACTTGTCACACACACAGTCAGAATAAGCAAACAATTTGACTCCAACACCAGGATTGTATGAATGTTCTTTTCTACCAGGAGCCATAAAGATGCTTCAGTGAGTGAGTACACAATGCTTACATTTGGTTTCCTAAGGAAATAAAAGAAACAAGAATTAATGGAAATTTTAGCACACAAAAAATATCCATTCATCTCTAGATGATAAAGTGTGATTATCTGCATTAATCAGGATATTGTTCAGTCTTTAAGAAGAAGGATGTCCGTGACAATGTGGATGAGCCTGGAGGGTACTATGCTAAATGAAGTGAGACACACAAATGAGAACTGCCTCCCTCCCTCAGCTGAACTCGGACAGACAAACGGTAAGAAGGGGGAAAGAAGGGCTGCAGAGCTACCATACAGCACGGTGCCTAGAGCTATATACCATGTCAGACACCGAAAGTTTCCTAAAAGAACAGATTTTAAGTACTCTTACCATACACACAGAAAATGTTAACTATGTGAGGCGATGTATGTTAGTTTGCCTGACTGGTAATTATTCCACAAGGTATATACATAAATCAAAATGTGACACTGGTATACCTTAAATATATACATTTTTGTCAGTTATACCTCAAGAAAGGAAGGGGAGGGAGAGGTAGGTTTCCTCCATGTTGTAAATGGCATGGCTCATTAGTACCATTCAACTTTTGGGCAGTTATCCATACATTTATGTCCTTGAAGCTTTCTCCTGCCCCAATTAATGGTTAAGGCAAGCAAATTAAGCACTTACAGAGAACAACAGTTTATATGTTTTGTAGGCTAAGATTCATGAGTTTTAAAAATGTTGTCTAAATTACTCTAATTTATTATATTTATTCTAGTAAATGTTGTCTCTACAGACATCCTCCTACCTCACCCAAACTCTGACATGCACATTGAAAAGCTCAGTTTATGGATTTGTCAGCACTCCCAATTTAACTGAGTGTTGTTTTCACTTAAACATCTGAGGGTTCAAACTGACTCATGCTATATAAATTCTCTTGTATAAAGATCTTCTCCATCCTTGGACACAAGTCTAGAAGTTTTACACGTGTCCCAAGGAACTGTTAAATGACTGTGTATTTTGGGATAGAGAACAGTTTGTTAAACTGGGACTATAACACAGAGATGATTACAGATCAAATTACCTTCAGCTCAAAGGAAAATGTATGGACTCCATTTTCTCAGATCAGGATTCGCTTGTGTTTGTTTTCTCTGAAGTCCTTCAAATTTTCTTCTGAAAAGAACCAAGAACTTCTCTGATCCTGATGTCATAAGATTTTCATACTGGCAGTAATATGTCCTTAATAAGTCTGAATTATCATTAGATGAAATCCTCCCCTTTGAAGGGTCAATTTGGGGGACCCCTAAAAATTACAACATGTATACTCACAAACCAGTTTCTTAACTGCAGTCATCCGACCGCATCAACCCGATTTCCTATTCTGGCTCCCACACACACAGCCCAGAGAGTCACTTGTAGCATCTACAGCACTGCTACTGCCCGGGGTGAGAATGCTGATGTTTATGTGGATGTCAGAGCTTAGCCGTAAAGCTGAAGAACATTCTTTGTCTACGAGGGGATACTTGTCAAGCATTCTGTCATCTTACACTTACCACATCAGTCTCAAACTCTTCAGTCCAAACAGTGATTTTAAAAAGTGTCTCATATTTCACTTGGTTGACTGTATCTAAATTAGCTTTTAAATCTGTCTATATACAAAAAAGAAAAAAATATTTGTGAGCTGTAAGTTCTAGAACAGGTCACTACATAGACCACGTGTAGATTGACTGTTTCTTCCTAAAGGAGTAGAGGCATTTATAATATGTATCAAAGGTGGTGGAAACGTCATTAATCTAACCGTATCATACACATTTGACAATTACGCTAATAATCGAAGTTTCAAGTTGTGTTCTAGCAGTGTGTACAGCCAATCCCTAGGTATCCAAGGACCAAAATCCTAGGCTGTTCAAGAACCTTGTATAAAATGGCATTTTTGTTGTTTTGTCTCTAAGTCATGTCTCTTGTGACCCCATGAACTGTAGCCTGCCAGGCTTCTCTATCCATGGGATTGGATTGCCATTCCTTTCTCCAAGGGATTTTCCCAACCCATGGATCAAACTCGAATCTCCTGTATTCCAGGTGAGTTCTTTACCACTGAGTCACAAGGGAAGTCCTAAAATGGCACAGAATTTACATATAATCTACACCCATCCTTCAGGGTACTTTTTAAATCATTTCTAAATTTCTAAATTACCAATAATACCTAATAAAATGTAAATGCTACACAAGTCATGGTAAAAAAGCTGTTACAATGCAAATTCAAGTTTGCCTTTTTGAAATTCTGGAATATTTTTCTGAGCATTTTTGATCCACGGTTGGCTGAAGTTACAGAAGCAGAACCTGTGGATACAGAAAGCCTGTATATCTATCCACTAAGAAAATAGTAGAGGGAAGGAGACAATGGCAGCTCTGTCCTGTCTAATTAAAGAAACTTTCATACCAAACTCTGTGTATCCTCATCTTAATGTTAACAATCTGCTCATTAGTGGCTTTGGAAACACTTGTGGTTGGAAACTATTTAAAAGGTAATGAGATTTAAAAGGTAATGAGCCAGGATTTGAAAGAAGGGAGGGTGGAAATGGGATGCAGAGAAGGAAACTGAAGGAAGAGGGTGGGGAGATTCATGGAAGGGAGAGATGCTGGGGGTGGGGGTGGGGGTGGGGTGGGGGGAGCCTGTGAAGATGTGGAGTCAGAGGGAAACAGTTGGAGAAAGAAAGGCTGTGAAAAAGGGTCAGATCCCGCTGCACTCACCCTCCTCACTGCAGGCAGAGCAATCTTTTTAAACCAAGGCTCTGAGGATGTTCCTTCTCAACTCAAAACCCTGCCTGGCTTCAACCTTTTAATCAATAAAGTTCTATCTTTAAAAAAAAGAAGGTAATGAGAAAAACATATTCAATACTCTGACAGGCTGTTTTTAAAGATATTTTAAATGAAGGTAACAGGAAAACAGTTACTTGCAATGAGGAAAAAACATTCTGTAGTCTGATTTGCATGTTAACTCCTTTAAAGTACCATTATCTCAAATATCAGCAACTGCTGTATTTCAAGGGTTACGGGCAGGTTTTTGAGTTTCATTTTATTTTTGTGTTTGTACTCCAAAAACTTTCAACTGGGAATTTAACAGTGCTTTTTAATAAATATTTCAGGATGCACTCACTTTTCAAAGATTCTTAGCTCTTAGCTGTGAGAAGAAACATACCTTGGAGGCATACCTTGGAAATATTGTGGGTTCTGGTTCCAGACTACCACAATAAAGCAAGAATATCACAATATAAAATTAAGTATACATTTTTCCTTGGTTTCCCAGTATATATAAAAATTATGCTTACACTATACTGTGCACTATTCTGAAGTCTATATTAAGTGTGCAATAACACTATGCCTAAAAGAACAATGTACATACTTTCACTTAAAATGCATTACTGCTAAAACTGAGTCTTCAGCAAGTCATCGTCTTGCTAACAGAGGGTCTGGCTTCAGTTGTTGATGGCTGCAGAGTGAGTGAGCTGGTGGTTGCTGAAAGCAGGGATGAAGTGAAGTGAAGTCACTCAGTCGTGTCCGACTCTTTGTGACCCCATGGACTGTAGCCTACCAGGCTCCTCTCTCCATGAGATTTTTCAGGCAAGGGTACTGGAGTGGGTTGCCATTTCCTTCTGCAGGGGATCTTTCGAACCCGGGTGCCCCGCATTGTAGGCAGACTACCGTCTGAGCCACCAGGGAAGTCTTGCTAAAGCAGCGATGGCTATGGGAATTTCTTAAAATAAGACCATGAAGTTTGTCACATTGATTGACACTTTCTCTCAAGAACAATGGAAATATAGTTTCCCAAGTGTGTATACATTATTCTCTTTTACATAATATTACTATTTATGTGTTATATGTATATACAGTATATATAAAATTATATATCTATGAATCAAATATTTGCATTTTTGCTTAAGGAGTTGCCAATTCTGAGTAAAAAGGGTAGCAAAAACATTAAAGCGTTTTGGAACTAAAAATGGACTCATATCTAAATCAAGTCAAAATTTTCTATGAAAACTTTGAAAGTGGAAAAAAATTGCTTTGAATTACATGTACACATAGAAGAAATGCAGTATGCTTGGAGCCTTTAATAATGACACATTGTGGCTGCGTGAAAATGTTGGTTGATTAGGTAGAGTAAAAATGTATTAAAATGGTAAATATTTATGTTAGACATTTCTCCATTGCAGACAACAGACCTAAGTAATAAAACTGTATACTTACAAGAGCTACAAAATGGAGGCAATCTGTGGTACATACACCTGAAACTGGAATATGTCCACAGGCTGGGAAGGCTTCAGTCAAGTCTGAATATCTTCAGGACTGCAATGTGTTTAACTTCTCTCTCTCCTCTATCTGCTTCATGCTAAGACCAAAAATCCTCATGTCACAGAATGGCTGCCCGAGGCTTCCAAAGAAACACACATCCTCATTTAATTCCCACTAATGAAATGATTCTCTCCAAACAACACCTGCTAAAAAATGAAAAATGCTTGTTCCCAAGAAGCCTGTCATGAGAATATATACTTGTATCTCATTGACTTTAATGGAACCATGAATCCATCTCCAAACAAAAAACCATAAACAGCTTGAAGGGATGTGCTGACTATGTTGGAAGAAAGATCTGAGGACAAGTTCAGCTTCCACAGAGTTACCCAGACTGCATGGGGAGGGGATGAATGCCTGAAAAGTGTTACCAAAAATAAAGGAGAATGAATAATGGAAAACCCAAACTAATAAGTGACTTTTCCTATATATTTTTAGAAATATTAGTATATCCTATTAATTCTTGAAGGAGGTGTTCTGCATTGTATTATGAGTCTAAATAAAAGTAATAGAGAAATACTGTAAATGCATTCATTTCAAATAGTGAAAATATATACCAGAGCAGAAGGAATGTGTGTTGCCCATTAAATAACTAGTCCCTTACATTAACATTCTAGAATGCTGGTGGAAAAATCATACCAATAGGAAAAAATGCACTAGAAAATTGTTGGTATATGTTTGAAGGAATAAATTCATCATATAAGGTTTTAATGTAACTAAAGATTTTCCTAAGCTAATCTGAATTTAACAAGGGATCCACACGAAGCCTGAAATTTTATGTTCAGCAGAACTGTTTACAACCAAAAATTAAGCTCATTTTAGTATAAGGAGCTTTGCATATAAGCTGATTTTAGGGACTGCTGAAATTCAAAATGTAAATGGCTTTAATCTAACGGTGTCCCTGCTTTGTAACAAATGCAGTCCAGCCTGTATCTTCCTTTCCATTATTGGTTTGTTTGTTTTTTTTTTCAATTCACTTTGTTAAGACCCAAAGTAGCCAGAATGTTGGACCACACACATTTCTCAACTGTTTGGCTCACAGAGGTAATTTTAATTCCTTTATAGCTGGAAAATCTGTCTGGATGGGGAGATGCTTATAATTAAAGAAAAGAGCTGTCTCTCAGTACACACACATGGCTGGTGGCTACACATTTCCAATCAGAATGCAGGTATACAAATCAGTCTGTTTTGTTAGGATTCTAAGAGTTACCGAAGATATTTTGAGAATTTCTAAATTTCTTCAAGGATTTTCATTCATCTTTTAGACACCCAAATCAATATTTTCTCTTCTTTTATTTCTGTCTGATGCTGTCAATAATACTCTCCAATTATTCAGTGCCTTATGTGTACCAGAAACTGTGCCAGGAACATTATCTATTTTACCTCTAATAACAGTTTTTGTTCATGTTAGATATTATGGCCCCTAATTTCCTTATGGAGAAACTGACTCAGGGCATGTTTTTTAAATTACCTAGTCAATAAAGTTAAGAAGACATAAACCCTGCATTTGATCTCAGTATATGAATTTACTTTCTGGGCATAAAAATGCCACTTTAACCTTTCAACCTGATTACATTTTTCCTTTTTCATCTTCATATTCTTAGGTCAAAATGAAGCATTTGTGTTGGGCTTCTCTGGTGGCTCAGAAGGTAAAGAATCCACCTGCAATGCAGAAGACCTCTGTTCCATTTCTTTGTGGAGAAGATCCCCTGGAGAAGGAAATGGCAACCCACTTCAGTATTCTTGCTGGAGAATTTCATGGACAGAGGAGCCTGAAGGACTACAGTTCATGGGGTCACGAAGAGTCAGACACGACTGAGCGACTAACAACACTTCAATATTCTAAAGTATCTGCACTGGCTACATAATCCTGAGAAAGTGAAGATTACAAGGAACCAACACTTTCACTTTTGAAGGATTCATGTTAAGTGAGGAATGCCTCTTGCATGTTAGTACTGTTTTAGACCATTAAGTATCTCATACAGAAAAATAAGAAAGAGGAAAATGTTCATTTGCTGTCTGACTTGGAAGATGCTTAGAGATTAGTGAAGACTCACTTTCTTAGCTTGACAAGAACTGAGTCAACAACTAACGTTTAACATGACTGCAGCTATAGAAAGAGGAAGGAACCCATTAGGGGCTTAGAAGAAAGATTAAGATGTCAGGACAAGCTCTAACTTTTCTCCTTTGGGCTGGCTATTTTGTGCTTGTCCCACCAAATCCACCCTCTAGACTTTTTCCTCCTGGATCACTGGAAGCTAGCCTATGTGAATTGTATCTTGCTACTGTTACCTTTGGCGCTTCTGTAAAGCTGATGGGAAGTTCTGGCAGAAAATGAAAGGAGAGAAGGAAATTGAGGTCGTTTTAATTTGACAGACACCCTTGCTTCAGGGTCACTGTCAGACAGCTGTATTACTCGGATGGAGAGACCAGTTTGTGTGAGAAGATCCTCACGATGCAAGTACCCACCCTGGGTCTAGAACACTGCTTTCCTGCTTGCCATTTTAATTAGAGATTTTAGGAGGCTACCCACTTTTGCTGGTTTCAGGGTTCTGCAGTATCCTTTGATGGTTTCTTTATAGTCTACCCACACTTTAGTACAACATTCATTTATTAAACTTCCTTAGTTACTCACTGTGAATGTTCCATCTTTTTCCAGCTGGGACACTGACTAGAAACAGTGATAGGTTTTTGGAGTAGCTTTAGGAAACGGGGTTTTCCACTGTTCAGGGCTGTAGAATCATACCAAAATAAGATTCTAAGATTGAGTTTATATGAGATATCTGAGAAATAAACTCTTTGCTGGGGGTAATGGACCAATGGTAACTCTGCAGCATGTGGTGGCCTCATGATAACTCAAATTATTCCCACTGGTAGCGTGGGATGAGGGATGTGCAGATGGAAGTCAAGTGGCTAACGTACTTGGTGACTATGGTAACAATCATCATTATAAAGATGCTGGAGTCAGCTGGATTTCTCTCACTAGCCTAGAAACCATAAATAGTGCAAAGGGCAAACTGACAGTCTTTGGATGCCCAATTAAGAACAGAGAAAACAAATCAGAAAATATTGAGGGCCATTTTGAAGCTGCTCTCATCTCCTATAGCTGCAGCAAATACACACTAAAAGCTCCTCATTTACAACACCATTTAAATAGCAAATGTTAGAAAAATATATGATATTTTAAGGTCACTACTGAGAAAGAAGGTAAATCCTGAGACATGAGGTGGGGCATTTGAGCAGAAACAATCAATGCTAAAATCTTTGAACGGCTAAACAGCCCTGAATCCACCTTGTCAGCAGAGATAACCCCCTGCCATTCTGCAACCACACAACACACACACACACATACAGAAGGAACCAGCCTCCCTCTGCAGACAGAAAATTTTGATGGTCATCCTTTCCTGTTACTTTGATTTCTGGGGTCTTGCAGAACCTGGAGGGACTGCCCTCGTAGGACTAGCCAGTTCTTAGAAACAGTAACATCTCAAATAGGAATGTGTTTTCAAATACAAACCAACTACTCTGAAGCCCACACCACTACCCATCTCCTTTACGGAGCTCTCACACTCTGCGCCTCTACCCCTGCCCTAACTGAGGTCTGGGACCCGGGACCCTCAGCTACAGTGCTGCGGTGCCTGCATCCGGACAAACCTCTCCTCAAACTAAAAAACAGGGAGAAACAGTAAGAGAGAAAGAGTAAGTGTGTGCATGTGCAGTTCAGGCAAATTCTAGACAACAGATGCAAAAAGACCAAATAAGCCCAACTGTCACTTCTGAAGAGCTGAGAGCAAAAGCCTGGTACTGCACGTGCCCCCTGCACACACCACCATCAGGGAGTGGGCAAACCACCTAAGCCACCCCTCCTGCCTGACCCCTGGACACACCCCTAGCCTCACCCCATAAAAGGAACCAGCTCACCCCGCCTCAGGGAGCCAGTGAGCAAGGGAACCTTGTTTGTTACTGCCCCTGCTGCTGCAGCAAGGGCTCCAGTGAAGCCTTGCCCCAATTTCTTGTCTGGCCTCAGATTGATTTCTGGTGATCAAGGAGGCCCAGAACCCTGGGGGCAACACTCTCCACGTCCAGGTATCAGACAACTAAAAACAGTTCCTGTGCCCCAGAGCCCGATGAAATTACTCAAACCAGCCAATCCTAAACCTGTTCATCCTTCTTTACCCGCTTCCTCCACCCCCAGAAACCACCGTGACGGCTCTGGCCCACATTCTTTCCCCCTCTGCCTCCCAACCGAGCCCGCTGCTGCCCCATATGGTCCCCAGGGTACGGCAGGCCCCTCCTCTTGGAACTATGAGTAATAAACTATCTTTTCAATGCAATCATTTCTGATCTCTTGGACATACCACGCCTCAAATTTTCTATTAATACACTATATGCTAAAATGGTTATCATGCTGGTTCCTCTTAAGAGGCTTCTGAGTCATCTCGGGCAGTATCCCCACCTCACCTTTTTAGGTCCGTGAAAGGTAGGGACTCTCAGACTAGACTGGGAAGTTCATGCCATGCCTCAAGAAGAGGTGGTCTACACCCTGAATATGTTACAGAAAGTCACCAATTTCTGTTGGCAGTAGTTTGAAAGATATTTTATGAGTGGACCCTATAGATATTAAGCTGGAAAGGATAAAATATGAACACTGATTGGGATGAATCTATTGATGGAATTAGAGTATTGAATTGAGTGCCTGGGAATGATGTTAGTAGGAGATCTTTAAACTCCCAAAGAGTCCTGAACCCACCTTGCCACCTTCTCTTAATATCTCGGCTAACTGACAGTTGAACTCAACAGTAGCCTCCAGTCACTAGGGGTCAAATACCAGAACTTTACTGGTTTAGACTGAATGTTACATTGACTATGTTATATATAAACTGTTCTCTACCTATAAAAATCTTCTATACAATGGCCAAAAATGTTTTCATTCATTAAACTGTTAAAAAACCGTATCGATGAGAGGCACCAGCATGTAAAGCTCTGTAGTGATTGTTGCCAGTAAGACAGAGCTAACAGTAAGGGATTCTGCAATAAAACTGGACTTCATCATCTCAGTGGGGTAACAGGAGCCTAGAGATGCACAGGTCAGGTGGCAATGTTGATTCGTCATAGATCATATGACTGCATCGAGAACAATTAACTGTGCTGGGTGACAGTCTTATTTTTTGAGAGACAGAGATCTGTGTCAGTGGTTAACTGACCATGAAGTTAACAGGAATAAAACAGACTGGTGGCCTAGAAAGGTTTAATGTATTAAAGTGGGAAATGCTAGGGCTAGTGGAGAAACCTGATTCTAGAGTAGTAAGGAATTTATGGCAGACACATCCTGTGATTACTCCCCCAGTGTCTGACCATTTGGTGGGGAGCGATAGTTAACGGGCAGAATCCTTACACAGGTTCTATGATCTGTATAGTGAAGGTGGTTATGACAGAAAAGGCCAAGTGGAAGCCTGTGGATCTACCCACTCCTGCCAAGAGGTTAAGTAAAAGCATGTAGGGATGGCAATTCTCACCATGGAGGAACAGCAATCATCACCACATGGGGACAGAAACCCTCATCGACTGCCTGTGAGCCAGTGGAAGAAGAACATTCATGAAGAAAACTTACAGACGATCACAAAATTAGTCGGTGGTAATGATAAGCACAGTTAAGCTACTGAAGTTAGTGTCTTTACTATGGTCAGTCGACACTGTCTCTTGTTTTCAGACATTTCCTTTTCCCATTCCTATTAAAAGATTAACCTGAAGCATTTTTACCTTTAGCAGCAAAGATACCAGTATACCCATACTCTTCTGACTTAGGGCTATCATAATAAAGCTGAAAGATCTATTACCCATTTTCATTTCATAACTGTTATTCTACATTGATGACAGCATTTTAATTGAATCTGACTATGAGAAGTAATAAACCTTCAAAATGCTCCCTGATGGTCCAGTGGTTAGGACTCCACACCTCCACTGCCGAGGGTGCAGGTTCAATCCCTGGTCAGGGAACTAATATTTTTCAAGCTGCTCAGTAAGACCAAAGTATTTTTTAAAATGCTACAGCAAGATGTATCTAAATCTTGCAAAATTTCAGAAATATGCTATCTCAGGGAAGTTTCCATGGTGTAGAGAATATCTCAATATATCCTCTTTAAAGTCACTGCACCATGAACTGTCCACCATGAAGGAAGAAGCTCAGTGGCTGCTAAGACTCTTGATTTTGAGACAGCAAGTAACATATTTATGTGTGTTTCTCTGACCCACGACTGGATAACCCATAAATCTTCCAGTTTTGAACTGTATCTAGAATAAGACAAGACTGTGCAGTGGGGCCAAGATGCCTGGAGACTGAGATTCCATCAGCAGAGCCCATAGTATAGACAGTGGTTATGTTAGATAGAGATACTCTAAGGAGCTGCTGGAACGCCTCATCTCTGATCCTGGAGAGTCAGCACAGACCCCTATGGTCTGAGAGTAAGTCCTGGCCCTTTCAGTCGCTAAACTCTCGTCCATTCAAAAAGCATCCTGGTACTGGTCCCCTGTTGAAACAGGATATTTGACCACGGGATCACAAGTAATCATGCATGCCCACCTGCACACGGTCAACACGCAGTAGCTGATCTACTGGATCACAAAACTGGGTGAGTGCGGTAGTATGCCACTGGTTAACAGAAAAGGAACTTATGAGACTGGACCTGAACGGGTCTGGAGTGTACAAACAAGCTGCAGAAGGATTAGGCTCAGCTGCACGTTTTTCCATTCTTTATCCCCTCTCTATCTTAAACTACATCCATGATGTATGTGACCATATATAGTTAACATCCAAACAAGGACACTTTTAAGAGCTAAAATCAGCACTGTTAATAACTAAGATGGGGCACTGGGTGTTAAGTCAGGAGTGTCGTGGGCAAACCAGGATCTTTTAACACCCTATCTGTGATCATCTGACAATGAAACCAATGTACAGATTTGCTTAGAATAATATGTATCGTATTCAAGAAACAGTCGAAACTGGACAGTTGCTACATTATGATCCCATCAGGAATGTCCTTAAGAGGCCAGAGGGCAGGGATGTCCCTCGGGTCAGCAGACTTGGGGTGAGAGGGGACATCCGGTCATATACAAGGAGAGACAGCCTGGGATACAGATCTGTGCTGGGTCATGGGCAACAACTCATGGGTCAGTTGGCTAATGAGGGACTTGGAAAGAACAAAATTGGAAGATTAGCAATAAGAAATCTGGGGCTGAGATGTGGATCTCTTGAAACAAGCAAAGTGTATAAAAATAGTTCTGACTCTGCCAGTGGACTACACGATGAATGAGCTCTCACAAATGAGATGGAAACTATGAACTACCCCGTGACTGTCAGCCATCTAGGCCTTCTCAGTGGGCCTGTTTATTACACGAAGTGGATACTGACAGTGGGATGAGGGCTGTGTGTGGACTGGACAGGAGCTACCTTTCTTGCCCAGGTTGTTTTGGCTACTGCTGTTATGCTCAACCCACCAAAAGTAAATGCCAACGTTTCACTCCCAATTCTATTTCATTCCCTGGGGGGACTAACTAGCCAGTTGGTGACACATTGATTAGCTCAGACCCCTTACATCATGTAGTGGATAGATTTTGTTACAGTAAAAATCAATCTCAACCTACCAGGGGCTTAAAGTACCTGTGATAGCAGTGAAAACGCTTTCCTGTTTATACTACTTATGTTGGCTGTGTGTCTGCTCCACTTGGCTTCTACCTCATTGCTCTAATCGGGGACCCGTGGTGAAGGAGCAACTCCAATTTGAAATACCCTGCTCTTGTGATAGAGCACAAAATCAGAAAAGGCTGCAACAAACCAATGATGTAATTCATCGAAGTCTCTCTACTGTCTGTGTGCAAATGCCGTACATCATACCCACTCATATTCTTTTGACCAAAACAATTAATACACCTAAGCTCAGTAATGGCAGCAGGAAAGTATATGCCATAGACCATTTACAAGGTGGATGGAAAAATCACAAAAGCAAAGAGCACTGCAATATAATCCTCTTATGAGGAAAAGAGTCGGTATCTGTGACAATAATGCAAATTTCCATAAAACGAGAGGAAACTATTCCACCTCGCCCTGTACAGACACACAGAAACAGACATATACTCCAAAGCATGTTTATCATTTCTACCCACAATTCTTTTTCTAGGACTACCATAAATGGAATTACAGAATGCCCTATCAATTGCCATGGTATTCCATTCAAAATGCCCTTGATCAAGAAACATATGTCACAGCAATGCAAAGATAGCACAGAGAATTCATAGGTCTTAGCACATCTTTCATCTCCATGTTTGATAGCATATTCAATAATCCACAAGATTGGGATGTCAATCAGAAAGATGTATTACTATACACCTTAAATCAGGGGGCAATATATGGAGCAATCTCTGCAATAGATGGGATGCACGTGTTTAAGAACCGAAGAGTAAAACTGGAAGTGATTTCTCTCATTATTAAAACCATAAACCACTGGAAGGGTTTTAGCTCCCTGTCTCCATTGGATAGGCTCTCTGAGTACTCAGATTTCTGTATTCACAAAGGCATACTTCTACCAAGAAACATCATTATGATTTCATTAAATTGGAAGGTAAGGCTCCACTCTGATAGTCTGTGTTCACTTACAGTTTCTGCAGGAGGATCATCAAGATTTAGATCCTATAGGAATGAACTGGGTCACTCTACCTGATAAATAATGCCATTCAATGGGGTTGTACTGAAAGTCTTTAAGAACACATATATTATGATAGAAGAAGGCACCTGTAATTTCCAACTTGGACCTCAGGACTGATAAATGAAATGACAATAACAAGCATGTATGTTCATGATCATTATTTCTTTCCTATTTCTGACAGTAGCTAGTATGTTACATTTCATGTAACTTTTACAACTTTGTGGATTCTCTGCATTAGTTTTAAGTTCCTCAGTCCTGTCTGACTCTCTGCAATGCCATGAACTGTATAGCCTGCCATGCTCCTTTGTCCCCGGGATTCTCCAGGCAAGAATACTGGACTGGGTTGCCATTTCCTTCTCCAGGGGAATCTTCCTGACCCAGAGATCAAACCCACATCTCCTCCATTGCAGGGAGATTCTGTACCACCTGAGCTAGCAGGGAAGCTCAGTTAGCGAGTCAGTGCAGTCCATCCAGTTGCTCATCCGAGTCCGACTCTGCGACCCCATGAACTGCAACACGCCGGGTCTCCCTGTCCATCACCAACTCCCGGAGCTTACTCAAACTCATGTCCATTGAGTCGGTGATGCCATCCAACCATCTCATCCTCTGTCATCCCCTTCACCTCTGCCTTCAATCTTTCCCAGCATCAGGGTCTTTTCCAATGAGTCAGTTCTTCACACCAGGTAGCCAAAGTACTGGACTTTCAGCTTCAGCATCAGTCCTTCCAGTGAATATACAGGACTGATTTCCTTTAGGATGGACTGGTTGGATCCCCTTGCAGTCCAAGGGACTCTCAAGAGTCTTCTCTGGCACCACAATTCGAAAGCATCAATTCTTCAGCACTCAGCTTTCTTTAATACTGCAACTCTCACATCCAAACATGACTACTGGAAAAACCATAGCCTTGACTAGATGTACCTTTCTTGGTAATGTCTCTGTTTTTTAATATGCTGTCTAGGTTGGTCATAGCTTTTCTTCCAAGGAGCAAACATCTTTTAATTTCATGGGTGCAGTCACCATCTGCAGTGATTTTGGAGCCCCAAAAATAAAGTCTCTCACCGTTTCCACTGTTTCCCCATCTATTTCCCATGAAGTGATGGGACCGGATGACATGATCTTAGCTTTCAAAATGTTGAGTTTTAAGCCAACTTTTTCACTCTCCTCTTTCACTTTCATCAAGAGGCTCTTTAGTTCTTCTTCACTTTCTGCCATAAGAATGGTGTCATCTGTGTATCTGAGGTTATTGATATTTCTCCCAGCAACCTTGATTCCAGCTTGTGCTTCATCCAACCAGGCATTTCACATAATGAACTCTGCATATAAGTTAAATAAGCAGGGTGACAATATACAGCCTTGATGTACTCCTTTCCCAATTTTGAAACCAGTCTGTTGTTCCCTGTCAACTTCTCACTGTTGTTTCTTGACCTGCATAGAGATTTCTCAGGAGGCAGGTCAGGTGGTCTGGTATTCCCATCTCTTTAAGAATTTTCCACAGTTTGTTGTGATCCACACAGTCAAAGGCTTTGGTGTAGTCAATAAAGCAGAAGTAAATGTTTTTCTGGAACTCTCTTGCTTTTTTAATGATCCAATGGATGTTGGAAAATTGATCTCTGGTTCCTCTGCCTTTTCTAAATCCAGCTTAAACATTTGGAAGTTCATGGTTCACATACTGTTGAAGCCTGGCTTGGAGAATTTTGAGCATTACTTTACTAGCAAGTGAGATGAGTACAATTGTGCCCTAGTTTGAGCATTGTTTGGCATTGCCTTTCTTTGGCATTGGAGTGAAAACTGACCTTTTCCAGTCCTGTGGCCATTGCTAAGTTTTCCAAAGTTGCTGGCATATTGAGCGCAGCACTTTCACAGCATCATCTTTTAGGATTTGAAATAGCTCAGCTGGAATCCCATCACTTCCACTAGCTTTGTTCATAGTGAGGCTTCCTAAGGCCCACTTGACTTTGCATTCCAAAATGTCTGGATCTAAATGAATGATCACACTATCGTGGTTATTTGGGTCATGAAGATCTATTTTGTATAGTTCTTCTGGGTATTCTTGCCACCTCTTCTTAATATCTTCTGCTTCTGTTAGGTGCATACCATTTCTGTCCTTTATTGTGCCCATCTTTGCATGAAATGTTCCCTTGGTATCTCTAACTTTCTTGAAGAGATCTCTAGTCTTTACCATTGTATTGTTTTCCTCTATTTCTTTGCATTGATCACCGAGGAAGGCTTTCTTATCTCTCTTTGCTATTGTTTGGAACTCTGCATTCAAATGAGTATATCTTTCCTCTTCTCCCTTGCCGTTAGCTTCTCTTCTTTTCTCAACTATTTGTAAGGCCTCCTTAGACACAGGAAGCTCAGGGACATATGTTTTCGTCTGGAGATATGATTCGAGTGAATGCCAAGAGAGAATCAGAGATGAACTTTGCTAGATATCTTTCATTTGTCGCTTCTAATACACTCACCATTCCTTCAATCCTAGTCTGTGACAAACTAGAACTATATGAAACGCACAACTGACATGTAAATAAATTTAAAACAGTAAGCACAGAGAGTGAATTCTTGTTATTGCATGTGAACACACACCATTGAGCAACCACCACAAAAGAAGCGTATAATAATTCAATACAGAAAATGCCCAGCTAACTGCAGTCAGCCGGCCTCTGTTGTCAGTCATAGCTGGTATTGGCAAACTGCTGTTAAGCGGGTGGCTATGGTGCAGTGACACAGAGAGAGGCCAGGCCTGGGTTTGACAAATGCAGATCACTCACCAGTGCAACACCAGCCACTGCCAAGTGTCCCAGCTTCTAGCAGCTGGAATCCATTCTGGGTCCTCAATAAGACACCAGTCTCGGGGACCAGTTGGACTGTTTGTCTTAACTAACCTCCTCTTCTTTCCCCAAAGAATGAGATCAACCATCATCCCAGAATAGCTTTTCCCAGATGAGATGCACTCACTATTTGAGAGGCAAAAGGGCTGGAAAGTAGTGGAAGGTACGGTGCACCTCTTTTAAGAACTAAACCAATTATTTTGTCAGCTGCTGGGAGTATTGACTGCTGCTGGCAAACAGCGAATTCCCTCTCCCAGAATGAACTCAGCCAAGGGGTGTCCACTTGTCATTTATGATTGCTAAACATCAGAGTATAAAACCTGGACCTGCTGACTCAATTCAGAATGTCCATCCCAATTCCACAGCTGCCCAGAGGAGCAGCTGTGGAGTCTTTTGCAACCACATTGCAATTCAATTGCTCCCTTTGCCCAGTCCTGATTCTTGTACTTTCGGTATATGTATAAAAGGACTTTTGAGTAAACTCCTGCTCACAAGGCTTCTCAAGAGTTTGCTTCCTAGAGAAATCACATTCATTCTAGAGCAGATATTGAAATTGATAAATGATTATTCACCTGCCACAGGAACCAAAAAGGTCCATTTTCATTCCAGCCCAAAGAAGGACAACACCAAAGAATGTTTAAACTACCACACACACCTGCTCATTTCACATGCTAGCAAGGTAATGCTCAAAATCCTCAAGCCAGGCTTCATGTACCAAGAAATTCATGAACCAAGAAATTCCAGATGTATGAGGTGGATTTAGAAAGGCAGAAGAACCAGAGATCAAATTGCCAACATCTGTTGGATCACAGAAAAGCGAGAGAATTCCAGAAAGAAACATCTGCTTCATTGACTACACTAAAGCCTTTTTCTGTGTGTATCACAACAAACTGTGGGAAATTCTTAAAGAGATGAGAATAAGAGACCACTTACCTGCCTCCTGAGAAACCTGTATGCAGGTCAAGAAACAACAGTTAGAACCAGACATGGAACAACAGACCAGTTCAAAACTAGGAAAGAGGTACATCAAGGCTGTATATTGTCACCCTGATTATTTAACTTAAATGCAGAGTATATCATGTGAAATGTGAGGCTGGATGAATCATGAGTTAGAAACAAGATTGCTGAGAGAAATATCAACAACCTCAGATATGCACATGATACCACTCGAATGGCAGAAAGCAAAGAAGAACTAAAGATCCTCTTGATGAAGGTGAAAGGAGGAGTGAGAAGGCTGGCTTAAAACTCAACATGCAAAAAACTAAGATCACAGCATCTGATCCCATCACTTTATGGCAAATAGATGGGTAAACAGTGGAAACAGTGACAATTTATTTTCTTGGGCTCCAGAATCACTGTGGATGGTGACTGCAGCCATGAAATTAAAAGATGCTTGTTCCTTGGAAGAAAAGCTATGACAAACCTAGATAGTGTATAAAAAAGCAGAGACATTACTTTATCAACAAAAGTCCGTCTAGTCAAAGCAGTGGTTTTTCCATTAGTCATGTAAAGATGTGAAATTTGGGCCATAAAGAAGGCTGAGAGCCAAAGAGTTGGTGCGTTCGAACTGTGGTGCTGGAGAAGACTCTTGAGAGTCCCTTGGACTGCAAGGAGATCAAACCAATCAGTTCTAAAGGAAATCAACCCTGAATATTCACTGGAAGGACAGATGTTGAGGCTGAAGCGCCAATGCTTTGGCCACCTGAGGCAAAGAGACAATTCACTGGATAACACCCTGATGTTGGGAAAGACTGAGGGCAAGAGGAAAAGGGGTAGGACAGAAGATGAGATGGTTGGACAGCATCAACCACCAATGGACATCAGTTGGAACAAACTCAGGGAAGCCTGTCATGCTGCAGTCCATGGGGTCACCAAAGTCAGATGTGACTTAGCAACTGAACAACAAATTCAGTACTAATGTGCTCTTTCTCGGGCTTCCCTAGTGCCACAGTGTATAAGAATCTGCTTGCCAATGCAGAGGACATGGGTTTGACCCCTAGTCTGGGAAGATCCCATATGCCATATCCCAAACTGAGCCTGTGTGTGTCAAACCTATTGAACCTGTGCTCGAGAGCCCTCATGCTGCAACCACTGGAGCCTGTGCATCCAGAGCCTGTGCTCCCCAATAACGCCGCCACAATGAGACGCACACACACCCCAACAAAGAGCAGCTGGGCCCCTACCTGCCACAACTGGAGAAAGCCCACGCAAACCAGCAACGACCCAGAGCAGCCAAAAATAATTTCTTTTAGAAAGACGTGCTTTCTCTTATTCTAAGTAAATTCCATTGATAAGTGTTAATTAATACTGAAGCATCTTTACATTCCTGGGATAAATCATTCTTTGGTCAATTTCTGAGAATATTTTTTTGTATTCAGTTAGCTATCATTTTATTCAGAATTTTTGTGTCCACATGTATCCAATACCTATAAACTTCTTTTTTTTCTTATCTCTGAAAAGTTTTGCTGTATTTTCTTTATCTTGATGTTGAGGAAACTTTAAAGTTATATCACCTGATAGAGGACCTTCTTCACTTGATGTGGTATAAATTCAATATGTCATTTTAACCTAAAGATTAATATTCTTACAGTCTGGGATATTATCTATAATTTTTTGTAATTTCCTCCTATAATTTTTTTGTCTTTCTGAAAGTCACAGTAGTTGGCTGTTGGCCTTCTTAAATTGTTAAATTGTTCCTTATTTTTCTTTCGTTCCTCTTCTATTTTATATGTCTTTGTCTTTTCATCATATTTGCAAGGGAAGTTTGGTGATAGTAAAGTAAGAAGTTTGATTAACTGAAAAAAATTTAACAAATTTTAATATGTAGTTGGACTTTAGGAAAAAATGTTATTATTCCCAAATATTGTTTCCAATTTTTAAGAGATGTTTAGATAATTTTTGATGCACTGGTTGTCATTTTAATAACATAGATAAGAATGGAAAAATAAGAATGCCAAACTCTAATAAAATCAACTGTTCAGCTTTCCATTTTTTAATTTCCAAGTTATATACTTACGTTCTATCCTATATGTCATTATTTTTATTATGAAATATAGCATACATACAGACTTCCCAGGTAGTGCCATGGTAAAGAATCTGCCTGCCAATGCAGGAGGCACAAGAGATGCAGGTTTGATCCCAGGGTCGAGAAGACTCTATGGAGGAGAGCATGGCAACCCATTCCAGTATTCTTGCCTGGAAAATTCTATGGACAGAAGAGACTGGTGAGCTCCAGTCCATGGGGTCCCAAAGAGTTGTGCATGACTGAGCACATACACACACAACATACATACAACACAGTGTAAGAAGTACATGTGCATTCTAAAGAACAATTAATAAAGGGAACAGATGGCGGAGTAGAAGGATGTGTGCTCATCTTCTCCTACAAAAATACCAAAATCGCATCTAGCTGCTGAACCACCATCGACATGAGAATGTGGGTTACCACCAAAGAAAGATACCTCACTCCGCTGGCAAAGGAGAAGCCCCAGCAAAATGGTAGGAGGGGTGCAATCACATTTAAAATCAAATCTCATACCCGCCAGAGATGCTTGGAGGGCACAAACAAAACCTCGTATGCACCAGGACCCAGGGAAAGGAGCAGTGACCTCCACAAGAGACTGAGCCAGACCTGCCTTTGAGTGTTTCAGTGTCTCCTGGGGAGGCATAGGTCAGCAGTGGCTTGCCACCGGGACCAGGGCTCTGAAAGCAGCATTCCTGGGAAGAATGGCGTGTGGCCTAAGTTGTCTAGGAAGAGGTCGCCACTAGCTCCATTATAGAACTGTGGAGCAGACAACCCACAAACTGTAAAACAATTATACCAAAGAAGTTCTTGCACTGTGGTGAAAGTTCTAGGGACCACAATAGATTTTCCAACCTGGGGATCTGGCAAAGGGACTGAGAACCCCCACTGAATTTGACTTTGAAGGCCAGTGGGCTGATGAACACAGATAAAAAATCCTTAACAAAATTCTAGCAAACAGAATGCAACAACATATTAAAAAGATCATACATCATGACTAAGTGGGCTTTATCTCAGGAATACAAGGATTCTTTAATATCCACAAATCAATGTAATACACCACATTAACAAATTGAAAGATAAAAACCATATGATTATCTCAACAGATGCAGAGAAAGCCTTTGACAAAATTCAACATCCATTTATGATAAAAGCTCTCCAGAAAGCAGGAATGGAAGGAACATACCTCAACATAATAAAAGCTATATATGACAAACCCACAGCAAACATTATCCTCAAGGGTGAAAAATTGAAAGCATTTCCCCTAAAGTCAGGAACAAGGCAAGGGTGCCCACTCTCACCACTACTATTCAACATAGTTTTGTCTACAGCAATCAGAGTATAAAAAGAAATAAAAGGAATCCAGATGGGAAAAGAAGAAGTAAAACTCTGTTTGCAGATGACATGATCTTCTACATAGAAAACCCTAAGGACTCTACCAGAAAATTATTAGAGCTAACCAATGAATATAGTAAAGTTGCAGGATATAAAATTAACTCACAGAAATCCCTTGCATTCCTATACACTAACAATAAGAAAACAGAAAGAGAAATTAAGGAAACAATTCCATTCACCACTGCAACAAAAAAAAAAAAATAAAATACTTAGGAGTATATCTACCTAAAGAAACAAAAGACCTATATATAGAAAACTATAAAACACTGATGAAAGAAATAAAAGAGGACACAAATAGATGGAGAAATATACCATGTTCATGGATTGGAGCAATCAATATAGTGAAAATGAGTATACTATCCAAAGCAATCTATAGATTCAATGCAATCCCTATCAAGCTACCAACGGTATTTTTCACAGAACTAGAATAAATAATTTCACAATTTGTATGGAAATAGAAAAAATCTCGAATAGCCAAAGCAATCTTGAGAAAGAAGAATGGAACTGGAGGAATCAACCTGCCTGACTTCAGGCTACACTACAAAGCCACAGATATCAAGACAGTGTGGTACTGGCACAAAGACAGAAATATAGATCAATGGAACAGAACAGAAAGCCAAGAGATAAATCCACGAACCTATGGACACCTTATCTTTGACAAAGGAGGCAAGAACATACAATGGAGAAAAGACAATTTCTTTAACAAGTGGTGCTGGGAAAACTGGTCAACCACTTGTAAAAGAATGAAACTAGACACTTTCTAACACCATACACAAAAATAAACTCAAAATGGATTAAAGATCTAAATTTAAGACCAGAAACTATAAAACTCCTAGAGGAGAACATAGGCAAAACACTCTCCGACATAAATCACAGAGGATCCTCTATGACCCACCTCCCAGAGTAATGGAAATAAAAGCAAAAATAAACAAACGGGACTTAATTAAACTTGAAAGCTTTTGCACAACAAAGGAAACTATAAGCAAGGTGAAAAGACAGCCCTCAGAATGGGAGAAAATAATAGCAAATGAAGCAACGGACAAAGAATTAATCTCAAAAATATACAAGCAACTCCTGAAGCTCAATACCAGAAAAATAAATGACCCAATCAAAAAATGGGCCAAAGAACTAAGCAGGGATTTATCCAAAGAAGACATACAGATGGCTAACAAACACATGTAAAGATGCTCAACATCACTCATTATCAGAGAAATGAAAATCAAAACCACAATGAGGTACCATCTCACGCCAGTCAGAATGGTTGCTATCCAAAAATCTACAAGCAATAAATGCTGGAGAGGGTATGGAGAAAAGGGAACCCTCTTACACTGTTGGTAGGAACACAGCAAGTACAGCCACTATGGAGAACAGTGTGGAGATTCCTTAAAAAACTGGAAATAGAACTGCCATATGACCCAACAATACCACTGCTGGGCATACACACCAAGGAAACCAGATCTGAAAGAGACACGTGCACCCCAATGTTCATCACAGCACTGTTTATAATACCTAGGACATGGCAGCAACCTAGATGTCCATCAGCAGACAAATGGATAAGAAAGCTGTGGTACATATACACAATGGAATATTACTCAGCCGTTAAAAAGAATACATTTGAATCAGTTCTAATGATGTGGATGAAACTGGAGCCTATTATACAGAGTAAAATAAGCCAGAAAGAAAAACACCAATATAGTATACTAACACATATATATGGAATTTAGAAAGATGGTAATGATAACCCTGTATGTGAGACAGCAAAAGAGACACAGATGTACAGAACAGTGTTTTGGACTTTGTGGGAGAAGGCGAGGGTGGGATGATCTGAGAGAATAGCATTGAAACATGTATATTATCATATGTGCAATAGATTGCCATTCCAGGTTAGATGATGAGACAAGTGCTCAGGGCTGGTGCACTGGGATGACCCAGAGGGATGGGATCGGGAGGGAGGTGAGAGGGGGCTTCAGGATGGGGAACATATGTACACCCACAGCTGATTCACGTCAATGTATGGCAAAAACCACTACAATATTGTAAAGTAATTAGCCTCCAATTAAATAAATTACAAAAAAAAGAAGAAGGCCAGTGGGATTTGATTACAGAACTTGCACAGGACCAGGGAAACACTCTTGGAGAGCACAAACAAAAGCTTGTGTACACCAGGACCCAGAAGAAAGGAGCAGTGACCCAACAAGAGACTGGGCCAGACTCGCCTGTGTGTCAAGGAGTCTCTGGCAGAGGCATGGGTCAACAGCGGCCTGCCGTGGGGTCAGGGGCACTAAATACAACAGTCCTGGGAGCTGTGGCATGCTGGCACAGGTCCTTTTGAAGGAGGCTGCCATTACCATCATCACCCTACCATAATTTGGCCTCAGGCCAAACTACAGGGAGGGAACACAGCCCTGCCCAACAACAGAAAACTGGATTAAAGATTTACTGAGCACGGCCCCGCCCATCAGAGCAAGACCCAGATTCCCCCACAGCCAGTTCACAATCACAGAGCTGACTAATTAGAAAAGACCCTGATGCTTGGAAAGATTGAAGTCAGGACACAGAAGATGAGATGGTTGAATGGCATCACCAACTCAATGGACATGAGTCTGAGCAAGCTCTGGGAGATGTTGAAGGACAGGGAAGATTGGTGTGCTACAGTCCATGGAGTCGCAGAGTTGGACACAACTCAGCAACTCAACACGTGTGAGTTAGACCTGGGTCAGAAATGGAACAGAACTGTTCCTCAGATACCTGCTTTCCCAACGTAACTTTTCTTTTTTTTTCGTTCCACAAAAAGCAAACCTATAATAGTCAGGAGTTCAGTCTACCATATATTTTAGATTCTTCTCTAAACAGAATGTAGAATTGTTACTCTACATTGACGTTAAGGATTTCATTCAGCCAATGAGTTGTGTGTGGGAATGAATTGATATTTATTTAGGCAGAAGCTTTAAGGGTCAATGCATAATGCAATACTTCTCCCTTTCCTTCTTCCGTATCAACCACTGATGTTCAATATACTGGGCGATTTATTGTTTTGCCCAGATTGAGGGCAACATGAAGCAGAACTTCCCTGTCAACCTGCAATAAACATGTTATATAAATGAAAATTAAACCTCTGTTCCTTGATGCCTTTGAAACTTTGACACTGGTTTATCAGTGCCATCTAGTCAAAGATGACTGGGAACAAACACAGTCACTTGGAATTGGGGTTTGGAGTACTCTTGTTGTAAAAAGGGAGACCACACGAAATGGACAACTGCAGGAATGACAGCACAGGGATTTAGAAGAGACTTGCTAATAGCATTTGTGCTAGTGTTATGTAATTTGGGTGAGGTTTCAAGTAAGCACACTGGTTTCACTTGTTTGGGTATCCTCAGTAAGTAGGGGACAGTTCTATGATTGAGTATATCAATATATTTTTATTTAGAAATCAAAAAGAACAGAAGAGAGCTATAATTGATAAAGAAGGAGGACTTACACAGCTGGTAAAGTGAAGGGGAGGTTTGAGTACAATCATGGTTTGCTCAGAGCCTGTGTGTGCGCGCGCGCGTGCATGCTCAGTGTTGGTTACAGAATGGTCTTGTTTTTGCCTTGCTTTATCATGGTTAGAATAACCTTGTCTAACATGGGTGTTCTGTAAAATTGTTCTGTAAAATTGCAAGAGAACACTACATTCTAGTTGTTAGAGGCAGGCCAGCTTTCTGCTAAGAGCAGGATATTTTTAACTGTTTTTTTTTTTTTTCCAATTTCACTTTTTTTTGTCTAAGGTCAAAGTTAGAAGGAAGGACATTAGTTCAAGATATCCACATCTTTACCACTGCCACAATTTTATTGTTGAGATGCTTGCCCAGATAACAAATCTGTTTTTATTCTGAATTGAGTCCCTTCTGCTTCTGTGTTGCAGAAGACGTTGTCTAATTAAGACTTGACAATGACTGTGCAGTTGTATTTAAGGCTCGAGGAAGGATGCCCAGGCTAACTGCAACACAGGCAGATACCAGAAGTAAAATGGTTATGTCAATTCTTGTAAAAAAATAAAATAAAATAAAAAAACTCCCAAAGTAAGGGAATTTGATAATCAAAAAGGGCAATGGAAACAAGTCTGAAAAATCCAGCTGAGACTCTGGAAGAGGTGCATTTCTTGAGCCCAGTCATGGACTATTCTATTTGACATATAGTATTTAAGTAGTTTTAGCAACAAAGGCGTGCTCTAGCAGAACCTCCCTCTCCTTGACTAAGCAAGCTAAGAGGCAATCCTGTGATTTTAAGGACTCCTGTGATTATGATGGGTCTACTCAGATAATCCAGGAAAACCTCCCACTTAACAATCCTCAATCATATCTACAAGGTCCCTCTTACAACATGAGACAAAATATTCATTGGTTCTAGGGATTAGGACCTGAACATCTTTGGGGGCCGTTATTCAACATCCATGCCACATATAGAACACATTAGTTTCACCCAAAAGTCCCAAGGAATCTGAACATGTTACAGTATCAAGTCAAGTCTAAAATCTCATGCAAGTGTCAATAGCTCAGAAGTCCCAAATCTCATTATCTAAACCATCTAAATTAGGAGGTGCGTTCTGGGTACATTCTTCCTGGGGAAATTTTTCTCTCCATCTCTGGACCTGTGAGGCTGGTAAATAACTGATTTGCTTCCCAAATAAAAGTGTGGGACAGGCACGTGGGTGTGAGTATGTGTTCAGTCACTAGTCGGGTCCAATTCTCTTGGCCCCATGGACTGTAGCCCACCAGGCCCATCTGTCCATGGGACAGACAAGAATACTGGAGTGAGTTTCCATTTGCTACTCCAGGGGATCTTTCCAACCAGGATTTGAACCCATGTCTCTTATGTCTCCTGCACTGGCAGGTAGGATCTTTACCATTAACACCACCTGGGAAGCCCCATGTGACAGGCACAGAACAACAGTTATGAAAATTCTTATCTAAGAAGAGAAAATGAAAGAGACAATTGAATTATCCTTTTAAGCAATTTCAAAATCTAGCTGGGCTAACACTTACCAGGTTTCAAGGCTTGGGAATAACCCTCTGTGGCCCATGGCTCTGCTCTCAAGAGTGCTCCTTCCTCTTTCAGGAAAGATATCAAATTTTTACAGCCCAGCAACTTTATCTTAAATCTACATAATATACAAACACATATACATTATAAGATGCAAACAATTCAAAAGTGAATGACTAAACATCAAATATCCTTATGCCTATGCCACCCCAACACAAGCTGCTTCTACACTGGAGTTGTAAGTTCTATCTTATTTTTCCAGATGTATTTATACCACCTCACACAGATAGATAAACAGAGACAACTTGTCCTGATATTTTAAATATTATAGGAAAATGGTACTTACCAGTTTCTTGGCTAATGTCTTCTCTATGAGCTGCAGGAATACAAATTTCCATAGAATGTGCCAAGTAGAAGAAGTAAGAATCATTTAGGCAATTCTAAAGAAAATATCAAATTGCCAACATCTGTTAGATCATAGAAAAAGTAAGGGAATTAAAAAAAAAATATCTGCTTCACTGACTATGCTAAAACCTTTGACTGTGTGGATCACAACAAACTGTGGAAAATTCACAGAGAGATGAGAATACCAGACCACCTAACCTGCCTCCTGAGAAACCTGTATGCAGGTCAAGAAGCAAGAGTTACAACTGGACATGGAACAATGGACTGGTTCAAAATTGGGAATTGAGTACATCAAGGCTGTATGTTGTCACCCTGATTATTTAACTTAATGCAGAGTATATCATGGGAAATGCTGGGCTGGATGAAGCACAAGCTGGAATCAAGATTGCCAGAAGAAATATCAATAACCTCAGATATGCAGACAACACCACCCCTATGTCAGAAAGCAAAGAGGAACTAAAAAGCCTCTTGATGGAGGTGAAATAGGGGAGTAAAAAAGCTAGCTAAAACCTCAACATTCAAAAAACTAAGATCATGGCATCTGGTCCCATCACTTCATGGCAAATTAATGGGGAAGAAATGGAAACATTGACAGGCTTTATTTTCTTGGGCTCCAAAATCACTGTGGATGGTGACTGCAGCCATGAAATTAAAAGACACTTGCTCCTTGGAATAAAAACTATAACCAACTTAGACACCATATTAAAAAGCAGAGACATTACTTTGCCGACAATGGTCCATATAGTCAAAGCTATGGTTTTTCCAGTAATCATATATGGATATGAGAGTTGGACCATAAAGATAGCTGTGCGCCAAAGCATTGATACTTTTGAACTGTGATGTTGGAGAAGACTTGAGAGTCCCTTCGATAGCAAGGAGATCAAATCAGTCAACTCTAAAGGAAATCAACCCTGAATAGTCACTGGAAGGACTGATGCTGAAGCTCCAATACTTAGCCACCTGATAGGAAGAGCCAACTCATTGGAAAAGACCCTGATGCTGGGAAAGACTGAAGGCAGGATGAGAACGGGATGACAGAGGATGAGACATTTGGATGCCATCACTGACTCAACGCACATGAGTTTGAGCAAATTCCGGGAGATAGTGAAGGACAGGGAAGCCTAGTTTGCTGCAATCCATGGGGTCACAAAGAGTCAGACATGACTAAGCAACTGAGTAACAACAAAAAGAAAATATCATGATTTCTAGTTTTATATAATGTTGTAGAACAGTTCACAGTATCCTAATTTTTTTCTTTTCTTGTAATAATCATTTTTTAAGCCTTATTTTTGCTAACATCTCACCTGCTTATTTATCTCAAGGACAATTTCTAGTATCATTCAGAAGTAAAACATGCCATGGATATATCAACTCCCAGCCGCAAGTAAGACTGCAGTATTCATGATACACCCCATCTATTTCTTTAACAGCAGAGGCTCAATAATTTAAAATAGAATTGGCAGCTAACACAGAAGTGTGAAATCAGTGTTGGCACCAACAGAAGAGTTTTCATATCGGTTTTTAGTCACACTCTCAGTTTTTCCTCTCACTGCCCTGGTGTAAAATATTCTTCTCTTCTTTCCCTCTAACAGGTGTTACTAAGAGTCAATTTTCATGCTATGTGTTCTTTGTTGAATTTTTGAAAGATGTTTAACCTTAACAGGGTTTTTGAAGAAAGGCTTCTCTGTGGGAACGAAATGTTATTTTACATCAGTCATGTCAGGATTCTTACAGTTATTTTCCATTCTGTGCAATCTTTCAAGGTCTTAAGCACCATAAAGTTGGAAGGGCTATGTATTCTAACAATGCTGGCTGTTCAAATTGCCATTTTCACTATATTTACATTTTTCAATTGTGTTGAATGTAATTTAATACAAGTTGTCATAAACAGAATGTACTGTGTTGAAACAAAAGTTCAATCACACAAACTATAATATCCTTGCTATTCTTCATGCATTTATTATGTTGTGTGAGAATTACTAATCTCAGGGAACAGGGAGAATTTACTCAAAGGATCTATGTATCCAATTTAGTGAGCAGAAGTACAGTAGACAGTAAATTTAAAAGAAACCATATAGTTCTGACCAAACTTATGAAAAGAAAGAAATAACTCCAAAAGGGGAAGACAAACAGAAAGATGAATGGTTCTCTTGCCCTTTAAGAAAGAAGAATCAACAATAATAAAAATTTAGCCAAATGGAATTAGATTCCCTAACGTCCACACTAGGACTTCCCTGGTAGCTCTGATGGTGAAGAATCTGCCTGAAATGCAGGAGACTCAGGTTCAATTCCTAAGTCAGGAAGATCTGAAGAAGGGAATGGCTAACCACTCCAGTATTCTTGCCTTGGAGAATTCCATGGACAGAGGAGCCTGGCAGGCTGCAGTCTATGAGGTCGCAAAGATGTAAGAAAGATAAACTTGAAGTGGTCCATTTTCAAGACAAAGTAGCTAGCTCTGAGTGGAAACGCACTACCAGTTAAACTTGTGGACATGACAAAGTTGAGGCCTGGACTCTTTAGATAAAGTTAGGATTGAAGGAGGGAGGTTAGACTGGATCTTAATCTAAAGAGACAGGACTCCACCCATTGCCTGTGCCCTGGCTCTAAACTTGCCTGCAGACTTGCAGACATGACACAGTTCAAGCACCCGGAGGGTCCCTAGGCAAAGAGGATGCCGGGGGAAGGGATAAACTAGCAAGAAAGTCTTTGTTGAAAAATGCAGATGTAAGCTGGGAATGGAGAAAGAAGGATACCTTATATGGAAGTAATGAAACTTAGGCAACATCCAGGAAGACTGTATACCCCATAGTACTCAGCCAATGAGGAACAGGGGGGAAAGACCTGTGTGTTAGTGAGTAAACTGCTTGTTGTAACCGCCCTGGGTGTGCCTGCCCACCAGACACCCAATCTTGCAAGACTGTCATTAAAAGTCCTGCTTTCGCCATGCTTCGTGTCTCAGAGTCCATCCCCTGGTTTTAGGCTGGTGAGTGTATTTCTCACAAAGAGACACGACTGATCAACTAATACTTTCACTTTAATGTCTACACTGACAAACATAAATGAATTAAATAATACTTAGACTGAGGAAGAATCAAACACAATCCAGGAACCAGCACACCCTGGAAAGTGGACAATTCAAGTGATAAATAAATGGCTGACATAAGCCTGTACATTTGAGAGAGTTCTGGCATTCCCCAGATCTGTACTTAGTAATAAAAATTAGGGAACATACACAGTGGAAGCAGTAAACACCACAATGAGAACAAGAGAAAAGATAATAGGCGAATGAAAAGAAAAAAACTGAAAAAATCCAGAATTCATTAAAAAAGGGGGCGAAAACTAACTGTATGAGGAAAACATCTCTTGAAAGGAGGACAGATACAAAAATTCCAAAAACATAAAAACCACAGTTACAGGATGATAAAATGTGTTCGAGTTGACAAAAGTCTTCAGTTTTCAGAACCAAATGATTCAACTTACCAGAAAAACTATGTTCTTGTTTTATCCCTAAACTTCAAACTTTATTAAGAATAAAGGCTTACAAGAATTCTGTCCAGGGGAATATTCCAAGAAGAATTCTGAGGCTGGACTCAGGAGCCATTAAGACTCTCAGCTCCAATTCTAGTTAAAAACATAACTTTTGCCTAATTATTTAACATTTGCAGACATTATTTTCATCTAGAATATGAATTACATTAGATGATCTATATGGTCATTTCCATCTCTAAAATTCTATGGCTCTTGTGCAAGATAGATATAATAGCGTAAAAATGTTTAATTTTAATGCAATTAAAATATAGAATGGGTAATATGTTTAATGAGTTTTATTTAGCTGTAAAAATACTTTGTTAAACTCTTCTCCCTTTGGCCTTGGCAGGCACTGAACATTTTGATTAAACAGTAAAAGAAGTCTATTGAAGAGCAAAGGAAACCTCAAGTTGCTTAAGGCCAGCAGCACTCTTTGGGCCCATGTTTCTCTACATTTCAATGTGATTTTATTACATGAGGTTTAAAATATTTACATAAGGCTTCTGTTTAGGGGAACAATTATCCTATCTTCACTTTTATGATTTCTAACTGCCACATTAACTGCATCGGTATTGATTCAGATAATAAAATGCAATCAGTAGTCAATGAATTGGATAATTTTCTTATGAACGTGAGGGCCTGGTATATTTGCTTTTATATCCACATTTTTATATCAGCTCCCAGGACACCTTTCTTTCACAAACCATTAATTTTTTCAGTGTGTGAAAACTTTTGGATTATTTAGCTTATCATAATAAAACAGTCCATTCAGCATAATCTCCAGAAAAGGCAGGCCACATTGAAAAAGATTTTTATTTCTCTTTTTATAGCAACAAAATGCTGTCAGTTTGTTCTACAAACGCCTGAAAAACATTTTTAGGAAAGATATTTAGGCATCATGACTTGTACATGTTTTTTCTCAATACCAAGCCAATAGATTTATGTAGTAAAATTCTTCTCACCACCAAAAAAAAAAAAAATTAAAGATCTCCACATAAAAAGCTGTGTTAGGAAAACAATAAACATCATGGTATAAGAGCTTTTAAAACTTGTAGCAGACATCCATCATGAATTTGCACTTTTAAACATGAACTATCCACTGTTTCCATTCAACCACTTTTACAGCAGCTATGAACCTAACTTGGTGAGCTGGAAGACAGAACTCTGGTAAGACTCACTCTTAACCTTCCCTGTCATTTCTTGAGGCATATTTTAAGAGTCCAGAGTCACATGAGGCGGTAACATCATATGCATATACTCATCTTTCCACCACCTTCACTTGAAAAGTTCCATGGTCACAAAATTCAAAACTGAACACAAAAACCCACAAACTGGCTAAAAAACAAAAACAAAACAAACAAACAAAAAAAACTGAACTAAACTCAGATCTGTTCTTCATGTGCTCAGAAGGCATTCAGTTTCTTTGAGTTCAGGTATCCATGAGAAAGACCTGCGCAAGGCTTAACAATTTTGCCTCACTCTGGCTTCTTATGTAATCTGGTACATTTGCAAGAAGAAACCTGGTAGACTTGGCTCAGCTGCTTCTGTTTCTCATTTATTTGGTCCACTGCAGAGAGGATGCTTGAAAATCTGCTTCCCCACAATGCATCTTTGAGGGTGGAGTCCCAGTAAAAATTCCACCTATGACTATGGAGGTAAAGCCATTCACTATAGGGATAAACAGCAGAAATTCACTGTGCCCACAGGTGTAACTGGTTGATAATCTTCAACCAAGATCTATCTATTATAATTACTGTTATATTTTGAACTTTAATCACTCCTATACATCTTCCTGTTTTGGAAAAATAAGAAGGTGTTCTAATAAAAGGGATTCCCTGGTGGCTCAGATGGTAAAGAGTCTGCCTGCAATGCAGGAGACCCAAGTATGATCCCTGGGTCAGGAAGATCCCCTGGAGAAGGAAATGGCAACCCACTCCAGTATTCTTGCCTGGAAGATCCCATGGACAGAGGAGCCTGGCAGGCTACAGTCCATAGGGTCACAAAGAGTCAGACATGACTGAGCGACTTCACTTTCACTTTCTAATAAAAAATCCATCTTTTTTATTAGAGCCATCCTAGTGGGTGTGAGGTGCTATCTTACCATAGTTTTTATTTGTATTTCTCTACTGATTAATCATGTTGAATTTTTTTTTTAATGTGATTACTGACCATTAATGTATTTTCTTTGGAGAAACAGCTATTCAAATCCTTTGTCCTCTTTTAGGTTGGGTTTTTTAAAATTGTTGAGTGTCATAAGTTTTATATATTTTAGATATTACACCCTTATCAGACACAGAAAATGCCACTATTTTTTCCCATTCTGTGTCTTTTCTCTTTCTTGAGAGTAACCTCTGAAGTAATTGATCTCATTTTTGATAAAGTGCAATTAACTGTTTTGTTGCTTATGATTTTCATGCCCTGAACCTTTGTTTAATTCAAGGTCATGAAGATGTACATTTAAGTTCTAAGAATTTTATATTTTGATCTTTTATATTTAGTCTTTGGTCCATTTTATGTTAGTTCTTATATATGGTATAAGGAAGAAATTCTATGCATACATTTTTAATCCTTTTCAACTTGAGAAAGGGCTGGTATTCACTGGTCCTCTGAAAATTCAACTATTATAATACAAATGCTAAGGACTCCAACTCCTTTTAGTCTAGTAAATTCATTTTTCAACTCTCCTCTGAGCTCCAGATGTTTTCACGTAACTTCTCACTGACAACTTTAATTGGTAACTGAATGCTTTATATACATTTCAGTAAATGGTAAGACCACATTCCAGGCATACTGACAAACATAATGTGAATGAAACAACCTTCATAACAATCACCATGCTCTGTCACACCACCTACCTACTCACACCTGGAAAGCAGATCCAGCCTCTGAACTGTCTCTACTTCCAATCTTACCTTCTTACAGCCCATCCTCTCCAAAGAACCTGATCGACACTTTCAAACACACAACAAATCAAGTCACTTTTCTCCTGGAAATACTTCAATGGCTTCCCTGGAGAGTGATTTTGTCTCTGACGGGAGAAGTGACAATGCCTGGAAATAATTTTGCTGTCACCATGATGTGGAGGTACTTCCAGCAGCTAGTGCAGAGAGGCTAAGCATGCTAGTAAACACCCCACGACATAGGACAGCCCAGCAAAGAATGATCTGACCCCAAATTTCAGTAATATCAAAGGTTGAGACCCCCTGCATATCACTTGGAAGACAATTCAGAATTCTTACTATGGACTAGTGGGCTCTTCATCACCCCTGCCTACCTCTCAGGTCTCACCTCCTATTTAGCACACCTCTCAGTATTCTCAAGCTAGACATTCTATTTCTTTAAGATACAAAACTATTTTCTGCATCAAAATCTTTAAATCTTTTATCTGCTTTGCCTAGAGTACTCTCCACCCAGATTTCTGCCTGGTTGATAGCTTTTCATTACTAGGCCTTTGTTTGAGTATTACTTCTTAGAGATTCAAGCCCTCCCAACCACAGCTGGAGACAGTATTTTACTAATGGAACAGGGTATTATGAGGGAATCGTAAGAAAAACTGATGATAAAGAAAGGATTATAGATCATATTTTATAACAGCAGATCCCGAACAGCTGAAATATGCAGTGCATGCAGCCTTGTTGAAGGCTGAGCAGTCTGGGATTGGCAATGCCATACATAAATGTTCACTCTTGGTTGGGAATTGATGGGTAAACATGACAGGATGTCAGCAGGAGAGAAGACTGAGATTTCCATCAGGATTTAAACCAGACTGGAGGAGTGGTGAGGGAGGTGGAGAAGGTACCTATAGAGTATGAAAGTTATGAAGAGGAAGTCTCTGAGATGCATAATGAAAGTAAAATGTACAGTAGAAAAACATTCCATAAAAGTAAAGGGACATGGCATATGGACAATGAGGTACTTCAGAGGCCCAGATTTTAAGGCAGTAATTCTCAGTCATGATTATGTACAAATTACAGCTACTCCAGTGAGGATAAACACATAATTAGATAAAAATTCATGCAGCTAAAGAGATTAAAAAAACTCTCTTGGAGTGATAGAAGAGTCACCACATAAATATTTAATTCCCCAGTGATGAAGACAGGAGATGGCATGAGAAGGCTTCGGATTTTGAGCTGAAGTTAATCAAGAAGGTGTTAAACAGGACTGAGAGTTCTTATAAGTGAATTCATATCAATTAACAGTCATTGCCTGGACACTTGCAGTATTCAGACTGAATCTAACGCTGGGTCAGGTTCAACAGGAAAGAGTGAGCAATGAGAATGGAAGGAAGAGAAAGTGGTGGGCCTCTCTCTGGGTAAAGATAAAGAATATCTCAACAGTTGAAAGGTTACAAAAAGTATAACAGAAGGTTACAAAGCACCTAGACTACAAGCAAGGGAGAGATGATAAGCAATATTACAGAGAAGAAAGTGCAGTGAAGAACAAACAGAATGTTAACTCTCTCTTCCAGATGTAACAGTGATGATAAGAAGGAGCAGCAGTGGGAAACTATATGAGATAATTGATGGTGAATTAATCAGATTGAGGATGGGGGCTGACATGTATTCAGTTAAGTAGGGGAGGTGAAATTTCTCAAGGAAATAGGTTAAAGAAAAGAGAGACTTTGAAAAATCTAGAACTCAGAGACTTCTCTGAGAATGAATTTTAATGTGAGGAATTAGGGCTCTTCCCCATCTCAGTACCATGTGGTCGTGTCTGGTGATACCGGGGGAGATTATTCCCCTTCCACATCCTCCTCAAAGGGCAAAATAGAAGATAGTTTTTTGTTTCATTGCAATAAACCATCTCCCCTCAGACAGCCTACCCTCTAAGTGAAAGCTGGATGTGCCACATAAGTTATCATTAAGTCCAAACACTTTCCTTATACTGTTTTTAAGTTGTTTTGTGTTGATTTCCATTACATAAACAACGTCAATGGAAAGACAGAGGATTTGATTATCAGTTTAAATGTCAGCTGAACTTAAAAATCAGTGGGTGGGAAAGCTCAAGAGTCACTTATAATTTTAAACTGAGCAGACAAAGCCAATTGAGTAAATGAAGTGTTGCTTTTAAACACTGCATTTATTTTGTTACCTAGGCTAAGGGAAATGTTATTATGGACGGTCCTTCCAGGACTGAAAGCACAGTTGCCCACAATTTCAGCGTGTCTTCCTAACACACACGACCCACTTTAAGGGGAAGCTAGGCTGGACGCACTTACAGTGTCTCACATCAACAGTGAACGGTCATAAGGGATCTCTGTGTTTTTACTCACAGACATGTGACCAGTTTCACATCACATGAAAGATTAATATTCTATCAGTACCTTGAGGACCATAATAGCAATGTCTTTGGTGAAATTAACTTGTGACATGAGTGGTATTATTTTCCCAGACATAAGTAGCTTTCATATAATGAAGTCACTTTTGATAGCACAGGCTTTCCTTTGGTATTAGTTGTTTGCCAAGCTTTCCCTAAAGCGGAGTCCGATTCACGTATTTTTCTATCATACAGATGGTTACTTCTGAACCCTTGGGAGTGCTGTCAGTGGCACTTTCTCCCGTCCCCACACTTCATGGAGTCTTATGGAAGACTCATGCTTATTCAACCATAGAAAATATATATTTGGCCATAATACAAGTTATATTTTCAATACCCAAGAGGCAAAAGAGGCATGTGTATCACTAATAATCTTTCTTCTGCATAATGCCCAAACACAAAGTATTATTAAGATATATGGCTATAACTTTCCAAGAAATAAAGCATTAAGATAATGCGAAGAGATAAAAACACTATAAAAACATTACCACAGGACAGAATGAAATATGACTTATGTTAGTAAGTTTCTACATGACATTGCTTATCATTTTATTATTGAGCATCTCTTTAGAATTGGATAGCATGCTAAGAGCCACGTGTCTCAATGGAACATTATACAAACATATATATATATATATATACACACTTTATCTGGGAACTTATATGCAAAATAATATGAAAAGGCTATTTTTAAAATCCAAAGTATATTGGATTTACTCAACATATATAATAAAAATTCAACTTACTGAAGATTCACTTGAAACTCTGACTTCATCAAAATGAAAAAGCTAAAGACTTTAGCATAAAAGATCAGAATCTCAATTATTATGTTTCAGTTAAAGATATCAAACATTAGGGAACTGTGAATTCACTCCGAGTACTTAGTCTAAAGAATGTAATAGGCACTTTCTTGTATGTAAATATATAAATGTGTATCTTAGCGGTATAGCTAAAGATAAGTATCAGATAGAAATAGACTATAATAGACTTCTGAATTGTATTTTAAAGATCCATTTCCAAAGTTAATTAAGCACTATTTTCTGCTTATGACCCTACTTAGTGTAGTCTAATAATGATGTGATTGTGATAAGCACTGACATTTCAAAGGCTTACAATAACAGGCTTGCATTTGTCACTCACAGTATGTGGCCATGCAAGTCAGCTGTGGCTCTGCTCCCAGTCACAGTCATTCTGGGGCTCAGGCTGAAGGAGGGCCCAATGGAGGACAATGCAGAGCTATGGAAGAGAGAAATAAGGGTCAGTAAGGAAACTTCTGGCAAAAAAATCAGACATCTATGTGGTGGTGAAATACTCATCTCATGGGAAGGAAGACTCCGTAAGGAGGAAAATAAATCTATGAAGAGTAAATCAAGCTACCGCAATACAGAAATATAATTTTTACTTGACACCCTAATTCGAGTGAGAATGCACGAGTTTTAAACAGAGAAGCTAAAATGGACAGATTTTGGCTGCTTCATGATTCTTAACCTTCTCTGGTCCATCTTCTAGGTTTTTAAGTTGTCATTATTTACTGCCTCTGCTTTCAATTAAATCCTTCATCTCTGTGTTTATGCTTTTCCTGATAAACTGCCTGCTTTCTTATGTCTTCAGGGTAGGGATTTGATTTCACTCTTCTTAACCTGACAAACCTAACCAAAATTTCTCAGGAAAAAAGACCAGAGATGACCTTCTTGGTAAAGAGGATGTTTTTATATACTCTGAACTTTGCACTTTTTAAAAGATCCACTTATGGAATTACTATGGAATATTTTTTCTGAAGCAAACATCCCATAACCTAGAGTTATGAATATCTCTATTTCTATGTCACTTGCAAGTTTACACAGACAAGCCGTGGAGCTGACCTATTTTGTTGATCCCAATGAATAAATGTGCACAAGCAAAATTACAGCTCTATACCATACTGGCTGAAAGCATTCCTTTATTTAAGAAAATATTACTAATAGACATGGAAAAAAATGTATCAAGTGTTGAATCCTGGCAGATATTTTACAATAGGGCAAATTATGGAATATCAAAAACAAGGAGTTAAGATTAAGTGGCTTTTAGTTGTACATAACTAAACAGTATTTAGACCCATTTTTTAAACAGTATTTAGTACTAAACTAAACATAAAATGATTTAAGCAAAGGAGAGTGACTTTGCCCTTTTCCTACACCGTGTTTTCATCTGCCTGGTAGAGTGTGTGTTAGCAACGTCTGGTGACCAGCAAGGACTCTTACGGAGCATGGATCACTGTAATTCTTTCTGTACCTACTCCGTTCTGAGAAATCAGAAAGCCCATTTTTTCTGTCCTTTAATGTATCTTGTTCACAACATAGAGAAACTATTACCTAACAAAATTATCTTCAGTGAGACAGAAGAGGGGGAGGGCGTTTCAGACCTCAGGTTGGGGAACTGAGATGGGTGGATATAAGACACTGCTTAAACCTTTATTATAGGTGTCAGGGTAATCGCCTCCTCTCCAAATTATCTGTAAATATTAGGCCCATCTCCCAATGGGGGAATAAATGAATGATCTCTTCAGTTCTGTTACACTCGTCTTTTTTCCTGTTTGCATAACCAGAATGCATTGGTTCGCTAACTGGTCCACATACGCGGAGATCAAAGAGAGACCCGAGAAAGAGGCAAACCCCTCCAGATGGGCAGGTGGAAGGAATAATAAACCACCAAGTTTACCCACAAGGCCTGCCTTGAGATTACAAGATGAGATCTCCACACACACCCCCACCCCAGGTCTTGAAGTTTATACTTTGATTGGTCCAGTCATGTACAGTCCAGATGGTCTCAATGACACTTACTCTCTCAAGGCTGTACCCTCGAGAACAGCTCCTGCTGTGGAAATAGAGGACAGAGTGTACATTCCAAGCGTGGGAGCACGTAAGGAGCCCCCCATTGCCCGAGTCCAGCTCAAGGATCAACCAGCCACCACACACTCAGGATAACCTCCTCCAAAACTACATCACTGACTTAAAAGAGCCTCTGCTTCCGTCACGACCCTGAGTTATAATGTCAAGTCTCTCATTAGCTTGAGGCCATGGCCATATCCACTCCTTTTTCTTAAATTTTAGTCTCCACTCAATAATGTAATTTAAAATTTATTTCGAGTCCACAGGCACTTGTCTGTACACAAGGGATAAAACATGAAAGTCTGCAACGTCGCTGATCTTCATCCTCTGGGAGGAGTTGAGTGTGGAAAGAGGGTCAAGAATGGTAGCAAGAGTATTTCTGCTATCATCTGATTCAAATTTCTGAAAGTTTGCTCTGACTAGGGTGAAAATGGGCATGAACAAGGGAAATACTTCACCAAAGAACAGAAGACTGAATGGACTTAACAGATTTACTTCTATCACAGAACTATTTTTATCCCTCCTATTGTTTTGAATCCAGCAGCATTCTCCTAGATTGTTGGTGCAAATTCCTAAGCTAATTTACTCATTAGTCTCATAAATGTACTCTGCCCCATTGCTTCAAACTCCACACCCAGTCTCATCTCCACTGGTTACTTCTTTCTCTGGAAATCAATTCTCATCCCTGATTTCCTCATTTCAAATATGGATAGAAGTGTCCATATCTACATTTCACCATTTATTGTGATACGACCTCATATTTTTATATAATTCCTGGAGGTGCCTTACCTACCAATGTATTTTCTGTTTCCCCTATAGTAACTGAGTATTTCTGATACTTTCTGTGTCTGTATGATAATGCCTACAGAAACTAAAATATCAATTTAGTTATCACTGTGCAAGTCAACTCAGGAAAACACCCTCTGAGCAAAGTCACCATCAGAAGGTTTCCCCTGAAACCCTGAGATATTAGGAGACTCAATTACATGTAGCATCTTCTGACCACTGGGTGAATGAAGGTGGTCTAACTTGATTAGAACATGTGGGAATGAGCAAAGCAAATTAATACATTGGACACATATTAACTGAACAACACGTGTATAAAATCAACAGAAAGTGAAATGGCAACAGTTTTTAAACAAGTGTCAGTCATAAATCCCGTGTTATCAAAACCAAGATGACCAAGGTAAATTACTTACGTGAATTTTAGCCAATACCTCTGCTGTTTTACTTAACAATTGTTGAGGAATAATAACAGTGAATTATAACTATTACTGCTTCTATTAATGATGATGATAGCAAATGTTAATAGGGTGCTTTACTCTCTTTTCAGGCCCTGTTCTGAGTTCTTTATATACATTATGACATCCAATCCTCTCAACAACCTTATTTTCATTTTACAGAGAGGAAATTTAGAATAACAAGGCTGAAAACTTGCCTATGACCACAAATCCAGCCATGAGGCTGGAATGGAAACTCAGAGCCAGGTTCTAGAACCCATACTTTGGGCCACCATGTCACACCACCTCTCTCACTAGTCTGCCTCCTAATTGTGGAAACGAGTGTCTGTTGTGCTCAATTGTCACTGTAGAAGTCAGCAAGGGCTATCCTGAAAAGCATATACCTTCATTGTAAAAGTCTTTTCACTTAGTTGCATGCTTGTTGAGAGGTCGGTGTGAAACACTAAATAAGGATGGCGATAAATTCACACAGGCATCATGTAAATTTAACCATCCCCAGAAAAGAGGGGGAGCAAGTGTTACACAAGCAAATGTTATTCATCTCACCTGAATATACTTTCATATAGTTCACTGGAAATAAAACAAATACCACTGCTTAGTGGATACTAGCTATAATTTGAAACTTCTTAGTAATGCACACAAAATTAACACATTTGGCAGAAAAAGTGGCCAGTCTGGTACTGAGACATTTGCAGACTTGCTTGTGAGGTCTTCTGAGAAAGTAACAAGTAAAAGTGTACTTAAATCAATAGAAGTCAACACAAAGGCATGACTGTAGGCCTCAGAATTACAAAAGAACTGAACATAACTGAATTTTGGCTATTGCTTTTTTTTTTAAATAAAAATGACTATGTTTATTAAGAGAAGTATTCAGTTATTAACAAAAAAATTACAGTTATCAATATAACATGGAATTCATTAGAAGTTTATTGGACCTACAAATCAACAGAAGAGGTGATTCCATTCTATCTCAAATACCAAGAGAAAAACAGTTTTCTTTTTTATTCTTTAGTAAAGTGGGAGGGTTTTTTTTTTTGTTATTAACACAAAGGAACAAAATTTCCCCATATTTGTTTTTATTATTTGAAGTTTAGAGTCTTGCTATATAATTTTAGACCTTTCTTGGACTTCAGAATTCTTAAAATAATGTTTTTTCAAAACCTGGTCTGGTATGCCAAATCACTTATTTCTGTTTTGTTTTTTCTCTTGGGATACTCATCTGCTTCTCGAATCTCTCCCTCTCTTCCTTCTGTCTCTCCAATCCTCTCCTTCTTCCTGTCTCTTCCTCTCCTCTCTCTTTCCCTTGATTCTGCTCTTTCTCTTCTGGATCTTTCCTCAAAACACTGGATCTCAAAGGACACCTATCTCTTGATTATCCTTCTACAACTTCCCTTTTCATTTTAAATAGTTTACAGAGTAAAGGGCATGCCCTCACCATCACACAGCACCCTTCAAATGCTTAAGTTTCCCTCCTGGAACATTCCAGTTTTATTAGTGCTCTGTGCATCCTTCCAGAGTTTAACAGTTTTTCACCCTTTTAAATTTTCAAAACTATATATCTCTATATTTTTCATAAATCATAGCCCTGTTGTGAAGGGACTTGCAAGATTCAATGAAGCAATGAGCCATGCCTCGTAAGGCCACCAGAGATGGTCGGGTCATATTAAAAAATTCTGACAATATGCGGTTCACTGGAGATAGGAATGGCAAACCACTCCAGTATTTTTGCTATGAGAACCCCATGAACAGTATGAAAAGGCAAAAAGACATGACACTGGAAGATGGGCCCCCCAGGTTGGAAGGTCTCCAATATGCTACTGGAGAAGAGCAGAAGGCAATTACAAATAGCTCCAGAAAGAATGAAGTGGCTGGGCCAAAGTGGAAACAATGCTCAGTTGCGCATGTGTCTGGTGGTGAAAGTAAAATCTGACACTGTAAAGAACAGTACTGCATAGGAATCTGGAATGTTAAGACCACGAATCAAGGTAAATTGGAAATGGTCAAACAGGAGATGGCAAGAGTGAATATCGATATCTTAGGAATCAGTGAAATAAAATGGACAGGAATGGGCGAATTTAATTCAGATGATCATTGTATCTACTACTGTGGACAAGAACACCTTCGAAGAAATAGAGTAGCCCTCGACATCACCAAAAGAGTCAGAAATGCAGTACATGGGTACAATCTCAAAAATGACAGAATGGTCTTGGTTCATTTCCATTCAATATCACAGTAATCCAAGTCTGTGCCACAACCACTAATGCTAAAGAAGCTGAAATTGGCAAGTTCTATATTGACTTACAAAACCTTCTAGAACTAACACCAAATTAAAATGTCCTTTTCATCACAGAGGATTGGAATTTAAAGGTAGGAAGTCAAGAGATACCTGGAGTAACAGGCAGGTTTGGCCTTGAAGTACAAAAATGAAGCAGGGCAAAGGCTAACAGAATTTTGTCTAGAGCACACACTGGTTATACCAAACACTTTTCCCCAACAACAGAAGTGATGACTATACACATGGACATCACCAAATAGTCAATACCAAAATCAAATTAATTATATTCTTTGCAGCTGAAGATGGAGAATCTCTATACAGTCTGATAAAACAGGACCTTAAGCTGACTATGGCTTAGATCATGAGCTTGTTATAGAAAAATTCAGGTTTAAATTGAAGAAAGTAGGGAAAACTACTAGGCCATTCAGTTATGACCTAAATCAAATCCCTGAATAGATTCAACGGATTAGATCTGGTAGAAAGAGTGCTTAAAGAACTATGGACAAAGATGCATAACACTTCACAGGAGGCAGTGATCAAAACTATTTCAATAAAAAAGAAATGTAAGAAAGCAAAGTGGTTGTCTGATGAGGCTTTACAAATAGCTGAGGAAAGAAAAGAAGTGAAAGGCAAAGGAGAAAGAGAAAAATATATCCAACTGAATGCAGAGTTCTACAGAATGGCAAGGAGAGAAAAGAACACCTTCTGAAATGAAAAATGCAAAAAAATAGAGGGAAACTATAGAATGGGAACAACTAGACATCGTTTCAAGAAAATTGGAGACTCAAGGGAAAATTTCATACAAGGATGGGCATGAAAAATGACAGAAACAGTAAGGACCTAACAGAAGCAGAAGGGATTAAGAAGTGGCAAGAATACACTGAAGAACTGTACAAAAAAAAAAAAAGGTCTTAATGACCTGAATAACCATGATGGTATGGTCACTCACCTAGAACCAGACATCCTGAAGTATGAAATCAAGTGGGTCTTAGAAGTATTATTCAAACAAAGCTTGTGGAGGTGACAGAATTCCAGCTGAGCTATTTAAAATCCTAAATGATGATAATGTTAATGTGCTGCACTCAGTATGTTAGCAAATTTGGGAAACTCTGCAGGACTGGAAAAGGTCAGTTTTCATTCCAATTCCAAAGGACAACGCCAAAGAATGTTCCAACTACCATACAACTGCACTCATCTCACATGCTAGGTTATGCTCAGTATCCTTCAAGCCACGCTTCAGCAGCACATGAACCGAGAACTACCAGATGCATAAGCTTGGTTTAGAAAGGCAGGGGAACCACAGATCCAACTGCCAACATTTGCTGGATCATGGAGAAAGCAACAGAATTCCAGAAAAACATCTCCTTCTGTTCTATTGACTACACTAAAGACTTTGTGTGGAAACGCAACAAACTGGAAAACTCTCAAAAAAGATGGGACTACTGGACCACGTTACCTGTCTACCAAGAAACCTGTATGCAGGTCAAGAAGCAACAGTTAGTATCAGGCATGGAGCAATGAACTAGTTCAAAATTAGGAAAGGAGTACCACAAGGCTGTATACTGTCACCTTGCTTATTTAACAAACATATCACATGTGACATGCTGGGTTGGGTGAATCACAAGCTAGAATCAAGACTGGGCGGGAGAAATATTAACAACCTCAGAAATGCAGATGACACCATTTTAATCACAGAAAGTAAAGAGGAACTAAAGAGCCTCTTGATGAGGGTGAAAGAAGAAGAGCAAAAAAGCTGGCTTAAAACCCAACAACAAAAAACTTAAGATCATGGCATCAGATCCTATCACTTCATGGCAAACAGAAGGGGGAAAAGTAGAAACAGTAACAGATTTTCTTTTCTTGGGCTCCAAAATCACTGCAGATGGTGACTGCAGCCATGAAATTAAGAGACACTTGCTCCTTGGAAAGAAAGTTATGACCAACCTAGACAGTGCAATAAAAGGCAGAGACATCACTTTGCTGACAAAGGTCCATATAGTCAAAGCTATGGTTTTTCCAGTAGTCATGTATGGATATGACAGTTGGATCATAAAGAAGGCTGAGTGCCGAAAAATTGAAGCTTTCGAATTGTGGTGCTGAAGAAGACTCTTGAGAGTCCCCTGGACAGCAAAGAGATCAAACCAGTCAATCCTACAGGAATTCAACCCTGAAAATTAACTGGAAGGACTATCAATAAAGCTGAAGCTCCACTACTTTGGCCATCTAATGCAAGGAGCCAATTCACTGGAAAACACCCTGATGGTGGGAAAGATTGAAGGCAAAAGAAGGGGGTGACAGAGGATGAGATGCTTAGATAGCATCACCAATCCAATGGATATGAGTTTGAGCAAACTCTGGGAGATAGGGGAAGACAGAGGAGCTTCGTGTCTTACAGTCCATGAGGTTGCAAAGACTTGCAAGGACTCAGGAATGCAAGGACTTAGTGATTAGACCTGGGTTGGATCCCTGGGTGGGGAAGATCCCCTGGATAGAGAATGGCAGCCCACTCCAGTATTCTTGCCTAGAGAATTCCACGGACAGAGGAGTTTTGGGGCCTAGGGGGATACAATCCATAGGTTGCGAAGAGCTGGACAAAACTGAGCTCTTGAACACACACACACAGTGATTTAACAACAAATACTTTTCTAAAAATATAAATAAATAAACTGAAATATCCTGGACCTTGTTCTTTGCACCTTTGAAACACCAACTTCTCTCACTTTCCAAGTCTTCTGGAGGGAACTTTGCAAGGTTAATTTGCTTGAATCATGTCTTCTCCTGCATCCCAGGGTAGGTTCCCAATTTATCCTGACAAGTAAATTAACACTTATCCTACTTTTCACCTTTAAGGTTTTCTACTGTCATATTTTTCTCCATAACTTTGTATGCAGCATGTGTGTGCTCATTAGCTGAGTCTTGTCTGACTCTTTGCTACTCTATCGACTGTATCCTGCCAGTCTCCTCTGTCCACGGAATTTTCCAGGCAAGAATACTGGAGCAGGTTGCCATATCCTACTCCAAAGGATCTTCCAGACCCAGGGATCAAACTTGCATCTCCTGCATTGGCAGGCGTATTCTTTACTACTGAGCCACCTGGGAAGCCACTCATCTATGTAGATTGATGTAAGGTGAGTTTCATTTTCTGCCACTTCAGTGCAGACCCAGAAGGAAAAGCAGCTAAATCAGTATACTTTATTTGCCACATTCCTTCCCTTGCCCTTCCTAGCTGAATTCCTCAATACAGGGGCAATTCAACTGGAAGCCCTAAATTCACTTTGATCCTTTCGGAGTTAACTTTCTAGCTCCTCAAAATTCCTTTCATTGCATTATTTAGAGAAACAGTTGTTTTCAAAAATTTTAAACTCAATTTTCATGTACATAAAATAATTCTGGATTTTTTATATAATAAGATCAAGAGCAGATAGCACAGCTATCATTACGAGGCACTATAGTATTTTTAAGATACAAAAATTTGATTTTGTTTCCCAAATTTTGCATTACCAAAAACAACAGAATTTTCAAGAGAAAATATCATTAGAGTGTTGATGTCTAACTGTACTGACCTCAGGGCAGTGAGGTCGTGTTCTGAATAGTAATTTAGCAATCCTAGGTTGGGCAGACATGGGGCTGAGTAGCAAACCACGTGACCTACTTTAGTTTCTGGCCAACTGTGTCAGTGACTAATTGCAATGAGGCGCTTTTAACCCTTCTAGAATGCATCTTCCCCGTCAGTAATTTGATGCGATGGTCTGGGAGCTCTAACATGCTATACTTGGCCCACTATTCAAATGGCTTCTCTCAGGATTCACTGTAACACTGTAATATCATGTTGCTCCACTTTAATTTAGCCAGTTAAACTGAAGGTGCGTTTTCAATAAAACTTTGAAGGTAAATAATTTTATAAGGATCTATTAAAAAATTTGATAAGATACTTGAGATAAAAATGTATCTTGAGCACAGATATATTAATAGCAGTTTGGGGGAAAAACAGGAAAACAATAGATAAGGAGATAGTTCTTAAGTAGTCTCAACAGAAAAAAAAAATATTACAATTGAAACATTCAAGAATTTTTTGTAACAGGCAGTTTTTCTGATTTTTATCCATCTTGGCTGGAATAAAACAGAATTTTTCCTTCAATTCCAAGGTCTCTGAACCATTCTTCTGGTCTCTTCTATGTTTGTTTATATATGTAAAACAACTGATGAGCACTAACCTGCCTGTGAGGAGGACATGGCAACCCACTCCAGTAATCATGCCTGGAAACCCCATGGACAGAGAAGCCCGGTGGGCTACAGTCCATGGGGTCACAAAGAGTCGGACAGTGAAGCAACTGAGCAAGCAAGCAAGCAACCTGACCTTAACTTATTCATATTTAATGTTTTAATTTATTTCTCTGTGTTCTCTGAATTTCTTCCCATTTGTCCTTTTCTCTTAGAGCAAATGATTTCCAGGAAATGACTGCACATGATGTTTCAGACACTGCTGGACCTCAGCTGTATGTACCAGTACTGCTTCCTAACTGCTTCAAACTGACTCTGGCCCAATGTATTTGCAAAACTGTGCCTGGGGTGTTACTTTCCGCGATCCTCGGGTTCCCACAGTAAACAAATAGGCAAAGAAGTTTGTTGTAATGGTGGAAAGATGTTATTCCCAAGTAGCATAGTAGCATAACTCTAAGAAGCCTTTCTTTCAAATTATAACTTACTAGACAATTAATTTAATTAATATGTAAAGAATTAGGTTTAGTAAGTCCTCATCCAAAGGAATAGAGTAATATGAACATGACTGCAACAACTAGACCCAATGCAATTGAGCCAATAAGCAAAGGTGCTCCTTGGGAAAAGCCAGGCCCTGCAGGCAACTTTCCTGTTGGGTAAACAAACTGGGAACAACTGAGGGATCTTCACACACCTGAGGAGTCTGCACATCGGTAAACTGTCTGAGACCAGTTCACTGTACAGGAGAGTGGTCACCTTACAGTCATTAGGGAGGGTCTTGAGTCCTTGTTCTGCACAGCACTGAAATTTTATTTGGCATTTACTTATTGATTCACAATGGCCTGAATCATATACCTACTTTCCTGTTAGGTGTAATCTTAGGAAAACAATGTTATACCTGCCTCACTGTTGTATTCCCAGCACCCAGAACACAGAGGATGTTCAAAAAATGCTTATCGAATTTTTATCAGAATAAACTTAGCAAGGAGGAGTAAGTTAGTGTAATATTCACATCAATCTTAGACTACCAAAATTGTCAGTATATTGTCTTAAAAAAACAGGAACTGTGGTCAATTCATCTATAAAAGCTCAACATATGCTTACATAGTGGCTTCTGATTATAAGATGCTTAACCAGCACTGGTTTTAATTAGTTAATGAGTTCATTAAATATATAGCTGTCTTTGGTGAGGGCCATTATTACTTCAGTTTACAAGTGTGTCAATATTTATTTTAATATAAAAATAATTAGGGATGGTGATATATGATAAAAATGTTTTTTAAATTTCTGAACATATACTGGCAGTTGAAATGGAGAGGAGTTTACATAAATGAAAAAGTCTAAGGGTAAGATTTGACCTTGGGAAACAGAAAGATAAAAGTATCAACCAGTACAAATTTTCATTATTTTGTAATGACTAAAATGACAAATGACTAAAAAATATAGGTCACACTAAGAGAGTCAGGTAAGTTGGATAAAACAATTGCTTTTCAAATTCTGAAATTCTCATAAGCCACATCTTGGACTAAGTATCACTACAAACTGTGTGGCTTCTATGATGACTCATTCTATTTCTTTTTAGAAATTAGCATTTCAGTACTCAAGGTGAGGAACTGGACACATTCATTAAGAAAAACTATTCTTACTGAAGTACATATAACCTTCTAGGTGTACACAGTAATTTTACATTTGTCATCTTGTTTTTTCTAAGCATCCATAATATTTTCTCAAAAATTATATAAGTAACTTTCTAAATCTATTATAATTTTGGCTTTTTCAATGCAGAAATATCTTTGATTACACGATCCCTGACAATTCATCACTATGCCTATTTTTGGCTATTTTTATTTTAAAAGCATTTGACAGCAAGTCTATCAACTTAGGATTTTACATATTACAAAAGAGTAATATTTTTTAAATGTATACATTTCCACTCTTACTGAACCAAAAATGACATACCAACTTTCAAAGTAAGACAGTTTGTATATTTAGGTCCAGCTGGAATTATTTTTGACTTGTGATATGCTGTCAGTGGTGTAAAATAAAAATGCTGATTTGATATCCTTTCATTTATGTCCCAAGTTTCCTTGTGGCATATGTCAAGTTTCCCTCAAAATGTGGCTAGGCCTAAAATCATCGCTCTTTCAGCCTTACTTGGAATGTAAAAAGCTGCTTTATGAGTTGCAAATCATTAAAACATACATATTTCTCCAAGAGTCTTCAGTAAGTCAGAGAAAGGTTTAAGCAAGGTAAACTCTTTGAAGATGTGTTAGAAAAAGCAATGAGTGGCAGCCTGTGAACACACATAGAGTAGTAAAATATTTATTATCTTGCTGGTATAGCTGCTGTCAAAAAAAAATAGGATGACAATGTAAAAATAAAACACATATAAATGAAAATCTGCATTTTTACTATTTGTTTCCTGTTAGCAACCTCATTTTATTGACCAAAAAATTCCCTTTTTTTTCTATAAAGACAACAGAAACAAAAGTAAAATGAGTTCAGAAATATGATGTGAGACTAGTTTGACAAAGCCTGGGATTGTCGCCCTTAAAATATTTCTGGTGACAACTGAGCCAAAAAACAGTAACAAACTAAGCCTTTTGTTTGGTCCTTTTTATTGGGTCTTTTTACAATGTAACTATACAGAGATTACAGAGGCACAAGCATTTTCCACAACATCTTGACAACTCTACTTCCAACTTCAACTATTTGAATGTATAACTATGATAAGTTATAATTTTTTAAAAATTTAATGTAATAATTTTAATGACAATGCATAAACAAGGAAGAAATTGAAGCAATTATTAAATATTGGGCAGGGGTATAATCCTAAGTAGTGTAACTCCATAATGAAGTGTTTCCTGCCCTGTACTAAAATTTTTCCCCCAAAAATGAAAGCTTTAATAAATGCAATATTATGATTTGTTTAATGAAGATAATAGATAATATACTTTCTAGTATTTCTGAAGTTCAAATTTTCTTTATTTTCTGTAAAGTGGCAATAGTAGATGATGATATCTTTTTAGAAATTCTTTCTTTAAAAAAAAGTTAACCTCAAACATTTTAAGAAATTTCACTCATTGTAGTACCCAACATCCTGAAAGCCACTTTCAGGAGAAAACACCTTTCACAGTGTTTTAGTTCACAACAATCCCTCTGCTTCCCTTTGTCTCACTTCTCACTCTGTGAAATGTGGCCATGGATTCTGTCCCAGCTGAATGGATGGGATTTGGCACCTGTCTCAGGTTAGGTTCCCAGGAAGTAGACTCTGAGACAGAGATTAGCACGTGGGAAGGGAGGAAGAAATGGCTGGACAGAGGATGACCCTGACCCATGATGCAGTCCCAACAGAGGACTTGGCGTGGAGACTGGCATGGCCTCAGAGTTTTTCTGAGCTGGAGATAAGAGGGCCAGGGTTTAATATCCCCTCGCTGATCAGGCATTGGTTGTGGACTGCCCTGAAAGGCAACACAACTCTGGGCAAGGCAGTGTTCTTCAGTTATCTCCAAAAAAAGTTGAAGCTAAGGCTATCCTTTGCAACCCTCTCAACAGCCAGGATGAAAATCCTGAGTTTCTGAGAGGGCATCTGCATGGTACATCACAATTACACAAGAATTGGGGGGGGGGGGGGGGGGGAGAATCCCAGGTAAATCTGAAGTCCTTCTCTAGGAATTTAGTATTAAAGACCAGTTCTGTTAATCTAGGTAGCTGTATCAAATATTCCTCCCTATTATTTATTATGGGCTTCCCTGGTGGCTCAGAAGGTAAAAGAATCCACCTGCAATGTGGGAGACCTGGGTTTGATCCCTGGGTTGGGAAGATCCCCTGGAGGAGGGCATGGCAACCCACTTCAGTATTCTGGCTTGGAGAATCCCCATGGACAGAGGAGCCTGGTGGGCTACAGTCCATGGGGTCGCAAAGAGTCAGACACAACTGAGTGACGAAATGAAAGTGAAAGCTGCTCAGTCCTGTCCGACTCTTTGTGACCCCATGGACTATACAGTCCATGGAATTCTCCAGGCCAGAATACTGGAGTGGGTAGCCTTTCCCTTCTGCAGGGGATCTAATCAAGGATTTTAATCAAACTTGTGCCCTGTTTAGGAATATTTCAGGTAAGCCAAATTAAATAATAATTTACATTATTAGTTGTTGTTCATTCATTAAGTCGTGTTCAACTCTTTGCAACCCCAAGGACTGCAGCATGCCAGGCTTCCCTGTCCTTCACTATCTCCCGGAGTTTGCTCTGATTCATGTCCATTGAGTCAATGATGCTACCTAACCATCTTATCCTCTGACGCCCCACGTGCCCTTCTTTTGCCTTTGACCTTTCCCAGCATTACGGTCTTTTCCAATGAGTTGGCTATTACATTATAGCCAATATACATAAAATTTGGGTATGATATAATAACTCAGTTTATTTTTATTAACTACAAATGGCCAAAACACCTGAGTAACTACTAATGTCTAATAACGTACATTAAATCAAATGACTTTTTCTTTGCCCTTCAAAATTGTTAAAGAAAAGATTCCAAGGCCTAACTAAATAGGCTTCCAAAGTAGCTTCTATTTGTTCTATTTTCAAGGAATTCTTCCTTTTGACATTTATGGTTTATATGTCTTTACACTGATAAGACTCCTTCATGAGGTATATCAGCTGTTATTTGTCATGCTTTTATCCAGAGACTTCATGGATAATTCTTTGCAGATTTTCTATACCCTTAGTGAGCCCACAAGCAGGCACTCTAAAAAAATGAAAATGTGCACATTAGATTTGGTGTCTCTATAAAAGGCAACACTGCAGGGTGAGGAATCAGACATTCAGGTATTAAATAAGTAGAAATAGCTGTACATTAAGTTGGTAACTGCAAGAAGTTTTGCATTTCTAAAGGCCTATTAAGAAAAGAACGTCTGGGGGAAAAAAAAAAAGAAAAGAACGTCTTGTTTTATTACAATAAACTGTCAGTTGATTCTTTCAAAAGCAGCATATACAAATTACCCATTCTAAATACTGTGAAAATCTTTGCTGAATAACCTTATAAATCATGTATACTATAAAACTGTCTCTTGTGTTTGCAGAGGAAATATTTTTTTTTAAAAAGTTCCTCGTGTCTTGTGTTCAACAAAAGATTTGTTTCAAAAAATACAAATCAAAATATTTATTTCTACTGCTGTTATATAAAAATACACATCATGCTGTTTCAGGGAAAACACGATTTTTCCATATTTCTAATAACAATTTTATTTAAAGGTGTGACATATTTTGCACAGTCTATGTCATTTTTATAGAAAGAAGTACTATCAACAGCATGATTTCTAGATTCCATATTTAATATGTTTTTAAATGGCAGAGAAAAAAAATTATTCTAATATAGTGAAAAAAATTAACAGTATTTCAGAGAAGTATGACTTCTGGAATGGCAATGTAAGAAGCTCCTCTGGCATCCAGCAAATGAAAAAAAATTCATTCAAGAAAATTTACTAAATCTTGGTAAGAATAAGAACAGTGAGAGTCTACGGCATGTAAACCCTGATCCACTTCCCCCCCATATCAGCTTAGCTTTATATAAAGCCATGGTAAATATGGTCAAGAAATGGGGTTTCCTCTTCCCCAGCTTCCACTCAAGCATTAGAAAACATAACCATCTTTTCCCATATCCTTCCAGCAATGGGTTGTTGAGTCTAAATTCTGAGCATGTACAGCTTACAGGGGGCTTGCCAGTGGTAAAGAACCTGCCTGCCAATGCAGGAGAAGCAGGTTCAACCCCTAGGTCAGAAAGATCCTCTGGTGAGCACTCCAGTGTTCTTGCCTGGAGAATTCCAGGGACAGGACAAGGGCTCCCTTGCACATCCCAGTCCCTACACAGAAGGCAGAGGTTCTAAACCCAGTCAAGACACACCTAGAATATCAGATACCTAGTTGCCCACCTAGTTGCCCTTTTCCCTAAGACAGCACTCCTACCCAGCTCCCTGCTTACAAAGCTAAGGTGATACTCCCCGAGAAGTGGGTCATTGTGGCTACCCCAGCTCTGGAGCAAAAACTCAGATTTTGCCAAGGGGAAAGGCCAGCCCTATCACCAGAGAACTCTGGAGCTCTCCCCAGGAAACTGACTTTATGTAAAACAGAATGTGGGAAAATTTGAGCCTAAGGGGTGCTTTTAAAAACAATGTCGATTTTGGTGGTAAGAATTTAAGTTGAGAGAGGCTGATAGCTCCATCAGATCAACAAGCTCACAGAGGCCACCTAGTTTACTAGAAAAAACCAGGGACAGAGGCAGCTAAAGAAGAGTAATCTCAGGATCAGAACAAACCTCCAAGTCTAGTCTCATAGTCTGCCCATGCAAAGTGGTCTGAATTTAATAGATCAGACCATGGAGCAGCTTATCCCCAGCTTACTGTCAAAGACAACAGAGCAGTCAGCAGGCAATTAGTAAAAACTAACAGCTGTGTCTAACACCAATAGATTTCAAGAGTTTAACAGTTTAGCAGCCCTGCTAAAATTACTTCATCTCAGAGTGACTGAGTGAATGTTCAAGACTAAAGTTTACTGCATGCATCTTTGTGAATTCGATGAGGACGCTCCTCTGATTGGCCGGAACTGCATACTGTACAAGCTCAGAGAAACGGGCAGTTCACTGCAGTATGGCCGTTTGCTTAATCCTGTGCCAGTTCGTCCTAATAAAGGTACAGCTTAGTATTCAGCAACAGATACTGAGGCTCCAATCAGGCTTCTGGATCTATTCACCTAATAGCAACCTCCTCTCCACTTGAGCTCCCAGGGTCTTTTATCTCCCTATCGTCAATTCAGTAAGGCTATTCTGCTGTGCATGAGTTTACTGTTCTTACGCTACAGTACAAAACTTCTTCCAGGCAGAAATTTAAAATGATCAAAAGATTTCCTTTTAATTGTTTCCCTTATCTCAGGGACCACAGTCCCATTCTGTTTATTGTACACTGAGGAAACATATTTGCTTTATACATTTTTCTAACTGTTTAGGATAGCAAGGACTGTCTCCTAAGAAACCTATATGCCAAAGAATCAACAGAACTGGACATAGAACAACTGACTGGTTCAAAACCAGGAAAGGAATATGACAAGGCTGTATATTGTCACCCTGTTTATTTAACTTATATGCAGAGTACATCATGTGAGATGCCCGGCTGGATGAAACACAAGCCAGAATCAAGATTGGCAGGAGAAATATAAACAACCTCAGGTATGCAGATAATACCACTCTAGCAGCAGAAAGTGGAAAGGAACTAAAGGGCCTCTTGCTAAGAAAGAAAGAGAATAAAAATGCTGGTTTGAAACTCAGTGCTTAAAAAAAATACTAATAAGATTATGGCATCCAGTACCATCACTTCATGGCAAATAGAAGGGGAAAAAGTGAAACAGTGAGATTTTATTTTCTTACGCTCCCAAATCACCGTGGATGGTGACTGTAGCCATGAAATTAATATGTTTGCTCCTTGGAAGGACAGTTATGACAAACCTAGACAGTGTATTAATAAAGCAGAGACATCACTTTGCTGACAAAAATCCATCTAGTCAAAGCTATGGTTTTTCAGTAGTCATGTACAGATGTGAGAGTTGGACCATAAAGACGGCTGAGTGCCAAAGAACTGATACTTTCAAACTGTGGTATTGGAGAAGACTCTTGAGAGTCCCCTGGACTGTGAGATCAAACCAGTCAATCCTACAGGAAAGCAACTGCAAATATTCTTTGGAAGGACTGATGCTGAAGCTGAAGCTCTAATACTTGGCCACCTGATGTGAAGAGCCAACTCACTGGAAAAGACCCTGATGCTGGAAAAGATTGAAGGCAAAAGAAGAAGTGGGTGATAGAGGTTGAGATGGTTAGACAGCATCGGGATTCAATAGAGATGAATTTGAGCAAACTCCAGGAGACAGTGGATGACAGGAAGCCGGGCGTGCTACAGTCCATGAGGATGCAAAGAGTCGGGACATGACTTAGCAACTGAACAGCAGCAGCAGGGACTAGTAAGATCCCACTTACTCCATGTTTGAATGTGTACTTTCTGCAATAAGCTTCTCAGAGAGCAACGAGAGTATGATATATTCTGAGAACAGGGTATTGCCCTTCAAGATGCATTATATACTCCTTGAAACTAATGCCATTAAATAGGTCTGTTCCCAAACAGGTAGAACAGATTTGTCTTGAAACGAAAAAGAATTAGAACAGACCTTTCAATTTCTTTGCTAGTGATTCTCTTGGGAAATCTGTTCTCCCTATCCCTGAAATGTGAGACTCTGCTGGAATAGATATCGGGTTCCCACGGATGTGCTACACTTGTACTAGAACAACACAAAGAGTTCCACTGAACTTCTGTTTCTCTGATTCAGGTTAGACTTTTGTTCACGTGATCTACAACTTTTCTTCCAATGCAGATCAAGTAAGAGTTAAGTAGACCTCCTATGGAGTTCACTTCTAGTAAAACCAAAATCAACCAGTCAACACCACTCTATGAATCAGACTGTTCTAACTGCTGTGTTGACTCTGCTATACATTACGATAACTGCACAACCTGATGTATGGCTTGGTAGTGTAGGATGGAAAATACACAATTTTCAGTTATCCGTGCTGGGAAATTTTAACATTTGGGAAGAAACACAGAGAGATCTAGTTCTGTAAAAATCAGTTACAGACAGATTAAAGAATTTAACTGTCAACAGAAAATTTTTAGATTTTTAAAAAGAGACTACAGAGCATATGCTTTTGCAGGCACAGAGTTGATGTTACTTCATAGACAAGATACAACTCTTTTTAAAAATCAAAAGTAAAAGAAACACTGGGAGGAGACATTTGCAAAACAGAATTAGTTACAAGAATACTTTAATAATTCCAATGACTCAGGAATTAGAGAAGAAGAGAATAAATTAGGAAGAAGAGAATAAATCCAAAAGGAAAACAGATTTTATAAAACAGTGCTATCCTAGAAGCTAAGTAAAAAGCACAAATATATACCTAACCTAAACCCTTTAACAGTTAAATATACAATATTTTCAATTCATTGCTTTAATGTTTTCATCTGCTTTCTTAGGCATTAGCTAAAAACTTCAGAAATATATGAGGTTCTGAAGTATGTGGAGAAATTACACAGTAGAAATTGTAGTAGAATATTTACACTTTTAAAGTAAAATGTATCCCAAAGTTTTAAATAAAAGTATTTTGAAACTTCTGAATAAATACAGTCACTTCCAAGTGAAAGAGTTCTCAAAAATGCAACACATTCTGACAGAAAATAAAATGGTACTAAATAAAACGGGGTGATAATATCTGTTACCATAATGTGAGTGAAACAGAGTATTCAGATTTTCTTTTTACAGATGTTAAATAAAACGGGGTGATAATATCTGTTACCATAATGTGAGTGAAACAGAGTATTCAGATTTTCTTTTTACAGATGTTAACAATCCTTCATCCTTGGCATAATATTCCTAGACATATATTTTCATCTTTCATTGTCTTGTGTAGTATTTAATATCTTGGCTTTCCTCTGATTGCTAATAAACTACTTTGAGTTGATATTACACTTTCTGAACTTCCAAATAAAGATTATCTCTTTCTAGCTCATATAAACTCTATACAGTAATTCAGTAATTCCAAATAAGGTGACACCACTATAAAGTTTAAGGAAATTTAATAGCTTTTTAATTCCTATAGATAAATCCATAAATGCATTTTTTTAAGCAGAGTTAATGTTGACAATAAGAACTGTAAGACTGTAATTCATCTCCATCATTTCTGGCAGAAATAGTTCAATACATTTTTGATACTTTACTTATCTTTGTGTGGGCAGCAGAATGGTATCAGTCCCCCGCCTCATCAGCAGAACAATGTAACTAGAATAAAAGTAGGGCCAGGGTCAGAGAGCAAGCACGCACAGAAGCTAAAACGTGCCCTCTAAACCTACAGCATTTGGCCACAGGTTCCGGTCAAGTAGGTTTTCTTGTTTTGCTTGGAGGTGTTTTTAATCCTGTACTTTGAGAATCCTCGTCCTGGGGTTTTACACTTTACCCCAGTATCTCTAAACAAAATCATATGGTTTCATACTCTAGGCAAGAAATAATTCAATGCCAGATCAAATTGTTCTGTATGGCTGTTAATTCCAGATTCATGATGTTCCTCAGTGAGATCACATAAATCTCCAAATGACTTCTGAGCACTAAAGCCTGGATTTAAGAGGCACCACCTGTCCAGACAGTCTGGGGACCCAAGGCATTCTGGAGTTTGAAGGCAATTATTTTGTTAACCAAGAACCCAACCGTAAGTTGTGCTTTTATATTTCAAAAGTTTTGGAGGCAGACAGCTTAATGTATTTGTTTTGTATTCATTACATGTGATGTATTTAGTAAAATTATACATTAATATCCATATTCACCTTCACATAACAAATAGAAAATCAATAATTTGACATCTGTAACCTGGATATCAAATAATATATACATGATATACAAAGTTTTTGAGAGATTTTAACTGCTTGAAATTTCTAAAATGTGGTTAGGCAAATAAAAAAGAATGTGCTTTAAAGAATACTTTAGATAACTATATTTTTTAGACTGAAATCTTGAACTTCTTCAGATGATAAGCATCCCATATTATTTTGAGTTGTGATAACTACAGAACAGCAGATTCAGTCAATCTATATGTATGAGCGTTTTTAAAAGATGTTATCCTTTGAGAGAACAGACATTATCAAAATTGAGCAAATAAATGTTCATCAGAAAGCACAGAATTTTATAGCAGGAAGGGAACTGAGAAACTGAAGTGCTTGGCGAGACAAACCACTTACCCACCTCCACACCATTCTCCTTCCTAACATGTATTTTCTTTCAAGCTCTGTCCACCTAAGACACATCACATTTTTCAAACATGCAAACCAAAAATATTTACTGAAAATTATCTGGTCTTGTCCAAGATACTTAAAATACAGGGCAAGTAAAATAAACAGAGCCACTCTCCCTAAGAGTTTCATAAGGAAAATGGCCATAATTTTTAAGTATTTGCAATTACAAACTGTGTTAGGTGATACAAAGGAAAAGAATACACCGTGAGATCTCAGTTGAGATCAGAAAGGTAAGTGAACAGAAGTCAAACAGGCAAAGATGAGGTGAAACTAAGTTCTGTTAAGAGCCTGATGTACAGGCAAGCACAGTGCATTGAAGGAACTAAAAAGAAGTAATAACAGCTGGAAAATACTAATGGGAAGACCAGTATGAGATTATGAATAGCCACAGTCTTTATCAAAAAGCAAAAAGAAGCCAACAAAGAATTTAAATATTTGACGTTATTATCATTAGATTTGAATTTTGTCAAATACAGAGACCAGACTTCAGACAGGGAGGAGCGGCTCTCAAGGGGATGAGATAGGGGACTTAGGCCATGTTCTGGGCAAACGATGTCAGCTGGGTGCAGACCTAATGGAAGGAATGGAGGAGACAGAAGAAATTTAAAAAATACTCTATTTGGAAGAAAATCCATCAGGTCTTAGTGATCACCAACTGGGAATGAGTTAGGGGGAGATATCAAAGAAGGGCCCTATGACTTTTTATTCTGCAACCAGATGGATAATGGCTCCATCTACTGAAAATCAGGATCCAGAAATTTATGGGATAAACTACAAAATCCTGTTAAAAAAGGTTCAATTTGAGGTACATCTGTAGCATCCCAGTAGAAATAGCAAATATGCAGTTAAGCCTACAAGTCTATATAACAGAAGAGAAATTTACACAGAAAATAAAATTCAGGGACTCATCACTACAAAAATGGGAGATATGAAATGAAGCCATGAAGATAAATAAAATTACTTGAGTAAGAAACTGAGTAAGAAGAGAATGAAAATTCCCACACAGAATGGCAAGGAAAACAAACATGAATAGGCAATGAGAATCAACGAAGAGTGGCCAGGCAAACAGAAAGAACAGAAGCATGTGGTAAAAAAATAAGTGAACGTTTGATATTTTGAAAAGGAATAGGAAGTGACTGTGTCAAATTTTGCTGAGAAGAAATAACTGAATTTGAAATTTATCCACAGAACTTAAAGTCACAGAAGTCTATATAAACTTTTTTTTTTTTTAGTTTTTCTAAAACTGATGGAATTAAATTTTTTAAAAAAATTGTACTAATTAAAGGATCTAGTATGGAAATGGAGAAATGGACAGACAGCATATTCAGTGGCTTTCCATTTTCAGAGAATGTTAGAATGACAGGTGGTAAAACGAATTGACTGAACAAATATCTGTTTTGTTCTTAATTCTTTCTTAACCTGTACAAGACTGAGAATGTATACATGTCAATTCATACAACTAAGGGTCCAAAAATGAAGACACAGAAAAATCAAGTGATAATTAACATCAGGTACCTGACAGATGGTGACTGCAGCCATGAAATTAAAAGATGCTTACTCCTTGGAAGGAAAGTTATGACCAACCTAGATAGCATATTTAAAAGCAGAGACATTACTTTGCCAACAAAAGTCCATCTGGTCAAGGCTATGGTTTTTCCAATGGTCATGTATGGATGTGAGAGTTGGACTGTGAAGAAAGCTGAGTGCCGAAAAATTGATGCTTTTGAACTGTGGTGTTGAAGACTCCTGAGAGTCCCTTGGACTGCAAGGAGATCAGTCCTGGTGTTCATTGGAAGGACTGATGCTGACGCTGAAACTCCAATACTTTGGTCACCTCATGCGAAGAGTTGACTCACTGGAAAAGACCCTGATGCTGGGAGGGATTGGGGGCAGGAGGAGAAGGGTACAACAGAGGATGAGATGGCTGGATGGCATCACCGACTCGATGGGCATGAGTTTGAGTAAACTCTGGGAGTTGGTGATGGACAGGGAGGGCTGGCATGCTGCGATTCATGGGGTCGCAGAAGAGTCGGACACAACTGAGCGACTGAACTGAACTGAACCTGACAGATAGGAGAGCTTATCAAAGCATCTCCTGACACAGAGTCCCAAAATTTCTCCACATAGCTTTTCCTATCTTTTATGATCTCAAGAAACATAGTTGTCTTAAAAGTTATTTTTAGGGCATTTATTTTCTACACAAGAGTTCTCTTTTTTTTTTTTTTCAGGATCCCTTTAAACTCTTAAAAAAAAAAATCACTGAGTGCCCCAAAAGGCATCTGTTTATAGGCATAGTATCTATCAATATTAACCATATAGATAAAAAGATTAAGAAATATTAAAGTATTACTTATGTATTTATTTCTAAATAATAATAAACACATTACATGTTAAGATAAAAATACTTTTAGTAAAAATGATTATCCTTTCAAAAAGTCATTTAGTAAGAAGAGTGGCATTGATGTTTATTTTTGCAAAAGTCTGGTTTAATAGAACACAGCTATTTTTCTCATATCTGCTCCTGAATTCAATTTATCAATATGTGACTTAGGTTGATGTATATGAAGAAAATCAGACCTCACAGACATTTTCAAATTATTGTGTATATGCTTCTTCAATGCAACAGCATATCTCAACAACAGCTAGTTTCTTAAAGGTAAATTTCTATGTAGGATCTGAATGCATTTCAATAAATTTTTTACTCCCTGAACCTTAAAATCCATTGATCTACCTTGCATTTTGTATGGACTTTTTACCCATGCATGATTTCATAACATTATGCACTAGTTGAGAATTACTAGTAATTAAGTTACAAAATAATTGAAAAAGTCTATGTGTTAATAGTACCACTAATCTCATTAGCAAAATCTTTACATATTGGGAAGCTGTCAAGCTCAAGGTGATACACACAAGCCTTCCTAAATTCTAATTTTTACCTGAAAGCTTGAATTTTATCACTGACAATAAATACCGACAGTAGTTTTCCTTGAAGTGACATACCCACTTTGTTCATTCTGAGAAAACATCTCCCAAATGCCCAAATCTGAATAATCAAAGTATGTCAAACATTCTTTAAAGTTAAATGATTCTTCCACTTTAAAAAGTAGCTATTTTAGTTCTGAAAGAACTGTGTAAGTGGTTTTTCCTACTGTACTTTGGTATGCAAAGGAAGCACTATGTATGTACCTCTTATTTTGTTACACAGAATATTAAAAAGAATCAAGACTTAATAACACATCATTTGTTCTGCTTCATCAAGGACATTAAGTAAAAACTGCATTGCTTTTTTTTCTCATGAGCATGACAGTGAAGAATGTAATGACCAGCAGGTCAGACTGGGGCCATTGCCAGGTTTCGGATATGGACTCAGCATTTTTACCCAGCACTGCTTTAGTCCCAGCAACGTTCATGTTAACACAATAAAAAAGGCAAATATCTCATTTCATTAGAAAAACAGTTCTGACCTTTTAAATTCCTCTAAAACTGTCCCAAGTTCCCAGGAATCTGTGGATCCCAGAAAGAACTACCGGCATGCAACAGTCACTTTGCAATTAACCACAAAATGCCTTAAAAATTTATTCTAATGCATTTTAACCACATCCATATTTTTATTTATCTTTTTGATATAAATCTGTTCTTCATAAGACTAACCCATTTTTCTTTTCTTTAAAATATTTGGGGTTTTTTTCTATTATCTTTTCTAACATACTCTACTCAAAATATTCAAGAAACCACTGACTAGACATATTTGAATTATTTTAGCTAATTTTTACATTCCAAAGTCAGTCTCCATGACAGCAAATTACTCAAAGCCTGATGTTCTGAATAGATACCATTTATATAAGAAATATTTGCTTCATTTAACTCCTTTCTGTCAATTTGCTTCTTTTTACATAGTCAGTTCATTTCCATTTATCTCTGTGAGAGCTCAATTGTCTTTGATGACTCAACATTAAAAAATTCAAAAAACAGAAAATATGTGTCATTCATTTTAGCAAATTATAAGAAGCAAGAAGTATGTGATAAAAATGAAGACCATTTCCTAGTGAGATGTTTTTCAAATGTCAAGTGTCAAATAGAAATATATTGCTGTTGTATTGGGAAAGCAGAGGCCCCAGTTTTCTGCCTTGGGGGATAGTGGAAGTGGCTTTTTTTCCAAAGATGAAAGCAGTAAGGACATGATTCGTAGAGGGATCAAGAGTAGGCCATCAACAGATCTCTTCTCATGCCCACAATTTACATCTGTCACTTTCCTTCAAGTAATGGAAGCCCCGTTACTAAATTACTAAGAAACAATTCATAATAAAGTCTGTAAGGAGCAGTATGAACACAACGCTGTAGAGATGGAGTAGAAGGGAGAATGAGGGAGGGAAAGAGTGAAGGTGATATTTCTAACTAGATTTTCAACAGTCTGTAGGATTTCAACTGACTGCAGAAATTGTGAAGGTATCTCAAGTATAACGGGCACAAAGGAAAAATAAAATACAAGGTGTAAACAACAAAGATCTACGGCATAGTACAGGAAATTATGCCCACTATCATGCTTCTTTTAACCTGTAATGAAATATAAACTGCAAAAACACTGAATCACTATGTTGTACACCCAGAACTTATACTGTAAATCAACTATACATCAATAAAATTAATTAAAATAGTTAAGGGTTAAGGTGTGCTTGAGAATTGGCAGCAATCTAGGTAAGGTAGAGCCAATTTTAAAAGTTTTCAGATGTTCAAGCTGGATTTAGAAAAGGCAGAGGAACTAGAAATCAAATTGCCAACATCCACTGGATCATAGAAAAAGCAAGAGAATTCAAGAAAAATATCTACTTCTGCCTCACTGACTATGCTAAAGCCTTTGACTGTCTGGATCACAACAAACGGGAAAATACAGAGAGATGGGAATACCAGACCACCTTACCTGCCTACTGAGAAACCTGTATGCAGGTCAAGAGGGAAAAATACAGAGAGATGGGAATACCAGACCACCTTACCTGCCTACTGAGAAACCTGTATGCAGGTCAAGAAGCAACAGTTAGAACTGGACATGGAACAACAGACTGCTTCAAAATTGGGAAAAGAGTACATTAAGACTATATATTGTCGCCTTGCTTATTTAACTTACATACATTATACATCATGCGAAATGCTGCTGGATAAAGCACAAGCTGGAATCAAGATTGCCAGGAGAGACTTCAATCAATAACCTCAGATATGCAGATGACACCACCCTTATGGCGTAAGTGAAAAGGAATTAAGAAGCCTCTTGATGAAGATGAAAGAGGAGAGTGAAAAAGTTGGCTTAAAACTCAACATTCAAAAAAATTAAGATCAAGGCATCTGGTCCCTTCACTTCCTGGCAGATGGACGGGGAAACCATGGCAACAGTGACAAACTATTTTCTTGGGCTCCAAAATCCCTGCGGACTGTGACTGCAGACATGAAATTAAAAGATGCTTTCTTCTTGGAAGGAAAGCTATGACAAACGTAGACAGAATATTAAAAAGTAGAGACATTACTTTGCTGACAAAGGTCCATATAGTCCAGGCTATGGTTTTTTCAGTAATCATGTACAGATGTGAGAGCTGGACCATAAAGGTGGCTGTGCACTGAAGAATTGATGCTTTTGAACTGTGGTGTTGGAGAAGACTCTTGAGAGTCCCTTGGACAACAAGGAGATCGAACCAGTCAATCCTAAAGGAAATCAGTCCTGAAATATTGATTGGAAGTACTGATGCTGAAGCTGAAACTCCAATACTTTGGCCACCTGATGCGAAGACTGACTCACGGGAAAAGACCCTGATGCTGGCAAAGATTGAAGGCAGGAGGTTAAGGTGGAGACAGAGGATGAGATGGTTGAATGGCATCAATGATTAAATGGACATGAGTTTGAGCAAATGGGGAAACTTCGTATGCTGCAGTTCATGGGGCGCAAAGGGTTGGACATCACTGAGTCACTAAACAACAACAACAAATCTATAGAGTGAATAAAACCTCCTTAACCTCAGAGATCTGTGTTTCAATTTAAGTTACTTTCACTCTACTTTTCCATGTATCTGTTTTACATCTATAGAAACAAGATTAGGATCCCCAACTCTCCTACTGTACAAATTAACTGTCAGAATCAATTTATATATTCACAAGTATTTTAGAGCTATGAACTAAGTTCAGTTCAGTTGCTCAGTTGTGTCTGACTCTTTGTGACCCCATGAACTGCAGCACGCCAGGCCTCCCTGTCCATCACCAACTCCCAGAGTTCACTCAAACTCACGCCCATAGAGTCGGTGATGCCATCCAGCCATCTCATCCCCTTTCGTCCCCTTCTCCTCCTGCCCCCAATCCCTCCAAGCATCAGGGTCTTTTCGAATGAGTCAACTCTTCGCATGAGGTGGCCAAAGTACTGGAGTTTCAGCTTCAGCATCAGTCCTTCCAATGAGCGCCTAAGACTTATCTCCTTCAGGATGGACTGGTTGGATCTCCTTGCAGTCCAAGGGACTCTCAGGAGTCTTCTCCAACACCACAGTTCAAAAGCATCAATTCTTTGGCACACAGCTTTCTTTATAGTCCAACTCTCACTTCCGTACATGACCACTGGAAAAACCACAGCCTTAACCAGACGGACCTTTGTTGGCAAAGTAATGTCTCTGCTTTTTAACATGCTCTCTAGGTTGGTCATGACTTTCCTTCCAAGGAATAAGCATCTTTTAATTTCATGGCTGCAGTCACCATCTGCAGTGATTTTGGAGCCCAAGAAAATAAAATCTGACACTGTTTCCACCGTCTCCCCATCTATTTCCCATGAGGTGATGGGACCAGATGCCATGATCTTAGTTTTCTGAATGCTGAGCTTTAAGCCAACTTTTTCACTCTCTTCTTTTACTTTCATCAAGAGGCTTTTTAGTTCCTCTTCACTTTCTGCCATAAGGGTGGTGTCATCTGCATATCTGAGGTTATTGATATTTCTCCCGGCAATCTTAATTCCAGCTTATGCTTCTTCCAGCCCAGCATTTCTCATGACGTACTCTGCATATAAGTTAAATAAGCAGGGTGACAATATACAGCCTTGACGTACTCCTTTTCCTATTTGAAACCAGTCTGTTGTTCCATGTCCAGTTCTAACTGTTGCTTCCTGACCTGCACACAGGTTTCTCAAGAGGCAGGTCAGGTGGTCTGGTATTCCCATCTCCTTCAGAATTTTCCACAGTTTATTGTGATCCACACAGTTGAAGGCTTTGGCATAGTCAATAAAGCAGAAATAGATGTTTTTCTGGAACTCTCTTGCTTTTTTGATGATCCAGCAGATATTGGCAATTTGATCTCTGGTTCCTCTGCCTTTTCTAAAACCAGCTTGAACCTCTGGAAGTTCTCAGTTCACGTATTGCTGAAGTCTGGCTTGGAGAATTTTGAGCATTACTTTACTAGCGTGTGAGATGAGTGCAATTGTGAACTAAATGAACTAAAGTATTCTGTATATTTTAATTTATATATATGTATTTATGTACATACACATATATATGCAAATTTTTATACATGTACATGTAATTTTACTATATCTGGTTAGAGAAAAGACAGGAAAAATATAGATGCAGTAGGACCTTACTGCATTAAATAAAAAGATGATAGAAACTTTAACCAAGGTGATACCAGAAGTAAACTAAACACAATGCATTATGATAAAATTCTTTTCCTAAATACAGTAGTACTTCATTGAAATATGTAGTCTTAAAATTCAGCAAATTATACAGAAATGTAAACCAGAACCTTATATTAATAATCAAGATTGATACAAGCTTGTGGAAAATAGGGCAAGTTATTTGTAATACTATACACTGAATCTTACATATCAGGTAATAGATAATATAAAATTTCTGTAGTAATTTTAATTACTAGTTAAATTGTACTCAATATTTCTATTGGAGTTACATGTTTTAATAAATAGTTATTAGTTCCTTTTACATAAAGATTTAATTTTAGATTCATAGCATAATACAGATAAGAAAAACCACTCACCAAATAGCTAGTAAAAGGCAACCAAAAAGTGTTTGTATAACTTCAATCAGTTCACTTTGGTTTAACATTTCATTTTTAACTCTTAATTTGACATACATAAATGCATAAAAGTGACCAGAATTTTAAAATTAAAAAAATTAGAAGCAAAAGTAGAGTACGTAGTCTTTATCTCGGGGAAAAAACTATTTAAATGGAAAGGCTTAAGATTTCACATATTACTACACCAAGATGCATGTTTTTAGTTTACAGTGTTTTATCAAATCTAAATTAAGCTACTTTGGTGATTTTCAGGCTTAAGGGTTTATAAAATGAATTTTGGATTTGCATGTAACAACATGATTAGAAGTGCTTTTGTAGCTAATTTTAAAATATTAACATAAAAACAATAACAAATTAAGTTGTAATTCTGAAGAGTAATTTCCAGGAAATAATCACAGACAATTTTTCTTCTTCTGGCACCAGTCATGTAACTCCTTAGAAGATAAAATCCTTTCTCACTCTTTAAAGGGTCACAATGACCCACGGCTCATCAAGTTGTAGGTACAGACAACTTTGGTGAATTTTATGTACAATTCCAAGATATCATTTCCCTTAAACATAGCAACTGGTGCGGAACAGACTGGATCAGATGACCTGGGCAGATACTGGGCCACACCTAATGGAAGTTCTTAGATTTTTTCACCCTTTAGTAGCCAAGTCGTGTTCGACCCTTCACAATCCCATGACTGCAGCACGCCAGTCTTTCCCGTCCCTCACCTCCCAGTGTTTGTCCAAGTTCATGTCCATTCAATCGTTGGTGCCATCCAACCATCTCATCCCCTGTTGCCCTCTTCCCCTTTTGCCTTCAATCTTTCCCAGCATCAAAGTGTTTCCCAATGATCAGCTTAGCTTAGATACTTCCTTAAGATAGTAATATTGCTAGCTAGATTACTCATATTCTGTCTTAGCAAATGAGTGACTGAGCTTCTTATTAAAAAAGTGATGATTAGGCTACTTGAAAGGACTGACCAAATATGTAGTTCTACAAGATCAATGATAACGGTGTAACTCTAGATATGGGAAGAAATAACAAGAGAGAACCATTTCCTGGACCACAACAGACCAGTAAAACAGGGTGTCCAGATGCTCTGGGCCACTGTTAACAGGGCCGAGCCCAGTGACAGCACCCTGAGTGGCCTGTTAGTGAAGATGCCTAAACTGAAAAAGAGCGTTCCTGGTGCGCCACTGGACGTACTGGTCTTGTAATAACTCCCAAACCCTGGTTAAAATTAGGACCAAAAGGGAAGGAATTGAAAAATAAAAATGTTGCCCACCAGCCAGTCCCATAAGAATCAAGTCATTACCCACTGCAGCCACTGACCTGCAATATACCTGACACGGAATTCGTGGTGAGATATGGATGAACCGCTCTAAGAAAACTGGCAAGAGTGGCCCACAGGAGGTATTTCCAGGAAAAACACTTTATGAACCTGGATTCTTGTATATTCCCATACTCATAAAAGCACTAAAATCATTAACTAAGGTACCTGTTCCTCAGAACAGAGGTAAACTTCTACCAAACGCATGCTTGAATCACACATACGCCTTCATCTAAATCGCATATATACTGGCCTTCCCCTTCAGCTCTTCAAAACCGTTCTCAAAGTTCTGAGACTGTCTCCTGGGTTATAATCCTCAAGTTGGCTCAAATATAATTTTCCATTTCTTTCTTACGACTACTGATTCATTTTTTTCTGTTAACAATATTTATATGTGAATTATATACATACTATGTATATATCTGTGTGTATAAAGGCATGAACAACTACTGATACAAGAAATAGTATGAATAAATTTCAGATGCATGAAATGAAAAAAAAATCCAGATTCAAAAGGGTATGTATATTATTATTTTATTTTTATGGCATTTTGAAAAGGGTAAAACTGTAGGGATAGAAAACAAATCAGTGTTAGCCAAGGCCTACAGATTCAGGGAGCGGGTATTTACTATAAAGAGGCCCAGGGGGACATTTTGTGGTGATTTAAGTATCCTATAACTTGACTATGGAGGCTTCTATATGATTATATACTTATTAAAAGTCATAGATCTGTACACCAAAAAGGGTTAATGTATACATATTTGAGTATAACATACTAATATATATCTTATATATCACATATTATATACATTATAATTATACTTGCAAATTATATTTCAATAACTCTGACTTAGAAAATGCAAGAGAGTTCCAGAAAAACATCTATGTCTGCATTATTGACTATGCCAAAGCCTTTGACTGTATGGATCACAATAACTGGGGAAAATTCTTTTTTTTTTGGGAAAATTCTTAAAGAGATGGGAATACCAGACCACCTGACCTGCCTCCTGAGAAATCTGTATGCAGGTCAAGAAGCAACAGTTAGAACTGGACATGGAACAACAGACTGGTTCCAAGTTGGAAAAGGAGTACGTCAAGGCTGTATACTGTCACACTGCTTATTAAACTTATACGCAGAGTACATCATGCAAACTGCCAGGCTGGATGAAGCACAAGCTGGAATCAAGATTGCTGGGAGAATTATCAATAACCTCAGATATGCAGATGGCACCACCCCTATGTCAGAAAGCAAAGAGGAACTAAAAAGCCTCTTAATGAAGGTGAAATAGGAGAGTAAAAAAGCTGGCTAAAAACTCAACATTTAAACAACTAAGATCATGGCATCCAATTCCATCACTTCAGGCAAATAGATGGGGAAACAATGGAAAGACAGACAGACTTTATTTTGGGGGCTCCAAAATCAGTGTAGATGGTGACTGCAGCCAGGAAATTTAAAGACACTTGCTCCTTGGAAGAAAAGCTATGACCAACCTAGACAGCGTATTAAAAAGCTGAGACATTACTTTGCCAACAAAGGTTCTAGTCAAAGCTATGGTTTTTCCAGTAGTCGTGTATGGAAGTTAGAGTTGGATCAGAAAGAAAGCTGAGCGCCAAAGAATTGATGCTTTTGAACTGTGGCGTTGGAGAAGACTCTTGAGAGTCCCTTGGAGTGAAAGGCGATCAAATCCATCAATCCTAAAGGAAATCAACCCTTAATATTCATCAGAAGGACTGATGCTGAAAGTTCCAATACTTTGGCCATCTGGTGCAAAGAACTGACTCATTGGAAAAGACCCTGATGCTGGGAAAGATTGAAGGCAGGTGGAAAAGGAGACGACAGAGGATGAGAATGGTTGGACAGCATCACCGATGCAATGGACTTGAGTCTGAGCAATCTCTGGGAGTTGGTGATGGACTGAGAAGCCTGGCATGCTACAGTCCATGGGGTTGCAAAGAGTCGGACATGACTAAGCCACTGACCTGAACTCTGACTAGAAAATTATTCTATGATAATGATCTAAATTATATTATAAAATTAAAATTATCTAAATATTCTAAATAATTAATAATAATTATCTAAATAAAAATTATCTAAAAATTAACTAAATATCTTCAGAGAGAAGAAATTTAAAGGTGAATAATTTCCATATTTTAATCAAAGTAAAGCCTTAAAATCAATGGGACTACATATCTTATAAATGAAAAACATCTCTTATGGAAAGGCAATCAGAACATTTACCCACCTATCTGGGCCTTTTAAATAAAATAGATCCTTCCCAAGAGAGAGTTAAAAGAATTTCTGTAAGAGTTCATCCCATCAAGAAGGAAGGAATAGAAAAGGTATAGAAAATGTGCCAATACTTTTTCTTAAGAATTCCAAAGAAAATGATACCATTTAACAATTAATAGCAAGTTGTTTCACTCTGACCATTTCAAACACTCTCAAAGAAATAGAAATATCCACAGATATGACTCTCTGATAAATGATGTGACATTTCATCATTGCTCCTGCTGAAAGTCTCGAGATATGATTTTTCTAGTTTTATTTGTTAGTCCTGTGAGTATGTGAATATTGTTTGTGTTACTGAGAGACTATATTTTATAACTTAAGAAAAATGGAAGTAACCTGAAACTTTGGTATATCGTATGGTAGTTGCATCTCATTCAATTCCTGGATACTAAAAAATTAATCATACTTCTGAACTAGCCCTCCTAGGATTGGTTTATATAACACTGCTGATCTTCTCTTGCTCCTACTCATCAATAATTTGCATTTGTGGGCACAAAGCTGTTTCAAGATTTTGGCTCCCACAGCTCTACATTTAGCCTCCTTACGCAAGTGCTAGGTAAACAAAACATTTTTGTTCAAACATCAAGGATGAGCCAAATAAATACTACATTCATTCCAATGCTCCAGACATTCCATTCAATAAATTTCAAACAGTTTTCTCTTGGATCCTTTAACTAAATTTCATCAGTGTGTACTTAAGTGTTTTCAAACATATCAGTTCAGCTTGTGACAAATTTTACTTCTGCCACACTATTGGCAATGTTCAATACAAACACATGCACTTGAAAATTAGGACATATTTTCCTCTGGGTAGCATATTCTATTTTCATTTTTAACCACTTTTGAGACTATGCTAGTGTCTATAATTGAGAATTCTCACTTGCATGAAACAGATACGAGAGCTAGAAACCATCACAAGTTATGGGAAGCAAGCAACTGCAATCAAAGTCTGACAATGTAGTTTAACTTTTATTACAACAACAGAAGAACTTTAAGGATTTTCCAACAACAGTTTTAAATTTCTACATCACTGAAACCTATGCCAATAAGGCCCTTGAAAAAACAGGTGATAAAATTATTAGGAGTATGTACATCCAGGTTATGGTTATCCACTGTAGTGGAGAATGCACGGATCTTAAGCCTGTCTCCAGTCAAAAGTAACTAGAGCAAATCCAGGTATCTAAAATTATCTAGAATTCTCCTCACTCCTCATATCACTGTGGTGCAACCTTCTACACTCAAATTCTCACCAGGAGATAAAATTGCATTCTTTACTCATGAAAATTATAATATAGGCCTTTCCAGCAGTGGAAGGAAGGAAGAGAAGAAGGGAAGGAGACAGGGGGCTGACCTAGAGCTCACACAATTCTAAGACAGCATTACATTTATTCACTACAACTTAAATTTAATATTCATATCTAGAAAATAGAACTTTCTAAAGAGTTGAGGTGAAAAGCAGGTTTTCAATTACTGCAGTTGGATAAACATTTATTTAAAATTATAAAAATATATATATACACACACAAAAAAATTAAGCACTTATCCCTTAAATCTAAGAAACTTACTTAGAACCATTGAGATTGGTAGACAAATAGCTTTTTCAGAGAAGGCTATGTGGATCATAGTGCATTCCTTTGCAAATTAAATAAAATGTGGTTATGTTTTGGGGAAAAAACCCTATCTTTCATTTCACATCTTTTCCATTTCTGTAAGCTATCCCTACCTTTTCTGTTGTGGATCAGGAGAAAATAGTTTTATATTTCTCATGTGGAGTCATGGCATTTGGTTAGATTTTAATTTGTGTTTAACCAAATGCGTGGCTAGAGATCTCTTCAAGAAAATTAGAGATACCAAGGGAACTTTTCATGCAAAGATGGGCTCGACAAAGGACAGAAATGGTATGCACCTAACAGAAGCAGAAGATATTAAGAAGAGGTGGCAAGAATACCCAGAAGAACTATATAAAAAGATCTTCATGACTCAGATAATCGTGATGGTGTCATCACATACTTAGAGCCAGACATCCTGGAATGCAAAGTCAAGTGGGCCTTAGGAAGCATCACGATGAACAAAGATAGTGGAGGTGATGGAATTCCAGTTGAGCTATTTCAAATCCTAAATGATGATGCTCTGAAAGCACTGCACTCTATATGCCAGCAAATTCAGAAAACTCAGCAGTGGCCAAAGGACTGGAAAAAGTCAGTTTTCATTTCAATCCCAAAGAAAGTCAATGCTAAAGAATGTTCAAACTACTACACAATTGCACTCATCTCACACGCTAGCAAAGTAATGCTCAAAATTCTCCAAGCCATGCTTGAACAGTATGTGACCATGAACTTCCAGATGTTCAAGCTGGATTTAGAAAAGGCAGAGGAATCAGAGATCAAATTGCCAACATCCATTTGATCATTGAAAAAGAGCATTCCGGAAAAACATCTATGTCTGCATTATTGACTACGCCAAAGCCTTTGACTGTGTGGATCACAACAAACTGCAGAAAATTCTTCTAGAGATAAGAATACCAGACCACCTGACCTGCCTCTTGAGAAATCTGTATGCTGCTCAAGAAGCAACAGTTAGAAATGGACATGGAACAACAGACTGGTTCCAAATTGGAAAAGGAGTACGTCAAGGCTGTATATTGTCACCCTGCTTATTTAACTTATATGCAGAGTACATCATATGAAATGCCAGACAGGATGAAGCACAAGCTGGAATCAAGATTGCCGGGAGAAATATCAATAACCTCAGATATGCAGATGACACCACCCTTATGGCAGAAAGTGAAGAAGAACTAAAGAGCCTCTTGATGAAAGTGAAAGAAGAGAGTGAAAAAGCTGGCTTAAAACTCAACATTCAGAAAACTAAGATCATGGCATCTGGTCCCATAACTTTATTGCAAATAGATGGGGAAACAATGGTAACATTGAGAGATTTTATTTTTTGAGTTCCAAAATCACTGCAGATGGTGACTGCACCCATGAAATGAAAAGATGCTTGCTCCTTGGAAGAAAAGCTATGACCATCCTAGATAGCATATTAAAAAGCAGAGACAGTATTTTGCCAACAAAGGTCCATCTAGTCAAAGCTATAGTTTTTCCAGTAGTCATGTATGGATGTGAGAGATGGGCTAAAAAGAAAGCTGTGCACCAGAGAACTGATGCCTTTGAACTGTGGTGCTGGAGAAGACTCTTGAGAGTCCCTTGGACTGCAAGGAGATCCAACCAGTCCATCCTAAAGGAAATCGGTCCTGAATACTGATTGGAATGACTGATGGTGAAGCTGAAACTCCAATACTTTGGCCACCTGATGGGAAGAACTGACTCACTGGAAAAGACCCTGATGCTGGGAAAGATTGAAGGCAGGAGGAGAAGGGGACGACAGAGGATGAGATGGTTGGATGGCATCACCAACTCAATGGACATGAGTTTGAGTAAGCTCAGGAGTTGGTGATGGACAGAGAGGCCTGGTGAGCTGCAGTCCATGGGGTTGCAAAGAGTTGGACACGACTGCACTGAACTGAACTGAGTGGCTCACTGTCCCCTCCCTTCCAAAGCTCACCACAGTTGTTTCTGCTCCATCAGCCTATGACAGATGGCCAGGAAACCAGAAAAGTCCATCCGTCCTTCTGTTCCCTCCATTCTACATTCATCCTCAATGTTGCTACAGCATCACTTAAGAAATAATAGAGGAAGTGTTACACATGCAAGTAAATACAGAGAAGAAAAGGAACACAGAGAAGAAAAGTAACAGGTATGCAGAGGAGGGTGTCCTGGATAGGACTCCTGGTCACAGAAACAAAATACACAAGGTCATTCAGCTAATGCAACAGCCTCCCACGATTTCCAAGAAAGATCCTTCTCATGTCTCATACCAGAGACTCCCCATCCCCCCTCCTCCCCATGCAGTCAAGTTTCTGTCCTGAAATCCAAGGGCTCTGGGAAACCTAATTTAATCCTGGTCATCCAGGGATCAAGGGGGTGTTCTTTCAAGAAATGAAGATAGGACATATTTTACTTAGCAGCTTATTATTAACTTTGTATATAACTTAGAAGATTTAGATGTAGGCACATAGACGTGTGGGTCTCCATTTGGATTCAGTTCCCAATTAACAAATATTAAAGTTAGCTCTTAGTTCAACTATGCATAAGCACACATTCGTGGACACACACACAGTCACCACAGTATGGTCTAGATCAGAGCTTTCCACAGCACATTAATATATTTTAAATGGGGATACTGGCATGCCTATATATTAACCTCATAGCTCCCAGGGAAGCCAAGCAGCGCCCAGTCTAGAAAACACTCTGACCAGTTCCCTGAAGCATCAAGCAGCCTCGTTCCTTTCTGCCATCACCACCACAAACAATGCCCTTTTGTAAATGTGCTAGAACATAAACTTCATAAAGAAAAGGATTTGTGTCTGTTTTATACCCAGATGCACACACAAGGTCTTAGAACAAGGACCACCACAGATTAGATGCTTGGGGGTTATTTGTTAACATAATGAATCTTATGAAAAAGTTGGTAAGCACTGATCTATAGGAAGATATGCAAGAGGGGAGAAGAGAAATAAGTAAATTTAAGAATGCTCTTGAGTAAATCTAACCAGTCAGGCAGATTCTCCCAGCATGCCCCAAAGATGAAAGAAAATGATAAGAACATCAAGAAACAGCCACTTGCAGGTTTGGCCAAAGCACTGATGTTATTGCCTAAGCTTTAAAGGGAAATGCTCCATGTGGCTGATTTTATAATGGGAATTAGGCTACTCCAAATAAGACACGTGTTCTAAGGATTTGGCAGTGATGTCATATATCTTTTCTGGCGGCAAACTTAACCATCGCTTAGCAGCCAAAAATTTTTCTTTTAGAATCAAAAAATACAGAAAGATCCAGAAGCACATTTTTTTAAAAAATAGTATTCTTTTTCCTCTTATCTGTAACAGTTTCTAACAAGTTCTATCTGAAAACCAGCTGGTCCTATGCTGACAGAGGTCACGTGTGTCTACTCAATAGAAAGTTTTTTTCCCCCCTTAACAAATGGTCTAGGAGAGAGAAAACTGAACTGCTACTGCAACATTTAAAACTCTCATGGTCATTCAATTATATTAAACTACAACATTTACAAGCTTATTTTTGTTTTGCCTCTATGATGACAGCAAATATGTGACTAGAATAATTTAGTACTTCAAGGATTCACATTTCCATCAGTCAGAAGATATTGGATATTGGTGAAAAATAGGGCTACAGTTGGTAACTTAGATATTTATTATTACTGATGAAATTCAGTCCTCATCCTTTAAAAGGGACTTTCTATTTATTAATACATTCTGCTACATTCCAGTAACAGGAATGTTATAGGACTATTATTTTATTACTAGTAGAAAACCTCTGTATTTCTTCTTCCAATTTATTTCTACTTTTACTTACACAAAGGTGTAGGGATGAGTCACAGCACTATTTCCCCTGCTTTTTCTTCTGACCTTTGGAGCTATCCGTGGGATGCTAACTGAACTATCAGCAAGATGCCAGCAGACAGGTGAACTGAGCACTGTGTGTCCTTTCTTCCTTCCAGCAGTCAAGTGCAGTCCTTTCTGAAATTGCAGGAGTCTCTCATGCATATAATTTGTGGCTTCCAATGAATTTGAACTTCATGCTTGAAGTGAAGCACAAGTGATTTAATTCATGCACCTGTATCTGGATTTTTTCCAGACATAATGAAATGGGTAACTACTTCAGGATTTACCTGATACACACTGCAGCCAGGCATCAGAAAGGCACTGGCTGGCATATTTGGGCAGGAAAGGAACAACCAGCTTTCAGTAGAGATGTGACAGGCATCTGGCTTCAGCCCTTGAGACAAAAACTTGAGCATTTTCAGCTTCCAAGGCCAAGCCCTTTGACTTCAATGATGTACAATTTTCTCATTACACACACAATTGTACCCAAAGGAATTCCTGTCAGTTTTCTAATAATTTTCTCAGTTTGAAATAAGACCTTGTTTTTAATTTAAAAAAAAAAAAAGATTTTTGTCGTGTGATTGTTTTCAGCATCAAAACACAGCACAGAGAAGGAGAACACAGTGGAAGTGACAGCAAGGCCTCAGAAGAGAAGAAAGGCATTTTGAAAACAAATGCAAATTTTCTCCCCTTAGTAATTATAAAAATACAAGTAAGCGTGCTGCAGTCAAGTATTGGAGTCTCTGGCTAGAGACACTTAGAAAGTAAAAGAGAAAATATTGCTTTGGCCCTCTGTCTTTGGTGCTAAGATTTCCATAATTACTAGTGATGGGGTCACACAAACCCTAACCAAGATGAATCCTTAGCATACTCACATAGCCCAGTTTCTACAGTCCACAGTTTCCACAAATCCTAGTCCACATGGAAACTCAATAAAGGCACAGCAGATAACTGCTCCATCTTCACAAAGATTAGAAGTGTTTCACATTCAGTATTTTGTTATGATCAGCATTTTAATAATGACCCAGGGTTGTTTTGAAAGCTATTTGCTATTCATGCACTATGTTATACTAAAGACTAAATTTGGAATGTTTCCTCTCCTCTCAAACAAATACTCCCAATATTTGTTAAGTGTAGTAAACCTTGAAATGGACCCAAACTGAACATAATATTCCGACAAACAGAAGTGAGGCGGGCATGGTAACATGATAAAACTGTTTAATTTAATATAAGGACTCATGGGTAAGTTAATCCAAAGGACAGTGCACTAGAAATTCTGACAGTGGAATAATAAGTCCTACTAGCATCTTTATGTTTCTTTCATCATGTCCATTCAGAAGTCATAAGACTCCAAGACTTTAATTCCCTCCTCAGGAGCAGAGGGAAAAGGCATGGCTCTGTCATGTAATAGCATATGACCACAGGGAAATCAGTTGACTAATCTGTGAAATAAAAGAAAGGTCCATTTCACTTATGTTTTCATTCACCAAAATACATTTGATATTTACCATCACAGACAAATGTTGAGCAAATTGTAAGTTATAAGAAAAGTGAATAGAAAATGTAGGAGAGCACTGAACAGGAAGATCTCAACTAACCAGAGATATGGTTAGAAAAGGTCTCTTTAAGAAAGTATCATGTAAGTCAAGACCAGAAAGATGAGTGGAAAACAGATGGGTGGGAGAGAGCTGATAATATTTCAGGTACGGTTGCAGCATGTCTGAAGATCCTGAGTTGGGAAAGAGTATGGTACTTGAGAGGAGCCAAAGAAGGTAAGATGTGTTTGAGTGTCGGCTTTCCTCCAACCACGGCTGAGGTTTTGTTTTTATTTAAGAGAAATGAGAATCCACTGAAATCTTTCCAGTGAAATTATTATCAAATTGATTTTTTTGAAAAATAGCTTTGGATCAGTCTGAAGAAAGACTGGAAGAGATCAAATGTAGAAGCTGAAATTTAATTATGGGTTACTGCAATAATTCTAAGATTGACTTAAGCATAATGACAGGGTAAACACCAATTTTTTGTTGTAAAACTGAATGGAGGATGGTGGTGACTGACTTATGGGAGACTAGGTAAGAAGAGATATGTCTGGGGAGTGGAAAGTAAAAGCATCCATGTTCAGCTTTAGAAATGTTTGTTTGAACCATGAAAATCTAGTCCAAAAAATGAATTTAAGACATCTCAGCATGTAAGTGGAAATTTAATCCGAAGGAATAGAATCCAAGGGAGTACTAAGGGAGTATAGAGAAGAAAAAATACCACAGGAGACTAAGAAGTTACTGATTTTTTTAAATTTTACATAAGACTGGAGGCAAGAAAGCGAAGGAAGGGATGTGTTTTTAAAAGCCACGAATGGTCAATATCTTGAACTCTGTTAACAGATCAAGTAGCATAAGTGGAAAATTGGTTACCAGCACAAAGTAATTATGACGACTATAACCAGAATATTTTCTATGAAGCAATACTGCCCAATACAATGTTTTGAGGTTGAATGTTTTTGCATCTGCACCATCCAGTAGCCGCATGGGTCTACTGAGCACTTAAAAGAGGGCAGGAAGCTGAGGGACTGTGTCGTTAATTTTTTGAAATTTAATTAGCATAAATAGTCACAAGTGACAAGTGGCTACATACTGGATAGCACAAATGGACTGCGGGGAAAATGTCAGATTTTAGTAGACTGAAGAATGAAACTGGCCATTAAATGTAATTTATTCAAGAAGTTTGCCTCCAAAGTAGAAGAGTGAAAAAAAGCAGACTAGAAGGGAGTATGAGATTAGAAAAGGGTTGCTTTTAAGCGTGAACCCCCTTTAGAATATTCAAAGGACAAGCAGAGCGTAGAGGGCAATAAGTTGAAGGTACAACAGGGAGAAGAGGACTTCATCTTAGAAAAACATCATAAGCAAAGGAAAAAACCAAATATGCATCAACAGTGGTCAACTTGCATATTTGGAGGTAAAAATAATTAGGGTAATTGCTCTGTGGAGTCTTCTATATACTCTTCACAATAGGAGAAGTTCTCTGGCTGACAGTGTACAGAACAGTGATAGGACTGGGGGACTCTGTCATTCACTGCTGGATGGTTTTTTACCTCTTCCTAACTAGTCCACATCTGAGTTTCACCAGCCTGGCTTACACAATTGTTGTGGACATATTAGATTCCAAGGTATGATGTGACAAATAGAGGAAGAGCTGCCTGCCTAAAAATATCTCACGAAAGGAACTGAAACTCACCCTGTATTTCCTACCAACTGAGGCTATCCCTGTGATATTTGGGGGGAAAGATGCATCTCTCAATTAGGATAAAACATCAAGTAAACTACAATCACTGACCTCACATTAAGATCAGTTAATTAATCTGATTCAATCTTTAACAGATATTACCAAAAATGCAAATCTGGAAAGAAATATAAAAGTTTCTGGTCATGGAGGCTCCTGGAAACTACTATGTCCTAGGCTTCTGGGTGGCTGGAGTCAGTTCTGACTTTGAGAGACAGGCTGAGATGGTGCCAGCAAAGGACAAAACCCTGAAGCTAAAACTTGGCTTATAGTTATTATTTTTTTGGTTTATAATTATCTTTAGAGACCATCTTCCAAATTGCATGGCACAATCTATATATCCAGTAGATACTGGATCCCCATAAAGCACCCTCCAAGGCAAACAGTTAGTTTGGAACTAAATTCACAGAGAATAGATGTGGCAGGCTGAGGAGGAAATGCATAGATCTTCTTGCAATGGCTTCTAACAGCTACTATGGAAAAATATCAAAGTGATGCAGTAACTTTTACTAAGGTTAAATGCAAGGGTAAAGACCAATGGCCATAATAGGAGGACCATGAAATGTGAGTCCAATAAACAAATCAGAGTGGGAAAAGTGAGAGTAAAACAGTGACTTAGATGACAGGGTCTGAAAGTCGTGTAAATAGGAGTAAGAATTAAAGTTGAAATGTAACAAGCAGGGCAAAGCAGGGGTAAACCCAGAGCGCCAGCGTGATGCCACCTCATTACTCAGCTCTGTCCAGCTGTCATTTATCAGCACCCAGTCTCACTGAACCTTAATTCTCCCCCGCTTCTTAAGGGAACCACAGAAGCTACTGACACCAAAAGGAAAACCAGAAGCCAACACCCACGCCATTCAAGTCCAACAGTGTGAAAGACCAGTGTTAGTCTTCCAGTCATGTCTGACTCTATGCAACCCCATGGACTGCAGCCCACCAGGCTCCTCTGTCCATGGAATTCTCCAGGCCAGAATACTGGAGTGGGTTGCCATCCCCTTCTCCAGGGGATCTTCCCGACCCAGAGATCGCACCTAGGTCTCCTGCATTGCAGGCAGATTCTTTATCATCTGAGCCATGTGTTATTTTTAGAGTAATATTGGGTAGCACATGGCCATGTTCAACAGGTTAAGGGGGAAAAGTGACCCTTGGAACTGGGATAATTTTAACAATCAAAAACCTGAGTGTGAACACACAGTGCCACAAACTAACCCCATAAACTTAGTACTCTTAAAACAGTTTACATTCTATTATTTAACATTTATAATGAAATAGTTAGAATTCTTCTCATTAAATTATCCCAGTTCAAAAATACAGTCTAAAATTATTCAACAGACGTTACCATAGTTTAACATATGCTTCTTCTCCACTTACAACTGCTCTGACCCTAATTTAATCCTTCTCTTACTTTTTTAATAAGCTAATTCTTTTTCTCGCAGAAATGTAATAAAACTGCATCTAAAACTTTGTTTTAAAAGTATAATTAGACATTAACTAGCCCATTTGCTAAATATTCTCCAAGTTGATAAGGAAGAATATAATAAACTTTTCTCTCTTATTCACTGAGTATCAAAATATTCATGTGCAAACCAATGGCCATGATGAAGGCTTTCAAGCATACACTTGAGTTAATAAGTCATAACGCTCTTTATTGGTCTCTGTATTTTTAACTTCTTCCATATTTTCAATGATTAATGATGATGAGTAAGCTAATAAAATCACTAGCTTGTAGAAATCTAGTAATAATTTTGTAAGATTCACCATCAATACATATGTGTTACTATATGTTAATTCAAGTGTGTTAATTCAAGTCTCAGCATAGTTTCTGTAGGTCACAAACCCAGTGGCCCACGACAGAAGGTTTTCTTCTCTATAAATATTTTGTGGAATATGCTATTTTGAGCTCAGACCAAAATGTAAGTGCTCATATCATCTTAATCTATGTCTTACTTAGACAAACTTTATTCATTGGGAAGAAATGCATTTATTAACAATTATGAAACCACATCTACATATAATTTTTCTAGTCAGTTATAAACTGGTTATTACTATTTGTAAATTTCTTTATAACCACCATATCCACAGTGTCCTTGTTCCACAATATTTCTCAGTTGACTATTTTGGCCAATTTTTTCAAAGGATTCCCATGAAAATGTTTACTTTACTGGGTCAGTAGTTTTTAATTTGCAAATCTTTATCTTTCTTTCAGGGAAACCCACCCTGTTCATAATGGTTTGCCTCCAGAATATAATGGTCTATAAATGTATTACTTACTTACTTGTAGGAGTTCCAAATTTAGCAAATAAAAATACTGCATGGGACTCAATTATATGAAAAAATGTATTCATTATTTACCTGAAATTTGAGTTTAAATGAGCACTCTATAACTTATCTGTCAACTCAAGGGAATGGCAACCCACTCCAGTATTCTTGCCTGGAAAATTTCATGGACAGATGAGCCTGGCAGGCTATAGTCCAAGGCGTCACAAAGAGTCAGACACAACTGAAGTGACTTAGTACTATGAGTCTGATCATTTTTATGAACAAAGGGTACAGACTTCTGTTTCCAAGTTCCTAGAAATTTCTCCAAGGAATTGCTGAATTATAAATCCCTATATTTTCAAGTTCCTGAGATTGTCTCTGGAAGAGTTATTCCAAAGAGATGTCACATACAAGAGCCTGAATAGGAAAACTCTTCCATTCTTCAAAATGGGCCAAGTTACACTGTTTCCTGTAGCTTTTCTCTTGATCAGAGCTCTGTTTCTTATAGATTTGGTTACTTTTTCTCAGATGTTAAATAAAAGTAAAAGACACTTGTTCCTTGGAAGAAAAGCTATGACAAACCTAGACGCTGTTATTAAAAAGCAGAGATATCACTTCGCTGACAAAGGTTCAGTTCAGTTCAGTCACTGAGTCGTGGTTCAACTCTTTGTGACCTGATGGACTGCAGCACACCAGGCTTCCCTGTCCATCACCAGCTCCTGGAGCTGGCTCAAACTCATGTCCAGAGAGTTGGTGATGCCATCTAACCATCTCATCCTCTGTCACCCACTTCTCCTCCTGTCCTGAATCTTTCCCAGCATCAGGGTCTTTTCCAGTGAGTCAGTTCTTCGCATCAGGTGGCCAAAGTATTAGAGCTTCAGCTTCAGCATCAGTCCTTACAATTAATATTCAGGACTGATTTCCTTTAGGATTGACTGGTCGGATCTCCTTGCAGTCCAAAGGATTCTCAAGAGTCTTCTGTGGTACCACAGTTCAAAAACATCAATTCTTTGGCACTAAGCCTTTTTTATGGCCCCAACTCTCAAATCCATACATGACTACTGGAAAAACACAAAGGTCCATCTAGTTAAAGCTAAGGTTTTTCCAGTAGTCATTCTATGGATTTGAGAGTTGCGACCACAAAAAATGGCTGAGCACCAAATAATTGATGCTTTTGAACTGTCGTACTAGAGAAGACTCTCGAGAATCCCTTGGACTGCAAGGAGATCCAACCAGTCAATCCTAAAGGAGATCAGTCCTGGATATTCATTCCAAGGACTGATGCTGAAGTGCCCATACTTTGGCCATCTGATGCAAAGAACTGACTCACTGGAAAAGACCCTGATGCTGGGAAAGATTCAGGACAGGAGGAGAAGCGGGTGACAGAGGATGAATGGTTGGATGGCATCATTGTCTCAGTGGACATGAGTCTGAGAAAACTCTGGGAGATAGTGAAGGCCAGGGAAGCCTGACATGCTGCAGTCCATGGGGTCACAGAGTCGGACATGACTGAGCGACTCAACAACCACCACCCCAGGTGTTAGGGACTAAATGCTGATGATGTCTCTTCAAAATGCATATGTTAACATTTGCACTTCCATTGCAATGGTATTTGGAGACTGGTTTTTTGAGAGATAATTAGGGTTAGATAAGGTCATGAAGGACCCTCAGGATGAGATTAGTGCCCTTAAGAGAGATGAGAAGACAGGAGGTCTCTCTCTGCTCTCCACCATGTAAGGATACAAGGAATAGACAGACGGCTGTGCATAAACCAGAAAGAAGCCCTTTCAAGAACCCAGCCAAACTGGTACCTTGATCTCAGAATTCCAGTCTTTGGAACTGTGAGAAATCAATGTTGTTCAAGCCATTCAGCCTACAGTATTCTGTTACTGCAGCTCAAACTAAGACATGAGACTTAACAGGAAATTCACTTCTTTACACAAATATGTGATAATATCCTTTAAGGATTCTTTATCAAGTTCTCACTGAAATATCCTAAGGACATCATATTTAAACAATTCTACCACATGCTTACTTTTTACAGACCTCTCTTCAGAACACTCAAGCATTTCTCATTCTCCTGGGAGAGGGAGGTGGGGCAGAATAAACTATTAAAGTCACTGACAAAGACAAAAATTAAAGAAATGAGAAATGTAAAATAAATTCCAATAACCTCATTTTCCAGAAGCATATTTGAAAATGTACCTTTTTAGAGTAAAACAAAAAGCAGGCTAACCAAGTACTATTTCATTTAACTATGAACATATATCCATTGCTATGTAATATATGTGCCCATTTATGTCATATAGATCCAAAGCTGTGTATGTGCATGTATGTCCAGCCAGCAAGGGGCTGGACACCAAAAGAGACTAGGCAAGGTAGGAAAATCAACTTCATAGGGAGGTGTAGAGCTGGGCGTGTGACAGCCAGATACAAGAACAGAAAGGCAGATGCCAAACGCAAATTCTCCAAGTAGGAGACTGAAAGTTCATGAACGACTTGGACACAACACCAGCCAGAACTACAAAATGTTAATGCAGGACCTAGTGTAGGCCTGCAAATGACGGACACTAACCCACGTGAATGGCCTCCAGTCATCATGGAGAACACTGGAAGGCTTAATGTCCACATTTCCATCAGTTTTAAACACACAGTCTTCAGCAGTCATTTATGCTTCTTTAGATTCCACTGAACTCTGCACAATGCTTGTGCATTAAATAAACACTGGCTATCAATGTACTCATGTTAATGTCTGACTTCTCACTATATACCATTTTCACACATTATTTTCAAAAATGTCTGTGATTTACATTGCAATAACAATTCACATAAAAACTTTAATGCATTATCTCTATGCTTTGTCTCAAATACAAAGGCTAGTTGAACAGTAGGTAGAAAGTAAAAAATCATGTGGATTAAACACACAGCCATAATTAACATTACATTTTAAAGACTGTATCTGCTTATCTAGTTTGGTTCATCTCTATGTATTACTCTGGTAACTGCTGACATAGAATGAAATAAAAATGACAATCTTTTACGATATACCAAGGAACCTGATGCAAACATCTGACTTCTCTAGGCAAAATATAACAGGCATTGGCTATCTCAGCTCTTTCACAGGGACTGGGAAATGTGCATCAATGTTCAAAAATAAAACTGAAATCAACAGTGATCTGATGCTGTCTAGCCTGGAATATATTTCAGACCAACAATGTTATTACTGTTCTCAATTTGATGCAGGTTTTTAATTATTGGTTGAATTTCAAAACATAAGAAATCTGAAATTAGAAGAACTTCAAGGTACTAAGAACTGATTATCTGACATCCACACAAAACCTGGCTTAATGTGGCACCAGAATGCCATCAACCACACATTAAATGGTGATGGCCCTCACAAGCCCCATCTAGCACTCCCTGATATAAGAGGAAGCATCTGCTCACTTTAGGAGGCAGGAAAGTTTTGGAGCTTTTCCACAGACCTATCTATATCTATTTTGATATGTTTCTAAGTATATTTATACTCCTCAATGGGGACAGTTTGGTTTCACAGTCATCTGAGACACAAAGAAAGCCTAGGATAATGGTCAAGGTTTCCTTCCAGATAAGATATGCATCACTCTTATCAGTCATAGATTGAGTGAGTCTAGATTTTAACCCATGATGATCAAGTCACAGTATGACCTGTTATTTAAAAACAGCGTAGTTTCATAAAATTTTATCCGAAATCAAAGTTGAAGGTCAGGATGGAGACAGATATAAATATCGTAGTAAAAGGAGAAAGATACTGAAATGGCTCATACAAATAATGCTAATGAACATCATTTAGGGATTACCAAGTGTCAGGTACTGAGTTCAACACTTTGTAGAAGAGTTTATTTAAACTTAAATGGGTACTGATAGATCCACTGTGTGTGTAGGAAAGCATGGCTAAAAGATATTAACTAACTTACTTGTCACATACCAGTAAGTGAAGCTAGATGAAACCTAGATGAGTCTCCATAAGCCTGTATCCTTGAGCGTTAAATGGTTGTATTATTATCACACTGGCTACTGATCATGTATGTGTATTTTATCCTGCTTCAAGTTATTTCTTCTTCCCACCTAAATACTATAGTCCTCCAGTGTGCCCATTCTCTCATGCAGTTTAAAAGATGTTTAAAGACTGAGTCACTTCACCCTCTTCTGGACGAGATGAGAAAACTAGCAAGGCCCATCTGTCATTCATACCATTTTTCTCTAAAACCTCTTGTGATTCTCGGTAATAATCCCCAGATGGAAGTCATTAAAGTTTAATTTGTATGCATATGTGACATCTTGCTTTTCAAAATATTTTTGACTTTACTCTTTCCATTACTGAAACTAATTGATATATATATATATGAGAAATAACTAATTAAAATGAGTGTAAAGCAGTTTTCTCAAATATAAAACATGCTATAAAATGCTAATAAAACCATAAGAATATATGAAAACAAGTCTGTCAATTACAAAATTAACTTCAGATGGGAAAGTAAATATCATTTATCCTCTACAATGTCCAATAAATGACTTGTTTGGCAGCTCAATGCCTTATTGCTTAATATTAATAAAATTTCGAGAAAAATAGTCTTTCTTTCATAAGGCCCACAGAATAAAACTTTGAAGATGATAATTATAGTTATAAATTAAATTGGAAAGAAAACCTCTAAGTAGCTATTTGCTGGGGCCATATTGTGATTATGATTAAATAAACATAAATCACTAGTTGGCAAATTGTATCAGAATAGAAGAGCTCCCTTCTCATATATGAGCAACTCCTGGCTAAGTGATAGGGAAAGGAGAGGATGCGATTTAGAGGCACAACCTATTCATCAGGGGAGGCAGACACAGTGAGTAAGTGGGCAGAACCAAGGTGGTCAGACAGTTCTGGTTGTAAAGAATCAGAGAGACACAGGGAGGCCATGCCTCTTAACTGGAAAGACTCACGGGTAACATTTACTTGGAGACCCAAATGAATAAACAAACTGCTTTGACTGGATTTTGTACATTCTTTGCAAGGAAAGATTAGAAAGCAAAGCCCTTGAACATTATCAGCATTTTTAAACAGAATTAAGTCAAACTATTTTTCTGCGTTTCTGAACTTTTTATTTAAGTCAGGGTCTTTCTGGGATGGATGACCATTTATGAACATTTTGTCATTCATTTCTTTACTTGGTCAATTAATTCCTTTTTCTAACAAATATCTACGAAATGTACATTATGTGCCAAATAATCTTTACTACTGTCTGAAGATAAACCTGCTCTCATGGAGCTCATCATCAAATGTAGAACACAAATAATGATTTGAGTACAATTTTGATAAGTTCAACGCAACTATAAACTGGAAACTCTGGGCCAGCCTGAAAATCACCTTTCAGTAAATGCAAGACACAGGCCTCAGGAAGTCATTTGTGCCCCACGGGGTGTGGACACAGGGAAGTTTCTGAGTCATGAAGAATGCAACTCAGGAGAATCTCCCAAGTGATTCTAAGGACATGTCCTTAATCCCAAGGACTTAAATGTGACCACCATTTCTTCTTGCTTCCTTGTTCTCTAGATAAGCTTCCCAACTAGAAGAAAGTAATATTTTCTTTTGAAAAGTGAACACCATTCATCCCACAATTAGGAAAACTGGATAAAACTAACATTGCTGATAGAAGGATAACATTCTTGTATTATTCTTGAGATTGTGGGTCCCTAGTTCTTTTTTTGTGAAAGGGCTACATATTTTCCTATTGTTTGTCACCACTCTAAATGTACATACAGTGGAATTTGCTGACAATAACACCAAAGGGACAATGAGACAGACTAGGGCACAGGAGAAAAGTAAAACTTCGGAGTAGAACTGGCCAAGAACCTAAGAGTCACTGAGGTTTCCCTTCTCACTGGAAGGCCAGGACACCAGAAGAAGGATGCGGCTGAAACAGAGGAATGTCGCAGTAAATGTCACAGAATTTTAAACACCGTCTTAGGAGAATCCTAACAGTACTGAGAATGATAGCAAAGTTTTTAATAAGATAAACGTTATTTTATAATGTTTTACAAATCCACTATACTCATGTGTTTTTCAGGTCCAGACCAAATCTGGGTTTATGGCATAATACTTTCATTCTCATCTCTCTGGCTGACAAACTCTGGATCTGAGGAAATGGACTTTCATAAACAAACTTTTTCTCTGTGGTTATAGGTTGCCATCATTTAAGTAACAGTCATATGCAATAATTCCTCCTCCGAAATCCAAACTCCTCGTCACAAAAATATTTATTTACTTCCTATGTGTGAGGCTTTGTACAAGCAAAAAAAAATTTTACATTAAATAATGATAGCAGCAATATTTCCTGAGTGTATATAATGTGCTAAGACCCATGTCAAGCAAAAGTTTACCTATTTACTCCTCAGAACATTACAGGGCATGTACTTTTTATTTTCTTAATTCTGGAAAAGCAGCTAGAGAGGTAAGGAGGGGTATACTATTTCAACTTAAGTTTTAAGTTGAACTTTCTATAAATTTTAAATTGAAACATTAATTTACATCAATAAAAATTCAGTAAACCATGAAATATCATCAATTTATTTCATGCATCCAAATTAATAATGTGGTAAAATGTGGGAAATGTTTATCATCAGTGAAATAAAGTAGCTTACTCAAGGTTAAATATCAAGGGTGACTATGACTGCAGAAGTTGCAAAGGGAAAGTGATGTAGGGGCATACAATACAAAGGACCATAGCTGGAGAAGTTGGGCTGCCTTCCAAAACAGATGCCCAGATAAGGCATTCATCTTCCAGATATACCACAATTATGCCCCAGCATCTGCCATAATAATTCAAAAATTTTATTTTATTGATGTTCCTGAGTTGATTGGCAAGTAAATGCCAATTTATGTAACTTAAACTCACAAGAGACTTTCCAGAAGGTCCATTTATTAATTTATCATGAGAAATATCTCTGCAAAAGACAGTCTAATTGAGTGAGCCTGACCAATTTATTGATAAGTAAGTTATACAGGAAGAAAAGCTTTCAAGAAGTGGCTCTTAAGCAAGTAATGGGCTAAATTGTGTCACCTTTCTCCAATTCATGTGCTGAAATCCTAACTTCCAGCACCTATGAACTTGGCTATATTGGGCCTTTAAAGACGTAATCCAGATAAAATGACACCTTATGGCGGGTCCTAACCCAGTGTTACTGGGTCCTCATATGAAGAGGGATGGCCACACTGAGACACACCAAGAATATTGAGGACACAGAGGAAAGAATGTATGTAAAGACACAGCAAGAAGCTACCATCTGCAAGCCAAGAGAAGTTCAGAAGAAACCAAACCTGCTACCACCTTAGTCTTGGACTTCGAGCCTCAAGAACTGTAAGAAAATAAATCTCTGTTGTTTAAGTCATCCATCTGTAGTATTTTCTTATAGCAGCCCTAGCAAACTAACACACAAAGGAAAAAATAACAGAAAAAAAAATTAGATATATAAATCAAAATTTTAGTGAACTCAAATTCGAAGAGTTTGAGACATTTTTCTAGTGAGAATATACCTGGCCCTCAAACCGAATGTGGGCCCCACCTCATTGCAAAGGCAGAGAACTTATCTTGTCAGAAAGTGTCTGATTCAGCCTTCAAGCAGAATTTTTAAAAAGAAAAAATGTTGGTGCTTGCTGAAGGTAGAGCACATACTCTGTAGCTACATTCATCCCACTTTGGTAAAAAAAAATTTTAAGAAATTCTAGTTAAAGGGATTTGTATATTTTCATGTATTTCTGATGATCCCCTATATCTTGATTTCCAATATTTAATCTCAGACACCACTCTAACATTTATGATTCATCTCTTACATCTATATACAATCTCTAAGATAAGCATGGCTATAAATCAATGTTAAGATTAGTCTCATAAAATCAAAGTACTATCTAAAGTTTTCAGAGAGGCAAAGTCTATTCAGAAGTTTCAAAAGAAGATTTTCCTAGAAAATGTTCTTGAAGAATGGGTAAGAGTTTAATAGAAAGGAGATTTAAGGACAAGTTATTTTAAACTGGGGCTTCCCTGGTGGCTCAGAGGTTAAAGCGTCTGCCTGCAACACAGGAGACCTGGGTTCGATCCCTGGGCCGGGAAGATCCCCTGGAGAAGGAAATGGCAACCCACTCCAGTATTCTTGCCTGGAAAATCCCATGGACGGAGGAGGCTGGTGGGCTACAGTCCACGGGGTTGCAAAGAGTAGGACACGACTGAGCAACTTCACTTTCACTTTATTTTAAACTGAAAGAAACTATAAAACAAAAAGTTTTTACTTTAATGATGTAACTGAGCACAACCTCCCTCAATGAAATTGTACAAGGAAAAAACAAGGGAACCAGGCTTTAAGTGGAAGACATATCATAAGGGTCCCTGAACAGCAGAGTAAGAAAATTTAGCATGTTTTGGAAAACAATAAACCAAAAGGTGGTACAACCTTTCCACGAAACACTGTTCAGCATGAAAAATAAACTACTGATGTCTTCAATGATACATTAACCGAGAACTTCCAGATGTACAAGCTAGATTTAGAAAAGGAAGAGGAACCAGGGATCAAATTGCCCATGTCCCTTGGATCATAGGAAATGCAAGGGAATTCCAGAAAAAAAAAAAACATCTACTTCCACTTCACTGACTACACTAAAGACTTTGACTGTGTGGATCATAGCAAACTGTGGAAAATTCTCAAAGAGACAGGAATACCAGACCAACTGGGAAGGGAGTAGGACAAGGCTGTATGTTGTCACTCTGGTTATTTAACTTATATTCAGAGTACATCATGAGAAATGACAGGCTAGATCAATCACAAGCTGGAATCAAGATGCCAGGAGAAATATCAACAACCTCAGATATGCAGATAATACCACTCTAATGGCAGAAAGTGAAGAGGAATTGAAGAGCCTCTTGATAAAGGTGAAAGAGAAGAGTAAAAAGGCTGGCTTGAAACCCAACATTCAAAAAACTAAAATCATGGCATCCTGTCCCATCACTTCATGGTGAATAGATGGGGAAAAAATGGAAACTGACAGATTTTCTCTTCTTGGGCTCTAAAAACACTGTTGACAGTAACTGCAGCTATGAAATTAAAAGACACCTGCTCCTTGGAAGGAAAGCTATGACAAACCTAAACAGTGTATTAAAAAACAGAGACATCACTTTGCAAACAGAGGTCTGTAGAGTCAAAGCTATAGTTTTTCCAGTAGTTATGTATGGATGTGAAAGTTGGACCATAAAGAAGGCTGAGCGCCAAAGAATTGATACTTTTGAATTGTGGTGCTGGAGAAGACTCTTGAGAGTCCCTTGGACTGCAAGCAGATCAAACCAGTCAATCCTAAAGAAAATAAGTCCTGAAAATTCACTGGAAGGGCTGATGCTGAAGCCAATACTTTGGTCACCTAATGCAAAGAGCCAACTCACTGAAAAAGACCCTGATGCTGGGAAAGATTGAGGACAGGAGGAGAACGGAGTGACAGAGGATGAGATGGTTGGATGGCACTGTTGACATGAGTTTGAGCAAATTCTGGGAGATAGTGAAGGACTGGGAAGCCTGGCGTGCTGCAGTCCATGGGGTCACAAAGGGTCGGACACTACTGAGTAACTGAACAGCAACAACCACAACTTGGATGAATGTTAGACATTATGATGAGTGGAAGAAGCCAATCTACACCACTGCATGCTGCAGGATTCCTTTACAGGACATTCTAAAGAAGACACAACTTTAGACAGACTATCAGCAGTTCAGGTAGAAATGGGAGAAGCATATGACTACAAAGGGATCACATACAGGATTTGGTGGGGAGGGGGGCAGTGATGGGACTGTTCTGAATTCTCATCATGATGGTTTTTATATAAATCAATACATGTGTCAAATTTTGTAGAACCATACATTAAAGAGGAAAAAAAGTCTACAGGATGCTTTTTAAAATAAAATTACTAAAAATTGTGAATTAAGACACCAACTTCCATAAAGGAAAGAAAAATGGATGTGAATAGAGTATTTAAAAATAATTTACAGAATTAAGCTAATAGTTTCGCCTAAAGGAAGAGGGAGAAAGAAAGAAATCAAGATCAGGATTTTACACCTAAGCAGAAGGGTAAGTATTTCTGGTGATGTTAAAAAAAAAAATAGTGAACTGAGAGACAGGGTTTCATTGAACATGAGGAAAAGGATAATTTTGGACTTAACATACCTGCCTGCCAGAAAATGCTCTTGAGACCACCACCGACCGGTTGAAAATATGGATCTGGAACGTAAAAGAGAGTTTTCAAAGAAAAGTCAAGTTGGAAGACAGATTTTTAAAGTCCACCTGCTTAGAAGTGCTAATTGCAAGGACAGTCATAGAAAAGTTCACACTCAGCAGGAAACACAAATCACCATGATGAAATCTTGGGGCTGTCAATTCTATGAAGGAGAAGAAGTTCTAATGAATCCCTCTCTGAAAGCACCAGCCTCGCAAGTGCTCTTCTCACGTTATCTTAGGATATTCATTTGGCATTAATTTTTTTAAACCGGTATGTGGTCACTCTAACCAACTGTACATGAATTTGAGCATTTACCACAATATGTGTACCGAGCACACCTACAATGAACAAGATAGTGCTAGAAGATATCATGCTACTATTTATTCTTTGGAAACAGGTCTAGGTTTTTATTAAATTCTAGGTGTCTAAACAGAATAAATGAGCCAGGTCTTGGAGCTGCTAGCTCATTCTTGTCATGAACCAAGGTGATAAATGCAGGCACTGAGCATGGAGTGGAGACGCAGGGTCCAACGTCTCACTGAGTGGATTTCAGGCAGATGGAACTGGGAGATTTCTTACTACAGTACTACATTTCTCTCAGAAAATGTGCCCTGAACTTCACTAACATTTCATTACTTTTGTTATAAATAATCTCTAAAAGCTCCTCTCCTTTCACGATATGAATCTTGACCAGAAGCCTGCATCTTATTTCCTCATTTCTCCCCTGCTGCTGTGCACTGTAAGGATTCACGCTCATTGAGTCAACCCTCTACAGAGTCAGGCTGAATTACCTGGTCAGAACCATGGAATTTTCAAGAAATTTACTTTTCACATGGATGTCCTTTTGTATAGGAATCCTTAGAAACAACTGAGGAAAGCCCTTATCCTGAGGTGTGATGAAATCTTCAGAAAATGTATGTTGGAGACAGCTTTAAGACACAATAAGTAACAGAAAACCATTTTAGAGATATGCCATCATGCTTACAAAAGATGATAAATATTATAAAACAGAGTCTTGGTTAACTACAAGTGCTCCAAAATAGAAGATAGCATATATGAAAATGTGTGTAGGATGACAGAAATGCAATGGATAGATTCCCAGAGCAACTGCCCTCCCTCTTTTCTAAAAGAATACTGGATACTATAGATTAGTTTGTCTGAATTATGCCTTTCTTCTAACTGAGGAGTTAAGAAATCAAAGCAAAACAAGGAGAACATAATTTCCCAATTCCTTTGAATCAAGGGTTCTGGAAGGCAAATTAGATCCTCCAATCACATGCATGAAATTTGGAAGGCAGCACTAAGGCAGAAGCTATCTTCCCATCACGTTTTGTCTGTTTCAGATTGAAAACACATGAGGGAAACAAAGATTTCTCAGCAGCAATGAAGGAGCACCCTTTCCTGTCCCTACACCACCTGACATACAGTCTCTAGCCCCGTGTGGTCACTGAGCACCTGAAACGTATCTTGTGAAAGTGGAGATGTTTAGTAAGTATAAAATAGTTTGAAGTATCTGTACCCAAAAAAAAAAAAAAGTATTCCATCAATTTTTATATGGATTATTATTCTTTGAAGTGCTTCTATTTTCTATTTTGGCTAAATAAATAAATATTCACCTGTTTCATTTTACTTCTTAAAAATGAGGCTACTGGCAAATTTGAAATTACAAATGAACCTCTGAGTATATGTCTGTGACACGGCACTGCTCCAGCTAGGAAGCAGTGCATGGAAAGAAAGTTATGGGGTGAATCAGCTTTGGGGCTTCTCTACCCATCCACCCAGTCCCTGGTTGGCAGCTCTGGCCATTGGTTCTCTAGCCATGGGGATGTTCAGAGGCCATGCGAGTGGATTCCCGATTCTGGTGTGGTTCCAGGAACACCCTCAGAAGTGGGGCTTTCCTCAGGAGTCACTCCTGGACTATTCTAGGAGTCACTGCCACAGGTCCTGCTTAGAATCCTTCCCTTCAGTCCTTTCTGCTATTTTGTAAACACCCAATTCTCTTTATTATATTCCTTATCCCTTCTTATTTAAAATTCTTAGCATGTTTGCTTTTCCTTGCACTGAACCTTGACTTATTAAAAAACCAGAATAGCTTAAATAGTAGGAATAATTTTAGGAATGAAACTCCATTTTTTTTTTAAAGTTTCTGAGGGGAAAAAATCAATTCGGATGACAAACCTTGTAAAGTTATGAGAATATCCCTAGTCTGTGATGTTGAGGGCAGTGTGTCCATTCTTCTTGTCTGAATATAGCACTTATAACACCTGTATTTGCATATTCCAAACCAAACATCAACTCCGAAAATCCTCCAAACAATTTTAAAAGATATTTTCGTACAACCATAACACATTAAAAAAAAACAAAAAACAGGGTTTAAAAAAAAAAAGACTCCAATAAAGGAAGAAGAAATGAGGTGAACTCCATCTGGGACATGAACCATTCCTTGGCCAAATCTGATTTCCATGATAAGGGCTTACAAAATTGCTTGCCGTTTTTCTCATTTTCAGTATATCTTGAGGGTATCAAAGTGGTGACCTCCCTTCCTGCGTTTCTGTGTTTCTGTTGTAAAAGTGATTTATTAATCTGTCTGGTTATCACTGGTATCATTCTATTTTGTATACAGGTGGTTGCCTATTTCACACGCAGGCTGCTCCATGCAGTGCAAGTGGGCATTCGGTGATGGTATCACAGCCTCAGAAAACTGCTGCCCTCATTGGTGTATCTCACCAGGTCTGCTTTTGCAGTCGGAGCAAACGCATGTTATCCCCAGCCATGCAAGGCTTGAGGAGGAAATTAACAAAGCACCAGTCTCTACCTGCCACAGTGAGGAAGCATAGGAGTTGTATGAAGCCAGAGGCAGTACAATAATCACTGGGACACACACGGACGGACACACACACACACACACACACACACACACACACACACACACACACACACACACACACACACACACACACACACACACACACACACACACACACACACACACACAGTACATCCTTTAAGATAAGTTCATTTTTCACCTATCCTACCACACATTTGACAGTATGCTAAGGGATTTTTTTAAAAATAGTATTTTGCAAAAAAAAGGCTGGGAATTGCTTATTAAGATTTCTAGGTTTTTTGGTGATGCTTTTCAATCTCACATTTTAGACTGAATTAACCTAGTCTTTAGGTAGTTACATTTCTTGGGATGGCTTCAAGTGCAGAAATGTTAGGATAATAGCTCACAGATTACTTAAGTACAGGCAAGAGTAGGAAGCAGGGATCCAGTGGAAGGGAAAGGACTACAGGTTCCTCTGTGACTTTCAGGCCTGGGCTCAGCCTAGTTTTAGGCTGAGAAGCTCTCATGTTATCTGACAGACCTAGAAATAAACTGATTTTTGTATTTGCTATTTTACAGAAAGGCAATTTCAGACCTCAAAGAAAGACACAGATTTGCTTATGATAAAGAAGAAAAGGAAAAAGAGGAAAGATACAGGAAGAGAGGGAGAAGAGTTGAAATGCAGAAAATGATGGGAAGATAAGGAGAAAGAGAAGAAGACACAAGAGAGGAAACAAATTTAAAAAGCAGGGAAGGAAGAAGGGAAAATACAGAATGGAGGCTGAAGAGAGAGTATTGGCAGGCAATTTGGGAAGAATTAATTTTTGTTAAATATTCAAGTGTTGTGTTCTCCTCCTGTGTGAACGAGTACTCATCATTCCGTAAGACACAGACTATGCACAAGGAAGAATGACACGATGGATTCCATTCTCCATCTGCCCCTCACACTGCAACCGGGACTAACAGAAGATCCTGGGTGGAGGAGAGGAAACAAACAAACAGAAAATCAATGAGTAGGAAGCTGAAAACTAAAATACTGCCTGCCATATCTGTAAACAAAGGATGCTGCGGCCATCAAGCCAGCACATGACGGCCACGGCGGGAGCCCTGTAGGACTCAGGATGGAGACAGGACGTTCCCACTGCCAAGCCCCTCCAGCAGTCAGCCGCTGCAGCCACCCCTGACAGAGTACCTTGGAACCTCACGATGGGAAAACACGTGCTATTAGCCCCAGAGAGCTGAGGTACACGTGAAAGGAATGATTTCTGAGCCCAGACTCTTGCATCTCCCCATACATATAAACAGAAAGGCGCTAAATTCCTTAACTTGCGATGATGTCTGGTTTTCTTTAAACAAGAGCACTTCTTTAATGCTCCAACCACCCGGTTTTGTTGCAGAAACTCCCATATATCCTGGCTCCCCTCCTTTCTCTTGGAAGCAGCCTCTCAGAGTTATCTGACATACTCTCTCCCAGGCTAGAAGTTCTAAGAATGTCCACCAAACACAGTGTTTAACTCTCAGCTTTTAGGTTGTGCATGTTTTTTTCAGTCAATAAAACTGCACTACAATGCCCATTCAATCTAAACTTGGCAGAGGAGGGAATTTACAGATTTAACAGTAGGGTCGATTTCATTCCATGTCCTAGAGCAAAGTTCTTGGAAAGCTGCAGCTCAACTACAACTGGGCAGGGAGAGTGACTAAAATAAAGCAAAACAATTTTTTAAAAAAAGCAATTTTGTGCATGAAGACCCCAAAGAACCTCAAATCTTCTTTTCCACACAGATGCTTATCACAGCAAACCTGTGACCTAGAAGACATCCGTGAGTTAGGAGAGCCCCAAGCTGCAAGTTAACAGAATTAAAGAGAGAGGGAGAGTATGTAACTTGCAGACTAATGTGAACGGATGCAACAAGGAGAAATCTGCATCAGAGGGAACTTTTGAATGATTCACAGAAGATGAGGCTGCCTCACAGTTCTTTATGAAAGTCAAGAAGGAAGGAAGGAAAAACGCAATGTGCTTTTTGAACATGTATTATGTACCTTCACATGTAATTCTGACAACAGTCTTGTAATTCTGAGTGCCATCACCCCAAATTTCTGTTGGACAAACATAAATTTATTCAAGATAACTCAGTTGGTATATATTAGTCCTGGAATTTAAGTGGAGGTTTACCATATTTTATGTTGGATGTATGATACGTTGCGCTGACCTGGGTTTCATTACTATTTGCTAAATGTTCATTCAGAAGTATTTACTGAGTTCCTCTTATGTGTCAATGTACTAGATACATGCCATACATTAAAATCACAGAGCCTATGATCTAACGAGTAAGACATAGCATTAATACTACATGTTATGAGAATGTATAAGAAGTGAAATCTAAATTAGTCTGAGAAAATCAGAGAGGAGGCAACATTTAAGATGAAATCTGAAAGGTAAGGAATTAGGGAAACTAAGGAATAGGGTGGCCAGGTAAAACAAGACACCCAAATACATCATACTTGGACTAAATACAGACATACTTGGACTAAAATGTTATTTGCTGTTTATTTGAAATGCAAATTCAATTGGACATCCTATATATTTTTCCTAAATCTAGCAATCTCACTAAAGAAAACAAGGAAATATCTTCCAAGAACAGGAAAGAACATGTCTGAATATACTGAGTGCAACACACACAGCAATTCAGAGAAAGTAAGAGGCCAGGGAATCTGGAGCAGAGATTGGGAAGGGGAGAGGAGGTTTAGACTGTGATTCTGTAGAATGATCTCAAGAACTGCTTTCTAAGCCACCTTAAGAGTTTGGATTTTATCCTAAGAGCACTAGGAAAGGGAAGCTATTGTGTGGTTTTAATCAGGAGAACAAAATGGTCAAATTTTAATTTTTAAAATGTCACAATGGCTAAAATGTCAGTCATAATAGATTTGTACAGAGCAAAACTTAATTGAGTTTGATATGGTAAGACAATACGGTAGCTTGAATTAGGCTGCTAACAATTGAGAATTAAATGGATATTAGAAATATTTTGGAAGTGGAATGGGCAGGACTTGATGTATGTGTATGTGTGTATGTATATGTACATATGTATGTATACATAAGGCTACTTTATTACCCTCTCAGAGATGGCTTATCCTGCTTCCCAAAACTCTTTCCCTCCGGCCCCACTGGAAAACCCTCCTTCTTTGGGCATCTACAACCCCCGGACTCTCAACGCCGCATGCTGCCTCTAATTCTGTTCCCAATACTTCTTATCTCTAGAAACATCTCTCTGATTAGCAAACTTTACTCCAACCTCAATCTTTTCTCAGAAGTGCCCTTTCATTTCTTACCTTGAGTGATATTTAAACATTCCTTGAGGCAACCTCAAGTGGATTTTTTCCTTAAATTCTGCCCTTTTTTTTTTTCAGCCATTCCTCCTCCTTTCTTACTAAACTACACTGGCCCTTGGAAATGAACTCCTTTTAGGCATAACATCATTTCTAGTGACTTTAAACTCCTTATTGGATAAACCGTCCCAAAGGGATTTTAAACTGGTAACTTCAACCACAAACAAAAACTCTACACCTTTACTTTTACCTCCTAAGTTATCAACGTCACAATTATACATCTTTTTATGTCTATACGTAACTAGTATAGTTTTATGTTAAGAGAGTTTTGCCTTGTTTTTTTGTTTTTTTTTAACTTATTTCAGTGCAGTTGTCTGGATTTGCCTGTCAAACTAATTATTGGCATTCTGGGGAAGGTTTTCTGTACTATATAGTATTGTTGGATTAGTGTCTCTGTAGGGGAATGAGGTCCAGGGCTTCCTATTCCACCATCTCTCTGAAGTCATCCCTACAAATCTACTTCTACACACATGTTCTCTCTTGTTGAAAATTAGAGGATAAACATTTTGTATATTTTTCAATATAAAATACACGGCACTGTTATATCAAATTAACCACACTACTACACACCTATTAAAATAGAGAAAATCCACAACACTGACAATGCCTTATGCCGGCAGGAATGTGGAGCGAGAGGAACTCTCATTCATGGCTGGCGGGAAAGCAGTACATAGAGTCCAGCCGCTCTGAAAGACCGCTTCTTACAGAACTAAACATACTCTTACCCTAGGACCCGACAACCGCACTCCCTGATATTTATCTGAGGGAACTGAAGACTTATGTTGCACAGACATGTTTACAGCACCTCTAGTCAGTTTTCACTACAATCCCAAAGAAGGGCAATGCCCAAGAATGTTCAAACTACCACACAATTGCACTCAATTCACACTTACACATTGCTGTGAAAGAAGTCAATCTGAAAAGGCTACCTGCTATCTGAACCAACTATATGACGTTCTGGAAAAAGCAAAATTGTTGGGACACTAAAAGATCAGTGGTTGTCAGGACTTGGGGGTGGGGGACATAGGATGAAATGACAGACACAGACAAATTTTTTAGGGTGGTAGAACTACTGTAATGGTGGATACATGGCATCATAGGTTTGTCAAAGTCCTTAGAAAATACACCAAAAGTGAATGGTAATATAAGCTTCAGACTTGGGTGATAACGATGCATCAACATTAACAAATATTCCACTCTGTGGGGGATACTGGTAAGAAGGGAAACCATGCAGGTGTGGAGGCAGCAATCTATGGGAAATCTCTCTGCCTTGCTCTCAGTTTTGCTGTGGATCAAAACCTGCTCTCAAAAACAGACTATTTTTAAGAGTCCATATGATTAAATATTATGGAGTAACTAAATGATTTAATTATAGCAACTCTATCAGATCTAATCCCTTGAATCTATTTGTCACTGCCACTGTATAATCGTAAGGGATTTGAAATGCAAAAAGGCAAAATGGTCTGAGAAGGCCTTACAAATAGCTGTGAAAAGAAGAGAACTGAAAGGCAAAGGAGAAAAGGAATGATATACCCATTTGAATGCAGAGTTCCAAAGAACAGCAAGGAGAGATAAGAAAGTCTTCTTCAAAAAAAAAAAAAAAGAAAGTCTTCTTCAGTGATCAATGCAAAGAAGTAGAGGAAAACAACAGAATGGGAAAGACTAGAGATCTCTTCAAGAAAATTAGAGATACCAAGGGAACATTTCATGCAAAGATGGGTACAATAAAGGACATAAATGGTAAGGACCTAAAAGAAGCAGAAGAGATTAAGAAGAGGTGGCAAGAATACACAGAAGAACTATACAAAAAGATCTTCACAACCCAGATAATCACGATGGCATGATCACTCACCTAGAGCCAGACATTCTGGAATGCCAAGCCAAATGGGCCTTAGAAAACGTCACTACAAACAAAGTTAGTAGGTGATGGAATTTCAGCTGAGCTATTTCAAATCCTAAAAGATGATGCTGTGAAAGTGCTACACTCAACATGCCAGCAACTTTGGAAAACTCAGCAGTGGCCACAGGACTGGAAAAGGTCAGTTTTCATTCCAATCCCAAAGAAAGGCAATGCCAAAGAATGTTCAAACTACCACACAATTGCACTCATTTCACACACTAGCAAAGTAATGCTCAAAATTCTCCAAGCCAGGCCTCAACAATACATGAACCGTGAACTTCCAGATGTTCAAGCTGGATTTTAAAAAGGCAGATGAACCAGGTATCAAACTGCCAACATCCATTGGATCACCAAAAAAGCGAGAAAGTTCCAGAAAAACATCTACTTCTGCTTTACTGGCTATGCCAAAGCCTTTGACTGTGTGAATCAAAACCAACTGTGGGGAATTCTTCAAGAGATGGGAATAAAAGACCACCTGACCTGCCTCCTGAGAAACAGTTAGAAATGGACATAGAACAACAGACTGGTTTCAAATTGATAAAGGAGTATGTAAAGGCTATATACTGTCACCCTACTTATTTAACTTATATGCAGAGTACATCATGAGAAGTGCTGGGCTGGAGGAAGCACAAGTTGGAATCAAGATTGCCAGGAAAATATCAATAACCTCAGATAGGCAGATGACACCACCCTTATGGCAGAAAGTGAAGAAGAACTAACGAGCCTCTTGATGAAAGTGAAAGGGGAGAACGAAAAATCAGGCTTAAAACTCAACAATAAAAAAAGCTAAGATCACGGCATCATGCCCTACCATTTCATGGCAAATAAAGGGGGAAAAGTAGGAACAGTAACAGATTTTCTTTTCTTGGGCTCCAAAATCACTGCAGATGGTGACTGCAGTGCCATGAAATTAAAAGATGCTTGTTCCTTGGAATAAAAGTTATGACCAATCTAGACAGCATATTAAAAAGTGGAGACATTACTTTGCCAACAATGGTCCATCTAGTCAAAGCTATGATTTTTCCAATAGTCATGTATGGATGTGAGAGTTGGACTATAAAAAGAGCTGAGCAATGAAGAATTGATGCTTTTGAACTGTGGTGTTGGAGAAGACTCTTGACAGTCCCTTGGACTGCAAGGAGATCCAACCAGTCCATCCTAAAGATCAGTCCTGGGTGTTCATTGGAAGGACTGATGGTGAAGCTGAAACTCCAATACTTTGGCCACCTGATGGGAAGAACTGACTCACTGGAAAAGACCCTGATGCTGGGAAAGATTATAGGTGGGAGGAGAAGGGGATAACAGAGGATGAGACAGTTGGATGGCATCACTGACTCAACGGGCATGAGTTTGAGTAAACTCCAGGAGTTCATGATGGACAGGGAATCCTGGTGTGCTGAAGTCCATGGGGTCGCAAAGAGTCGGACACGAGGAAGTGACAACTGAACTGAATTACTGCCCAATAGGGAAACACTGTTGAGTCTTAGAACATAATGTCAGATGATGAATGAAAAACAACTGCAGAAGAACAGAGTATAACACCACTTCTATAAAGCAAATTCAAATGGACTACACAGTCCATGGAATTCTCCAGGCCAGAATACTGGAATGGGTAGCCTTTCCCAACCCAGGGATCAAACCCAGGTCTCCTGCATTGCAGGCAGATTCTCTACCAGCTGAGCCACAAGGGAAGTTCAAAATAAAATACATGACGTTTTATTTAAGGATATATCCATTTGAGGAAAACCATAACGTAAAGCAAAATGATGAAGAACACAAAATTTAACAGGCATTCCCTCTCAGGAGGAGAAGCTTAGCTCTGTCAGGGGCTACAAAGAACATCAATTGTATTGATAAGGCTCATGGCAGTTTCTCAGTGCCAAGTCCATTGTTTTTCTTCATATGTAGATACCAATTTCTATAAATGAACATGTTATATGCATTAAATATGTAAAATTGCTCAATTTTTATTATGCAAGCATACTTTAGAAAGCCAAAGGGGGGGGGGAAAAACAGATTAAACTGTAGACACTTGGGACAGCCTTCCTAAATCAAATGCATCTTCCGTTTCTTTTCTCATGACAATCTCAAATTGTGTAATAATGTATTACTAAGATTATAAATTCAATCTTAGTTGGGAACTTATTTCAAATTGATTAAGCAAACTCCTTTAACTAAAGATTTCTTAATAGATCTTAGTGACACCTTTCAGAGTACACCAGTTGTAAAGTAGTTAGTTTCTCAGAAAATTTCTTTTTTTTTTTCTAATGCAAGGCTTTTGTTTACTCGTTGTGTTAATCACATTTGAGGAGATTTGGGGGGAAATACGATATTTAATTTTTATTTTACTCTTGTCCTAACAAAAGGAAGGCAAACTCTTATTACACAACCCTCCTTGGATGATTTTTCAATATCACCCTTCTTCAGAATTAAATCTGTGGGAGGTAAATAATTTCTACTTTGACCCTCTTTTCAACTCTTTATAAGTTATGTGGTACTTGTCCAGATTCAGTGAGATAAGCCTCTTTGCACTTTATTATTAATGACAGTGTAGCTTAAGCAGCATCTTACCAGCTTTGAAGCAATTTGTATGCTAGTGTGTCCCTGCTCGAACAATAGGTCCATCATGATCATATGCATGGTAGGATTCTTATTTCTAATGACTAATCAAACCACAGGCTTTGCAGGTGGCACAGTGGTAAAGAATCTGCCTGCTAATGCAAGAGACGCAAGAGATGGGGATTCGATCCATGGGTCAGGAAAACTCTAGAGAAGGAAATGGCAACCCACTCCAGCACTCTTGCCCGGAAAATCCCATGGAGAGAGGAGCCTGGTAGGCTGTATTACATAGTGTCACAAAGAGTTCGACACGAATGAATGTTAAACAGAATCAATCATCAGTTCAGTTCAGTTGCTCATTCACGTCTGACCCTTTGGGACCCCATGGACCACAGCATGCCAGGCCTCCCCATCCATCACCAACTCCTGGAGTTTACCCAAACTCATGTCCATTAAGTTGGTGATGCCATCCAACCATCTCATCCTCTGTCATCCCCTTCTCCTCCTGCCGTCAATCTTTCCCAGCATCAGGGTCTTTTCAAATGAGTCAGCTCTTTGTAACAGGTGGCCAAAGTCCTGGAGTTTCAGCTTCAACATCAGTCCTTCCAATGAACACCTGGGACTGACCCTCTTTAGGACGGACTGGTTGGATCTCCTTGCAGTCCAAGGGACTCTGAAGAGTCTTCTCCAACACCACAGTTCAAAAGCATCAATTCTTCGGCACTCAGCTTTCTTTATTGTCCAACTCTCACATCCATACATGACTACTGGAAAAACCATAGCCTTGACTAGATGGACGTTTGTTGGCAAAATAATGTCTCTGCTTTTTTAATATGCTGTCTAGGTTGGTCATAACTTTCCTTCCAAGGAGTAAGGAAATCAATCATAGCCAAATTTCAAATTATCTGGAATATACTGTAGTATTTTTTTTCCAGTGCACATGAAGCATTTATTTCCAATGAGACCCCACATCTGTTTTTTCCTGATCAGAGTAAAATCAAGAGTCCATTAGTTGTGTAAAACTATTGTTCTGTTGGGCAAATCTACCTTGCAATTTCTAATAAAGTACAGACTGTGCTAATCTTAATTGGCTCCAAAACGCTAGCGAAATATCTGATTTCAGAAATTACTAATTGGGTCCCTTTACATATTGGGAAAGTTATAGACATAAACTGACCAAACACAGTGTTGCCATGCTGGTTGGGTTCCATTTTGCCATGAACAACTAAGGGAAAGTTCTGGTATCCCAGAGATAACAAATTTAGAACTATGAAGTATATGAGTACAAGCACCATTTGTAAACATTAAAGTGTCTACAATCTCTCCTGAGGAAACAGAGATTTCCTACAGCAACTTCACTGAAGAGTGCCTCAAGAATAACTATAAGGCAGTAAGGAAAACAGACTGAAGAGAGGGTGAAGTCAAGCTCTTTGTGACCCAGCAAGAGATACACTGAAGTGGCAGGCACCCAAATTTTCACAGGACTTATTTTTCCATCTTGTGGAATGTGTGTATCGTCACAAAGCCTCCAACACACTCTCCACTTCTCGCTGACCCTGGATTAACAGCACACCACTGATACACGGCACTGAGACACGGTTGTACAGAATATCTCATTGCGCCAGATCCTTCCCGACTGTTATTATAAACGAGAGTAGGAAAATCAGCACAGTTCTGAGCAATGCCCTAACAGCATAATGTCATCGTAGAACAAAAACTCTAAATCCTCCCTTCTGATGGAAATGGAATAAACTGTGTCAGAGTCTTGACTGCAGACCATATATTCAAGGCCTTGTTATCCAATCAAGCAGATATCACGCCTGTCACCACAGCTACAAACGGGGCTCCTAACCTGGCTGAGTTTGCACCCATCTACTGTCATCACACAGCATCCAGGGGTCAGACTGGTGAATTAAATGGGCATATAATAAACACTGTCATCCCTGTATCATTTAGATCCTTAACAAGAATAGCATTGCCTTTCTGCCTGGCATGCAATACTGATTTACCAGTTTACTAGGTCAGACTTAGTACGCAACTATAATAGCTCTTATTCCATAGGACAAAGAAAATCATGTGATGCATGTGAAACTTGTGATGCTCCACCAAGTATGTATCTGTTCTAGTCATTCATTTGGACCAAAGAAATGCCCAATTCATGGGTGTATGGACTGAACAGATGCCCTGTGAACCAGACTTTCTCAGGTTTTTATTTACTGTCTGGTCCCCATAATTTCCCTCTTTAACAAGGAGGCTATGTTAATGCTATGATTCCCGCAGATAACATCTCAGACCCTGTGTCCAGAAGTCTTTAAAATGTTTGGCAATTCCCCTTTCCCAGCATAAAGTTACCCCAGTTGGTACTGTATGTCCTCTGTGGATGTACTGGGAGAATCACTGCAGCATGCATTTGCTGTGGGGTCACCAGGTCTCTCCTCAGCAACGGTTCTGGGTCTGACAACTGGTTTAGGTCCAGAAACTAAGCAATGGTTGCTGACTTCCTAGTGGAGTGGTGGCCTTAAGATTCCTGACGATTTATTTTGCATCCTACATTTAGTTTTGATTGTGCAGTTTCAGCAACCCTCACATTTCCACCCATCTCTCTTCCTCCTAGGAACACCATGATCTGAAATGTATCTGCAGCCCCTCCTGGGCTGTGACTTTGACAGTCATTTGACATTTGTGTCTGTGTCAGTATTTATGGTGAAGTATCACTGCCGAGACTTTATTGAGACTGCATCATCCACAGTTCTGTAATAACATCTCCTATCATCAACTCTAGTCTAAAAAGGAAAGTTACCACTGAGCTGCTTCAACAATCTTGGTACCACTCTCACCAGCATGTATCTTAAAACTTTGGTTTTAAGGCCCAAAGGACATTCTTTGGTAGGCTTTTCAGGACCTTCTTTTATAGGGAACTTAACTGACTGATTTACTACTCTGCCTATTTCTCAGAGATATGTCATAGTCTACCATCTACCATGGTAAGCCTCACATTTCTACCTCATTAAGTACATGCCACTGTTTTTTTCCATGCTTCTAAGAGCCTCCTGTGTGTGCTAAGTTGCTTCAGTCATGTCTGACTCTTTGTGACCCCATGGACTATGGCCTGACAGGCCTCTCTGTCCACGGGATTCTCTAGGCAAGAATACTGGAGTGGGTTGCCATGCCCTCACCCAGGGGATCTTCCCAACCCAGGAATCAAAACCACATCTCTTACATCTCCTGCACTGGCAGGAGGGTTCTTTACCACTAGCACCAAGAGCCTCCATACATGTCGCTGTTGTTGTTCATTCCCTAAGTCGTGTCCGACTCTGTGACTGCATAAAATGCAGCTCCTCAGGTTCCTTGTCCTTCACTATCTCCTGGAGTTTGCTCAAGCTCATGTCTGTTGAGTCAGCAATGCCATCCAACCATCTTATTCTCTGTCACCCCTTTCTCCTCTTGCCCTCAATCTTTCCCAGCATCAGGGTCTTTTCCAACGAGTTGGCTCTTCACATCAGGTGGCCAAAATACCAGTCCTTCCAATGAATATTCCTTTAGGATTGACTGGTTTGATCTCCTTGCTCTCCAAGGGACCCTCAAGAGTCTTCTCCAAAACCACATTTCAGAAGCATTAGTTATTTGGCGCATAGCCTTCTTTATGGCCCAACTATCACATCCATAATTGACTACTGGAAAAACCATAGCTTTGACTATAGGGACTTTTGTCAGCAAAGTGATGCCTCTGCTTTTTGACATACTGGCTAGGTTTACAAACATGTTATCTATTACTTTGTCTAAAGGCCCTTCCCAAAGTATTAAATGTTATATTCTAGTTTATTTAAAGAAAAGAAAGAAAAAAAAAAAAACTCTTTCTAAAAAAAAAAAAAAAGAATGGGGTATAACAGCAAACATATGGATACCAAGGAGGAAAGCAAGAGGGGATGGGATGAACTGGGAAACTGGGATCGACATATATGCACTACTACGTATAAAGTAGATAGCTAGTGAGAACCTACTGCTGAGCATAGGGAACTCTATTCAATACACCAAAATGACCTCTGTGGGAACAGAATCTTAAGAAGACAGGACGTATGTATGTATAACTGATTCACTTTGCTATACAGCTGACACTGACCCGGCAGAGTAAAACAATTTCACTCCTGGTCATATACCCAGATAAAACCATAATTCAAAAAGACACACACACCCCGATGTTCACTGCGGCACTATTTACAATGGCCAGGACGTGGAAGCAACCTAGATGTCCATCAGCAGAAAGGAATCATCTTATTTTCAATAAACTCTTTCTTACCCAACTATATACTGAATTCCACTTGACTGGCAATCCCCCGTTCTGTTTTCTTACACAGTCTCCCATTCCTGCTGATACACACTGGCAAGCTCCTACAACTCCTTCCAGCCAACAGTATTTCCTCAGCTAGGTTAAGCTGTGACTTGACTCTAATTTCATTCTAGTAACCATAAGGAAAGTTAGGAGTGGGATCCTGGTGTGAGCACACGATGGTTTCTAAGGCAGAGGCTTCTACACTGCTTTCAAGCAACATGGTGTTAATTTTTCAATGAAGAAGGTGCCACTTCTGCAGACCCAATGTTTTGTTTCAAGTGCACTGACCTAGATATCCCAATACAAAGCTTCCTTTCCTACTCCATCCAAATGAAGGCGATGACCTTGGCATAACAGGCTTGGTGGGGTGGAGAATTAATTCTTTTCTAGAGATCAGTTAGCTTTAAAATCAAGCCCTGAGCCTTATCCTCAGTTGTTTTCTGCCGTTTGACTGAAAAAGGTCAGATTTTCTTTATATACAGCCAAAAAGCCCGCACTTTCACACTCTGCCTTAAATTGGTAATTACCCATTCTTTTCCTTGACTTTGTGCAATGCTTTGATTTTATCCAGCAGCAACCATCTGGCCCCTTAGTCCTTAGAATTGTTTCTTCCCTCAGACTTCTCAAATAAGAGTAAATACAATCCATCCAGTTAGTTAACACCAATGAAAATTTTACCAATTGCACACTAAAGCAAGCCAGGCAAAGACCATAGGTCAGACCTTTATTGCCATCTAACCAGTGATGGATCCATTTTACCAAATCTTACTTTATCCCTGTTTCTTAGGATAACTTCTAATACCAATTATATTAGATCAAAGTTTTGTTTTGTTTTTCTGAAAAGAGATTCTATTATGGAATCTGTCTATAAGAAGTTAATTGGGAAGTGCATTCAGGAGTCACATATATATGAAAGCAATGACAGCAGGACTGGTCAAGGGGAGAATGTGAACTACGTTGTACTTACAACAGATGCCATGGGGACATTTGGCTCTGGTGTGGCCCTTGTAAGATTATGGCAAGTTTTTTTGTACCTGCTGCATCAACCAGTCACTGGATATGGACTGTCGTGGGGAAAAGGGCATGAACTTGGATAAAGGCAGTGTTCTTTGGCTAAGGGAAATTCCTAATGGCAGAAGGTATCTTCCAGCCTTCAGACTCCACTAGGGCAGTGAATCACAAGCTGGAATCAAGATTGCTGGGAGAAATATCAACAACCTCAGATATGCAGATGATACCACTTTTAATGGTAGAAAGTGAAGAGGAATTAAAGAGCCTCTTGATGAGGATGAAAGAAAGTGAAAAGCTGGCTTGAAACTCAGCATTCAAAAAACTAAGACCATGGCATCTGATCCCACCATTTCATGGCAAATAGAAGGGGGAAAAGTGGAAGTAGTGGCAGATTTTCTTTTCCTGGGCTTCAAAATCACTATGGACAGTGACTGCAACCTTGAAATCAAAAGCCATTTTATCCTTGGAAGGAAAGTTATGACAAATCCAGACAGCGGATTAAAAAGCAGAGATGGAACGACAAGATGGCAAAGGAGTATGTGGATGTAGAGTACTTCTCCCTCCACAGATGCATCAGGAATATATCTTCAGATGCAGAGGATCTCACAGAGCACCAGCTGAGAGCTGGCAGGAGTCCATGACCACTGGAAAGGAATATACAGGTTCAGGCAAAACTCGCTAGGATGGAGGAAAGAAGGGAAAAAGAAGAGGAGAGTGAGTGGGACTGGACCTGCAGCCCCGAGGGCAGAGGAACTGAAGCAGGGGTGAGATCCCCACATCAGACCAATAGTCTGGGACAGAGGGGAGGCATTTCGGGTTGTTGGAGAGTGAAGCAGTTGATCTGCAATGGTCTGAATGTAATGTCAATCACATAGACAGTTCGTACCACAGCCCTACATACCCCAGACAGGAACACGGGTCTTGGAGAGGAATACCAAGGTGAGGACTGCTGTTGACTGCAGGGAGACAGCCTGAAGGGGAGTGAAGAAGGAGATCACTGCAGGGAATGCCCTGGGAGGAAAAGCAGGCAGCCATGGATGCAGGGTGATACTGCAGAGTCACGCTCAAGAAGCAGAGCCATCACCACAGCCTCTCTTCCCCACGTGCCAGCACCAGCAGCTGATCAATACAGAAAGACTCCAGAGAGGGTGGCCGTGGGCATGCCTGATGTGCAGAGCAATAGAGAAGGACTTCGGCCAGGGGGCCCCTTTGAGCACCTGCTGCACCATGCAAGAAAAGAAGGACCTGCCAGGGAAGCCCTATGAAAGCCAGCTGCCAGAGGCTAGAAAAAGATTCTAATAATAGCACCTTATCTTCCACACCCACGGCCACCATCTTCACTGCATACCCAGCACTGCTGGTTCCTTGCGATTCAAGCAGTCTCACCACTTCCACACTTGGTCCTCCCTAGGGCAGAGCTGCCAGAGGCTATTTAGGAAAAAACTCAAAGAGCACCGAATCTCCTATGCCTGTGGTCTCCCTCTCCCCTGTGCACTTGGCGCTGCCAGGGTCCCCATGAATGAAGCAGCTGTGCCAACATCACACCCGGTCCTCATTGCGGCAGACCCAAGTCCTCCGGGGCAGCCTCAGGAGCAAACTCCTGTGAACGAGCCACATGCAGAATTGTGGATAAAACCAAAATTGAGCTCCAGGGGCAGAGCAGCTAAGGAAAAGGATCGAAACCTTTCTGCCAGATGTACAGCGTCTGATGAAACCCACACAGTCAGCTAGTTCTACTCCGTGTTCACAGAGTATATAAAAGGACAGTGAGTGTTCACATGGAAGAAAGAGTACCAGCTCTGGCAACCAAGCACATACAACTGGAGTACTCCTAGAGCACACACAGGAGGAGGGTCAGACCAGAGTCTGAGCCGTCCCCACAGCAGGTCCAGAAATCAGACATGTAATCAGAAATATTCCAACAAACAAAAGCCCAGGGTGAGATGGCTTCACAGGCAAATTCTACCAGAAGTTTAGAGAAGAGTGAACACCTATCCTGCTCAAACTCTTCCAGAAAACTGCAAAGGAAGAAAGACCCCTAAAGTCACGCCATGAGGCCACCACGACCCCGACACCAAAACCAGACAAGGATGCCACAAAAAGGAAAATTACAGGACAATACAAGTGATGAAAACAAATGAAAAACTACTCAACAAAATTCTAGAAAACTGAATCCAACAACATATTAGAAGGATCATACATCGCGATCAACTGGGCTTTATTCCAGGGATGCAAGGATTCTTCAATATACACAAATTAATGTGATACACCATATTAACAAACTGAAAGATAAAAACCATACGATCATCTCAACAGATTCACAGAACGGTTTTGACAAAATTCAACACCTATTTATGATAAAAATCTCTTCAGAAAGTAGGCACAGAAAGAACATACCTCAACATAATAAAGGCCATATATGACAAGCTCACAGCAATCATTATTCTCAACAGTTAAAACCTGAAAGCATTTCCTCCAGATCAGGAACAAGACAAGGGCACCCATTCTCGCCACTATTATTCAATGTAGTTTTGTAAGTCCTAGCTAGAGCAATCAGAGACCATTAAAAACAAATAAAATAAAAGGAATCCAGATTGGAAAGGAAGAAGTAAAACTCTGTTTGCAGATGACATGATTCTCTACACAGAAAACCCCAAGGATGCCGATTACTAGAAAATTATTAGAGCCAATCAATGAATATAGCAAAGTCCTAGAATATAAAATTTGCATACAGAAATCCCTTGCATTCTAATACACTAACAACGAAAAATCATAAACAGAAATTAAGGAAACAATTCCATTGACCACTGTAACAAAAAGCTGGCTTTCATAGGGCTTCCCTGGCAGGTCCTTCTTTCTTGCATGGTGCAGCAGGTGCTCAAAGGGGCCCCCTGGCGGAAGTCCTTCTCTATTGCTCTGCACATCAGGCGCGCCCACGGCCACCCTCTCTGGAGTCTTTCTGTATTGATCAGCTGCTGGTGCTGGCACGTGGGGAAGAGAGGCTGTGGTGATGGCTCTGCTTCTTGAGCATGACTCTGCAGTATCACCCTGCATCCATGGCTGCCTGCTTTTCCTCCCAGGGCATTCCCTGCAGTGATCTCCTTCTTCACTCCCCTTCAGGCTGTCTCCCTGCAGTCAACAGCAGTCCTCACCTTGGTATTCCTCTCCAAGACCCATGTTCCTGTCTGGGGTATGTAGGGCTGTGGTACGAACTGTCTATGTGATTGACATTCCATTCAGACCATTGCAGACATCCTGCAGTGTGAAATCAAGTGGGCCTTAGGGAGCATTACTACAAACAAAGCTAGTGAATGTGATGCAACTCCAGCTGAACTATTTCAAATCCTAAAAGATGCTGCTGTTAAAATGCTGCACTCAATATACCAGCAAATTTAGTAAACTCAGCAGTGGCCACAGGGCTGGAAAAGGTCAGTTTTCATTTCAATCCCAAAGAAGGGCAATGCCGAAGAATGTTCAAACTACTGCACAACTGCACCCATTTCTCATGCTAGCAAGGTAATACTCAAAATTCTTCAAGCTAGGCTTCAACAGTCATCAACTGAGAACTTCCAGATGTACAAAGCTGAATTTAGAAAGGACAGGAGAGCAAACTGCCAACATTAATTGGATCACAGAAAACGCAAGGAAATTCAGAAAAAATCTACTTCTGCTTCATTGACTACACTAAAGCCTTTGAGTGTGTAGATTACAATACACTGTGGAAAATTCTTACAAAGAGATGGTAATACTAGATCACCTTACCATGAAATTTAAAGATGCTTGCTCCTTGGAAGAAAAGCTATGACACACCTAGAGAGTGTATTAAAAACCAGATAGTCTGTAGAGTCAAAGCTATGTTTTTTCCAGTAGTAACACACAGATGTGAAAGTTGGACCATAAAGAAGACTGGGCACAAAATAACTGATGCTTTTGAACTGTGGTGCTGTACAAGACTCTTTAAAGTCCCCTGGACTGCAAGGAGATCAAACCAGTCAATCCTCAAGGAAATCAACCCTCATATTCACTAGAAGGACTGATGCGGAAGCTGAAGCTCCAATACTTTGGCCAGCTGATGCAAAGAGCCAACTCACTGGAAAAGACCCTGATGCTGGGAAAGACTGAGGGCAGGGGGGGAAAGCGGCAGCAGAAGATGAGATGGTTAGATAGCATCACTGACTTAATGGACATGAATCTGAACAAATTCTGAAAGACAGTGAAGGTCAAAGTATCCTGCATGCTGCAGTCCATAGAGGTGGCAGAGAGTCACATATGACTTAGCGACTGAACTACAATGACAGGAACAAGGGCAATAAATGTCTCACATCTACCTGACATACCAATATGAAAATCAGAGAAACATTTTTTCAAACAAAATATATTAACAGAAACTGGATATTAGGACTCATTCCCTAGGATCAGTCTTAATCAGTTTATGTTGACAAATGCTTGCTTTCTTGTGGTAGCCACTGGATGGCACACAAAAGCAAAGGGGAAATGACAGGTATATGATTAACATGCTTCTGCACTCTATAGTCTAAACCAAATGTCTATGCCAGGGAGTTCAGCCACTAATGCTGGTCATTTTTTCCCACAGAATGAAGATATCAGTTTTATTATTTGGTAGATTGTTTTTTTTTTTTTGACAGAGCTGATTCCTAACATGATTATCCTATCTTTACACCAGAAGGTTATTAATATGATGGGAAATGGTCAATAAATCATTTTCTGATCTAGTGATTATCAGTACAATCACAACATTTTCAAGACCAGTATATCTAGAACAGAGGAAAAGCAAGGGGAAAGTAGTGAGAAGTAAATCAGAAGTAACAGAGATCTGTGAATCGTGGAAACCAAAATCTGAACTTGCCTGAATCAGCAAGTGCCCTCTGGGAAAAGTAGCTTCTTTGTCTACCATATCTCAGAGTTCTATTTCCCTTCAATTTCATCATATAATTCAATTCAACCTTGCTGGGTCTTGCTTCTTCCAAAAGGGCATTTAAATTTTATTTTAACCAAAGAGTTCAGTTATTTTCAAGAGGATATTGAATCTGAATAACCTATGTAGCCGTTCTTGAAAATGCAGGTCACAACGGTCTATTTTTCAAAATCATAACTTGTTGTCCCACTGTTAAAGCTAATTCTGAATGATGCATGTAGGTAACATGTCATGTGCCAAGAAGTCATGAACTTCTTTTGGAAACTGACCTTTAAACTGAGTGAATTTAACTGGGGAGCTAAACATTTTTAACAATGACCATGTTAGCTTCTGCTCTTGGATAAACACTGTTCCTTTTGAAAATGTTCATGTAGCTATGAAAACAGATTCATAAGAATAGCCTTTCCTCCTCTGGATGAAATCAAGCTGTAGCAACTACAGTAGAAGTTGATCTGCTTGTCTTTTCTTTACAAAACCACCTGCATTATGGGCTTGGTAAATTGGGCTGAATTAAATTCTATTAAGCCAGGTTGGAAAATTGGAAGCATCCAATTACATTTCTCTATTTCCACCATCTCTTCTTTGCTCTTGTATGCCATCTGATGACTTTCAGGACTAAGGAAAAGTAGTATATCCTTTAGGTGACTGCACACAGTCTTCAGCGGATCATATAAAAGTGATCTGGTAGAAAGAGGTTCCTTTCAGTCTCTAGAAACTCTGAGCATGAGGCCTGATTTTCAAGGGAAAAAAAAAAACAGTTTCTTCATTTTTTTTAGGAACATGATATTTGCTCTGGAGTGCAGTCTTAATTCAGGTAAAAGAAGCTTGACAAATGATGTGTGTCTCAAGATCTGTCAATGACAATAGCTACCCATGCCTCAAATGGTGTGCATTTTTGAACTGGCAAGTTGGCTTGTAACGTTACTTTGGAAGACAAAAGTAGTTTTTTGCCATGAGAAGCAAACTCATGATTTTTTTAAAAGTGATGCTTTACTTTAGAATCCTTATGATCATTTTGGGATAGAGGGGGGAAAAAAAGTGAAATAAAGGCTTGCTGATAAGCCTCTTTTGGAAGAAGGCTAATGGAAAAATAATATACAGAACAGAACAGCTAGGAAACACGGTATCATCTGCATATCTGTGAGGATTTGACAGAATAAAGGACCTTCCATCTGGCTTTGTAATGCAAGTATCTTGGAAGCTTTTGATATGAAAAAATAAAACAAAAATTTGCCAGCAGGATGAGATGGGACGGAGTAAAAGGTAGAGCATAAACCTACATTTGTGAAATAGCAGCATGTGGAATACATAAAAAATACAATAGCCAGATCAGGGACAAATGGAAAAGAAGACAATGCTACTGCATCTGGCGTCTAGAGGTGCTGTACAAATAGAAACGTGCTTTCTAACTGCTGATAAGAGTGTTGTAATGGTTCTTTACCAGAACTATGTCTTTTTTGCAAAAAAAAACCGGATTCACTAAGTTCAAGATTTTCTTGTTCATCTCGCCACAAAGGACACTGAAGTAACTTTCTAAATGAGCCTGTCCCATTTAGTCTGATGGTCACTGAATGATCAGCCTCATAGCCCAACCATGTAAGCGCAATGAAACAAACTAATAGGAGATATAAGAATAAGAGTCACTGGGGCAACAAACTGTTGGTAGTTACTCAGTTAAGGCAGCAAACATTGGGAGCTTTTGTTCAATATTTCTCTTTCCATCTCACAACTATGGCACTCAAAGTTTTAAAAATGACTTGAACACTTTTGTAATGGATAGAGAGTAATAAGGGAAGGGATTATTTAGTAATGGCCTGTTGATCTAAATAAGACCCAAAAGACACTTGGAAGTTGAAGAACAAAGTGTGTATGGCATTACATTAGTTTGTAACATTATATAAGTTTCATGTCTACAACAGTACATTTCTATCTCTTAAATTTCTACTGCTATCAACTGTATGGTGACAGATGGAAACTTAATTCTTAGTGGTGAGCACTCTGTAGGGTATACAGAAACAGAAATATAATGTTGTACACAGAAAACTTATATAATATTATAACCAGCATTACCTCTATGAAAAATAAATTTGAGATTTAAAAAACACCCTAGGAAACAAGGAATGGCTAGGGAATCTTGATTTCTGAGAGTGCAAACTAGATTGTTGTAACAACACTGTTAGAGCAGAGATGAAACTGCAATTCTCCAGCATGTGCTAATCAAGAATTGAAAGTAGGAGTCCAAAGGGGCATTCAGAGTTTGAGCTGGTAGGTAATTCTGAATACAAGGTCAATATGAGAGTAGTTTCCGGTGACCTGCCTCAGTATTAGGGTCTCAGCATTAAGCTTTTAGTGAAATCTGCATCTAGTCTTACCGGACCCTGGATTTTTTCCCCTCCTCCTGGGTTTGACTTCACAACCTTTCTGTGGCCTCAAGTATTTGGCTAATAAAGCTACGAATTTAGTTAGTACTTTCTTTTTCTTATCATGGCAATCCATGCAATTTAGGGTCAGTTACGGTATTAACTTCAGTTAATGTGATTTTTCTGCCAAATGATGTATGTAGAGGGATAACTATTCTTGAGTCTTAAATTGTGAACATATTCTAAAGATGCTATTGCTTCAAAAATACTTTCAAAAGCATCACCAAAACCAAATTATTTTGATCATAATCATGCTTTATCCTTGCTTTGTGGTAAACTGTCTTTTCTTCTTATTTTGCTTATTATTAATAATTTTAGTTGAATCAGCCCTTTCAGGGCATTTTCATTTTACATTGCATCTCATAAGCAGCTTTGGCCTAACTGGTTCTGTGATCAGGTCGGTGGAGAGTGGGACCTCTCTCTCCAGATCTCCTTTGTGAAGATTATTGTTGTTGTTTTGTTCAGTCAATCAGTCATATCCAAGTCTTTGTAACCATGGACTGCAGCACACCAGGCTTCCCTGTCCTTCACAAACGCCCAGAACTTGCTCAAACTCATATCCATCAAGTCAGTGATGCCATGCAACCATCTTGTCCTCTGTCATCCCCTTCTCCTTCTGCCCTCAATCTTTCCGAGCATCAGGATCCTTTCTAAAGAGTCGGCTCTTTGCATCAGGTGGCCAAAGTATTAGAGCTTCAGCTTCAGCATCAGTCCTTCCAATGAATATTCAGGACTGATTTCCTTTAGAACTGATTGATGTGATCTGCTTGCAGTCCAGGGGACTCTCAAGAGTCTTCTCCAACACCACAGTTCAAAAGCATCAGTTCTTCAGGGCTCAGCCTTCTTTATGATCCAACACTCACATTCAAACACAAGTACTGGAAAAACCATAGATTTGACTATATGGACCTTTGTTGGCAAAGTAATGTTTCTGGTTTTTAATACGCTGTCTAGGTGTGCCATAGCTTTTCTTCCAAGAAGTAAGCATCTTTTAATTTCATGGCTGCAGTCACCATCTGCAGTGATTTTGGAGCCCAAGAAAATACAGTAAGCTTAAATGGTCTCTAGTTCATCACAGACTACCTTATAACATTTCAAGGTGTTAGGAACTACGTTTATAAATTTCTTCTTTCTCCAGATGAGCACAGAGCGTGAAAGCAGCACATTCTGACCCAGACCAAGGAGACCTCTTAAAGAGGCAGGCACACAGGTTGGATCCACAGTGCTTGTGAATGCTTTAAACTGCATTTGACCCTTGAAATCACAATTACCCAGGATGGATGGTGAGACTAAGAAAGTGGAGTCACATGGTTTCTCCATCTAGGGATTCGAGAGGCAACTCAAGGGTGGCAATGCCTAGAGCAGAAGGCAATAAAGCACAGCAAACACAGCATGCAAGAGCATCATTATTGCAAGGCAGATGATTCTGAAATGATAAAATTGAAAAATAGCCACTTCACCCTTCTGTCTCCTGTTCTGATTAATGAAATGTAGTCACTTTGAGATACATATCAGTTGGGGTAGCTATCGTTGAGGAAAAAAAAATATTCTGTCTTGATATTTGTATTTAAGGATTCTGACTTTATAATTTTTTCCTGTGAGTCTCTGAGATGGCTCAATCTCTACTTATATATATATTACAAAGCTTCTCCTCTGCAAGCTAAAGCAAATCATTGAGCCAGAAACACTTTATTGCCAATGGAATCTATTATGCTTCAGAGGTTCTCAATTTTATCTGATACTACCTACTGTTTAGCCACATGTCTTTGAGTTGTCAACTTATTTTTCAAGAAATTTAAAAATACAGTATCAATAATGTATTTGTGTAAAATAAGCAGGCATCCACACAGATGATGCATGTACTTGCTAGGAGATATTTTCCATTTCTCAATTCAAACTAACTGACACAAAGAGAACAGCATCCATCAATATATACTTTTTCTATTCAAGTAACTTAAACTCAGAAACAATTATTTTCACCTAACTGATGCCTGTCATTTCAAGCACACTAAATTCATACCACGTTTCTTATTCTTTAACAGTTATTTTTAACAAATTTAAATAGCAAAAGGAGTACGGCAAGTCTGTATATTGTCACCCTGCTTATTTAACTTATATGCAGAGTACATCACGAGAAATGCTGGGCTCGAGGAAGCACAAGCTGGAATCAAGACTGCCGGGAGAAATATCAATAACCTCAGATATGCAGATGACATCACCATTATGGCAGAAAGTGAAGAAGAACTAAAGAGCCTCTTGATGAAAGTGAAAGAGGAGAGTGAAAAAGTTGGCTTAAAACTCAACATTCAGAAAACTAAGATCACAGCATCGGGTCCCATCACTTCATGGGAAATAGATGGGGAAACAGTGGAAACAGTGGCTGAATTTATTTTGGGGGCTCCAAAATTACTGCAGATGGTGATTGTAGCCATGAAATTAAAAGACGCTTACTCCTTGGAAGGAAAGTTATGACCAACCTCGACAGCATATTAAAAAGCAGAGACGTTACTTTGCCAACAAAGGTCTGTCTAGTCAAGGCTATGGTTTTTGCAGTGGTCATGTATGGATGTGAGAGTTGGACTATAAAGAAAGCTGAGCACCAAAGAATTGTTACTTTTGAACTGTGGTGTTGGAGGACTCTTGAGAGTCCCTTGGACTGCTAGGGGATCCAACCAGTCCATCCTAAAGAGGATCAGTCCCGGGTGTTCATTGGAAGGACTGATGTTCAAGCTGAAACTCCAATACTTTGGCCACCTGATGTGAAGAGCTGACTCATTGGAAAAGACCCTGATGCTGGGAAAGATTGAAGGCAGGAGGTGAAGGGGACGACAGAGGATGAGATGGCTGGATGGCATCACTGACTCAATGGACATGAGTTTGGGTAGACTCCGGGAGTTGGTGAAGGACAGGAAGGCCTGGTGTGCTGTGGTTCATGCGGCTGCAAAGAGTAAGACATGACTGAGCAACTGAACTGAAATAATAAGAAAATAACCACACATGTTATTATGGGTTGAATTGTGTCCCTGAAATGGTTATGTTGAATTCTTAAACTCTAGAATATGACCTTATTTAGAAATACAGTCACTGAAGATGTAATTTGCTAGGATGAGGTCATACTGGAGTAGACTGAGCCCCTAATCCAGTATGACTAGTGTTCTTATTAGAGATCAGAAAACATAAGCAGATACAGAGATGTAGGGACTCAGACATGTCAGGAAAAAGACCATGCAAAAACAATAGAGTGGAGTGATCCATGCCTAAACCAAGGAAGGCCAAGGATTGCCGGGAATCAGCAAAGGTAGGAAGAGACAAGGAAAGACTTTCTCTACAGGTTTCAGAGACAGTGCAGTGTTGATTCACCTCAATTTTGAACATTTAGCCTCCAGAACTATGAGACAATAAATCTGTTATTTTAAGCTATCAGTTTGTGGCACTTGACTGTGGCGGACCTAGCAAAACAACACACACATTTACTCATTAACTGCCATTTCCCGTGACCATCCTTCTTTAATGTAGATCTACATTTCAATGTGGCATCATTTTCCTTCTGCCAGAAGGATTTCCTTTAACATTTATCACAGTGTGGATCTCCTGATGATGAATCATTTCAGCTTTTTGATATCTGAAAAACATCTTTATTTTGCTTTCATTCTGTAAGGTATATTTAGCTAAAAACAGGATTCTATGATGACAAGGTTTTGTTTTTAATTTTAGTATTCTATGGTATTACTCAGCTTTGTTCTCACTTACATCACTCCTGATGAAAACAGAGCCACATTCGCAGTTCTGTCCTTCTGTACCTAATATGTTGTTTTCCGCTGTTTGCTTCTAAGATTTCTCTTGATCACAGGTTTTGAGCAATCTGATTATTGCATAGATTGGTGTCATTTTCCTCATGGTTCTTGTGCTTTGGACTTCAAGGAGCCTCCTGTGTCGTGGGTGTATACTTTCCAACAAATTCATAAACAGGTCATTACTTCTTTAAATGTATTTTCTGTACACTTCTCCACTTCTCTGGTGGACTCAAATTATGCATGTATTATGCTGCTCTGGTCATTGATCTAATTATTTGTTTCATTTGGGATAGCTTCCATTGCTGTCTCTTCATCCAGCTGAATATTTGTCTCACTATCACTGGAGTCACTTTTAATTGATTTTTTCCCTCCTCTTTATGGTTTGCATTTTCCTGTCTGTGAGTGTACCTGGTCATTTTTTTTTTTAATTGGATGCCAAAAAGTATTTTGAACTTTAACTTGTTGTATGGTAGCTATTTTGTATCTTTGTAAGCATTCTTGAATTTTATTCCTTGAAATTAAGCTACTTGGAAATTTTTTGAAAATTCAGGGATTCATTTTTTAGATCCCAAAAAAGGGGGAAAGTTAATGATGCAGAAATGAAAGTGAAAGGAGGGGCAGTTCTAGGAGCTAAATTCTAAAGTATGAAGCCAATGTGCAGGAGAATGAGGCTTTCACAATTTTCTTTTTTTTACTTAGTGTATATAAAATCTTTAAATTAGAACAGAACTTTAAATTGAAAATGTAAAAATGAATGTTTAGGTAAGCAATAACTGTTCTGGTTGAAGAGGAAGATTCACTGAAAATAGAGATGATACTAAAAATATTAGATGGTTTATGGAAAGAAATTATTACTAGATATGGGTATTTGGATTTCACAAAATAGTATTAAGGAGACACTGTAGATTACTGTCACTCTAAGAGTGACTTAAAGCTCTTAAATATTCTCCTAGGTTATATTCTCCCAATTAAAAATTATGCAGACTCAGGTTTATGAAAATACCTGAGGCAAAGCTTTCACAAACACAACCAATTTAAGACTAAATTTTGCTTCCTTTTCTGCACTGATCTAAATTTATATGATTTAAAATGCAGAAATATCAAAATTACTAGCTAATAGTTTTGGCTTTATGAACTATGTGTCATTAAATTAGGATAATCAGTCTACTAGTACATTTAGATCCTCGACCATCAATATGTGATTAACTAAGAAAGTCTCACCCTCAACTAGCTCTTGGATGCAACTTGATGCAGAAGCAGAAACACTGCATAAGTGACTAATAAAATTCAGATATACTTCTGGTCCTCTATTAGTCTTTTACAAAGAAACCTGGGCACATAGACAAGAACTATAGATGTATTTACTCAAAGATGATAAAATGAAAGTCATTTTAGATATTTAACAGGTCAATGATCCACCCATACTAGTGTTATATTTACATAAGGCCTATCTTACATTCTTCCTTTAAAGTCTATAGAATGTTTAACATAGTAAATCTCTAAGGTTTGGAGGAGGCAGATTAATAGCTAAATATTACAACCTATTTTTAATTTGTTTCAAAACATATTAAACTATATATTTAAATGGCAGATTATAATGCTGCTGAAGAAACAATATGCTACAGAATTGGACTAGTATCACTCTTCTCAAGGATTTCCATAATAATTATTTGTGAGAAGGAAATAGCTTTCTGATCTGTAACACAAGGACCCCTTCGAACCTTGCAAGGGACCTATGAATCCACGTGAGTACCAAGCACTGTCTTCAACCTGATCCATTTGTACCTTACACAATTTTTTCAATTATCTATGTTAACATAAAATTAATAATATATTAGACATTTTAAATACTGAGTAGGTTTTAATAAATTGATTATCTGAAAAGAAGTCTTTTAAAAACTTTTTGAAGACTTGAATTATAAATGCAAAACAGGGTTTGACAGAAGTGGCATATATTTATTCAGCACCTAAAACACGCCATGCTCCGTGCCATGCACTTTTCACATACTTAAGATTCTGAGTATCTCTACTGCTGGATATGACGCCAAGGAACAGAGAAGCTGAGCGATGCGCCACAGATCACAGTGAGGGGACTGCAGCACAAGGGCTCCGCGCCGATGCTCTTGGACCACCACTGGCCTCTGCTTCACAGGCACTGCTACCGTCTGTATATCAGTCAGTCTGTCTCTAAGTAAAGGCTAGTTTTCATTCTTTCCGATCCTTTCCACCTTTACTATATGCACGTGTTAGTACTACTGCTCTCCTGCACAATGAATTTTCAGAATTTATTTTCAGTCTTAAAGTACAATTACCATCAAGAGGAGGATTAACAAAACTTTTAAAAAAAAATTTAAAGGGAGTTGCATCCACTCTAATTCAACCATTCTGAATCACACAATCTCAAATAAGGGTGCATCTAATAAGACTCCTAGGATTGTCTTCTTCCATAGGGGCACTACCATGTTAATGAACTTATTTACTCTCTTTCATGATCATTTAGGACCAGTTCCAATTATCTCTCAAATCCATGTCCCATGTTCCATTCCTACTGGCTCTCCTCTAACACAGACCCTCTGTGTATCTCACATAGAAATTCTACTTGTCTCATATAACAATTCTGCTTGTCTCACATAACAAACTCATAACATCAACTTGACCTGGCAGCCTCAAATATCCCTAAATGAATCTAACAGAGTAAACCTCTATAGTCAGGTAAAACATCAAACAGAAGGGTATTTAATATTTGGTATGATAATCTTCCATCCCATGGGTTAGTACCAATCATATTTTACTCTGGATATGGAGGGTGTTTTACAGAAAGTTTTACCAGCTTTACAAATATAAAGTTCTCAAAAACAGCATGTCTCATAAAGTAATTAGCCTCCAACTAATAAAAATAAATGAAAAAAAAATAATTAAAATTTTAAAAAAAGTAAAACAAAACAAAAACAGCATGTCTCCTGGTGCGTGAATGAATGGTCTGTGCTAGTTAAAGGCCTACATTTATTCATGCATCAAATACACATCTATTTCTTAAATGGTTAACATAATCCAAGACTGCTCTGGGTACTACAATAAGGGTACTTAAGTCCTTATCCTCTTAGACAACGAAACGCATAGTTTTAATATAGAATAATAACTTACAGATGGGAAAAAATACTCAGAAAACAGGGTATTTAAAGCATAGAGACAAGACAGGTTATAGTATAAGTAAATCTTAGCTAGTAGCATAGAAGTAGGGGGAAAACATTCCAGTAGAATATGCAAAAGCAAAGAGACCAAAGAGCAAATTACAAGGCTTTTGGTATAGCTGGGATGGGGCTGGGACAGCTTTACTGGGGCAGTCAGTAAAGCTGGAAAAAATGGCAAAGACAAGACACAGAAACCCTTGCATGCCGTGGTGAAAACTGGATGGCCGTTGTGCTGGCAAGACAGGACCATTGAATAATTAAGTTAATGATTGGCATCATTAGATTTACTTTGTTTAGCTTCCTAAGAATATTACTGGGGAATTTTATTTGGAAATGTGGACCTGAGAAAGAAAAACTGAAGGCAGAGAGGGATGTAAGAAAGCGACCACGGTAAATATGTGAATAATAATAAATAATTACAATGAGGTAGAGGCGGAGAGGATGGTGTTCACAAAACTTGGCTCTCAAATGAAGAGAGGAACAGTTACTAATGTAGGAAATATAAATTGGGGGATGTAGATTCCACAGCATCAGATCAGTAAAGGAAACATGGAGTTTTGTGGTAGACATGCTAATTTGAAGTGTCAGTGATAACCTATAAGAAAAAGCATGACAACTGAATATGCAGGTCTATAATCCAAACAAGGAATATTCATCACTTCAAGTCAACTGTACACTGGCCCACATTTAACATAATGTCACTATGCTGGCCGTGGGAACAGATGTAATAAGGATGCCGTTTCTGGCCACATCTCCACTTCAAGGGGGTGGCTTACTGCTGCCGCCAGAGGGGTAAGCATTCCACTGACTTCTCAAATGTTTCCACTTCTTTAGCACTGCAAAATTTATCTGTCTTAAATCATCAAACAAAGCAATCTCTAAGGCTTCTTCTGCCATTGCAGCATTATTCTTTCAGTTATGGCAACCCTTGGAGTTTTATTTTTCTGATAAGGCCAACTAAAGGGCAAGTATTTTAATAATGTTAACATGCCCTGTTTTTCAAATGAAGAAGCATGTTCACAGTTGAAGATTTGTTTAGACAGGATAAAAAAAATAAATCAGAATGAAGGCAGTGGAATTTCAAAGTCTGAAATGTGTGATAGCTTCAATAAAAGATTGAGCTGGAATCTTTTTGGTGATGATTCAGAAAACTGATAACCATCTGATGGAGCCAGAGGATGAGTTAATGCATCACTAATGCATTTAGCCCTGGTGAAACCAATCCTACTTCTTTAATATAACTCTTCCATCCCCCAGTACCCATTAGAAAACCTTTAGCAAAGGTGGAACATTTTTCTCTGAAGAGCTTTGATGGTATAATAAATTTGATGAGTACTTTGTCAATAATCTTAGCATATGAAGACCACTTACCCACCTCATATATCTTTAACTCACTCTGAATTTCTAAGCGATCTGGTCATAATAGCATCCTTTGCATATATGAGATGCAGACTGCATTAAGCCCAGCTTCCTATGCCATTTTCAAATCTTTCCATGATCTGGTCCCACTGAGAGGCAGATTTACTATGAAGCTTAATAGTCAAGATTCCTCAACTTGCATGGGTCTCTTCCAAGGCCCTGGGAAGGGTCCATCAGCACTCTGTTCACAGCATCATATGTGAAATTAATAAAATCAAACTTTTTAAAAAATCAGAACTGCTGCCTGATGCCTCCCACTGTCAGACTTGCCCTCATGTCAAGTGATATTGGAATGACTGCAGAGATGTGGAGGATCCAGTTGAAGAAGCAGACAGAACATTTAGTCTGTGCTTGGTGGGGCACGTTTGTGATGTTCACAGTCACTATCAGGCATACTTATTTCCAGCCATCTTGGATAGGAATGATTTTCAGGAGTACTTCTGCCACCCGCTGTACCAACTCACTCAGTGTCCTGAGAAGAACTACAAGACGAGGTGATATGTAGATGTTCCAAAATATGAGTGTAGTGCAGGATAAACAAGGTCTGAAATGTACAGAAGAACACTGAAGGATTTTCCATCCTCAGTCATTTAAAACTCTAAGCAGATGATTTATTTTTCCTGGACCCCTAGTCTAACTCATCAATAATGAAAAACTAAGTATCATGTTAGATGAAAGACAGAACTATCTTTCTACTCCTCCTATACAAAATGATACTTCAAGATGATTATCATAGGAAGAAGTGATTATAAAGGATGCAGCCAAATCATGTAGAGAAAAAAAAGAGTTTTGCAGAGGTGCCTTGTACTAAGTAATAAAAAATATCATTTTTCTGGACATTCATTCATTTTTCAATTTGTGATTTGTTATGACTCCTTTTATTCACCCAAATAAATATTCCCTTCCATAACTGAGATAACGTCCAATCCTAGTGTCAAACCAGACTCCTACAGTTAGGTATCTTTTTTCACCAATAATTTCATAGATATAAGGCAGTGATGAGGCAGAGACAAAGTGTGAAAGAGCCAGGGCCTCAAATGCAGCTCCCGTAGGACTTTCTTTCTCCCATTTGAGCCCAAGTTAATACAAGACATCTCTATGCAAAGTGTGCAGTCACCCCACGGTGGGAGCCACATGGATTCTGATACATCTCCATTTTACACACAGACAGTTCATGTGATGTCTTCCAATAAATTAGTAGGTTTCAGGTTTATTTATAAAAGTTCCATAAGCTCAATCTCCTGTGTATGTGGCGAAACCCCCCTGAATCCCGCCCTGAGGACGCTTTTGAACAGGGCACTATCACCCATGACTAAATTTGGCTGGTTTCTCCATCATTTTTCAAAATGCTTTCGTATCACCCAAGATGGGATTGGTTTTTCTCACCCAAGATGTCTCTGCTCTGGGTCATTTTCACCACTGCCTAGTAACAAACTGAAAAATGCTCTGTAATGGTCTATGTTGAGGCAGCTGCTTCAGATAGTTTACAAATCCAAGACGTCTTCACCTCATTTCATTTCTGCCAAACCTTTGGCCCATGTACAGTCAAATACTGTTCATGGTGACCAAGGGGAGCTGCCTGTACCGCCAGCTTCTCTAATTCTCCTCATCATTATTTCTCTGCTCACGGCACACTAAACATTCAAGTTTATCCAGTGACTTGGTGAACAGGGGCCGTGAGAGATTCTAGAAGAGGAATGCGGTTTCTCCGACACGTGAACAATCCTGAAGGCTTCTAGTGTCTTTCCACTTGGCAGGGGTTCTGAGAATGTATTTCTCAGGGGAAGGCCCTATCTTGTTGCAACCCACATAATTCCCAGGAATTTCATAGACTGATCCAGGCCTTGAGTTTTAGCTGGACATGTCAGCCAGCCTCGTTTTGTCTTCCAGGGCTTCTTCCTCTGAGGACTCAGTGACAATCATGTCATCAGTGCCGTATACTAACCTGCTCTAATCATTATCACGTTCAAGCCCTTCCTCTTTACATTGCAGCCATGTGCCTGAGAATTCAAATTCCTCTGTATCAGAACAATGAATGCATACTGACTTCTGCTCCTCAAGACTGCAAACTGTACCTGACTGGCTCCCAAATTTGCTACTGAGAAGAAAGTGCCGAACAGGTAGGTAACATCATACATACCAGCCCCCACTGGCCTTCTGCACTTCCTGTAGGACTCCACTGTGTCAAACACAATTGGAGCAACCAAATAAGTGACCCTGGCCACAGCATGATATTAACCTGTAAACACTGTCTTCCCTAAGTACTGTCCAGACAGAACTATTAACAAGAGAGACAGAAGAGTCAAAATGCCCGCTCCAACCATTTCTTAATGAGAGTAGTAATTTCATTTCCCTCTTGGAACTCTCTATAGCTTAATGTTTATTACTAAGAAAGACTTGGTTCCAAAGGTTCCCATTTATCACAGCCAGTTAAAAAAACTGCACGAGTAGTAGATTTAGCAGATACCTAAAGGGTAATACGCCCTATATATAATACGCCCTACATAATAACCATCCCAAGCATTTCATTCTTAAGAAAAAAGGAGGGGACTATCCTTTGCAGTCCCACTTTCCAAATCCTAATTCCACTCTTACCCTGGTCAACTCAGAAGTACCTCTACCCCTCCTGGGTTTACCTCCATGCCATTCTGAGCACGCTCCCTACACACAGGATTTAATCATTTTATACTGAGCACCTACAGCTAACATTCCTAAGAAAGTCTTGCTTACCTAGGCCACTAATCACTGCATATAATCTAAACTACCCGGCAGAGATGAAGCAAGCAGATCTTGGTCTTTTGGTTATCTTTTTTGGATTTTATGGCTTTGCCTTTTGCTGAGGTGGTAAATTTCCTCAAAACGGACAGTTAAAAGGGAATTCAGCATGGCCCTTTAAGAGGTAAGCGCCAGGCTGAGACTCTCAGCCTTGTCAACTGCAGCTTGTTCATTGCAGACCATCCAGATGCCTTTGCTCATCAAAGTTCTCAGCAACCTGGGGATCATCCATCAACCCAAATAATCACTTCCATTCAATAATCAACTGTACACCTCCCCAGTAGCTATTTCTAAGAGATTATACCAATAATATTTCTCCATGCTTTCTGATGTTTTAAGAATCCTAATATTTGAACAGACAGAATCTCTTAGGATTCCATAGTTACCTGAACTGGGTCTCCAGCTGTGAGTATGAACTTTTGAGTAACCAACAGTTACAGCTGAGTTACTTTGCTAATGAAAGTAACACCTCTCCCCATTATCGAAGAGACATGAGAGGCTTTCGAGAACTAGAAAAACCTTACCTTACTGACTTTATCTTTCCCCACTGCCATCTACTCTTCCTTTAAGAGTCTAGCTTTTATCAAGGCTAAAAATAACCAGTGAATAGAATTTTTAATTAATCTGCCCCCCTTTCAACCACTCTATACATTTAGCCATTTCCCCCACATATAGAGGGATTTTTCTACAAATTCCACTGATTAAGATTTATTCCAGTAATATGCAGTGGGGTTTGTTTTTTTTTTACCATTTCAAAGACTGACAGGCCACTAACTTGGTATCAAGTCTTCATCATACTTCCCAATCTTATTTTTTGCCAAAATGATAAAAACAACAATAAACGCCTTAGCTATTGAGATTTTTAGGTATGAAATACAACCATGCACATAATGTGTGAAAAATCATATTGTTAAATTAGACTCACACAGATCAGTGATCTTAGCCAGTTGCAAACATTACTAGCAATTTAAAGAATTCAAGTAATCATGATGCTCAGGAAAACAAGGGAAAAGATCCAGGGCCTCCAATGAAGGCCCCCAGATGTGTTCTGGGACTATGAAATTAACATATGAAATCTCTAAATGATATGTATAGCCACACCCTTTACACAGAAGCAGGCATTCCTGTCATTAAAAGATTTTCATTTTATACTTAGTCACTGTGCTAAGTTGCTTCATTTGTATCTGACTCTTTGCAACCCTATGGACCACAGCCCGCCAGGCTTCTCTGTTCATAGGATTCTCCCAGCAAGATACTGGAGTGGGTTGCCATGCCCTCCTCCAGAGGATGTTCCCGACCCAGGGATCAACACACGTCTCTTACGTCTCCTGCACTGGCAGGCGGCTTCTTTCCCAGGGTGCCACCTGGGAAGCCCACTTAAATAGCTACACATAGTTAACATGACATTTTCCCCAGAGCCATCCCACAAAAGTCTGTCTTCTGCAAGCAATCCTAGAGAACTAAAATATTCCAAAGATAGTAAATTTTATGATAGCAAATACCACTGGTTCACTTGCTAGGAGATCTGTTATTAAGAAGTTTACACTGAAATTTGATGAAGTCACCTTCTTCCTCTCCTAGGAGCATCCCCTTTTCCTGGAAAGGGAGAATGGATCCACAGACCTGTTGCAGTGCCTAAATTTGTATCTGTAATCTTAGATTCTTTTTCCCAACAAAGAGGGTCCCAAAATTATGTCTTTCATGTCTTCCCAAATGAATCTATCCTTGACTCTGCTATATGCTAGCAGTGAAAGAGAATTAACTTCTCAATCCTCTCTTCTCTATCTTTTCTGCTGTACTTTATCCCATCTCCTCCATGCCCCATTTATCCTGTGTACATTTCACCCTGGCCTCCTACACACCTGTTTAAACTTTGCCTCAACTCACCCACCTCCTCTCCTAGGGCAAATCATTTATAGCTTTCAAATTTTAGTTTCCTTCCCATCATACACACGAAACATTCCCTACTTTCGTTGCCCCTTGCAAATGTATCCTTTGAAATTTCACAGCTTATGCAAACTACTTTGAATTAATACCAACAACAGAACATCAATTGAATGGCCATTATTTGTCATAAACTTCTCTAGATAACTTACAGAATGATAATATTAACAATAATCATTACCATCATTGTACATTTTATAATCACTCACCCAACATCATATAATTAGCAGGTAATAGAGTCTAAACTCAGTCTCACTTTGTGCCTGACTACCTTCAAAGTGCAGGATCCTCTCACCATAACATGATGCATCAACCCTATTCTGCTTCAGTTTCCTCTAAATTCTTAATTTTCATGTTTCTTAACTTTACTATTAAATAATAAGCAAGTTCCCAGGAAGTAGCGTGCATTGTAATCTTAACATCCCTCTCCTTCACCCTGAATATTATTCTACCCAATTGATATATTTGTTAGGGTGAAGAACAGACTACTTCAGTAAACACCTTAAAGGCAAGGATTTAAAGAATATAGAAGCTGACACTTCCTCGGTGGTCCAGTAGCTAAGACTCCACGTGCTCAATGCAGGGGGCCTGGGTTCAATCCCTGGTCAGGAAACTAGACCCCACATGCCACAACTAAGAGTTTGCATGCCACAACTAAAGATTCCACATGTCGCGACTAAAAGCTCCCACGTGGCCATGACTGGGAAATGTAGCCCCTCTCCCTCTGAGTGACAATATGCCAGGCCAAAACTAGATTAATATATGTAGGGTAAGACAGACTCAACTCAGCAGTCAATTCTCAACTCTCAGTGGCTTCAACAACAAAGTTTTATTTCTTACTCATTTGCTAGGTCCAACAGGGCTCAGCTGGTAGCTCTGCTCAGTACCTCCTCTTTGTCCTTAATCTGAGATCCTCCCTGGATCCATGTCAGATGCTGTGGTAAGAGGAAAAAAATCTTAGAGTCTTTCACTGACATTTATAAGGTCTGGCTCAGCACTGGCATTTATATGGCCTGGCCCAACAGTGATACATGTCACTTCTATTAAAAATTCACTGAAAACAAACAAACAAGCAAACAAACAAGCAAAAAAAAATATATATATAGGTCAGACCTAGCCACAGGGTCTCATCCAACCACAGGGGGCCACAAAGGTCAAGCCTACTTTGAACCCAGAAGACTGAGAGCAGTCACTATTCAGTGAGCAGCAATAATTGTTACTTACAGTCTAGAAACAGGGAAACTGGATTTGGTTTATAATTGACAATATTCAACACTGACTGTCCCTGCATCTGAAAGAGGGCAAACAATACGTCAACTTAAAAAAATGAACCATGTCAAAGTTGTAAGTTAAGTTTCATTTGGGGCAAAATGAGGGCCGCAGCCTAGGAAACAGCACCTCAGATAGCTCTGGGAGACTGCTCTAAAGAGGCAGAGGGGAAAGGTCAGTACGCATGTGATTTTGGTGAAGGGAAGTACATGCCATCAAGCACATATTTTTCCAGAAGGTTTCTACTAATCTCATGAAGCTTCACTTGTCATGAGAAACAGTTGTCACCATGAAGGATTTTAGTGCTTTTCTAGATATGGGGAGATACAAGATGTGGGCTCATAAAATTGGCTTTTGAAAATAGCTAACTATCTGAACACCTGTCCTGCTAGTTTCTCCCCCAAGCACAGAGTGCCTCATTTCTGCTCTCCACCCTGACTCCTTTCAGAGGGTGTTCAAGGTCAGCAGCTGCAGCAGCTCATGACTTAATCCTTTCAGAGGTAGATGGCAAGCACCCATGGCAAGTGCCAGTTTGTAGTTCACACACACACACACACACACACATATATATATATATATATATTTAAGTTACATTCAAATAATAGGCTTTCTCATTTTAGAATTCACACAGTTTGAGGAAAGAAACTTTCCATATGGGATAGTTGATAATTACTGGTCTCTTACCCAACACCCTCTCAATCCTAAGATTTTTGTTGGGAAATAACCCCCAACCTATACTGAACCATATGGACAAATTGAGTTCTTAGATCCACTGATAGACATTTATTGGTCTAAACTGATCAACATTATCTGATCCACTTAATCATAGTGATTTGAATCAAAATTTTAAGCATATGACATAAATCATCTCGTCAGCATTCAATCCAGAATTTTAATTTTAAAGCTGAGAGAGAAACAATACTCCTGAGTGTAGCCAATAAAGATGTAATACTGGCAAATGTTAGTACCCACCATTTGAGAGGGGCCACCCACACATGAAAATTATCATTTTTGACTTTGTTCAACTGCTAGGTTAAATCAACCTTGAAGTTTTATCATTTAATATAGTTTATGCTGGATATTACATCACTGACAAAGTAAAACCTAAAATGAATGATCTGACTTATAAGGCTGCAAACACTTGCATTGGTATGATCATAAGAAAATAAGGGCTTATAAATCAAAATAGAGGAATATTACTTACAAAGTGGCACCAGAGTTTCTCTTAATCACTGCATTAGAAAATAACTTGATAAAATTAACTAATCCCCATATTCTTTTTTGTTATATTTGCATGAGACTTTATTTCACATTTTTACTCAATAAAATATAGTTTACATATATTAGTTTCAGGTATAAAACATAGATAGCATCTTGATATTTTTATACACTACACAAAGTACAAAATTATTATAAAATATTGTGTATATCCCCTGTGCTGCATATTACATCCCTGTGACTTATTTATTTATAGACTGGTAGTTCATATCTCTCAACCCCCTACTCTTAACCTGTGTCTTTGTGTTGGCTCTTGCAAAGTTTTCTTACAGGAGAACTAAAAGACTTTGTTAACTATAAAGGAAGGCATTTAAAACTCTTGAGATAATCTGAGATAGAGATAACAAAAAGAAACAGAACCTTAAAAAAAAAACAGATGCTGGCAAAACAGAAGAAAGCTGTGAGCTATGCAACTGACCCCTTACTATAAACAGTCTCCCCGAAATATATGCAGTCAAGTCGCCTAACTGGATGAATACTTGGTGTCAGAGGTTTATTTTTATAAATGAGCTCTACTCCAGGGCTGAGATGGTACAGAAACTAAGCTCTACATGGAGAAGCCAAAGCACAGCAGGCAGGCAGGCCAGAACAAAACCACAGCTCAGCCCAGAGAACCAGCAAGCAGCTGGGTGAGCGCTCCAGACAGAGGAAGGTATAAAGAAATGCGGAAGGAGAGACGATTAAAACTAAATTAAAACTACACTTCAAGAAAAACTCCAGATTACTTTGAAAGGTACATGAGGAGCATAATTTTACTTTCTCCGCATTTTTCATTACCCAAATCAACATATAAGAGCAAAAACATTTCTCTTCTCCCACAGAAGAGTATTCAAAATGGCAGCAATGGTTTATAAAGTCAAACACATCTGCTGCGTGTACTCTCCAGTAAGAAGCAGTGGTCGAAAATGGTGCTATATATGAGCCAGGACAGGAGTCAGGATTTTTAAATCTTATGGCAGATTTGCCATTAGCAAGCAGAGGGATGCTTGCTAGGCCTTACATGTAAGAGGACAGTATAAGAATGTCTTTGATTCTATGAATCTATGAAAAGCTGTAATAACTTGGATATGTGACTTCTTTAATATTTATTTCAAGCCTATACTCTGTGCCAGTTACTCTGCTAACCTGTACTATACTATAAACCTCTTTATATATGGTATTATAATTTTAAAATTCCTTTTCCTGTTTACCTGGTATTTTTCTTTTATAAAAATTGTGCAAGGGGATGACCAATTAAAAGTATGCCCATTTCCCTGAGAAAAAAATGAGCTAGATAAGAGGAAGGGATTTGTCCAATGTTGGATAACCAATGGCTGAACTACAACTAGAATTCAAGACTTTTTATTCTAATTTAGGATAATGATGCAAGGTTATGCTCAAAATCCTTCAATCTAGGCTTCACCAGAATGTGAACTGAGAAGTTCCAAATGTACAAGCTAACACTTGATGCAAGGTTATGCTCAAAATCCTTCAATCTAGGCTTCAGCAGAATGTGAGCTGAGAACTTCTGGAGATACAAGCTAGGTTTAGAAAAGGCAGAGGAACCAGAAGTCAAATTGCCAACATTCTTTGGATCACAGAGAAAGCAAGGGAATTTCAGAGGCAAAAAAAAAAAAATCTGCTTTACTGACTATGCTAAAGCCTTTGACTGTGTGGATCACAACAAACTGTGGAAAATTCTGAAAGAGATAGGAATACCAGACCACCTGACCTGCCTCTTGAGAAACCTGTATGCAGGTCAAGAAGAAAAATTTAGCACCACACATGGAACAACAGACTGGTTCAAAGTTGGTAAGGGAGTACAACGAGACTGTCTGTTGTCACCCTGCTTATTTAATTTATATTCAGAGTATATCATGAGAAATGACAGGCTGGATAAATCACAAGCTGGAATCAAGACTGCCAGGAGAAATATCAACCTCAGATATGCAGATGATACCACTTTAATGCCAGAAAGTGAAGAAGACACAAAGAGCCTCTTGATGACGATGAAAGAGGAGACTGAAAAGACTGGCTTGAAACCCAGCATTCAAAAAACTAAGATCATGGCATCCAGTCCCATCACTTCATGACAAATAGAAGGGGAAAAAGTGAAAGCACTGACACATTATTTTCTTGATTCCCAGACTTCATTTTCTTTCACTATGGACAGTGACTGCAGCCATGAAATTAAAAGATGTGTGCTCTTTGGAAGGAAAGCTATGACAAACCTAGACAGTGTATTAAAAAGCAGAGATATCACTTTGCCAACAAAGGTCCATATAGTCAAAAGCTATGGTTTTTCCAGCAATCATGTACCAATGTGAAGCTGGACCATACGGACGGCTGAGCATGAAAGAATTGATGCTTTCAAATTGTGGTGCTGGATAAGACTTTTGAGAGTCCCTTGAATTGTTAATTTGGAAAACTCAGCAGTGGCCACAGGGCTGTAAAAGGTCAGTTTTCATCCCAATCCCAAAGAAAGGCAATCCCAAAGAATGCTCAAACTACTGCGCAGTTGCACTTATCTCACACGCTAGCAAAGTAATGCTCAAAATTCTCCAAGTCAGGCTTCAGCAATACATGAACCGTGAACTTCCAGAGGTTCAAGCTGGATTTAGAAAAGGCAGAGGAACAAGAGATCAAATTGCCAACATCCGCTGGATCATCGAAAAATCAAAAGAGTTCCAGAAAAACATCTATTTCTGCTTTATTGACTATGCCAAAGCCTTTGACTGTGTGGACCACAATAAACTGCGGAAAATTCTGAAAGAGATGGGAATACCAGATCACCTTACCTGCCTCCTGAGAAACCTATATGCAGGTCAGGAAGCAACAATTAGAACTGGACGTGGAACAACACATTGGTTCCAAGTAGGAAAAGGAGTATGTCAAGGCTGTACATCGTCACCCTGCTTATTTAACTGATATGCAGAGTACATCATGAGAAATGCTGGGCTGGAAGAAGCACAAACTGGAATCAAGATTTCTGGGAGAAATATCAATAACCTTAGATATGCAGATGACACCACCCTTATGGCAGAAAGTGAGGAGGAACTAAAATGCCTCTTGATAAAAGTGAAGGAGGAGAGTGAAAAAGTTGGCTTAAAGCTCAACATTCAGAAAACTAAGATCGTGTCATCTGGTCCCATAACTTCATGGGAAATAGATGGGGAAACATTGGAAACAGTGGCTGACTTTATTTTGGGGAGCTCCAAAATCACTGCAGATGGTGACTGCAGCCATGAAATTAAAAGACAGTTACTCCTTGGAAGGAAAGTTATGACCAACCTAGATAGCATATTAAAAAGCAGAGACATTACTCTGCCAACAAAGGTCAGTCTAGTCAAGGCTATGGTTTTTCCAGTGGTCATGTATGGATGTGAGAGTTGGACTGTGAAGAAAACTGAGCACTGAAAAATTGATGCTTTTGAACTGTGGTGTGGGAGAAGACTCTTGAGAGTCCCTTGGCCTGCAAGGAGATCCAACCAGTCCATCCTAAAGGAGATCAGTCCTGGGTATTCATTGGAAACACTGATGTTGAAGCTGAAACTCCAATACTCTGGCCACCTCATGCAAAGAGTTGACTCATCGGAAAAGACCCTGATGCTGGGAGGGATTGGGGGCAGGAGGAAAAGTGGATGACAGAGGATAAGATGGCTGGATGGCATCACCAACTCGATGGACATGCGTTTTAGTAAACTCAGGAGTTGGTGATGGACAGGGAGGCCTGGCGTGCTGCAATTCATGGGGTCGCAAAGAGTCGGACATGACTGAGCGACTGAACTGAATTGTTAGGAGATCAAACCAGTCAATCCTCAAGGAAATCAACCCTGATTATTCATTCAAAGGATTGATGCTGAAGCTAATGCTCCAATACTTTTGGCCCACTGACGTGAAGAGCCAACTCACTGGAAAGACCCCAATGCTGGGAAAGAAAAGAAGGGGAAGGGGCTGGCAGAGGATGAGATGGTTAGATAGCATCAAGGACTCAATGGACATGAACTTGAGATATTAATTTGAGCCAACTCTGCGAAACAGCAGTAAAGAGAAGAGCCTGGTATGCTGCAGTCCACAGGGTCACAAAGAGTCAGATACAACTTAGCGACTGAACAACAAGGATGTTGGGACCAAAAAAAAAAGTACAGCAAAGTGCTTTTTACTGCCCCAGAAATAATAATGAGTGATGGGGCGGCAGAGAAAGCCTTTGATGCTGTGAACCAAATGAAGTTATCCTAAAGAAGCAAAAGATGCTTAAGAGGAAAATAATTTTGTTTAAACAGACAAGTTTGCAACACATAAATGCCAGCATTTTTATAAAGGAATAATACCTCACAGCTGACTGAAGTAAACCACAGCCATAAATTACAGTACCTGAATTTCAGTGAGGTTTTAAAAATACATCACCAACCATACATTAATCCCCAAGGTTAACAAGCACTGTCTGCAATAGAGAATAGCTAGTTCAGAGACAACTGACTCAGAGAAAGGAAGGGTTTCAACCCTGAGCACAGCGACAAGCGAGGTACCGTGAGAATCAATATGGAAACCACGGTGGCTCATTTTTTATTTCTAAAGCTGGAGAGGAGGCAAGGAGTAAGAGTGCTAAAGCTTGCAAATGCTGGGAAAGAAAATCCTGAAGACAGGATAAGTTAGGAGAATATAACTGAATTCATAAAACTTTGACAGAATCAGAGTCCAGGGAAATGATTTACTGACTAATGTAACTCAGCTTGAGTAAATAAATATGAAATAATAAGTGACAAATATAGCAAAATGAGCAAAACACAGCAATAATGAGTAGAATCTGTATCCTCCTGAGGTTTTCAACTATCCAAAAATGGAGCATTATACTAAATAATTCGGGCAATGGATCACTGCCCAAGAGGAGCAGCTTTGATGCATCGATCTTGAATCCTTGCGATGCAGCATAAATAGGTCATGGTTCTGTAACTCTGTTGCATATTCCACAAGTGCCTTATTGTATTTTTGCCAGATATTAGTTTTTACCTCCTCTCACCTTTCACATGTGGATTATTTTTTATTTTATAAAAACCACAGGTATTTACAACCTAAGGCAATTAGAAATTGCAAGGTCCATTAGCTTTGTTTTATAAGGGGAAAAGATTGAGGCTCTACATCAATTTTCTGTAAATTTAGAATATGGCTTGTATAGTCACTTTCATCCTACCAGTCTCAAACTTCCAAGAGTACATGAATCTCAACTACGTGTCTGTAAAGGACAGTAACTCGCCCTGTAAAGCAGTAACAAGGGTATCTTCCACAATACGGACGTCTTATCCCCGTTAGTACCTGGATACTTAAATCCATCCTAAATTCTATGATATAAATGCTGTGTCCACACTCTTAACTATAATGAACATTATTTTTGCACTTGCATTTGGTGACTGAAATTAACATTTCAACAGGATTAGAAATGACAGATTTAATGGCTTCCCCCAAGATTTCACTAGTTGCTGTAATTCCAAAATTCCTTACAATTTATTATGGCACTCTACAGCTATGGTAGAACTAATCCCATCTTGGTCCCAAAGCTGCTGCTGCTAAATAAAAAGAAAATCTCATTTTCTGCCTATCATTAAGGAAGAAGACAGCAATCCGTGGAAGTGATTTGAGAAGAAGACCCCAAAGGCAGCGAGAGAACGGAAGCTGTGCTGTGGCCCCTGCGGCAGCAGCACCTCCTGGGAGACACTGGGGGGAAGGGTGATGGGCGTGCAAGCTCCTGGAAGAACTTCAGAGAAGACTCGGTGGGAAGACAAGATGGGAGATTTCTGAAAACACAGGAAAGAGTTAGCTTAAGTCAGACTCAGCTGCTAAGGAAGCCTTCCCTCCACTTACACGTCTTTCCTTCCAATTCTACTGAAATTCCATCAAATGGTCTTATATCTAACCCTAAATAAAACAAATGGGACCTAATTAAAAGCTTTTGCACAGCAAAGGAAATGATAAACAACAAAAAGGCAACTCACAGAATGGGAGAAACAGCTGAAAATGATGCACTGACAAGGGATTACCTGCCAAAATTTACACACTGTTCATGCAGCTCAATATGAAAAAGTCAAAACACGATTAAAAAATGGACAGAATCTTCAAATAGACATTTCTCCGAAGAGGACACACAGATGGCCAAGAAGTATGTGAAAAGATGCTCAACACTGCTAATTATTAGACAAATGCAAATCAAAACTAAAATGAGATACTACCAGACAAGTCAGAATGGTCATCATCAAGAAGTCTACCAACAATAAATACGCTGGAGAGGGTGCAGAGAAAAGGCAATCCTTCTACACTGTTTGTGGGAATGTAAACTACTACAGCCACTATGAAGAACAGTATGGAGGTTCCTTAAAAAAAACTAAAAATAGAGCCACCTTATGATCCAGCAATCCCACTCCTGGGCATGTATCTGGGAAAAACCATGATGGGAAAGGATTCAGGAATCCCAAAATTCACTGCAGCACTGTTTGCAATAGCCAATGCATAGAAGAAACGTAAATGTCCATCAACAGAAGAATGAATAAAGGAGATGTGGTACATGTACATACAATGGAATATTACTCAGCTGTTAAAAAGAATGAAATGATGCCATTTGCAGCAACTAGACAGACCTGGAGATTATCACACTGAGAAATTCACACAGAGAAAGACAAATAGCATATGATATCACTTACATGTGGAACCTAAAAATTAACACAAATGAACTTATTTACAAAACAGACTCACAGATTTAGAAAACAAATATACGGTTACCAAAGGGGAAAGGTCGGAGGAAGGGATAGATTGAAGTTTGGGATAGACCTATACACACTATTGAATTTAAGACAGATAACCAACAAGGACCTACTATATAGCACAGGGATCTCTGCTCAATATTCTGTAATAACCAAAATGGGAAAAGAATTTGAAAAGGAATAGATACATATCTATGTATAACTAAACCATTTTGCTGTACACTTCACAGTAATACAAAATTGTTGATCTCCAATATAAAATAAAAAATAAATTTTAAAAAACAAAATAAATACAGGACTATTAGTGAACTGAACTGGACAAAGCTCATGCCCACCGAGAGGACAGCCACAGCTTAGCTCATATGGGAACAGGGACTCCTCATGGCCAAAATTTAGCATTTTTAAAAAGAAAAGCTGCAAATAAGAATTGTTATATAAAAAATTAATTTTAAAGATGCAAACAATGAGTTCAGTTTTATTTTTAAAATACTATGTTGACCAAACAAAATATATCTACAAGCCAATTGTTGCAAACAGACTATGAATAGTGAAGTTGTATCTTGGTACAAATTCTAGCTTCTAATATAAAAATACATTTATTCCAGGCCAGAATATGTGAAGAAAATCTGTTTCCTTTTTTAATAAATCATGATGAGCAGCCTTATACCCTGTAGGGTTTTGTAGGCTACACAGTTGTCCAGAATTATTATAAAATGAAACCAAGATGAATTTTTGTGTGATTCATCATTGGAATTTGTTCAAAGAGTGGCCTGACACCTATAATCATCCCATCACCTGACACCTAACTTGAATTATTTCCACAAAAAATTTTGGAAAATTAAATTTAGATTTTTAAGTAAAGTTAGCAGTTTACTAAAAGCAACCATAAAATATCTTAAGGACATCCAATCTCAAAACAAAATATTGGCCATTACAAACTGTCAAATAAAATGACATCATGTGAGAAACCTATGATGCAGTTATTCTATTTTTGATATTAGCTCTCATAAGCTAACGGGAAAGGAGAGGAAAAGGATTTAAGTTAATGATATTACCAGTCAAAAAGCATGAACCTTGAGTGAAAAAAATTTCTGTGGCTAGAATATAAAGCACATATAGATTAGATTTTATTTTAGATTTTAGTTGAAATGACATTTCTGGATCCAAAACTTGTTTTATTAATCAATGAATGAATTAGAATCAACTCTGTGAGAACTAGTTTTTAATTTGTTTAAAAAAAAATTTAAAAACAGGGACTGAATTGTTTTTACTCTCTTTATCTACTTCTTACATGCCCAGTAAGTCAAAGAGAAGTATGTAGGTATAGAATTGCTATTCTTTTTAGTTCTTGGAACTACTCTTTAAAAAGAACATAAAAGTCAAGTTTAAAGAGTGAGAGAAATAAAGAATGACAATAAGTTGTATCTATTACCCCTGAAATTGGTATCATTATATTATGTATTGAGCTTCCCTGGTGGCTCAGTGGTAAAGAATGTGCCTTCAATGCAGGAGACCTGGGTTCGATCCCTGAGTCAGGAAGATCTCTGGAGAAGGAACTGGCAACCCACTCCAGTAATCTTGCCTGGGAAATCACACAGACAGAGGACTCTGGTGGACTGAAGTCCATGGGGTTGCAAAGAATCAGACACGACTGAGCAACCTGATACTATAGGCTTAGAGACCAAATAAAGTTAATTTGGAAAAAGAAAAATCAGTTTTAGAGATAAACAGTACAATGAAAATACACAATTTTACTTGTAATATAATCAATTTTAAGCTACTGATAATTCTTACTTAATTTCTCATACAAACAGGTAGGAAATAAGGAAGAAACTGCTAGATTGCCTCCAATATTTATTTTCTCCTTTTCATAAAAAATAAAAAGTCCTACTTTAATCTGAGTGTATCATTGCTTAGAATAAAGGTTTATTTTCTCAAATTAACCTTGAATCCAGGTGTGGCCATATGGCAAATTTCTGGTCAATGGAATGTGAGCTTCAGTGATCTGTGAAACTTCTGAGCCTCAACGATGAAATTAAGTGCACTCTCCTCTCTCCCTTTTTACCGTCTCACTAGCTAGAGTGCAGACAAGGAGATGGGCCCTGGACTACGTAATACAAGGCAATTCCCCAGCGATGCTGAAGAAATGATGTAGAATGACCTGGGTCCCTGACACAATGCGCTACCCACATCACCCACCCCGGCCTAGTGATGGCCAGACCACACATGAAAGTAGTCAATCTAGGTCTGTGTTACAGTACTTGAATACTCTAACAAATATAACATTTGTTACAAGAAGATTCAGAAAGTGAAAGTTGCTCAGTCGTGTCCGACCTTTTCCTACCCCATGGACTATACAGTCCATGGAATTCTTTAGGCCAGAATACTGGAGTGGGTAGCCTTTCCCTTCTCCAGGGGATCTTCCCAACCCAGAGTTTGAACCCAGGTCTCCCACATTGCAGGCTAATTCTTTACCAGCTGAGCCATCAGGGAAGCCCAAGAATACCTGAGTGGGTCATCTATCCTTTCTTCCACGGATCTTCCCGAACCAGGAATCAAACTGGGGTCTCCTCATTGCAGGCAGATTCTTTACCAACTGAGCTACCAGGGAAGCCTTGAGAAGATTCAAAATTGTGAGCAATTAAATCATTTAGAAGACAGTTGCACCAACACAGAAACAGCAAATAAGGAAAATCAGTGTCCTTACTATGTCTGAGGAAATTATCTGTATCCTTGGAAGGCAGGCCATGTGACCCTGAGTTTGTAGAAATTATGGGAAGAAAGCCACAAAAGTGGTATGTGTTGGCTGTTTCTTGTTACTTGCAGCAAAGTTGAATACGAGCTACTAAAGGCGATGTTAGCACGTTTCTATGCTGAAATTGAAAGGAATTTGGCTCCTTTTCTGGACAGATTTTCATCGCCCAATGTCTGAAATTTAAGGTGACTAAGAATCTGGTAAACTGGGGCCTTGTGGAATTGATCAAACCAACTGAAATAATTTTAGGATGTGAATCTCAAAAGGTAATTTTAGTGAGAGAGAACCTTATGGTCCAAAAGCTCTCTCCCTAAAGACCAGACAATGTGAGCCACTTGAGCAGCTAAAAAGCAGATTAAAATTACAGCCTTATCCCCTTGGCTTATTTTCAAGTGGCAGATTCTCTACAAGGATACACTTTAAATTCACTATAGATGTGACTTGTGCAGATTAACAGACAATGAGGAACCCTCCAGATGGCAATATCTGGGATCACAGAGAACAAAGGACAAAAAGATTCTTCCAGAGAGCAAACCAGGAGATGGCCTAAACAAGGAATTTACTCATCTACCAGTCTAGAACGCTTCTCTTCCTGTCCGGTAAGTTGCACATTATATTTTATACTGACCATTGACTTCTGATAATTCCCATTAAGGTCTTATTCAAATAGTAGTTTGCAATATGTCCATTCCATCATTATTGTGTATACATGTGTTGGGAGACAAGTAACTTATTTAAATCAGAGGTGATACACATGGAGGAGGATACCTTAAATACCTAAGACTCCGAGTTGAAGATAATCCTGGTACAGAAATTTAGATTGTCTTTCTTGGGAAGGAGTGCCTGTATTCTATACAGGGCAAGGAGAGAATGTGTTGGTATTTATGTGACCAGAACTATATACATGGTAAAGACTATTTGTTTCCTAGTACCCATTCTTCCCTATATAAGAGTAAATAGATATTGAGATTAATAGACTTTTAGCTGGCCTGGAGTTGCCAGAATATAGACTATATTCTTCAAATGTTTCAATATTCCCAGAGTCCATATAACATAAAGCCTTGGCCAATGATGTATGAGAAAAAAGTAATACGAACTCTTCAAAAAGTTAAACATTAAATTACCAAATGGCCCAGAAATTCCACTCCAATGTATGTATCTCAGAGAACTGAAAACATGTCCAAAGACTTGTATGTGTTCGCTCATAACAACATTATTTGTAACAGCCAAAGGTGAAATCAATCCAAATGTCCGTCAACTGTTCAATGGATAAAGACATCCATATGATGGAATAGCATTCTTTAAAAGCATAATTACAATTTAAAAGTATAAGATACATACATATGAAAACACATTAAAAACATTCTGCTAAGAAGGAAATTACAAAAGGCCACACATCGTATGACTCCATTTATAGGAAATGTCCAGAATAGACAAATCCACAGAAAAGAAAGCAAGCAGATGGTTGCCAGAGGATGGAGAAGTGGGGATTGGAAGGTAGGGGTTTCTTTTTGGAGTAACAGAAAATTTTTAGAATTAGATATTGGTGATTATTGTACAACTCTTAAAAAAAAAAAAAAAAAACACCGAGTTATACACTCTAAATTTTTTAGGTGTGAATTTTGCATTTTGCAAATTTTATCTCATAAAAAAAAAAAAAAAAAGTAATACAAGCAACTTGCAGGTCTTATAAAGGAGACATGCTCTCTCTCTTTCTTTCAACTCCCTGGCTGGAAGGCAGATGTGCTGGTAGGGACTGTCTTGGATACACAGAGGAAGACAACTCACGAGGTGGAGAGAGACAGACGCTTTATGTCTGATACTGCAGCATTAACTAAGCAACCCTGGACAGCATTGTCCCAGTCAGTCAGGTGGAAGGTAATTAAAATTCAATTTAATTTAAACCTTTGTTATTTAGGGTCTCGGCTACAGCAGCCAAATCTTTATTGTAAGTCAAGAATTAAAAAGAAAATTACATAACTCAGAATTGCTGGTAAATTATTGTTATTACCTTTTAACTTCTGTCCTGTCATCCACTTAGAGACTGAGATTCTAAGCAGAAAGCATGTTGAGAGATACAGGGTGGTGTGTCTGGGTGCATAAATGTTGTCCCTAAACAATTCTAAAATTAATTCTTCCTCTGATACATGCTCCCCTTTTGCCTACTTAATCCCCTCAACCAAATGTTCACAGGTAAACAGAAAATAATAAAATCATCTTTATGCCTAACATATCACAAGGGCTCAATAAACTGTAGATTTTTAGACACAACACTCACAGTTGAGGTATTGTTGGAGATTTTGATTTTTTTTTTCTTTTTATATGCAAGTTTTTCTCCAGGAAAACCATCACTTTTGTCTTCTGCTTTTTAAAATGCACTCTAGGTATGAAATTGATTGCTGACTATACAAAGAAAAAATTTCTTTTTGATTAATGTTCAATACTACCAATTAAAAAACAAATGAGAGCAGTCAGCAGCTATGATTGGCTATGTCTAACTATAACTCAATGAACAAGTAGAAAAAATGAGAAATACTTGTGATAAGCTATTTTTTAAAAGCAATGCAAACTAGTCATTTGTATACACTCTCTGGGGATAACAGTGCTCTTGAAAAGTTGCTGTTCACGCCCATGAGATGCAGAAACCAAATTCTAATCTTCAAAAACCTGTGTCATTTAGCCTGATGCATGGTGCCAAGTCACAGCTGGCAGCCGGGAAGAAAGACTGCTAAATTACTGTACTGTCTGACACCTTTAAACGAACCTTAAATGAACAATTCATCTTTGAGCTCAATATGCTATAGGCATATTACTAAATGAAACCTAGAGAAATACTCTTTTATCAAAAATTTCCCTAATCCATAAGATCCCAGATAATTAAAAAAAACTTCAAGTACATATGAATATAACGTATAAGCTCAACATTATATGAAGCACCAATTATTCATACTAAATATCATCTACTCTAGTTTACTACAATTTTGTTAAATCAATTTATGTATCTGAAAGCTCTGACATCTATTATTTTGCATAAATATCATAAACTGCAATGGCTGTCATACTGAGTAAAAGAGACTAGTGGAGTATAGCCAGAAAACAAATTCCGGTGGTCTCCCCATTTCCTCACACCACACAATGAAAACTGGGGCCATAAACGCGCTTCCTGTCACCATGGTCACAGAACACAGCATCAGTTCAGTAACCGGAACGTTCGATTCCATCTGATAGCTAATAAGTTGTCATTTCACTTAGGCATGTAGCTCGTTCATGAAGCAGAAAAGCAGGGCACATTCAATTGATTTCTCCTTCTCACTCTTTTCTCAATTTTTACTAATGATGGTTCCGATGCTTCAGGAGGAAGGAGTGGGAGGAAACAGGGTGAAGCAGGAAAAACGGTGGACATTTCTTACTTGACTTTTCTGGATGTCCTAGTGATCTATGCTGATGCTGTCTAGCCCCAGGGTCTTCAAAGTGGTTGCTCACCTCAGGGGAGGTCACTCATCTAAAGGTTTCTTGATCCCTGCATCTCTACTCCAAGTGGCCACACACACATGCTTTCTCAGATCCTGGATACCTGATGGTACTCCTAACATTTTTCTGCTTGGCTCTTTTGCTTCACAAGGCTACTCTCTTACACAGGATGTAAGAAGGTTCTATTCCACGTATTTCACATATATGGCCCTGGTGCCATGTGCATAAGAGCAAAAGCATCCTTGACTTGCTCTGACAAGCTCTATGTTAACAGAAATCTCTTCCCCCCGCCATCAGAACCACTACCCAATCACATTTCCTCACCTTTTAGATTGCTAAAGCATGAGTCAAACATCAATTTATTGTGTCCTCCAAGCTCAGGGCATGGGTGTCAGACTTCCTGAGTGTCCCCATTGAGTCCCCATGCCCTGAGCTTGAGCTAAAAGGGTCTGATACTCAGCACACTGCCATGCTAAGTCGCTTCAGCTGTGTCTGACTCTTTGCGACCCCATGGACCATAGCCCACCCGGCTCCTCGGTCCATGGGATTCCCCCAGCAAGAATACTGGAGTAGGTTGCCATTTCCTTCTCCAGGGATCCTCCCGACCCAGGGATTGAACCCGCATCTCTTATGTCTCCTGCCTTGGCAGGCAGGTTCTTTACCACTAGCACCGCCTGGGAAGCCCCAGTACACTGTCAGAGCTCTTTAAAGCCTTCTTCAAACTCCTTTTCCTTCCTCCAAATCGATTTTTAAAAAGCCATGAGTCAGCGATCAGCTGTGATAGCAAAGACAATTAGGAAACCTCCTTTCAGAGTTCTGCAGGGGGTCCTGCACCTCACTTTACAATGCGGTAGCTATGCCCAGAGACCTCCGCTGAAACAACAGCTGAAAAAGCTCCAGTTCAACTTTCTTTCACATAAATAGTTGTCCCTCTCTTTTTCACTGCTGTTATTTTTTAACCCCGTCAACCCAAATTTTTGGTTTTATTGGTTTATTGGTTTGTTTTATTGGTTCGACTTTGGATACTGGAAACAGGAACCTATATGGATAGTTGGAAAGCAGGACAGTATTGAGAAGTGAACACACATCACTGGGTGAGCCTTCACTCCACTGTTGTTCTTTATGGAAAATATACTGTATTAGTCTTCTTGGGCTGACATGACAAAGTACCACCCACTCAGGTGGCTTAAATAACAGACATGTATTTTCTCCCAGTTCTGGAGTCTAGAGGTCTGAGGTCAACGTGTTGGGAGGGTTGGTTTCTCCTAACACCGCTCTCCTTGGCTTGGAGCTGGCCATCTTCTCCCTGTATCTTCAGTAGTTGTTCCTCCATCCCTATCTGTGTCCAAATTTCCTCTTCCTGTGGTCAGGTTGGATTAAAGTCCACCATAATGACTTCAATCAATCACCTCCTTAAAGTCCCTATTTCTAAATAGAGCTCTATTTTAAGGTACTAAGGGTTCAGACTGCAACATATGGGTTTTTAGGGGATACAACTCAGCTCATAATAAACAGCAAAATAGCAGTCATTTTAGTGAGATTTACTAGACTCTTGAGATCATAACTTTTTAAACTTATCACCAATAATACTCTTGAACCAAATGTACTACTATTCTGTACGTTTTTTCCTTTGCATAAACTGTTGTATTACGTCCTTTGTTTTCTTTACAAACTAAAGAGCTCACTTTTCTAACCTTTACTTTCTGTACCAACTCAGAATCAGCCATCTCAATTTTCTCATAATCTTATTTAATTTATTAAGCATACAGCTTCTAAGCATATAAGCCCATCTCCCACCTCCTCCACAAAAAAAGAAAAAAAAAAAAAGAGAAACACTTAAAATGTTGGCTTAAACGTGTGCCGTGCTCAGTCATGTCTGACTCTCTGTGACCCCACGGTCTGTAGCCATGTAGACAGGCTCCTCTGTCCATGGAATTCTCCAGGCAAGAATACTGGAGTGGGTTGCCATGTCCTCCTCCAGGGGATCTTCCCAACCCAGGGATCAAATCCACATCTCCTGCATCTCCACATATTTGGCTTTGATTAATATCAATAAGCCTTGGTTTCTTCCAAAATGAAATGAGTATAAATAATGGTTCATCTTATAAATTTGTTGTGAGATTTAAAAGAAGGTGCTATATATTGAAAATATTTAGCATCACAGCCAACAGGTAAAAGAGACTGTTCTATAAACACTACTTATGTTTATTATTAATATCACACACAATTTTGACCATAAACATCGATAATATCTGTACTTTAAATTGCTGTATAGTATAAAATGTTTCAAATTAATCTAAAATACAAGCCGTGCAAAAACTACACAATAAAAAAGTACTTCAGACTTGACACCTTAGATGATTACTTCCTTTAATAGGCATATTTACTGCCCTCTGGTGGCCACTGCCCTAACATAGCCATTACTAAAGGAAGTGTGCACAAAAATTCTAAATCACAGTCTTTTACAAATTATCAATCTCTATTAATAATGAAGGGAATCATTAGATATAAGTGATTATACCATTCCATTTGATTCTGAGAAATTAAATATCTCTGCCTTATAAAACCACAGTCTTTACAATTTTGTATGCTTATAAGATTCATTTGGAGAACTTCTTGAGTTAGGAGACTTTCACAAGACTATAATTTTGCTATCATTTGAAACACTTTACCAACTGAATTCTGAAAAAGCACTGAATTTGATCAGTTATTTTATAAGGATTGTTTTCTTAAATATCTGTCCAAAGTTACATGGTTGCTCTTAAGGATTCATATGATAACCCTGCTTTATACCATCTCTTCTCAAGTGTGTGTATAGCTTAGATACATCCCCATAGTCATTTTTAATGCTTCCATAGTATTTTCATATGAGTTTAAATATCCTAAACTTGAAGAGGTTAAAAACGTTAACACATGACTGTTTTCTAGTCAGTGGAAATCGAATCTTGATAATTTTAGCAAGAAAAATTAGAGTAATGTGCAGAACATTGGATTCAAGAATGAATGCTTTTTAAACCAATTACAGAAAGCATCGATGACTGAAGCTGAATATTAGGAAGAATGTGATACATCCCAGGGAAATTCAGTTAGTCCAAAGAAATCTCTATCTCAACCTCTTTTTATTATAATAACCAATTTAAAAGATAAATGTAAAGCTGATAAGTTTACGTTTTTACACATAAAACCTAAAATAATTTTTAAATAATCACAAAATTAATTCAAATTAAGAAAATTAATTTCACAGCAGTCACTAAATTGCTGATTATAATTTAAATATGATACTGTTTGGGGACAGGCTCTTTGAAAGGCAGCTGGTCTACTCCACTGTGAGCTACATAAGGACTCAACTCTCCCACGTCTTCTACCCTATTAAAACTCCCAGGAAATTTTGTTTCCTGTTGAAAATCTCTATTCCCCTTAAAACTTTGTTGACAGGTTCTATAATTTAACCATATTCAGAGTTTCTTTTCCTCTTCTCTGAACTATTTTCTGACCTCTAGTTTTCTGCATCAGTAAGAATGTGATCAGAACTGAATTCATTGAAAGGCTACCCCTGCATGTACCCATCTGTATGTCTATGCTGCAACACCATGTCTGGCTTCTTATTCAAATTACAAAATTGACAAGGCAAGTTAATTTATTATGCCTATGACCACTTGCTGACATATATTCTGCTTGCAGCAGTTTTAAAACACATCAACAATTTTTTGACAACTTATTCCATTAACAGGTGATATCTATAACCCCTCCCTCTGAATCTAGGTTGGCCTTATTGACCCATTATAATAGCATCAATAGAATACAGCAAAAGTGACACTATGTGACTTCCAAAGCTAGGTCATAAAAGATGCTGTTGCTTCCTCTTCGCCTGAGTTACCATATAAGAAGGTCCAATCTGATGCCACCATGCGGTCAGAAAGTCCAATCCACCAGAGAAACCATGGGTAAGTGCTCTGACTGAAAGATCGTGTTGCTACATTTACTCACATTAACTTCTGTGCATTAAATTTTACTTTGGCACCACAGAGCTTTGCCCTGTGTTCTTATGTTCTTCCCCTACTGATCAATGCATTTCCTGAGATTTTATCAAGAAAAATACTTGAAACCGAAAGGCAGTATTTCTAAAATTCCAACTTGGCTGACCATTCGTAGAAAAGTTCAGAGGTGTAAACAAAACACAACTCAGTATAAAAACTGACCAGGGGCCTTCAACACTCTCCAGATGGAAACTTGAAGAATCCAATCTTTTTTTTTTTTTTTTTTTCAAAAAAAAAAAGCTCTAATGAGATGGATGAAACTGGAGCCCATTATACAGAGTGAAGTAAGCCAGAAAGATAAACACCAATACAGTATACTAACGCATATATGTGGAATTTAAAAAGATGGTAATGATAACCCTATATGCAGGACAGAGAAAGAGACACAGATGTATAGAACAGACTTTTGGACTCTGTGGGAGAAGGCGAGGGTGGGATGATCTGAGAGAACAGCACTGAAACATGTATATTATCAAGGGTGAAACAGACCACCAGCCCAGGCTGGATGTATGAGACAAGTGCTCAGGGCTGGTGCACTGGGAAGACCCAGAAGGATAGGATGGGGAGGGAGGCGGGAGAGGGGATTGGGATGGGGAACACATGTAAATCCAGGGCTGATTCATGTCAATGTATGGCAAAAACCACTACAATATTGTAAAGTAATTAGCCTCCAACTAATAAAAATAAATGAAAAAAATTTAAAAATTTTTAAAAAATTAAAAAATAAAAGCTGATAGCTGATACTCAACTCTGTATTCTGTTTAATGATAAATTTATCTAGAAAGGATTAGAGACTGAAGGGATATTGTTGGTTTGATATTTTTTGACATGTATTAATACAGTCATTTGCACTTCTATGTGTTTAGCAACTCACCAAGGAAAGCTTATGGAAATTATTACACCTGAACAGCTGTTGACTGAATTTTTAAAAAAAGAAAAATAAAAAGAGGAAGCCACATCTTCCCATACCACTTAAAACGCAGTAGTTAAGAAAACACAGACTTCATTTTTAATAATTAATGAGCACTGAATGCCGGAATAAGCAAGTTGTTGCTACCCTCAAATTATGAGAAAAAAATATTTGAAACTTGGACCAGGATTTTTAAACTTCCAAAATTATGCTTATATGCACTCTTTCTTTAGGAGGTCAAAATTCCAAAAAGAATATAAAGTTATTCTTCTTGAAGATAAGTAGATGCTAGTCAGTTATAACTGAAAACACCTTTCCTCTGTTTGTCTAATCAACTCTTATTTTTTTCATTATACAAACATCCTACCAAATCTTTCTTTAAGGTACATTGTTTGTTTGTTGCATTCATAATTTTTCTGTGTCTGGAAACAATACATAGGCATCTGCAATAAATCTGTATCCTAAAAACGTTGCTTCTTTGGGACTGGTGCAAACAGTTTTCCAGTGATCCCAAGCATAGGTCTGAGACGCAGGCCTTGCCAATCAGAGTTATGTGGGGTGGAGGAAGTCAACACCTTTAGTCCTACATCAGTTCAGAGCAGGCAAGCGTGTAGGCTGGAACTTTCAGGCTCCTGTATGTGTGCATGTGTGTGTGGGTGAATTCAGTGCAGTCCCATGAATTCTTCATTCAGTTATCTGCTCACTATGAACACGATCACAAAAAACAAAAATTTCTAATACTTCGTTTTCTTTCATGAACAGAAATTAAGCATACAAACCAGCAAAATATGCAGGCATGTCAACTGTTATTTACTTATAAGGTATCACCTATGCGCTATACTGATACTGGGCTAAGTACTTTATTTCCTCTCTGATCTTTATTAATCTCCTTCCTTCTACTGCCTTTAGGTTTTGTTTGTTCTTTTTCAGCTAATAAGTACTTTGGATAAGGTACAATCACTCCTGAAAAACACGGATTTTTGCAGATGAGGAAAATGAGGCTTGCGGAGATTAAGGGACGGTCCTTGATTATGTAACAATGATCTTATGTAACAGAAAGGAGGATTTGAACCTGGTTCCTTCTTACTTCAGTGTCAGATTAAACTACAAAATAATTTTAATATTTAATAATCAACATAGCAAAATTCTTTCTCTCACAACCAACAAAAATGTTGTGGAAAATCTCAGAGTTAAGTTTTTATCGGTACTATATTTCAGTATGAACCAGTTTACTTGTATAAGTCTTCCTAGATCCATGAACTCCAATATAACTCTTTATAAAAATACAGCATCTTGTAGTTTCTCTGTCAGAGGTGAAAATGACAGGTGAAAATGTTTAACCAAGTTAAACAGAAGCAGAAGATATTAAGAGGTGGCAAGAATACACAGAAGAACTATACAAAAAAGATCTTCACGACCCAGATAATCACAATGGTGTGATCACTCACTTAGAGCCAGACATCCTGGAATGTGAAATCAAGTGGGCCTTAGGAAGCATCACTACGAACAAAGCTAGTGGAGGTGATGGAATTCCAGCTGAGCTACTTCAAATCCTGAAAGATGATGCTGTGAAAGTGCTGCACTCAATATGCCAGCAAATTTGGAAAACTGAGCAGTGGCCACAGGACTGGAAAAGGTCAGTTTTCATTCCAGTCCCTAAGAAAGGCAATCCCAAAGAATGCTCAAACTACCGCACAATTGCACTCATCTCACACGCTAGTAAAGTAATGCTCAAAATTCTCCAAGCCAGGCTTCAGCAATATGTGAACCGTGAACTTCCAGAGGTTCAAGCTGGTTTTAGAAAAGGCAGAGGAACCAGAGATCAAATTGCCAACATCCACTGGATCATCGAAAAAGCAAGAGTGGTCCAGAAAAACATCTATTTATGCTTTGTTGACTATGCCAAAGCCTTTGACTGTGTGGATCACAATAAACTGTGGAAAATTCTGAAGGAGATGGGAACACCAGATCACCTGCCTCTTGAGAAACCTGCATGCAGGTCAGGAAGCAACAGTTAGAAGTGAACATGGAACACACTGGTTCCAAATAGGAAAAGGAGTACGTCAAGGCTGTATATTGTCATCCTGCTTATTTAACTTATATGCAGAGTACATCATGAGAAATGCTGGGCTCGAGGAAGCACAAGCTGGAATCAAGATTGCCGGGAGAAATATCAATAACCTCAGATATGCAGATGACACCACCCTTATGGCAGAAAGTGAAGAGGAACTAAAAAGTCTCTTGATGAAAGTGAAAGAGGAAAGTGAAAAAGTGAAAAACCTCAACATTCAGAAAACTAAGATCATGGCATCCGGTCCTATCACTTCATGGGAAATAGATGGGGAGACAGTGGAAACAGTGTCAGACTATTTTTTTGGGCTCCAAGATCACTGCAGATGGTGACTGCAGCCATGAAATTAAAAGACGCTTACTCCTTGGAAGGAAAGTTATGACCAACCTAGACAGCATTAAAAAGCAGAGACGTTACTTTACCAACGAAGGTCCGTCTGGTCAAGGCTATGGTTTTTCCAGTGGTCATGTATGGATGTGAGAGTTGGACTGTAAAGAAAGCTGAGGGCCAAAAAATTGATGCTTTTAAACTACGGTGTTGGAGAAGACTCCTGAGAGTCCCTTGAACTACAAGGAGATCCAACCAGTCCATCCTAAAGGAGATCAGTCCTGGGTGTTCATTGGAAGGACTGATGCTGAAGCTGAAACTCCAGTACTTTGGCCACCTTATGCGAAGAGCTGACTCATTGGAAAAGACCCTGATGCTGGGAGGGATTGGGGGCAGGAGGAGAAGGAGATGACAGAGGATGAGATGGCTGGATGGCATCACCGACTCGATGGACATGGGTTTGAGTAAACTCCAGGAGTTGGCGATGGACAAGGAGGCCTGGCGTGCTGTGATTCATGGGGTCACAAAGAGTCGGACACGACTGAGCGACTGGACTGAACTGAACTGAACTGTTTTAGATGTCAAGGCTCTCATACTTAAAAATAAACATATTATTTATACATATTATTTGCATATTTGTTATCTTGTGACTAATTCAAAGCTGAAATTATAAAAATTTTTTAATCAGCTATAAGTTAGATCAATAAATCTCATACACTAATTATTGAATATAAATATGTAGAGAAATTCATTTTTATGAAGTGAGTGACCAATTTTCCAAAGCTAAGGCTTGAAAACAGAAACTGTAATGTTATTATCCCTTTATTATGACAGATTAATATACAGGTATAAGTTTTCAATTTCTAAAGAAGAATACTAACATATTGTAAAGGTATTTATCACTTTTTTAAAAAATCTGTAATACAGATTTATGATTGAATTAAACTTTTTATGACATTATAGTGTATTGAAAAGTGAGTAAAAGAAGACTTTTAGTCTGCTTTTTTATTTCATTTCATAATTATGATTGAAAATAGTAATATGTTTTAGAGAAAATGTTAAGTACATTAGGAATGTTGTTTGTGAGGTCTATAACATGCTTTTAGTAAAATTCTTTTTCTCTTTAAAATAGAGTGGATTCTGTTATTTGCAATTAAGAACTCCAATCTATAAGAAAGGAGGATGAAAGGGATTGTTTTAAGAGATTTCAAAGGCCCAGAGGCCACACTGCAGAACTGACCTAAAATAAATACACAGAAGAATAACAAGAGTCTTGGGATTATTATGTCACGTCTCTAAGACTCAAATAATATTACAATTTCACGTCATATTTATTTTTAAATGATAGCAAATACTTCAGTGTCTACACCGTCCAATTTCCTTTTATTTGCAGGGCCTCCATTCAACACATATTGATAATAATGCTAAATGTATTGAGTCTCATTTATGTATCATATGTTAAAACAGCTACAGAAATGGAAATAAAGCCTACACTTTTGCCTTCAATGAATTTACTGTGTCATTTGATCAGGAAGACACATTAAAAAGGAAAGCTGCACAGCTCAAAAGTCAATAACACAAAAGATGATAGGACTGTTCTAAGCATATTAAAATACTGAGTTTTAAAAGTATGTATTATTAACTTTCCTACTGTTCAACATTTAGCATGCCATTAGGTACAAAGTGGTATGAATGCTTGTTTTGAGTTATAAGTAATAATAACAAAAAGAAGAGCTGACATTAGTGGTTTCTTTTGTGCTGGACACTTCTGGGTGCTGCATTTGCTTGAAATTATGAACTGAGATTTGGAAACTTGAGCTGGCTTTAAACCTTAAAAAAATCATGAAATAAATACAACTCAAACTTATGGGATTGTAATTTATCAGGGGTAAATAAAGTTATATTCTTGTGTTTTTTTTTATTTTTTTAATTGTTTAAAAATATAATGCATTTCACCTTTCTTGTGTTCTTGTTTCCTGTTCTCTTCTATGTACAATCAAAGGCTTCTTCCCTTCCACAGACATGGCATTCTAGATATGCACCACTGCACATGTGACCCTACAGAACCATGCACACGGCACGCTCCCCTGTGTCTCTGGGCTGTCTCCGTCATTAGTGAAAGTACATGCATTATCACACAGTGCAGAGGATATAAACTACCTTAGGTAGGAACGAGCTAAACTGCCATCTGCATCCTAAAAATCATTTTTACCAGGTGAAAGCACTTCTTTAGGTAACTGATGTTACTTAATTGTTCATTTGTTCTCCACTATGGTATATTAAATAAAGCAGCTCATAAAGTTTAAATAAAATGTATAAGTGTATTGACAGTCTTCTCAAATGCTTTTTAAAGGTAAAGCCTTTTGAAACCAGTATTATTAACTAATTTCTGTAAGAGCTTGATGCATTATGAATTCGTTTGATGTTAATATAGGTGCCATTTTCTTCTGGAGAGCAGTGATAAACAATAAGAAAATGAGCAGGGTATGTCTGAAGAGATAAACAGATTATAGCTTTAATAAAAACTATATGTCTCTTTAGTAGCACACTAAAGTGGAAAGATTGAAGGCAGGAGAAGGGAATGACAGGATGAGATGGTTGGATGGCATCAGCGACTCAATGGACTTGAGTTTGAGCAAGCTCCGGGAGTTGGTGATGGACAGGGAGGCCTGGCGTGCTGCAATTCATGGGGTCACAAAGAGCTGGACACGACTGAGTGACTGAACTGAACTGAAAGTGGAGATACTAAATGCTACCAGACACCAGAGGCTAAAATTTAGAAATAACTAAGAAGTAGAGAATAGCCAGTCTTTGAACACCTCTGCTCATTCTCTCACACCTAAAGCTTAACAGTCCTATGTAGAAGTAAATCATATCACACCTAAATGTGTGTTCAGCAATTCGGACGCCGCCTCCTGTAACATTCTACCACCTCACACTGGTCCTTCTCCACAAGGGGCCTAGTGCCTTTGAAATCCTAGTTCTGCTTGCCCCTAACCCCACCCCAAAGTCTTTCATCACAAAAGCAACAGATTACTGTATTAATTCAAAAGATAAAAATGATAATGATAATGGATTCCACCCTCATATAGAATATGTGCATTTTTTAATGTTAAAAAAATAAATCCATTAAGATTGTTCCAAACCCAAAATTACAGTCTTCAGACAAGGAGAAAAAGTGCAAAAAATTATAAAAACCTATCATTCGAATTTCAGAACACAGCAATTAGAGTCTTACTTCACTGACCATTACCTTTGCTTTACAGATTTAACCAGAATCTGATTCCCATGTTCACGCCCATTCTCAAAACTTTCAACTGCCTTGAAGCTTTTGCATCACCTGTATACAACAGGAACACCAACCACCTTTCCTGGCCAGTTACACCGAGCGTTAGTCCACCCCCACGCTGCTACTTTCAGACTCTTATTACTCACACAGTGCCCTTTACCCTCCTCAGCAATATCATCCTTTTACTGAGAACTCATGGGCTTTCTCTTTACCTAATTTCCAGCATCATCATCAGTGACTTCAATATCCAAATTTACTACTGATACATAAGCCTGACCTTATAGTCCTGTGATTTCATCTCCTCTAACCTTCAACTGTACTCCATCCAGTCACCTACTCACATGGTCACCCTCTCATTATATTTTTCTCCTTATCATAAAATTTGTGTCTCTATTAATTTATAGTCACTGACCTCAACAAAGGAACACTTTACAGCAACTCTTGTTTCCAACTCGAAATCCCTTCAAAGTTCTAATCCTCATCACCTTTCCAACCAGCCTCAAATTTTAAATAACTATTTTTCTCAAATAAAATCTTATATAAACACTAACACAGAAAACAGATGATGTATATTTACATATTTAATGGTATACATTTATTTTTTATAAGCTTATATTTACCATTTTGTCAACCTCAAATTTTATCTGACTTATTTTGATGCAAAATATGCAACGTATCAGAAGATAACTTCTACAGTTCTTGCAATAAGCATGCAAACCTATTTGTATCTATCCCTTCCTGCCTCTCTGCTTATGAGAGAAGGGTTTACCCTCTTCCCATCCAAAACTTTCATCTTGGGCTTATTATCCTATTTTCTCCAACTCCACATAAACCTATTCAATTCCGGAAGTGTCACTTTTCAACCATGCCTTCCCTCTTCTCCCTGCTGGTTTCTCCTCATTAGCATTTACATTGCCTCAATTCTTCCTCCAACCCAAAACAAAGTATATCCTCCCCATCTCTCCCCTCCTTTCATGATCAAAGCCTTTCAAGGATTTTTTTTACATGCAGTGATTGTAATTCCTCACTGCTCATGATTCCCCCATTCTGCCTCTCCTTCCAGGTTTCTCAGGGATATAAAGAAACAAGCAGGCATCCATTCAAGAGAGCCAACTATGTGCACCTTTCCCCAGCTTCACAAGGATGTAACACTGGTAGCTCAAAAGTAACAGCAGGGATGCCTACCCCATGCAAACTGGCAAATGCTACAACTCCATGAATCGGCTTGTTTCCTTATTTGCCAGCACACTGCTGCTTGTCTTCTGCGCCTGCTGCTGCTGAGTCGCTTCAGTCCTGTCTGACTCCCTGCAACCCTATGGACTGTAGCCCGCCAGGCTCCTCGGTCCATGGGATTCTGCAGGCAAGAATACCGGAGTGGGTTGCCATGCCCTCCTCCATATCTTCTCCTACAATTCCCCAGATGGCATGTTTTTAGCACTTCTTAGATGCTGCTATAGAAACACTAACTTCCCATTCTTCTTTTCTTTCTCAGCAATTCAAATATCACCAATGTACTGAGAATTCTCACATTATGCCACCAGCCCAAAACTCACTCCATAAATCTACCCAAATTCTCCATGTTCCTCTTCATTTAAACTGTCTCATGCTCATGTCAACCTTAAAGTTTCTTTCAAAAGCTGAGTGCCTCTGCAATTTTTCAATGAGTGACTCACTTGGTTGCTCAAGCAAGAAAACTGGGTATTATCCTTGACTCTTCAACCTTCCTGTACCAGTGCATTCTATCTCCTAAACATTTCTCAAAATCACAAACTTCTTTTCTTTTGTTGTTCTATAGCCACAAGCCATAATTTAAGTTACTTGAACACCCTTCTAACTCATTTCTTTGCATCCAGAATTGTTCCAGCTCAATCCATTAGCTTCACTACAACAAGAATAGTGTTTTTAAAAAAAACAAATATCAAGGTTATGTTATTCTCCTACTTAAAACCCTAAATGCTTCTGATAAAGTCCAAAATCTTTTCACAGTTCACTAAATACTTTCTAACCTGGCTCCTGTTGCCCTCCCCAGGCTCACCCCTCTCTTTTCTAGTTTTCTGTATGCTACAGCCATTTCAAATGACTTCAGTTTCCAAATTTTAGCATGCTTCCACCTTCTGCACCACTTTCTACCTCCCAAAGTTCTCTACTTCATCTTGGGCTATTAGTTGTTGCCTCTAACTTTTAATTCGGTAATGATTTCTCCTTCTACACCTTTACTTTTGAATTCTGTAGTCGTCCTTCCGTGTCCTTCAAGGACTGGCTCCAGGATCTCCCTCAGATACCACAATCTCCAGATGTTCAAGACTCTTGTATTAAATGGGATAGTATTTCCACATTTCATAACTGTTTTCAAAGAATTACATTACCACATAGTATGCCTCTCTCTCTTGTAAACAGAGACACTGCCTATCAGCACCGGTGTTTTGTCTTTAATGTAACAAAAATTTAATACATTTAGAGACATGACTATTAAACTACGTGCCATAAAAACTGTATGAAGGTTCACTCAGTGTATAGTTCAGACTACTGTGAAGCAATCTTATCCATTGAACTGGGCTACCATTAAGCAATCACATTGCTGCTTCTTTAACTATCAATGTACAAATCTTTATATCTCTAAGTAAACATGACTCCCTCTTTCACATTATCTTTTCACCTTTGATGTGAGATTAGCAATATGTATAACATCCACATTATAAGACAATACTGATGAAGGTACTAAGACACAAACGATTCACTTTCATCTTTAAACAGATGAAACAAAGTTAGGCTATTAGATAAATACAGTTCATACTATAAATGTATTTTCTCTTTATGATTTTCTTTTTTTTTTTTTTTTATGATTTTCTTAATAACATTTTCTTTTCCCTAAGCTTTATGTAAAGATATAAAATTGAATGTTGTTGCTGTTGTTTAGTCATGTCTGACTCTTTATGACCCCACGGACTCAAGTCTGCCAGGTTCCTCTGTCCATGGGATTTCCCAGGTAAGAACACTGCAGTGGATTGTCCCTTCCTTCTCCAGGGGATCTTTCTGACCCAGTGATCGAATCTGTGTCTCCCGCTCTGGCAGGCAAATTCTTTACCAGGGAGCCACCAGAGAAGGCCATATTATTGAACATATACACAATATATTGATATATTAGTATGTATCAATACACAATATATTAATACATAATAATGTATTAATAATAATACATGTGTGCTAAGTCGCTTCAGTCATGTCTGGCTCTGTGTGACCCCATGGACTGTAGCCCAGCAGGCTCCTCTGCCCATGGGTTTCTCCAGGCAAGAATACTGGCAAGGCTTGCCATGCCTTCCCTCCAGGGGATCTTACCAACCCAGGGATCAAACCCACGTCTCTTAAGTCTCCTGCACTGGCAGGCTGGTTCTTTACCACTGGCACCATCTGGGAAGCCCATACAACACATGAAAGTGAAAGTCGCTGTCGTGTCCAACTCTTTGTGACCCCATGGACTATACAGTCCACGGAACTCTCCAGGCCAGAATACTGGAGTGGGTAGCCTTTCCCTTCTCCAGGGGATCTTCCCAACCCAGGACCGAACCCAGGTCTCCTGCATTGCAGGCAGATTCTTTACCAGTTGAGCCATAAGGGAAGCCCATATAATACATATTACATACAAAATATGTGTTAATCAAATGTTTATCAGTAAGGTTTCTGGTCAACAGTAGATTACTGACAGTTACATTTTTGTGAACTAGTTAAAAGCTATATACTGATTTTCCACTGTGCAGGGGGAGCAGTGGTTATTGCCATTAACCCCGACATTGTTTAAAGATCAACTGTAATGTGAAGACTAGGAATATCATAAGAACAAAATTCTCTTTTGCAAAGTACAATAATCTGAGCCAATAGTCCCTGCTGCTGCTAAGTCGCTTCAGTCGTGTCCGACTCTGTGTGACCCCATACACGGCAGCCCACCAGGCTCCCCACCCCTGGGATTCTCCAGGCAAGAGTACTGGAGTGGGGTGCCATTGCCTTCTCCAAAAGACTTCAAACATATCTTATTTTATCTTATTTATGCATAATATAAAAATATCAAAGCACAAAGAAAGGTACATCACAGGTCTCTATCAAAGTCTGCTTACCCTGAATACATGCTAGATATATAAAGTTACAGATTTGTAGAAATCTGTGAGCATCTTCCTAAAGATAAGTGAATGATTCCCCTCTTCATTCAAAAAAAAAAAAAAAACTTTTCAAGTATCTGCACATATGAGGCCGTGTGCATCCCACACTGACCTGAGCAGACATGTGGAAAAATGAGACAACTGTTCAAGAAAGTTCTGCCCCCAGATGCTGTGTCCTGTGGTTTGCTGGCCAAATGCTGGTAATCTTCCACTTACTCATTGAGACTTCAAATGCCACAATTAAAAGTGCTTTTACTTTCAAAATGGAGAGTCACAAGAAACCATCGATTAACCACTGCTGCCCTTATTGGTCTCAGTTAAAACACTAAGCTACCTAGGAAGACATGCAAGACTAAGGACAATGAGAAGTTTCAGAGTGAAAAGTTTGGGAAAGAAATAGAGTGGAGTGAGAGCTGGTCAACGGGGCCAGACGAGGCCACAGAGACTGGAAGGGCAGGGAGCGCTTCCGAAAGGGAAGCAGAGGGAGCTGGTCGATGCCACAGTTCAGTCAAGAGCTGTTCCAGCCAGGGATCACTGTATTTTCTTTCCTCCTTTAACAGAGTCTAAAAAACATAAAGGATCTGGTCTGGCCCAGGCCTCTTTCAGGCAGCAATTTTTTTCCTAACAGAACACAGTGTGTGTGCAGTAGCCACCCCTGTAGAGAGTGTGAAATATCTCCAAAGGGGACAGTACACTCAGGGCTGCTCCATCTCTTCTTCTCCAGATTGGCCAGAGGAAGTGAAGAAAGGTCCTCTGAAAAATCTTTTAAAGTGGATAGTACTAGGGGTTTTTACTCAACTTTATTGAACTATAATTAACACACGCTGTGCTTACTTCCCATTTCAGACTTTTTCTTTTTTAAAGGAAAGAGTCAAGACAAGACATAAACTGAACATTTAAACCTAACAACATCTCTTTCCTTTAAAAAAAAAATTAACCAAATAAATTATTTTTTAAAAAACAGATACATTTTAACCTGCTTACTATGGCTTAATGAAGAATCATTTCCCTGTAATTCAAATATTTAAATGGTACATTTTTTTTTTCTAAGCAGTCCCAGAACAACTTAATATGAGTGGATTCAAGTGATTTTCAAATATCAGAATCCAAATGTTCACACACAGCTTTCTGGACCTTTTTTGGTAATGTTTTTAATGTTTATTGTTGTTGCTTAGTTGCTAAATCATATCCAACTCTTTTCGATCCCATGGACTGCAGCCTGCCAGCTCCTGTGTCCATGAGATTTTCCAGGCAAGAACACTGGAGTAAGTTGCCATTTCCTTCTCCAGGGGAAACTCCTAAATTTAATAGCTATATAAAGCCATATTTTATGTAACTAAAAATTTGTATTCAAATGCTATAGTAACTTTCAGTTCAGTTGCTCAGTCGTGTCTGACTCTTGGAGACCCCATGGATTGCAGCACGCCAGGCCTCCCTGTCCATCACCAACTCCTGGAGTTTACTCAAACTCACGTCCACTGAGTCGGTGACGCCATCCAACCATCTTATCCTCTGTCGTCCCCTTCTCCTTCTGCCTTCAATCTTTCCCAGCATCAGCATCTTTTCCATCAGGTGGCCAAAGTATTGGAGCTTCAGCTTCAACATCAGTCCTTCCAATGAATATTCAGGACTGATTTCCCTTAGGACAGACTGGTTTGATCTCCTCGTTGTCCAAGGGACTCTCAACAGTCTTCTCCAACACCACAGCTCAAAAGCATCAATTCTTCTGTGCTCAGCTTTCTTTATAGTCCAACTCTCACATCCATACATGATTACTGCAAAAACCGTAACTTTGACTACAAGCATCTTTGTTGGCAAAGTAACTTTAATGAGTATGAAATTCTCAAAGTGCTTTTATTTATTCTCCTAGAACTTCCATAGTTACTTTAGAATGCCATGAAAATATGGTTTTAAAATTCAGTCTCAAAAACTTTCAAAATACCCTGAAATATTTATGTATATTTATATGTACAGACTATATAAGCACATAAATATGTATGTGTGTGTGAGCTCAATAGCTCAGTCCTGTCTGATTCTTTGTGATCCCATGGACTCTAGCCTGCCAGGCTCTTCTGCCCATGGAATTCTCCAAGCAAGAATACTGGAGCGGGTCACCATTTCCTCATTCAGAGGATCTTCCCTACCCAGAGATCAAACCCACATCTTCAGAATCTCCTGCATTGGCAGGTGGATTCTTCACCGCTGAGCCACATGAGAAGCCTAGTATGTATGTATATATGTATAATATATGCATATACCTATAATATGTGTATATAAAATATATTGTGTGTGTGTATATATATACTTCAAGCTGTTTTGAAATTCTTTTTGAGACTGAGAATTTTAAAAACATATATACACATACATATACATATTTATATACACACATACTGTGGAAAACAGTTGTTTGATACTGAAATAAAGGACAGTCACTGAACTATTTACACACGATGTATACTTCTTTTCAAATTACCTAAGGACATGGTATTTCAAACACTGAGTCTAAAGGTAATCTGAGTGAGGAGATTAAGTCATTGTACTTAAGAAAAGCGAACAGATTGTACATCACTGTAAAATATTCAGATTCATTCAAATGACTCTTTCACATTCCCTTATCAATGATAAATGTTGTCTCTAAAGGAATGTTGTCTATATATTTTTTCTGATGACAGAATTGTCCAAATTAGAACAAAAGTTTGAATCTAGTCATAAGAGTCTATCATTTTCAGACTGCAAACAATGATTGGGAGATAGGACAATAGTGTTAGTGTTGATATCCCTTTGGCAAGTCTTTCTTTTTTGAGTATATTTTTTTTAGCTTTTTGTATTGAATGGTACAAACTTTAGAATAAATCATCTAAATAACGGCATCACTCTTTCACTTATTGCCTGACGTTTGTTGAAGTAGTCACAAGGCTGAAAATTCTGTAAGACTTATCAGGTCAATATATTACAAGATTCAAGAAGTGGTAAAATAATAATGTAAATCAAAAGTGAGGAAGAAAACATTATGAATTTTTTTTTAGGTATAATGTTAACATTATCAACTCATTAGACAACCTATAAATGGAAATACTAAATTTTGGTATTATTTGCAGAATGCTTCTTATAGAAGTGAGATCTCTTTACAATCTTTAACTTTAGTAAGGGAGAATAACTTGAGGTCTTTTTTCCTTTTTTTTTTTTTTTTTTACTGAATCTTCAAGTTTCTACTTTGTGATTTCTCCTCAAGTTATAAAACATTAATGAGCATTACAAGCACTATTTCACAAACTACAAATTAAAGTTCTAAAGCATTTAAAAAGGCTACATTTAAAGGCTTAAGAGCCTACATTTCTGATTACATAGACGTTATCCCATGGGAGGTTTCTAAGTAAGGGTTGGCCAAAAAGGTCACTCGGGTTTTTCCATAAGATCTTCTGGAAAACCTTGAACGAATTTTTTCAGTCAACCCAATAAAATCATAATGAAAACAAGGTAAAAAGTAACTGCATGATTCTAGCGTGGCCTGATGATAGCTGCTACTGTGTCCTGACAGCCATTGAAAACACCTCCAAGGAAAAGCAGACTTTAAGGTCTCCCAGCATTGAATTAGGTCCCCTTGTTTCTAAAATAATCTTTCAGAATCAATGAGCTATTAAAAGTGGGCACATATCCCCCCAGAAATTGGTAAGATTGTTTTTGGCAAAATTATATCAAATAATAAAAACAAAACTTTATTTTGCATTCTGCCTCCTTTCATGGAATTTGCAATCCAATAGGAAACATGCAAACAATATCTGAAATACCAAGTTACAGCAGGATATAACAGAGTTATGAAACTGGGTTGTTTTCTCTCCTCCTATGTTCCTCGTTTCTGACAATACAAATGGTAAACTGAGGATTTCTTAAAGTAAGGTCTACAGCAAGGCAGAAAAACAAAGGTGGCTTTGAAATATCTTCATTTCTAGCTATTTTCTCCAAAATCCTAATAGTTCAGGGAACTCAAAAGAATTCTCATTTTCATCAAAGGCAGTAGATTCAAGGAAAGGGGATTTTCCACTGTATAAAATAATTGCCCTAGCCTTTTGTTGATAAGGGGAGGGATGGTGAGGCAGGAATAAAAAACAAAAGAAAAAAAAGGAAAATCAAAATGACATTACAAATCACAGCAAGAATGTCCAGAGTAAATGGTGAACAGGTTCACATCAAGAAAAGACAACCATGAGAGACAGTTGTTCTTGATCAAGGACAAAGTTGTCCCACAGGACTACAGACAGTAGCGCACACAATCAAGTTTGGCTCAGCGAACAACCATTATCGTCTGATACCATCTACAGGAGATTTCAATTTATTATCAGCTAACACCTTGCCCAACAGCCAAGCAGGAGAGATGCCTGCGTCACAAATTGTATACACAGCACCTGAATCTCTTCCTGATACCATCTCTCCACACAAAGCTTTAGGATCTTTCACCTGAAGCCAATACAACTTTGTAACTCAACTATACTTCAATTAAAAAATCTTTTTAAAGCTGAAGGATTCTTTCAAGCCCAAGAAGAAATAGGTGATACACTGAAAACCAAGTAGGCACCATAAGGCTGGCAAAACTGAAATTTCAAGCCACCTTGAATCTGTGTTTAGACTCTTCCCCAAGAATACAGTCACTATGTATCTTAAGAGGGAATTTACACTTCTGGGGGAGTTTAGCCATGCACTAGGATGTAGAAAGTCACACTTAAAAGTCACTGCTTAAGAAAAAAAAATTACTGCAAATCATGTATGCCCTCCTAGGGCTTAAATATTAATGTCAGGAATTTTAAGGAAAATATTAAGCAATTTAATGGTAATTCAAAACATAATTTTTACACATTAAAACAGAATAGACTCATTATGGAACAGAACATAAAATTAACTAAAGTATTAAGTATTATAGCCTTTACCTTCTAATTTAAAAATATTCCCTTCGACTCTGCCCTAGAGTTTTAGCTCCCTCTCCTCTGGGAATAAGATTCTTCAGTAGTAAATGTAATAAACGCTGTTACACAATATCATATGAAATTCATTGTGAATCTTTAGGGTTATCTATATCTTCGGGGGTAAAAAAAAAAAAACTTTAAAAACGAGATTGCATCGACAAAGTATGTTACAAACTACATACTGAAAGAAGCAAATACTTATATAAACATAGGTTATTTAAATAGATATGTAGAAGGATTTCATACTTTGATGTGGTAAGCTGCCCCCTACATCTTCATTTAGGTAAAAAGGATTTTGGTTATTTTTTTCCTGACTCACCAGCTCTACGCAGCCGCATCCCTCACCCCTTGCGGCCTCTCACGGTTTCTTGGTTTTCCTCGCAGAAGAGGAGCTGGAGATGATTCCCATCGCTTCCTCGTGGACGATGGTGCGATGATGGTAGACGATGGTGACCTCGCTGGGATCAGGCCCCAGGCCAGGTTCAGGGTCCACCCGGGGCCGCACCGTCGCTGGGGTGGCGGCCTCGCAGCGCCCGGCCGGGGCCCGCACCCGGGGCTCGTCCTCACGGGCGGCGCCATCCCGCTCGAGCGGGTCCACCTGCACCAGCTCGGGCCGCGCCTCGCTGAGCCTGCGCACCAACCCCTCCTCCGGCCTCAGCTCCACACCCAGCACTGGTTCCAGGCCTTGATATTCTGTCCCACAGACCCTCACAGCTCCATCTGCTAGGGTAGTCATGCCGGTAGTCTCAGGAACAACCTGCTTCTTGGCCCCTTTTTTCTGACGGGACTGCGTCAAGAGGCCCTTGCTGGGCTGACGTGTCACTAGCCGTCAGAGGCTCCCTCGCTCCCGACGGCGCTGCTTCTGCCGGGACTAGATCTGGAGCAGCTTATATAGTGGGTACTCATCCGCTATCGCATGCTTACCGGCAACTTACAGCTCTGCTTCAGTTGTTCCTTCCGCCGTCGCCAGTGCCAAGCATCGAACACTGGTACCCCGAGGTCAGTGCATTGTCCAGACCTCGGCCTAGACGTTGCCCGGCTTGGCTCAGACGCGGTAATACCGCTCCTTCAAGTCCTCCACAGGCGGCTCCGTCAACTGCTGGCGATCATCCCAGGCATGGCGAACGACAAAAGGGAGACCAAAGCAGCGGCTGAGGTCAAAGAGGTGGTCAGTTTCTGCCTCTGTTCGAGTGTCGTGGTGAAGCTAGAGCTGGTACTCCTGCTCTGAATGCAGGGGCACCGACAGTCTCATTGAACGTGGGCGAGGGGGGCAGTCTTGCCCTCCTCAGCTGCCTGTCGCCAGTGGAAGAATGGGCTCCATCCTTGCAGGCTGGGTTGGTAAATGGCATCCGCTTCCAGGGCCACGTCTTCTTGGAGCCCAATTTGGCCCTCATGGTGCGGTGGCCTTGCCCAGTATCACTGGATAGCAGTGGGGCTAAATCCTTCTTGTCAGAGTAGAGCAGCGGATAGACTTCCTGGTGCACGTCTGCAGACTTCTGGAAGGCCAGGCCCTCGCAGGACTTCTTGGACATTTTCTTGTCTGGTTTGATAATGTCCTTTTTGCTGATGGTCCTGGAAGCCCCATGCCTCTCTGATCCCCAAGTTCTAGGATGTCCTACACATTTGCGCCCACAGCCATGGCGCCGGGGAGATGCGTGCCTGGATTTCCAAGCTGCAGCCAGGTGGCTCCTCCATAGCCGCAAAACCATGGACCATTTTTTTTGTGGGGAGGAGGAGGAAGGGATACAACAACCTTATTGAAATAAAATCTAATGAGAGCTTAAAAGGGAGCACTTAGACACCTCCTTTCAAGCTCAGGACCGAGTGCTAAGAATGGATTCTTTCAGGATATTGTGGTCACAGAGGGCGAACCCATCTTCCGGCTTTTTCCCAGTGCTTGTATGGTGTCTGTATCAGCCAGTGTCGGCTCGCAGGCAGTAATCAAACCAGTCGTTTGAACTGGAAAATTTGAATATGAAGAATTATCCATTCATTAGAGGGAATTTACTAATAAAAAGGGTAGAGAGAATCTAAAGAATACAGAAAAAGCAGGTGTAAGTGGCAGCCACTCCCGCTAGGACTAAAACAGTATTTAAGGAAGAGCATCTTGGAAGAAGGTCTCCCAGACTGAAGCTCAGAACCAGCTGGAGAAGGTGCAGCTGCCTCCCACTGCAGGGAGAGAATTTCCCTGCGGTGTTGAGCACCAGGCCTGGCCAGCCAGAAACTAGCTGCACTAGGGAATTCCTGCAGCACCACTAAGAAGCCACCAGCTGAAGAGAAAGGGGAGCAGGTCGCTGAAACTTGCTGGAAAGCCCCCTCTCAGGTGAGAACAAATCTCACTGAAAAGCTGCATCTGGAGTTCTGATAAAACTTTCTAAGAAGCCACCCACAGGGGGCGCACTTTTGAGTGTCCCCTCAAGAGAAGGGCAGTTCAGCTGCGTATCCCTGGAGCAAAAGAGGAAAACCATTGGGTTCAGGAAGAAGAGTGTCCTTTCTCCTGTGGGACCCTTCTAGAGCCTTCTACCATAATGCCAAACATTATCCCAAGTGTTAAGTGATGACAAGGTCCAGCTCTGATAGTACAAAGGAGAACAGTTTAGGGGCTGAGGCTATACCTTGAAAACAGACTCATTGTCCTTCCAGACAACTCCAATTATAATCCTTTAGCCATAAAAGAAGACCAGCATCCACTTCAAAACTCTGCATGTCCATCTCTCACCTATACATAAACATTTTGGGGTCTGTGTCAGGGGTTGGATTAATATCAAGAAACATTTGCTTCTGGCCGTTTCATTTCTTAGATAAAGCTGCAAATCAATAAGTAACAGTAGGTAATATATGAGCATTAACAAAAACATTTAAAAGGTAAAAGAATGGCTGCAAGCTCTTTTTCTGACATACTAGGACACTGATGGGGAAATCAGTCCTGAATATTCACTGGAAGGACTGATGCTGAAGCTGAAACTCCAATACTTTGGCCACCTGATGGGAAGAACTGACTCATTGGAAAAGACCCTGATGCTGGGAAATACTGAAGGCAGGAGGAAAAGGGGACAACAGCAGATGAGATGGTTGGATGGCATCGCTGAATCGATGGACATGAATTTGAGTAAGCTCCGGGAGTTAGTGATGGACAGGGAAGCCTGGTGTGCTGCAGTCTGTGGGGTTGCAAAGGATCAGACACAACTGAGCGACTGAACTGAACTGATTATCCTGTGCATGCATGCTAAGTTGCTTTAGTTGTCCAACTCTTTGTGACCCTATGGACTGTAGCCCACCATGCTCCTCTGTCCTTGGGATTCTCCAGACAAGAATACTGGAGTGGGTTGCCATGCCCTTTTCCAGGGGATCTTCCCAACCCAGGGATCAAACTCATGTCTCTTAGTCACCTGCATTGGCAGGCGGGTTCTTTACCACTAGCACCACCAGGGAAGCCCCTTATTATCCTGTATAGGTCATTGTATTGGTTTGGTACAGTTTGATATCTAACTAAGTACATATATAGATGGATAGATAGAAAGACAGTTAGATATAGATATATAAAGTGATTGGATTGTTTTCTTTATCTACATTTAATTATTTATTGATAGAGTTAGATTATATCTGGCACAGAGTTTTTGTTTTCTAAATTTTTTTATACCTCTGTTCCTCTACATTAAGTATTTTTGCACTAAGTACATTTTTAAATGTAACATTGTAGTTTCTTTAATATATTTTCACTTTTTTAAAAAAGGATTTTCTTAGTTGTTGTTCTGGGGATTTTTTTATATATTTTATTAGAATATACTCTAGATTTATATTGGAATAATTCCATTGAGATATAGAAACATTAATTCTGAAGAGCTTGAGTTTTTGTGGTATTATTGTTATTGACACTGCATCTATACATCATGCCAATCCAACAATAAATTGTTCTAATTTTATTAATTAAATTTTATTAATTAATAAATTTAGTGTTAATTTATATTAATAATTTAATTTTAATTTAATTAAATTAATTATTAATTAAATTAATAATTTAATATATTATTAATTAATGGTTTGATTTATATTTATAAATATATTATTAATTAAATTAATGATATAAATTTATTAATTAATTTTATTTTTTAAAAGGAGCTGAGAAAAGAAATGAGAGCAGGTATAGATTTATAGCACTTATCATATACATATTTATATCTCCTCATGTACCTTTTCTGGTTCTCTACACTTGTCCCTGTAGCTTTGAATGACCACCTGGTATCATTTCCTTAGCCCAATACAGCTTTGTTCCCACCCACCTCCTTTGTGATGTTGGCAAATAACATTTCTATATGTTCTTGACCAAACAGTACAATTATATACAATTATACTGCTTTATACAAGTTATTTTGTAGTCCTTTAAGAGAAGAGAAAATAATCACTTTGCCACTTTTATATTTCTCCAAAATTCAAGGGTGAAATCATTTTTTTGTATAAACCTTTAACTTTGAGTGACTTAGAAGCTGGAAATTCATAACTAGATCTTAATTAAGCAGGACTAACTTGAGCAATGAAGATTCAAAAGAAAATGTGCAAGTGTCTCCTTTGATTGCCCTCAAAGCATTAAGGAAATTACAATTTGAATGTGTTCAGGAGTTCTGCTCAGTTACTATTTTGTAGTCTTTTTTAAAAGTCCTATATGTGGAAAGTATATTCGAGAAGAGCTATTTAAAATTATAAAAGATGATACTGTTAAAGTGCTGCACTCAATATGTCAGCAAATTTGGAAAATTAAGCAGTGGACATAGGACTGGAAAAGGTCAGTTTTCATTTCCCATCTCAAAGAAGGGCAATGCCAAAGAATGTTCAAACTACCATGCAATTGCACTCATTTCACACGCTAAAGGGGCTTCCCAGGTGGTGCTAGTAGTGAAGAACTCTACTGCCAACAGAAGAGACGGTAAGAAATTTGGGTTTGATCCCTGACTTGGGAAGATCCCCCGGAAAAGGGCATAGCAATCCACTTCAGTATTCTTGCCTGGAAAATCTTATGGACAGAAGTGCCTAGCGGGCTACAGTCCATTGTGTCGCAAAAAGTCAGACATGATTGAAGCGGCTTAACACACACACACACACACACACACACACACACACACACACACACACACACTAGCAAGGTTATACTCAAAATCCTTCAAGCTAGACTTCAGCAGTATGTGAACTAAGAACTTCCAGATGTACAAGCTGCATTTAGAAAAGGCAGAGGAACAGAGATCAAATTGCCAACAATCACTGGATCATGGAGAAAGCAAGGGAATTCCAGAAAAATATCTACTGCTTCATTGACTATGCTAAAGCCTTTGACTGTGTGGATCACAACAAACTGGAAAATTCTTAAAGAGATAGGAATACCAGACCACCTTCCTGTTTCCTGAGAAAACTGTATGCAGGTCAAGAGGCCGCAGTTAGAACCGGACATGGAACAACAGACTGGTTCAAAATTGGGAAAGGAGTACATCAAAGCTGTATATTGTCACCCTGCTTATTTAACTTCTATGTGGAGAACATCATATGAAATGCCAGGCTGGATGAATCAAGGCTAGAATCAAGATTGCCAAGAGAAATATCATCAACCTCAGATATGCAGATTATACCAATATAATGGCAGAAATCGGAGAGGAATTAAAGAGCCTTTTGATGAAGCTGAAAAAGGAAGTGAAAAAGCTGGCTTAAAAACTCAGCTTTCAAATAACTAAGATCACGGTATCCAGTTTTATCACTTCATGGCAAATAGAATGGGAAACAAGGGAAACAGTGACAGATTTTCTTTTCTTAGGCTCCAAAATCACTGCAGATGGTAGACATGAATGTGAGCACACTTCAAGAGATAGTGAAGGACAAAGGAGCCTGGCTTGCTGCAGTCAATGGGGTCGCAACAAGTCAGACATGACTTAGCAACTGAACAACAATATGTGGGAGGTCCAATGACTGAAACATAATTAAAAGCCTAAATTGATGACTTAACAATGTTGAAAAAGAAGCCTTAGGCCTTGATGCTACAGTGCAGCATAAAAAGATTTTAGACCCATTTATCTGGTTAATTTAACAGCAGATTTCTCTGACAATGAAGGGAGTGAAATAAATGACCTGTTGCTATATCATCCAGCCATGCATTTGTGATTTCAGTAGTTACAAACATTATTACTCCATCTTCTCAGTTTTATTCTATTTTTTTTTTTACTGATCTGTAAAATTCAGGTATTATGCGTGAATAATACTTTCATGGAAAGTAAAAGAGGTCTTATCTGAAATAAGTACCACTTCTCATTTTACAACCATGATATCAAAAAAGACTTACACTCTGACCTTACATTTAAAAGACTGTTGTATGTAATGTGATAAAAAGTCATGGAAGGATTTAGTAGACTTGTAGGTTCAAGCACCCGAGTCCAAGGGTAAAGATGCAAAAGTAAAAATATTAAAAAAAATAAAACCTGCTAAAGTAGAATGACTCTTTCCCTCTGGCAAAATCACTGCCTCCCAGAAATAAAATGTAACATCCCAATTCTTTCAAGTGAGACCCTCTGATTTTCTCTCACCATTGCCCTTGGGCCATATCCAAAGCCATCTTCCTCTTAACTAAATAACAAGGTTACAATGAACCTGCAGGAGAAGCCAATATATAAATGGGAATGCCTCTACGTTAGAAAACACTGGTGAGGAAGAGCACAAAAGAAAACCTAGAAAGACAGAGAAGTAAATGTGGTATAATCTAGAAAGACAAGAAAGAACAACCTAAATTTAGTATATAAGGAAAAATAAAGTGAGTTTCCTTCTCTTTTGACACTTTCTAACCTAAAGCTGGAAGGAATCTGAGGGCTCATCTAATCTGGTTTCCTGGTTTTTCAGATAAACAAATTGTAGCCTAGAAAGGTCCAGCTCCAGATACATTCTTTGAGATTCTTCTGAACATACAGTTTTAGAAAAAACAATAACTTAAAAAAAAAACTATAAAGGGAGAACACAAAATTTTAAAAGTATACTTAAAATGAAACTAAATTTAAATATGTATTGCTTTGTAGATCTATCCCAATATACTAAAAGAAAAAACTGAAGTGCCACCTTTTCAATTTTTATGGTGATTTATAGTTCAGAAAAGATATTACTTTGGGGCTTCCCTGATAGCTCAGTTGGTAAAGAACCTGCCTGCAATGCAGGAGACCCAGGTTTCATCCCTGGGTCAGGAAGATCTCCTGGAGAAGGGAATGCTACCCACTCCAGTACTCTTGTCCAGAAAATTCCATGGACACAGGAGCCTGGAGGGCTATAGTCCATGGGGTTGTGAAGTGTTAGACTGAGAGATTAACACTTTCACTTTCACTTCACTTTGGGAAAGGACTAATTGATAAATGTAAAATTATTGCATTTTATATTTGATATGGCATGCATTGTTATTACAAGAAAATATCCACTAAAAAAGCTGGATTCTAAAAAAAAAAAAACATTTTAAAATGTTTTTTAAATGGGCAAATGAAAATATTTATTGCTGACAGCTAATATTGAAGAGGCCAGTGAAGAATTGGAAGATTTAACAATTTAAACATCTTAAAGGTGTACCCACTAACATGGATAAATCTATGATTATTCAACTTAAATAAAGGAAAGTGAAGTGAAGTGAAGTCACTCAGTTGTGTCCGATTCTTTGCAACCCCATGGACTGTAGCCTACCAGGCTCCTCTGTCAACGGGATTTTCCAGGCAAGAATACTGGAGTGGGTTGCCATTTCCTTCTCCAGATCTTCCTGACCAGAGATTGAACCCAGGTCTCCTGAATTGTAGGCAGACACTTTATCATCTGAGCCACCAGGGAAGTCCAAAGTAGTCTTCAATTTTATAAAGCATTTGTAAAAAATTAACAAACAGAAATCTCAATGAAAAAGACCAGAAGGGGGAACTCGCACACGCTGTGACAACAGCAGAGTCCAATAAGAAAAAGAAAGGTTCCTTTCCTTTCCATTCTTGGCAGGATTCAGCCAATGAAAAGCCATGTACTCTGTTCACGGTAGCTCCCCCAACCCCCCAACTTCCTTTTCTTCTCTATAAACGCATTCTCCTCCCTTTGCCTTGTGGGAATTTGCAGGGTTGAGTATCTCAAATTATAATTCTCTGCAAATCCAGAATGAACCCATCTTTGCTGGAGAAATGTCTGGCAGTCTATATGTTTCTGGTTAACAGGTTTCGTGAACCATGAACTTCCAGATGTTCAAGCTGGTTTTAGAAAAGGCAGAGGAACCAAAGATCACATTGCCAACATCTGCTGGATCATCAAAAAGCAAGAGAGTTCCAGAAAAATATCTATTTCTGCTTTATTGACTATACCAAAGCCTTTGACTGTGTAGATCACAATAAACTGCGGAAATTTCTGAAAGAGATGGGAATACCAGACCACCTGACCTGCTTCTTGAGAAATCTATATGCAGGTCAGGAAGCAACAGCTAGAACTGTACATAGGACAACAGACTGGTTCCAAATCAGAAAAGGAGTACATCAAGGCTGTATATTGTCATCCTACTTATTTAACTTATATGCAGAGTACATCATGAGAAATGCTGGGCTGAATGAAGCACAAGCTGGAATCAAGATTGCCAGAAGAAATATCATTAATTTCAGATATGCAGATAACACGATCTTTATGGCAGAAAGTGAAGAAAAACTAAGGAACCTTTTGATGAAAGTGAAAGAGGAGCGTGAGAAAGTTGGCTTAAAACTCAGCATTCAGAAAACTAAGATCTTGGCATCTGGTCCCATCACTTCATGGGAAATAGATAGAGAAACAATGGAAACAGAAACTTTATTTTCTTGGGCTCCAAAATCACTGCAGATGGTGACTGCAGCCATGAAATTTAAAGACACTTGCCTTGGAAGAAAAGTTATGACCAACCTAGACAGCATATTAAAAATCAGAGCCATTACTTTGCCAACAAAGGTCCGTCTAGTCAAAGCTATGGTTTTTCCAGTAATCACGTATGGATGTGAGAGTTGGACCATAAAGAAAGCTGAGTACCAAAAAATTGATGGTTTTGAACTGTGGTGTTGGAGAAGACTCTTGACAGTCCCTTGGACTGCAAGGAGATCCAACCAGTCAATTCCAAAGGAAATCAGTCCTGAATATTCATTGGAAGGACTGATGCTGAAGCTGAAACTCCAATAGTATAGTCACCTGGTACAAAGAACTGACTCATTTGAAAAGACCCTGATGCTGGGCAAGATTGAAGGCAGGAGTAGAGGGGGATGATGGAGGATGAGATGGTGGATGGCATCACCGACTCAGTGGACATGAGTTTGAGTAAGCTCTGGGAGTTGTTGATGGACAGGGAAGCCTAGTGTGCTACAGTCCATGGGGCTCCAAAGAGTGGGACACGACTGAGCAACTGTACTGAACTGGACTAGACCATCCGCCAGGCTCCTCTGTCCATAGGATTTCCCAGATAATAACACTGGAATGAGCTGCCATTTCCTCCTCAAAGGGAGTTCCCGACCCAGGGTTCAAACCCACATCTTCTACATTGCAGATGGATTATTTACTGCTGAGCCAATAATTCAAACATATTGCAAAATGGTGGTAAAGAGAATATTATAAAGTGTGTTGGCTTTTTACAAAGTGTTTTCCAAGGATAGCAATCAGCTGTAACAATGAGAAAATTTAAATTCATATTTAGAGTTTGACTGCCACCTACAGGGTTATTTTTAGCCTTGTTTTCTTCCATTTCCAAATGATCAATGTGACTAAAACTTTAAAAATTTGATAAAATTTTGAGGAAAAAATAAACTTGTGAATAACTTGTCTATTCCACTGACAAACTGCTTCAAAGAAAATTTAAATGATCCCTCTTGAAGCTCTATATATGACTTATTGTACATGAATTTCATTTCTTGTTGCGATTTAGACTAATCATTCTCTTTTTCATGATAAAATACCTAAAAGTGTATTTTCGGGCCACGATATAAAACCACATATAAAGTGATCCTAATTTAGTCCAATATATTCTTCTAAACAGTGGAAATCTTAATTTTAAGGGCATTACTAAATGTTTTAACCAAGTGGATTGAGAGGCAGAGGATGAAACAAATATGCCCCTCCAGGCTCCTCTGTCCATGGAAATTCTACAGGTAAGAATACTAAACTGGGTTGCCTCCGAGGGATCTTCCCAACCCAGGAATCAAACCAAGGTCTCCCGCTTTGCAGGCAGATTCTTTACCATCTGAGCCACCAGGGAAGCCCCATAACTATACAAGATAAACAGCAAATAATTTGAAGGGGAATGAGAAAAAAATATTTACTTGGAAATGTAGCAATATTACTATGACCTGAAGCCTAATATAAACTTCTAATAAATCAAGTCTGTTAAGGGTACTACAATACATTTGGCAAGGTACAAACTGAGATTCTCTTCAAACCACCAAAACATCAACATCCTTCCATCCTGGCTAACATGAATCATTGCCATGTCTTTGCCAGCTATAACTCTACACTCTGGCTTACTGGAGTCATCCTTTCTTCCAGATTAGGTTTATTAAGACACCCAGTTCCCCAACAGCATCCAATTCAGAGCTAAGCTTCCCTTTTATAAACTGTCACCCAAATCACCTAACACAAACCCGAATTCTATTATATATTTTTCTAACATCCTCTATTGGAACAACCCCCCCTAATCCCCATGGTGTGTGTTTCCCTTTCTGCCACTGCATAATAAAGCCAAAGCTGATTCCCGATCATGGAGGCATTTTTTCAATAACTCACACAACCTGATTTTTAAAAATTAAAAAAAAAATTTTTTTAATTCAGATTTCCCTTTTTTTCCAGTACTTTTTACTCATGCCCATTTTTAATGATTACACTATAACTGTCCACTGGATTGGGCTTCCCAGGAGGTGCTAGGGGTAAGGAACCCAAGGGCCATTGCAGGAGACATGAGAGACACAGATTTGATCCCTGGGTTGGGAAGATCCCCTGGAGGAGGGCATGGCAACCTAGATTAATTTTTCACTTAGTGAATTTTTTGCAAAAATAACCAAAATGATTCACCTGTCTGAATACAGACTCCTGTGCAATGTGATTTTTCATGTCCTCGCACCAAGGGTTAGAGTTTATTAAATGTCCACTGGCCTTGTGACTTGCTTCTATCACTAGAATATTTCGGAAGTGCTGCTGCCAGTCACGAACTTAGCCCCCAAGGGACATGCACTTTTGTCTTCTTGCTCTTGAACCCTCCACTGTCACATGACCAGTGCTGGCCCAGTGATGACTCAAAACCAGGAGGAAGAGAAACAAGCTAGGTAGCCAGCACCCAGTCAGACTGGCAGCTGACTGCAGACATGTGAACAAGCTCAACAGAGATCAGAAGTACCCAAACTCAGTGACCTCAACCCCAAATTCCAACTCTCAGACCTATGAAATAAAGGGTTGTTTTTAACCCGCTAAATTTTTTGGTGATATATTATCTAACAGAGGTGATTTTATATAGTTGGCAGCAGTCAGTTTCTATTTGCCAAATTTATCATTTCACTTTTATGAAATTCACAATTTATCTGCTTAGTCGTGTATTGCTCATTAGTTCAAACAGAGGCAACAACAAATAGTGAAGAAATAGTACAATGCATGTTGCAGGTTTATTAGTCTGTGTGGTATTAAATAGTCAAAGTGGAAAGTTAAAATTGGAATTAACTATGGAAATTATTTGTATAGAAAATAGATATTTCACACAAGTAGCCACTTGCAGTGGTAAAGAATCTGCCTGCAAATGCAGGAGAAATGAGTTTGATCCCTTGTCCAGGAAGATCCCCTGGAGGGCGACATGGCAACCCACTCCAATATTCTTGCCTGGAGAATCCCATGGACAGAGGAGCCTGGTGTGCTACAACCCATGGGATCACGAAGAGACATGATATAGCAAATGAACAACAAGAGCAAGCCACTTGCAGTAGTTTACTCATTTGATTGCTTAGAATAACCTATTACAGATGTTTCCTTTAGATGAATATATTGTGGTTTTCTTTAATGTCTTTTTTTGTTATTTGATTTTGACTTGCAAATGAAAATGGATGGGTTATAAATAGTAATAAGCAAAATGGTGCATTAGTAACATAGTGGTGCTACTTTTAACCTCAAAGTCTTAGTTAACCTGGAATTATCAAGCTTCATTTCAAAAAATGTCTGTACCTATGAAACATAACGTTATGATGCTGAGAACAACTCCTACTGGTTTTTGCAACCCGCTATGAAACCCAGAAACAGTGCAAAGCATGATGCAGAAACAATAATTATCCCCTACTCTAATGCTGAGTGGGTGGCAATGATGCAAAATGGGATATTACGAAGCCCAATGAATCTAAATGCTTAAATTTACCTAAAAAATACAATTACTGAGTTCAAAGCCAATGATTCATTGAAATCTGTTCTTTCTGTATCAGATGAACAAAAATGATGTGGTTGTTTTAGGAACACAAGTTTGTCTATTTGAGGGAATCAAATATTCCACTCTACCTTGACTTCCTCTCTCTTCCTCAAATATAAAACACCTCATCTGCTATCCTCATTCTCAAATGATGGCCTTACTACCTATTGAGGCTAGAAGACAGCTTCCATTTCCAGGAGGTCTCACTATGACATCTTATCTCCCCCGAGCCACGCCCAGCGCCTTGCCTTCTTTTCTGTTAAATGAATGAATTCCTATTCAAAGCCAACTCCTCTAATTTCCCCTGTATTTCTATGTTCCTTCTGCAAACTTCCTCAACCTCTTCCTCATTATCCAGAGCTAATTCTTCTAACAGTCTTATATAAAAATAGACAATCGGCTCCCACCTTCTCTGTAACAGTTATCCTCTCTCTGCTAGATCATACCTGTAATCTTGCTTTATTCTCTCCCATTTTTGCATTAAATAGTATCTCCCTTGACTCCATGGACTGCTCCTGCTATCCCCCTGTCATTTTTTCTTGTTTTATAGAAAAAAAAATCTCTTCAAAATTATGACCTGGAACTAATTTTTCTCCTCTCATATTCACAGAATTCACTCCAATAAAACTGCTGTTGATCCCATCCCATTGAAACAACATTGAACAAGATCTCCAGTGACCATTATGTAACCAAAGCAACTGTGTTAATCTCAGTCTTCACTTTATTTGGCTACAGCAAGATCTAACCCAGTTGAATAAACCCAACTGAACTCAAAAAACAAAACAAAACACTTTTCCCCACTTGGTTTACATGGCATTGATCCTGTTTCTTTCCATATCTCAGTATTCACTTTCTCTGTCTCCTTTGCTGGTTCCATATCAACTCATCAACCACTGAATATTTAAATGTCCCAGGCCTTAGTTCTAGGATAATTTTTCAGTGTAAATCACTTCCTATGTGATCCTACTTAGTTTCGTGGCTTTAAATGCTAGCAGTATGCTAACATCTCCCATATTTTTTTTCAATCCATATTTCTCACCTTTGAATGATAATCAAAGATTTGATTAATCTATTATACAATACACATGAACATTCTACTTAGTTTCTAAAAGCATGAAATATGTTGTGACTTAAAATATCATCAGTGAGATCTGATTTGTGACATGATGGAGTAAGCGGTCAACAAATCCTTTCCCCAAGAAAGCAAATAAAAAGTTGACTGGAAGTGTCCAAAACAAACATTTCAGCATTCAAGAAACAAACTTGCCCCCAGCAGAAGCACTTGTTCTTAAAGACTATGGAGCTTCCCATAAGAATGACCGGCCTGTGGAGTTCTTACCTATGGTTCCCAAACCCCTCACCCCACAAACGGTCAGGGCAAAGGATTTAATCAGAACAGGGCAGGTTATGGAAACCAACAGCTTTGCTACCTTTGCAGAGAGACCTTCCTTAACTTAGAATGTTATCTGTTAAAGTGCCAATCTCAGAAACAAGAGGACAAGAAGGCCCAATGGCTGGGCTAGCCTAAGGTAGCATTAAATTTGGGTCAAGAAGCTAACTGATGAACAAGCCTGTTAACAGAGATTTCCTTGAGGTGAGACAGCCATGTGGGGTTTTCTCTGAAAACAGCTGGTGGAGCAGAGAGAATTTTAGTCATTCTTCAGTTCTTTTTTCATCCCTATCTCCCCTCTGAAGCAAAAGTTTTGATGTCTGACCAGTTAAATCATAGAAAGTGAAAGTGTTAATCGTTCAGTCAGGTCTGACTCTTTGCAGCCCCATGGACTGCTCCCCTGTCCATGGAGTTCTCTAGGCAAGAATACTGGAGAGGGTTGCTATTCCTTTCTCCAGAGGATCAAACCTGGGTCTTCTGTATTGCAGGCAGATTCTTTACCATCTGAGTCACCAGGGAAGCCCTCAGTTAAATCACAAATGCTAACTAAGTTCTAACGCAGAAGATATGAGCGATGCATTTTAATACAGGGGAAATAATGTAAAGATGGGCGTGTAGTGTCAATGTCTGAGAACACTGAGTGGAAACCCTGGAAGTTCTGTAATCAGTATATCCATATGGGAAGTGAGAAAATGTATACATCAAATCATGTAAAAAATAATTCCAGATGAACTGTAGCTCTCAGTGAAAGTGAAAGGTGCTCAGTCGTGTCCAACTCTTTGTGACCCCATAGACTGTAGCCTGCCAGGCTTCTCTGTCCATGGAATCATGCAAGCAAGAATACTGGAGTGGGTAGCCATTCCCTCTTCCAGGAGATCTTCCCAACCCAGGGATTGAACCCAGGTCTCCTGCATTGCAGGCGGATTCTTTACCATCTGAGCCACCAGGGAAGCCTATAGCTCTCAGTAAGAAAAGCAAAAATGTAAGTTTCCAGAAGATAATATAGGAATGTATCTTTATACCTATAGGGGAAAATTTTTTTAAAACCATATGCAAAAAGCATCAACCTTAAAGGAAAACATCAAGAACACAAATCAGTTTAAAATTCAAATGTCTGTTCATCAAAATATATCATGCAAAGTACCATATGTAACACTTCTAAGTCAAGAAAAACCTCATATCCAGAATGTTATAACTCATGAATCAATAAGAAAATGTACAGCCAACACAGTGGGAAAATGGGGCAAGAATTACAAAGAAAAAACTAACAATTGAAAATGTGTTCAAACTTCATTAGTCATCAGTAAAATTTCAATTAAAACTTCAATGAGAAACTACTTATGCAGCAGAGGGGCTAAAACTTGAGAGAACGGCACCACCAATTGCTACTAACGTGGGGCAAAAGGAACTCAGTACTATTCGTAGGAGAGTATATAATAGAGGTGCAAATATTTAGGAACAGTTTTTATTCACTACTGATTTGAAGAAACATGTAACAAAAAGACCCCATAGACTACTCTTAGGTATGTCAGCAACAGAAGTTTACACGTCTACATTTACATCTTTATCTCTGCATCTATCTATCCATTTATAGATCATATATTATAGACAGATAGCATATGCATTGTTAAGTCACTCAGTCATGTATGACTCGTTGCATATAGATTAATGTATATAAATAATGATTCTAGTTAATTATATTTCCAAAATAGGGAAAAAACTAAACTACTATATTAGAAACTAAGAGTGGCCACATTTGGGTTTAATATTGGGAGGGGGACAATCAGAGCTGCTTCTGGAGTGCTGTCAACACATTTGATTTTGACCTGGGCAGTGGTTATATGAATGATCATTTTATAAGAATTTATTGAGCTGTACATTTATGTTTCATGTATATATTGATATTCTTCACAATTTGTTTAAAATTTCACAACTGTGTTTTTTTTTTTAATAAATATGGATATTTCTATTCCAAAATAAAGAGGAAATTTTGTAACCTGAACAAGCAGATTTCAGGCTCACAAAATATAGACATTTCTTCAGTGCCTGATGCAGATATAGGATCCCACGCCACCTCACAAAACACAGCTCTATCAACTGAATTTCATTGATCTAAAACTAAGAATAAGTGGGGCTCATTAACAAAACAGAGAAAAAGAATCCCATGCTGATTGAAGGTTGTCTAAGCCCTTACCCCTCTATCTTCTCCATAGAAATTTGTTGAATTCTATGAAGCCTGTTAAATAAAAAAATGGATATTAAAAAAGTTAAAACTCACTGTAGCATTGTTTTGGGAAATTTTTATTTGGAAAATTATTTTTCATTTGTATTGTTTGATAGAAATCCTGCTCTTAAAAAAAAAAATCTTAGGCAAAGTGAAACTTCCTTGAGAAAATACAAATTAATGTTATATTTTTCTTTGAGAAAAGTACAAATTAACATTAGGGGCTAAATTATTTTCATGTCAGAGCATGATGCTGATAAGCAGCATACAAGACATGAGAGATTGTATTTTTTTTTCAAAGTTTATATTTTGTATTGGGGTATAGTCAATCAACAACGTAGTAGTTTTAGGTGAGTAGAGAACAGACTCAGCTATATATATACATGTATCCATTCTCCCCCAAACTCGCCTTCCATCCAGACAGCCACATAACATTGATCAGAATTCCATGTACTATATCCATGTCCTTGCTGGTTATCCATTTTAAATATAGCAGTGTGTACATGATCTTCCCAAACTCCCTAACTACCTCTTCCCTCCGGCAACCATAAATTTGTTTTCTAAGTCTATGAGTCTCTGTTTTGTAAGGAAGTTCATTTGTATCATTTCTTTTTCTATTCCACATATAAAAGATGTAGAGATACAGTATTTCTCCTTCTCTGTTGGACTTAATTCACTCAGCTGAGAGATAGCATTTAGCAGATGAAGCAGAGTCCTCCAAATTACCATGCCTCTCAAGCTACTTGTGAGGTGAATTGAGAACTGCCAGGCTTCCAGAAAAGCAATTGGATGCATTGGGACCTATATTCATCTCTGAAGTAAGACCAAAGATGGAGTTCTGTTCTGAGCAAAGAAAATCAATCTCTTTATTTTTCATATCCTGTGAGTAATGGTAAAATGTAGAGTGAAAGAAATGATGAAAACCTTTCTAGGTTATTAAACTGCTTATACTGCCCTTGAAACATGGCACCCAAAGTCAGGTATTGCTGTTGGACTGAAAGGAAAAGTCTGGGCTTTGAATTCAGAACTTAATAGAGCATTAAGAATTAACCAGGTATGTGGAGAGCCTGACTGTCCATGAGTGTGTGCCAAGGTTCTTATTGGAAGAAATTAAGACCCTGTCTGTAGGAAGCAGTCAAACCAAAATGAAACCAAATGGACTACCTGGACTGGCCCAGCATTGCAAAGAAGCAGAATTCATTGTACTTTCCAGTGCAGGCCCCAACTAAAGCAGTAAATCAAAGAGATTCCATGACCTTTCTTTTTTGTCTATAAAATGCAGTTTGCTCGAGTACAAGAGCTGCATAAAACATGAAGAGAAATCTATTTCAATTAAAGAAAACCCCGAGGCAGAGGAAAGGAATCCTTGTTCTGGCTGGTAGTCCCTGATCTGAGTTATTATCATGTTAGCCACTCAGCATGCAAACCCCGTCTCTAATTTAGAAGTAGACTTCTCTACCAGCTGCCTGTCTGGGAAGAAAAGGTGTGTGGTTGGAAATAGAAACCCCTCTTGAGACTCCTCCCAAATAATCAGGAAAAGGAATCCCTTCAGTATCTCAACCCATCACCATCTTGTACCTTCCTGTCTGAAGGCAAAATAGAGTTTCACTTTTGCTGTAGGGATGCTAAGAAGAGGAAACTGCAAAATGTCAAGTACTTCTTTGGATACTGCGAATTGCATTAGATTTTTTCCCCCTGAATTACTCCCAGATAATTGCCTTAAATCTCTGCTACTGGAATACAAGCTTAGCCTCTCTGTGTGTGTTAGTCACTCAGGCATGTCCGATTCTTTGCAACCCCATGGACTGTAGCCTGCCAGGCTGCTCTGTCAGTGGAATTCTCCAGGCAAGATTACTTGAGTGGGTAGCCATTACTTTCTTCAGAGGATCTTCCCAAACCAGGGATCGAATCCAGGTCTCCTACACTGGGGGCAGATTCTTTACCGACTGAGCCACCAGGGAAGGCCAGCCTCTATATATGACCCCCAGACTGGGGGTATGCAGCAGGGTCTGGCAATGCTTTATTTTTTACCGTAACTTTTATACCCTAAGTTAGTAGATTTCTAAGGGGAAGATAGTTTAACATTATATCAGCTTGTCCTTCAGGAAACCAGGGTGTTTTCTGCGTACTTCTTTGTTTGTGAGAGTCTTGTACGGGTTATCTTCTGGCCTGGGGGCCTATTGACATTTTATGACCTAGGTGAATGCAAAGCTGTTTTCTATTCTTTAATGAACACAAAGGTCAGTCCTTTTGCAGAAGTTATCAGTTAAATTTATCTAAAAGGTTTACCACACAAAGACTCTGCAGCTCCGGTGAGGCAGCCCCTGTTTAGCATTCCTGGTTAAAATTAACAATTCTAAACTCTTATTTTTCTAAATCTTTAACTCTAACTACTTTTAGAATAATATTTTTGTGTTCTCTAATAGGGCTTCCTCACCCCCGGAGGGCTCTGTGCCTATTAGGGCCTTTTGTGTGATCAGGTTCTTTATGCTGTTTATGATTAAGATGTTGTGAGCGATCATGTGCAATAGTACGCATTTGTCAAGCAGACTAGAATGCCAGCAAAGGGGTCTAGATTGAAACACTCCTTTCATCCTGGATAATCTTATAGGATACCACCATCCGGGGGACATATTGATTAAAGTTCTAAGTTGATTCTGTTTGGAGAGAGATCGGGGAAGGCCTTCTACCTGTGTCACAGAAATTAGGGAGTAGTCTAATATAGCAAGCATCAGAAAGACAGAGATCATCTTTAAGGTGAGCACCGGGGCAGCTTTTCGAAATCCCTGAGGTCCTGATCTGCCCTGCTTGTCAGGTCTTCTCCTCACGACCTTGTCATGGGTGGGACCTCGTGTGCTGACTCCCAGCAGAAATAAACTCTCTCGGTTTTTATTTTGTCTAAAACTATAATATGTTTATTTCACCCTCATCCTTGAAACATTTTCCCAAGTCTATAATTCTAGGTTGATAGTTATTTTCTCTCACTCTTTTAAATCTATTATTCCAGGGTCTTCTGGCTTCCTTCATTGCAAACGAGAAAAAAGACATCAATTTAACTACTATTCATTTATGTGTAATCCATTTTTCATTCTGACAGATTTTAAAGTTTTTTATTTTTCTTGGATTCTTTTTCTTCAGTATCTGTTATACATAAATTGAATGTATCAATTTATTATTATTTTATATGTATTTTGTTTCCTCTATTATCAATATTATTCATCTTTAATCCATCCTGGATATTTATTCTTTTTTTTTGCTTTGTATTTTTATATATTGCATATTTTTCATTGTGCTTATCCTCTCATTTACTCATAGAATTCAGATTATACCCATATTAAACTATCCCACTGTGTCTTCCAGTTCTCTTTACACCAATAGACAATAAGAAATAAGCAAAAAACTCAGATTAGAAAAAAACTCATAGAGAAAGAGTTTGTACATAAAATATCTAAAATATGACACAAATGATTATATCTACAAAACAGAAAGAGACTCATACATAGAGAATATACTTGTGGTTGACAAGGGGGTGGTGTGGGGAAGGGAAGGATTGGGAGTCTGGGATTAGCAGATGCAAACTAGTATATATAGGATTTATAAACAACAAGGTCCTACTGTATAGCACAGGAAACTATATCTAATATCCTGTGATAAACCAGAATGGAAAGGAATATGAAAAAAGATATATACATAAATTTTACATACATATACTTACATAATATATATAGCTGAGCCACTTTGCTGGACAGCAGAAATTAACACAACATTGTAAATCAACTCTACTTCAATAAAATGAATAAGTAAATAAAAGTCAAAGAGATGAAGGGGAACCGTGACACATGCAGCGCCCAAATCCAACAGCCGTGACTCTGTTAACATCCCAGGTCCTAAGAAACAAGGAGGTGGAGTGGTTGCCGGAACTCAGACAGACAGACCTGTGAGCGGCAGGCCACCTTGGGATAAGCAATGATGCTCTGTGGAAGGACAAAGCCAGACTAAGGCAACTTGCAGGGGGATCAAGGATTGACCAGCCCCACTCCATCCATCTTCCTCCTTCCAGTCCTCTGCCAGGGCTCCTCACTGAATGGCTCCAACCAAAAGCAGAGGGGGTGGCATGTAGTCCATACAAGTCAGCCTATTGGATAGTCACAATGTTGGACTATCCTGAAATAGACAGGCGGTCAGAGTTGTTCCTTATTAACGCAAACTGCAAGAACACTGAAGCTCTCTCGATTTCATCCAAGGTCTGAGGCTTAGCTTTTTCAACAGCTCTGCCTTCTCTGTGGAGGTGACCTTCCAAGCATGATCAGGTGGGCCATCTCATTCGGAATCACCTGAGATCTTTACAAAAATGCACATTTAGGACCCTGAAATCGTACAAGGATCAACTATGCTTAGGAATGGGTCCAGAAATCATATTTAATCTCTCTATGATCACAAAAATCACTGAGTTATAAAATAAGAATTTTGTGCAAGCCCTTTCATTATCTTTCTTACTGGGTCCCTTAGAAAGGAGTTGAAATATTGCTAGGCAGAAATAATCATGACTTTCTATATGAAGTAGAAAGTTTACAGATTTCTGTGACTATTTTTGTTTAAAATTATCAAATGTAAGAGAAATCTGGGGCTTCCCTGATGGCTCAGACAGTAAAGAATTTGCCTGCAATGCAGGAGACCTGGGTTCATTCCCTGAGTTGGGAAGATCTTCTGGAGAATGCAACCCACTCCAGTATTCTTGCCTGAAGAATTCCATGGACAGAGGAGCCTGGCAGGCTATAGTCCATGAAGTCACAAAGAGTTAGATACGACTGAGCGACTGACACTTTCACTTCACTTCAAGAGAAGTTCCCATAGAATTCTTTTATTTTTTTCTATAAATCATATGGATATCATTCAGCTGTAAAATGAAAAAGATACAAAATCATCACTTATTTTAAATGTTACCTATAAGCACTTTTTGAAAATAATGTAGACTTTTGAAAACATAATGTAGACCTGTGAAGATTTCATGAAGCAAGTAAGATTTAAAGAAAGAATATCAGGGAGTTCCCTGGCAGTCCAGTGGTTAGGACTCCACACCGCCAATGCAGGGGGCACGGTTTCAATCCCTGTTAAGGCGACTAAGATCCCACATGGCTTGCAGCATGGCCAAATGTTAAAAAGCAACAACAATTATATATATATATATATATATATACAACAATAATATATATATATATACACACACACACACACACACACACATATGTGTGTATATATATGTGTGTGTGTGTGTGTGTATGCATATACAGGCTTCCCTGGTGGCTCAGCTGGTAAAGAATTAGCCTGCAATGCAGTAGACCTGGATTTGGTCTCTGGGTTGGGAAGATCCCCTGGAGAAGGGAATGGCTACCCATTCCAGTATTCTGGCCTAGAGAATTCCATGGACTGTATAGTCCACAGGGTCACAAAGAGTCGGACTTTCACTTTCACTTTTCATAGACAGATTTGGGAAGAAATATTTGTAATATATATAATAAAATTTTTTAAGGAGAGGGATCAGACCTGTGAAGTAGAAGCAAGGATACTAGCATCTGAAGAACCATGAAGGACTCCTGTGAAGGAATAAAGAGTCCCTGTTAGTTTAAACAGAAGATAAGTCAGATCAACCAGGGCTAGACTTGCAGGGCCTTCTGTACGAGCCAGATGACTTTGGAATTTCAGGGCATGGTAGATGCTGTGGATTTGCTGAACCACGCCCAACACCGGTGCCCTATTCCTTGCTTGCTGCCACTCTAGGCTATGCAAAAACACCTGCTTCCCAGCATCAGTCACGTGCGGTCAGGAGAAACAGTTCTCCGCAACAAGAAATCGCTGGTAGGTTTCAAGTACATATTTTGCTTTCCCATGAAAAGGACAAATGGAATTGGTACCGTCCCATTCCCTCTTGTTCTTGCCCTGAATGTGGACGTCTGTATCTATCATAAACCCAGCCTTTGACCCTAAGATTTAAAACATTAATAGGAGAATAGAGCCAACATGCTAATTGGGGCAGGTGGACACTAGCAATCAGCTGAACCAGTGCCCTCAGCTGACCTCGGAGTTGGTGTTTCTTGAGAAAAATATACCTTTATGTTTAAGTCACCTTTGGATGACTTTTCTGCTATTTGTAGCCAGCTGCATTCCTAACTCTGACTTTCTGGATAGAGAGAGTATGACTTAATTTTGCAACACTGTGCTGTACTTAGTTGCACGGTCATGTCTGACTCTGAGACCCCGTGGACTTTAGGCCGCCAGGCTCCTCTGTCCATGGGATTCTCCAAGCAATAATACTGGAGTGGGTTGCCATGTCCTCCTCCAGGGGATCCTCCCAACCCAGGGATCGAACCCAGGTCTCCTGCATTCCAGGCAGATTCTTTACCAGCTGAGTCACCTTGGAAGCCCAAGAATACTGGAGTGGGTAGCCTATCCCTTGTCCAGGGCATCTTCCTGACCCAGGGATCTAACTGGGATCTCCTACATTGCAGGAGGATTCTTTACCAGCTGAGCTAGCAATACTAGTGGGAAAGAAATGTCACTTTCTCTTTGTTTTTTCGAATGGAATATAAACTGCTTCAGTTTTCCAGTTGCCTGACTAGTGGAAAACCCTATATCAGTCATGTTTGCAGAATTCCAATTTCCACATTTAGGTGTTTTGAATGGTCACAGGAACTTCCCTGGTGGCCCAGTGGTTAAGAATTTACCTTCCAATGCAGGAGGTATGGTTTGGATTCCTGGGCCAGGAGCTAAGATACCACATGCCTGGTGGCCAAAAAAACAAACATAAACTGGAAGCAATATTGTAACAAATTCAATAAAAGACTTTAAAAATGGTCCTCATAAAAAAATTCTAAAAGAAAAAATGGTCATAAACTTTCAGTTCAATTCAGTTCAGTTGCTCAATCCTATCTGACTCTTTGCGACCCCATTGACTGCAGCACTCCAGGCCTCCCTGTTCATCACCAACTCCCGAGCTTACTCAAACTCATGTCCATTGAGTCAGAGGTGCCATCCAACCATCTTATCCTCTGTCATCCCCTTCTCCTCCTGCCCTCAATCTTTCCCAGCATCAGGATTTTTTCCAGTGAGTCAGTTCTTCCCATCAGGTAGACAAAGGAATGGAGTTTCAGCTTCAGCATCAGTCCTTCCAATGAACACTCAGGACTGATCTCCTTTAGAATGGACTGGTTGGATCTCCTTGCAGTCCAAGGGACTCTCAGTTTTCTCCAACACCACAGTTCAAAAGCATCAATTCTTTGGTGCTCAACTTTCTTTATTTTCCAACTCTCACCTCTATACATGACTACTGGAAAAACCATAGCTTTGACGAGATGGACCTTTGTTAGCAAAGTAATGGCTCTGCTTTTTAATATGCTGTCTAGGTTTGTCTTAGATTTTCCTCCAAGGAGCAAGAATCTTTTAATTTCATGGCTGCAGTCCCCATCTGCAGTGATTTTGGAGCCCAAGAAAATGAAGTCTGTCACTGTTCCCATTGTTTCCCCATCTATTTGCCATGAAGTGATGGGACCAGATGCCATGATCTTAGTTTATGAATGTTGAGTTTTAAACCAGCTTTCCACTCTCCTCTTTCCCTTTCATTAAGAGGTTCTTTAGTTTCTCTTCGCTTTCTGTCATAAGGGTGGTGTCATCTGCATATCTGTGGTTATTGATACTTCTCCTGGCAATCTTGATTCCAGCTTGTGCTTCATCCAGCCCAGCATTTTGCATGATGTACATGCATATAAGTTAAGTAAGCAGGGTGACAATATACAGCCTTGATGTACTCCTTTCCCGATTTGGAACCAGTCTCTGTTCCATGTCCATTTCTAACTGTTGCTTCTTGACCTGCATACAGATATCTCAGGAGGCAGGTCAGGTGGTCTGTTAAACCCAATTCTTTAAGAATTTTCCACAGTTTGTTGTGATCCACACAGTCAAAGGCTTTAGTGTAGTCAATGAAACAGAGGTTGATGTTTTTCTGGAATCCCTTGCTTTTTCTATGTTGGTTTTACAGTTGTTGGCAATTTGATCTATGGTTCCTCTGCCTTTTCTAAATCCAACTTGAACATATGGAAGTTCTTGGTTCACATAATGTTGAAGCCTAGCCATACAGTCTTTCTTCAGTAGTCATCCATAATATGCCTCTTATCTATGCTTCATTGGCAACCTTGGCCCTGAAGACTTCTGTCATAGACCCCAAGGCTACAGGTTTCCTCATCAGTCCTCTGACATGTTTCAACACCAGAAGCATTTTCATGATAGAGTCTGCAGGAAATCAGGTGCATGCGTGCGTGCTAAGTTGCTTCAGTCATGTCTAATTCTTTGTGACCCTATTGTTCTCAGATATTCACAAGACCCATAGCAATCTCATCTGATGTCTTGGCTGAGGAAATGTTTCCAGATAGCTCCAGCTCCAACTATCTCAGATCTCCAACAAAATAATCCTCACCTCCAATCCATTCCCTCTGGAATGACTATCCATAAAATCCCCTCAATATGCAGAAGCTTGAAAAACTGGAATATTGCTAGTATTTAATTTGCCTAGAAACTTCTCCTTGTGGCTCCACAACATAAAAATCTCCTAAAGCAGAGGAAAAACGAAACTTTGGTTACATTCTTGCCTTAAGAGAATTGTAGCAGGGAGAAAAATCACCCAGAGCAAAGAGGGAAAAATATACTTTACTACCTTATGAAGTTATCAAGTTTCACACAGGTGTAACATGATAACTCAGATATGCAGATGAAATCACCCTTTTGGCAGAAACCTAAGAGGAACTGAAGAGCCTCTCGATGAAAGTGAAAGAGGGGAGTGAAAAAGCTGGCTTAAAACTCAAAAAACAAAGATTCAAAAATTCAAAAAACAAAGATTATTGCATCCAGTCCCATCACTTCATGGCATATAGATGGGGAAACAATGGAAACAGAGACAGACTTTATTATCTTGGGCTCCAAAATCACTGCAGATGATGACTGCAGCCATGAAATTTAAAGATGCTTACCTTGGAAGAAAAGCTATGAGAAAACTAGACAGCATATTAAAAAGCAGAGCCATTACTTTGCCAACAAAGGTCCATCTAGTCAAAGCTATGGTTTTTCCAGTAGTCATATATGGATGTGAGAGTTGGACCATAAAGAAAGTTGAGCACCAAAGAATTGATGCTTTTGAACTATGGTGTTGGAGAAGACTCTTGAGAGTCCCTTGGACTGCAAGGAGATCCAACCAGTCAATCCTAAAGGAAATCAATCCTGAATATTCATTGGAAGGACTGATGCTGAAGCTAAAGCTTCAATACTTTGGCCACCTGATGCCACGAACTGAGTCACTGGAAAATACCCCGATGCTGGGAAAGATTGAAAGCAGGAGAAGGGGATGACAGAGGATGAGATGGTTGGATGGCATCACCAACTTGATGGACATGAGTTTGAGCAAGCTCCGGGAGTTGGTGATAGACAGGAGGCCTGGCATCCTGTAGTCCACGGGGTCACAAAGAGTCAGACACGACTGAGCGACTGAACTGAGCTGAACACAGGTGGTGGTGAGCCATCACAGCTTTTTAAGCAAGTCAAAACATTTTATGGATGATTAATCTGGATGATTAAACTTTTGGAGATGACAATATGTTCACCATCTTGAATTTGATTATGATTTCATGGGTGTATATGTAGGTAAAAATATATCACATTGTATACTTTAAAGGTGTGCAACATATTATATATTAACTATCTCAAAAATGCTGTTTAAGGTGTTTTATGTTTTTTTGTAAGTATACTCTAAATATTACTTCCCAGAGCCACTGTATCATAATAATTCCTAAATATATTTTTTATTTATTTATTGGCCATGCTACACAGCACAACACTCTTTCTGCCCCTTTATGTCTGTGTCAGAAGCTTCCTCTATCTCTTTTATACTTTAGTAAAACTTTATTACACAAAAGCTCTAGCGATCAAGCCTCCTCACTGGCCCCAGATTGAAGTCTTCTCCTCTGGAGGCCGCGAATCCCAGTGTCACTTGTGGTTCAGCAGCAACCTTTCATCTTGGGGGCTCGTCCGGAGTTCTTCAGGACAACGTAAGGATGCTTGGAGCTCTAGTTCTCTGTTCCCTAACGAACATGTTTTCTGCTGTACTTTACTAACTCTACAATGTGCTTGTGTGAATGAATGACATGCCCTGCACGAAGCAAGTGAGGAGCCCTGCTCTGTGGTCCCACAGTGACCTCATATGGCTGATGGCAGAAACCCTGTCAGGAGTTTATACCAACCTGCTGACAGATTTCCCTGGTGTCTCAGACAGTAAAGTGTCTGCCTACAGTGCAGGAGACCCAGGTTCAGTCCCTGAGTCGGGAAGATCCCCTGGAGAAGGAAATGGCAACCCACTCCAGTATTCTTGCCTGAAAAATTCCATGGACAGAGGAACCTGGTAGGTTACAGTCCATGGGGTCACCAAGAGACCGACGTGACTTCACTTTCTTTCTTTCTTTACACAGCATCTGGAATCTCAATTCCCTGACCAGGGATCGAACCTGTGCCCCCTGCAGTGGAAGCACAGAATCCTTACGACTAGGCTACCTGGAAATTCCAGTTCCTAAATATATTTCAAGTTACAGCTCACATATATATTTTTAATGTGTTTGATATGAAGATTTTTCCTTTTCCTTTTAGCACTTTGTTTCTCAATTCATAGGCTATAACAGACCCCATTCTTGCTTTATTTTACCATGACCTCTTTTTTGCCCCTTCATTCCAAGTTAATTTGATTTCTCCATGTATCTATAAAAGGGGAAAAGGGAATTTTATAAAACTTACTGAAGTTACAAGTTGTTGTACTTAGGAATTACATATAAATGGAGTGCTTCTATTCTGATCAGTATATTAGATGCTGGAGATGTAAAGATAAATAAGCCAGTCCCCGCCCTAGTAGACAATACCCAGTCACACTGCAACATCAATAAGTGGTGGGAATTTTTGTATTCAGGTACAAAGTTAGTGCATGCAAAGTCTTGCTGTTTACAGGTGGGGAAGGTAATAATATACACATAGTAAAACCTTCCAATAAATCCCATTGGAAGGATTGAATAATTATTTAGCAAAAATCACTAAATAAATAAAACTTTAGGTCAAAAGATGACATACGTAGTAAAATACACAGAGTCAAAAGTTCAGATTTTTCTCTTCCACCCAAAGTAAACACTGTAAAGATTAAAAATGTCAACATGTATAATGCTTTCTATTAAATTTACTCAAATATATATATATTTAAAACACAATCTATATTTGAATTAAAGCAATAATAACACACACGGTTCTGCACTTTTAGATTTTCTAATAAATCTTGAAACTACTCTCATTTTAGAGTTATTGTTTAAATACCACATAGTATTTTGTTACATGCGAAAGAAATACGAAGGAAATGAATCATTATTTCAAAGTTCGAACTGTCTTTAGTGTCAACCTCTTCAATTTCCAGCAGATGGCGCCATAACAACACTCCAGGAAATGTGAACTGCCTAACAGGATGCCAAGCTGTTTAAGGTCAGGAGTAAAGGGCTGTTTGCTTACTAAACGAAAAATCAATTTGACAAATGCCATTCTGTCACGATATAAGGATGATTTTGACCAAAATGTCTCGAAGCTTTATTTGTGTCAATGGTTTAAGTCTTCATTTTAAAACTTTTCAAAACAGTTACAGTGGAAATGGGTCAGATGAAGTGTCTCATCACCTGCAGTGAAAGTAATAGTATTTTTTACAGGCTTGTCATTAGTGACATGTCACTTCCATTTCCAATATCCAAACTGGTCCTTACAATGACCCTGTGAGTTTAAAAGGTCAAAATGTTTCTTCATCATACAGGTAGGAAAGCTGAGCTTCTCGTGTTCTGCAAAAGTTCAGTCTAGACTCTGGTTTCAAAGCTGGTCTTTTGACCCCGAAACACTGAGCTAGTCCCAATCCACCCATTCATTTGCTGGATCTATTCTTGTTTTTGTTGTTGGTTTGACTAACTTCTTTGTGCATGAGAACGATAGGTTATAATATTTTAAAGATGAAATAGTGCATTTGGAAGCAGCGAGTACCAACAATATGTTCACCCAGTTGAGAGAACAAGAAGGAAAAGAAAGAAGGACGGATAAAGGCGAATTAGAAGCGGGTACAGGGAAAAGGCAGTGAAGATGTAGGAGGCGAGAAATACGGAAGGACTGAGGAATGAGGAAAGGAGATGCATATAGCACTAGACAGACTCTCACTTGGTGTGAGACTCAGCCCTAAACACTGATTACACACTCCGCTGCTCACGTGTGAACCTGTTATCCACAGCCCGTGGACGTATTTCAATTGCTTTGATTCTTGAATATATTTATTTGGTGGATGTGTGTGTAAAATGTTTGGCAAGTAAATATTTCACTATTTCATGTTAAAGTCACCTAAAGAGATGCACATAGGACTGGATTCTTCACCATGCTTTGCCACACATTTTCTGGTGAATTTGAGCATTTAATCCTCTTAAGTAGGATTTAATCCTGTTAAATCCTACTTCTCATCTATACAACTGAGCATTTGAAAATAGTTGTTGTGAGTCTTTAATGAAATTGTCACACAGCAGGTGTGCAAATGTTCATTTTGTTTGGCTGATACACAATGCCTGTATGTTTTGGCATTAGGGCGCTAAGCCTGCGTGATCTGACCCATGTTTATTTCTCCAGCCTTATCTTGTTCCAGGTTTCTCTTCAGTCACAGCAAGGACAATGGCCTTCCTTCGGGGTTTTGTTTATTTGTGTGTGTGTGTGTTTTACTTCACTTTGCTCTTTTCCTCTTTAAGCCCCTTTTTATCTTTTTTTTTTCTTTTTTTGTCTGTTTGTCTTGTGTGTACACTAGACTGTAAATAGCAAGGCAGAGATCATGCTTGGTTCACCTCCATTGTGAGGAACACAGCTCAGAGCACAGAGCAGATTGTGGCAGAAATTGAATTAAATTATGTGATGCTCATTACTTCAGACAAATTAGGATGGCAGCATCTCTAATTGCTAATGAGGAGATCAATTTTTCTTCCAGCCTAGGACCAGCCAGAACTGGGTACCACATCTCTGTGGGAGACCGGGTCTTACTTAGTGTGTTTATTCCACAATGCCTTGGAAATTTCAGGACACCAAGAAAGTGATCAATCAATCTCTGTCAATACAGTATCATTAGGGGTGCTGGTGTTGCCCACAGAGCCTCCAGGACTCTGCCTAGGGCAGGCCTCTTCTCTCTCCAGGACTCCCACGTTTCCAAGGCTCACTTGGTCACGTGAGGAACGGCTGGCACAGACAGCAGCTAACTTTTGTGTCGGGAAATAAGGTAACCGCTTCAAAGAGAAATGTTTTCTGATTCCTTTTGTTACCTTCTTTAACGCTGAAATCCGATGTACAAGGTGTTACCTATTACTCTCACCTTAAGACATCCAATCACACTCATTTTCAGGCACTCAATGGGCAGGCTTTTCCTTAGACACAGAAAACAAGACAGAATAATTAGCAGACAACAAGCTTAGAACAGGATCTTCCTTAGCTATACAGATTTCCCCGTCCCAACATGATTCACATTCCTGGAAATGATCTTCACAGAGCTTGATGGACCTCATTTGAGAACAATAGACAACAGTCACAATCAGATAATCCCATATTCTCCACAACAAAAGAAAAAGCATCACAGATTAAGTGGCCAAGTATTCTTTTCTGCAAGAGGCGATCAGACTGAGCATCTTGTAACTTATTTCAAACTTGAATACCAATTCTTGGTTGAATTTGAGAAAAGTCCCGAAGCTTGCTTTTAGTAAATGAGAATGTCATTTTGTGATTAGATTCTTATTTCTATTCAATATGAAGCTCATGTCATGGTCTTTGATCTGGGAAAGAAAAAGAATCAGCAATTGTGATGAAGCCTCTATCTCGATTATCATTTTCTTTTTCATCCCAAAACTCTCCCTAAAGTTTTCACCTCATTTCCAACAGTAGATAAGACATAGACCTAAAACGTATTTACTTTACTTTTCTGTAAGTTAAATCAGAAAAATAACGAGTACCTACTAAAGTAGAAGACAGGTTTTTGTTGCCCTGAAAGACAAGGGGATCCTAATTATGAGTAGTATTTCAAGCTTGTATATTTCTCTATCTTCATAGAATGTTATTTTATGTTGGGTGTCTGTAAATTTCAAAGATGCACAATGGATAAAATGCAAACGTATCAGCACACTTTCATAAAATTTTTCTGAGAAGGCAGTGGTACCCCCGGTATAAAAATGAACACAAGGTGGCACTCTTTCTTAATGTTAACCTCTTTAAAAAACTAGATTATGCTGAAAAGTAAGATTTCCAGCCGAGGACTGGAAGATTTACTGTATGTTCCATCTCTCCAATAATTCCATTAGTTTAGTAGTTTGGTAAATTAATTGATTCATTCCTAAGTGACCCAGACGATTTATCTAACCGCAAATTTTAATAAATGTATTTTGTGGAAGTGATGCTATTGTGAAGAGGTGTTTCTGAATATGGAGGCTGCTGACTAAGGAAGTGTCTCCGTCGAAAGAGTAGGGGTTCTGGAACCAGAAGATCTGGGTTTGAATTACAGCTCAACTGATTTATTCTCTGAATAAACTGAAAACCTGCTAAACTTAATGAGTCTGAATTTCCTCCTCTAGAAAATGAGCGTCATTGTTTATTCCCAAGGTGGCTACTTTGATTTTTGAATAAGATAATGTACATAAGCACTGAACATAATAGTCTTCCAGAAAGGTGCCCCCTCCTGCACATACACATACACTTAAAAGCCAACCTGTGCTTAACCTGTCTAGATTTCATAATGATTTCCTATCTTATAAATAAAGCTAATATTTATTAACTTATTAAGGAAAAATCTGTATCATATTAAAGATATTAGGGAACTTTATTTCATATTTAGTCTAATATTTATCGAGTGCCCACTATATGCCAGTTGGCTATCTTATATGCATAAGACATAGCGGTGAACAGAGAGCAACATCTTCCCTGAAGGAGTCAGACAGCAGACATGTAATCAGAGAAGATGGGGTAGCAAAGGAACCAGCGAGATAGCATAGAGCTGCCAAGTAGCCTTCTTGAGTAAGTGATATTTGAGTTAAATCGTAATGGTGAGAAAAAGACAGCCTTGGAGCAAAGGAGCAGCAGAGGTCCTGACACTGTAATTCTCTTGGACTGAAGATAGAAAAGAAAGCTAGCGAGACAAATGTGCAGTGACTCAGTGAGACATGTAGGGAGAAAAGCTGGAAATGTAGGTAAGGACTAGGTCATGCAGTGTTAGTCCCTGAAAGTGGCTTAGATGTTTTGCTGAGATGAAATATCCCTGGCGTTTTAAGCTACAGAGTGACTTATTATTATTGCATGCATTTTTCAGATTCACAAAATGATGTAAACAATAAATGATGGCGACATAGTTTAGTTATATTGTTTAATAATTCCCAAACTGATGCTTGTTTACAACCAAGGACACTGTACTTTCTGAATATTTGAGAAGAATAAACACTTGATCCTTGGTTGCAACATCATTTAAGAATCGCTTATGAGAGAATGATTTTCTGACCACCATGAAAACACTGAAGTTATTTCTTAATGGCATTAACCATGTAGTCATATATACTTCCTCCTGCCTCAAAGACTCTAAAAAATGTGTGCTTTCCCTTCCAGAGGGCTTGGCACAACCCACCTTGAAACCAGGTGTAGCCAAGTGACAAGTACTCACCTTAGATTATGAGCAAACGTGATGTTTGTCACTTTCGGGCCAAGGTTGTCAGGAAGCTGGTGAGGTTTCTCCATTCTGCTTTTCCCTTTTCTTCCACTAGAAAACAAAGGTCTACTAGAAGCGAGGCACTGGGGGAGCCATAAATGGAACAAATCAGTTCTCTGAGTTACTGGGTGGAAGAAAGCGGCCCACTAAACTGAAACACCCTATCTTTCCCTCTCTCCTTATCTAGATAGTTTTCTTTCATGAAGCTCTATTCATTCCCTGCAAGATAAGCAACACTCTGAACAAGACCATCCTACTCTGTCAAATCTCAGATTGCTTATGTGTTCTGCACTTCACCCCAAAGAACCTCCTGCCTCTCTTGCCTGCCCTGGAGAATTTGGGGTATTAGGGATCTAAGAGTTTATTGATCATTTTCCCTGAGGGATTTGTTTCCTACTCAGTTCTTATATTCATTAAATGACATTCATGTAGCCTAGGGACTACAAACCTTCCCACCCATGTGTTGTTTTCCTGCTAGCGATAAAGACATATCATACTTGTCATGGAGAAAATCGTTAGATCTGACTATAAGCTGTAGAGAATCAGGGAGCTGATAAAAATTCCATCAATTTTTCTGGTATTTATCCCCTAAAATTGTTAAGGCAGGAGGTCAGGTAGAGAGAGTCACAGAGTTATCAAAACCGAGGTGGCTATTCTCTTACGTCTTGGAAGAGCTATTCATATCAGGAAAGCCAGTCTTGAGTCAGATATTTAACAAGGACACCAGACAAGCAGCTGAGGATTTAGGAATAAAATGACATCGTTTCCTGAAGAATCCAAGCATTTGACCACAAACTGAAGTGATTAAAGGAAATTGTCCAGATCTCATAAAGATGCTGGCAGCATAGACTGGGATACAGCTGCTGTTGAAAAAAGATGCTCCATGTTTCCCACATATCCTCACTAGAAGGTGTCTATCCAAACTTATGGGCCTAGACTGAATCTTCTGATGAAGATCTCTACTCGTGGTCTCACATGTTCAAGGGAGAAGAGACTAAGAGAAAGAACAAGGAAGACATTAGAGGGAAACAGCGGGGGTGGGAGTACTTCACCAGCAATTAGTAATACTAAATGGTAAGGTCTGTGAGCGTAACAATCCCTGATGTCAAGTTTAGCACTCCACTTAAATCATGTCTGGCATGTAATAGAGGCTGAATGCACGGTGCTATGTGAGTAAATGGAAGAATGGATAAACAGAATGAATGAGTGATGGCTGGATGAATCTTAGCTTTCTGGTTATCATATCAACTTGGCATATGGAGATGGAACTGTTCACATTAACCAATGATCCTCACTCAAGGATATGAATATGTGCCCTGTCCTCCTACACGAACCTCCTCCCTGTAAGAATTATTTCAAGAATCACCTAAAGATGTTAGGGAGTAAGCATGAAGCAATGACAAGCTCATGATTCCTAAAGTGAAAGAAAACAACAAAGGCGTGGAGTAGGGTGTCAAGTCCCCTGGAGCAAAGGTTCTAGATAAGCAATAAGGACTAGATACAAAGCAAGAAAAGAAATCCAGTATTAGCCTCAAAGTTTTGAAAGAAAGAAGAATGACATTTTGGGGGTAAAAAAAGATCAAATGCAAGATCTGATGTTAAAATAAAAGCCTATTTCTCATACAGTGCCTACCCCACTCCCTTTTGTAGACTACTGATACATCAAGATTGTATTCTTTTTTCCCCATGGGAAATATTAAATATTTCAACACAACTGTATGGTAAATAAATTGGCTTGTGACTTCCCATTTAGAATAGCTGTCTTTCCAAAAAAAGCATGTGCCTACAACCACTTAATTTCTGGAATACAGCCAATAACTGGGAAATTGAAAAATGGCCTGGAAATGTTTGCCTTTGCTTAACAAATGCAAAACAACACAAGTTGGAGAATGAAGATTTTTAAAAAGAAAGAAAACAAGTTAATAACTTTTAAATGTTATAAAAATATTTAATCCTTTTGTTAACAGTGAATCTAAAGAATGATTAACAGTATCTACAGGCAAGTTTTGGCCACCTCATGCAAAGAGTTGACTCATTGGAAAAGACCGTGATGCTGGGAGGGATTGGGGGCAGGAGGAGAAGGGGACGACAGAGGATGAGATGGCTGGATGGCATCACAAACTTGATGGACATGAGTTTGAGTAAACTCCGGGAGTTGGTGATGGACAGGGAAGCCTGGCGTGCTGCGATTCATGGGTTGTAGAGTCGGACACGACTGAGCGACTGAACTGAACTGAATAATAGGCAAGTTGTCTGCTGTATGTTAAGTACAGAAATGTCCTTAAAGTATATATTTTTTAACATCTGACTTTCAAATGTCTACCCCAAGTCAAATCTTGCTATGGCAATGCCAGATCAGCTCTCTAGGTTACCTCTAGATGGCAATGTCTCTTTAAAATCATAATTGAAGACACTGTCAGTTCTATTTACAGTGGACCGTGTCAAGCAAATCCTACTGAATGGAAGTGCCAGGTATACATAACCTCGGGGCTTCCCTGGTGGCTCAGATGGTAAAGAATCTGCCTGCAACGTGGGAGACCCAGCTTTGATCCCTGGGTCGGGAAAAACCCCTGGAGAAGAGAATGGCAACCCACCTCAGTATTCTTGCCTGGAGAATTCCATGGACAGAGAAGCCTGGCAGTCCATGGGGTCACAAAGAGTCAGACACGACTGAGCGAGGAACACTTTCACACTTCATATATAACCTCTGTCTATATAACTTATTACTTAACAGACTAAAAAACAAACAAAAAATGTAGTCACCCTAACCAGTAAGTTCAAAATGAAAGACTCACTCTGAGTCCACATTGACAAGCTGTGGATAGTTTGCATGAAAGGGATTCTCAAAGTCATTGATTTGACCACTTTTGGACTCACCTAGCTTTAAGTTGTTTTGTGTGTGTGTGTGTGTGTGTTCTCTTCAATAAAAGCTGTATGTCCATTCTGAAGGTTATTTTTCAGTTTGGCTCTCCAAGGCAGATTTTAGGTTTTCTGATAGTAGCCATGAAATCAAAAGACGCTTACTCCTTGGAAGGAAAGTTATGACCAACCTAGAAAGCATATTAAAAAGCAGAGACATTACTTTGCCAACAAAGGTCCGTCTAGTCAAGGCTATGGTTTTTCTGGTGGTGCGAGTTGGACTATAAAGAAAACTGAGCACTGAAGAATTGATGCTTTTGAACTGTGGTGTTGGAGAAGACTCTTGAGTCCCTTGGACTGCAAGGAGATCCAACCAGTCCATCCTAAAGGAGATCAGTCCTGGGTGTTCATTGGAAGGACTGATGCTGAAGCTGAAACTCCAATACTTTGGCCACCTCATGCGAAGAGTTGACTCATTGGAAAAGACCCTGATGCTGGGAGGGATTGGGGGCAGGAGAAGGGGATGACAGAGGATGAGATGGCTGGATGGCATCACCAACTCGATGGGCATGAGTCTGGGTAAACTCCGGGAGTTTGTGATGGACAGGGAGGCCTGGTGTGCTGCAATTCATGGGGTCGCAAAGAGTCAGACACGACTGAGTGACTGAACTGAACTGAACTGAAAGACTATTTATTTATTTATTTATTTTCCTAGCTTGCTCGATCATGTCCAACTCTTTGCAACCCTGTGGACTGTAGCCCGCCAGGCTCCTTTGTCCATGGAATTTTATAGGCAAGAATACTGGAGTGGGTTGCCAATTCCTATTCCAGGGGATTTTCCTGACCCAGGGATCAAGCTCACATCTCCTGCATTGGCAGGTGGATTCTTCACCACTGCACCACCTGGGAAGCCCAAAAATATCGTATGAATGAGCTTGGTGGTCACAGAGCACCAGACAAATGTGTATTTGAATCCTTTTTGACCTTAAGGTAGTTACTTAAACTTTCTGTGTTTGGTTTCCTTATTAGTAAGATGGGGACGATAACATCTAACTTGAAACAGTTGTGGTGAAAATAATGAGTTAATACATGTAAAACAGTATGCACATGGGGTCTGATAAGGTAGAAACTAAACGGTAGCTGTCATGATGTTTCTTTCTCGTTTTCATTGTGAGCCCCACCAAGTTGCCACCCAGGGTCTAATCTACTTGAATAACTTCCTCCATCATTTTACCTGTCATTTTGCAATCTCCACTCATTCTTCAGGAGCCAGGTACCAGTTTTTCTGCTTAATTTCCCAAATTACATAATAAAACTGAGTTGCCCATTTCCCTGGCTCCCAGCAAACTTGGTGTTACAACCTTGCCATGTGATTTTATAACTTACCTCTTTGCACCCATCAGCTTCTTTTAAATAACTATGAACTTCGTGTGGCCACCTCTGTGCTATTCACCTCTGCCTTCCCAGTGCATAATACAGAGCACACCACGTAGTAGGTTCTCAGTAAAATTTGCATCAGTGAATGAATGAATGACCCTTCATAGATTCACCTTGACAGCATTTCAAATCTCATAATTCCCACAGTCTTTTCTGAGTGGATTGCAAAATTGGTCTGCTCTACACTTTTCCCAGGATGGTGGGAGGAATTGCTTATCTAGTCCCTTTGATTTGGGGCCAAAAGGAATTATTTTTGGGAAGATTGCCCTGCTGGAAACAGCAAACCTTTCACTCTTTTTTTTCCCTCTCAATTTCCCTTTTCAAGCTCCCTTTGTCGTATCAGGCTATAAAGGACTTAAGCCATGTTTCTATGCCCACGAAAAGCTCCTGCCAAAGATAAGAAAGAAATCGGCAAAATTGGAATAGTCTTGTTCAATATCTGGCATTATGGATAATTGAGTTTTTATGGTAAAAAAAAAAAAAAAACTTTTATAATTAAAACACAGAAAAAGAATTGCTGTGGTTGAGAAAAGTCCCATTGCTCTGTTAAAACATATTTTCTACTCTACCAAAAATAATCAGACCAATAATGTGTTTAAAAAGTTATGGCAGATTCAAGGCATTTTAGAGACTAAAGAACAGATTAGCTGAGTATTTCATTTGGGGTTTTTCTTTCACCCACTTTTTAACTGGAAGTTGTGTGTTTGCCTGACAAAGTTCAGTCATCTGGCTAAGTAAAGAAATGTAATCTATCTTCCTATGTTCAAATAAGATTTTTAGTCACACCTTTTTAACTGACTGAGATGGTAATTACTTCCTGTACCTCATACCTGTTCTAAATGAAATCCAAATCCATTACTTAAGTGGAAAGGGTCATACTATAGTCCATCTTTGCCATAATTTAACAGTGCTGTAGCTTCATGGGAATTTCCTATGTCGAAAAGGCTTGAAAAAATAATTTATTCAAAGAATTTTCAAAAATTGGAATTAACTACCAACTGGAAAAAAAAATTAAGAATAATGTAGTCAGAGACTTCCCTGGCAGTCCAGTGTTTAAGACTCCAAGCTCCCAAAGCTGGAGGAATGGTTTTGATCCCTGGTTCCTTGCTTGGGGTATTAAGATCCCACATGCTGCAAGGTTTGGCCAAAAAAAAATAAAAAAAAGAATAACATAGTAAGCCATAATAAAATCTCCCAAGTTCATAAAGGGTTACCGGTCTACAGGTGTTGGCAACCAGCTTTGTTTCCAAGGGAATGGCACCTGACTGCAGATCTTCATAACCTAGGCAAAGCCAGGGAGCACACCCCCCTGTAAGACCTGGGGAGAAAGAGCAACGCTCTCAGGCGGCCTGCATAAGGATGCCCATGGGGCAGTGATTTGACCTTTTAGAGACTAGATTCTAAATGTTTTTAAAATTGAGTCCAAGTGCTTTAGGGGTACCTCTCCATGAACCCACATACCTACAGCACTTTCCAAGTTACATTCACGCACGTCATGCATGGGAAAAAAATCCTGTGAAGGAACAGCTGATCTTCAAATACAAAGTTAACGTCTAAGAATAACCTTTAAGGATTTCAGGAATTATTGCACTCTCAGATGGCTGTTTTGGGCCATATTTGATCATTTAAGCAGATTATCGTCATTCTCATTTATCTTTCCCCCTCCCCCTCCTCTTCTTCCTTCTTTCTCAATTCTCAGTATTTTTTCCTTCTATGTATCTTATGATTTGGAGATTGCTAGTATGTAGTTCAGAGAAGGCAATGGCACCCCACTCCAGTGCTCTTACCTGGAAAATCCCATGGACGGAGGAGCCTGGTAGGCTGCAGTCCGTGAGGTCGCTAAGAGTCGGACACGATTGAGCGACTTCACTTTCATGCTCTGGAGAAGGAAATGGCAACCCACTCCAGTATGCTTGCCTGGAGAATCCCAGGGATGGGGGAGCCTGGTGGGCTGTCTGTGGGGTCGCACAGAGTCGGACATGACTGAAGTGACTTAGCAGCAGCAGCAGCAGTATGTAGTTATATGGGAAAGGAAACATATGCCACAGTAATTGGCTCTAATAGATATCATTCTAAATTGTGCTTCTCCCCAACACATGTAAATTGGGAATTCAAAACAACTTAAAGAGACACGGACGGCAGTTAATAAAAGTTGGTCTAAGCCAACTCCCTGGAGTACTTCATTCTTTTCTTTTCACCCCAACCATCACCATAAGTTATGTGACATTTGCAAATCTGGGGGGCGGGATCATATACAATTATCTCTTGTGTAATAAAAGTGGGTTGTATTAAACACGGGATGGTAAACCGAAGGGCTTCCCAGGTGGCTCAGTAGGTAAAGAATCCACCTGCCAATGCAGGACATAAGAGACACAACTTCAACCCCTGGGTCAGGAAGATCCACTGGAGAAGGGTGTGGCAACCCCCTCCAGTATTCTTGCCTGGAGAATCCCATGGACAGAGGAACCTGGCAGACCACAGTCCATGGGGTGGCAAAGAGTCAGACAATAAACACGGCACAATAAACCAAATAGGGAACTTAATCAAAATGTACCTTTGAGTAAGTACAAGGTGGTATGTATTTTGTAGTTGGCCATTAAGAAAATTATTCAAGACTTACATAATTGTGGTAGATCAAAAATAGAAATTGTGTGACAAGTCAGAGAAAAAAACAGGGAGTCGAAATAGAAGTCAACCTGAGGATTCTGGATTTCTCAGCACCTACCCAAGGCACAGTGACCATGATAAATTTCAAAGTAAAGCATCCTGATTCCAGGGCGTGTTTTAAATGTCCAGTAACTGGATCAAAGTAAACATTTAATAAAAATATACTTTAAAAAGAAGTAACTTGCTCTGGTCAGAGTGTGCGTGTTCCTTTCTGAGGTCGCTTAGAGATGTGAAAGTTCTTGGATTGCTTTCAAGCTCATGCCTTCACGGTCACATGCCATGAAAGTTATAATTAGCCAAGAAATAAGAACATGCCAATCCAGTCTGTGCAATATTAGTGCTCCAGAATATAAAGACTGCTAACCATATGAACATACTGCTACAAATGACCTCAAATAATAAAGATCATATTCTTCTAACATATATACAAGTTATTTCAATGAAAAATCATTCAGAGGTTAATGGATAATCTGACATCAAGAAATGGCAACACATCAAACATAATTGATTAGTACACTTGATTTATGCTGCTATGTGATTTATCACTAACAACTATTGAGTATCCCTAATATATAGTGAATTGAAACCTCATGCTACTGAATAATTATTTGATGTTAACAAAGAACAGATTATACTCAGATCTTGTGCAACTTATAGTGCATCTGATTTTTATTAGTGCTTGGCTGGTTGCTTCCTTAATTCTTCCAATTTTTTTTAAACTAAAATTGTTCTCAATTGAGTTTAGTGGGCAAGATGAGCTCTCCTTTTATTATCAAAGTTTCCAGCACATAATAATAAAAAGCTGTGATGTAATTGTATAAATATCTCAATTGCCTAGCAATGAAAAAAGGACACACAAATAAGATAAACAATTATCAACTGAGGCATACTCTAGAGAATTATCAGTGTTTTTCTTTTATCAATTATAAATCTATTGCTTTTTTCATCAAAGTTAATAGCACTATTTTCAACTATTTGGATACAAATACACTTTTTAATCACATTCAAAATTTTTAATATTGTCGATTAGTTTATTGATGGACATATTAAGTAGGTATTTTAAGAAAAGCAGTATCATAACAATTAAAAATTTTCCAACATAGCTAAAGTTTCAGAAATTCTATCACTATTTAGCAATAACAGGCCATCTTAACATGCTTATACGAGAAATACATGAAACATACACATAGCTCAAAAACTTAAATATTTCTGGAAAATGTTGGATTAAAAACATATTTCTCCTAATAACTATATTTCATCCTAATAACTTTATTTCTCTGTTTCAATTTCAGAGACAAAAGTCATTTGTTGTTCTCAATTCTTCTAGTGGTTATATCCTCACATATGAATCATGTATTTATATTGACTTTTAAAATTTATTGACTTTAGATACTGTTTATTGAATTTCTGATAAGAGAGAGGAGAATTCAGCTCACTTAAGCTTTATTTTTCCTGCTCTTTCCTTCTAATGATGATGTCATTGCTTGTAGATGCTTTCCTGGTTACTGCGGCAACTTTAAATAATCAAATTAAACTACTTACTATTGATCTATTAGTGATAGTGTCAATTCTTGCTTTGTGAAATGACGAACTTCTCACTCCTCCTTTCCTTCCAATCTCCTATCCCACCCACATACAGTCAACTATGCATTTAACTTTTATATCAGCAGGGTTGATGATAGAGTGAAAAGTTAAAGTGTTAGTCACTTAGTCATGTCCAACTCTTTGTGACTCCATGGACTATAGCCCTCCAGGCTCCTCTGTCCATGGGATTCTCTAGGCAAGAATATTGGAGTGGGTACACATTCCCTTCTTCAGGGGATCTTCCTGACCCAGGGATCGAACCTGGGTCTCCCACATTGCAGATTATTTACTGTCTGAGCCATAGTTATTAATAATTCTGTGGTATCTAGTTAATCTCTGGAATAAGGCAATCAGTGAAGTTTAACAACAATGAAAACTATTTAAAATCTCTACTTAATTATATTCTCAAGCTTTTCTAAAATTTCATATTTTAGACCACTCTTTTCTCCCCCAGAGAGTTGAGTCCCAGGTAATTCCATTAACTCTTCTCATTCTGACTTTCTGGGCCTACAACCTAACTGATCATCTAGGAAGTCCTTTTATTATTACTTTGGGTTAAATCTACTATTTCCTGAATCCCAAAGATCTTAAAAGTCATTCTCAAAAAGAAATGGTATATAGAAAGGAAATTTTATGAGATGATGCATATCTTAAAGTGAGTTTATTTTACTCTTGTATTTGATTAGTAGTTTGGCTGGGTATTGAATTTTTTCTAAAATTTTTCTTTTCAGAATTTTAAGGGCTTTGCTGCATTGTCTATGAATAATTAGTTCTACTGATGGGACTAATATTGCCTGGGTTTTGTTCCTTTCAGAAGTACTTGGATTTTCCTTCATGAAACCATAGGGAATATCATTTCTTATCAGTTATATTCTTCATGTTTCAAAATCTCTTCATAGTTTTAGATCACAGTGATCCTCTGTGTCTTTTTTCTGTCAATATATCTAGTCTCTTTGCCCTATACTCTGGAACTTTCACCTCAATATATTTTCCAAGACTTCATTTTTATTTTAAAAAATTGTATTTTTATTATCCAAGAGACTTCAATATTTCCTGCCCACAAGTCTCCTCTGTCCATGGAATTCTCCAAGCAAAACTACTAGAGTGGGTTGCCACTTCCTTCTCCAGGGGATCTTGCTGACCCAGGGATCATACCTGCATCTTCTGCATTGGCAGGTGAATTCTTTACCCCTGAGCTACCTGGAAGCCTCCTGATGTTCCCTCAAAAATGTAGCTAGATTACATATATGTGTCAAAACTCAGCAAACTTCATAATTGTATATTTTATTTTATGTAGATTATACTTCAGTAAATTTGACTTTATAAGCTGGAAATGATTCCTTTATCTCATTTCCACTGTTAGCCACCATTACTTTCTAATTCTTCTGCAATATTTTTCATAATGATTTCTTTGCTTCTACTCTTCTTCTTTCAATACTGAAAATATCCGTCCCCCCCCCCCGCCAGCTAATACTAAACAACTTTAAGCATGTGATCCACATCATATAAGAGTTTCCACTGGATGAATTGTATCTAGACACCTGGGCATATCAGAAGGTCTATCTGGCATCTGACCTTCTATCTGATGTCATGTCATGAATTACCTCGGTTTTCACCAAGTTTTTATAATAGAAGCTTTTTGTTTGTTTGTTGTGTTTTTTGTAGCTTATGTTTACCTCATGGTTTTCTGTTACTTCAGCCTGGAACTCTTTCCCTGTGGATGCTTGCAACCTGACTCCTTTCATCACTTAGGCCCCAGATATATCTCACCCCTTCAAAGAGGTCTTACCTGACCACCTCATGGCAAGATCTTTATGGTGCTTCGTGGTTGTTGTGGTTTAGTTGATAAGTCCTGTCCAACTCTTTTGTGACCCCACGGACTGTAGCCCACCAGGCTCTCCACCCATGGGATTCTCCAGGCAAGAATACTGGAGTGGGTTGTCATTTCCTTCTCCAGGGGATCTTTCCAACCCTAGAATTAGACCTGTGTCCCCTGAATTGCAGAAGGATTCTTTACTACTGAGCCAGCTGGGAAGCCCCCTTTATAGTGCTTAACCCTATCTAACATAATCTTGTTTTGTTTTCTGTATCCCCTCAGGAGAAATAAGCTTCCTGATATGTTTGATTGACAGGTTTTCTATTTACAGGTGACTAATATTTTGTAACATGCTCATTTATCTGCATTTCAACAGTCTCCACCCCAATATTATCTATATTTACCAACGGATTATACAATCTTGATTCTTTTTTTTTTTACTTTTTTTTTTTAATTTATTTTTTCAGTGGGTTTTGTCATACATTGATATGAATCAGCCATAGATTTACACTTATTCCCCATCCCGATCCCCCCTCCCACCTCCCTCTCCACCCGATTCCCCTGGGTCTTCCCAGTGCACCAGGCCAGAGCACTTGTCTCATGCATCCCACCTGGGCTGGTGATCTGTTTCACCATTGATAATATACATGCTGTTCTTTCAAAACATCCCACCCTCACCTTCTCCTACAGAGTTCAAAAGTCTGTTCTGTACTTCTGTGTCTCTTTTTCTGTTTTGCATATAGGGTTATCGTTACCATCTTTCCAAATTCCATATATATGTGTTAGTATGCTGTAATGTTCTTTATCTTTCTGGCTTACTTCACTCTGTATAATGGGCTCCAGTTTCATCCATCTCATTAGAACTGGTTCAAATGAATTCTTTTTAATGGCTGAGTAATAGTCCATGGTGTATATGTACCACAGCTTCCTTATCCATTCATCTACTGATGGGCATCTAGGTTGCTTCCATGTCCTGGCTATTATAAACAGTGCTGCGATGAACATTGGGGTGCACGTGTCTCTTTCAGATCTGGTTTCCTCAGTGTGTATGCCCAGAAGTGGGATTGCTGGATCATATGGCAGTTCTATTTCCAGTTTTTTAAGAAATCTCCACACTGTTTTCCATAGCGGCTGTACTAGTTTGCATTCCCACCAACAGTGTAAGAGGGTTCCCTTTTCTCCACACCCTCTCCAGCATTTATTGCTTGTAGACTTTTGGATAGCAGCCATCCTGACTGGCGTGTAATGGTACCTCATTGTGGTTTTGATTTGCATTTCTCTGATAATGAGTGATGTTGAGCATCTTTTCATGTGTTTGTTAGCCATCTGTATGTCTTCTTTGGAGAAATGTCTGTTTAGTTCTTTGGCCCATTTTTTGATTGGGTCATTTATTTTTCTGGAATTGAGCTTCAAGAGTTGCATACCATGCTCATGGATTGGAAGAATCAATATTGTCAAAATGGCTATTCTACCCAAAGCAATCTATAGATTCAATGCAATCCCTATCAAGCTACCAACGGTATTTTTCACAGAACTAGAACAAATAATTTCACAATTTGTATGGAAATACAAAAAACCTCGAATAGCCAAAGTAATCTTGAGCAAGAAGAATGGAACTGGAGGAATCAACCTGCCTGACTTCAGACTATACTACAAAGCCACAGTCATCAAGACAGTATGGTACTGGCACAAAGACAGAAATATGGATCAATGGAACAGAATAGAAAGCCCAGAGATAAATCCACGAACCTATGGACACCTTATCTTTGACAAAGGAGGCAAGGATATACAATGGAAAAAAGACAACCTTTTTAACAAGTGGTGCTGGGAAAGCTGGTCAACCACTTGTAAAAGAATGAAACTAGAACACTTTCTAACACCATACACAAAAATAAACTCAAAATGGATTAAAGATCTAAATGTAAGACCAGAAACTATAAAACTCCTAGAGGAGAACATAGGCAAAACACTCTCCGACATAAACCACAGCAAGATCCTCTACGACCCACCTCCCAGAATATTGGAAATAAAAGCAAAACTAAACAAATGGGACCTAATGAAACTTAAAAGCTTTTGCACAACAAAGGAAACTATAAGTAAGGTGAAAAGACAGCCCTCAGATTGGAAGAAAATAATAGCAAATGAAGAAACAAAGGATTAATCTCAATCTTGATTCTTTAAAAAAAAAAAAAAACTCAACCTAGATAGACCATGCATAGATTGGAGGCAAAAAGGTCTTTAGAGGAATACTGGGTCTCCACTTGTTTTGTGATCTTTGTTAAGTTGGCTCCTGGGCTTCAGCTGTGTAATCAGTAAATTGAAGACAATATTTGCAGTAGAAGCAATTATTGAATAAATTATATGACTGTTTTCAGACAGGAACAAAGTAGGTGCTCAATAAATTTAAGCTATCTTCTCTATTTTCACATATTCAGTCCAAAATATTGATAGAACATCTGCTATCTGACTTTTCAGTTTCAGGTCTGCATGAACATCCCTAGGGCTGGAAACTTACAACCCTCCAAGAAAAGATCCATTTTGAATTGAATCAATGCTAATGTTAGGATGTTATAGTTTATGTTAATGAGGAACTTGCCCTCTATCATTTTCACAAATTCTTCCATGTGGCAGGCTTGCGATAGTGCTTTGCCTCTTCTAAGTTTTCTTTGCTTCAACTAAATAGTTCCATTTGTAATAAGCATACCCCATATGACACAGCTATTATTTTCTGGGTGAATTCCTATTTGTCATTGTCCATGTAGTGCTTATTGCCTGGAACTTCACAAAATTCCCCATGTGTTTTCATGCTAGGACATACTGGAAGAAGATTGTCATCTCCTGAATTTATCTTCCTCGTCATCACATTAACTTCTATTATTTCAAAAGGCATCCCATGAAGTTCTATGTTGAGGCTTCTAAATCTTTCCACATATGTTTCTGTTAAGTAAAGTCATCTTACTGTTGCACTTACGCAGATGAGTTTTTGTACCTTAATTCAGTATTTACAATTATCTGTAATATATTTCAGGCAAAAAAATTTTACCTATATTCCATCCTATCTCATTTTCCATGATTTCTTATGGACAGAGAATATTATAGCAGAGAACATTCTCAACTTTTCCCACAAAATTTGAATACTATTGAATGCTAACCAGTACATAATGCATGTTTGTGTTCATCCAACACATTAAAAATGAAGTTTTGAAAATATTGACATCTGGGCTTTATGTGTGTGTACTTATACCATCTGGTGGATATTTCTGCCTTGTGAAATAAAAGAATTACATAGTATTCTAGGAAGGCAAATTGGGCACAAATAGCCATAAATCTAGAATGAAATGTGAACAGCAAATTTGTCAGTTAATTCCAAATCTGTATTTATTAACCAGCAAGAAATAAATGTAAACATCTGGAATGTGCAACCACTGGAACAAACTTAAATTTAATTCTTAATACATCCTTATTTTCACTAAAATTGATATTTAAGTGGTATGGGTTCTTGTGTCTTATGTCCATGTTACAAATTCAGAGTATTCATTTATCAGGATAGCTTTATATTCCAAAGAGGTTATTTTCATCAGCGTCGTTAAAAAAGAGAATTTTCTCTAAGTGCTTGATAAGCATCCTTTGAGGACAGGAATATTGTTAGAAACTGATATTCAGTTAAAAATATCAGTTTTTAACGGAATCAGATTTTGTGTTGATCCTAAGTATCCTTTAGGGCTTGAGGGCTTCCCAGGTGGTGCTAGTGGTAAAGAATTCACCTTCTAATGCAGGAGACATAAAAGACACAGGTTTGATTCCTGGGTCAGGAAGATTCCCTGGAATAGAAAATGGCAGCCTGCTCCAGTATTCTTGCCTTGAAAGTTCCATGGACAGAGGAACCTGGTGGGCTGCATCCATGGGGCCACAGAGAGTTTGACACACCCGAGCATACTTCTGTGCCTTGGCTTGATCTTTAGGGCTTGAACTCAACTGCATAATATCTTTGTGGTTTTCCTTATTCTCTCCCCCAGAGCAATCATACATGAGGCTTTTAAAAATATATATACACTTAATGTTTATTGAGAAAGCCATGAATAATAAATATATTAAATTATGGATGGTACCTGTTGGTTTTGATCTCCTTTTATGTGTTCCCCCAGTTTCTGATGTAACAGTTTGAGTTTCTTTTAGTTAACTTCATCCACCTCTTTTTTAATCCATATGATTTTGTTGGGACCCAAAGATTATCCCCAAAGATTGGGAATGGGATGCATGCTTAAAAGTTATCCCATCCTTTTACTTATCAGGTATAAGGAATGAGCACTTGATTTAAATTAGAACAATAAGCCTTATCTGTAAAACGTTTGCTGAATTAGGAAAAGAGGACCCATGTATTTACTGAATGTTAATCACTCAGTCACATCTGACAACCCCATGGACTATATTGTCCATAGAATTCTCCAGGCAAGAATACGGGAATAGGTATTTACTGAGATTACTAAGCAAGTAGGATAGAAGCCCAGAGATGTTAGAGACTATTTTTGGAATTGCTTGGAAATAACTAACCTAAAAGTGAAAGAACACAGAGAGAACTAAATACAGCTACAAGATAGAGATATATTTTTAAAGGTATTGCTTAATCATTTGGATCTTGCTATATACCTGAAGATGTGTTTCTTGACTCTTTATTTACATGATCCAAAAAACAAACAAGTAAATTGATTGAAGACTATCTTGAGTTTATACACAAGATTACAAAAGCTAGAACTTACCATACACTTTTAAGCAGGAAAAAAAAGAGACTGAAAATAACTTTCTTATAAAGGTATCAAGAAACTTAGATCATTGCAAATTTTGACCCAGGATTCAATTCATCTGCTTTCAATGTTTTTGCCAGTAAAATCTATGGTTGCAAAAAGACATTATGATCATTACTGCGTCATACGTCTATTTTCAGATGTCTCTTCCCAAGGATTCTGATTCAGTGAGATGTAACCTAGGCATCTACATTCCAAAATGCACACTAAAGTGATTCTGACAGGAGATGGAATGGCTCTTTTAAAAAGCACTTCATAAACTTTTGTTTCCAATGGAATGAATTTTCCTATCAGATAACAGCAAAAAGCAAAATATCAGTAGCGTATAACAATGAGTAGGTAATGTTCAAATGGCTAAAATCAGCTGGGTGTCCCTAAGCAGCTCCGTGTCTGAAGGCTGGGCTTCTTACTTGGCTGGGGATGAGCCAGCAGACCTGCTTATCTGGATTGGACCCCACTGACTTGCCCCAGGCACTTCTCAGCCTCCAGCAAACCAGCCCAGATGTGTCCCTAAAGTGATGGCAGACATGTAGAAGAGCAAGGAGATGCACTCTGGGACTCCAGAGCCTTGGGCTCAGCACAGACCTGCTGCCACTTCCACCGGCCTCTAGTGAACAAAGCAAGCCACATAGTCAAACGCATAGTTTCAGGCTGAAAAAATAGTTTCTAACAGTTTAATCATATCCAACTCTTTGCGACCCCATGGACTATACAGTCCATGGAATTCTTCAGAGCTGTGGTGTTGGAGAAGATTCTTGAGAGTCCCTTGGACAGCAAGGAGATCCAACCAGTCCATCCTAAAGGAAATCAATCCTGAATATTCCTTGGAAGGACTGATGCAGAAGCTGAAACTCCAATCTTTGGCCACCTGATGCAAAGAACTGACTCATTGGAAAAGACCCTGATGCTGGGAAAGATTGAAGGCAGGAAAAGAAGGGGACAACAGAGGAGGAGATGGCTGGATGGTGTCACCAATTCAATGGACATGAGTTTGAGAAAGCTCCAGGAGTTGGTGATGGACGGGGAAGCCTGGCGGGCTGCAGTCCATGGGGTCACAAAAAATCAGACATGACCGAGCGACTGAACTGAATGGTTTAGTGGGAGGAACCACAAAGCAGCCTGACAAAGGGCGTGGAAACAGGGCGTTATTTCAGTCCACACTTGAGTAGTGAAAGGGCAAGTGCTCAGGATGGAAGGTGAGTTGTGAGTCACAGATTTTATTTGAGGGAACACAGATTTGTAGATATGCTGATTCAAGGGAATTTCTAGGATTTATATACAATGGGAAAGGAGCTGAGCACCAAAGAATTGATGCTTTTGAATGTGATGCTGCAGTCCATGGGGTCGCAAAGAGTCGGACACAACTGAGCGACTGAACTGAACTGGGAAAGGAACAGAACACTCTCTTCCTATCAAGATACTTATCTAAAGCCGATACTATCTTTTCTTCTGCCACACAGGAATGTATGTATAAAGAGTTGTGAAAGTTCATGTTTCGCGTAAATACAATTTGAGATGTGCTAATGTAATATACTGCCAGATATCACAAACATTTCAGTTTGTGAAGCTGTCCAAGGAATTGATGCAAATAAACAAAATGATTTTGTATGAAGTTTTAAGAGTTCCAAACAACAGTTGTAAACATTAAAAAGTGTCATCCAGTTGAAAATCAACAAACTGAGAAAAACTGAAAAAATCTCACATTTTGCAACGCATGATTTTTTGGGATGTGATGTTCTCAAGCTTAAAGTTCCCATAGCTTTGATAAAATGCATTTTTGATCATGAGAGAACATACATTTTCAAAGCAGAACTTGAACTGCTGACAAAACCTTATTTTACAATTTTTTCTTGAATTATTTTAATATTCTGGATGGATATCAACTCTAGTTCATTCCTACCTGTTTATTAAACTACATAATCTCAAGACTTTGATCAGTAACAACTGTATCCCTATAAGGTATATGTGTGTGGAAGTAATAAAACTGGGTTCCTTTAAACATTTTCTAAAACTGAAACATCTCGATTCAGCCTGGTTTTTGTTTCAATTTAATGTGGATTTGTGGGATTTCACATGATAAAAAATATCAATATATCTTTGTGTTAATAGATTACTGGTACTCTGAAAATTGAAGTTTCTGTGTATACAACATGTAAATATTTACCAGAAATCACATTTGACACATACATAAATCAGTGCTGGAAGAGTTACTGTTTTCAAAGTAAAAGCAGAGAGTGAACAGATAAGTTATTAGTCTTGTGCCTCTTCTTGCCATGGGAGAGCGAAGAATCTCACTTTAACAAATAGACAACTGTGTCTTATAAACTCACATGATCTCGCATTTACAAAAATAGAAATTAGTGTTGATAAATACCATTGCTTTGTAACACCAAAGAGACGTCCTGCTTAGAATGATTTTTGCCCAAAATCTTTACTAAATCCTAATATTCAGCTAAATTTCTAAGGACAAACATGAGAAGGAAGGCAAGAGTTAGTGGGACTTGAGTATAAAAAATCAAAATCCTCAGTTTTAAGAACCCCTTCGTTGTTAATTAGAATGAAGAGTCATTAGTTTATTTGTTACCTGGCTGGAGTTTCTGCTAGCCTTTGAAAAATGCCAATGGCACTTTTAATGGCATTCAAATATGGCAGGAGTACAAAAGACTTACCGATTCAATGTCACAGACTCAGTAACATCAAAACAAACTGAACACTGGGAGAAGGTTCCTGCTAATTCTGAGCTATTTGATGACACATTAACTAAGGCAGGTCCTTAAGCCAAAAATATCTACCATACACCGCCTGTCAAAAGATCACCTTACTCAATTTCTTGTCATTTTGAAAGGTTAAAAAAAAAATTTGTCTTCATCTTGAAAAGTTACTTTAAAAATGTAATAGGTCCAGGACTTCCCTGGTGGCCCAATGGCTAACGCCCTTCCAATGCATGGGGAACAAGTTCAATCCCTGCTTTTGGAGAACTAAGGTCCCACATGCCTCATAGTGCAGCCAGAAAGTGTGTGTGTGTGTGTGTGTGTGTGTGTGTGTGTGTGTGTGTGTGTTGGACGCTCTGTTGTGTCTGACTCTTTGTGACTCCATGGACGATAGCCCACCAGGCTCCTCCATCCATGGAATTCTCTAGGCAAAAATACTCGAGTGGGTAGCCATGTCCTTCTCCAGGAGATTTTCCTGAACTGGGAGTCGAACCCTGGTTTCCTACATTGCAGGCAGATTTTTTACCGTCTGAACCACCAAGATACAAGTAAAATAAAAAAAAAAATTTTTTTAATGCAACAGCTCCAGAAGGATCTGTCCCTGAAGCTTTTTATGGAATTACAGTTGATGCTTAAGTTAACATCCTTAAGTTCAGGATAGACTCTAGATTCGAAGGAAAAGACTTCCAAAGTGGGATGTGAGAATAACAAAGAAACGCTTTTCCTACATCCAATGCCAACTGGAAACAAGTGGGGACTTTTCAACAGAAGGCACTTCTGCACTATTGTTCAGGCAGTTAAGAGCTGATCTCTATGTGCCAATTGTGTTGGCAATCCTTGAGGTAAAAATTTCTTGAGAAAAACTGAAAAGGTAGCACTAGGCCACCAATTAGTGTATTACTAAGCAGCCAGTCAGTAAGCTCCATGAGCCCAAGGAATTTGGTTGCTTGCTTCTGTATAAGTAAGACCCCAAATCCTCTTGGCAAATAGTCTGCGCATTCAGTTGACTGAACGAACTACAAACTTTAGGTATTTTCTTAAGTTTCCTGTAAGACTGGTGACTCAATTACAAATGCATGTTCTCATGTAGATGTGTGTTACAATTACATAGTTGTTGGTCTGAGACAAGACCTAAAGCATCCATGGTAGGATATTTTGGAGAGTTTTCACAATCCGGACAACAGTGAACATTCATTCCTATTCCATCCACCACCAAGAAAAATGTTCTCCAGTTTTTATATCGCTGTTGATGAGAAGTAAAACAAATCGAAGCTATCTTCCCTGTTTAATAACAGAGTTGCCTGATATTCTCTACCGAGTCTGTACATGGGTGTAAGTGATGAAGCTCAAGAAGCATAAACATATTCTGTAATCGATTCTTCATTAAAGCAAGAATGAGTATACACTGAGGGTTAAGACTTGCCAGAGAAAATTCTCATAGTCATGTAGATTATGACAGAAGTCAATGCTTCTAGAAATCCCTTCACACTCCTAGACCATATCCCTCAAAAGCAAATAAGAACCTTAAGAGGGCCATTCCCAGGTGAAGCAGCTTCACTGATCACTTCAGAGGAAAAACCCTTGAAGGTCACCTCAGCCTTTTATTGATTGATCAGTCTGTGGTGCAGACCCCACATCTGTTTATCTGTACTTTCGGAAGGGCTCTATTTTTCTATAATGTCAAGTGAGCCGCCAGCTGATAAAGACCCAGTGGACTTCCCCCAGGTTCCTTCTCCACACTCCTGGTCTTCACCCCTCCTTGCCCCATACAACCTAGGCTTTCCTACCAACTTTTTCTTCACTAGGCAAGCAAAACTCAGCAGAGGGAAAACAGTAAAACTCCTTTGAAAGAGTTTACTTCTTCCTCTAAAGCCTGCTTTATTACTAAATGGCCCCAAGCAAAACACCTCCATTGCCAAAGCAACAACAGCCAATTAGTGACTTTAATTAAGATTTTATAACTCAAACTGAACATTTTTAAGGCCACTTTTTAAAAATATAGTTGCCAAATTAAAAGTTGTACATATTTAATGTAGACAACTCGATCAGTTTGGAGATAAGTATGCACCCATGAAACCATCACCACAACCGTGCCATAAACATATCCATCACCTTCAAAGGTTTTCTCCTGCCCTATTAATTTATTATCGTAACTATTTTATTATTAAAGCAGAGACTAGCATGGTCATTTTCAGAGACTGAGAGTAGGGGAATACGGGGAGGGATTAGTCAAAAGGCACAAAGTTTCAGTTATGTAAGATGAGTCCTAGAGATCTACTGAACAGCTTGGAGCCTCTTGGTTAACAATATCATATCATACACTTAAATGTTTGATAAAGGGGCAGATCTTACATTGTGTGCTTACCATGCAAAAAACACAAACAGACAATCCTGTGATTTTTATTCCTTCGTACAGCTCTATCATGATTTTTAAACGAACAAACTGAAATGAGTAATACTAGAACTGTTTGTCTTAAATAATGCTAAGAAATGCTGGTCCATTATCATTCCTTTTTATTTGGTTGTTTCTTCAAGAGAATTGTGTACTTATTTAGACAGGGAATTTGACTCACAGAGGAAATGCATCAGGACGCTGAGGGAGAAAGGAACCAGGCACTTGGATTAACTTAGCAAAATCTAAAAAATCTGTAGTGTGGGAAAACTAACAAGCAAAGAAAAACACATGCTCCAAATATTTTGCAAGTTTAAGAGCCAATTGTTGACCGTGAAAGACTCAGTCCTGGTAAAACTCCAAGCTTCTCTGCTTTCCATTTTTTCAGAACAACAACAAAATGGGATGGTTTTTAAAACTCTGACATCATGTTATTTTTTCTTTAATTGAGTATCATCATCATAGCCTACACATCGTTAATAATGTACAGTTTTTATGGCACGTTTTACTATGGATTATAGCATGTTCACGTCCTTGAACTTTTCCAGTATTATAAATGGAAATGTGTTTATATTTTTCATTGTCATGGGAATATGTCTAGTCTTACAGATCAAATTCTTCATTCCTGTTGTCTGGAGAGCTGACTGATTCCATTAGTTTTCCTTGAATGGAGAAACTTATCTTTACACGTGAGGGGGAAAAAGAGCACAGGTCCACTTGGGTCATGAAACTGCCCCTCCATTTGTTGGCAGTTCTATTTGTCTGCTCAGATCCACCCTCCATTCTTCTTCTTCGGCCAATATGGACACCATCAAAAGATTTCTTACCCTCTGACTTCTTATGAATGGGGAACACTAGTAAGAGAAGAAAGGGAGGGAGGAGAATGGGAGCACGGCCTCCCTGGAGGAGCACCGTCTCCATGGAGGATCACCTGCTCCCTGGAGGATCATCTTGGATACTGGCAGCATCCCTCAACCATCAAGGTTATAGGTAATGTCAGATCACCCTCTTCACACAATCCTCTCTCTCTCTCTTTCGATGCCATTTTACTTATTGCCCTGGGACCCTTAGATCCTCTCTCTTAGGTTCTCTTGGTTTCCTTACACCTAATGGATACCTTTATTAGACTTTATTTAACAAACCTCTTCTGCAGGTTTATTAAACTTACCTCTATTATTACACTTATCCCTATTATTCAACTTAACCTTTTTTGTGGTTCTCCAACCACTATCCCTCTTCTTGCCTTAACGATCAGTGAGAGCACTTTACTTATTAAAACAGGAACCTACCTCTTCTACCTACAAGTCCTCACTGCCCATCACTCCACTGAACCTGCTGCCACTGAAGCCACTGGTTGGCATCTGTGAGCCAAATCCGGTAGCAATAGATTTATATTATTTGTGCCCTTCAAAGTCCTGGAGAGTATTATTCAAGTGCTTTTTAACTGTATTTTGGCTCAACTTTTGCCATATCACTTTCTTTTCTATCTCCTTTAAAGTTTCTATTTGATAATCCCAAATTAAATTATGTTTTTTTCAAGTTTCTGTATTCATAGTTCTAATTTTACATGATTTCTGCAATAACTATAGTTTCAGTGACCATTCACACGCTGAAGCTTCCTAAATCCATGGTTCTGGATCTTTTTGCTAATTCAAGGCCCATATAGTCAACAGCTTCAATACTGGTTCTAAGTTGAGGTGCCTTTCCTGTTGGATACATATAGGACTCTAGACATATCCTAGACAGTGGCCAATGGAGGGGGACCAGCAAGTGAAGCAAGGAATTTTCTGACTGCTTTCTTCTTTGTATTTATACCACCTATTACATGTAAATTTCCAATGTTCTCCTTAAAAGTTATAGGTTGTCCTTCTTAGGCAGAGACCCATTTATCTTTTCAGCACAGATGATGTCATAACTACTGCTGGCATGATCCTTCTATACCATTACTCTTCACTTTCTCTACTGGACTAAGCCTAGGAGGTTTTCTCTACAGACTAGTAAGGGACCTAAGGGCCAACTGATATGTTTCTAGCTATCAGTTCAGTTCAGTTCAGTTCAGTCGCTCAGTTGTGTCCAACTCTTTTCGATTCAATGAATCGCAGCACGCCAGGCCTCCCTGTCCATCACCAACTCCCGGAGTTTACTCAAAGTCATGTCCATCGAGTCGGTGATGCCATCCAGCCATCTCATCCTCTGTCGTCCCCTTCTCCTCCTGCCCCCAATCCCTCCCAGCATCAGGGTCTTTTCCAATAAGTCAACTCTTTGCATGAGGTGGCCAAAGTACTGGAGTTTCAGCTTCAGCATCAGTCCTTCCAATGAACACCCAGGACTGATTTCCTTTAGGATGGACTGGTTGGATCTCCTTGCAGTCCAAGGGACTCTCAAGAGTCTTCTCCAACACCACAGTTCAAAAGCATCAATTTTTCGGCGCTCAGCTTTCTTCACAGTCCATATAGTGGGGTATAATTGCCAAATAAAATTGTATAAATTTAAAGTGTACAGAGTGATGATTTGATATATACATATATTGTGAAATCAGTACTACATAACAGCTAGTTACATATCCATCACCTCACATCATTACCTTTTTGTGTTTGTGTGCTGAGAACATTTAAGATCTATTCTCTTAGCAAATTTAAAGTATGCAATACTGTATTTTTAACTATAGTCATCATGCTGTACATTCGATCCTCAGAACTGATTTATCTCATAAGTGGAAATTTGTATGCTTTGAGCAACATTTCCCCGCTTCCCCCATGCCTTCTGCCCTGCCAGCCCAGGCAACCACTGTTCCACTTTTTTTCTGAGTTGAACTTTTTTAGATTACACATGAAAGTAAGAGACCGTAAGCATTTGTCTTTCTGCATTCTGACTTTTTTCCACTTAGCACGATGCTCTTAAGTTCCATACATGGTGTCACAAATGGAAGAATTGCCTCCTTTTTATGGCATATATATAATATATATATATATGCTTTATATATATGATATTTCCTTTATCTTTTCATCTGTTAAAGTACAGATGTTTCCATTTCTTAGCTATTTATGAGTCAAGTTGCAGTGAACATTGGGGTGAGAGATATTCCTTCAAAATAGTGATTTTGTTACACACTCAGAGGTGACATTTTCCCAAAGAAGACATGCAAATGACCAACAGATACATAAAAGGGTGCTCAACAAACTAATCATCAGGAAAATGCAAATCAAAACCACAGTGAGATATTACCTCACATCTGCTAAAAGGACTATGATGAAAAATACAAGAAATAGCAACCGTTGCTGAGGATGTGGCAAAAAGGGAACACTTGTGCAATGTTTCTGGGAATGCAAATTGGTGCAACAACTATGGAAAACAGTATGGAGGACCTTCAAAAAAGTAAAATACAAGCATCGAATTGATTATTTGCCTTCCATGTTTGTTCTATTCATTCTAGAGTTCATGCTAGGGTTACTGACTTGGAGGAATTTTAAATTTTTAAAAAATTTAACTAAGCCCTAATTTCTTCTATCTCTATAATTTTGCCTGAGAGCTTCAAAGAACCCCAAATCATGTGTGGTTATTGCCTATCCATATTAACCCCTATTTATCAAAACAAAACAAGGCAGGTAGCTGTCCTGATACAGTTGAACGAAGAAAATCTCTCAGACATCCAGACAAATCTGACTAGCTTTCCTGGATTCGTAAGAAGATTCAAAATTATCTGCAACATCTGAAAACTTAATAAAGTGAAAGGGAACTTGGTGAAATTGCTCGATTCCTAAAAGTTGTATTCTGTCACCAGGTCATTGTTTGATGCATGAAATAACAGAAAAGTGCCAGGACAACTTTAAGTATGAATCCACACAATGGGAGATCCATTCTCTCATCTACCTGCGGGGCTGTGCTGAAATCCACTTCTGCCTTGACAGGTAGATTTTACTTAACATTATATATTTGCCAACCTCTGTGCTTTTAAATTGCATATTTATAGCTAATGCCTTTCTCTGCCATCAACGTAGAAAATCTATATTCAGGCAAGCATACACACACACACACACACACACACACACACACACTCACTTTATACATACGTAACAACAACAAAAGTATTTGTTCAGTTTTTCTGAACTGAAGGTGAAATTATTCTTCAATTACATGGGTAGAAATAGTCCCCTTAAGCTTTCCTCCACTAGAGGGAAATAATATATCAGAATCTCCTAGTGGGCATTTTCAGATAATATACATTTTATCTGGAAATCCTGACACATCATGCTTAACCTTTACCTGATTTAAAAATCATGGTCACATAAGTTACCTTTTTGGCTAAATGTACTTATTGACTATATTAGGGTAGAGAAACTACTGTGCTATTTTCTGATTCTGTAACCCTAAAATAGTCAATTAACTGTCTCTCACAATCAATTCTCCTAATTGCAGAAAGGAGCTAAGCATTTTATTCTCTATTGTTGCTTAGCAATAGGAATTATTAAGGCACTGGAGTTTGAATCAGATATATGGTTTCTAGTCTTAATTCTGTTATTAACTAACTAGATATCATTGATTAAGTTATTTCCTCACCCTGGACCCTACTTACCACTCAGTCAATTAATGAATCAATCAATGAAATACACAGGAGTTCCTCTCTATCCACATCTTTGGGGGTTGGTTCCAGGGCACCCTCCCTTGGATTCCAAAATGCAGATGACCAAATCCCATATATGAAATGGCATAGTATTTGCATATAAACTATGACATGCAATCTCTATACTTTAAATCATCTCTAGATTACTCATAATACCAAATAGAATATAAATATTATATAAATAGTTTATGAAACAGGGCAAATTCAGGTTTTGCTTGTTAGTACTTTATAGAATATTTTTCCACATATTTTCAATCTGCAGTTGGTTGAATCTTGGGATGAGGAACCCACGAATACAGAGAGCCAACTGTACATCCATAAAAGCATCAAATTAGACTAGATTTAGTTAACAATCTGTATCCTTTGGAGAAAAAAGTTAGGAAATCATTCTGACACACAAAAAAAGGTATAAACAATAATATCAACAAATGTGTACTCAACATCCATGTTACAAATACAATTAAGGCTTTCTTAACTCCAAAAAGACATTCCCCAACCTCCATCATGGGCTTTCCTGGTGGCTGAGAAGGTAAAGAATCTGCCTGCAATGTGGAAGACCTGGGTTCAATCCCTGGGTTGGGAAGATGCCCTGGAAGAGGGCATGGCAACCCACTCCAGTATTTTCACCTGGAGAATCCCCACGAACAGAGGAGCCTGGCGAGCTTTGGTCCATGGGGTTGCAGAGTCAGACACAACTGAGTGACTAAGCACACAGCACAACCTCCAAAATAGAGTTATCCCTATGTTGGATTTGGTTTTTATCCTTATTAAGAATTTCTTTGTATGTTACTACATATGTATGTATCCTAAATCCTATCTATAGCACACTATTTAGGGCTACTAAACTTTCTATGACTCACAGCAGACTGGTAAATTCCTTGACAGCTTTCTGTTTCCCCCTCAACGTAATATTTGTGAGAATCATCCGAGAGTGTATATTAACTCACGTTGACTCATTCTTCACTGAAATTTATGTTACTTTTGGTAGACATACCACAGTTCACCCACTATTCTCTTATTGATAGCATTTCATTTTCCCGGTGTTTGCTACAACACCCAATGCTGCCATGATGTTTATCGTACAAATCTTTTAAATCTGTAGGATATAGGTTGAGAAATGCAACTGCCGAGACAAACTATACACAACCTCGTATCTACAGATAATAGCAAACTACTCTCCAGCATTATTCTTCATCTGTGAAAAGAAATTCTGTCACTCCCTATCTTCACTAGTGTTTGTTATTCTTGGACTATGTACATTTTTCCCAGTCTGAAGACAGAGAAATGGTATCTCTTTGTGACTCTAATTTGCATTTTCCTGATTTCTAGTGAGACTGAGCATTTTTTTCATGTGTTTATTGGCCATTTGTGTTTCCTCTTCTATGAATTGCCTTTTCATATCTTTTTTCTATTTTTCTACTTGGTTGTTTTCCTTTACTTTTTGATTTGTGGCTTCAAAAGTCTGTTTTGAATACTAATCTTGGTTAATTTTTTGCATTCCGAATATCTTCTTCCAGACTGCCACAGTCTTTTCATTTTTATTGTGTCTTTTGCTACCAGACATTTTTAGTTTTAACAGTCAAGTGTATTAATCATTTCCTTTGGCATTTTTGTTCTCACTCCAAAATTTTATAAATATTCTTACTTTCTTTCATTCCAAATGATTTTAAAGCTTCCTTTTTGCTTTTCTCTCTCTCTGGCTTATCTATAATGCCACACTTGTCATCTATAAAATTTCTAAATATACCAGAGTCAATCATGGTTTTCACTAATTTTAAGTTCTTCATATATGCTTACTTTCTTTCACATTTATTGACAAAATTTATAGACTTTTCTCCACATAGTTTCTGACCTTATGATTGATTTATTCCTAGGCATTTTTTATTTTTTGTTGTTATTATGAGTTGAATACTTTGAAATTTGTATTTTCTAATTTTCTTTCTGGAATGTAGTAAATTAAACTGTTTCTGTAGATTGTGTATCTAGCAAATTTGATATATACATTAACATGTGAAAAATGAAAGTGTTAGTCACTCAGTTGTGTCTGACTCTTTGGGACTCCATGGACTATAGTCCATCAGGCTTCTCTGTCCATGGAATTCTCCAGGGAAGAACACTGGAGTAGTCATTTCCTTCTCTAGGGACTCTTCCCAACCCAGGGACTGAACTCAGGCCTGCTGCATTGCAGGCAGATTCCTTACCATCTGAGACACTAATTATATTCCATTTTAAAATACCTAATATTATTTATTTGTGAATTCCTTTTTTTTTTTTAAAGGTCTTTCAGATCTGACTAGTTTATTAGTCTCTTCAAAGAATCAGGTTTGAGTTTATTGGTCTTCTCTATAGTAACTTTTTCAATTTTACTAATTTCACACTCTTTTTATTATTATCTCTATCATCTCCAGGTCTATTTTGTTTCTCCTATAATTTCTTGACTTGAATTTTTATGTCATTTATGTCTTTAAGTTTTTCCTCATTCCTAATATCTACATTTATGGAAACATATTTTGTTTCTCCTATAATTTCTTGGCTTGAATTTTTATGTTACATATGTCTTTAAGTTTTTCGTCATTCATAATATCTACTCTTATGGAAATATATTTTTCTAAGTATTACTACATTGAATATGTAACAATTTATCATTATTTAATCATAAGTATGTTACATAAATATATTTATAGTGATATTTTATTGGCAAGTAGTTTGAGAATATGCCTTTATATTTCTTCTATATAACTGTTATATAAGCTTTTTGTGTTGTTCAAATCATCTTTATGAATTTTTATCTTCAGAGTCAATCAATTATTAAGATATTTACATTAAAATTTTCCCTTACAAAAAGAACTTTTCAATTGTTTCTTATAGTTCTAGCAATTTTTGCTCACAAATATTTGTTATATGATAACAGCATTCTAGTTAAGAATTGTTACATTTCTTAGTGAAACTGGACCTTTTTCATTATGCAATAACCCCTTTAAAACCTGTTTTTCTTTTTTTGAACTAAAGCCAATTTCTTTACACTAGTAGTCACTTCAGTTTTCATTTGTGAGTGTTTGCCTAGTTTATTATTCTTTTTCTGTTAATTTTTTTCATCTTTACTTTTAGATATACCTTGAAGTGGAGCGTATGTATTCACTGTAATAATCTCTCTCTCCTAACTGACAAATTAAATTCATTTATATTTATGAAATTATTGATATTTTTGAATTTATTTCTGTCATTAGAACTAACTTAATTGTTTTCTCTATTCTCATTTATCTTTTCTTGACATATTTTTGCTGACTGGGTTTTTAAATTTCATTTTCTTTATTATTGGGAAATCTTATGTTCCATCTTGTTCCTAGCCCAGTACTTTTTGAGCCTTACAAGCTTCATCTACTTCATTTATAGCTTCTACAGACCCATCTTACTCTGTGTGTGTGAACTCAGCTAGCATTTGACTTTGTCAATTATTATTTTATCCACCTTAGTTTAGCTTGTCTTTTCTCATTGAGAAGGATTTTCCGTCTTACCAATTCATGACATTAGCTGAAATGAAAATCTCTACCATGAACTCTGTTTCCTGTTAAAGTCCCCTTCTAACAGATCATTTTAATAATGAAGAAGGTAGATTTCACCCAAAGATAATGGAAATTTCTAATGATTATTAATAGACAGAATACGCCTGATCTCACCTGATTTGGGAAGCTAAACAGGGTTGGGCCTGGTTAGTACTTGGATGGGATACCAACTGGGAATACTGGGTGCTGTAGGATTGTTTTGGAGAAGAAAATGGAAACCCACTCCAGTATTCCTGCCTGGCGAATCCCATGGACAGAAGAGCCTGGCAGGCTACAGTCCATGAGGTCGTAACAGTCAGACACGACTTAGCAACTAAACTACCACCACCAATAGACAAAAGGGAGAAACTCACTTTTCTTCCTTTCTGACTGTCCATGCTGATGTCAATAATCAAAATCTATGTGGAGGAGTAGTTCTCTAAAACATGTTCTACTAAATTTTCTTCAATAACTTTGGTCACAATACCCTCTTATAGACATGTCTATAATATAATACATATATTATATATAATAATATATATATTATGTATATAATAATATCATACATGTCTCTATTGTCAATAAAGGCATGTTCTGTATAACTTTAAAAGTCTCCCATCTCTCAGTTAAGGGGGAGAAATGGAATCATTATACGTATATCTTTGAAAAAAATCATCTTTAGGAATGTCATTAGGTGCCAGGGCAGAGATGGTATTTTCTTCAATCCATAGCCACTTACCATATGTCAGACTCCCTACTGTCTTTCTAAGAGTTTGACATCTATAACAGGAGAGTTGAGGATGATGGCAGAGCCAGCTGACCATCAAGGTCTCATGCTCCCCTTCTGTGGTATAGAGTGAGTTCTTGGAAGTGACTGAGCAACAGGGAACTACATTCCTAGGTTCTCTTCCTTATGTGTAGGTCAGATCATATATCTATTTCTTGCCAACTGAATATGAGTGAAAGTGATATATATCTTCTTCTGGACTAAGGTAGTTAAGTATCCAGTGTGTGAGACTCCTCACTGTTTTTCCCTCATAGAAACTTGATGCTGCCAGGAGTATCTTGAAATTATAAGACAGTAGGCTCATAAGAGGAAATTCTGAGTTATTGCCTGCTCTTTCTAGACTCTGATATGAGCAAATAATGACATTTCTATATGAATCCATTGAGATTATGGAGTTATTTGTAATATCTTTTGCCTAACCTAGCTTATTCAGCAACACCCTCTTTCAACAAGCACCTTGCACCTTAAATTTCCCCAATTCATTGTCTTTGCTGGTCTCCTTCATAGTAAATGTCTCCACACTGTAGGTATAATGGGCTTCCCCAGTGGCTCATTGGTAAAGAGTCTGCCTGCAATGCAGGAGACTCGGGAGATTCAGGTTCAGATCCTTAGGTCGGGAAGAGCCCCTGGAGGAGGAAATGGCAGCCCACTCCAGTATTTTTGCCTGGAGAATCCCCATGGATGGAGGAACCTGGCGGACTGTAGTCCATGAGGTCACAAAAAGTCAGACATCACTGAGCATGCATGCATGCATGTAGGTATAATAGTGAGATGTGCTTTCAAGGAAATGTGTTATTTATCTTTTTAAATTTTCATTCTTTTGATGAAATCTCCTTATACTAAAATTTTACTGTGAACATACACTTTTTTTGGAGAAAGCTGTGTTTAGCGTTAGAAGCACTTTGTAATGTATCTGGATAGTGAGGGAAGTAAATGTGTTATTTGCATTAAATTTGCTCTGAGTTATCAATAGAGTAAATTAAGTTATTATTCAAAGTGGTGGTAAGGACAGCCAATTTCATTATTTTAAGTGGCACTTAAAATTCTTCTAAGTCTCTACTCATTTATTATCTTAAGGCATTAGATGAAAAATGTGCTAGCTCCACTTTTCTGAAAATGCTTATAAAAGTATGAGAACGCTGTGTAAGAAAAGAGCTTTCAAATATCTAGCCCACTAACCGTAATTTTATTTCTTAAAAGGTAGATAAAACTTAACTTCACCTTTAAATAAACACATGAAAATTTACTCAGTTGTCTAATTACACTCTAATTGTTCTATAATTAGAATTTTACATAAAAGCAAAGAAACCATAAAGACTTTTTTGAAAAGAATAATGATTAGTCCACTAAGCTACTGATGAAAGCCTTCAGCAGCTAAGAATGAATACGTTTTCTGCCGTCCTAGACTAAGTAAGAGCGCATCTTACAACGCATGTCACTCAAAATGAAACTGTTTACCTCTGTACCAAAGTCATGATTAGAAGCTGTATTTTCCTATCAAATTTGAGCTTTTTTTTCCAATATTGGGGTACAATATCCACAGCATTTAATTCCATGACACTTTGTAAGTGAACCTGCGAGAATGGTAAGTGTGCCAGTTGCTTTAGAAATCCTTGTTTTAATAGTAAACAAATATATGGTTCAGTTAGTCTGTTAATAGTCATATTGTTAACCCCATTTAACTGATGATTTGACTGTTTGACTGTATTCCCAAGAGTATTACAATGGAAACATATACATTTTCCAGATGGAATATATATATATATATATATATACACACATCCCTAAAACATGTCAAGATCATAAGTTTTTGTTATGATCAAATTAATATGTTAGGGCATAGCCCCCATAAACTATAATAGTCACTACTATTTATGAAGAAGTGGTATGTGCCAAGAATTGTGATAAGTGTTTTCCATACCTAACCTCATCTGATGTTCACAGCATCCTGCATGTTGAATTCCTATTTTGTATGAATAAACTGAGTCTCTAAAAGGATAGATAAATTGAATACTGCTTCCAAATCTGGTACAGTTTCTACAAGAACATACTGCCTGGTTTCCCAACTATTTGATAAATTTCTATTATAAATTGCACTTTTCTATTTTATTTGCACAGAATTTAAGTACTTTTTGTCAATGTACTGATTCTATCCCAAATCGATGGAAAAGAGAAATGTCATTATTGTTATCATTTCAGAGATTATATATCAAACTACTGCAAGAAAAAAAATACAAATCTGCTTCCTAGCAAGAAGAATCTTGAGCAAGGAATGCCGTCTGCTGTGACAGTCTCTGACATTGGCTAATGCAATCCAATGTCAATTTCCTTCCCTTTCCCAGATCACAGTAGCAATGGTGGAGATCCCTTGGTTTTCGAGACAGAAGGGGTTACTATTCAAATCCCAAGGGATGAAACATGAGTACTGTATGCCAATTACAGTAACTTCTTTCCCCTTAAGAAGTGACTGGTCTGAATGGGGCTTCTAGAAAACCTTTGCTTTCATAATTCAGACATAGTCTCTTGAGATGCTGCAGTCATACTATGTATGCAGAAGGTGGAAAGAACAGCTTAAAACTGCTTGATAATATTGTTTAATCTTTTTCAGATCCAGTGCTAAGATAAATAAATCAAAATGGAAGCACCATTTTATCCTACATGTATGGTGGCACTAGTGTTAAAGAATCCTCCTGCCAATGCGGGAGATGCAAGAATTGTGGGTTCAAGCCCTGGGTTGGGAAGATCTCCTGGAGAGGGCATGACAATTCACTCCAGTATTCTTGCCTGGAGAATCCCAGGAAAAACTGAGCCTGGTCAACTACAGACCATGGAGTCTCAAAGAGTCGGAAACAACTGAGCAACTTAACACATACACAGATATCACACACCCCTGGAGCTAGTTGTTCAGAAGATAAAATTTGAAAATAATGTATAAATAATCATTAAAGAATTTCAAAATGCACACTTGATGTTTCAAACTAACAAAATCAGTAAAATTAAATGAAATTTTCCTGTGCCCATGTTAGAATACTAGGATTAAAAACAAAATTTTGCATTCACTCTTCTAGCTTAGAGTTATCTAAATATGCCCCTGAGGGGCCTCGATAAAGTAGAATTTAGTCTGTTTTCACACATAATGGTCCTTTCTTCTTGAGTGAGTGAGTGAAGTTGCTCAGTCATGTCCAGTGCTTTGCGATCCCATGGCCATAGCCCACCAGGCTCCTTTGTCTGTGGAATTTTCTAGGCAAGAATACTGGAGTGGGTTTCCCTTTCCTTCCCCAGGGGATCTTCCTGACCCAGGGATCGAACCTGGGTCTCCAGCATAGTGGGAAGTTTCCTTACCACCTGAGCCACCAGGGAAGCATGCACCTTTCTGCTTGCTGAGATCCAAGCCCATGTATATGTCATCTGTCCCCTCCCTCTTATAATCCAACCTTGCCCCTGTGCACTTGGGGAAACCAGACTATTATAGGATTGGGGAGGATGACTGGATAACAAGGTGTAAAGAAAAGGAGGTTTCTTAAGACCTAGGCTATAGAAATTAGGGTAATGGAAACATACTTTCAACATGCAGATAACTCCATAAATCCAATTTTTTAAAAAAAATATCATTAATCCTCTGGCTTAGTCCAGAAGAGGCAGAGACAATCACTAAGATAATAGGCTTTAATCCAGCCTTTTGACACAGAGGGCTTCTAACAGCCCCAGCAACATGTGGAGAGTGGTTTATAGCGCTCTTCCTCGTGAAGAAAAGCTAAAGACACAATAGCACGCTTATAAGTCTAGAGCTGTGAAATGCAAATTGTCATCTCTCATTTCTCAGCACTCAAACAGAAGGGTTTGATTTTCAATCATCAAACAATGTTTATTTTCAAATGTAAAATGAGCTTCTCCCAGATGTATACGTGACTGCAATCTCCTCTGAGACACTGTCTTGATTACGAAGTACTTCTTCTTTTCCATCACATTACGCACAGCATCAAAAGGTAGAATGGCAGCTGCTAACCATGCAAAAAGGTTTTTCATTTCCAAGGGAAAAAATTCTTCTACGAATTTAATTTTCTCTAAAGAGAACACAATCTACCCACAAAATGGAGTAAGATAATTTAGTTAACATCTAACTGTACCTTGGTCACTAATGGATACAGTGTTTCTCAGCCAGTGTTAAATTCAGAAAATGCTGCTGCCAGATTAAACCTCCCTAACGGAGCACTAAGAAAATATTTGTATTTAATCCATTTATATCAGGAGAAATGACCTGGGGCAGTAATGTTATTTTCTATTAAGGTAATCCGGAAAGTGGATGGAAACCAGTTAGACAGTAATTTAATTGAAGCACAACACAGAACTCAGAAAATGAACAAATTTGTTCCTTTGCTGAAGAACAGTTAAATGGATTGTTAAGCTTGTATTTGATCTAAAAAAAGTGGTTTGCAAAGCCAGGAATTACTGATTTTATGAACATTATTTCAAATGTTGTGGAGAAATATTTTCCAAAACAAACATAAAGGACATAGTTCCTCTTTAGTGATTATAAAAGTTGTTAGAAAACCATCATCCCAACTTCTATATTTACAGTAAAAATTCTTTTTTACACTGAGAAATCTTTACTAAGAATCAAATGTCTGTCCAGTATCATGGTAACACCATAGATCCCAGGATAGAGTCTCCAAATAGACTATTTAAACATATTTACATTTTGTTATTACATATTTACATTTAATCCTTGCTTATCAGAAAATAAATACCATCCTCATAAATCTGATGTTTAGAAAACAACTTATACTTCCTTTTATAAAATGTTTCTGCGTGTGTGTGTTTAATGTTCAAAGCTACTTCTATATCTATTGTCTATGTAAGAACTGGTGTAAGCTGAAGTGGCATTTCTCTGTGACCCTGTTCTAATTTTCTATTCACCCCTCAGCCTAGGGAAGTACTGGCAGAAACGGCAGAATGAACTGGGCAATCAAATTGATAGGAAAACTGGTCAAGTTTCTTGTTGGAAAAGAATTACCATACTGCTCTATTCAGATTTGACCCCTAGAGTTCCTAATATTTCAATGTTGAGAACTTATTATGTCAGTGAAATGTTCTTCATTCAAACACAAACTGTCTGCATTTGAAGACAACTTATTGTAAAATACCTTTCCAGTAATGTTTTTTTCCAAAGAAAAATGTTAAATATCCACTTTTAAGCAACCAAAATAGTTTTGCATTAGTAACTATATTTCATCTGTCTTAGTAACTGAATGTCTTCTTCAGTATCAGAAAGGAAGTCTGAGTATAAACTGTCTTCCAACCCAGAGAATAAAGCACCAACCTTTTTTGTTTTTCCTAATAAAGATTTTTCTGAATTTCTTGCTTTCTTCAGCAGTTGAGTTTGTGTGTGTGTGTGTGTGTGTGTGTGTGTGTGTGTGTGTGAGAGAGAGAGAGAGAGAGAGAGATGTCTGATTCTTTGTGATTTCATAGGACATAGCCCGCCAAGCTCCTCTGTCCATAGAATTTTCCAGGCAAGAATACTGGGGTGGATTGTCATTTCCTATGCCAGGGGATCTTCCCAACCGAGGGATCAAACTCACATCTCTTGTGTCTCCTGCATTGGCAGGCAGATTCTTTACCACTAATGCCATCTATACCTGGTGGCAAAGTCACATCTTACTTTTGATAGATTTTGCCCATGATCTTGACTTCTTTAGCATATAAATGATACAAAGCTTTTTCTCAAATTTCCTATGGCTAAATCCATGGTTTCACTTTTCCTTGGTTAATATATCTCTGAAAGTGAAACAACCTCCACGGAAGTCAGTTGTAAAGTTTCACTGGAGAAATATTCAGTATTTGCTTGACAGTTCACATGGATGCATACATTTGCAGCACCAACCTTTTTTGTTTTTCCTAAAACAATGATGGATTCTAAGAGAACATTTGTAAATACCTAAAAAATAAATAAATAAATAAAAATTGGGCTTCCCTGATAGCTCAGTTGGTAAATAATCTGACTGCAATGCAGGAGGCTTGGGTTCATTCCTGGGTCAGGAAGATCCCCTGGAGAAGGGATCAGCTACCCACTCCAGTATTCTTGGGCTTCCCTTGTGGCTTAGCTGGTAAAGTAGCCGTCTGCAATGTGGGAGACCTGGGTTTGATCCCTGGGTTGGGAAGATCCCCTGGAGAAGGGAAAGGCTACCCACTCCAGTATTTTGGCCTGGAAAATTCCATGGAGTATTCATGGGGTCCCAAAGAGTTGGAGACGACTCAGTGACTTTCACTTTCACTTTTTTCCCGTCTTAAAATTATCAAATTATTCAATTGCATAAGCATACATGTGTTTTCATCATATATAGTTCAAATAATGTGAATATAACTCAGATTCCATTCCCTGGTCTTCACCTAATAGCTAGTTGCACATATATTTTGGGCTTCCCAGGTCGCTCTAGGAGTAAAGAACTTGCTGCCACTATAGGAGACACAAGAGATGTGGGTTCGATCCCTGAGTTGGGAGGATGGCATGGCAACCCACTACAATATTTTTGCCTCGAGAATCCCATGGACAGAGGAGCCTGGTGGGCTATAATCCATAGGGCTGCAAAAAGTTGGAAAAAACTAAGTGACTGAGCACACACACACATATTTTACCATAATTTATCTGTAGCAGTCTGTCACAACCGTTGCAATGATACTATGCCTGGATAGTAATTTCAGGTCTCCATTATAAATAATCCTGCACTGATAGTTAACAAAATAATTTAGGGAAAAACTTGCATAGACTGCCAAACACTTTTAAAAACTATGTTATGTTTTTCTTTTCCTTATTTTTAATGATGAAACAACAGAAGCTGTTTTGGAGTTTGTGTTACTTTTATCACCCATCCATCACTTCAACTGATTTGTTTGTTTATTTATCATTTGATAGTTTATTCTAGTTTATCACAGGACAGGAAATCCTTAGAAGGCAAGTTTATATTTATATCTGTACTTATCTCCAGTATCTCCTACCATACCTGGTGACACAGATTAGGAAATATAAACTGTGCTCAAGAAAGGGTCATTAAGGATGCATACAGCTCAAGATTTACAAAGACTGGGGAAATACAGCAATGGCTAAAATGACTCTTTTTCCTGAGGAGCTCTTTATATGGTTTAGAGTTCTCACATTTAAATGAAAACCTCCTGTCCTCAACTCCAGAAAAGAGTCTAGTAGTCAAATCTGGCAAGTAGCACAAGAAATAATCACAGGTGAAGTAATAAAGGCTTCAATAGTGGCACAAATTTTAGTGAGGGTAGAAGAAGCAATCTAATTTTTTTCCAATGAGAAACATTATTTTTTCTTCTCAATTCTCAGTACTGACCTTCGTGGTCAATTACCATCTATATATTGGATTTAATACTAATAATAAGAAGAATGCAAATGAAAATAGCAATAAGAAGTTTGCAGAGCTGAGAGGTTTCCCTCTATTATGTGTTGTTCACCAGCAAATATACAAAGTAAAATCTGACAAGGCCAGCAAAAATTTTTGAAGCTTATTTGTAATATCAATTTCCATCCACTAACAGATAATCATAAAGGTGTGATCACTCACACTCACCTAGAGCCGTACATCCTGGAATGTGAAGTCAGGTGGGCCTTAGGAAGCATCACTATGAACAAAGCTAGCGGAGGTGATGGAATTCCAGTTGAGCTATTTCAAATCCTAAAAGATGATGCTGTGAAAGTGTTGCACTCAACATGTCAGCAAATTTGGAAAACTCAGCAGTGGCCACAGGACTGGAAAAGATCAATTTTCATTTCAATTGCAAAGAAATGCCAAAGAATGCTCAAACTCCTGGAAATGGCATTCATCTCACATGCTAGTAAAGTAATGTTCAAAATTCTCCAAGCCAGGCTTCAGCAATACATGAACCGTGAACTTCCAGATGTTCAAGCTGGTTTTAGAAAAGGCAGAGGAACCAGAGATCCAGTTGCCAACATCCGCTGGATCATCAAAAAAGCAAGAGAGTTCCAGAAAAACATCTATTTCTGCTTTATTGACTATGCCAAAGCCTTTGACTGTGTGGATCACAATAAACTGTGGAAAATTCTGAAAGAGATGGGAATACCAGACCACCTGATCTGCCTCTTGAGAAACCTGTATGCAGGTTAGGAAGCAACAGTTAGAACTGGACATGGAACAACAGACTGGTTCCAAATAGGAAACGGAGTACATCAAGGCTGTATATTGTCACCCTGCTTATTTAACTTATATGCAGAGTATCATGAGAAATGCTGGGCTGGAAGAAGCACAAGCTGAAATCAAGATTACTTTAAGAAATATCAGTAACCTCAGATATGCAGATGACACCACCTTTATAGTAGAAAGTGAAGAAGAACTAAAGACCTCTTGTTGAAAGTGAAAGAGGAGAGTGAAAAAGTTGGCTTAAAGCTCAACATTTAGAAAACTAAGATCATAGCATCTGGTCCCATTACTTCATGGCAAATAGATGGGGAAACAGTGGGAACAGTGGCTTACTTTATTTTGGGGGCTCCAAAATCACTGCAGATGGTGATTGCAGCCATGAAATTAAAAGACGCTTACTCCTTGGAAGGAAAGTTATGACCAACCTAGATAGCATATTAAAAAGCAGAGACATTACTTTGACAACAAAGGTCTGTCTAGTCAAGGCTATGGTTTTTCCAGTGGTCATGTATGGATGTGAGAGTTGGACTATAAAGAAAGCTGAGCGCTGAAGAATTGATGCTTTTGAACTGTGGTGTTGGAGAAGACTCTTCAGAGTCCCTGCAAGGAGATCCAACCAGTCCATCCTAAAGGAGATCAGTCTTGGGTGTTCACTGGAAGGACTGATGCTGAAGCTGAAACTCCAATAATTTGGCCACCTGATGAGAAGAGCTGACTCATTTGAAAAGACTCTGATGCTGGGAAAGATTGAGGGCAAGAGGAGAAGGGGACGATGGAGGGTGAGATGGTTGGATGGCATCACCAACACAATGCACGTGGGTTTGGGTGGACTCCAGGAGCTGGTGTTGGACAGGGAGGCCTGGCCTGCTGTGTTTCATGGAGTCGCAAAGAGTCGGACACAATTGAGCAACTGAACTGAACTGAACATTAACAAGAAACCTTGCTCTTAGAATTGATTGTGGTTAGTAATTAACTAGTAACTGTGCACAGATACCACAATTTTTGTTTTATTTTTACTCCATCTTTTAAATTTGTTTTGTGTGTGCATGTATAATTTTAAAAGGCAGAGATTACATAATTTAAGAAACCCCACCACTCGTTAAGTAGCAAAACACTTCCCAACCAATTGGTCATTAGCTAGCTGGTCGTTAGTTGGTCGCTGTATCAAGTGTCCTGAACACCGTTACGGAACTCAGCACCTACTTTGGGGCCCTGTCTCTGTAACCCAACAAATCAGTGATGCTTAGCAAAGTAAGGAGCCACTGGGACTCCGCTCCAAGGATTATGGCCAGATTTCATTCCATTTCGTTATTGCCTCAGGTAAGGCTGTTGTTAAATGTTCTGAGTATCTTTCTTGTGCGTGGCTAAATAAAGATAGCTAGATAGGTTAAGTAGATAAACAGACAGAGAATAGAGACACAGACAGACAAACTCGGTCCTTGGTAAAATCCTAAAAGAACTATCCAGTAAAAAATATTTGGGGGACTTCCTTCACGGTTCATGGGTTAAGAAACTGCCTTGCAATGCAGGGGGTGTGGGTTTGATCACTGGTCACAGAACTAAGACCCCACACACCCGCAGAACAGCTGAGCCCAAGCCCTGTAACTACTGAGCCCAAGCACCACAACTACTGAGCCCAAGCACCACAACCAGGCGTCTGTGCGGCACAAGGAAAGACCCCACGTGACACGGTGATGACGCCACGTGCCGCAACCAAGGCCTGATGCAGCCAGATAAATAAATAAACAGTTTTAAAATATGTGGAAACATTTTAAAACCATCAGACCAGGACTGCTCTGGCATTGTCCAGTCTCCAATGCTTTACCACATTTATAGCTACCGCAAATGCACTGCTATATATATGTTAACCAAACTAATGAAACATCTAAACATTTCAACCGTTCTGAAACCACCCCAGTCCTATGCATTCTACATCCCCTGAGTTCTAACACATTTGCTCTCTCACATTACCACCCGTATCTTATCGATGACCCGGCAGAAACTTTAAAACTGTTACAAATTGATAGAGGCCTTTCACAAATTGAAATTCACATGTTGGTTGCACCATTTTCCCTCTCATTGTCTGGAAATAACCACTGGGGCAAACAAGAGCTAAAATGTGAAAGTTAATTCTCGCTTTAAAGGAGGGTAAAGCTATCCTTACTTGTATGCTGTTTCACAAAACTGACACCTCATATGTTAATCTCTAGTAAATAGATGTTTTAATACAGATGTACAGATTTTGCTAAAATGAACATGGAAATAAATTTTCACTGTGAAAGAATAAATTAAGACCTATAGTAAATTAGTGCTTCAAAGAAGCTTCACATATTTTAAGGTAGAAAAAAAGTCTATTAAAAGCTTTCAGAATCTTCTTAGATTATTTGTGGAAAGAAACCAGTTTTCATGCAGAAAAGATTTTCTTATAATAAAGGTAGTTAAGCCAATTGAGCAGATATAAAAGAAATCAGGAAAAAAAACTGTCCATAGGCTCAGACTAAAATGCAGTCCAGCCTGGTATCAGAAGATGAATCACAATGAATGTTAAGGGGTTTTCAGGTTCTGAGATTTTAAGATACATTAGATAGTTATGCTGTCATAACTATCACCGTAACATAAGCTATCATTAGAATAGACTGATATTTCATTTATTCTATTACATTCTATTGGTTAGAATACTCTATAAAATGGGGAAGAAAAAGCAAAGCTTAATCATTCATTCATTTAAAAGCATTTATTCAATACCTATTCTGCAAAGCCTTATTCAAGATGCTAAGATAAATCAAAGTCCCCTTTCTCTGGGAGTTTATATTCTTTTGGATGAGATAACTGGTAAACAAAAATGCACAAATAACTAAATGCTATGACGGAAAAAAGAAAACAAGGTCAGGAGAGTGTGATGAAGGTGTACTTGCTATTTCCACAGGCAGTTAAGGAGGATCCCTTAGTTAAGCTGACATTTGAACTGAAAAATTAAAAGCAGAGGAAGCCATGTGGAGCAGAGTATCCCAGGAGAGTAATCAGCCCATCCAAGTTCCTGAGGCAGGAATGCCCTTGACAGTTCTGCGGAAGGGCGGGAAGGCGTGGGTGCCTAGAGTGCGTGGAGCAAGAGAGACAGTGCAGGAGAAGGTGTAAGAGTGTGAAGGGAGCTCAGAGGGCTGGGGAGAGGGGCCAGGCTACGGCAGACCATCACTAAGAGTTTTTATTTTATTCTGAATGAGGTTGGAAGATACTACAGAATTTCAAGATCACTTATGCGTAGGACCTTATAGGAGAAGCAGGAGAATGGCATGATCTGACAGGTTTTTACAAGATCAGCCAGGCTGTTGTAAGGAGAATAGACTGTGGGTCTAAGGTGCAGCAAAGGACAAGCTGGTTAGGAAGTGAGTTCCCGGTCAGCTCCGCCAGGGCAGGAGAGGTGAGAGTGGGGGGAGTTCTTGGAATCTAGATACATCCTTAAAAGAACTGACAGAAGTGTCAAAACAAACTAGAAGGGCTACACAATACTTCCAGAAAATGCATCTCTCAGACGGATAGTCAAATAAAGCTACATGTGATGCAGAAATTAAGTGTATGACTGTATGCAATGATGGTGACAATACTATGCATAAATAACCATCAGATACAGAGATGTCTAACATGTTAATACCATCCTGAACTGGGTAAGTGTATTAGTCGCTCAGTCGTGTCTCTTTGAGACCCCACAGACTAGCTCACCAGGCTCCTCTGTCCATGGGATTTCCCAGGCAAGAATACTGAGTGGGTTGCCATTTCCTGCTCCAGAATTGAATAAGGAGGCTCCAAAAATAGGGAGATTCCACTCCCCTCCCATCATCCAAATTTTCATGGGCAGAGACGGTGCGTATCCATCCATGAGCTTTGTTTCAGAGGGCTTCCCAGTATCATCATGTGAGAGATTATACTGCTTGGAGTTAAGCCTTTTTGTGCTGTATGTCCCAACAGGGGGAAATTAGAAGAAATTAACACACAGTGGAAAAACTTCCAAGAAATGACAGATCAGTCTCATTTTCATGTAATCCTTATTTCAAAATATTCTGCATGCTATAAACTTCAGTGAAATATATGTCAGTCCCTCCACTGATGCTTGAATACACCCACAGCAGATCATACTTACAAAACTAGGGTCAACAAATGGAGAATGGTTTCATTGTCTGCGACAGCATTCCCTGATTGGAAGCACTCCCTTGGGAATTCATTGCTGAAGACAAGTCCCACCCCTTCAAACTGCGGCCACACTCACTCAGGATCATCCGACAAGACATTGCCTGGGAATCCATCTGTTCTAGCCAGCTTCAGACAGACCAACACAGGTGATTAACCAGGTAAAATTCTTACTCTTCCTTTTATATTTAATATTATATATAACAATATATGTGCATCATCATGTAAGCAGTTTGCATGTTGAAGTGTTTCTGAAAACACAATCATAATACTTTGCTCATGAAATGAAGTTTTAGAAGTAAAGAAAAATGCTTAAGGTTATATATACTTAAAAAAAAAACATAAGATGCATGCTTGGTGTCAGTTTCTGGCATTGATGGAAATTATATTCATCTAAAAATGTAAAATGTTTTCTTATGGAAGTATGAATTTTTAACAGTAAGTGATAACTGCAATGCTATGTCATGTAATTGTTTGGAAAAATGATTTCCTCTACAAAGTCTAAAGTGAAAACGTTTGCTTTGTTTAAAGCAGATGATACTATTCAGGATTTACACTTTCATAATAACTTCAATACAGATTGAACATTATGCTTTGAAATAATGTTTATTTATGTTTAAACTTATTTTGACTAGAAAAATTAATTTTACAGCGTTCTTTTTATCATAAACTTTTTCATAAAATTGATCAAGATCTGTTAGATAAAACACTTACCTCTTCTGACAATTGACTAATGTACCAAATTGATCAAAGCAATTCTAGAGAAACATAGTGCAAAGGTGTTATTGTTTAAAGACATGGCTTTTTTTTTTTTAATTCAGAGCTGCTTAATCAACAATGTTACTAATGAAATGATTGGTTGCTTTGAGGTTGAGAGTTAATCGAATGAACAGACAGCCTGTTTTTCCCTTACAGCAACCTATAATGCTAATGGATAAGCTAATTTTCTCTTCCCTAAAGTAATTGCGCAGTCTCCTTAATTTAAAATCACTTGCATTTACTCACTTGGTTGTTTTCTAACAGGGCAAAGGTCCTGAACATTTAGATTGGGAAGATTTAAATAGTCAATATGATGTAGAGTATAGGACCTTTCAGCATAAGTAATTAAAACTTACTATGCATCTTTTTTTATCTTATGTTGAATACATTGTCTGTTTTAATTTGCAGGAAGATAATATTACTACAAATTAATCTTATAAATTCCTGATATGATTCTGTTACTTCTCTGTTGATTCAATAATCTTTCTTCTGTTTAAAGAAGAAAACTTCTGATTCTCATCAGTAAAACTCTGTCTAGATCAGTGAACTGTATATATTAATTTCTGTTTTAATATTGCTAGGACTGTTATAAACCAATGAATGATGTTAGAATCATTACATTGAAATAGAGATGGGTGACAGTTAAAGTCAGCATCCTAGTGAGAAAAATCAGGTTCATATTTCCAATAGCATCTTTAATGCACAAGAACAAATCACTGCAAGTATTAGCCTGCATGTTTTTCATATTTCTTTATTACAGAGTTTTCAGAGTAAGACATTTTTTAAAATTTTTTTAAAATTGCTCATACTTTTGATGGTTTAATTTACTCATTATCTTTAATTATCTTAAAATTTAGCATGTTCACTTTACATTATATTAACAGCTGTATTATCTAATGTACTGTCACCTAAAATCCTTAAGAAATCTTAATTTCTGATATCTTAAAATAAGTCCTCAACCTAGCAAACCTCTTAAAGTTCAGTTACATTATTAGTACATGTGGAAGTGATCTGATGGCAGATAAAAAATTATATTAGCTACAGATTAGCTAATCTTGTTTAGCTTTTATCTAAACAAATTTTAAAAATAAGGGGGAAAATACAGTTCTTTCCTAGAAACCTTCACAATTGGAAAGTTTATAGCCAAAATTTTGGAAATACAGGAATTTGAATTTGATTTAGTTTAGCTTGTTCAATAGCCCGGAAATGCCTTTATTTTACCCTAACTTTAAAAAGAAATCTATGAAGAATTTTAGCCATATATAAAAACAGAGCAGGGTAATAATTTCTAGGTCCCTAGGACCAAGCATTAACGATCAACACATATGGCCATTCTCGTTTCATACATAGTCCCTTCCATTTGTCCTAGTTCCCTTATTACGTAGAAGTAATTTTTAGACAACATGTAATTTCACATGCTTATATCAGAAAGCTTGTTTTAAAAATAAGCTATCTTCTTTAAAACATTACTGTACCATGATCACACAAATAAAGGCCCTTGTTGATCTGTTGATGCTTATTAGCTATACATGTGCACAACATGGAAATAAAATTAATGAGAACAAACTTAATTTTAGATGCTATTTATCACAATTTCAATATTTTATGTTAAAATAAGTTTAAATAAAAAAGAAACATTTAAATGACCTATAATTAAGAAAGGCATAAAAATTAAAAATCTCTATTAGGAATAAAAGTAATCATGTCCAAGAATACTGTGGTATATTTTTATATTGCTGCTTTCTCTTCATTTTAACTATGTCTATTCTACTTTCTTATTTGAGTGAAGATGATTGCTTGAGGGTTACGCTAGTAATTGACAGAAAATGCAACATTTCTTTGATGTTGAGTTTTATTTTAAAACTTCCTTGGACACTCCAGTTGTAGTTAATTTTCTGGGGTTGAGATAATAGGATGAACTATGTATATATTTGAGAAGGAATGTTGACTACTAAGCCTCATTGGAATATTTTAATTACTTTATGTCTTAATTTCCCCAAGGAATTCTTTAATTCATTTCTTCTTACTAGGTTTCAATCATGGAATTTTATACAACCCATGACCTAAGAGAGTTTATAAATTAGATGAAAGATTATCAGAGACACAGGTATGTCTCCTCACAGTGCACTTAATTCAATACAAATCCATTAAAAAATAATTGAGAATTATATAAGGTGGGATCCCAAATAGTCTGAACAGCTGGCACAACTTCTAGAAGAAGAAAAGCATACTTTCTATTGATTTTTCAGATTTCAGGTTCCGGTACAGCTTCTCCAAATAATAACATCAGGTAATGCTTCTGATTTAGGCAAGGCTCGGTGGAGAATGGGCTTCCCTGGTAGCTCAGCTGGTAAAGAATCTGCCTGCAATGTAGGAAACCGCTCCCCCCGCCCCCGCCCCGGCCCCCGGTTCAATTCCTGGGTCAGGAAGATCCACTGGAGAACGGATAGACTACCCACTCCAGGATTCTTGGACTTGCCTGGTGGCTCAGCTAGTAAAGAATCCACCTGCAATGTGGGAGACCTGGGTTCAATTCCTGAGGTGGGAAGATCCCCTGGAGAAGGGAATGGCTACTTATGCCAGTATTCTGTCCTGGAGAATTCCACGGACTGTGTAGTCCATGGGGTCGCAAAAAGTTGAACACGACTGAGTGACTTTCAGAGGAGAATAGTGAACCAATTGAGGATGTTAAACTTGAATCAGATTGTCTATATGCTCATAGGTCATGCAAACTGATATATACATAGTTAGAGATTCACTTTCCTTTCTCAACTGTACATTTTACTTATTAGATAAGATTTTTCTAATGATTTTTCTTCCTTCAGAATTATCTTGACTATTTAAGAAACTTTGCATCTCCCAATTTAGAATTACTTTGTCAATTTCTACCAAAAGAGAGAGATTTTAATTTGGATTAAATTTATGTATTAAACATGGCTAGAATTGATATTTCAATTTTGAGTCTTCTAATCTATATATTTGGTATACATGTCCATTTATTTAGATGTTTGTTAGTGTCTTTTAATAATGTTTAATAATTCCCTGAGAGAACGATTCCACAGGTTTTGTAGTTTATTCCTAGATGTTTATATTCTTGGTTAAACTTTTATTTCTGCCTTCTTCATCAGTATTTGGTAATAAAATCATTATAAAAGTAAGACTTTCCATTCTTCTGTCATGAGAATATTTCAACTAATTAAAAAAACAGAAAAAAAACCACCTGCCCCTAGTTTCTATTTTAATAATAAACAAAAATTTTCCCACCCAAAGATCTTGATTTGTTCAAGTTTTCTTCTTCTATTTAAGTCACTTTGAGTTATTTATTATTGTTCTATAACACTACTCATTTTATTGAATATGCAAAATCAGCAACATGAGGTCAACATAATGATCTTTATAATTTTCTAATGGCTCCCACTAATGTGACTATATCTACTTTATAATTTCTAATGGCATATATATTTTTTTCCTTTTGTCTTAATCACACATGAGAGGGATGTTTTTATTATTGCTCTTGCCATAGAAGCAGATTTTTTCAATCAGTATACTTGTTTTCTTTCTAATTCACAATTTTCAGGTTTCATCTGTTTCATTTAATTTTCTTCTGCTGCTTCTGTTAGCCCTATTTTTTTGTATTAAAGTTAAATGTTTAATGTATTTTCAGTTCTTTTTCAGTTACAGAAGCAATGAAGGCTATAATTTTTTAGAGTATAACTACAGACGTAGATCACTTTTACATTTATATTTTATACAGAATCTCATATTTTCCTATTTGAAAAATGAAATAATAGTTTTGCAATGATAACATTCCAAATGGCAAAATATTTCTTAATTGTTTTTCAAACTTTTAGCTCATTCATGGAATGTGGCAATGTTAACATAACAACATGCACTAGGGAACTGACTTCAGGCTGATTCGTTTTTTACTAACGCCATTGTGTGAATTGACTTATCTAATACTGATTATTAAAGCAAGGTAATAAAAGTAATACAATGGTAATAAATTTAGCATTGAGTAATTTAAGGAAAAATCCAGTGCATGTAAATGCAAATATGTTAATATCAGCTTGTAAACTGAAGTATAATAAAGATAACTAGGGAAGTTTTATCATACTTTTAGGCTTATAATAGAGGAAATATGAAAAATAGCAGATTGGTTCTAAAAGGGATCTTAGGAAGCATTTGGCAGTCACTCTTATATTTTATTTAGTCAAAAAACTTTTCAAAGAAAATATTTCTTGGGTATGTAAATAATGAAACTGACCAAAGCAGATCCACTCTGGGCTCAGCAGTCCCGCATCCCCCAGCCTGCTCAGTGCAGGGCAACCCCTAAAAGGGCTCGAATCAGCATCATGCACTGATCACTGTGTGTTTGTGCTAAGCTGCTTCAATCCTGACTCTTTGCGACCCTATGGACTGTAGCCCACCAGGCTCCTCCGTCCATGAGATTCTCCAGGCCAGAATGCTGGAGTGAGTCACCATGCCCTCCTCCAGGGGATCTTCCTGACCCAGGGATCAAACCGGAGTCTGCTGCTGGCAGGCAGGTTCTTTACTGCTGAGCCACCAAGGAAGCCCAACAGTTCAGCTTTTTAAGTAAAATTAGAATTATTAAAATGTCAAAAAAAAACTTCAGAAAGGTATGACAAAGAAAATAAAATCAGACTAAAATTTCACCTTGGCTTCCCTGGTGATTTAGTGGTAAAGAATCCACCTGCCAACGCAGTAGGCATGGGTTCGATCCTTGGTCCAGGAAGATCCCACATGCCCCGGAAAAACTAAGCCCAAGGGCCACAACTATTAAACCTGTTCCCTGGAGCTCATGGTCCACAACAATAATAGAAGCCATTGCAATAAGAAGTCCATGAACTACAACTAGAGAGTAGCCCTTACTCTCTGCCACTAGAGAAAAGCCTGTGCAGCAACAAAGACCAGCACAGTCAAAAATAAATAAATTTGTTAATTTTAAAACATTTTACAAATCACCTGTTAATTCAGATACTCTAGAAAATAAGCTTCTCAATTAGATGAGAAAATTGACACCTGGAAGGACCTTTTTTTTTAAGACAAAAGCAGAACATTACTAGTGCCAGAGAAAAACTAGTAATCAGACTCCTGATAACACTTTTTTAAAATATAAATTTCCTTAGCTCACAATAATTTATTCAAGTCTACATTCCTCACAAAAGGGGCTAAATTTAGTTGTCTGGTAGCTCTCTTATTCTATATATGATGTAATTTCAAATCTTGGATAGAGTAATTAAAGTTAAAAACAGATGAGAATATGTCTACAAGGCTTTTTTTTTTTTAAACTTAGTCATTCTATGCAGCTATGAAAGGTATTTTCAATGGTGATCTTCAAGAGAGCACGATGTTGACTTTGAATAAGAATATCTTCTAAAGATACTAAATATATATCTGTATACATACACACACATTTCATGTATCATAATATCATTTGCTATAGCCTGGTCAATGCCGCTTATGTTTGCGTACACTGTAATTCTATTAGTGCTTTTATCCTCCATCATATACATGCGCACGTGCATACACACACACACATACACACTATGACCTTTATCCTAGTGTAGATACATTAAATAAAATTTGCTTATTTTAACTAAAAAGAGCAAAATATCTAAATTTATCAATATGCTGAGAAGGATAACCCGATTAATGCGGATAGTGTTTCAGGCAAATTTTTTTTACTAGTTTTAACATGGTATTAAAACTCATTCAAGTGGATAAAATTAGCAGTCTCAACAAAGATTGGATGATTAATTGGCATGAGAAATGGGAGAAGCAAAGCAGATGGCCCAGTCACTTTTTATGTTATTCCTCTAGTTTGAAAATGGTCCAATGTCAGCTATAATAAAAGCTTGAGATATAAGCTGGAAATGCATCCATCTTTCAGCTGAAATTTTTTTCCAAATTAAATGTGGATAATCTGATTCAAAATGTTAAAATAATATCAATAAATGTGATAAGAACTTTTGGCTCCAGTAGTGCAAAAGTAATACTATTGATATCTGTCCAATAAAAGTTCAAGTGGGCATAGTCAGATGAAAAATCTAAATTTTTCTTGCTCTTGCTGGACTTCTTATGAGGAACAGGATGGCACCACTGTTTTAATCTCTCCTTCAAACAACTGAACACTGAAGAATAGGAGAGTGTGTTTATGTCATTCACGGTTCGGAGTACTGATCTACACCCCACAACCCCTGCACTGGGTGCGTAGGCATTTACCAGGATAGAACAATTACCATTCTAAAATAATTGCCTCTTTCAGGATTTGCCTACGACAAGTGTTTGATAAGAAAGTGTTCCTGAGGTTTAACTTCTTAGCAAAACTGTGGTTTATGTGAAGTGTTACATGTGATTATTGTCAGTTCTATGAAGCCAGGGTTTTGGAAGGAAAACCTTGAGGTTCCTTGGAAAATTTACAAAGAAAGTAAAAACTTCATTGGAAAGTATGTATCCGTATGTAACCCAGTGAGCTTCCCTGTTCTCTTTCTGCCTCCTTCTTCAGATCACAGGCTCATTCAAAATGTACGTAATCCTGAACACCCAAATTCTGCTCTTCGGTGAGTTTCCTAAGCAGTCCAAGCGCTAGCTTTTCCATAAAGATATCAAGTACATTTAGAGAAAGTCCTCTAGATATCTGGTTATCAGAATGTGTGAAGAGGGTTGGGAAATTCCACAGAGCCTCTGTGGCAGAACCTGAAATAAGAGACACTTGAGGCTGAAGGCTGTTGCTTCCAGGTATTGTGAGCCATAAGAGCTGGAGGGCTTTGCCAAGAAGGCCACCCTTCGATCCTCCAACTGTCTCCAATCTCACCATCCTGCTACTTCCAGAAGACAACGTAATCATGAAATCAGAGGCCACTCTTGAGAGATCCCTTATGTTTTTTGTGCTGAGGCAGCCACAGGTAAATGACTTTAAGATGAAGAAGTGACACTACTGGAATCCATTTATTCATCCTTTTCACTCTCTCCATGATTAAACAGAATTAAATCATTTTCATCTCAAAAGAACATACCCAAAGTAAATCATTTGGTATAGGTATACTAAAAACGATTTAATTCAGGGAATTGTTAAGCTCACCACATATAGTTCTAAAATAGTGGTCTCCAACCTTTTTGGCACCAGGAACCGGTTTTGTGGAAGAGAAGTTTTTCACAGACCAGGGGGCTAGAAGGATGGTTTTAGGATGATTCAAGAACATTACATTTATTGTGCACTCTATTTATATTATTAATACATCAGCTTCACCTCAGATCATCAGGCATTAATTAGATCCTAGAGGTTGGGGATCCCTGTTTTAGAAGACATATGCATATATAATGGTTGCTCTATAAAAAGAGGACTTCTTACTATCTTATTTTTCTAGATCATTTTCAAGTGACATATTTAGAAACAAAAATTCCAATACCATAGCATGCAGTGATCACAGATTTCCCACAAAATTTATTGAAACCATTTTACTAAGGTTGATTTAACATTTGTGGGTCTACAGGGGGAAAAAATGTGCCTTTCTATTTAAAGATCTTTTTAAAGATATTAGTGTAATAAACCAGAGGCAACTTTTGGCACTGTATTAATGATACATATTTTCACAATTAGTAATCTTTCTCTACTTGAGAGTATGTTTATGTTTAAATATGTATCTCTAGTAGTTACCAGCATATCTGTCACCCGGGTTTTTTTTCTTTAACTCAGAGTCATAGCTCCAACAAATTTGGTGCATGCTTACTTCTTTTTCCTAAATTGCTTCTTTGATGAATGTAAAATATCTTTGAAGACTTCAAGATTAAAAATAAATTAAAAAATAAATAAATAAATAAATAAATAAATTTTAATATTTACTCAGAACTCATGTCATTTTGATGAATTTCTCTTTGGCAAAATTCCAAAAACCCAGAAGACGTTTGAATACTGAAAGATATGTTGTTTCTGTTTACCCAATTGTTTTTTTATTATTCCAAGATGCTATACTCTTGGTTTGATAGTTAGTGTACATTCATGAAAATAAACACACTCATCATAGAATAGTCAGGAGAATTGTCACCTGACATTTAGAACACTACCCTCATTCAAAAGGAACATGCTTGTGATTTTTATTAGCCAAAAAATTTGAAAGTAACTAAATGTGCCTTTGATTTGGGAAGAAGGATAGGAAGCATCTCCAACCTTTCTTTTTCAGTGATCTTAATGCTTGTGACTGTGTAAAACAATCACGACTACAACTTCACAAATGACCTTTAGCCATTCCGGTCAGATTCTCTAGATGTCTGAAGAGAAAAATGGTGTCTGTGATTCAGACTATCCCTTTCTTTTTTTTTCCTCAGTGAATAAAGACAACTGTACAATAATCTATAGAAACTCACAGTAAAATAGAAATCAAAGAGTGAGAGTCAATCAGTTGTCAAATCTTAGAGGAGCTTCCACAGTCTATAAGACTGACTGAGAGGGAAGATGAAATAAATCAGCTTAAACATGCATTGTAAGAAACTTTAAAATAAAAACAACCAAAATGAGGTCATCACTCAACTTGCTTGAAAACTTTCTGCAACAATCCCTACATTGCAAGTATATATCTTGAAGGTGGTCTGCAGATTTTTTTGAGGACTTCCCTGATAGCTCAGCTGGTAAGAATTTGCATGCAATGCAGGAGACCCTGGTTCAATCCCTGGGTCAAGGAGATCTGCTGGAGAAGGGATGGGCTACCCCCTCCAGTATTCTTGGGCTTCCTGGTGGCTCAGCTGGTAAAGAATATGCCTGCAGTGCAGGAGACCTGAGTTCGATCCCTGGGTTGGGAAGATCCCCTGGAGAAGGGAAAGGCTACCCACTCCAGTATTCTGGCCTGGAGAATTCCATGGACTGGATAGTCCATGGAGTAGCTTGGATATGCTTTTAACTTACTTGAAAAGTTTCTGCAACAATCCCTACATTGCAAGTATATGTCTTAAAGGTGGTCAGCAGATTGTTTTAAAAAGACAACAATGTGAGAAGTAAAGAAATTGGCTTTAAGAGAAAGGGAATGATATCTGCACAATTAAAACAAGGGCTTAAGATACCAAGGAGAAGAGAAAATTGAAGAACTGATGTAAAAATCATAAATTTGTGAAATATCTCAGAATGCAGGCAAATACTGAAAGTAATTTGGGAGAATTTGGCATAAATGTTAGTATAGATAGTGAAAGAATAAGGAAATAGCTTGTTGCTAAAAAATGAAAATAAACTCTATAGAATCAACAATTATAGAAAACTGCTCTAAACTAAACACAGACCTAAGTAGGTTACATGGGTGGCCTTCCCTGGTGGTTCAGATGGTAAAGAATCTGCCTGGAATGCAGGAGAACCCGGGCTTGATCCCTCGGCCGGAAAGATTACCCTGGAGGAGGAAATGACAAGCCATTCCAGTATTCTTGCCTGGAAAATTCCATGGACAGAGGAGCCTGGCAGGCTACAGTCCATGGGGTTGCAAAGAGTCAGACACAAGTGAGCAATTAACACACACACATACAGCTAGGCCACGCAGAAAGGTCTTACACTGTCCCAGGCAATGTCAATAAGGCACCTATACTTCAGAAGATCAGGAAGTTTTTTGTTTAAATAAGGAGGCCTTATATTTAGGCTTTATGTTTATTTTATTTTAGCGTTTTCATTTTCATATGATGAGAAGATCCTTACATGAACATTTTCTCTCAATTTCTTGGCCTGCGCTTTGCCACAATATGATGGTTTCACCCTGGTGTACAGCCGAGTACCAGTTATGAGCACAGCCACAAGGATGAAGGTCTGCCCACACCAAAGCCTTCCCTCAAGGGTGTGCACAACTGATTTCCTAATCCATTTTTACTGTATCACTTCTGGATGTGACTAATATCAAAGTCTTCTTTCACAGAATGTTGTCCAGTCAGGCCAGTCCCAGTGAAAGTGAAAGTGAAAGTCGCTCAGTCGTGTCCGACTCTTTGCTGCCCCATGGACTATACCGTCCATGGAATTCCCTAGGCCAGAATACTAGAGTGAGTAGCCTTTCTCTTCTCTAGGGGATCTTCCCAACCCAGGGATCGAACCCAGGTCTCCTGCATTGCAGGCGATTCTTTACCAGCTGAGCCACAAGTGAAGTCCAATCCCAGTAACCTACTTTAAACTACCAATTCTATATTTGTCAGGAGGCACTCCGTTAGACTGTAACAATGACCCGGTGAGGTAAGAGATTTGAAACAGTTCGGGTTTGTTTCTCAGTCAAAGCTTGTGGCTGCTTCTCTCTCATGATGGGCCGCGTCCAGCACCCCGGCTGCCAGGGCAGCTACTCTGTAGAACTGACAGGTTGGTGAACAGTGAATTGACCCTTAGGGCTTCCATCAGAGAGACACGCATCACCTCCACTCAACATCTCCCCGAGCAGACCAGCTCAGGTGAGACACTTAGTTTTAGAGGAGCAAAGAATTGCCATCCCACATGGACCCAGAAGACGGCAATATCTGCTGAATAGAGCTCACATGTTCTAATAGAACTGCCACATGTTCCCAGTTGAATTGAGGTAGTTAAATTCTCTGATGTTCCTAAAGTTGGTGTGATGATTAAAAAAAAAAAGTAACCCCAAGGGATCAAGGCAATGGAATTAGACATGCCAGACTCCCTCTCCAAAACACCTCCTCTTGGCCTGTTGCTAACAAGACTGATGATGGTGCTTATTAAAAATTCCTTGCAACTGGGACACTGATTGGGTGAGGTGCAGTGGGGAATACAGGAGTGCAGAGACAGAAGAAATGTGAACAGCCGTGCTACCTTAGATCGTAATATCTTATTCCTACACCGAAGCTAAGTCCCTTAAAAAGAAATAAAAAGGAAATAGCGCCCAAACTTGGAATATTTGGAGGAAAAAAAGGGAGGAGGACATAAGGGTGTGAACCTGTTTAAAGAGCATGACTCAATAAGATTTCTGGGATTAATTACAAAGCAACAGATTCAAATAGAATAGTTGGGAAGCTAACATGACCAAACGTGTTTAACAGAGATTAATCATTGCTTAGTCACTAAAAAGTAGTCAGGCTTACAGATGTGTACCAAAATGAACTTGTTGGCTCAGGGGGTAGGGTCTTCTTTTGAGCTCTGCTCTTAATGCCCTTCTTAGGGGTAGGACTCAGGATACTGAGGGAAACCCTCTCAGTGGGAAGAACCTTGGCAGCAAGATTGACTACCCAAGGTTCACTCCAAAGTTTCAAGAAATGTCTGCTCAGTTACCAAAATACATTCCACATGAATTAGAGAGTGAGAGTTTTTTTTAAGACTTCATAAAAACTGAAAGAAATATAGTGGTCCATGTTTAGTAACTTTGGGTTGGACGAGAACACTTGAAGAAAAAAAAGCAATGCATTATCTTGTACACTAAAAAATCAATTGATTTGGCTACAAAAAGCAGAGATATCAAAAGATAAATGAAATCAAAGACAAATGGGGTGCATGGAATTTAAGCATTTTGTTATATATAACAAAGAGTCCATGTTTTTGGTGCATGAAAAAAGTTCAACGATAAGTCACAAATATCCTAATAGAAAAAATAGGGGTAATGGGCAGAACAGTTGAATTTAAAACTTCTAAAGTCATTTCAAAAAGTCAATAAATATAAGATCTTTTGCCCCAATGTAGCTACTGTTTTTCATTCTACTTGCTTGATCCTCTTTCTCTGTTTGGTTTCTGGGTGCTGGATTGCCCAGGAACCTCATCCTTCTTGGCATGTTTCTTTATAAGCAGGTGCTCCCTAGGTGATGTCACCCAATTCTAAGCCTCTAAAGCCCATATACCAATGAAGAAATATCTGATCTCTAGGGGCTTCCCAGGTGGCGCAGTAGTAAAGAATCCACCAGCCAATGCAGGAGATGCAGTTTCGATTGCTGGGTCAGGAAGATCCCCTGGAGTAGGAAATGGCAACTCACTCCAGTATTCTTGCCTGGAAAATCCTGTGGACAGAGGAGCCTGGCAGGCTCCAGTCCTTGGCGTCGCAAAAGAGTCAGACACGACTGAGCGACTGAGCAGGAGCACTCTACCCACCAACTCCAGGTATTTATTTCCAACTGCTGATTTTAAATTCCCACAATGTGGAAAAGTTTCACTCACTACACTTCCCAAGGTCAAAGAGAATCTTGGCTTTCTCTCCCTGCTTCGTAAATCTAATCTTCCCTTAGTTGTCTTCACGTTAGTGTATTTCACCACCATCCATCTCACTTGTCCAAGTCAAAATTTATTTATCACCAATAATCCACTCTCTCCTTTTATCTGTGAGAAAAAAAAAATTGAACATTTCATATAGAACTGGTAGGAAAGAGACAAAGAATAAGCCATAAGATAAGAAACAGGGAAGTAGCTAATCAACATGAAAAAAGATTCTCAAGGTCACTAAAATAAGATAAATGCAAATTAAAATGCTTCTCCGTGATCCAATAGCTGAGCTTCTGAACAGCAGAAAATCAACTCGACAGAGGGTCACAAGCACCTGAATGTGACTGCACATGTCATCTACCCAACAGAGGAAGGTCTGCTAAAATTTCCCCAGAAGAAATGGAGAGCCATTGCCCTTGACTATTGCAACAGCAAATGTTGTTCCTTTAGACCTTCCCAAACATTCTTACAAAGATTTGATTTTGCTTTTTTGTTTTTCCATTAGCTTTTTCTGTAATTATATGAACTGCAAAAATCTCCATTTGTTGTAAATTTAAAGAAGCTTGTCCGGGCTAAGAATGGTTAAGTTTCGTAAACTAACAACAGCCTGTTGTTTAGACAGATGAAGGATAGTGTAATGAGGAATATGGATCATGTGGTTAAAATACAAAGAAAAACTTGGCAAGGACTGGCTTTGGTATTTGACTTCTCACTGTGCACTAGCAACTCATAATTGTTATCAGATTCTGTTTTATGTTAAGTGGATATGGTCCAGAACTGTGAAAAATATCTTCTCTTATAGGAATGTGAGGGCAATCTGACTCCATCTGTCACCTGGTCAACTGCCCTGGGGTGATCTAGCTCGTTAGCCAGGTGACCCTCTGCTTTCTCTCTTATCTCAGAGCTGTATGCTTGGTCACGGAATAAAGGAATTTCCCTAAATGCGGAGCAAAAGGGTAGCCATGACCTCTCCCAGCCCCCATACTTCTCCTAGTCTAATAAATATCACTTAACCATGAATTCCAAGTCTGTATCTTTAGTCTTTGTGAAAACAGCTGCCGAGATAGTAAAGTAGCTATAATTTCTGAATCATCTTATATTGAGCCAAAAGTTCAAGGTAAATGGTACCAAGATTTTTATTTGAACTTTTGTTTAATACTCTTTCTGTCATTTTTATGGAATACACTTTTATTGCATTATTATCCAGTAAAATTGGGGATTTTAAATATGCAATACACTTAGGCTATATTTTTTCTGTAGTGGAGTGGATTTATATTTAATGGTCTTATGTTGGATGAACATGGTGATTATAATTTTCTGCTGCCTCCAAAATTTTTATCTTTGCCTCTCTTTCTCTGGCCCTTAACTGCTGTGGAGTAAATATATTCACCTACTTGTCATATACCAAATTCAAAATAATGATTTCCTCCTCATTCTGCCAAACCTCTTTCCTGGACTCTCTCTTAGGTAATACATACTATAGCTTAAGGAAAACATCAGGCTTGATACCCTTTTCTCTTTTTCAATCAATTTGTCACCAAGGCTGATCCATTTTATTATCTCCAATCTTTTTTTTTTTTTTTTTCAATTTTCCATCTGTTGGCTCTGCCATTATTTCACACCCTCAAAATGCATCAGTTGGGTTAGGACAATGGACTCTTTGCAAAATGTGCTTGCAGTTGGAAGAACTAGAATTTGAACCAAAGACTTTTTAGAACCTAGGCCTCAATACCTGCTGAAAAGTGAAGTAGGACCTACAAAATAAAAGCCAACGATTTGTGATTTTAGTCTATACACAGTGGAAGTGATGTTACCAAAAGTGTTTTTAAGAGATTAATTTTGAGTTATTATTTAGGGTGTATTAGCATAAAAGCATACTGCCTTCAATGAAACAGAGAAAATTATTATAGTAATTGGAGCATGACATGACAAGGGTCTAGCAATAGTAATTTTGGAGGGGAGATTAAAGGGAAAAGATAAAGTACTGACAGAAACTTGAAAGACTGGTTAGCACACTGTTTCAGTCTTCCAAATATCAACATATAAAAAAAGACTTCATTTTTACTTCCCAGATAAATACACCTACTGGTTAGAGACCCAACATTCAAGTTGACAACATCACCCAATTTCAAATGTAAATTAATGTCATATTACCCACTGAAAACTGTATTTGTGATGTTTAAAGTTTTAGTTTTATGTTTGAAAAGCACACCAGTACTTTTCATTCTATAAAGCTCTTCAAAGAAAAAGGGAATCATACATGTCTCTTCCACATTTATCATTTTGTTCAGCAGAGTTTTGTTTGGAAAATGTCTGTGATATCCAAAAACAAAGTTCCAGCAGATGGAGGAGGTGAAAATAGACACATGTTCCAGCTGTTTTTAATCTTTTTTTCTGGGGCGGGGGGTGGGGGCTGCAGTTAAAATGAAAGTACACCCTTTAAAAGACAGAATTGTCACTCTCTTCGAATATGAGTTCATCTAAGTGGTCACTCACAAAATTGTGTGTCTTCTAATAGAAGTTGCACCTGTGTGTAAACATGCTTGTGGGGAACATGTGCATGCATGTCTGGATGTGCATGCACAACTAAGTGTGTGTTTAAAGAATTACCCCAAGTAGATCTTATGCTATAGGTGAAGTGGTTGCCTATGTGTACTCCCAAGTCACTACTAGATATTCATTATGTAAATCCAAAGTTTAAAAAAATTTCTTATTCTATATTATTGCTTTGAGGTACTGAAGTAGGTTGATCTTAGTTTTGGCAGATTTCTGGTACTTTTAGAGTGATCAGTACCAGATAAGAGCACTTCTTATAGCATACCACCGTAACAAATCTCATTTAATCACTATCTATAGGCACCTCAAGCTCATTATATCCCAGTTTGATGGAACTGTTCTATATCTCGATTGTATCAGTGTCAACATCTTGCTGTGATGTTGGACTATAGCTTTGCAAGATGTTACCCTAGAAAGAAACTGTGTGAATGATATATGGGATTTTTTTGGTATTATTTCTTAGAACTGCATGTCAATCTACAGTGATCTCAAAAAGAGCAAGTTAATTGCTAAAAAAAAAATACCTCAATTATCATGCTTTCTCCAAAGAAAACAAACTTTAATTTTTAACATCTTCTGACAATACCAACATACACCTGATGGAAACTTACTTGTTATCTCTTGTTCTTCCTTACTGCACCCGTCCCCTCCAGTTCAGTTCAGTTCAATTCAGTCACTCAGTCGTGTCCGACTCTTTGAGACCCCATGGACTACAGCACACTGGTTGTCCATCACCAACTTCTGAAGCTCGCTCAAACTCATGTCCATTGAGTTGGTGATGCCATCCAACCATCTCATCCTCGGTCACCCCCTTCTCCTGCCCTCAATCTTTCTCAGCATCAGGGTCTTTTCTAATTAGTCAGCTCTTGGCATCAAGTGGCCAAAGTATTGGAGTTTCAGCTTCTGCATCAGTCCTTCCAACGACTATTCAGGACTGATTCCCTTTAGGATGGACTGGTTTGATCCCTCCAATTCAATGAGTCATCAAGTCCTGCTGATTTACTTCCTGTTTCTACAAAACATCTATTTCTTCCTCTTTTCCAGTGCTGACGCCATGTTTCAGAGTCTTGTTATCTTTCCTTGATTAACAAAACAGCCTTCAAATTGGTCTTCCTGCTTCGAGCTTTAGCGTCCCAAAACAGTTGCTCTAAACGCAGCTGTATATTATACTCTTAGGAAATTTTTTGAAAATACTGCCAGATCTCCACTCAGCAACATTTAAATCAGAATATACAGAAGGACGGCCCAGGCATGGGTATATTTTGAAGGCTTCTCAGATAATTCTAACGTGCAGCCATGGTTGAAAATTGTTAACTTGAGCCTCTCTCTTTAATTAAGATTCTAGAACAAGTTCACTGAGATGAAATTCTGGGTGTTTCCTTCTTCTGCTTTAGAGCTCTCTCTGTTACAGCTAGAGTATGTTTCTCTCCAAATACACATGTTGAAGTTCTAACTCATATTCCCTCAGAAAGTGACTTTATTTGGAGAATCTTTAAAGAGGTGATCAGGTGAGGTCATTGGAGTGAGCTCAAATCCTAATGACCGGTGTCCTTCTCAGAAGGAGCTGTTGGACACGGATATGTGTACACGGTGAATGCAGTGTGAGCATGAAGGCAAAGACTGGGGTGATGTTTCTATAGGCCAAAGAGCATCAGAAATTGTGAGCAAACCACCAGAAACTAAGCAAGGGGCATAGCACAGATTCTTCCTCACAGCCTTACTTCCTTTTGCCCTGAAGAATCAATATATGGCTAAATATTTAATTACTTTATCGGTGTGGCCAATACTGTGAAATGAAAATATCATATTTATGACGTTGTCTTGAAAAGTGGTTGCAGAATTTTTTTTTTCCCTCAACACTTACTTCATTGTGAGAGAAAATCTCTCTGGGGTGTGTACTGACACATCCTGACTTTTGGAAAATCTGTTGACCCAGAGCTCTGTGTGATTACTTCCATGGGTTATAGAAATAGTCTCTTGTATGAGAGATGAAGTTATTCTCCAGAGAGAGTGGATGGGGTGTTATTTTCCGAAACTTTCTCTCCCAGGGACCCTATGAGACTAGAATTTTTTTCCATCTGCTCTACCTCCTTCATACACAGACACACACACACGTTTTTATTTTATTTTTTAATGCATTAAAAATTTTTCCTCGGTGACTTTGATGTGGATACTTTAAGTTGAATGAAATACAATAAAACTCTTTCTAGGTATGAAGATAAAACTGAAAAAAAAGAGAGAAGATGAGGGAGAATAAAGTAAGAGTGTTAATCGCTCAGTCATGTCCAACTCTTTGCAACCCCATGGACTGTAACCCGCCAGGCTCCTCTGTCCTTGGAATTCTCCAGGCAAGGATACTGGAGTGGGTTGCCATTCCCTTCTACAAGGGATCTTCCTAACCCAGGCAGATTCTTTACCATCTGAGCCACAAGGGAGAGGAGGGGAGCTCAAACAAGGGGGTGGTTGGGGTGAGAGGGTATTTCCTTTATTTAGTACAAAGCCCTACAACCCTGGTGAAATTTCTGAAAGTATTTGGTAACCCGAGGACCCTGGGATCTCTAACACTGTCAAGAAGAAGCAGTTGACCTTCTCTGCACTCACGACATTAAACAAGCCTAGTATCTTTTAGGCCTTTGGGGAATCTGGAGGCAACATATTCTTCATTTACAAGTTTTATTAAGCTTTTTTATGCTGTTATTCACAATTTGTCCCATCTTGAATTGGGGCTCCCCTCCAACAAAGGACTCTGGAATGTCTGAGAGTCCCCCTTTAGTGTTCCCATTCCCTGCCCCCAGAGAGCCAATCACTGCAGAAACTGGAGCAAAGGCCTCCCACAGCTCCTGAAACCTCTGCACCACCCGTGATGACTGTAAGCTGCTCGTGGATTTCTGGTATGAGAAACTGCCTCCTGAGCCTCATACCGTATATACTAGAGTGGTTACTGGAGACTGCCTATTGGTCCCCTGGAAACACGTATCCACTCCTACGGTCCCTGAGCCTCTGCAGCTCCATACCTTTCTGTGGGGCAGGGAGGCAGCCTTCTATGAGCTCAGCTCAGCCCAGCCATCAAGACCCCCTTGCGAAGCAGAAGTGTTAGCTGCAGGCTGGACCTAAGTTGGGGTCCTCTGGAGTATCCCACCTGTAGGAAAGGGTGGCCGCCTCTAACCTCAGACCCTTGCCAGTTGAAAGTTAACTTCTCTCTTGTGCCCTTGGCATTTGACTCCTTGGAGTCCAATGAGTGCAAAGGAGTAGGAGTTTGTACACTTTTTGGACAAAACTGCATGTTATAGAGCTTTCTGGAGAGCTACTACTTTGAATTCCCTAATCCAGACATCCTTGACAAAGGATGGGCTTCAAGGATCAGCAAAATTAGCTGGATTTCATGCAGTCAACAGCTTTACTCTGCCCAACAACTACCTGCATTAGTGTTTGTTTACAGACTCTCAGGCCATTGCAGTGTTCCAGCCACCTAGTTCCACCGATGGTAACCACAGCAATTATTTATCCAAGTTTTCCATCCTTGGGGAAAATAACTATGGGAGTCTCTTGCCTCACGAATACCCAAAATATAAATCAAGGTGACATATTAAAGCTATAATACAGGCCTCACTTTATCCACGTTGAGATGTCAGATGTTAAGGCTGACCATTTCAGTTCTAAAAATATACAGTGTTGAGCTCTTGAACAAGGTGTTTAATGGAACTTTCCCCACCCCTGTCTGTCTCAGGCTACAAGCCTCATAGAGTTCTCTTACTCAAGCATACTCAAGAAAGATAAATTTTAATTAAATGAAATATGACATTTTTTATCAGCAGTCAAACTTAAGGATGACCGGTAATAAAGAGTCTGATTCCAATTTTGATGTTTGACGGTCAAAAACGTGCACACCCACCTTTCACTCCCACTCCACCTTTGCAACAGCTGATAAAAGCCCAGGGCTCCCTTTGGTACTGGCAGGAAGTTCAGACCATGTAAGCCTAGCCCACAGGTGTGCATCCTCACCTCAGCCCCACTCCCTGATCACAGTAAAAGCCAAACCGGTATCTTTCCTCTCTCTCCAGCCATTTTTAGATCAGCTTGGGAGCTTGCCCTGTGTCCCTCAGAAGCAACTCTCAATATGTGAGCAATAGACCTTTTCAGACCTTCTCAGACTTCATGCGGGGTCATCAGTCTTGACATTCAAAGCAAATATGGGGTGGAATGACCATAACATACTTTCTCCTAAACCCCAATTAATACCTCAACAGTGGGCTCGTCAAAGCTAGGCTCTGGGATTATTGGAGCTACCCTGATAGAATCTTGTAATATCCATTGTAATTTGAGTTTACAGAAAATTGGAGAATTTGAAATTCTCTATTGCAGAGGGCATTGTCAACTGAGAATTCAGCTGTCTTTTTTCTGTCTCAGATTAACTATTTGTGTATGAACTTTTCCTCTGTCAATTCCAGAAAAAAATTGAAGGAGAGCCCACACCCTTGTAGAACCACAATTCTCATTTTCTTCGCAGCCTGTTTAACTATGTTGCTGCAGAAACAGCTATGTTACTATATTAGGCTTCATCATGAAATAAACTAACATGTTTAAAACTGGAGGTATTCTGAGCTGAGTGTCCCAAACATTCCTAAACAGTTCTGAGACTGGAATTTGAATGACTCAGAGGTTCAGGACTGAACTTTCTTTTCTCTCAATCTGGCACATCACTTACTTCTGTTCCAAGGATTTTGTTTTTCTAATACTCATTAAATGCATAGATTTGTTTCTCAGTGCAGAATTTTTTTTCATTAAAAATCTAGATAAAAATCATAAACTACATGGATGCATATTTATATATTGTCTATATTACAGTTATATAAGCTGCATTTATTTAATCCTGCATCAAGTTGCCAGATACATTTTTAGTGCATTGGGGAAATATGTGGTTTCTTAGCATCTGATCTGATAGATTTTCCTTTCCAGCCTTACTGGAATCTCTTGGGTGCCACTATAAAGGGTTTGGATAAAAGATATTCATTCCTTTTGAATCTGTTCAGAAGAATTAAAAACTATTTTCGAGTTTGAGCATCAAGAACTTCCACCTCATTTCAAAACTGCAAAAAGTCATGAATTATCTTTGAAGTTAACAAGTCACATAAATGTTTTTCTATCTCAAAACATGAATTCCAGAGAGATATTTTTATATTATTTTAAATGAATACTGTATTAATTGGCTGCATATGGAAAGATATCAAAAAGCGCTGCACTAATTTGCCACTGAGAAAAAGTATGAATGTATATGATAAAAAGGAATCCAAGCCATGGAGAGAAAGAGAACAATTATAAAAAACAGCTACACAAAGACAAAACACTAGCAGATTATTTTCTTGTTCTGATGCAAAAGACATATTAAATCTCATTATTTGGATGTACTTATATTTCCATCATTTAAACTTTTCTTGAACACCATCCTGTGTCAGGCATTGTGCTAAGTGCCGTGGATACTGTATAAGATGGAACCTCTAAGTGTATAAGATGGAACAACCTCCAGTTGTTCAAATCAAGTAAGAAAGAAAAGATTATTAAGACACAAGTGTTATAAATTTATATTAGCGCTTTAGCATACAGACTACAACATTTAATTCTGATTAGTCAGTGTTTCAAGGTTATGGGCTAAGTGCAAAGAAGGTGAGGCATGAGAATGGGTTAAAGAGTACATCAAACTACATGATCATCTCAACTGATGAAATACCCCTTTATGATACAAAAACATTCAATAAACTAAGAATAGAAAGGAACTTACTCCAAATGAAAAAGGCCATTTATGAAAAACCCACAAACATACTCAGTGGTTAAAAACTGAAAGCTCTTCCCCTAAGATCAGAAATAAGATGTTCACTTCACTACTGGAAATTAGAGCCAGGGCAATTAGGCAAGAAAAAAAAATGTCTAAATCAAAAGCAAGAAGTAAAATTATCTCTGTTTACAAATGACAAAATCTTCTAGCTCTAAAACCCTAAAGAATCCATTTTCTTAAAAACTGTTAATGCAAATCAATAAATTCAGCAGTTTCAAGATACAAAATCAACAGGCAAAAATCAGTTGTATTTCTACACACTAGCAATGAACACCCAAAAAGAAAATGAATTGGAAAAAATTCCATTTACTATAGCAAACAATGGAGTAAAATACTTAGGAATAAAGGAAGCACACAACTTGTATGCACAAAACTATGAAACACTTCTTTCAAAATTAAAGACCTAAACAAAATTTAAAATCTCTTATGCATGGATTGGAAGACTTAATTGACTGAAGGGATGAATTATGACCCTCAATGGGAAAATAATTCAGAATTTTTTATACTAATATGGCAAAGATAAAGCATGACATAGTGTGGATTTCAAATAAAATGTTACTATGAAAATGGTAATGATTTCATTTCCCATTTTATCTAGGAATGACTAAGAGAAATACAATAAATTTTATAGAAAAAAAGGAACATGTTTATACATAAATGAAGGTCTAAAGGCAAAGACTAGTATTGAAGTATTGAAATAAGATACAAAGGCTATTTTTTGCTGATTTTTACAAATTTTTGATTATTATAGGTTAAGTGTAAAGACATGTAGAAAAATTATCTCCGCTCTCCTTCCACAGCTAAACTTCAAGAAGTCTACATACCACTTCCTTTGAAAATAAGACTAGTATCAATTTTTAAGTCATCTAGAAAACTGGTGACATTTACTCAGAATGTAAGAAATTACTCAGAATTTAAGAAATAAGCAGCATTCATAACATAATTGGGCTGTTGTTAATCATGATTTGGACAAAATACAAGGGGGCACTAGATCAGTCCTTTATGCTACCTGATATTTTAACTGTACTAAAAATAAAGGAGCTTTTCAAGTTGTTGTTTTTTTTTTTGAAAAGGTCTGTACCCATATTCCTCATGTCCTTAGCTTACATTTATTCCTCAATCTGCTTTGTCAGTCTGCCCAGATTCTAAGAGTGAAGGGACTGCTGTTAAGGCCAAGAGGCCAATATGTGACTAAACTATCTCCCGTGAACTCTGTTGGGTTGGCATGCTTCGACAGCCCATCCTTGAAATCTCTTTCTTTGCTCTCTGACACGACACTTTGCTGTTTTCCTTTATTCTTCTAGGATGACTCCTCCTCAATCTCCTTTGCTGGCTTATTCTCCTCTGTTGTTGCTGTTGCTCAGTTGCTAAGTTGTGTCCAACTCTTTTGCAACCCCATGGACTGTACCCTGCCAGGCTCCTGTGTCCATGGGATTTCCCAGGCAAAAATACTGGAGTGGACTGGCATTTCCTACTCCAGGGGATCTTCTCGACCTAAGAATCAAACCCACATCTCCTGCATTGGCAGACGGGTTCTTTACCACTGAGCCATCAGGGAAACCTTATTCTCCTCTACCCAGCCACTAATTGGTAAATTTCTCAAGAGTTGGTCATAGCCTTTCTTCTCTTCTCATTCTATTTTCTTCGAGAAGAGCTCACCACATCTATGACTTCAATTTCTAACTACAGTATCTTCCAGTGATCCCCTCCCCCTCAACCCTTTACTTCAATCTCTAGGTTAGACCTTGTCTTCAGATCACAAGCACAAATAACCAAATGTTCGTCAACCTCTCAATGTGAATGTCCTAAATATTTCTCAAACTAACCACGTCCAAATAATTGCCTTCTTAATCAAACATCATCCTCTTCCACTGTTCCTATCTCAATGAAATTATCATATCATACAAATGTACAAGTCAGAAACTTAGTCACATTCTTAACATTTACCTTTTACTAAACACCTATACAGCCCTGGGTGTTCATTGGAAGGACTGATGCTGAAGCTGAAAGTCCAGTCCTTTGGCCACCTCATGCAAAGAGTTGACTCATTGGAAAAGACCCTGATGCTGGGAGGGATTGGGGGCAAGACGAGAAGGGGACAACAGAGGATGAGATGGCTGAATGGCATCACCAACTCAATGGGCATGAGTTTGAGTGAACTCCGGGAGTCGGTGATGGACAGGGTGGCCTGGCGTGCTGCGATTCATGGGGTCGCAAAGAGTCGGACACGACGTAGCGACTGAACTGAACTGAAACCCCTATATTCATTTCTTCACCAAAGAATGCCCGTTATTACCTTCTAAATCTTTGTTAGATCTCTGTTTTTCTTTCTACCTGTATAGTCAAAATCCTAATCCAAAATGCTAGTATCTCTCTCCTGGATTGTTATAAAAACTTCGTAACTCTTTCAACTAAAATGTTGCCTTCTATAATATGAAAAAACACTGGGTGGAAAGCTTTAGTCCTTAAATCTGTGAGGGAAGAATAGTAAACTCTTGTTTCCAAAGTGACTGTAGAAATGTTATAGAATGCAGGTCCATGTGCCCACACACAGTGAGGCCAAAGGATATTAAAACATTAAGAGTTTGGCGCATAGAATGGTTTATTGTAGGGCCATGCCTTAAGAACCCCATAATGCCCCCAAAGCTTTCAACAAATCCCTTTAATAGGAAAGGTGAGGGAGGGTGTGTTAGTTGTTACAAACTTGTTAGTGGCAGATCCTTTGTTCCTGAGGTCTGGTCCATGGCTCAAGGTGTTCCCCATAAACCTTCACCAAAATAAATGTTATTCTCAGTTCAGACAAGAAAAGGCAAGATTCCAAAGCTCAACTTTCACCCACTGAGGTCCAGGCTTGGCTAAAAGGAGGGTGATCCTTGCAGATGCCAATAATTGCCTTACGCACTTGTCCTGCACCCAGTCTGGGTCCTCCCGCAGGGCCCAGGCCCAGTTAAGGAGGCAGATCTTAGCTGACAGGCACCCTCTTGGCTAAGTCCCTGGTCCCTGCCCAGCTGGGAACCCAGGGCCCAACTGGTTCTCAGGCCTCTCATTTAAATTGGAGAGAATCATTTGTTTAGAATCGACAGGAATATGTGCTGTAGCAATTACCAATCATGTGAATTCCTAGCTCACAACAATTGCCCTTCTTTGAAACGAGACCCAACCACAGCAGTGGACCTGAAGGAGATGTTCCATGTCTGTGCAAATTATCCCTGACCTCTGGCCACTTCCTCAGAATAGACAACTGATCTAAGCTAGACCAGTTTCTGAAACTTGAACAGAGAGACTGAAGCTGGTTGAAGCTGTTACCTGAGTGGCAGAATTCCCCATTTACTCCAGTTGCTGAGGCCTCCTTGAACTGCCAGGCATGGAGACCACAGTTCCAGAGGTGGGGATGGAGAAGAGGTTCACTGCTCCTTTAAGGCCTGGGCCTGGCCAGTTAGGAGGCCATGCGAGGCTTCTGGGGCTCTACAGGGCAGCCCTCAGCCTGTCCCCAGGCACACCCCGTGACTGCTTCGCACCCCACACTCTGCCGCGATGGGCACTGGGGTGTGACCACAGGCAGAGAGGGACCTTATAACTGCTCTTCTCAGGGTCTCCCAATAATGGTGGCGATGCTAAGGACTGGGTGCTTATAGGCTGCATGCCCGCTCCACCCCTATTATAGAGATGATAATTATTCAAATACACAACAGAAACATTTACCCACATGACGCATTATCATTAATAAACACCACCCCCTGTCTGGTTAAGAATAAGAGGTTTGCCAATAAGCAGACAAAAAGGTAAATAACAAGCACTAGTTCCATCCTGCTACATTTTCTGCTTTATATCTGACCTTTCAAAAAACCAGAGTATCCAATTTTACGTTTCTCATTCAGCCTTTCCCAGATTCTTCTGGGGTCATCTGAAAGCCTGGGAAGGCTCTGGTGTGCTTCTCTGATGAGGGTAGGGAAGTCTTTCATATGAAGATGTTCATCTATTTTCTCTTGGAGTAGAAGTGACTCCAGCAAAGTCTTCTTCTGTCTCAGGAAGGCAGCTTGGGCCAGTTCTGCCCTTTTTCTGATACAGTCGGGACACCGAGAAGAAATGTGTTGCTTAGCTGTTCCCACCTGTTTGGATGTTGTCCTCATGTTTTTAAAATAGATTCTATTCAAAAGCTCGTCAGGGACAGTACACTTTAAGGCATCTACCTCTGGAGCCTCGGCCTCGGGTCCAAGCTGCAGCTTTTTGTGTCTGCTGCTCTTTTTCCCTTTAGAGTTCGCTCTGTGATGGATCAGGTTTACCTTAATGGTGCAAAAAGACTGCAGGGCATTCAATTCTTCAAGGGATACCTGAGTGATGTCTGTTTGACGTTTAGTGTCTGGTCGGTACTGTTCAGAGTTCGTTTCCTTGCCCTTGAGGTTACGGATCCATTTTCTGCTCAATTTCTTTACATTAGCTTTGAAGTCCGAAAGCTCAGATTGGTTGTCTCCATATTCGGAGCGTGAAGGCAGCGATCCACTCTCAGACTTGCTCCCAGAGGCGTAAGACCAGGGCTGCAGTCCTCCAGAGGAACTGAATGAACCGGAACTCTTTACCTCATCAGTCAAGGACTCCAAGGTCTCAGAAAAGTCTGCCATAGTCCCGGTGTCCGCTGGGGCCAATTCCCCCTGTTCATCTGAATCCTTCGGCTTCTAGGCGGATGGCCATCACATTGCATCAGGCTCTGCGCCTCATCTGCTTTGCCGTGGTCAAGACTGCCTCAGGAACCGGTCAGTCCCGAGCCCCTCGGGGATGAGATTTAGGCGCCGGCAGTTCCTTAAGGGAAGCTCTTCCGGGCGACTCCGTCCCGCTGCCTAGGCAACCAGAGGCGGTCATGCGCAGAGGGTCGCTGGGGCGCCGCGCTCCTTCCTTCCCCCGCGCTCCTCGGAGCCGACTCCGCCCGCACAGTTCGTGTAGGTTTTCGGAGCCTCCCTCTCTGCTGGCTCTCCCGAGTCTCCGCCTCCTCGGTGCTATTTTAGTACAAAATCCAATAACGATCGAGAAAAGGTTGCAAACTCTCCTTCCCCAGGAGTCAAAAAAGTATACACGCCTCTTTCCCAACAGGAATAGACGGCCTCTGACTAATCCGATAATGCACACGCCGGCTAAATGCATCCAAACAAACACAAAAAAAAGCCCCCAAAAAACAAAAACACACCTCCTCCTGCTGGCCAGAAAAACACAAGCAGAAACGTATCTGCCAATCAGATAGCTAAGAGCTCATCTAGTCGCAGAGCACATCTTTGGATGAAAATCTAAAGACTGAAACCAGCCTGTGAGACTCCTGCGTGGCCGGGCTCCGACTCGACCGTTTGCTCCGGCCTCGTCTTGCACAGCTTTTTGTGCTCCGGCATTTTTGGACGACTTTGCAGTTTTCCCAGATCTCAGTTTCTCAGGCCTTTGTTCCGGCAGAGCTCCTCTGAATGGCATTTCAACTGCTACTCTTCCCTCTTGGTTAATTACTGCTCCTCTTTCAAGTCCACCCCCACCCCTCCTTTTTTCTTTTTTCTGGAAGAGCTTCGTATCCACCACTGCCCCCAACTGTTTACCGCACAGCCTTTCTTTCTGGGTTTGAACTCTGTATTCAATACACATTTGATAATACCTCCCACACCGCCGCCTCCAGATTAAAAACCCCATGGAAGCAGAAATCCTGTCAGTCTTGTCCTGCAGTCAGCAGGGACCTGATACATAGAAGGTGCTCAATAAATCGTTACAGAGTAAATGTGGTGAATGACTATGCAAACAGAAATAAATATTGCCTCACACAGGTACGCTCCTGGATATTGAGGCATAAGTACTACAAGGTCGAGGAACTACAGTCTTTTTTTTTTCTTTCCTGAGCCCTTCAAATTAGGCCGCTACTCACAATACAGTCTTTTACAACAGAGTTTTTAAAAATAAGATAGGGCTTTATTAACAGCTATTCTCAGAAATTATAAAATGTTAATTCTGAAGATTGAATATTTCTAGATCTTAATATCCGAGTCTGGGTCTTAGTAAATACCTGAGATAATTTCAAATGGGTTCCCTCTCTCAGTTCTCTCGGCATGTGGGTGGGTAGGGGATGGGGGCGGTTATTCAAGTCTGGCCAGATATATTTAAGGTTATTACAAAAGTGCTCACTTTGGCAGTGAGTCAAAAATCTGCAGTGTTCGACAAGCATCTCTCAAATATGAGCCAGCTTCATATTGATGATGAAGAGATCTCAGCTTCATTCATTCCACCCAAATCATATTTTATCATATAATATTAATCTTTAAAAAGAGGTAATATATAATTTGTGGTTAAATCCAAGTAATCTCCAGTTCAAGGACTCAAGATTTTCATTTTTCATTTTTGTTTCAAAAGTCTCCCTCATTCCCTGAAATTCACATTCATGTGAAAAATGGGAAAGTGTTAGTCGCTCAGTCTGTCTGACTCTTTGCCACCCCATGGACTGTAGCCCACCAGGCTCCTCTGTCCATGGGTTTCTCCAGGCAAGAATACTGGAGTGGGTTGCCATGCCGACCTCCAGGGGATCTTCCCGACCCAGGGACTGAACCTAGGACTCTCTCTTTCTTTGCATATGAGCATGGTCAGTGATACACATGTGAAAACAAAATCTCAGCAGTCCATGAGCAGTACTGGCAAGAAATATATATATATTCTGAATTCTTAACAGAATTGTGAACAAGTGTGTTGTCTTAAACTAATCTTTTTCCTTAGATGTTTCAAGTGAGAGCAAAAAATAAAAAGTTAAAAAAAAAATTTTAAGAACAGGAATATATAAAGAAGAAAAGGGAGTGAGAGTTGCAACTTTCCATCTTATCTAAAATCATTTTACTGTCCCAATGGATTCAAGTCACTCCTACTCACTCTACTGAAAGCAGATTTTATCAAGCTTTTCAGGGGGGGAAAAAAAACAAAGTATGTCATTAAAAAAATTTTTTTTTGTTTTTATCAGGAAAAGAAACATCGAGGAATTAACAGGAAACATTTGTAGCTGTCCCAGAAAATTCATAGAAACAGTTCAGCGTTTCAGTAACTGTTATATAATTACTTATTTATTTATCAAATATCTGTGAAGTTCAGAATAATTTTTGCAAAAACTGAAATTAAAACTAAAAAAAAAAAAATTGGTTATCAGTATTCAAATATGCCAAGAGCATGCTGTATTTTAACTTTCTGTTTTAATGTCATCTTTACAAGTTCTCACTCATTTTGATAGCTATGAAAAACTATTAACCTGATAATTAGAGATGTCCCGATAGTCTCATATCAGTCAGTCTCATTTTGGCAAATCTTCAGTCAATGTTAATACCACTTCTAACAGAGCCGTTTCTTCTTTCACACTCCTTCCTTCCTTCACTTTCTGCCTTCCCACAATGGTGCTTTGCAGAGGGAAAATCCTTATTATCTTTGGGACATTTGGTGTAGGGGGCCCTAACTTTCTGCCAGTCTCTTTGTTGGTCTCCACCGCAAATTACAGGTGATACTTAGATGTGTGTTGTTTCCCACCAACGCACAGTTATTCTGGTCCCTTCCAGTATCCTGACAAAATCCTAGGCTACTGGACCTTGTCAAACCCTCTCCCTGCTATCTTGCCTGCGTCTTGACACCCACAGGTACTGCGTTTCTTTCAAAAACTTCTGAGAAGTGGTGGAGAAAAGGGAGAATGTTTTCTGGGAGACACAGCATAGCCTAAAGCCGTTGCAACCCCCTCATCACTCAGACAACTTCCTGTGGCAAGTCCTCCTCCAGAAATCTCCAGCATCCTAACATCTCTTAGGGGCTACTTGTAACACTGGGTCCTTTAGAAACCACATCGTGACTGAAAGTTGCCTGAGGTGGAGGTGGAAAGTCCTAAGAGGGAAGGAGACAAATCAGGTGCTCAGGGCCGACTTATGCCCCGGCACTATTTTTATTATCTCCTTGTCACGTCTCTTCCCTCATAGTCCTTAAGGACAGCAAAAGCTCTCCTTCCAGCTTTTCCTGAACAGTCAAATATGCTTTGCCGCTACGGGACTTAACCCCAGAGACAGGAGGTCAAAACATATTCGTCTTCCTGTCAGATTCTTTCTCTCTCTCATTTCTCTTTCCTCGGAGGCAGAAGGGCAAGCCTTCAGCGTCTTCCTGTCAGGCAAGCACTTCTCCTCCAAGGAATCTCAGCGGCCTCCTCGCCAAGGTGGCATTCTGTACCCTTTCCGGGAGCCACTGGGGTGGACCCGGGGTACTAAGGGGGAATCTAGTTTATGAATAAGAGAAATTAAGTGGACAGATCCTTTACAAACAGTCTACCCTCTGCATAAACTTCACAAAACTGTGCTTGGTTCTGAGATCAAGCAAAATGAAGAATTACTTCCTCTCCTAAGGGGTTAGGTTGAATGTATCAGAAATCTCATTGTGAGAAACCATTTTTGTGGAGAAAGGAATCTTACATCATTCGTGATAAAAAATGACTTCAATTTACAGTGCGGTGGCTGTTCTTCATATTTGAAAAATGTTTTACCAGACAAATATCTCAATCTTTACATTATTTTTTTCTATGTCTTCAGTGTTATTATTTTTCTGAAATTGATGGATTGCTTGATGACGAACTCTCTTTTAATAGCTATTATATTTTGCAAAGATAACATATGTTGATTGTCAGTAGTTTAAAAGATAAAAATAAACTACTACCATCCCCATTGGCTCAGTGGTAAAGAATTTGCCTGCCTGTGAAGGAGACACAGGAGATGAGGGTTCGATCCCTGGGTCGGGAAGATCCCTGGGAGGAGGAAATGGCAACCCACTCCAGTATTCCTGCCTGGGAAATCCCATGGACAGAGGAGCCTGGCAGACTACAGTCCTTAGGGTTGCAAAGAGTTGGACACAACTTTGTCACTAAACAACGAATTTAAATAAATGTTGCCTGGATTCTGATCTCCCTGAAATAGTCACTAAAAACACTTGCAGAATATCTTAATATTTTCCCTTGAAGAATTTTTTTCTTAATAAAATCTAAATTATATTGGATTACGGTTTTATGAATTCTTCCTTAGCAATAATATGAACACTTTTCCATTCAATTTATAAAAATTATTTTTCAACATAATTTTAAAGGTGGTATTGCATTATTTGATTTATTTAACTAATACAGTTATTTAAACACAAGGCATTTCCATGTTTTTGCCCCTAAAAACTTTTGGAATAAGTATTTCTCTAGCTAAATCTTTATACACATTCATAACTATATATTTAGGATAAATTCTAGAAATTGTAATTGAAAGGTCAAAATGTATGTATAATGTTTGAGATCTCTAACCCCCTCCGTCCTGCAGTATTTAAAAATCCAAGTTATAATATTATTTTGTCTGTAATACCTGAGTTTGTATCTCTAGTACGTAAGGCCTTTTTAAAAAATAACCACATTATTCTGATTATCACATTGAAAACATAACATTATAATAATTCCTTCATATCACCTAATAATTATGCTGTATTTATATTTTTCTGGTTGTTTCAAAAATCTGTTTTGGCAATTGCAGTTTTTGAATCAAAATCCAAACAAGGTCCATTCACTGCATTTGGCTGACCTGGTTCTCATATCTCGTACTCCACATCACTTACAATGTAAAACAATTTAAAAAACTGAAAAGAGAAAAATGGAGCAGGCGGAACTTTCTTCTGTTTACTGTAATGTTTCCTATATCGTTATTTTAACATTTTTGATGTATCCTTCCAAGTTTATTTTTTAAAATCAATGTATATTTGAATCCCCTTTCTTGTGAAAAAAATATATTCAGCATATTCTACACAGTGGTCCACATCTTTTTTGTTCTTTTTTCCCTTAAAACTATATTCTGGATATTGCTTTACATCATCCTATAGGTATCTTCCTCATTTCTCTCTATGGCTGCATGGTATTCCATTGTGGAAATGTTTTTCACACAGTTACTTCTACAAGTTGATGGATTTTCTGTGATTGTAAAAAAATTTAATTTTTCTGTGCATTTTTGGAGGTGTAACTCAAGCAAGACTTCTAGTAGTCAGATTGCTGGATCCAAGAATCAATGTATATGTAGTTTCTTTGAGTATTTCCAAATTTCCCATTATAAGGAGTGTACATTTTGCATTCTTGCCAGCAAACTGCATGAAAGTGGCTATTCTCGAGAGCCTGGCCAACAGGAGTTGCACTTAAATTTAAATTTTTGTGATTCTAAGGGAAGAGAAATGATATTGCAGTGTAATTTTACATTGAATTCCTCTTATTTTAAGTGAAATTAAACACCTTCCATGTGTATAAGGGACATCTACATTTATTCTTATGTGTACTGTCTATTCATTTATTTTACCCATTTTCCATAAGATTCTTGTTTTATCCTTCTCAATTCTTGAAAACCACTTAAGAATCAAAATATTATTATTCATTTTTCTGTGACATAAGCTGTAAATGATTTCCCCAGTTTTTCTTTTTACTTGCTTATGCTGTTTTCCATGCAAAATTTTTTATTTCATAGAGCAAATTTATCAATAATTTTCCTTATTGTTCTTGGATTATTAGTCACACTTAGAAAAATCTCCTATGCCCATATTATAAAGAAATTTACTCATGTTTCCTTATAGTACTTGTGATTCTTTTTATTCCCTTGCTTTATAACTCTGATTTTTTTTATGGTTACTTCTCTAGTACAGTATGAAGAATGAGTTTAATTTTATATTCTTCCATATGGCTAGTCAGTGAGCCTAACAATATTTTATATCCTTTAGGTGCTGCCTTTTGTCATAAATTCCCATATGCACTTAGTCTTTTTTTTTCCTTGACTTTCAAGTCTAGTATATTGGTCTGTTTTTCTATTCACATATGAATATCATAGAGTTTTAAAGGGCTTTATAATGTTTTAGGGCTTCCCAGGTGGCTCAGTGGTAAAGGATCCACCTGCCAATGCAGGAACCACAGGAGGTGTGGGTTCGATCCCTGGGTCAGGGAGATTCCCTGGAGAAGAAAATGACCATCCACTCCAGTATTCTTTCCTGGAGAATTCCATGGACAGAGGATCCTGGTGGGCTATAGTCCATGGGGTCACAGAAGAGTTGGACATGACTGAGCATACATGCATAATGTTTTAATTCTTATTGGGCCAGACTCCTCTCATCCATTTCAACAACTTTTTGGATGTTCTTGTTTATTATTCCAGATGAACTTTGTAACCAACTTGTCTTGATCTAGGATAAAAGTAAGAAACATATGGTATTTTATTGAAATGCACCGAACTTATAAACACTGAGGATTTTTTAAAAATTGGATCTTCCTAACCAGAAATACAGGATTCCCAGGTGGTTCAGTGGATAAAGAATCCACTTGCAATGCAGGAGATGCAAGAGACATGGGTTTGATCCATGGTGGGAAAGATCCCCTGGAGTAGGAAGTGGCAACTCACTCTAGTATTCTTGCCTGGAGTATCTCATGAACAGAGGAGCCTGACGGACTACAGTTCATAGGGTTGCAAAGAGTCAGACACAGCTGAGCAACTGAGCACACATCCCACCCTAATGACCTCATTTTAACTTATCTCTGTAAAGACCCTATCTCCAAATAAAGACACTCTGAGTCACTGTCGGTTAGGACTTCAACATAAGAATTGGAGGGTGGGGAGATAATTCAACCTATATAATATGTGATTTATATGAAAACCAGATTAAGGACTGACTGTGATTTGCTAAGTGAGAAAAATAAAATAGAATTAAGTACAAGAACTTAAGACAAACTGCTTTATAGGTGAGCCTAAGGCTACATTACAGTGTGCTTAGTCATTAAGTTGTGTCCAACTCTTCCGTGACCCCATGGCCCGCCAGGCTCCTCTGTCCATAGAATTCTCCAGGCAAGCATACTGAAGTGGGTTGCCATTTTCTTCTTCAGGAAATCTTCTCCACCCAGGTACCAAACCCGAGTCTCCTGCATTGGCAGGCAGATTCTTTACCACTGGGCCTCCTGGGAAGCCCAAGAAAAATTCATACAGGGAGACAAGAGAGGGGGAAAGACTTTTGGGTTCCCCAGTAGCTGGAACATTAACAGAATAGGATGAGATTTTAACAGAAAACTCCCCTCCCCTCCCTCTTTGTGTTATTCTTTATGCAGGTCATCATGGCAGTGTTCTCTGTTAATTCCAATATGCTGCTTCTTAATTGCAAGCGGCACAGCCCTAAGTCCTATAATTCTTGTCATTGTATTGGGACAAACCCTGTAACAGTCAGCAGGGTTAAAAAAAAAAAAAAAAGAGATTACAGAAAGGAAAACCTCCTACCAAATTTATTGGGTGAAAGGGACTACAGAAGGGAGAAACTCCCACCCACTTTACTGGGAGAAGTGGGAAAAATATCAATTGCAGTGAGTATCACTTATTTCTCTGTGAATTAAGAAGCATAATTGTTTTAGATGGCAACCCATGGGCGCCTTTGTGAATGCAAGTCATACTTTCTGACACTCTCTCGAACTTGAGTGGCTAGACTGTAGATTGCTTATATCTAGTATTTTAGGTTAGAAATTATTGTTCTTATTGAAAAACAAGCAATTTTAAATTTTAATGTTATGCAGTTTTTAAAGATATTTTGATTGGTGTGTTTCAGTATTTTTAATGTTTGCAGCCATTGAACAATGACTTCCCACAGCTTCACCATACTATCTAGTCAAATTTCAAAGAAGTATAGATCATAAATTACTCAATTATTTTAGAAACAAATATCTTCAATATTTTAAGGGCAGTGATGATGATATTCTTCACAAGGAAGAGAGTTAAGTGTGAACTTGAATTGTATGGTATATTTCACGATTTTATTTTGAAAATTCTGTAATAACAACATAATATATAGGTTTTCTACCCTTATTTATTTTTCCTTCATTGTAGTTTAATTTTGGAGCTGTTCTCAGCATCTTTATGCAATTTCATGCGGTTAGGTCCCTGAGCCTTCCGGCAACACGATTTAAGATTGACCTTGGCATTGAGCAAATTATTATAAATTTGAACCCAAATATAATGTGTTTCTCTTCAAAGATACATGAAATGAATTCAATGATGTTGCCGTTGATTTGAATTTGAGTTAAATAGTTTTGTTTTCCTTGAGGGAGAGAGGTCTGTTGCTCTAAATGACTGGGTAAAAGATCAAGATTCACAGTGGTTTTCCTGAAAAACTACTGCATAGAATTATTTTCCTTCTACTCAATATCACTGTAATTTTCCTACTTACAAAGTCAGCTTTCACTGTACAATGAATATTCATATGATTGCATAGGGTTGAATGACGTAGAAATTGCAAATGATTTCATCTGAGACCAATCGTTCTGTAGAAGTATTCTATTGAAGTCGTCACAGTCATCATAAAAATATCACTGTGCTCTGGAAAGACATCTAATGCAATAAATTGAGCTCACAGTCTTAACTTGTTTTATCTCTTTATTTTAGATAGGCATTTTCCAAAAACAAACTCTATCACTGAAGAATGTAGGACTGTTTCTTTAGAGCCTTCCATGCTTAACTTGAAAGCTGTCAACCCAGGAGGCTGAAACAGAGCAAGATTATGAAACCTGAGTGAATAGCTCATTCTTTGCGCCCTTGCCCTTGCTGCCTGCTGCCGCATGGTACAGGCCTGGGAGGTATGCACTATGATAGCTAATGAAGCACTTCCTTTATGTCCCGCTGACCAGAACTCTTATTTGAAGCCCACATATTATGCCACTGAAATCGCACAATGTCAGCCTTTGTTCCGGCTAGTAGAAGCTGTTTCTTGTCCTTTCTGTGGCTAAATTTTATGCATCAAACTTGTGAGACCCTTTCCTCTCTGTCATTAAGCTGCTCTGCTGTTTGTGAAGTCGGTTTTGTTTGTTTTGTTTTCTTCTCCCCTCTTTTATTAGAGCATCTCCTCAAAGTCACAAATTTATGATGTGGCAATCACTTGGAGATAAAGGCTTAGGAGTGAAAACGCTCTATGTTACATATAGTGATAACAACTAACACTATAAAAATGAGAACAAGAATATAGTTCATCCAGAATGAAGAGAAAGGCATCAAAGAGATCAGAATTACTTGGACTGCCTAATCCTAAATGTAGTTGGAAAGATTTGAAAGTGGTCTGCTTGTTATATTTTAACAGGCTATTCTCATACTGTGTGATTGGATTAGGCATCTTCCTTCCTCAGCTGTTATTATATAGATATGTCCCAATGCAAGCTTTGGTAAAGTGACCTATAAAACAATAGTGATTGCCATGAAAGTGAAAGTGTCAGCCAATCACTTGTGTCTGACTCTTCTGCGACCCTGTGGTCTGTAGCCCACCAGGCTTCTTTGTCCAGGGAATTCTCCAGGCAAGAATACTGAAGTTTGGGTTTCCATTCCCTTCTCCAGGCAATCTTCCCCACCCAGGGATCAAACCTGGGTCTCCCACATTGCAGGCAGATTTTTTACCATCTGAGTCACCAGGGAAGCCCCAGTCATTGCCATAGGGCTCTATAAAATATGGACTTCAGTTAACTAGATATACACAATAAACATTGAAAGGTTTGTCAGAGCACATGAATTTTAAAAAGAACAAAGTTATGAAAGAGTTGCATCAATTCCTTCATCTTTGTCTCTTATAATATGACAGGGACAGCAGCCATCTTTTGGGGGTGGTATTAAGTATAAAGTGAGATAATATGGAGAACTTGTTACTCAATACATGACACTGTGGTCACCACCATCATTACAGTTCTGGAGTAGATTTCATAATGAACCTGAAGACCGAGATCTTTCTAATACTGGCTCTTCATGGTGAATTATCTAATTTTTAAGAAGTGATTTACTTTTCTGATTATTTCCCATTTTTATCTTAGCTACCCAATAAAATGGTCCAAAGCACTCTTCTGATCTTAAAAGCAACTTTGAACAGCAAATAACTACAAGTTGCTTGCTGGAATTTAAAAAAAAAAAAAAAAAGCAATTAAATCATGTGAGTTCCTTGGGTTCTTCTAGTTCAACATTGCTACCACCTTCATATTTTTTATGATTTTCTAATCTCCCAACTTTAGTGAGATGATCAAAGTGTTCAGGTAAATAGAATACAAATGTCAGAAAAATAAACTTCACAAAGCCAGCCTCTGTTCTAACTAGCAGAGGTTAAGTTCTGTCCTCTTCCTTGCTAAAATGCATGCACCGAACTTGTTAAATTCTTTGCATATAGATTCATATCCCTGCACAGAATTTGTTTTTGTGCTTTCACTTCATATTTTTATATTAAAAAATGTTTTCTATCAAATATCCTGGTTTTTTATTAATGAACATGCTATAAGTAACCCAAAGCTATAATCTTAATTAGCTTTAGATTTGTGTTTAATGTTAGAACATATGTAATAACATTAGAATATATTCATGTATTGTAATACTAGTAATAGCATTAATGCATTCGTGTCTGACTTTTACTTTTCCCAATAATTGCTGAATCACCTCTCTATATCACGTATTAAGGTATTTTTTAAAGTATACTTTAAAAAGCTATTGGATTCTCATAATTTTTCAAAAAATGATTATTTTTTAAAATAATTCTCCGTTCTTCACCTAATACTTGTATTGCTTAGAAGTATGTTAGAGATCAAAATCAACTTTGAAGTGGGAATCATTTGGAGTAGGAGTTTAAAACTACAAATACAGTTTCTGCCAACCTTTAAAATATTTATATGCAGATTTTTTTTTCTAAGTATTTCACTTTATCTTTGTGGCTCAACTGGTAAAGAATCCACCTGTACAAAAAGAAAAAAAAAAAAATCCACCTGTAATGCGGGAGACCTGGGTTTGATTCCTGGGTTGGAAAGATCCTTTGGAGAAGGGAAAGACTACCCACTCCAGTATTCTGGCCTGGAGAATTCCATGGACTGTATAGACGTTCACGGGGTTGCAGAGTCAGACACAACTGAGTGACTTTCATTTTCACTTTCAGAAAAAGATTTCTCAGTTAAGTATCGATTTTGTATTCGATGAGTGTATCTGAAGTGAAGTGTGAAGTGAAAGTTGCTCAGTCATGTCTGACTCCTTGCAATCCCATGGACTATAGTGTATCAGAACAACATGATTAACCAAAGTAGACAAATTCCATGTGACATTATCATGCTATTTTGTCAATATTCTTGGCAATTTCTGTTTGAGTTCCAAATTATCATCTTGATTGGATGTTATCAGGGTAGGTAATATTTTTTTCCATCTCTTTGGCATGCCCACCCTCCACCCCTCAGCATAAAACTGTCTCACCATCAAATCTCCCTTAGCCCAGTAACTCCAAAATATCGTATTTTAAGAATCTCAGGACAAAAGGAATTCAAACGAAATGCTCAGCAACATGCTTCCACTTAGATAGTATTCCATTCCTCACAAAAGAAGTGGCAATTTTTAAAAATTTTCTATGTAATTTGGTTTCCTACTGTTTTTCATACTAAGTACTTGAAGATACTTATGTCATTGCAAATCTAGAATTATTAGATATTAAAAGTAATCAGATAATAAAAGAGACTGGATACTTTGAATATAGTTAAGAGATTATGGTTATGAGGTTAAAAACACACGTAACGCAGAGCAGAAACCCACAAATGAGCACAGGCGTCTAAACTCTAAGAGTCATCTGTAGGTCCGTCCTCTCCTCTGTCACACCTCCAATCAGTCACACAGCCCTGCAGTAACACCTCTACAAACTGGCTGCTTCCCTTTAGTAACTTCTTAAATGTCCTAGTCAAGGACACCACCATTTTTCACTGGACTCAATGCACCTGTCTTCAAGTTGCCTTCACAAGCTCTAGACTCCTCACGTTCTTCACTTCATCTCTTCCTCCCTTCCACTGCAACTCCTTTTTTAAATAATTATCTCCACTCAGCTCAAACTCTGTCCCTCCTTTCCATGTTGCTTATAGCTTCTCCTCATTTTGTCTTGTCTGAAACCACTGGTTTCAAATTACTTCCTTGGATATGGACTGGCTTTTCCAAATTGCAAAAGAAACCGAAAACAAAGTGAAGCATTCAGGATAATGCCGTTACTAAAGATTTTCTGTAAAAACACATTGGGGAAAAAGATAAATAAAATTGTTTAAGCATCTGAAAACTATCCTGAGAAATAGACTGACACTTTGTATTCAACAGCACTTCCCCTCTGCTTCCGACCCAGTTCTCGTGATGACCACTCACCCTTCAGACCTCAGTTTATCTGTCATTTCTTCAGACAAGGTTTGCCCTCCACTCCCTACTACTCATGATTTCAGTACCCAGAATGTGCATAGAACAATTACCACATTATCAATAATTCACAATTGGATAACAATTTTCTGTCCCTCATAACTAAAAGCTTGAAAGCCCTACCAAGCCTGGGAAAACTCTGTCTTCTCCACCATTAAATTATATGCCTTACACATATCAATACATTTGGAAAATAATAAATGAATGAAGTAATTAATTGATTGATTTGATGGCCTGGCAACAGCTCTGACAAGTTAGCAGTATCTCTGATAGCTTTCTTCTCCGAAGTTGGCCTGTGTTTTCCCTACTGTTGCATTGCTCATAAAGGTGATTCAGGCTCCTGAAACAGTTGACCAGCCAGGCCTCCTTCAGAAGAAGCACGCCTGTCAGGTAAGCAGCATAGGTCTGCATTTGTGTCCTAATCCCTGGCCCATCAGTTGGTACAGTTCAGTGACCTCTGCCACAAAAGCCCCAGCAGACGGCAGGAAGTTGACATCTCGAAGGAGTCCTCACAAGAGGCAACGAGTCAGGAAGGCACCTGGCCTTGATCCCTTAGAGTAGTTCTTAGGGTCTGCTGTGGTTTACAGTCACTTCTGGGGTGGGGGCCAGACCACATCCAAGAGCAGTTAAATCAGAGTCTCCGGGGTTGGACCCCGTATTTTCTTCCACTCTCTCAGGGATTCTACCCGCGATCTAGGACCAGTGCTGGGCATCACCTGGGAGAGTCCCACAGGGGCAGAACTACAGCCCCTCCCAGACCAACTGACTTGGAATTTGCTTATTAAAACAAAATCCCTCTGTGATTCCCATGCAGGTTGAGGTTGAGGAGCACTGCACTATAATGCTTGTTCAAAATATCCTTTCATAAAATGACCACACTTAGTACCACCGTTACTACCTTATATCTTGCCACTGTGTTTCTTTTCTTTGCCTTTTTTTCTCTCCTGCTATCTGTCCCTCTCCCCCACCCACACTCCAGCCATTCAGATGTGCTCCATTTCTGATGTGCTCACTCCTTTCACAGCAAACTGTTCTTTTAAAACATTATAAGATGTTTTAAACATTCAGAAATTTCAAAGGAAAAATACAACTAAAACCCTTGCATGCACTATTGATATGTTACCAGAATGATCTCTTACCATAATTGGGTCCTTTATTATTAAGAAAAATAACATGTTACAAATAATAAAACTAAATAATAAAAATAAAACTTTATCTGCATCAAGTTTTATTCCATACCATCCCTCCCTAAATATACTCACTATTCCAAAGTTGGTATGCTGTACATATTTTATCTTTTCAAACACTCTTTTTTTTCCATTTGAAATACCATGGTGAATAAAGCACATAAGAAAGCTTGTCTTCTCAGAGTTCATATTCTACTGTGTGGAGACACATAATAAGTAGAACAATAGGTAAGTTCCATTAGAAGGTGCTAGATGATATGAAGAAAAATAAAGCACCAAAGAGTGTGAGGAAGTTCTGAAGACAGTTGTTATTTTAAACACAGTGGTCAGAGAAGATCTGGCTGAAGAGATGAAATCTGAACAGACAAGAAAGAGATGAGAAAATGAGCCATGAGGTTGCTGAGGAAAAGTGTTACAGATGGAGGGAACAGCAAGAATAAATATCCTCCTCTGAGAGGGCTGGGCACGTACAAAGAATACCACAGTTACTTGGCTTGAGCAGATTAAAGGAACTGGAGGTTAATAATGGAGAGTAAGAACCCAATCAGATAGGGTCTTGTAGGCTATTGTGAACTCTTCGGGATTTTCTTTAAGAAAAATAGCCATGGGATATTCAAGCAGATATTTTAACAGGACATTTCTGGCTGCTGTGACAGACTTTGGATAAGGGTGGGAAAGCAAGATGGGGGTTGGTCCACAAAGATAAAAATCTGAGCAAGACATGATAGTTTCTGGAACCAGAAGGACAGCAGTGGAGGTGATAAGAAATGGTCTTATTTGGAGACATTTTGAATTTTGAGCTTAAAAGATTTCTCAATGGCATTGGGCATATGAGATATGAGGAAAGAGATGCGTCAAGGACAAGAAACTGGAAAGACTGAGCTATCATTAGTGGAAACAGATTAAATGCAAGAAAAACAATTGGAAAGGAAGAATGGAAATGGGGTGTTCAGAAATTCTGAGATGTCTTTTAGCCACCTAAGTACAGATATCAAGTAGGTATCACAGTATACAAATCTGGAGACCAAGAAAAAAAACACAGAGATGGCAGTGTAGAAGGCTGAAAGTCATAAGCATGGAGATTGTGTTTAAAGCCGAGAGGCTAAAGGAAGTCATGTGAGAAGTGACTATAGATAAGAAGAGAAACAAGTAAGCCCTATGTCCAAAGGCTGGGACTGTCAAGGGCCCAGAAAAGGACCCCGAGGAGTGGCAAGGGGCATACAAAAAAAAAAAAAAAAATACAGGAAAATGTGGTGTCCTGGAAGCTCAGGGAAGAAAGTATTTCAAAGAGAAGGAAGTGATCAACCATATCCAATGCCCTGAAGTAAGACAAGGGTTGAGAATTAACCATTAGATTTATTAATGGGGGAGACTGGGATGACCTTGACAAGAGTGGCTTTGAAGTGATAGGGATCAAAGACACAAGGCAATTAGTTTTGTAGAGGATTGGAAGAGAGAAAACAGAGACAATGAATATAGATAACTCTGGGAATTTATTACTATAAAGGGCAATAGAAAAAGGGGAAAGAGCTGGAGGAACCAGCAGAATCAAAAGAGCATTGTGGGTTTTTTTCATTTTTAATTTTTTAAATTATAAAAGTTGGAGGTGATTGTTTTTAATATGAAAGAGAATAGCACAATACAGAGATTCAAGAGACAGAGAGAGGAAGGCTTAAGTGATACCTATAGCAGGCGAGAGAGGAGGGACTTTAGTACACGGATGGAAGGACTAGTCTCAGACATGCACACAGATTCATCTAAAATAATAGGAATAAAGGTAGTAGATACATACACGAAATCCAATGGGTATTGAGTTTGCAGTATAATGACTTATACAGGTTGCTTCATTGATCATTAATAATTCATGGCACATTAGTGGCGAATGCCATCAAAATGTAAAGATGTTTATGTTCTGTGGGTGTTAATAACTATTACATTGATGAGATCGATATTATGTAAGCTGAAGTAACAAGCTTTTATCTGTGGATAGCCAAAGACAGCCAGGTAAATTTCTTAAAAGCATATGGCTTTTCTATAAACATAAATCATTTTTCCCAGTGTATCATATGAAAAGAAAAGGTATCTTGGAAGACGTTATAGGAAAGATGAAAGCAATCTGCCCCGATGATCAACTCAACTCACAGGCTTGTTCTTAAGACAAATCAATTTTAAGAAACAGATATGGCACTAGATAACCTTAAAACTATCTACTCCAACATACATCAGGAAAATCCATAAGTTCTCTGAGAGTTATGTGTATGCAAATTGAAGACCACAGTTTAAAAGAATGAGTGCTAATTGAAAATCTAAAAGCAAGATTCTTAATCTCGGCTCACTATAAATGATTTTTGACTGTGTAAATCTTTTCACCCACTGAATCTTAATTCTGTCTCTGCAGAATAAGGGAGCTGGGCAAAAGCCATATCTCCCAAAGGGTTTTCCAGTGCATATTCCATGAAGTGTTCATATTCTTGCATGTTCCCATTAAGTATGTGCATAGTCAGAGTACTTTGGTAAATACTATAAGCTGTGCTGTCTCTCTCTCTTTTTTTTTTTTTTTTGCATCCAGAATGTATTTTGAAAACTTCTATACTGATACCAAAGTCAGGCAAAGATACCACAAGAATATCACAAATATTCTGTACAAATATTGACATAAAAATCCCGAACAAAATACGAGCAAACAAAAGCAGTACATTAAAAGGGTTATACACCATGACCAAGTGGAATCCACTCCTGGAATTTCAGAATGGGTCAACAGACAAAAGTCAATCAATGTGATATGTCACCTTAATAGAATGAAGGAAAAAAGACCCAAATCATCTCAATTGATGCAAAAGAACTTGACAAAATTCCACACCTTTTCACAACAAAAACACTTAACGAACCAGAAATAGAAGGAAATCTACCATGACAAAGGCGATATATGAAAAACCCATGGCCAGGAACACACCCAGTGGTGAAAAACTAAAATCCTTTCCCCCAGAACAAGGAACACTGCCCACTTTTGCCACTTCCAGTTAACATTATGTTAGACTTTCTACGTGCTGTCTATGTGGGGAAAAAACAAAACACATTGGGAGAGTAGATTCACTGAAATTTCCTTAAGAAGAAAACCCAGTTTCACTTCATTTAGCCCATTAACTTCTAAACATTGGACCATAAAAACTTTTATTTTGTATTATAAAACACACTTCAAGAATCTTAGAACTATAGTCTGTGATTCTTTCTAGCTTATGATTCTATGATTAAACACAAATCATGCGGCTAGATTCAAGTGATAACTGCTGTCACCAATCTAATTACATTATTTATCTGTTCAATAAGATTTAAGCCTATTTTAAGAGAGTCGAAGTTGCTTTACAAATAACTAAAAAATGTACAAAATGACATTTTGCTTTAGGATTCTGGTTATATAATTTCTTTTCTATTTCTACAAAGTGCTTCTGCAGAACACCATATGCCTTCCTGTATATTTCATCATCATTAGATGGGAATGAGGACTATCCTTAGCTTTAATTTTAAAATTCAAATTTCCCTTAAATATCTCAAGCAGATCATGTAAAATCTGTCCGGATTAGTGTTTGTCTATTGTGTTGTGAAAATAGTTTCCTGGCTTCCAGACCAGACATCTTAGAATGAAGATACATCACTCTAATATTAGTCATAGCCCAGCACGTAGTAGGCACAATGACTGTAAAATGTTCCTGCCTGTCCCTATGTATCTCTAAAACAAGCCAGAGCTCCATCTTTAAAAACAATGGGAAGGATAAAAGGATAACTCATTGCTAGACTGACCCTTTAAGCTCCAACATTTTCGTATGATCCTTGAAAATCCAAATGTATTACATCCTTGAACTGCCTTTGTCTATGTTGGCAGTAATACTCTCAGAGTTCTTTTGGAGATTAGTTTAATGTGATCTTCCATTTCTGAAACCATGCAGGCCTATTTCAATCAACCTGTTCTTTTCCAGATGTTTTCTTTTCCACCACATCCTTTAACATGGCTTAAAAATTAATTCCTCTGCTGTTTAATGTATCAACCTTTTTTAGACCAGTTGTGTCACATACATGAGTTATGCTGTGAGTATTAGCTACAAAGCAATGTTTCTGTGTAATTTCACCGGGATGTCTTAGGGAAATGTGGAAGCACAGACAGTGGAGATGTAATTGTAGGGTTGAAACCGTTAAATTTGCTTACCTCATGAGTGCTCCATAGAGAGTTTTTGAAGCAATTTTCAACTCAGATAGAAGCATTTTCTAATACAGTTTATAATTTTCTTCAGGATAATGAGTTGCTAAAGAAAAGGCTTTTTAAAAAGCTATTAAGTCTCTTGTAATCATTTTTACCTGTTCTTCAGTGTTTTGTCCTATGACTCCCACACCTGTCGCCTCATGTAGATGTAACTGTCTTTAGAAGACTTAACTTAAGTAATCTCTACTTAACATGCTTATTTTTCTCCTGTAATTTTACTGCTAATTTTTGCCAGCCCTAGAGTGAGAAAATGTCTTTTTAATGGGTGGATACTCATTTCTTGATTTTTAACATAATTGGTCGATTATAACTATTAAGTTTAAAGGAAGGGGAGGAGTCCAGAAATTGGATAAACTTCTTCTATTTTATGAATTGAGTGGATAAAGTACAAAAAGAGAGAAGAAAGATTTCACTGAAATTCAGTCATTATAATTGTCTTCTCACGTGACATATTTCAACATTTTTACGGAGGCCCTAAAAAGTATTTTCTAAAAAGAGAAATTCTGTTGTCAAAAACAATATGAGAGGCTTCCTATGACTCAGCTAAAAATATAATCAGTAATAATATCAATCCATGGAAACTAGATCGTATTGATGACTGGCGATCTTGTTTATTTACCTATGCGTGCTCAGTTGCGTTCAACTCTCTTTGATCCGTGGACTGTAGTCCACCAGGTTCCTCTCTCCATGGTAATTTCCAAGCAAGAATATTGGAGAAAGTTGCCATTTCCTACTCCAGGGGATCTTCTCAACAAGGATTGAACCTGTGTCTCCTGAGTCTCCTGTATTGGCAGGCAGATTTTTTTACCACTGAGTCACCTGGGAAGCCTTGTTTATCTGTATGTTGTCATAGAAATAGTTCATATTTCTATGCTATCAAGAGGTGGTGTGCTGTTAAGATATGAGGTAAACTGAAGCTACTGCTTTACTAATTCCATATGAGAGCTGACCAGGGTTAAGAATAGTATCCTGAACCTCCGTGAAAATTTTTATATCAAACTTCTTTTTCCAGAAGTGATTATATGTATGCATATTTTTACAGTTATATTATTGTTCAGAAGAGCAATACTCTACACTATTTGTTAAACACCTATTATATGCCAGATATAGACAATAAAAAGAATTATTTCAGGATTAAATGGGAGTTTTTTGTTTTTTTTTCTTGAAGAAGATATAAACAAGGCACATTGACTTTGAAGAAGATGTTTTGGCAGTTGATATAAGGCAGCTGAGTATCTCTAATGGAACCAGAGTAAAAGGATAAGGGAGTAAACTCATTCATTTAACAATTCCCTACCATTTCCAGATAAATAACCCCTTGGAGTATCAAAGAAAATGCCTCAAATGTCCCTTCTTTTATTTTTGTAAATATTTATTGTACATTCCTCATAGCTTTTAAATTTTATTTTAAAATCCTGTAATGTTATCCATTGTATCCAGTTCTACTTCTGTATTTCAGACCCTCACTGCTGCTGCTGCTGCTGCTAAGTCACTTCAGTCCTGTCCGACTCTGTGTGACCCCATAGATGGCAGCCCACCAGGCTCCCCCATCCCTGGGATTCTCCAGGCAAGAACACTGGAGTGGGTTGCCATTTCCTTCTCCAACCAGACCCTCACATATCTCTGCAAATACCATCTCCTATTTTCCCTCTGGAAACTTAATTTGTTAATTCAGCTTAATACTGGATTCTTGGTTTAAAAGAATGAATGAGACATACACAGAAAGACAAATACTAGTTGAGTATATGAGTGTTAAAAATCCAACATGGCAGTACAGAATGCTTTGGAAACATAGTGTTAACTAATCTAGTTAACTAACCTAGTATGGTGGGGGGAGGGTGAGATGAGGGTAAGAAGAGAATAATTCAACTTAACAAGAAGAACTAATTCTAAAAAGAAACATTGAGTTCTTGCTCTGTGCCAGGCCCCATGCCTATGTATGCATATGTCTCCAATACAAGAGACTCAAGAGATGCAGGTTCGATCCCTGGGTTGGGAAGATCCCCTAGAAGAGGGCATGGCAACCCACTCCAGTATTCTTGCCTGGAGAATCCTATGGACAGAGGAGACTGGAGGGCTATGGTTCATGGGATGACAAAGAGTTGGACATGACTGACGTAACTAAGCACTGAGAACATATACATGCCTATATATATTTGCCTAATATATTAAAATATATAAGCACTTAGTATTTTAGGACTTAGCACTTAAAGTTAGCAGTTCATATTTTAACTATTATTTTAGATCAATCCATGTTGAAGTGGGGTTTCTTGAGAAAATTTCAAAGAAGTATTAACTCAAATAGATTCTTGAAGATGAAAATTTTTCACCCACAAGACAAGAAAGAGTGATTCCAAGGAAGGAACAACCAGTGAAAACTGAATGAAAGACAAAGGTTGTTGTAGATAAAGCGTTTAGAGAGAGGCAGGCTCTGAGAGAAGAAATTGGCAAGAGAGGAGGAGTCAGATATATGAAGGCGGGAGCTGAGGCAGACAAAGTACAAACAGAGGCTAACCATTTAACTTATAATTCAAGCTACCAAACACCTACATAAAGTCTGTGGTATTTTCCAGCCTTGACAAATATGCCTTCTAAATGCATGAGCTGTGTCTGTCTCTGCTGCCAGCAGAGGCAAAACCCATAAACCTTGACAACATTCATAGCAATACGATGTACCCACCTTTCTTTTTCATACAAAGAACAAGAGATGGAGAGAAATATTTCCCTGCAGCCTGAACAGGATTAAGTCAAGGGAATGATATCTACGGTTCCACTTCTGCTTTGTCACAGACAGATGTACCCATTTTCTTCTTCAATAAATTTAATAAATGTGACTTACTATGGAACGATCGGAGCTTTATGCAGTGGCTCAGCAGTAAAGAATCTGTCTGCAATGCAGGAGATGCAGGAGATGCGGGTTTGATCCCCAGGTTGGGAAGATCCCCTGGAGGAGGGCATGGCAACCCATTCCAGTATTCTGGCCTGGAGAATCCCATGGACAGAGGAGCCCGGTGGGGTCCATGGGGTCACAAAGAGTCAGACATGACAGAGCAACTGTGCACACACTCACCAGGAAAGATCAATAATTAATCAATAATGACTATTAAGAATTACCCAAAGCTTATACAAATAGCTCTCTTACTTATAAGTTCTGAATTGAAATATTATTAATTTCCCAAATAAACTGCTTTGATATAAGGTGATGCTGTATTTTCATTATGTCATCAACCTTCTGTCAGATAATGTGAAATTTTCCTCATTATTTTCCTGAAACAGTTCACATGCAATGAAAGTAGTTGATTCAAAAGATTTTAAGGAATTATTGGTCATAGATATTTAGCATATGATTATTACTAAGAGTATTTTTTTATATACAACTTAATTCAAGAAGAAAGAACTTCTCCAAAGATTTCTTCACCCTTGGACACATAGAATGTCTATTTCAGGAAATGTATGATTGTTTTAACAATATACAGCATTCTAGAGACTCTTGCCAAGTTATGACAGAAAACCATGATTGATGAATACAATACGGACTATGGAAAGAAGCCTAAACCTGGGATATAATATTCCAGAGTAATTAGGGCCAATTACTAAGATTCTGACCCCGTTGGAAGCATGGCCTATCTTCTAATGCTGGCTTTCATTATCAAGAGGCAGTACAGACTGAGTGGATCCTATAATAAAAGACCCAAGAGAACAGAGGACTCTGGTATTTCCTTAGTTTGCAGGAAACTTCAATGCGGAAGAAGAATGACATGTTGGTGATTCATGGATGAACTAGTCATAATCTATTAATGAGACATCTGGAAGGTGATTTCAAGTTGCACCTTAAACATAATCTTGCAAAACTTTGCAGCTAAATATGACTTTTTAAAAAGTTCCTCTGTTGATTCCACTATAAAGGATGTAATTCAATCCTGTCAAGGCTTTTTAAAGTGTTCCAAAGTATTTCATCATATTAAAATAGTTTTTCAAGATTGAGATTCATAAACATTTTACATTGCAACTGATTAAAAGAAAACAAATTCTCAAATTCTTGGTCTATTTTTAATTCTTGGGCATTAAATTGCAGAATAATATCCGACCAGGAAACTCCATGGGTATTTAGAATTTATGGTGGTCTGTGATTATTGCTGAAATAAAGATTAATGACCAATATGAGAAAACCATTACATCTGACAAACTGACCATCAGCCCTACAAATAGCATATCCTTTATAGGATTTTTCAAAACTGTTTTTGACTTTATAACAGATAAGAGTTCCAAGATGCCATAAAAATGTTTTCTTAATCTGCTCTCTTATTCTCGTCAACATACCTTTGAAGCCAATGCACATATCTAATGACTATGTATGAATTCTTGTGCTTGGCTGGTATCCCAATGTACCTTTAAAGAAATCAATAAACTTAAAAATTGCAAAAATGGTTAATGTTTAATATGTCTCTAGAGTGGGTGGCATTTTATTCATCATGAAGTATGAAAACACTTGACTCTAAATTGCTTAATTGCTATCCATAACAGTATAATAATGCTGAAGTTTTACTAACCTTGTAGATAAACAAAAGATAGAAGGCAAATACAAAGTTTTTTCCAAATACAATATCATTTATGTTAGCATTGATGGTTTAGCCAGATGTAGAATTTTAATCCCCAGATTTCAAATGCAACTTGTTGTCATCATTAGTATCATCATCTGGCTAAATGCTCTGTATATAGGGTAGGAAACTAGAACTGACAAAGTAAATTAAACACAGTTCAACATCGCCACAGAATCGGTTTACAATAGACTGAGATTTTAGGAGCAGAGAATGAGAAGGGTAAATCTTGTCCATATGATGCTCCATGATCCAATCCTGGGAATGCAGAGAGCCACGCTGGGCTCCACTTTTGGCCAGTAAAGACAGGGCCAATCCTAGAAGGCAAAAGTGAACTTAGAGAAAACCATAAGCTTTCCTCCAAGACATTCATGAAGTTGAAGTTTTCCCAGTTCTTTCCTTCTCTTTATAGACACTTCCCTATTACCTTTATTTTTTTTTTTAAATTGTTTATTTTTGGCTGTGCTGGGTCTTCGTTACTGCATGGATTTATTTCTCTGTTGCAGCAAGCAGGGGCTTCTCTCTAGTTGCAGTGCACTGGTCTGTCATTGCAGAGGCTTCTCTTGTTATGGAGCATGGGCTCCAGGGATTGTGGGCTTCAGTAGTTGTGGCTTCTGGGCTCTGGAGCACAGACTCAATAGTTGTGGTGCACAGGCTTACTTGCTCCATGACATGTGGACTCTTTCCCAATCAGGGATTAGACCCATGTCTCCTGCATTGGCAGGTGGACTCTTTACCACTGAGCCCTCAGGGAAGCCCCTTATTACTTTTCAATCACATGTTCTGCTCTCACTTACATAGGATGTCCTGAATGTTTTGGTCATTTAATAAATGAGTATTTAATCAAGTATTTGTTCTTCTGATAACTACTTCTTCAAACATTCTGTTTCTAAATGTTATGGTTTAAATTTAGTTACCTTTGTATCTATCCATAATTAATTCTTTTAAGTGCTATTAAATATCTACTGTGAGCCATGCACTGTGTCCTGGCACTGAGGATACTGGAAGGAAACAAAACAGAAATATTCAATTCTGGCCCCTATAAACAGGGCTGCAATACTGCACAGTTCTGGAGGGGGGAGTACTAACTGGAAGTTTATGTGAAGAGCATCCTCAGGTTGGCAGTGTATGGACTGTGTGACCCTTACCCTGAGTGGTGGTGACTGCTCCAGAATATATCAAACTCCTCATTTAAGCAGCATAACTGAACAAAGAGATGTTGAAGTCTATTTCCAAGTGAATTTCCCAAGAGAAAGAAAGCTTACTCCAAAAAGTGCCAAAATATTTTTAACTATTTTAACGGACAGCTTTTTAAAATGGATTATACACTGCTATGCCTTGTTGAGCAGAATATACTGATCAGACTTAACTTATTCTTAATGGCTCCATTTCATCATCTTGAACATAGGCTATTAGACTGTGCTAAAATTCTGTGATTATACTCAGGAGCATGAATCATGCACAATAGTATGCAATCACTGAGCAGCCCCAGCTGCTACACTTTTCAGTTCTTTTGTCTGCTTTTTGTAATCTTTTGCTTCATCCTGTCTCACTCAGATCCTCCCATCTCTGCACCTATGGCTGAGTTTCACTTCCTCATGCTAAATTACGTTGTTTAACCCACGATGCAAAGATTAGACACATAGCAAAACTTGCTCCAAACAATTATATCACATTGTCTCCTCTATATGTAAAGGTTATATATGTTATATTAGAGCATGAGGAAAAACATAAAAAGGAAAATCACTGACAAAATTTAATTCAGTTTGGTGGCTCTGAGATCTTTGCTTGGCCTCTAGTTTGCAGGTTGTTGGGTTCGTCATTTAAGTGACCAATATATTAGAGCTTCCCTGGTCGCGCAGACTGTCAAGAATCCCCCTGGAGTGCAGGAGTCTAGGTTTGATCCCTGGGTCAGGAAGATCCCCTGCAGAAGGAAATGACAAACCTCTCCAGTATTCTTGTCTGGGAAATCCCATTGACAGAGAAGCTGACCAATAGATTAAGGTAGTTTTTATTTGCCTATATGTGTGTGCTTGTGAGTATGTGTTAGTGAACATGTTGAGGCAGGCAATGTGCTTGTGTATGTGACAGAAAGAGAGAATGACAGAGAGGAGAGATCAGTTGACTTATTTGTGTGCATATATACAATTCATGTACATATCTGTTATACATGGAATGAAAATGATAAAAAATAATGAATAGTAAAATTGTCATCTTTGTCTTTCCATATTTGTTTGATGGGTGCATAGGCTATTTGGTCTAAATTATCTATTTCTGAATTTAAGGAAATTTACAACACAAAAAAACCTGCATGATTCTGCAAAAAGGCACTACTTCAGGAAAGCCTGAAAAGTTATACTTTCTCTAAGTCTAACACTTCAAAAATTTCTCTCCTAGTTTGCATTCCTTCTTTTAATTGACTATATTTAAAAGTAAATATTTGCTAAGTGAAAATCACATACAAGGCACAGAATCATTAAAACAAGCAATAGCTTCTTCCTCTTCAATTTAACACATCATTGCCAAGTAGAGTTTGTTCACATGCAAAGCTAGTTTATGATTATAAAATCAATGTAATTTATGATATGAAAAAGAAAAAAATCCTATCATAATTAAAGTATAATAATGACAAGTATATGTTTGTTAAATAAACATTTGACAAATTTCTTTTGACATTAATTACAGTGTATAATAAGAACATGTTTGTTAAGTAGACATTGACAAGTTTATAATTGACTTTTTACAAATATGTATTAAATAAAACTGCATTTATTAGTAGACAACATAATTATCTAAGTAGATAACTTTAAGAAATCCATAGAAAAGCTATTAGATCTAATAAGTTATGTAATCATATCACAAATCACAGTTCAATATACAAAAATTATGTTATTATTCTTTCAGTTTAGTTCAGTCGATCAGTCGTGTACGACTCTTTGCAACCCCATGGACTGCAGCTCGCCAGGCTTCCCTGTCCATCAACAACTCCTGAAATTTGCTCAAACTCATGTCCATCGAGTCACTGATGCCATCCAACCATCTCATCCTCTGTCATCCCCTTCTCCTCCTGCCTTCAATCTTTCCCAGCTTCAGGGTCTTTTCCAATGAGTCAGTTCCTCGCATCAGGTGGCCAAAGTATTGGAGTTCAGTAACCAACAATTAAAACTATTAAGAATAACATCAAAAATAGAAAATATTTCTGAGTAAATTTAACCAAAAAATGCAAAACTTGAAAACTATTAACTGAAAACTGAAAACTATAAAACCTTGTTGAATGTTTAAAAGACCTAAATAAATCTAGAGATATCTCCTGTTTACTGATCTGGAAATCAGTAGTGTTAAAAGGTGTATTTTCCTCAAATTGATCTACAGATTCAACTCAATCTCAATCAAGATTTCAGAAGACTTTCTTTTGGAGAAATTAATAAACTGTTTCTTAAAATTATATGAAAATTCAAAGCACCTAAAATAACCAAACTAAGTAAAAAAAAATAAAAACTTCATATAAGTTTACAGTAGTCAAGAGAGTATCACATTATCAAAAGATAGACTTATGACCACTAGAACAGAAGAAAGACTTCAGAAAGACATCCACACATACATAGGTAATTTAATAGGTACTTTAATATCAACTAAAGTACAAAGTCAATTCAGTAGTTAAAATATTGTCTTTTCAACAAAGGTTACAAAAAAACATGTATATCCATATGCAATATACTTGGGGCTTCTCAGGTGGCACCAGAGGTAAAGAATCCACCTGCCAATGCAAAAAACACAAGAGACATGGGTTCAACCGCTAGGTCAGGAAGATCCCCTGGAGGAGGGCATGGCAACCTACTTAAATATTCTTGCCTGGAAAATCCCATGGACAAAGGAACCTGGCGAGCTGAAGTCCATTGGGTCAAGAAGAGTCAGACACAGCTGAAGTGACTTAGCACACACACACACAAGAGATATATGTATACATGTATACACACATGTATACATGTATACACACATGTATACACACATGCATATACATATATATGTATAAACATGTACACATACATATATATATGCACACTATATATATATATGTATATATATCTTGGTTCTCACTTCATACCATATACAATTATCTCTACATAGATCACTTACCCAAATATAAAAGCTATAAAAAAATAAATATAAAAACTGAAAAAAAATATAAAAGCTAAAACTATAAGCCATCTTAGACAAAACATAGGGGGAAATGTTTGTGATATTAAGCTATGTAAATGTTTATTAAATAAGACAGAAAAATCTCAAACCACAGAGCAATGAAAAAACGAACTTCATCATGATTAAAAACATTTTCCCACCAAAAGACACTCTTAATAAAATGAAAGTCACAGACTGGGAGAAAATATTAGTAAAATGTGTAGTGACAAAGGACTTATATTCAGAATTTATTAGAGATCTTACAACTCACTAATTAGAAAACAAAACCCAAGTGAAAAATTAGCCAAAGATTTAAATGACACCTCACCAAAGGCAATGCATAAATGTCAAATAAGTACATGAAAAAATATTCAATATTATTATGAAAATTAAAATAATATCATGATTAGATACCACTACACACCCACTAGAATGGCTAAAATTTAAAAATTTGACCATACCAAGTATATTCAAGCTATAAAGCAACTGGACCTCCCAGAAGTTCCTGGATATCAAAAAAGTTCATCTAGGGAAACATGCTCAATATTTTGTAATAACTTATAAAGGAAAGGAATCTGAAAAATATATATGTATAAAAGAATATGCATATAAAATGGAATCATTTTGCTATATGCTTTAAGTTAACACAACATTGTAGATCCATTTTTTTAGAAGTTCAGCTACACTAGAGAACAGTTTAGCAGCTTTTTCTATAACTAGATATACATTTAGCACATGACCCAAGAATTACATTCTTAGGTACTTACCGAAGAGAAAGAAAAACATGTCTCAACCCAAAGCATTGCCCTTGACTATTTGTATCAACTTTATCTGCTATAACCCCAAACAGGAAATAATCCACTTGTCCATAAACTTGTGAATAAGCACATAATGGTACATCCATGTGGCTTTCCTGGTGGCTCAGTCAGTAAAGAGTCCACCTGCAATATGGGAGACCTGGGTTTGGTCCCTGGGTCGGGAAGATCCCCTGGTACATCCATACAGTGGAATCCCACTCAGAAAAAAAGGGTTGAATTACTGCCACACACAATGGTCTGGATGAATATCAAAACCATTATCCCGAATGAAAAAAGTCAGATCCAAAAGAAAATATAACGCATGATTTCACTTGTATGAAATTCTAGAAAAAGAAAAAACTATAGTGTTAGAAAGATCAATGGTTGCCAACGCCAAGGGTTAAGAGAAAGGAATTGTTGCAAAGGATACAGGGAAATTTCTGGTGTGAATGTGATGCTCCATAGTGTAGTTTTGGTGGTGATTACAAGACTCTGTATATTTATCAAAACTCATCAAGTTGTAAACTTGAAATTGGTGACTTTACTGTGTGTAAATTATAATTCAATGAAGACAGTAATAATAATAAAGAATTACTCTATTAAATTGTTTATTTGATAGCATAGTAATTTGAAGTATGTTCCATGTCTCTCAAAGAGAATTCTAAACAGTTAAGATCCTGCATTTATTGTATAAAAACAAATAACATAGATTTGCTAACTCCTGAGAGGATAGTCTCAACCCTTTCTGGCCCTGCTTTTCTTCTATAGTCAGGGTCTGTTCTGACATTTAGAACCGTGTTTATAGATGGCTATTTGAACAAATCCCCAGATGAGTGATGTCCTGAGGCTTCATTAACAAACTGAGGTTTCTTATCTTGTTTTAACAACCTCATTACCAACTTCAGGAATAATTAATATTAAGCCTAGCAAACATTTTTGTGATAACATAAGTTAATTGAGTCAAATGCATACTTTTTGAACAATACTTAAGGAGAAAATGTGTGATATAGCCAAAGCCAGAATTTGTCCAGACACGATTTTGTAGGGGAAAGTATTTATTTGGTGTACCCAGTTCAAGAATTGGAATATTGAGTGGAATTTTCTGTCAAGTACCAGCCTTCAATCACCTCACTTTAATCATATCTGGAAAGACTCATTAAACCTGGGATTTCATAAAGACCACAAAAATCATTCACGAAGTAAGGACATTTTACTGTGGAGTGGAGTATATGAATGGTTGATTTAAGTTTAGACCTATTTTTAATCATAGAAATACTTTAAGGGAGTAGAGAAATGCTTATCTGGAGTGACAGAACTGACCATAGTGGAATTTTGACTGGGTCTTCTCCAGCTCTTGCTGTTTCTGAACTGCCTATTTGTTCACTTATTTTTGATGTCTGTGTTTCTCAATATCCCATATCTACCGTTATATTTCCATTATACCTTCCTTTTATCAGGACTGATATACTGAGGTCAGCATGCCCTCAGAATCTATGTGATTATCAAAAATTCAAAGTCCCCTGTGACTAAATTTATAAAGCTCTATTCATACTTCTCTGTGAACCAGGTTTTCTCTCAAGCTTTTCAAAAAAAATATACCTGTGGCTAGTGTTAATCTTCCCTCTCTTCATTGCTGCATTGGAGAAGATTTTCAAGTTTATCCCAGGTTTGGTCAAGAAAACTAAAGCAGTCATTTAAATCACCACTACTCAAAATATTTTTTTTCTTTCTCATCACTCCATCCTACCCCACTACTTAGAAATCATTCACTCTACAGATTCTTTCAATGTTCAGTATAGAACACCTCCCCCTCTCCCCCCCCTTCCCCTCTCCTTACAACTCTCCAATGCCTCATCTCCAAGAACAGAAGCAAAGAATAAAAGCTATTAACTTGCTGACCTGTAGAGGATTTGATATTTAACCTGAAAGACATTTCCTGGGCACCCACTCTGCTAAGGGCAGAAGGCATCCAGCCACAAGGGGTAAATTGGAGGGAGGTCAGTAAACATGCAGGAAGTAGCTCTCAGCTTCCTAATCTCATCTGAGCTTTTACCAAGATACAATTAGTAGATCTAGCAAACAAAAGCATAATTAAATGTCACCAATACTTTATATAAATAATGACTATGATCTAATGTGACAGTAGGATGTGAAATTATTCAAAAGAATAATATTTTAAAAGATTTAAGAGTAAAGACTTATCTATGAAAAACAGAAGAATATAAATGACTAAATAGAAAAGAAATGACAGGTGTTTAAATGGCCATGTATTTTCAGAGTGAGAGAAAAATGTGAAAATAGGAAAACTTTATGAAATGAAATTATTGCTTGTGGGCAAAGGAAAAAAAATGTCAGTAATGTTGCTATCCACTTAGCTGGGGGGCAGGGAAGGGACTATTTTGTCAACCAGTACTTTATGAAAACAGAATGAGGGGATAATAAGTGAGGAGTTGATGTTGAAACCTGCCTCCACCACTTATCACTTGAATGACTGTGGACAAGATACAGAGTGACACTAAGCTTCTGATTCTCCATCTGTAAAATGGGGACATTCATCTCACCCTGGTTCAATGTGCCAGAGAAGAACCAATAGAAGCAATGACAACATGTCACACCCATGGAAACACCACGCGTGGAAGCATTAGAGTCAGTTCCTCATTTGAACAGCCAAGTGAAAGTCGCTCAGTCGTGTCTGACTCTTTGCTACCCCATGGTCTATATAGTATATGGAATTCTCCAGGCTAGAATATGGGAGTGGGTAGCCTTTCCCTTCTCCAGGGGATCTTCCCAACCCAGGGATTGAACCCAGGTCTCCCTCATTGCAGGCAGATTCTTTACCAGCTGAGCCACAAGAGAAGCCCAAGTACACACTCAAAACATCTCTGAAGCAAAAGGGCCACACAGCATGAGAATAAATGTAACCCGGCATTGTGTCCTGTTGAATTTTTCATCCTTACCAAGGCACACAGCTGCCCTTGACACCATCTGCCACCTGCAGAGTAGGGTGTCACCAGATCAGGAAACTCTAATTCTGGATATTCTGCTATACTTTCATACTTAGTACCTACATCATCATTCCGGAAGGGCCTGTCCAACATAAATATATTCCCATTTTCAAGAATGTTTACAAACTGGTTTCTCTGGGTTCTGGATTCACATTCAACCTCACAAGTCCCCTTCCTCAGTTGGAGGGAAAAGGTGGTATCCACGCTCAGGAGACCCTAGTAATGATCTCTGCTCCCACTTGCCAGCATTTGAGACTGTATTTAATAATACTGTATTGCGTATTTGAAAATTGTTGACTAAGTAAATCTTGAAAGTTCTTATCACACAAAAAAATTGTTTTAATTATGTGTGGTGACAGATATTAACTAAACTTGTGGTGATCATTTCGCAATTTATACAAATATGAAATCATTCTGTTGTGCAACAGAAACTAATATAAGGTTATGTGTCAATTATGTCAAACTGATTTTTTTTAAAAAAAAGCCTATTTCCCTGCAGAACTTTGGAGGGTTTTGTGAAATTAAATGATATAATCCTACAAAGTCTTAGGCACATAGTGAGTGCTCAATTATTTAATAATTATTTAAATTATTTCAAAAATAATATTAATTATTTTTCTTATACTTCATGGATATACTCACATATACTTTAAATGTGGTCACTGATGTCAAATGCCTAGTTTAGAGCCTAGGACATACTAAGCTTTCAAGAGTTGGCCATTACTGCTATTACGGTTAGTAGCAGTGATAGTTGCTCAGTCGTGTCTGACTCTTTGCGACCCCATGGACTGCAGCCTGCCAGGCTCCTCTGTCCACGGACTTCTCCAGGCAAGAATAGTAGGGTGGGTTGCCACTGCCTTCTCCAGGGAATCTTCCTGAGCCCAGGTGTCCTTCATTGCAGTCAGATTCTTTACCATCTGAGATACAGGGAAGCCCTGTACTGTTAGAAGCAATTAATTCTTCTTGCTGTTGTTGTCATTATTGTCATTATTATCCATAGTTGCTCTCACTCTACACTAGTGTTGTGCCTAAACAGGTCAAAATCTCATAGCTTGTGTCTACTTTTTTAACTGAAACCTTGGCTCATGACGTTTCATAGCTTGAACAGCTTGCATTATTTCTGATAAAGAAATAGCGTGGGATCTTGCACTTTGCAGACATTATCCATGGTGTGTTATGCTCCAAATGACAAAAGAGCAATCAGTGAGATTCACCGTTGCCATTCACACTGTTGGACAACAATATGTGTTAGAATGATTAAGCCTAGATAACATTAAACAGACCAAATGGTCACGATTTTTTGTGGAGGGTATAAGAAACAGAACCAGAACACAACTACAAAAAGTGATTCTTGCTGTGTTAATGGAAAAACAGAACCTTCATCATCCTTGATTATGTTTTCTTGATCCAAAAACAAGTAAGATCTTTCTAGCCTGTGTTTGTGCTCATATATAGCAGACTAGTGTGTTTTTACTTACTGTTCAGGTTTTTAACTAAATGTATGATGTGCTTAAAGGAGAAACATCAAGATTCAGAAACATACCACCTTATCAATTGCATCACTCTTATCTTTTATAAATCTTATAGAAGTATAGTGGCTGTTCCACAAAAAGATATTAATAATTTTGGAACTTTAACATAAAATTCCCTTACATCTTATAACACATAATAATAACATGCTTTCCAAAAATATGGTAATTTTGGAACAGATTCCTGGATGCACTGAGACATTTTTGAAATGCAGATGGTCTAATACTTCATAGTTACAAAGAAGCAAAGAGAACATGATTGAAAATTCTGTAAATATATGGCTATGTCATCATGTCATACGGATATATAATATCTCTTCTCTCAAATTCACTACTGGCTTACAGCTAGAGGTCCCTGAGCAAGGCTGGCCCATGATTTTGAAATCAAGAGGTACTTGGGACAGTGGATGGAGACTGTGACTATGGATAATGTAACTTGGGTTTGTCCTGCCCTGAAGCTCACTAACCACCTGCCGGGGAGTAAGGCAGTTAAACCATCTGAGCATTTGTAAAACAGAGCTAGGTGTAATTTCCTTGCTGCTTCATATAGTTAAAGTTCCAATTAAGTTTTGAATATAGAGAAACTTGTTCCTTAGGACTTTTGTTCCTCCTTCATTGGACCACTCTTAAAAATACGCACATCTCTTACCTATCACTCTAAATAATATTAAATCAAAGCTTTGAACTCTGTAATTCCCTGTGATTATAACCTGTAATCTTTAGAAATCCTCTCTGTCTGTCCAACTTCACCTTGTCACCTCCCAGGATGAAAACTCTTAACTTCCTTTGCCTTTCTATGGAATCAGGTCAGCCTCCTCTCTGTGTTTTGTATGAAGCGGGTATCATTACAAGTTATATATGCTCACTTGCTTAATATCTGTGTTCTCCTTCAGCATCTAAACTTCAAAAGGAGGAAGGGGCTTTGTCTCATTCTTAATCTATGACCAAAACCTTGGTCAGTGCCTAGCACATAATGAATGTTCAATAACTATATGTTGAGTAATTGATTAAATGATTATGAAGAGATAAAGCATCTCTTATAACTTATCAAAAGGTGAAAAAAAATAAAATTAAATTTAAAAAAAAAAAAAAAAGGTGAATGAGAGTCCAAAAGGGCTAGATCAGTTATGGGAATATGGGCCAGGGTTGCACGGGGCAGATGTAATGTTCAGTGTAAAGTCATTTAGATTTTCCTCCATTACAATTACCAAAGACGCAGAAAGGGATGCAACAGCAAACTATTGTAATAAAAACTAAACTCTCTAAGGAAGACCAAGACAACACAATAATGGTAGCACTGGTCTTAGAGTTTTCAAAGTCAAGAGAGAGAAGACAATGGAATGAGATGCCAATGTCTGGCTCTGGTTGACACAATGATGGATAAACATCCACATGAGCATATTCTTTGCCTGGTTAGCAGGGTTCAGTTCAGTTCAGTCACTCAGTCATGTCTGACTCTTTGCAAGCCCATGAACTGCAGCACACCAGGCTTCCTTGTCCATCACCAACTCCCAGAGCTTACTCAAACTCATGTCCTTCGAGTCGGTGATGCCATCTAACCATCTCATCCTCTGTCATCCCCTTCTCCTCCTGCCTTCAATCTTTGCCAGCATCAGGGTCTTTTTCAATGAGTCAGTCCTTCACATCAGTGGCCAAAGTACTGGAGTTTCAGCTTCAGCATCAGTCCTTCCAATGAATATTCAGGATTGATTGATTTCCTTTAGGATGGACTGGTTGGATCTCCTTGCAGTCCAAGGGACTCTCAAGAGTCTTCTTCAATATCACAGTTCAAAGGTATCAGTTCTTCAGCACTCAACTTTCTTTATGGTCCAATTCTCACATCCATACATGACTACTGGAAAAACCATGGCTTTGACTAGACGGACCTTTGTTGGCAAAGTAGTCTCTGGTTTTTAATATGCTGTCTAGGTTGGTCATAACTCTCCTACCAAGAAGCAAGCACCTTTCATTTCCTGGCTGCAGTCACCAACGGAGCCCAGGAAAATAAAGTCTGTCACTGTTTCCATTGTTTCCCCATCTATTTGCCAAGAAGTGATGGAACCAAAGGCCATGATTTTGGTTTTCTGACTGTTGAGTTTTAAGCCAACTTCTTCACTCTCCTCCTTCACTTTCATCAAGAGGCTCTTTAGTTCTTCTTCACTTTCTGCCATAAGGGTGGTGTCATCTGCATATCTGAGGTTATTGATATTTCTCCCGGCAATCTTGATTCCAGCTTGTGTTTCATTCAGCCTGGCATTTTGCATGATGTAGTCTGCATATAAGTTAAATAAGCAGGGTGACAACATACAGCCTTGACCTACTCCTTTCCTGATTTGGAACCAGTCTGTTTTTCCATGTCCAGTTCTAACTGTTGCTTCTTGACCAGCATACAGATTTCTCAGGAGGCAGGTCAGGTGGTCTGGTATTCACATCTCTTTAAGAATTTTCCACAGTTTGTTGTGATCCACACAGTCAAAGGCTTTGGCATCGTCAATAAAGCAGACATAGATGTCTTTCTGGAACTCTCTTGCTTTTTTGATGATCCAACGGATGTTGGCAACTTGATCTCTGGTTAGTAGGGTTGGTGGTGTCTTTTCTGGAGTTCAGGACTTCCCTGGTGGGTCAGAAGGTAAATAATACACCCTCAATGCAGGAGACCCAGGTTCAATCCCTGGGTTGGTAAGATGCCCTGGAGAAGGAAATGGCAACCCACTCCAGTATTCTTGCCTAGAGAATTCCATGGACAGAGCAGCCTGGAAAGCTGTCCGTGGGGTCACAAAGAGTCAGACATGACTGAGCAACTAAAACACACTTTTCTGGAGATCAGTATCTTAACTTCCATGTAGGACCTCCAGGGCAACTGGAGAATAAAAGGAGGAAAATGGTGCCTACCATACAGGCACTGAAAGTTTACCGAACACATATGCTACCTTCTGGGGACTTTAAAACAATGCGCAGTATAGTCCCCTAAATTATTATAATCTGCAAAACCCAAGTTAAAATGTGTTGACCTGTCTAGTGATTTGCAATTGGTAAAGTGTGTGTGTGTGTGTAAGAGTTAAATACAATATTAACAAAAGATATAGTCCTTATTGTTAATGAAGTTAGAGCAGGCACAAACATGTAAGGTCTCCACACCCTCGTTGTGTATGTGCCAAAAGTGGTGAAAAGATACAGTCAGCCGGGCTGATTAAACAAAGTTTTTTGGAGAAATAGGAAAGATACTTGGGAATTGCTAGCATAAATGGGAAAGAATCAATTGAATGAGACCCAAAAACTTGGAAGGAATTTGAAGGCAATAGTCAAAAGAATGACATGAAGAAAGGAGGTCATAAGTAATAACTATATGAACACAGCATATAAAATATTTGTGATGGAGCAGATTTTAAGTAACTTCTATGGAAATACATGGTTTTGATTTTTGGTCCTTACCACACAATGTTCGTTTCTTAAGTGCAAAGAAATTCAACTTTTTCATCCATAAAAAGTTAGCTGATATTGTCTACTTTTCATGGCTACATGAAAGATTTTAAGAGTTACTGTAAATGAAAGTTACAGCATGATATATGGGAGTTGTAATTAATATTTAGTCCTTTGTGCTCTCTTTACAAATGAGGAAACTGAGATCTAAAGAAATTATTTACCTTAAACTGCAGATATTTGCTGACTAAGAATCATGATATCTCAGCTCTTGTACCTGTACTATTTCTGCAAGATTTCAAAAGTGTTTGTCCTTCCCCTATTGAAGTATTAGGGCTTCCCTGGTGGCTCAGTGGGAAAGAATCCACCTGCCAATGCAGGAGACACAGGTTTGATCCTTGGGTTGGAGAAGGGAATGGCTACACTCCAGTATTCCTGCCTGGGAAATCCCACGGACAAAGGAGTCTGGCAGGCTGCGGTCCATGGGGTCAAAAATGAGTCGGACACAACTTAGTGACTCAACAAGAATGGAAAACTTATGTATTACTAAAAACTAAGAGAACACAGAAATATCTCACCAAGATTTATTACTCAAAGATAATCACTTTTATATTGTGCTGATTTTTTTTTTTAACATTCCTCTCTATGGGAAGGATTTTTGCAAGTTTTTGTTTTTACTTCATGGTGGTTTTATTGCTTCTAGCTTAATTAATTAGTATTCTAATTTAAGCATTATTAATGGCACACAGCATTTCAACTGATGCATACTCCAAGTTTATCAGCATTTACTCACATTTATTCAACAGGCTATTTCCAAATTTTCACATGGAATTTTGCCGTTGGCTTCCCTGATGGCTCAGTGGGTAAGGAATCTGCCTGCAATACAGGAGACACAAGAGGGTGGGTTTGAACCCTGGATTGTGAAGATCCTGTGGAGAAGGAAATGGCAACCCACTCCAGTATTCTTGCCTGGAAAATCCCATGGACAGGGGATCTACAGTGGTGGGCTATAGTGCATGGGATCCCAAAGAGCCGAATACAACTGAGCGACTAAGGGACAAAAACAACTTGGGACCTAATTTTTAAATAATTGGCATTTAAAACACTTATCCTTTCTATTCATCTTATGCCTTTCAATGTACACAACTGGAGGATTTCAGGCCAGTATTGAGAGGAACTTGGGAAAGGGACAAGCACAGTAGCTTAGAAATGGAAGGATAGATGTCAACCGGGTGAGAAAGGGCGGTAAGCAGTGTAGCACACCCACATGGAAAGGCAGGAGTCAAGAGTTTGTACTCGGAAGTTCAACACTTTCCAATGTGAGAAGTTTGACAAGTTAGTTAAACACCTCAGCCTCAGTTACCTTATCTATACAAGGAGCATATTAATAGATCCTAGCTCCTAGGATTGTTGTCAGGTTTAAGTAGCAGACCAGTACAGCCCTCAGAAGATGGTCTGACAATTAGTGAACACTCAATGCATATCTGTTATGATTCCCAAAGCTTTAGTAATGAAAAACAGAGTCAGGAATGAAGAGTTCCAAGTGGAGACAGGATTGAATGATGGCTTCCTCCTTTTACGAAAAGTTGAAGTGTATATAAGTAGAGAAAGAAAGAAACAGATGGACAGGGCTGCTGAGAGATAAGTCATCCTTAAAATAACCCTTAGGTAGTGGGGAGAATCAAGTTTAGAAAAGCCTCGTCCCGTTCATTTTCTTAGTCCCATTCCACCCCAATAGGCAGTTCAGTGCCTATTGCCTCCTGGGAAGAGACGTGTTAGCAGAAAGAAAGGAAAGTCTCTTCAGGCTTCTCAAAGAAGCCCCAAATCTCTTTAGTTTATCTTGCCTCTTTTAGCTCTAATCAGGCCTTAATGAATTCAGAGCACAAACGAAATATGTCTGAGAAAACACCATAGAATACAGTTAGGGTTTTACGCTGAGACTGAAAGAACTTTCCTTGGGCTGGGAGGAGGGAGCCTTGTCACTAACTGGCTAAGTGACTAGAACAGTCACCTAACCTAATTGAAATTCTATAACTGGATCTATTTTTTAAAGGAGCAGAAATATATGGTGTTTTCCCCTTTGTAATATATAAGTCTTTTTTTAAAATAGGGGTGCAAAATGTTTTAATTCCTCTTACAGACAGCAGAGCTGAGAATGGTGCATGTGCTCAATGTCTATAGCACCAACATTTACTTAGAAGGAATAATAAAATTCACCCTCATCTTAATTTACTTTCCCCCAGGCATTTTAGCAAGACAGAAAGGATAAGTCATAAAATTCCATTATCACATCATCATCATTATTACTACTACTATTACTTTAGACATTCAGTTTCTAGTATTGAGTTTAAATGAAGCTTCCAAACTTGACCATGCTATATTATTTCAGGCTGCTGTAAAAAAATATGATAGACTGGATGGTTTAAAAATGGACATTTATTTCTTATAGTTCCTGAGGCTGAGAAATCCAAGATTAAGGTGCTGGACAGTTTGGTTTCTGATCAGGTCCCTCTTCTTTATTGGGTGTGCAAATGACCTCCTGTGTGTCCTGGGTCCTCACATGCCAGAGAGTGACTCTCTCTCTCTTCTTACAAGGTTTCTAATCCCATCATTATCCCGCAAAGGGTTCCACCTTCATGGTTTCATCTAAATCTAATTATCTCCAAATATGACCAAATTGCAGACTTAGGGCTTCCAAACATGTATTTGCAGTGTGTGTGTTGGGGGCGGGGGTGCATAGTGCAATCCATAGCAAATACTAAAATACTGACATATATTTTTAAAAAAAAACAAGCAAATTGAATCCAATATTCAATTCTGTAATAGCTTGGATCTGAAACTAGATTTTGTTGGTATTTGAAAATCTTGATAGAACACACTCTTCCTTTCCTTATTAAAATATGAGTACTAACGTAAAATTGGAACAATATGTCATCTGATTTACTATATTTTGGGTCAAGTGGTGAAAGAACTATTCAGACAACCTGCCAGATTCTGTTAGGTTACACCCAGAGCTTCACGGTTTAAGACAAACCCAGGCTAAAGTTTTGACTCATAGGCATGTGGTCTGGCTCAAGAATATGCTACATGTCTCTGGAAATACACACACGCACACACACACACACACACATATACAGACTCGGAGCCAAGAAACAGAAATGTCTTCAGAGAATGAAAGCAAAAACCAGAACCGAGTATCTTGTCCTACCAATTTCCGCCATCCCTTAGAGAAGCAACTAAGAATTTCCTTTGCGGTTTCCATTTCAAGGAATTTTTAAAACTCAGCAGTTACTAAGTTTCTTTTTGTATTATCTCATAATTCTATTTCTCTCAAGAAATGGGTGTATTAACCTGGTGACACCAGTAAGTTTATAGATACGTACAGGCAGCATAGAAGAAGCGTGTAAACACGACATGAAGAAAGAAAAGTCACGCACTGCTCAACTACACATAAGGTTGCAAAATAGCCCTTTTTGTTTTGTTTTGTTTTGACTTTTAACTTCAATCCCTTAGGTGCCATCATGTTTCACTCTAGTTTCCCATAAGCCCCAAAGTGTCATTGTAGACCAGCTGCTCAATCCCACTCTGCCCACACATGCTCCTTGTTCTAAATTACCCTCCTTGGTTCTCCTAACCCTCCTCCCCAAAGTCCACACTAATCAAAATTCCTGTTCCTATGGATAGGAGGAAAAAAATCTAATTAAACTAATGCTCAAATGTGATTCCCTGATAACTTTCCATGCCTTTCCCCCCCTAGCTCTTAATTGTGTAGTGTTAGGAATACAATTATAAGTAGGACATGGAACTTGAACAATAGGAGAATCAGATATGATTCATCTTTTCAGGCAGGACAGTAACATATATTTACAACACAGGAAAACCTAGGCTTTTGCCAGTGACATCCCATTAATTTCTAGAATTTTGTTGTTTCATCTTTCATGCATGACAGATGTTCCCTTTTTTCTTATCTATCTTCTTTCTTCCATCCTGAAATTTTATTTCAGTTACAAGAAATGATCTCTCTAAATGGCAAAGATCAGTCCTTAATTTAGGGTATTTCTTTAGCAAATCTCACTTACAATAGTCCCCAAACAAGAGGCATGTTTGAAAAAAGGTATAAATACTGTATTGTGTGTTAGTTTCTCAGTCGTGTCCTACTCATTGCGATCCCATGGATTGTAGCCCACCAGGCTCCTCTGTCCATGGGATTCTCCAGACAAGAATACTGGAGAGGGTTGCCATTCCCTTCTCCAGGGGATCTTCCCCACTCAGGGATAGAACCTGGGTCTCCTGTATTGCAGACAAAGTCTTTACTGCCTGAGTCACCAGGGAAGCAAATACAATATTAAAAGAAAATAAAGAAAAGAGTAGTTACATATAATTTTTGGGTCATCTGGAAAGGCATTTACAGAGAAGCAGATATTATTAGAATTAGGCCTTAGGATAACAAACATTTGGAGAGAAATGTTAAAATGACTTTCACTTAAAATGGAAAATAAAACAGTACCAAATGCTTGCAGAGTGTATGCATGTCTAAATTTTTTATTTATTATATTATAAAGTAATTATTTCAATTTTCTTTAAATTGTCACATTTATCTTTAAAACCATTAACAACACTGGGCCTTGCTGTGTGTGTGTGTTATTGCTCAGTTGTGGCCTGTAGCCCACCAAGCTGCTCTGTCCATTGGATTCTCCAGGCAAGAATACTGGAGTGGGGAGCCATTCCCTTCTCCATGGGATCTTTCTGCCTCAGGGATCAAACCCAGGTATCCTGCATTGTAAAGAATCAAGTGGATTCTTCACGGCCTGAGCTGCCAGGGAGGCCCTGGGTCTTGCTGTAGGTAACAAAAGCATTTGTTGTGTTTAATACTTTTTTCCTAATCACCATTTGGCAAAAAAGATGCTAACACAATCAGTTGATCCATTTCTTTAAATATTTCTAATTCACTTATTCTATTTGCTTATTTATCTGTACATTCTGTGGTTTCTATCCAATTTAGTTTTTAACAGTAATTATCATTATTATTATTTTCCCATCTAAAAAAGAAGCAAATAGTCATCCTGGCATGGGCTATATGGTGATTTAGTCACTAAGTTATGTCTGATTCTTGCAACCCCATGGATTGTAAGTAGCCTGCCAGGTTCCTCTGTCTATGGGATTTCTCAGGCAAGAATACTGGAGTGGGTTTCCAGCTCTTTCTCCAGGGGATCTTTTGATCCAGGGATCAAACTCGTGTTTCCTGCACTACGGGGAAACCCATGGGCTATACAGACATGAGGTAAAACAATTTTTCTTACATGTAAATTTTTGAGCATCCATCTAGTGATAGAAGACTCTGCTCTCACAAGCTTCAGTATCATCAGACTGGCTTCCTTGATGCAGAGCCCAAAGAAAACAGGCCTGGGGCCCATCACTCAGGGAATTCTATTTCCAAGTTCAGTATGTCTGTTGCTCAAGATGACTTTGCATGTGGAGTTGTTTTTGCCCTAAACTTTAAAGTCAAATGTCTGTGTTTTTGATAGTTCACACTTTCTTCTCAAAACCCAAAATATTATTTTAACTCATTAAAAATCTTGCAGCTCAGCAAGGCCCCAAATAAAATAGCTACTGTGTTTCTCTGATTCATTTATCTACATAAGAACTTGGCAATTGTAATTGACACTCCATTTTGACCCACGAATACCTAATATAAGGAGAGGAAACTATCCTATATTTTATTCCACAATAGGATTATTTTTCATAGTGAAATTCAACTTTCCAACATAAAGATAGAGGAAACCTATTATGACACATGTTTTACAAACTCTTTCAAACTATTTTTCTAACATTTGAATTTTGGCAATGGTTTTGCTCCATTCTGCCCAACATACTTTCCTCCAACTTAAAATGAGATATATAATTTCACAAAAACATTAATTTTTAAGTTTAAAATTTGTTTCTCTTCTTATACAAAATGGAAACTGGTCACTGCAGTTAATGAAAGAAACTGTTGTGTGTTGCTTTATCCAATAAAATAAATTAAGATCAGACTGTAGAAGTGATACTATACAAATGGGAATTTGTCCTATTGGATACTGAATAGATTATCAACATTTTGCAAGAGTTTGAGAAACAACCTTTCATTTCTAATTGTGTTCTTTATTACTAATGGCTTATATATCATCTCTATCAAGGCTGATAATCCATTGAAACTAATGGTTCTTTGATTATATACCTCCAGTTTATATATAATAGATGCTTTTTCATTCCTGCTTGACAGAATATTGGTGAAAGTTTTTCAGTTCTCTGGATTTTGATCAGGTATTTTATCTATAAAAACATTACCAAAAAAAAAAAAAAACCAAACCCCACATTCTTTTCAAATGGGCTATATGCTTAGCCATAAAACAGCTCAATAAAAATTCAAATAACCCATAGTTATTCTCCAATCATAATGAAATAAATTAGAAATCAACAACAAAGATAACAAGAAAATCACACACCATTAACCCTTTTGAATATAGCTGCAAAAATTCTTAACAATATTTTAGTAAGTTATTCAATAATATGTGAGAAAATATACGTCATGACAAAGTTCTTGGGCTCCAAAATCACTGCCAACAGTTACTGAGGCCATGAAATTAAAGATGCCTTCTCCTTGGAAGAAAAACTATGACAAACCTAGACAGTGTATTAAAAAGCAGAGACATTACTTTGCCAACAAAGGTCCATATAGTCAAAGCTATGGTTTTTTCAGTAGTCATGTATGAATGTGAAAGCTGGACCATAAAGAAGGCTGAGCACCAAAGAATTGGTGTATTTGAATTGTGGTGCTGGAGAAGACTCTTGAGAGTCCCTTGGGCTGCAAGGAGTTCCAACCAATCAATCCTAAAGGAAATCAACCCTAAATATTCACTGGAAGGACTGATATTGAAGCTGAAGCTCCAAAAGTTTGGCCACCTAATTTGAAGAGTCAACTCACTGGGACAGACCCTGATGCTGGAAAAGATTGAAGGCAGGAGGACAAGGGGACGAGAGAGGATGAGACAGTTGGATCGCATCACCGACTCGATGGACGTGAGTTTGAACAAGCTCCGGGAGATGGTGAAGGAGATGGAAACTTGTCATGCTGCAGTCTATGAGGTCACAAAGAGTTGGACATGACAGCGAGTGAACAACAGCAGCAATGATTTATGGCAGGAATGTAAGATTTGTTTAAAGTTTGAAAATCAATTGATGACATGCAGCATTATTAACAGACTTAGAAAAACTTTACACAGATTAAAAAATAAAAATGTGATTAAGAAAAATCTTTTTTCGATTGAAGTATCATTTCCTGATTAAAAAGAACTCTCAACAGACTAGAAATAGGGAAGGGTTTCTCAACCTCAACATGGTCGACATTTTGGTCAGATAATTATTTGCTGTGGGAACCTGACATTTTGGATCAGATAATCATTTGTTGTGGCAAACTGTAATTGTACACAACAGTATATTTTGGAGCCAGAAGCACCACTTCAGTTGTGATGAACAGATATCTCCAACATCTGTAAACATCCTTATTAAATAAAATCCTAGTCCTAGTTGAGAACCACTGAAATGGAGGGAAATTCCTTCATCTGATAAAGAACATCTACAAAAAAAAAAAAAAAATCCTTTCAGCTAATATCATAATTAATGGTAAGAGTCCAAATGCTTTTTCCTTTAGACCGAAGACAAGGCAAAACTGTCCACTTTCACCTATGTTATTCAACATTGTAGTGCAGATTCCAGTCTGTGGAAAAGAACAACAACAAATAAAAAAGTAACAGGACTTCCCTGGTGGTACAGTGGAAAAGAATCTGCCTGCCAATGCAGGCAATTCCGGGTTTGGGAAGATTCCACATTTTGTGGAGCAACTAAGCCCCTGAACCACAACTACTGAAGCCTGTGTGCCTAGAGTCCATGCTCAGCAACAAGAGAACCACAGCAATGAGAAGTCCACATACTGCAACCAGGAATAGTCCCTGCTCATTGCAACTAGAGAAAGCCTGTGCAAAGCAACGAAGACCCAGATCAACCAAAATCAATTAATTAAAAAATTAAAATGTTCATGTTGGAAAAGAAGAAGCAAAACTATCTAATCACATACAACATAATCTATGTTGGAAATCTTAGGGACCATCAAAAAGCTACTGAAATTAGTGAGTTTTGCAAGTTTGCAGGATACAAATTCAAATACAAAAATAAAGTATGTTCTATGTAACAGCAATAAACTATTGGAAATGGAATTTTTGGAATATACCATTTACAGTAGTCTCAAAAATATGAAAGACTTAGAAACCTGACAAAAATGTGTAAAACGATTACAGTGAAAAGAAGGAAACACTTGTCAGAGAAACTAAAAACCTAAATAAAAGAAGAGACAGATTATGTTCATGAAACAGAAGACAATGTTATTAAGATGTTACCTCTAACCTAAATTGATCAAAATTCCAGAAAGCATTTTCCTCCTTCCATCCCAGCCTCACTGATTTCCTTGCTACTTTGGGAAACTGCCAGGCACACTCTTTTTTAGGATCTTGTTTACACTGCCTGGACTCTTGTGACCCTCAGATATCTATATGGCCATCTCTCTCTTCTTTTAAAACTTTTACTAAAAAGTCCCTCAGAGAGATCTCCCCTGATATCTCTTAGTTAATTCTGTGACATGATTGTCCCTCACTCCTCATATTCTTTACCATGCTCTGCATTTTCTGCTTCCCTTAGTAATTATTCATATACTAGATAATTTATATATTTATGCTTATTGTGCATTACCAATCCTCTACCTTCCATTTTAAGGTCCATGAGGGCAAAGTCCTTTTTTCCTTTTGGTTGGGTGGTGCTTAATGACATATCCTAAGTGCACAGAACCGTACCATGAATGTAGCAAATACAAAGTAAATATTGCTTGAGTGTGGGGACAGATATTATGTATGTCACTCAATAAGTATGCTGAGGCTTTCCAGTGGTTCTGTTTTAAAGAGACAAGTATGAGAAGTATACTTGGATTTTAACAGAAATTGAACAGATATTCCTTCAAGGCTACAAGCCTTGGTAACAAGTTCATGACTCCCATCCCCGCCGCTCCCCCTCCAGCGGTACCTTGAGGACGCTGCCTTGGATGCTGGAGTATAGGATAAGGAGTCAGGTGGGATGACTTTCAAAGGGTAGAGATTTAACTGGAGCAGAAGTTTTATGAGATGAAGAAATCGGGACACAGATAGTTTCACCTTTTCCAGGTGAACAGAGGGTGCAGGAGACAATGTATAACAACAGTAAGAGCATTTGAAAGGACAAGAGAAGCTAGAGAGAGCATGAGCTTTCAGCCTCAAGAGAAGAGGAAACATTTTTTGAATATACTGAAGATACAGGGAAATGAGAATTTCAGAGAACATTATATTAACCTCAACAAGGATGCTAAAGAGTACCGAATGGCCATGTTAGCCTAAGTTTTCATACAGAACAAATCTTTGTGGGACATAGAACTAACCTTCACCTCCACTAGCTGGGCACACCTAGACCTCTCTAAAGTATATTTCATGGCTTTCGATCTTCATGCTTCTAAGAATATCCTGGCCATCTTGAACAGGCAGGGAGATTCAACGTTTTTGGAGACCATATATATTGTGCCAGTGTAGTTTTTCTTTCTTTCTTTCTTTCTTTTTTTTTTTTTTTTACTGTTTTCTAAGTTTATGTTTTAATTTCTATTTGGAATTTATCAGTACACTTTTTTTCATAGCAATTCCTGAGTTGTAATCCTTTTCAATGAAGGGAAGCAATGTACATAATAATCCAAAAAGCAGATATAATGGGTTTTGGAGAATTTATATGGTTTTGCTACTTTTGTCAGTTTAATGTCAAACTTGTGTTCCTTTAATAAATTCTTCTAGATGAATACTAAATGTTTGGCAAAATGCGGTGTCAAAAGTGTGACAACATTGATCCAAAAACTAACCAATCAAAATTACATTGATCAAAACTCAATGATAAAGAATAAAAAATCAACATATATCAAGAGCTAACCAAAATGTGTATCATTGACAACATTGATCCAAAACTAATATGCATATGCAGATTATTAAAACTACAAAATTGTATTTTTTTCCTACATGGCTATCTGTCTATCCAAATGAGCCTATTGGAAGAAAGTACATGTAAATATTGCTGAAAAAATAACTAGAAATCTATCAAATACTACAACTTTATTGCTCTGACACACATCCAATAAATTGCAAGCAAAGTTTTTACATAGATTTTTGAAAGATCAGTTTTCATAGACAATTTCTTCATGACTTCCTAGGTGGCGCTAGAGGTAAAGAATCTGCCTGCCAGGGCAGGAGATGCAACAGGCAGGCGTTCGATCCCTTGGTCAGGAAGATCCCCTGGAGGAGGGTGTGAAAGCTATTCTTGCCTGGAGAATCCCCATGAACAGAGGAGCCTGGAGGGCTACAGTCTGTGGGGTCGCAAAGAGTTGAAGACAACCAAGTGATTAAGCATAGCACGTACTTGTGTGGACAATTCTAAAGTGCTTTAAAGACATTCAGTCTCTCTCTATATTAATTTTAAGTTCATTACTATTAGGACACTATTCTTTCACTAAAACAGAAAAATAAAAGCCTGCTTATACCCACAATATCACAAATGTTAAATGTGAGTGTTGAATTAATGATGTTTGCTACTCAATTCATAAAGGGTTCAACACTATTTTCAAAGGATAGGTCCCACTTTGCACGGTCAAAAGCTTGTTGGACTTTAGAGTCATTAAACAATTCTGTAAAAGTGCATATTTAAACTTCCCAATGATAGTTGAGGATTAGCTATCCAATCATAGCCATTGTTTATTATTTAGATCCTAGTACATGGGAAGAAGGACAGGGAAGCCTGGTATGCTGAATTTCCTGCGGTTACAAAGAGTCAGATACAACTTTGTGACTGAGCAACAATAACAGCATGGAAAAAAAAGCTAATCTTCATAATAGCTTATAATCCTCATTCTGAAATTCCTTTTTCTTTAAAAAAAAAAAAGTACCTAATTGTTCCACCAATAAAATTGTTCCAAATGTATACATTTAAGTGAGCTCAATAGATAAAAGTCTTCAGGAAAACAATCAGAATAGAGATGCAAACATGAAAAGGGCAATTATTTCAATGGTAAAAATAACTCTAGATAACAATGACTGCCACACCAGCCATGAAGTCTGATGACTTGACATGGACCATCATCTCTAATTTTGAAAAACCCTTAGATCCAGAGACTAAAACCAAGGTTTATGCAGGCTAAGTAATTCGAATAGGGTCATCACGATTGTTAGTTTAGGAGCCAGAGTCCTTTCCTGATACTTTGCTTTCAACTTTTTCACTGCCCCTCTACCATATTTTATTAGCTGAATAATATGCAAACATTTAAAGGAGTTTTGTATTGAGATTTACAAGTGGGTAGGAGAAGAGGACAAATATCTTGGGCCCCTTCTATGTGCCTGACACTATGTTAAATATTTAGGAAACGATCTCATTAGTTATCTTTATCCTTGTATTTGGTAGAGCATTTATGAGAATATAAGTTCTGGGATTTGTTTGGAGTCAGGCAACTGAAGGATGAAAAATAAACAAGAGTGATTAAAGATTTGGGAAGTAATCCTTCTAAATAATAGAGTAAATCATGAAGTCTTATTTGTTTAGGGAAGAGAACGTTAAGGAGAAAATTACTAATAAGACTATGTGGATATCTAAAAAACCATTTATAAATCTATGTGAACAGGGTTTTGTTGTTTCCTCAGGCCAATGTAAACAGAAACAAGGCTAAATTATACAAGAGGGGGATTATAGTACTCAGGAGGAGAATCTAGTCAAGAAGAATTAGCCGAGTAAGAATGTTTATTGAGTGCCCTCTGTTACCAGAGGCAGAGCTACAAGCAGATAGGTATAGAGATATACAAGTTATTTTAGGAAAGAACTTACATCAATTCTCATTCCATTCTGCCCCAGTGTTTTCTGAAGGGAAAGAGATAAATTTATAAAAATATCTGTATATAAAGTTAATCCTATTTTCCAATCTGGGAGTTATGTGGAATTGTCCCTATTTATAAGGAGGAATCTGAAACTCAGAGAGTTTAAGAAGTCTTCCTAGTTTCACACAGCAATTAAGAGAGAGTCAAGAGAGACAGTTGAACTCAGGATGTTACAGTTAGAAAATTTGGGTTCCAATGTAGACTTGGCTACTCTCCATCATTTGATTGTGAAAAAATTACTCTCATAAATTTCTAATATTTCATCTGTAAGATAAAAATAAGAATACACACAGTGATAGTTGGGAAGATTAAATAGTTTCAGTGAAAGTATTTTGAATATGAACATAAATGACCCTTTAAAGGATTTATGAAGTTGTGGACTTCCTTCTTGTGGCTGAAGGTTAACTTCAAGGAATCTAAATGCTCATTTTTTAATCAGTAATGTTTTGAGATAAACTCCTAAAAATTGCTCTCCCTCCAGGTTATTTGAATGCACCTCATCTCAAAATTATGTATAAAATGTTATCCCTGCCACTTACTGTTTTAACCAAATTTAACATACAAACCAAGTGTTTAGCATTGGGTTTGATATTTCTGATAGTCCATGCTTTGCACTAATTTTGAGAGATTTTAGCTACCCAGTAAGAAAAGAAATAATGGCTACAACATAATACTCTGACTTCTCATCAACTCAGTAGTATCAGGAAGTACTCAAAACATGATCATTATGCTATCTAGGTGTCTGTCAGTCTTTATAAAAAATTAGAGAATAAATGTGAATAATGAAAACTGCTTACAATTTCAGAGATGTACCACATAGGTCTAGGACTAATAGGTTTAATATTTCTTGTATCTCTTTTTATGTTCCTCTTTTATCATATAGAAATTGGGATTGTTCCTCTCGTTTTGGAAATCTCTGGGTAGTTGCAAGCCCCATGTAGACCCAATGATCAGGTTAATCTGATCATTAATCCCTGAAAGAAATACCTATGTCATAAACAACAAGAGAATCCATTGATTGTAAATAAAGTAGAAGGGAGGCATTACTGAAGTTTCAACCAAGCAAGATAATTAAACTCAGAGATGCTGTTTCCTGTTTCTCTGGTATAAACAACCAGCATGCTGCACCAGCCTCTGCGCAACCTGGATGTCCCAAGGCCACATCACTCTTCTTTCCTTCCACTTTCCCCAAAGAGAATTCTGGGTCATAAAGGAAGAATTGGTGCAACTTCTTTCCTAAAACGACTTGTGCTTCCTCTGCCTTGATATTTGTGTCATCTTATTATAAGAGGAGCGAACATCTATTATTAATTGATGCACTAATTAAAGCCATACTTGCAGTTTCCATTAGCTTATTCCCTACATTCTCCAGAGTTGGCTGTCTGGTTTTAATCAAAACCAAATGGTAGTCCAAGTTCCCAGCCTAGAGCAGCTAGGAGGAAGTCATCCAGTGGAGGCATAAGAAAGCAGAAAAGATAAACAGACGATAGTTCACAACATTTGTGTCGGAGGAAGGATACAGATACTGTGAGCTGCTTGAGAGATGTGAGTCCCAGACTGTGTTCTGCGGGATGGAAGCAGTTGCAAGTGGTTAATGTCAGCAAGACTGTAATAGGATCAAGATGGAGTCTGTCTTCTGCTTTTCCAGCACTAGATGTGTGTGACTGGAGGATTCTGGCCAGAAGCAAGGCTGCCTGGGTCCTGACACAAACTACTTTATTTCCGGGAAGGATTCTTGGGATCAGAGATCTTGAAGAAAACGTTCTGTTTGCTGGATTCCTAGGATCTCACTTAACAGATCTCAGGTACGGTGTGTGATCTGGCTGCAGCATTTTAAATGAAGGAGCGGTCAAAAGGTTTTCAAATTTAGAAGAATTACGGTATTAAAACTCTAACTGCATCTTGCTCCCTTAAAAGATCTTTTGAAAGGAGTCCTGCAAAGGTATTTTGATTACATTGTGTGTATACACTGAATACAGTGGAAAAGTTGTAGAGAAAGGAAAGAACTAGGTTTTCTATCTTTTTTTTCCCCATAAGCAGTGTGGGATAGAAAAAGGCTTTACGGCTTTATGACTCTCCAACTAATCACCTCAAGGGTTTTGACAAACTCACTTCAGTTCTGTGTAAAATCAGAACTCCTAAATCGCCGGCCTCAGGGCTCCCCCCTCCCCTCCTCCCGGCTCAGTCTTTCTCACACGCACACCACTCAGAGGCAGGAAATGCTTCGCAGGCAATCTGGGCCTGGTTGTGGAGGCCCCTTTTGCAAAACATCAGTCTGAATTTACTAGACAGAAGTCACTAGGAACGCCTTGACAGACTCCGGCTTCGGCTAAGGCTCCCTCCAGCTGCGGAGGCTGTTTTTGTTAGAATCACACACTGCGCAGAACCGCTTAGAATAGAGCCATGATCTCAACTACGAAATGTGAACTTATATTTTGGAGAAAGTAACGGAGACGGACTCCTCTCCTAGGCTGAGTGTTGAAGCATGTCATGCCTCGGCGTTTCAGCTCCTCCTCGTCGAGGTAAGACGCTGTGGACTATCTATCTCTCCGCTTTGAGGCAATCTACAGAGAGGCAGAAAGATTGAGAGACATGTTAGCATCTTGCACGGAGTGGTGATTTCCTGGGTCTTAGAGCTGAGCCACGAAATCAGAAGTGGAAAATGTTTAGTAAGTAGAAAACTGTGGGTCAAACTGTTTTAGCAGAATGTCAGTTCGGAAATAGGCTCCAGGGAGACTTCACTCTTTTTCTCCGTAAAGTAAGATCTTATTTTCAAGTCCTTTTCATCCTTAACTTATTTATGACTAGAGCCTGAAGACCAGTTTCCCTATTATATGACTTATGTGAAACAAATACATTATTGTCACACATTAAGTGTGAGGTGTAAATGATTTTTTTTCTTTCCCCGTCTTTTGCCAACAGAAGAGTAGATGACTTTATTTCTTAATGCATTTTTCAAAGAAAAGTTTGTGTCTCGTTTAAAATATGAAGATTGGATTCTTCAGTATGTCCCCACCCAGTTTCAACTACAGGTCAAACTGCTAATGTACAGCTTGCTAATAAATGGTTTATTTATTTTTCAAAAAAGTAAACACATGAAAGTTTACAACTTATTTCTATCCTAAATAGAATTTACTCTGATTTTTAAAAATTTTAATATCAGAATTAGATTTAAGATATATATATTAACTTTCCTGAATTAACTATTCACTGCTCAAATTCTGTGTGAATATTTTTGAATAATTAAAGTAAATCTCAATGACAATGACATTCATTATTACCATTTTAAGGTTGTTGGAAATCATTAGAATCATATGAAAAGTTGATCTGTGTAGACAATTCATGTAATCATAAAATTACATTTCCACTGGACTGTAGTGTTTTTAAGTTATGTTTACATGTGCAGTGTAAGGAAGGAAATTTAGTAATGACTGAAATAGCAGAGAGTTTTAATAGATAACATAGTGTTATATTTATGCTTCTGAATATTTAGAATGAAAACCATTATTTTATAGAAATAATATGGAAAGATATGTGAAAGAAACAAATAGCCATGCATATTTCCAAATTTCTTAGATGAACACAAAATATCCTAAATGAAACATGAAAGCTATTTGACAGTTGGATCATATGAAGTCAAAGTTTTCATCATAAACTTTGACATGGTATAAGGTGACCATTTGCTGTATTAGCTAATCATGCTTAAATTTTACGCTAGAATAACTTGTGTTGACAAATTCTAACTATTCACTAACAATTTAAGTCGTGTTAAGACTCACAAGTGATAAAAAGAATCTTTTTAATATGTTAAAAATAAAATATTGACTTTTCTAAATTATAATTTAATAAAATTCTTCAATAGAATTTTAAGGAAGGAAAAAAATATGAGAGGTTACCTCTTCTAACACTGTCTTAAAGGTGCCAAAAAAGAAGCTGAAGTATGACATTCAAAAATGACCTGTCCAAGGTCACACTGCTAGTTAGTAGAAGAGATGACATTGGAACCACCATACCCTGTGTCATAATTCAGATAATTTTATATCACATCACCTTGCTCCCGAATAATAGTTATGCATAATAGGGTATGAACATATATAGAAGGCTACCTTTAAACAGAAAATTGAAATGCTTCTTTAAAAAAAAAAAAAGGCTTACAGCTGCCACTAGTATTATAGCGTGGGGGAAAAGAAAATTCATGGTTTTAAAAAATAATCAAATTTACTAAGTAATAAAATTTCCTCAAATGCAAAAGTTTTATTCTACCTTCAACAAACACTTTAGAGGAGTAACTTGTTTGTGACCGTTTTGTTACATTTCATGTTTATGCCCAGGAAATCAATCCATATGCTAATAATTATATTAATTTTAAACTGATGTTTCTTAAAAACATAGAGTTAGAAAGGAGGTTGTCTGATTCATATCCTTGTATCTAAATGGTATCATTATAACCCAACCCAATCAGCGACGTTCAGGAAAGATTTTACTGCCCCCCGTTGGAATCAGTTTAAGAATCTTACATACCCAGACATGTTTTTATTTAAATAACCTAAATCTCCACTGCTGTAGCCTGTTGCCAGTTCTATGCATTTTTACCTCAGTGGAAATGTGAAAAGGCTAAATGGACATGTGAAAATATGTGTACATTTTGAGGTCAAATAAACCCACTTATTTTCATCATGCCTTCAACAGCTTATTTTTAGTCCTTTAATTGGTTCATATATCTGTTCTGAGCCTTCTACAAAGTCCTTTAGTTGTAGAATGCAGAATTTGTTACGGTATATAAATAAATGGCTGACCAGTGCAGTGTTAAATGGAGGAGTTGGCTGTTTCATCTGTACCATTCCTCATATATGACAGTATATGTTGCTATTCATGCTGAAACACTGCACTTTCCATGGCAAGAGCCTTTCTAATAAAACGAATATGTTTCATTTCTAGTACATCCCATGTTGTTAGAGAAAATGTGAGTCATGACCCTTTTTCCCCCACTTTTATGAACCAGATTGGATTTCCTGATGTTATTACCACTTAAAAGATAAGCTATTCAACACTTCCAATGTCTCCACACTCTACATGATTGGAATGAGGAATAAACACTGTAAAGCAATAGCCCATATAACTGATTGCATGATTACTAAAGGGCTTAGTAAAAGAGAGTAGTACATCATTTTATTTATTTTTTCTTGAGTACATAATAATAAAAAAGAGAATTTTTCTGGCCCTATCCAAGTCTGCCCATACCATACGTGCATGCTAAGTCCCTTCAGTCCTGTCCGACTCTTTGCAACCCTATGGACTGCAGCCCGCCAGGCTCCTCTGTCCATGGGATTCTCCAGGCAAGAATACTGGAGTGGGGGGCTGTGCCCTCCTCTGGTGGATCTTCCCGACCCAGGGATTGAGCCTGCATCTCTCATGTCTCCTGCATTGGGAGGCGGGTTCTTTACCGCTAGTGCCACCTGGGAAGCCCCTACCCATACCTATGCCTGCAACAAGCACTTTGTTTTTGTTCAGTCAATAAGTCGGGTCTGACTCTTGGAGACCATAGGGTAGACTTACTGAGTCTACCTGAAGCCTGCCAGGCTCCTTTGTCCGTGGGATTCTCCAGGCAAGAATACTGGAGTGTGTTGCCATTCTCTTCTCTAGGGGATCTTCCTGACCCAGAGATTGAACCTGCGTCTCCTGCATTGGCAGGTGAGTTCTTTAGCGCTGAGGCCCACAAATGCTTTAGGCATGGTTTAATCTTACTTACAGAGAAAGAGTCTTATAGGATTAAAACAACTCTAAACTGGGACATTTAAAATGTCTTTTTGGTTTTCTTTTGTTTTTACTGTGCTGAGTCTTCGTTGTGCATGCAGTATCCTTAGTTGCAGCATGCGAGCTCTTGGTAGAGGCATGTGGGATCTAGTGCTATGACCGGGTATTGAACCCAGGCCCCCATGCATTGGGAGTGCAGAGTCTTAGCCACTGGACCACTCTTTCATTGATTTTCTTTTTAGAGAATGAATGAATTGCCATCAATATCATCTTACAATGAGAATTCCCTCCGTAGATATCATTACAGTACAGCAAAGTTCCAAATGAGTGATGATTTAGATTCGGATCAGTTATTATTGGAATAAATGTTAAGGATTTTACATCAGAATTTAAAGAGAATGAGGGAAAATTCCTCCAGATTTTAAGAAAATAGCATAAATATTGTGCCTTCTTCTTCCAAGTGAACGATAAGGCCCTTATTTGCACAATGTAAGTCAAACAGGTTTATAGAGAAGCCCAAATTCAGATTGTCTTTGGTGTGGATACGAAAATACAGCATGTACTTCTGCCATCCTCATTTGGCACTAAACTACTAGTCAGCTCATAGAGTTTTGAGAAATAGATGGGCTTAGTTTTTGAGGAAGTTAATCAGAATAAAGGTGAAGTGTGGACCTTGAGACCTAGTTTAAAGAGATTATTTATTTTGATTTAGTGTATTAAAAGTATAATAAGTGAACTTGAAAATATTAAATAGGAATTCCTGTGTTTAAAAAAAAACACAAAAGGCAGTGTAAACACCATGCATGTGAACTTGTTCATGAAAGAAGATAAAGGATTGAAAAAAGCAGTTGTAACTGCTTGTATGTATGAAAGTGAAGTGAAAGTCACTCAGTTGTGTCCGACTCTTTGCAGCCCCATGGACTATATAGTCCATGGAATTCTCCAGGCCAGAATACTGGACTGGGTAGCCTTTTTCTTCTCCAGGGGATCTTCCCAACCCAGGGATGGAACCCAGGTCTTGCAGGTGGATTCTTTACCAGCTGAGCCACAAGGGAAGACCTCTATGTATGAAAAAGTTGTCTTATTGGACTGAAATAACAGAATGGCTTAGCAATACAGTTCAGATAATCCAGAGGGAATCAGTTCATTAGTAGAAATGAGATAGAAAGAAAGTAGGAAGAGCAGAAAGCAAGATCAGAAATTCAGTAAGTGTTGCCTTTTATTCCCAGCAGTTGGCAAAATATCTAGCGTGTCAAGTACTGTCAATACCTGTTTTGTTTTTTTTTTTTAAGTAAATGTTTGTGAAGTAAATAGGAGGGAAAGAAGAAATAAAGGAAAGGAAAACCAATGTTGAAGAGTGGGTGTTGTGAGACTTTTTTTTTAAGTTTTCCAGACATCCTGTAATGACTGAATAATAATTTTTAAAGAGGAAGGGAAATAAGAGGTTGGCAAGAGTCATCAGAGCCTGAGGCCAGAGGTTAACAACACTCTCATAAGATGACATTACAAGTTCATTAAGAACCAGAGGGAAGCGTGAGCATCCAAAAATTGTTCAAAGTTAAAAGTTACATGAGGCCAGTGAGAGCAGAGCACTGGTGAATTTTCCACAATTTAAATGGGGTGGTGTACTGGAAAGCTCTGGGAAGGGACAGAAAATGGGCTCAGTCTTGCATCTTTGCCATTTGAAATCTGCTCTATGGTTTCAAGCATGCCCCATATCTACTTTGAGCATCTGCTTTTTGTTGGTAAAACCTGGAAGATACTGTAAATATTTATATCACCAGGTCATTTTGAGCATCAGATGAGACATCGTATGTGCCAATTGGGTCGCATACAGTATAACAAACAAATTTCTGTGTTTGTTTGTTTTTTTTTTTTAAAAGCAGAGGTCAAATGAATCAAGAAAGAAAGAATCATGGCATTTCACTCTGTGGTCATATCACTCATCTGTATTGAAATAACACAGGCATACAAGGGATAGTTCCAGTTCCTCTTCAGTTATGGATTCTGCAGCTAAGATCTGTCAAAATAAAGGAATTATTGTTGTCACCATCTTCATCATCATCACCGTCTTCTAGTATCTAGTGAATTATTGCACTATGCCATGGATTAAGTGCTTTACATGTATTATCAGCTCATCATTATTATTATAGCACAATGTTATTATTTCTGTCAATGATTTTCATTATTCCTATTCTTGAAGTGAGAAAACTGGGGAAGACAGAACCTAAGTAATAAATGCAAATCACCAGAAAAATAAAAAGATTCTTTAACAGACATCTTGCCCTCACAAAAAATAGAGATAATAAACACTAGCCACCAATAGATGTTGGACATTGACCTATTACTTAGTCCTGCCAAAATGTCTCTGTATAAAATAGGATAACAACAGTGCCCACTACAATGAGTACTTGTTACTTATGAATATTATTACTAAAGGAGACAGTGTAAGGATAACACCAAATACAGGGCCTGATCCACAGTAAATGCTTAATACATGGAAGCTTTTTTTTACTATTACTATTACCATGATCATTGAAACTTTCTAATGCACCAACTATTTATTGGGTATTTGGGACAGTTGGTAGTAAAAACAATCTCAAATATACATAAGCAGATGAAAAAATAAGCTGAGAATTATAGATATTAAATACAGGAGGATACCCCTGGTGGCTCAGCAGTAAAAGAATCCGTCTGCAATGCAGGATGCATGGGTTCAATCCCTCAGCTGGAAAGATCATCTGGAGAAGGAAATGGCAACCCACATGCATATTCTTGCCTGGAAAATCCCATAGACAGAGGAGCCTGGCAGGCTACAGTCCATGGGGTCGCAAAGAGGTGGACATGACTAAACCACCACTACCGGAGGGGACAAAAGTTGATATCAGAGGTATCAATCCCTGATAGGATACCAACCTAACAGAAGTAACTAAGTTCTCAAATGATTTCATGTTCCTGATTTCAGTGAAAGTTGTACTTATCAAATGGCTGAAATCTCAGTATCATGTTGTCACCGAGCTGTTTGAACACCTGTGTTGCTATAGCCCTATCTCTTATTTATATTTAGTGATTACTATGTCTACTGTTGGAGTGTTCTTAGAAATGATAGCAAAGCTAAAAATAGAAAGTGACCACTTAAAGCAAAGCCACATCTCACTATGCTGATGATAAAGCATTATAATTCATGTCTGTTGTGGAATAGAAGTATCTTTTTAGAAAAAGGGAGAAACCACATTTTAGTCATATTGCTTTGCCATAAAAAAATACAATGAAACATTTGATATAAAATTTAATTTTAAGCTGTTTCCTGTTGCCTCAGAAATTTCAAGTGAAACAATTTCAGAGCAAAAGCAATACTTTTCGTTGGTTTTAAGGGAGTTTGCAGAAAAGATATGAAGTCAAAATGCCAAATAATTTATCATTCATTAATGAATTTATTTGCAGAAATACCCAAGCTACAATGTAGTTCTAGATGCTCAAAGGGATATGCACGAAATGGAACACTTATTGAGAAGACTATGTACATAAAAAAATAAAACATGGAATCCCAAAGGAAATATAGATATCTAGAAATTACTGCATCTGTGATATAATATTATACCCCAAGACTGTGTTAATTCTGGGATCTCTTGGAAACCAATTTTCTCCATAAAACTTTTAGTGATATCAGGCAAACATCATGACATTTTAAAAGATGTAGTCACATTACATGTGGTTACTTAAGAAAATGTTCTGGGCATATGCAAACCTGGTGGACTTGAGCTATAAAGTGGTAATAAGTCAGACACTGCCAGTATCTGAGCTCATCCCTTCAAGGGAATTGGAAACTACCAGGAACAGAGGAGCCTGGCGGGCTACAGTCCATGGGGTCACAGAGAATCGGACTGAGTGACCACACACACACACACACACACACACACACACGGCTACATCATACAGGAGGAAGCTGGAGGTAAAAATAGGACAACTCAGAAATAATAATTTGCAATTTTGTAACAGCTTTCTCTTTTCTGATGAGCTGACTTCTAGTGGATTGACCCTGTTAATTTTCAAATGTACTTGCTTCCTGGAACATATTTGACTCTGAGAGCTAAGAAGGAGAAAAAACTTACCAAGCTCAGTAAAACTAATATATACATGAAAATAGGTAAACATTAAAGAAAATTTTTAATTGGGTACCTATTTCTTCATTCTTTTTCTTAAGATCAAAAATGATGGAAGCTTAGATGTGTCTGCTGGAAAAAGTGATGTAGTACTTACTCCATTGACTTAGTTCATTGTAGGTGGTTTATCCTATAATTTAAAAGGTTACTTATAATTTCCAGGCAGCCTAAAGACATAGAAGCTTTTTCAGATATAATATTTTAAGCTCCATTAAGTAATTTATCAATAAAGAATTTTAATAGGAGTTTGTTTTTTCCACAGACAGCTAATGAGGGATAATGAGTAAATTCCAACATTTGACACAGTATGTAAAAGTAGATGAATAATGACTTTGTGAAGGAATGAGACACACATTGCTACTTAAAAAAGGAAATCTGCGTGCAATCATATAGCAAGAGATTTTTGCATCATGTTATGCAAAAACATTAGGCTTAAGGAGAGGAGGAGGTTTCTCTCTCCTTAAGCCTAATTCTAACACTGTCTAATTTGGATTAGAAAGCCTGAATATTTTAAAGAATAAGTGCTAATTGTGTTTTATTAAAAGTTGGCTACCCTGACTAGACTCATAGAAATGCTTTTTTAAAATATGTGATTTTTTTTTTTTTGGCTATTTGTTCATCGTGCATTTACATACAGGGATTAAGAATAACCATATCTGTCCCAGGCTTTCTTGCTGATCCTAAGACTCCTGAATATGTGACACCAGTTTTGCATGTTAAAGCACTCTTCTCATGTTATCATTGAGTCGGGGGCAGTGGAAGGTGCCCAGATGTGCTACAATTTAGTTTGCTAGATGTTTTGTTCTTTGACAGCTCCATCAAGAAAATGAATTCCATTTCGACCTCCACCCATGCTCACTGTCAGGAAGATTTACTTTGCCGTTCGTGAGCACACATTTGAAGACCTGTGTCTGTTTGACTGTTGTTGATCCTGCTCTGATTGTCTAATTCAATTCAATAAGTGTTTGGGTGGCATGATGATATGCAAAGGTGACTCCCCGAGCGCAGGCAAAGATCCATTAAGAAGTCAGATCATTATAGGATGCTCAGATTCCCCATCTCTCCATATCACCAACTTGACCCTTATATTAGTAACAGCATGGGCCATTGTATTAATAGAAATGTTCTTCTCTTGGTTCAGGAGCATTCTCTATTCTTGCAAGAGTTCATGTTAGGGAATTTAATCTGTGTATGTGTGCATAGTTGCTCAGTTGTGTCCAACACTTTGTCACCCCAATGGACTGTAGTCCATCAGGCTTCTCTGACCATGGGATTTCCCAGGCAAGAATACTGGAGTGGGTTGCCATTTCCTACTCTGGGGAGTCTTCCCGACCAAGGGATCAAACCCAGGTCTCCTGTGTGTTCTGCATTGCAGGTGGATTCTTTACCCACTGAGCCATCAGGGAAGGAGTTTAACTTACTTTTGATTAAAAGGAGATTATTTCCCTTATAATATTCCTTCCTTCTTCCAGTGACTGAATACATACTATGTGGTAGCTATTACGCACACACACATGCACACAAACATATGCACATATACGTATAACAGTAGTAGGAGAAAAACATGACCTAGAAATTTAATACAGGATTAGTAATTAAGAAGAAAGACGTAAAGAAAAACCAGAAGTAATTCCAGCCAAGCCATCTAGAAGAAAGTAGGAAAATACAGAGAAACCAGCAGTACTATTATGCCTTTATTTTCCCTTCTGTTAATATGCAGCATCTGTGTGAAGGTGTCTAAAAACAACCCAGGAGTCAATCATGTGCGTGTGCGTGTGTGTGTATTTATTTATATATGTGTATGTATATCTATATATGTCATCTGTGCTCTGAAAGGACAAAACAAGTTAATATATATTTAGGTTTATGTTCCCAATGTTTAGCAGACTGTCTGCAGCCCAGGCATGCATGCTCAGTCACTCAGTTGTGTCTGACTCTTTGTGACCCCATGGACTATAGCCCACCAGGCTCCTCTGTCCATGGGATTTCCCAGGCAAAAACACTGGAGTGGGTTGCCATTTCCTACTCCAGGAGATCATCTCAATCCAAGGATCAAACCTGTGTCTCTTACGTCTCCTGCATTTGTAGGTGGATTCTTTACCACTGAGCCACCTGGGAAGCCTTCTGTAGCCTGTTCAGTCCTAAATGAACACTTGTTGAATCAATGACTATGATCAGGCAGTGTTGCTGTCGATTCTAAGGCACTGCCCACTTGATTTCAGCCACAGGTGCTTCATTTGCACTGAGTTCTCCCAGGCTATAGTGTCAGCAGTAGTGATTCCCATTGGGTTCTTCTTCCCTGAGGACCACTGCCAGGTCAAAATACAAAATGTGTGTTCATTTCAGGAGCAGTTGCAAAAGAGAGCATGATAGCTTGATGTCAGAAATAAGCCAGGGATTCTCAAACTAGAATATTTTCCATTGTTTTTTAGTACTATGTTCAACTTTGATCATTTTAAAATACAGACTGTATACTACAAAATGCTTATGTCAAAGGGTGGTGTTACAAAATGAGCCCACATAATACATTTTAAATCACTCTGTGTCCAAACATCCTATGCCCTAACATCACAAAAAGCAAATGTGGACATTTCACAAATATTTTCCAGAATCATTACATAATTAGAGGTACATAGGGCTTCTTGTTACATTAATACAGTGGTGTTTGAACATATACATTTAAGAAGTGAAAAATCCCCATGGAAATTCACTTCATAAAATCAACACCCTAGAATGACTTTTACTTTTCCAGATCCCTCATCCAAGCCCTGAGCAGCTGAGCTCATTCTGAATGAAAGCACATAATAACGATTATTTTAAAAACTGGTAATAGAAGTTTGCAAAGTAAGTCATCAGTAGTTAGAAATGTAATTTTGAATAAGGCAGCCTGGTGAGAAGGCTCGAAGGGAAACTTAGGTCTTTTACGAAGACTTCTGAATCTTACAGGACAAATTTGAGTCAATTCAGAAGACTTAGAAAATGAGTCCAGGATGCTCATATGTGATGAACAATAATGTTCTCAGTCACTCAGTCGTGTCTGACTCTGTGACCCCATGGACTGTAGCCTGCCAGGCTCCTCTGTACATGGAATTGGAATTTTTCAGGCAAGAATATTGGAGTGGGTTGCCATTTTCCTATTCCAGTGGATCTTCCCAACCCAGCAATAGAACCCGCGTCCCTTGCATCTCCTGCATTGGCAGTCAGATTCTTTACCCTTAGCACCCTCTGGGCAGCCCAGACAATAATAATCATATTTTAATTAATGCTGTTTTTGGCCTTTAGATCCTGAAGACAGATTTTTAACTATAAATCTTACAAATCAGAATTTAATTAAGAAGTGTGAATAAGAAAGTTTGTTGAGATAATTTTAAAAAAGAAATCTTATCAGACCACAAGATTTGGAATGAATATCCACACTATAGTGGTGATGGTCATATTGAAAGTTAGAAAATTTTATGTCTTTGAGACGAAGACACTACAAATTCACAGGAATGATATTGGAAATGTCCAAAGGACCTAGATGTGAAATTATGACAGAAGGAGTTAATGCTGTATGAATCTGTCTAATTTACAGTCTCTCTTTGCATCTAGATTGCCTCAGAACTGTTTAACGGTCTTCCTTTGATGTTATAAAAATACTTGCCAAAGTTGAATGCAATAAGTTAACTAATATGGTAAGGACTTAAAGGCAAAACTTCTATGTAATCTGTTCCCCAAGGGGTTAATAAAACTCTTCCACCTTCTTCACCAAAGAAATAAAACCAGAAGTCAGCCTCAACTTAAATGTAAATGTGGCTTAGGAATGACACAGTAATACCACTTGGCATTTCTTAAGTTAGCCTGCTCTTTCTACGCTGGATAAAAATAAAGAAAAGAAAGCATCTAAAACAGAACCGCCCTATTACAACCCAAATTTGCCCATGAAAGCAGAAATTTTCTGGCCTGCATCTATGCGTTTTTTCCACTTTCCGTAGCCTCCCACACGATAATGACTTATGCATGGAATTCAGGGACTTTATATTTTTCTTTTGAATGCAAAATGAATGCCAACATGGAAAATGTGAACACTGGCCATTTTCAAAAAGATACACACAGACCTCTAAGGAAACCAAATAGCATCCAGAATGATATTTGGTCAGTCTGGGGTACCAGAATTCTAGTACATTCCTGGTCTTTACAGGATGAGAATATTTACCTTTCTGGCATGTGCTTAGTCAGAATAGCTTGAAATTTTTGGTGGGCAGTCAGACTCCTTTTCAATAGACTGCAGTGACCTGAAACCAGCACTGCGGTTAATCTTGTTTATGACTGAAATCAATAAGCCAGTCCGTGTTATGTGCTGACTATTCTTATGTGGCGTAGAAACTGGAAGTGTCTGCTCTTGAATGAGATTTTTCTTTTGCAGTTCAGTCATTAGGTCTCATTATGGGACACATTTGGATTAGTCATTTTTATAAGGTTGCGTTTCAGTTCAGTTCAGTTCAGTTCAGTCGCTCAGCTCAGTCGTTTGCGTTTACATTGGTGTAATTTGTTGCCTTTAACTAAGGCTTTGAATAATTCAAGGCAGAGAGGATGGATGGATATCTGGAATGTGTTTACATCCTGACCTTATCTTATGCCTGGTTTTCTTGTTTACTTAAAATTTTTATGGCCAAATTCTAACAGAAATATACAAACTAAACTCCTTGGAAGCCAAACAGAATCGGACTGAAATTCCTAAAGAACTGTTTCAATTGTCTTACTGTGCTCACATCTTCTTTTGATTCACCTGAACCCTTACCTGAAGAGTTTAGATTTTATACCTATCAAAGATGTCTAGGGGGAAACGGAGGCTGTAGAATCTCATTACATGGAGACAATGAAGTTTGTTGCCTCTTTGGGTCTTAGAACTGGTGTCTATTTTGAATCCAGGCTTATCCCAAGATATGTAGCCTTAGCAAGTCATTTAACCTCTCTAAGCTTTAACAATACTAGCTTGCAAACTGGTCATAGTAGCAAAGGGATGTATGTAAATATATTTAACCTGAAAGTGAAGTCGCTCAGTTGTGTCCGACTCTTTGCGACCCCGTGGACTAGAGCCTACCAGGCTCCTCCGTCCATGGAATTTTCCAGGAAAGAGTACTGGAGTGGGTTTCCATTTCCTTCTCCAGGGGATCTTCCCGACCCAGGGATCGAACCTGGGTCTCCCTCACTGAGGCAGACACTTTACCATCTGAACCACCTGGGAAGCCCATTTAACCTAAGGCATTGCAAATGGCGTGTGGTATGCCTTCTTATGCAGGAATTACGTGTTAATATGAACTAAACTGGATTACCCCGGAGTTTCAGAGTTTCGTAGTCATTCCCTGGAGTAAATGTGTCCTGGTGATTTGGGGTCTGTATTAGCTCTTTCACATGCTAATATGTTACACCTGCTGTCCCTGTAGCTCAGGTTTTGCATGCGCAATTCCCTGGTGACCTTCGGTGCAATTCAAACCAAACAGCCAATAGATTTCTGTAGCAATTTATTTCCACAAAAGTTAACCAGGGAAGCGTGTAAGCTAGAGCAACTAGTTTCTTCTGGTGAATTATTAAGTATAGTAGTCCAGATATTTTCCTAGTGGAATTTTAAATTATACACACACACATGCTCGTGCTCCTCCTCAGTTGCTCAGTCATGTCTGATTCTTTGTGATCCCATGGACTGTAGCCCACAAGGCTCCCCTGTCCTTGGGATTCTCCAGGCAAGAATACTGGAGTGTGTTGCCATCTCTTCCTCCAGGGATCTTCCCAACCCAGGGATCAAACCCACATCTCTTCTGTCTCCTGCATTGACAGGCAGGTTCTTTACCACTAGTGCTACTGGGTTATTCATTAATAGGTCAATCAGTCCAGCTACATTTAAAAGTATTGTCAATGATTTTTGACCAGAGATACTAAATGTAAAATTTTCTTCTAATATTAGCCTGCTTCTTGAAGAAGTAACCCTATTAAGGTTGTTGATTGGAAGTTTTATAGAAACCTCTTATTTAATCTATTATAGCATTGCTTAAGCACTCTCTTTTCCAAGATAAATTTTGACTTTAGAATTATATCCTGAACTATGTGTATGTATTTTATTTTTTTAATAGGTGGTGAAATGACAAAACTTCCTCTATTCGTCAATCAGTGAATTTGAAGTAATCTTTCATCAAGTTTCATCTCCTTTAGTCTCATACGGAATGTATCTCTCTGTCTGTTGTTAAACTACGATGACATGTCTGTAGCTATCAGAAAGAGAAGCTGGGAAGAACATGTGACCCAATGGATGGGACAGCCTTTTAGTTCTGATGATTGTAACACAGCATGTCATCATGGACTAGTAGCTGACAGCTTGCAGGCAAGTATGGAAAAAGATGCAATTCTAAATGTGGACCGCAAAGAGAGGTGTGTTTCACTCCCAGACTGCTGTCATGGCTCAGAGCTGAGAGAGATTCCTGGGAGGCCAATGGGTCACATTTCAAAGGAGGTAGATGAAGATGACAGCCACGAAGGTGAAGATCAGTTTCTTTCTCTGGAGGCCAGCACAGAAACACTCGTGCATGTTTCTGATGAGGACACCGATTCTGATCTGTACCTCACAGATGATAAACAGATTCTAACTACTCAAGGACCTGAAACATCAGACCAACATAGCGTCAAAGGAGCAGGCTCCTTAGTAAAGACGCTACCCATTGTGGAAAGTAACCAAGATTCTTGTGACTCCTGGGGAATGGCTGGTGGAGTTGATTTAGGGCTGGTTGAGGAAAAAGGGGACAGGAAAGCTGTTGACATGGTGAGTAAAAGCCTGGAGCTTTGTAAGGAGATAAGCTTAAGTGAAATAAAAGATCCGTCCAAAATGAATGCTTGCAGTTCTTTGAATGTGAAAGATACTGTGCCAGAAAAGCAATTGCTTAATTCTGCTGTAATTGCTCAGCATCGAAGGAAACCCGACTTCCCTAAAGATGAACATGAAAGCAACACCTGCAGTGCAGTACAAGATATGTTATTGGCTATTCCTCGTATGGACAGAAGACTGCCATTATTAAAAACAGATCCTGGAAGCTGCCTTCTGCAGCCTCCTTCCTGCCCTAGTGGAATGTCAACTGAAAATGGCCTGGAGACGAGTGGTTTCTCAGAACATCAAAACAAAAGTCTTCCAAAGTTCAACTCAGGAGATGGCATGCAGTGTTTACACTTCAAGGAGACTCTGGCCACCCAGGAACCCACAGATAACCAAGTCAGACTTCGTAAAAGAAAGGTAAGACTCATGCACCAATTATCTGGCTTTTGGAATTTTGTAAATATCCTTGTTTCCATCATTTATTATTTTTGCTAGGGTTAAAAAGATATGTCGATGTTTCTCTTGCCCTGTAGTGTAGTTGTATGACTTAAAGAGAATCTTAGAAAAATCATCAAAATATGTAAAAATTAAAACAGGATAACCTATTTCACTAATAATATTTATAATGGTTCCTGAACATTTTATTTTGGAATTGTGTTGAAGACAGAACTGATTTCACTTTCTTTGGAATTAAATAGCCACCAGATAGCTCATAGATCTGAAGGACAATCTCTAATTTTCTGAAAGAATATCATATCTTTAAATTAAAATTATATATTTCAGTTTGTTTCACTTTCCCCTTTAGAAAATATATTTTATTATAATAAAAGTGATATAAGTCACATATTTTAAATGAGCCCTTTGCATATTCTAAGGCAACAGTACCCCCTCCTCCAAAATATGCTAATGCTATTTTAAATGATACCCTGGCATATTTGCTATCCATAGCTGTATGAACTTTCTGTTAACTTCTGACCAAAAGGATCAATAACTGAAATAAAATTTTATGCTGAGGCACCTCTGACTGATCCTATAGATACCATGATCCCTTAAGAAGTGTGCAAGTGAGAGACACAAGGATTGGAGACAAACTACATGAATCATGCTTTAGTTAGAGAATTCTTAACTAAAGTTTGTCACACCTTTAGGATTTCCCCAGCATCCCTCCCACAATGTAGTACTCTATAATCTTGATGCAAATACGAGTACCATTTCTTCTGTAAATCTAACATGCCATTGACATTAAAAAAAAAAAAAAAAACCTGCAGATTGGACATTTCAGGGCAGCAACCCTGCCCTTCTTGAAACAATATGAGTCCATAATTCCAACTCTCCTAAGACAAAACTAAACTTCTCAGTTCTGCACAACTGGAGCTATCAACAATGAGAAGCAAAAACTCCAGCTCCCTTTTGGTGAGGAAATCTGGTTTCCATAAACCGTAAACGTGGTTTTGCTAACAAACTAGATCAGTAATGTGTCGTAAGTTTAAGTGAAGTCAAAACTTTACAGCAAAGATCAATGTGCTCAAACTGTTAATACATGCCCACAGAGCATTCTGTGCTTCTGGCGAACTCTTCCTTCCTTACATAAACTGTATTAGAATGTTAATACTGCATAAAGTTGTTATGATTGGAATGCTCAGGTTGCTTTTTCAGAAATGTCCACGTAGTCAATCAAATCTGTTGGAGGGAATGCAATCATGACATAAGAAAGTATTAACTGACCTATGACATAGTTCCCCTAAAATATGACAGACCCTGCCCAACTGCCGACAGGAACATTAAACATTCCAGAAACATGTGCTCACCACTTGGACACTTATATCAATTCTAAGAATGCAGGAAGGAATTTGCTCTTGGATGTGTCACTATAGCATGGTTGCCTTATGAGAGCCATAATTATATCTCATTTACAAGTTCTAACTTAAATGTTCTATTTTAAGCATTTCATCATTCTAAAGTATTATGGCATTGTCTGCAGGAGTATTTGTTTTGACTCTACAACTCATTTGGGGTGCTTTGTAATAAACAGATTAAATTCAAAATTTGAGGTTTGGAAATTACTCTGGAAAAGTATGGTTACAAAAGAAGAAACCTCTAGAATCAGTGTGTAGGAATTTTTGTTCTATTTGATTTTGAATGCATGTTATAATAGCTCCAAGTTGCCCACTAGCCATTTTAGAACTTTACAAAAAGAAATAATAAAACAAATGTATAAATACATATGTACAGATATGCCCATCATTGTATTGTATGACAAAAAGGACACAACACAAATTCCCATCAGTTAAGGATATATAGTCATTGTTTAGTGTATAATGATTGTTTAATCTGTAGTTTGGAATGGTATGCAGCCATGAAAAAGATGGAGTGAGATCATGTTCTCTAACTGAATGGTACTGATGATATAGTGTGTGTAGAAAAAGACAGTGGCAGGCCAATGTTTGTAGTATGTCTCAGTCTGATAAGATGAAATATTTGAAATAGATATATATTTCTATCTAGATATAGATAGAAATATAGATGGATTATGACCCTCTTTAGATGCCTAACTAAGAATATGCAAAATTCTAGATAAATAGGCACAAAATTGTTGACAACATTTACTTTGAGATAACAGAAGTAAAAGGTTAGAGGCAGGGCATTTTTCCATTTTTGGCCTATATATTTTTTATAAAAGGTGTTCGTGAAAGTGACTCAGTTGTGTCTGACTCTTTGAGACTCCATGGACTATACAGGCCATGGAATTCTCCTGACCAGAATACTGGAGTGGGTAGCTGTTCCCTTCTTCAGGAGATCTTCCCAATCCAGGGATCAAACCCAGGTCTCTTTTGTTGCAGGTGGATTCTTTACCAGCTGAGCCTCCAGGGAAACCCAAAGGTAATAGTATTCTGGGCAAAATGCATACAATGAACAGATACAAAAACAAAATAATATTAGATCCTAGTATTAGACCGTCTTCCTAGGTGGCTCAGTAGTAAACAATCCACCTGCCAATACAAGAAACTCAGAAGATGTGGGTTCAGTTACTATTTGAAGCATTTTCTACATGGCATAAGATGACCCTTTATTTATACAGTTATTATGATCATTATTGCTTTTATGACAAAAATACAGAGTTTTTCAGAATATCAACAAAAGTTTCAATCAGTTGCTCAGTTCTAGTATTAGCTAGTTTAAAACTTATCTCCAGATAAGCCTCTGGAGAGACACATGGACCACATTTTCATGTCTAAGGTCTTAGGGGCCTGATTGTGAAAGCAGTTTGCTAAGTTGTCTGTATCTTTTAAACTATTTGTCAAGCATGGTGACAGCTTTGAGATTAGAGCTTAGAAAGGTAAAGCAGAATAAGCTAATAAAATTTTAGAGAACTTTAATCAGCTCATTATCTGATGGGCATATGAGTGAACCAAATCTGTCATTGAATTTATGAACATGAATTTTTTGCAGGAGGGAGTATAATCAGGTTCTAAGACTTGGAAAGAAAACAAAAACAGAGTTTCTAAGAGTAGTTCTCAGAATGCACTGAAATACTACTCCAGAGTTATCATTGTAATTTAGACATAAATTCCTTCAAACCTATAAATATTGGCAGGCATTTGTTGTTCAGCGTGATGTATTTTTTCTTGTTTTCCAGTGATATTTCTGGCCATCAAAGATAGCCAGACATACTTATTAGAAGTCTCAGTTGGAGTGACTGCGTTTGTAATAAATATAGATAAATATTGACCTTTTAAGCTAATAATTCCCTTCAATATGGTGAAATATATCATTAAATCAAAGCCACTGAAATCGAAGGAAAACCAAATAGATCATGAGCAGACATCAGTACATGAGCCAAGAAGGTCATGTGGCATGTGACCAGCGCTTATAGTCTGTGGGTGGGTCTTTGGGGTCAGTTCCAAAGAAATGTGGGGGAGGAAGAGAGTCTAAGAAGTGGTCTCTTCAAACCAGATGGGATGTGAAGATGGAAAACAAGTAGGGAAAGACTTGAGGTTAGACTTTTTTTTTAAGAGTCAGTATATTTGTTCTTGATGGTGGTTTACTAATTAAAGAGAGTCCAAAATTCAGTCTTCTCTAGAGACTATTTACATAGTTCCCCAATTTTTTAATAGCCATAATAGTTGTATAAATATATAAAATATGTTATTGGCTTTCATAAGACATATTCCATGTTACCTAGCAGAATAAACTACAAAAGGTAATGTAAAAATGATTTGAACTTTGACATCCAGTTTTCCCATTTGAACAAAAACCTCACATTCCAACAGGCAACAAAAGTATCTTTTATGCTATCGATCTGACTGCTTTCACAGAAAATCAGCGTAAAAGTGGCTTGACCAACATCTTTCTCTCACACATATATAATAATTGGGTATAGGTAATTTTGGAATGGTATGTTTTCTGAACCTTAGACCCTCTTATCCAACTGGACTACCACCTTGAGCATTTATCCATATCCAGATTAGTAAGAAGGGGGAAGTGTACCGGGATGACCACACTCCTCGGTAAAGGCAGGACCCAGAAAGAGCACATTTCTTTGTTTCTAATATTTCATATTCTAGAACTTAGCTGTATGGCCACATCTAGCAATAAGCACTGAGAAATAGAGTTTGCATCTTGGGCAACTGGTGTCTGCTGAAAATTCTATTATCAAAGACGAAGAAAAAATGTATATTGAAGGATAACTGATAACATGAATATGTTGAGTAACAAGACCTAACATAAATATATCCCAGTATATCGTGGCAGTATATTATGGCAAAAAGAGAAGAAGGACTAAAGAGCCTCTTGATGAAAGTGAAAGAGAAGAGTGAAAAAGTTGGCTTAAAATTCAGCATTCAGAAAACTAAGATCATGACATCTGGTCACATCACTTCATGGCAAATAAATGGGGAAACAGTGGAAACAGTGACAGACTTTACTTTTTTGGGCTCCAAAATCACTGCAGATGGTGACTGCAGCCATGAAATTAAAAGACGCTTGCTCCTTGGAAGAAAAGTTATGACCAACCTAGACAGCATATTAAAAAGCAGAGACATTACTTTGCCAACAAAGGTCCATCTAGTCAAAGCTATGGTTTTTGCAGTAATCAAGTATGGATGTGAGAGTTGAACTATAAAGAAAGCCGAGGGTCAAAGAATTGATGCTTTTGAAATGTGGTGTTGGAGAAGACTCTTGAGAGTCCCTTGGACAGCAAGGAGATCCAACCAGTCCTTCCTAAAGGAGGTCAGTCCTGCATATTCATTGGAAGGACTGATGCTGAAGCTGAAACTCCAATCTTTTGGCCACCTGATGCGAAGAACTGACTCATTGGAAAAGACCCCCATGCTGGCAAAGATTGAAGGCAGGAGGAGAAGGGGACGACAGAGGATGAGATGGTAGGATGGCATCACTGACTCAATGGACGTGAGTTTGAGTAAACTCTGGGAGTTGGTGATGGATAGGGAGGCCTGGCATGCTGCAGTCCATGGGGTTGCAAAGAGTCGGACATAACTGAGCGACTGAACTACACTGAAATGAGTATAGAGTGGCATACTGTGAATTAGATCAGTTCAGTTCAGTTCAGTCGCTCAGCCGTGTCCGACTCTTTGTGACCCCATGGACTGCAGCACGCAAGGCCTCTCTGTCCATCACCAACTCCCAAACTTTACTCAAACTCATGTCCATTGAGTCGGTGATGCCGTCCAGACATCTCATCCTCTGTCGTCCCCTTCTCCTCCTGCCCACAATCCGTCCCAGCATCAGGGTCTTTTCTAATGAATCAACTCTTCACATGAGGTGGTCAAAGCATTGGAGTTTCAGCTTCAGCATCAGTCCTTCCAATGAACACCCAGGACTGATTTCCTTTAGGATGGACTGGTTGGATCTCCTTGCAGTCCAAGGGACTCTCAAGAGTCTTCTCCCACACCACAGTTCAAAAGCGTCAATTCTTCAGCGCTCAGCTTTCTTCACAGTCCAACTCTCACATCCATACATGACCACTGGAAAAACCATAACCTTGACTAGATGGACCTTTGTTGGCAAAGGAATGTCTCTGCTTTTAAACATGCTATCTAGGTTGGTCATAACTTTCCTTCCAAGGAGTAAGCGTCTTTTAATTTCATGGCTGCAGTCACCATCTGCAGTGATTTTGGAGCCCAAAAAAATAAAGTCAGCCACTGTTTGCAGTGTTTCCCCATCTATTTCCCATGAAGTGATGTGACCAGATGTCATGATCTTAGTTTTCTAAATGTTGAGCTTTAAGCCAACTTTTTCACTCTCCTCTTTCACTTTCATCAAGAGGCTTTTTAGTTCCTCTTCACTTTCTGCCATAAGGGTGGTGTCATCTGCATATCTGAGGTTATTGATATTTCTCTGGCAATCTTGATTCCAGCTTGTGCTTCTTCCAGCCCAGAGTTTCTCATGATGTACTCTGCATATAAGTTAAATAAGCAGGGTGACAATATACAGCCTTGACACACTCCTTTTCCTATTTGAAACCAGTCTGTTGGTCCATGTCCAGTTCTAACTGTTGCTTTCTGACGTGCATACAGGTTTCTCAAGAGGCAAGTCAGATGGTCTCGTATTACCATCTCTTTCAGAATTTTCCAGTTTATTGTGATCCACACAGTCAAAGGCTTTGGCATAGTCAGTAAAGCAGAAATAGATGTTCTTCTGGAACTCTCTTGCTTCTTCGATGATCCAGCGGATGTTGGCAATTCTGGTTCCTCTGCCTTTTCTAAAACCAACTTGAACCTCTGGAAGTTCTCAGTTCACATATTGCTGAAGCCTGGCTTGGAGAATTTTGAGCATTACTTTACTAGCGTGTGAGATGAGTGCAATTGTGTGGTAGTTTGAGCATTCTTTGGCATTGCCTTTCTTTGGGATTGGAATGAATACTGACCTTTTCCAGTCCTGTGGCCACTGCTGAGTTTTCCAAAGTTGCTGGCATATTGAGTGCAGCACTTTCACAGCATCATCTTTCAGGATTTGAAATAGTTCAACTGGAATTCCATCACCTCCACTAGCTTTGTTCGTAGTGATGCTTTGTAAGGCCCACTTGACTTCACATTCCAGGGTGTCTGGCTCTAGGTGAGTGATCACACCATCGTGATTATCTGGGTTGTGAAGATCTTTTTTGTGTCGTTCTTCTGTGTATTCTTGCCACCTCTTCTTAATATCTTCTGCTTCTATTAAGTCCATACCATTCTGTCCTTTATTGTATCCATCTTTGCATGAAATGTTCCCTTGGTATCTCTAATTTTCTTGAAGAGATCTGTAATCTTTCCCATTTTGTTGTTTTCCTCTATTTCTTTGCACTGATCGCTGAGGAAGGCTTTCTTATCTCTCCTTGCTATTCTTTGGAACTCTGCATTCAAATGGGTATATTTTTCCTTTTCTCCTTTGCTTTTTGCTTCTCTTCTTTTCACAGCTATTTGTAAGGCCTCCTCAGACAGCCATTTTACATTTTTACATTTCTTTTCCATGGGGATGGTCTTAATCCCTGTCTCCTATACAATGTCACGAAGCTCTGTCCATAGTTCATCAGGCACTCTGTCTATCAGATCTAGTCCCTTAAATCTATTTCTCACTTCCACTGTATGGTCATGAGGGATTTGATTTAGGTCATACCTGAATGGTCTAGTGGTTTTCCCTACTTTCTTCAATTTAAGTCTGAATTTGACAATAAGGAGTTTATGATCTGAGCCACAGTCAGCTCCCAGTCTTGTTTTTGCTGATTGTATAGAGCTTCTCCATCTTTGGCTGCAAAGAAATAATCAATCTGATTTCGGTGTTGACTATCTGGTGATGTCCATGGGTAGAGTCTTCTCTTGTGTTGTTGAAGAGGGTATTTGCTATGACTAGTGAATTCTCTTGGCAAAACTCTATTAGCCTTTGCCCTGCTTCATTCCGTACTCCAAGGCCAAATTTGCCTGTTACTCCAGGTGTTTTTTGACTTCCTACTTTTGCACTCTAGTCCCCTATAATGAAAAGGACATCCTTTTTGGGTATTAGTTCTAAAAGGTCTTGTAGGTCTTCACAGAACTGTTCAACTTCACCTTGTTCAGTGTTATTGGTTGGGGCATAGGCTTGGATTCCCGTGATATTGAATGGTTTGCCTTGGAAACGAACAGAGATCATTCTGTTGTTTTTGAGATTGCATCCAAGTACTGCATTTCAGACTGTTTTGTTCCCCATGATGGCTACTTCTAAGGGATTCCTGCCCACAGTAGTAGACATAATGGTCATTTGAGTTAAATTCACCCATTCCAGTCCATTTTAGTTTCCTGATTCCTAGATTGTTGACATTCACTCTTGCCATCTCTTGTTTGACCACTTCCAATTTACCTTGATTCATGGACCTAACATTCCAGGTTCCTATGCAATATTGCTCTTTACAGCATCGGACCTTGCTTCTATCACCAGTCACATCCAAAACTGGGTATTGTTTGTGCTTTGGCTCCATACCTTCATTCTTTCTGGAGTTATTTCTCCACTGATCTCCAGTAGTATATTGGGTACCTACCGACCTGGGGAGTTCCTCTTTCAGTATCCTATCATTTTGAGTTTTCATACTGTTCATGGGGTTTTCAAGGCAAGAATACTGAAATGGTTTGCCATTCCCTTCTCCAGTGGACCACATTCTGTCAGACCTCTCCACCATGACCCGACTGTCTTGGGTGGCCTCACATGGCATGGCTTAGTTTCATTGAGCTAGACAAGGCTGTGGTCCGTGTGATCCGATGGTTAGTTTTCTGTGATTATGGCTTCAGTGTGCCTGCCTTCTAATGCCCTCTAGCAACACCTACTGTCTGACTTGGCTTTCTCTTGCCTTGAACGTGGGGTATCTCTTCACGGCTGCTCCAGCAAAGCGCAGCTGCTGCTCCTTAACAGGCTGTGTGTATATTCTGTGGTATTCTGTGGCAAATCCTTGATGCTTTAACTTCACATTGCAGAATATCTTTTCATGTTAGGAAACTATTTTATGTGTCAAAGTGATGTTGATCAAATGCTATTAATATACTCTTTCTTATGGAAAAATTGCCCAAAGCCCAAAGAGTACACTACATAGTAGTGTAGTATTAGTTACTCAGTCATGTCTCACTCTTTGTGACCCATGGACTGTAGCCCACCAGGCTCCTCTGTCCATGGGATTCTCCTGGCAGGAATACTGGAGTGGATTGCCATACCCTCCTCCAAGATATCTTCCTGACCCAGGGATTGAACCTGGGTTTCCTACATTGCAGGCAGACTCTTTACCGTCTGAGCCACCAGGGAAGCAGTGGTAGCTCATACGGTAAATACTACACTATACTTCAGTATAGTACATACTATCCTTTATCTTTGGACAAATATAATACATTCTTTGTTGCTGTTTAGTCACTGAGTCTTGTCTGACTCTTTTGCAACCCCATGGATCATAGCCTGCCAGGCTCCTCTGTTTATGGGATTGCCCAGGCAAGAATACTGGAGTGGATTGTCAATTTCTTCTTCAGGGGATCTTTCTGACTCAAGGATTGAACTCGTATCTCCTACTTGGCAGGAGTGTTCTTTCCAACTGAGCCCCCAGGGAAACCCAATACATTCTGAAATGACTGAAAAAAATTAGCAATGACTGAAAAAGTCAAATATTTTCTCCTTATCCTATCTTTAAAATATATACATATTTGGTAAAAGCACACCTATACCTGAAATGACTTTCTCATTTCTTTCTATGACCTTCCTGATCTTTTCTATCTCCTGAATGCCTATATGAGGGCTTAGTAGCATGAGAAGGCTGACATTGACCAATGGGTGACATAGAGAACATAATAAATTACACTGAATATAGAATGGACTGAGACAAGAGGCCAGTTGGAAGAATATAAAAAGGAAGGAAAAATTGTCTAAGAAATGAAGACCTAAAGATGGCTAAGCTGGCCCCAACATTGAATGAAAGCAAGGACTAGTGGAGGAATTAGAGTTTGTTTTTCAGTTCACAGTGAGGGAAGGACTGGGAAACAGGGTTAGGTCTACATAGCTGCAGATAGATTCTTAATGACAATATGATTTTACATGAAGGTCACACTTCTTTTAAACACACAGGCTTATTGAGCAGACTGTACTGTTTTTAACCTTTTTCCATAGCTCTAACACTAGGGCTGGCAGAGAAAAGTTGTTACCAGGTAGAAAATCTATGTGTAGATGGATAACACAGGTCTTCTCAGCCATATTTTTAGCAGGATTTGTGTCCCAGGTAAAGCTGGTAGCTTTGTAAGTAGCTCATTTTGTGTGTTAGGCCAGCAAAAACCATCAAATTATTACATGCCATTTAAACTGGGTTTTTGCCTCAAAAACAACTGGAAAGCCAAAAACATATTTACAGATAGTTGGGGCTCAAATATTTTGCCTCACGGCAAACATAATTCCCCAAAATCAACCAGAATGCAGACAATATTTAATTATATGATAAACAATAACACTAGATATATTGTCTAGTATAATTAATAAGTAATTAATATTGAGCATCTTCAGTATCCCAAGTCCCGTTCTGTGAACCATGTTACACTACCGTAAGCCAAATGGCAGAGTTCATTACACTGTGAAGCTATAGTCCCTGAAATGCTGCTGGTATCCCCAGATAGAGCTTTTGTTCAACTAACACATAATGCCAGCACTGAGGGAGGGAACAGTAGTGAGAAAGGAAGAGAGGATGGCATGGAAGAAGTAGGATCAGAGAGAAGAAGGAAAACAGGAAGAGAGAGGCAGAGAGAAGGATGGGCTAAACTGGATAGCAAGGGAAGACCAGTTAATTGGAAAAGAAAGCAACGATACAATTCCTTGACATTTGTAGCAGGCAGAAATCAGATTCTCTTTCAACATGATGGAGTTATGGTCACCACAAGTTTAATAAGGAGACAAGGAACACAACTTTAACTCCAGTGATTACAGAGCAGGTGGAGACAATACTTCCTGCCACTTCACAGGAGGAACTCTGCCAACTGGAGCCAGTGTTCATGCTCTCTGTCTCCAACAGGCTGAAAGACCTGATAAGCTCATATTTTAAAGTCCTCAAATGTCTTCACCTTTAAGGGACTTTCCCCAGTTTCCTCAGCCGGATCTGTTGCTTGATTGTCTTCACCCATAGAGGACTTACTCCGATTAGAATGTTTACTGCAAATACACCTGGTCCCACCAATACTAACGAAAACATCGGCTTATGTGGGGGCAGTTTTATGTCTGTAGCGATTCAGTTTTGTGTCTGTAGCATTCATCTCAGTGTTTAGAATCCTGTTCATAAGTGCTTAAATGAATGAATAGCCTTGCCAGGGTAAAGGATTTATTTTCAGAAGACAATATCAGATGTCAAGAACCCAAGTCATAAGGATACAGAAGAAATGAGGCTTATATAACCAAAAATCACTGACCAATTATCTCATACTTTATACCATAATCTCCTCTATATTTTCCCTGCTATTAATAGTTTCTTGCTAAAGAGGGATGAGGGGACGAGAGGGAAGAGATAATTATGTAAATTCTGGTCTCTGATGCATCCTTCAAATTTAAGATGGTTATTACCTTTTGCCACCAGTTAACTGTCACTAAATAGTTATATAACAATCGGAGTGGTGAATGTTATTTAGAAACTATTCAGTTGTCTTCAGAAAAGAGTGGGCAAGAGTGATTGTAAAGAGGAAAATATTAGAATATCCGTCCACATTTGTTTGTTTGTTTTTTGGCCACTCCTCTCCACATGTGGGAACTTAGTTTCCCAGACCAGGGATCAAACCCACACACAGTGGAAGCACAGATTCTTAACCACTGGACTGCCAGGGAAGTCCCCATTCACATTTATTTGTAATTTATCCATTAATTTTATATATATTTTATAAGATATATGATATGTTGCTATGAAAGTATATGTTATAAGTGAATAGTGTATGCATGCTCATTGAAAAGTACATAATCAAAACTGTTGGGAGGCCACTGGTTTATAATATCTTGAGCTTTTCTGGTTAATGTCATTTTGGGGACGTTGGAAGTAGAAATGAGATGATAGGAATAATAGAGTAAGAAATTAAAGGACAAATGAATAAGGGAGATGGAGAGACTTTTGTTTAGAGAGTGTCAGACAATAGTAAATTTATTTTCAATTTCTGTGTGGAAACCACATAAAGTAGAGAGATTTGGTGCCAGGTGCCATTATGGCAGAAAAATATACTCTGAATGAGAGTGATTAGATCTTAAATGTTTCTTGTTCCAGATATTTTTGAAAAAAGTAGTTATGATGTGTGATAGATCTCTGATCCAAGCAGTGACTTGGACCAAAGCAGCAAATTTACATTATTAGTAACAAGATCATTATTAAGTTCACATTAACCCAACATCAGCTTTTATTGGAGCAAGAAATAATACACTTTTATGATGTTATTTTAAATAATTAATGGGTGTTTCAAGCCAGTTGCACATTAGAGGCTATCTTAATAGTGAAACTGATTTAGTTTCTTCCTGGTGGGTTTCTGTTACTATGAACCAGGACCAACTTATTAATCTTTTAATACCAACAAAACTACCAAAGGCTTTGGCTGCCTCCCTCGAAGAAATGCCAGTATCCACAAAAGTTGGGATAACTAGCAAAACCTTCAAAACAGGGCCCTGCCTCTGTTATCTGGGCACTTAGCACAGTGGTGCCAATGGCATCTGTTCATTTTCTGGCTCATGTTCTTAGAAATAAAGTACTTACCCCTGCTGCCAACAAGATCTCCATTCTACAAATAATTTTATGTTGAGAAAATTATAGTGCTACTTTAGAGATAACCTCAAAATGTTCAAAGGAAATACAAGCAAATAGGAAAGTCCACTTTTATTCTTTTTTCAGTTCTATTTCTACATTGGCATAGGAATAAAACTAGTAATTAATGAACCTCTTCCACTTTGGGTTCTATTTTTTGAGCCAGTAAAACTTCAAAAGGATATACTGCTTTTTATATACGTTGAAAGTTAACCCAGAGTTTTTGTTTTGTTTTGTTTTTTAGTTGAAATAGCATCATTATTTGGTCTAGAAAATGAATAGCTTTGTCTGAGCTTGATTTTCTAACCAAGAAATTAAGCTGTAATGAGGAGGAGCATCGTCTAAATTGACGGGTGTTTTTAATCTGTGTGAGCTTTATGTATTCTTGAAAAATGCAGACAACAGTCCCTATATCACAGGTTGTTAGGTTATTAAATGAGATAGAAAATGTGGTACAACGCTACATATCACAACCGCTAGAAAAATTCATTATTTAGCTAAAACTTGAGGTGAAGATTTGACAGATAAATAACTGAAGAATTGCAGAATTAGATCTGGGAATTGGTCAAATTCTAGTGGAACCTATAGTCACAGTATATACAGCCAATAAGGGTATAGTAGCTACTTTAGTTGGAGATCTCTAGAACACTTCATGCTGCTACTGCTAAGTCACTTCAGTCATGTCCGACTCTGTGTGACCCCATAGACGGCAGCCCACCAGGCTCCCCTGTCCCTGGGATTCTCCAGGCAAGAACACTGGAGTGGGTTGCCATTTCCTTCTCCAATGCAGGAAAGTGAAAAACGAAAGTGAAGTCGCTCAGTCGTGTCTGACTCTTAGCGACCTCATGGACTGCAGCCTATCAGGCTCCTCTGTCCATGGGATTTTCCAGGCAAGAGTACTGCAGTGGGGTGCCATTGCCTTCTCTAGAACACTTCATAGGTCATGGTAAATCTCCACAGCTCCTACACTGTGGTTCTGTAAAAAGTAATTAAGCCAATGAACTCTAAAAGCAAACAGCTTCCCTCACACACAGCTTTGTAATCATGTAGGTTATTTACTGTCTCTGTACCTCAGTTTTTTCACTATATAACGGGATGCTTCATTTTTTTCTTGAGAAGATAAAGTTCATATGTATGCAGTAATTAGAACAGTGCCTGACACCTAGCAAACACTGTGTGACTTCATCTATTAGCAGTAGGAGTCGTTATTTTATGTTTTGTTAAAATGCCCTAGTCACAGATCCAAGAATAAGCTGAACTGTCTGGGAATAATTATGGAAAAAGACTGACAACATTTGAGAGAGGATTTAGAAAGTAAGTCAACCCACACATACATCCTTGCTATCTAATTATTGTTATAGAGTACAGTGTGGAATATGCATTCCCCCATGCACTTTGCCATGTGTGGTGTAGAATCTGAATAAGCATCATATATGCATCCTTACCTCAAGGAGCTTACACAGTGGTAGGGGCAATATAATACAAATAACAAAATATTCAGTTAAACTAACTTTTAACCTTAATACCTATTACTATTAGAACCTAATGTAATACTAGGTTTTGAACCACAAGTACAGTAATACCCTGGCTCAACCTAATGCACTGGTACACAGAATTAAGATCAATGGAGCGGGATATTCCTGGTGGCAATGGTTGGGGATTCCCCTTCAAATGCAGGGGTTGCAGGTTCAATCCCTGATCAGGGAGCTAAGACCCCACATGCTTCTGGCCAGGATGGGGAACCCCTGTAGATGAGCGGGTCAGGGAAGGCTTCACCCAGGGTGTGCCTGAGCCGAGCTTGGAAGGTGCTAGAGACTTTCTGTTTGTGAGAATAAGGGAGAGGGATCTCTCTGTGCTTCCTTTAAACTGTTCTTGGAAAATACCATTTTATTTTTAAATACACAGACTTAAGGAAGTAAGTGAAATAAGCAAATACTTCAAAAAGGCCATTTTGTAAACAAACACTTTTAAATATTAAGTTTTTTTTTTCTTTTTTGAAGAATATTTCATAGTGATATGAAAATCAAAAGAGGATGGATGGTACTTCATGTACCAGGCTTTAGCTTCGGCAAAACAATTTTCTGTTCTTAAAGTTAGATTTTTAGCTAAGTAGTTTCTGGGCTCACTTTATCTTAAATAAATACATAAACAAATAATCTCGGTTTCAACATACTAATGGGTTCTGAAAAAAACGCTAGCCATGTTAATTTGCTCCCCAGCTAGTATTTGATTAGTTAGCAGAAAAGTGAAATGAATCATGGAAATTTGCTTGATGACTAAAGCATCAACAGAATGGTTTAATTATATAATAATGATGAAATGAGATGAGACAGTGATTCCTACTTTTATATCTTCATAGATGTGTTAAAATCATTTATGGCTGTGTGTGAATGTGCTCAGTTGTGTCTGACTCTTTGCAACCTCATGGACTGTAGCCCACCAGCCTCCTCTGTCCATGGAATTTTCCAGGCAAGAATACTGGAGTGGGTTGCTGTTTCCTTCTCCAGGGATCTTCCCAACCCAGAGATCAAACCCGCATCTATTGAGTCTCCTGCATTGGCAGGCAGATTCTTTACCACTGCATACAAAGTTCACTTATGAATTTCTCAATAAATTAAACTTTTGCTTAAGAGAATTATGGAATGTATAAAGCCCAAATCTATAGCAAGAAATCTAAGAGTAAAATAAGTTCATTTGATAATATACTATATATGTATAATTAATAATGACTACATTATATACACATGTACCTAATTTTCAATATATGCAATAATCAAGCACAATTTGAGATGTGATATTTGCCTGCCTGCAGTAAGTACAGCCTTTACTGAGACATGGAGTAGAGGACAGATAACTTAGGAACTAAGTGGTTACTCTTCCCAGGAGGTTAGTAAGTCAGCTGACGGTGCTCTGCTTCCTCAGTGTGAAAGAATCTAGAAGCAGGCTCTGCCTCTGTGGTGAATATCATCTTTGAGACCTGTGGACCTTTTCCTCACACTCCTACTCCTCAAAGGCATGGGGAAGTGGCGTTTGAGTTAACAGCTGACCGGAGCCTGCATTAAGGAATAGCTGAATTCTTGGAGCAGGATATCTTTCTCACAGAATGAATTTGCCATTGTGTAGCTGAGATTTTTGATTTTCAATCCATCCCTAAAATTCCTTGCATTTTGTCTTCATTTTGTTGTAAGATGGTCACGTGATGTTGAATGTCCTGTCACATGTTGATTTACCCTACAAGCAACATGTCGCTCAATTGCCTGACTGTTGTAGGTAGCATCCTATAAACAGATAAAATATGAGAGATGGAGAATTTGCTTTTCATAGGTTCATGGACTGTTCCAACAGGAAGAGACTTTAAACATCCATGCATTTCACTTTAACTGGAATAATGTGTGTATCTTGACAAGGCCAAAGAGCTGTAATTTAGCGTGTTAACAGAGGTATGTCCTGTTACCAAGGCAAAGTTGCTGCTCCACAGGAAAGATGCTGACTTGCATATTATCATGCAAAAGCTGTAATTTAAAAGTAATCAGAAAGAATTGGCCAACACTGAAATGTAACACAAACCTAATATTAAGGTTTTTTTGAACGATGAAAGGAAATGTTTTATCCTCCTATTTCAGACATTTGTCCACTCTGTGTGCAGGAAAAAAAAATGTCTTTGCAAACTGAACTACCATTTCAGGTATATGTTAACAAAAATATAAATTTTTAGAAGCTGAAAATGGAGTCAAAAATGAAGATTTTTCTCAGCTTCTCTTGCTTTCTAGTTTAATAGGAAAAAGTAACTCTTTCCTGAGACATGAATTTTCATTTAATTCAGTTATTCTGTACCCTTTCCCTATGATCAACCTAGACCTCTATCATAAATATTATCTCTGTCCACTTAGAAGCTACAAAGTGCTTTCTCTCAGATGTCCACAGTGTTTGGGTTGAGGTATGATAAATTTTAAACAAGCTGAAAAGTATTTCAAACAACTTCCATACTGTGAGCAATTCTTAAGGAGGCCAGAAGAGAAAAGAAGCTAGCCAGTCATTTCAGTATCATCTTCAAGAAATTTTTTCTTTTAAACATATCGATAATCATGTAAAGCACTAAATTTTTATACCTAAAATTCTATCTAGATTAGAAACAAAGAGCATGCATCATTGCACATCAGCCTGTCCTGGACAACTTACAATGAAAATAAATCTATTTTTCCCATGTAGTACCTTATAATTATTGTAATCCTAAATTTCCAACCCTGACCACTGAGAAAAATGTATGTTTTTGATAGAGAATGAATGGGCATAAAAAAAAAAAATGAATAAAAGGAAAAAAAAAAGAGAATGAATGGGCAATAGTTGTATTGCTTGCATGAAGCCAGACGATTAAGAAATTTAATTTCTAACTTTAATATAAATCTTTTCATTTTTAACAGAACTGCATTTACTCAGGAGATGTGAGGTAAGTCACAACATTAATAAAGTGAGTGATGCATTTGAGTTGCAACTCAGTTTGTATATGTGCCATGCTGATCTGGAGTTCTGGTTATTGTGCAGATTATTACAGCAAAAATTGGCACACACAGAGTTGTTTAAGGTGGGGAAGAATGGGCTTCCCAGGTGGCGCAGTGGTAAAAAAAATTGCCTGCGAACACAGGAGATGCAGGTTCGATCCCTGGGTCAGGAAGATCCCCTGAAGGAGGAAATGGCAACCCACTCCAGTATTCTTGCCTGAGAAATCCCATGGACAGGGGATCCTGGCAGGCTGCAGTCCATAGGGTTGCAAAGAGTCGGATACAACTGAGCATCCACACAGGGAAGAATAGGTGGGGATGGTATTTGAGAACAAGGAGTGTGCAGGCTTAGTGAGGGAAGAAACATTTTTAAGCTACTATTTATCAATCTACATTCAAGTTGTTTTAAATCCGGGTTTATGCTGAAAGACCAAAGCAGAATGTTGAGAATAATCAAAATGATCACTCTATGGTTTCCCACACAATATGGGGGAAAGAGTAGCAGAAAGAGTATGTCAGTCTTTCCTAGGGAGGAAATAGTAGATGTGTGTTAATTGGAAGGGAGTATCAAGCAGCCACAAAGTCATGCTTAAAATACCAAAGGGATGTAGCCAACACTCTTAAGGTGGATCAGAACCTTGTCTAGGGATGTTTAATGATGTTGTTCTATATTTAAAATCCATGGGAGTTACATGTGACACAGTATCTTGAAGTCATTGTTACCACTTCATCAATAAAACAATACTGGAAGAATTATTAGCAAATTAGCAAATATTTCTGCCTGACGTTGTTGGCCAGGCCATTTTCAGATGCCTGGGAATCTCTCTTCTGCAGGCCAGTTATTATGCAACCCTCTGTTGGGGTCAGTGGACACCCAGGTGAGAAGGAGTGAACTGGATTGCCTATGTTCTCAGTGACATATTATCTCCCAGTGGCACAGAATTCCTTTGCCACTCTGAGAACACCCTTCTGCATTCCTTTTCTCGTGTAACTTTTTGAAACCAAAACAACTGAACAGATATATACAGTTAAGGGGCTTCCCTGGTGGCTCAGATAGTAAAGAATCTGGCTGCAATACAGGAGACCCAGGCTCCTTCCCTGGGTTGGGAAGATCTCCTGGAGAAGGGAATGGCTACCCACTCCAGTATTCTTGCCTGGTGAATCCCACAGACAGACGAGCCTGGTGGACTCCTCCTTTGCAAGTCCATGGGGTTGCAAAGAGTTGGACACGACTGACCGACTAACATTTTCATTTTCATACAGTTAAGAGTGAGTCATAAGCAATATCTACTACCCAAATGTACACTCCCATCCCTTCAATTTGGAACAAATTTATATTTACAAGCAAAGAGAGAGCAGAAAGCATACTTCATACTCTTCACCTTCCCTCTTGCTACAGGTATGAACTCTCAGCTTCAATCTAAGCCTAATCCCACCACTGGGCCTTGGACCCCCTCCTCTCTCATCAGTTCAAGGACATCACTCCTAGAACAGCCTTCTCTCTTGGATCAGTGATGTTTCCTTTACTGGGTCATTTCTATCAGGTTCCAAATATGATGTCCAAATATATCCCATTAAAATTTTAAAAGAAATCTCTCTTGACACCACATCCTCCTCTTTCTTCATGTTCCTTTATACCAATTATTAAATCATTATTTAATAGTTGGCTTTGCTCACTTTCTTCAATTCCTGTCCTCCCTTTTGTTCTCAACCTCACTGAAAAGCATCTGCCCCTATCCAAACTGCTATGAACAAGCTGGCCAATGAACTTGATGTTGCTCAGTGCCAAATTTCTCGTTGATCAACCCATGGCATTTGTAAAATTTAATTTCCCTCTTCTTTTAGAATCTGCTTCTTAACACGACCACTAGGATCCTACTCTTGATTCTTTTCCTGCATTTGTTTCGCCCACTCCTTAGTTGGTCTGTTTTATGCTTCCCTAAACGAGACTGAAGTGACTTAGCAGTAGCAGCAGCAAACTAGAAAGTAAGTTCTTTTGAGAGAAGATGTTGTTTTGTATCCCTCACATCCAGAAGAATGCTTGGTACCTTGTAAGTGCTCAATAACTCTGTATTGACTAGGTGATTGAATGAAAATAGGAAAAGAGTTGTGTAAGTTAAACATATGACCTAAACAAGAGTTTCAGTTGATGGTGAATAATAAAATGGATATATCCAAAGACCAAACTGTTGATCTGGTACAGGGAGTCAAGGAACTCTCATAGTTAATAAAGCAAAAATAAGAGAAATATCAAATAATAGATGGAAATTAAGAGACTTAGATGCAGGTTATTCAAAAACATCTAATAGGAATTCCAGGCAGAAACAACAGAAACAATGGGCGGTAGCAATACTCATAAAATATTGAAAGGAGTATTTCCTAAGCTGGTAAAGGGCATGGCTCTTCAGATTTAAAGATCTTAGTAAACATTAGATTACACTCAAAAGAAGCAAAGCTGCTCTTAGTTACATCCTGATAAGTTTTATACATCCAAGGATTAAGAAAATGCCCATAAAATATTCAGAGACTTGAAAACAAAGCAACAACAACAAAAAACAAGTTATCACTGTGACATCGGTATTCATGGTTTAAATACAGGGTCACAGGAAAGTTAAGGAATACCATCAAATAAACCTAGAATCCTAAACCTGTTTAATCACTGAAGTGTGGGCAAGATAATGATTCTTATGGATGTTAAAGAACTTAAAAATATGTGCCCTCGTGTCTTGAGGCCCTTAACTTAATCACATCTGCAAAGATCATTTTTCCAAATAAGATCACATTCATAGATTCTAGGCTGTAAGACACACACATTCCTTCTGGGGGCCACAATTCAACTCCTGCAGTACGAAGAAGTTAATTGATGATTCCAACACTGAGAGATAAGTGCAATGCAAGTCTATACAGGGGGAGAGAACACCTGGAGCGAGGTCCAAGTTCAGTCTAAGGGGTTCCAGGAGGCCTTTTGAGTGAACTTTTAAGATAAAACCTGAAGAATGGCAAGGGCAGGAAGGTGGACTGGGAAGAGCTTTCTGAGTGAGAGAGAGAAGAATACAGTGAGCCTCAGCAACTAGGAGAAGTTGCATGTGGCTATAAAATATGAAATGAACAGAAGCACAGAATGAGACTGTGTAGCCACACAGGCCCAGAGTGTGACTGTCCTTGAAAACCTTGACTAGCACCTTGGAATTTTAAAGCTATGAATGGGAGCATGACAGAACCACATCATATAGGTATATTTGGATGCAGCACAGATAATGGACTGACAGCAATTCGAACTGGAATCAAAGAAACCAGTTAGGATGATGTAGTAGTAAATTGAGCAAGAGATGATGGGAAGATTAAGGGGCTTGGCATGAAAAATATTGAGGATGTAGAATTATTAGTTCCATAATAACAGCTCATTACAGCAAAACTCACAGGTACTTTTCTACATGTTTCTAAAGTAAAGATGGATTCCAAATCTCTAAATTTCTGCCTGAACTTTCTAGAGCTATGACTAGCCCAACAGATGTATACAGACATGGAGCATGATGTGTCTAACAACAGTTTGTAATAGACATTTTGAATTTCTGAAACACATCTTTGATACATGGATTAATTTCCTGTAGTTTTAGGAGCTTTATTCACATTGCTTCAAAGTAAATTTAAATTTCACATGAGGTTTTGAGGTTTTCAGTGTGTTTTTGGTATTACCTGAATTATTTCTTTTTGTACCATGGTCTGTCTCCTGCTATTGCTTTTTCTTAAAGATACAGTGATTTTGGTTAGCCTTTCCTAGTATGGCTAAGGAAAATTGGTTACAATAGGTGACTGCTGTTCAATCTCTCTGTGATTCTTGTAGGAATGTATCATTTATGTGTCTCCATTTCTCATATGTCCACCTTATCCAGATGCTTATGTCAGGATAAAAAAGTACTATAATAAATCCCTTGCTATCTCCCTGAAACCAGTCTTTTCTCTTATTCTAGCACCTTCTACATACTATAATCAGCTTAACCTTCCTAAGAAGACATCATCAGCAGGCGATTTCCCTTCATTAAACTGATCTAATCTCTTCATTTTTATCAGATAAAGTTCACATCCCCCAGACTGCATTTTAAAGTCCTCTGTATTTAGTCCTTCTTGAATTTTAAGGCTGTTCTCACTACTCTGATGAGTTTCCTATAGAAACACTACAGATCCATGCTCTTTGGCCATCATGGACTCATAGTGGTTACTCTTTACACCCACTTGCCTCACTTCAGCCTCATTTTGGAACTTAACTGTTCCAAACTCATCCCACTTTCTTTAAGTTTGCAAAGCTATTTCTTCTTCTTCTCTCCCTGAAAATGTCTTCATTAAGGAAAGACATAAAATGAATGAAGGGTAATATTTTTTTCATCTTGCTTGAGGATGAACCTAATAAATGCCCTCATTTGGTGGTACTCATATGCTCATTGAGGGCAAAGAATATGTGTTTCCCCTGTGTAGCTTCAGTGACCAATATGGATAGTGAAAAATAGGAAGTCATCTAGTGGGTGGATGGATGGATGGATGAAAGTATGGATGAATGAATGGATGAAAGAATAGATGAATGAATGGATTAATTGAATGGATGGGCTCGTGGACAAACTAATGAGTGAGTCTGTACTCTAACCACAACTGACTACAGAACTGTCTCCAATTTCATTAAGGTTGATATAAGAAAAAAATACAGCTTCCTTTACTAGGGAAGAAGGGAAAAAGAAATACTAACTATGCTAGCTTCTCATGTTCTTTATTCTGAATGTTTTAATCTTTGATTTCACAGACATGAAGAAGTGTACCCCACAATAAAATTACAGTTGTTTGTAATTTTGTTAATTCACTCAATCATTATTCATTTAGCATTTCTTACCATCTAAATTTTGAGTAGTATATTAGTTGCCAGATAATCAAAGATGAATAAGTTACTGTCATTTTTCCCAAGAAACTCAAAAACCTTGAAGGAAAAACATCCATAACTCCAACTCTCATGGTACATGCTCCATTAGCATGGTGACTGTTCATCCTGGTTGGTCCAGCCACTTTGGTTATGCCATTTCCCCCACATCCTGCCTCCTTAGCTCCCACTTTCACTCTGAAGTGTCCCATTTGGGTGACAAATTACATAGTTGACTTATGAACTAGCCCTACTAAAAATAACTGTGGCATTGATGTGTATGTAAAAATGAAAATGTTCTTTGTCTCCTCTCTCTAAATTTAAACTTCTTGGAGGCATTAGAAAATTCTGTTGAAATTATTAGACTATATTTGCTTATGTTTTTAATTTTCCTAATATTTGGAAACCTCAATGCAACTTTTTGGACAGATATTCAGCTTTGGATAACTGGTATAATGTTTTAAAAGCATCGTAAAAATAAAGCTCTTACAGCTGGATGTTCACAGAAAGTCATGGAAGAGTCAATATTCACAAAGCAGTAAATGATTTGCAAAGCAATTAGGCTGTTGAAGTAGTACTAAAATAATTTCTCATTTATTCTAAAGTTCAAAAAGTATAAATGCTTATTGCTTTTATTTCTTTATTTTTATTTTTTTAGGGACCACCCTAAAGACAATTTTAATTACCCCTTTTTTTCCCATTTTTTATTAGTTGGAGGCTAATTACTTTACAATATTGTCGTGGTTTTTGCCATACATTGACATGAATCAGCCATGGATTTACATGTGTTCCCCCTCCCGATCCCCCCTCCCACCTCTCTCTCCATCCCATCCCTCTGGGTCTTCCCAGTGCACCAGCCCTGAGCCCTTGTCTTGCTTATTGCTTTTAAATGGATACTTTTCCATCATCACAGTTCACTCCTACAACTTTTTTTTTTTTTTTGGGTTCCAAGAGGCAACATACTCACTTCTCCAATTCCCTGGGAGATAGTAAATGTACTGAGAACTGATTCCTGTAGAAGTTTCTCCATCACCCATTTGTAATTCAGTGTAGACCTCATTATGAAATAATGACCCAAGCATGCAGGAACTACAGAAAATACTGGGTTGAAGGAAATGATGAGAGTATAAGTGAGTCTGTAACATTTCACTCTTGCTAATTAGTCTTACAAAATTACATCCTGGTCTCTTTCACATCACAAACTCAATTAATACCACATATGCATCACGTGTCAATCACTGACCTCACTCCTTAGTATGTCCTTCTAAGGACCTGAGTAGCAGCCTCAGGGTTTGTATTTCTTCCAGTTTACCTCAGGGCTGAAATACACCCAGGAGTCTCCCCATCTCTGGAAGAGATTTTGTGGTTACAGTTATGTCTTTCTTTTCATCATGAAACTACTACTGTTTATAAGCTTTATTTTCTATGGTTGCTATTCATAATAGAGTCTTTTATTCACTTTCTTTCTTTAATTCACTAAGTATGTCCAAAAATCTCCATGGCTTCTGGGCACATGCTAAGAATAACAGGAAATTCATTATTTGAACCACTATTTTTTAACCAAAGACCTGATAGGAAAGATGGCCTTTTGCTGGGCACTTCAGAATCAGAAGATTTGAGTCTTTTTGAACGAAAATGGAAAATCAAGTTTTTTTTTCCCTCGAAGATTTTCGGAAACAACTTTTAATTATTAAGATATCTCTGCTGTACTCGCAAACCACTTTTGGAAGACTGTTAAACAAGTCAACCCTGATACAACATATTTTCTAAGTCAAAAAAGAAAAAAAAATTACAAATATTAAGTAATTTACTTCTTTTTAAAAACTGAGATTTCAGTGTGGTCTTCTTTGTCTATGAAAAATGCCATTATATCACTCGCAAAATATGTTCTCATTCAATTGCCCTTTGATTTAGTGTAAAATCACAGGAAACTTAGTGACCAAATGAAAGAAAACAGAGGAAAAAATGAAGGAGTGAATCTCAGATGTATTTTATTCTCAGGAAGCCAGCCAGATTCACGTGTTTTCACATAAATACTAAAGAACAGAAACACTGAATCTGTTATTGCTTCTTACATTATGATCTAGGGGACACAGTTAGGTCATGGAAAAGTGTTGACAACATCTCTGAGCAAATCTGTCCCCTCCTCAGGCTTGTGTCCTCATTATTCAAGCGAAGGTGTTGAATTAGAAACCTTCACATTCCTCCCAGCTCCTCACTTCTCTAATCCCCACATACTTGTTAGTAAATTGTATTCGTGCCTCAATGTAGTGATTTGTCAGTGTTTCCTCTCAAGCATCAGAATTTCTCTCTCACACCCACACTAAGTTGTCACTGCAAGTAAGTTGTAAGAGCGTCGCAAAAATAAAAGAACTTAAAAATTCTCTTTCAGAAAAATGTCTTCTTGTTTCATGTGGGTTGGATGCTTTACTCAGAGATTCCACCTGAGTCGCTTCAGTTGTGTCTGACTCTGCAACCCCAGCCCGCCAGGCTCCTCTGGTTCATGGGATTCTCCAGGCAAGAATACGGGAGCGGGATGCCATTTCCTTCTCCGCGGGGCCTTCCCGAGCCAGGGACCAAACCCGCGTCGCTCACGTCTCCTGCATTGGCAGGCGCCTACCACTAGCCACTGGGAATATCCTGTTTACAATATAGTGTAGTCTATTAAGGGTGCAGTAGCCACTGTCTTAAAAAAAAAAAAAAAAGTATATACCTTCATTAAAAAATACTTATCGCTGAAAAAAACCACCAAAGCAATTACGACAGCAACATAAAGGATCACAGATCACCATATGAAGGTATAAAGATAACGAAAAAGTGAACTCTCGCGAGAATTACCGCAAAAAACGTACATGACGTGAGTAAGTGCGGTGGGAAAACTGCCGCAATTCGCTCGCTCCACGCAGCCTCACCACAGACCTTCAATTTCTTAAAAAACAAAAACCGTAGTAACCGCGAGGCACGGTAAGGCGAACAGTGAAATGAGGTACAGTGGTGTTTCTCTCTTCAATTATGACTTTTTTAAAGTAAAGATAGGTTTTCTTTTTTTCCTTACTCCTACAGTGACTTCGTATTCAGGCCCTTAGTAAACATTTATCAATAGATTGATAGACCCTTGTAGTGCTGAGTGACAGGTTTTAACAACAACAACAACAAAAATGACAAAGATAATAAGTTTGAATTTGTAAAGACTACAAATTTAGCATTCTGCTGTAATGGCTCAGGGGGTAATGAATCTGCCTGCAATGAAGGAGACCCGGGTTTGATTCCTGGATCAGGAAGATCCCCTGCAGAAGGGAATGGCAACCCACTCCAGTATTCTTGCCTGGAGAATTCCATGGACAGAGGAAGCTGGCAGGTTACAGTCCACGAGATCGCAGAGAGTCAGACACGACTGAGTGACTAACACATTCTTTCACCCTCTGTTGTTACACTTATTCTGCTGTAATCAGTGTGTTACAACACAATTTAAATTTTAATCGTCTCTATGTTTCCTCTGAACAGAGAATGGCCGCTACTACAAGAAATGTTTGAATCACCCTTTAGCAAGTGGCACGGTTTTGTTTAAGACGCATGCATTCCCTTCCAATTGCAGCCCTTTCCAGGATGTCTCTCCCCTGGGATGCCTGACCCAGCAAACCGTTAGCGGGGTGCAAGCGCGTCCTAGGAGACGGATGCTTAAGTTTTCCGGAGACAGGCCAGGTCTCACAGTGGGAAAAGAATCCCTAAGGATTAATGGCCATTTGTTCAAGATAGTTAAGGAATTCCTACACAAGAATATTGAGTTAATTACATGCCGTTTGGAGGAAGTTATAGAAAACTAAACATTGAACGAAGACATAAATATTTGTGCAAAATTCCCATCTTCTCATCCCCTCTCTCATTCCCCTCCCCTCTCTCATTCCCCTCCCCTCTCTCATTCCCCTCCCCTAAGACTGTGAACAACCACTCCCTTCCCTCAGGGTATGTCTGTCTGTCTGCATACAAATAAGTCTGTAGGGAGAAAAGCCTTAGCTTCTTCTGGAAGGAGCCTCGGATTCCTAAGGTGAAGGACACTGCTCTCAGCCTCTTAACCATTCCCTGGGAAAGTTAAAAATAAGTCCTGCTGAGAAAAAAAAAAAAAAATAAGTTGGCACTTGTTATTTGAGAAAATTGCTTTATTCCAGGAACTGCCTCATGTAGCAGAAATTTATTTACCATCTGTGTGGACTTTAAAAATTTTCCATCTTAACTGATACACAACTGAAATAGAAACAGACTTTCCGTGCGTAGGTTTTCCACAGGCCTCAATTTTTTAAAGGGTGTTAGCTAAGAAACCTTTGGGATTTTTGTGGTCCCAGAGTGGGAGAGCTTCATGACTGCCCCCCAGCCCTGAAATGTCCTTCTGGTGTAAGGCCCCAAGCTGATGTCACCCAATGGAGTGGGTGGGAGCGGAAGAGCTGAGGGAATCTGCCAGGAGCATTCCAGGGACTTTACTGAAAGGCATTCTTTATACTAAATGGCCGTTAGAACAGTCACCTAACACATTATGCTCAAATAATAAAATAAAAATAAAAGTCCCTTGGGCAGTATATTACTTTTTTTCTGAATCACTTTTAACTGATATAGTCAGATAAGACAAATGTGCTTTCCTCTTTTCCAGCTGTATCAAAGGATTATTTTATTCAAATGTCATATTAAATTCTTCCACAAGAGGAAGTAACTTTGTTCACCAAGGGGAAAAAAAAAAAAAGTGAGGTTGGAAGGGTGACTGAACACAAGTGGATTTATTGTTAGGCCGGGCTTTATATAGGGGACAGAAAAATCAACGGAAATCCAATCGCCACTTTTTATACAAAAATAAGCTGCCCTATGTGGGTGTTCTCCTACAATGTTGAGCTATTATGCCACTTTTCTGGTGGATGGAAACTAGAATTGCTTTTATATATGTATAATTTTGTTCACAATTTATGCTCTCCCTACAGGAAAACTCAAGAGCTTTAGACTGTTTAGATAGTTGAAGTGGATTTAGTCTGTATAGATTTTAGCAAAGCGATATCACACTTCTCTAGACATGCAAACTTTAACAACTAAAGTTGTTTAGAAGGTCAAAATCATGTCAAATTAGGTAGGTTACATATTTCAGGAAATCTATCAATCAGTTCTTATTGAAGTTATTTCATGTTAATGGTAACCTTCAAATACAAATTTTAATAAAATTCTCAGGATTTGGAAAATTGTGCTACTTGTATATACTTTAACTTTGCAAATACCTGTAATTCGTTTTATTTGAGCATTAACTATGCATCGGCATCAGATCCAGACTCTTTATGTGCATGATCTCATTTATTTACTTATTTTTAATTTATCAGGATATAGTTTCTTTACCATGTTGTGTTTATGCTGTACAACGAAGTGAATCAGCTATGTGTATACCTATATCCCCTCTGTCTGGAACCTCTCTCACATTCCCCCCATCCCACCCATCTAGGCCATCACACAGCAGCAAGCGGAGCTTCCTGTGCTGGTTTCTGCTGTCCCTCTGTCTTACACATGGTAGTACATATATGTCAATCCCATCCTCCCAATTCACCCCACTTCCGTTTCCCACCCCTACCCCCGCCCCATGTCCACATGTCTGTTCTTGGTGTCTGAGTCTCTATTCCTGCCCTGCAAATAGGTTCATCTGTACCATTTTTCTAGATTCCACATATAAGCATTAATATACATTTCTTTTTCTCTTTCTGATTTATTAATTGTGACAACTTACACATTAGGTAGAAAATGGTAGATGAGAAAACTGAGGCCTTGACAAATAAGGAACATACTTGTGGATCACAGAGCAGTTAAATGTCAGAGCTTTTTTTCAGACCTCAGTGAATTTGGGCTCCAAAGCCCGTTATTCTGGCCATGGTATGGACTCTAGCCCCGTGCACTATGGACTAGCCTAGTTCTAATGGAACACAAAGGATTTTTTAGAAAAGCAATATTAATCTCAGTTTTCTAAGGCTTTATTTAAACTGTAGATGAATTTCAGAACTTCCAAAGCTATAAAAAAGAAAGGGACTTTTATTCTTTGACCTGTGCTTTGGAACATGGGCCTATGGAAACCTAAATGGCAATGCTGCTATTCAGACTGTAATTGCTGTCCCATTCATTCTCAATCCTCGAAAGCAGTGCTGCTACTCAAAATTCATAAAAGCTGGAAAGTGTAAGAGAATACATTCTGGAAAGAGAATTCAATTTGATTCTGGAACCTCACCATATATGAGATTGTGACAATGAGGAAGTTATTTAATCTGTTAGTTGTATCTATGTGGTTGGAGTAACAGTGAGATGCAAGTATGCAAAATTATCCAAAATCTGTCACAAAGGAGACAAAGAAATGAATCCTGCACAAGAATTTGTGTTATTTTTATACTGTTTAGAGTAAGTTGATGGCAATGATCTGATTCATGGGAACTGATAGTGGTAGGGGTTGGTGGTACTAGGAAAATGTGAGGAGATGGATTGGGCTTCCTTGGTGGCTCAGCGGGAAAAAAAATCCACCTGCGGTGCAGGAGACACACGTTCGATCCCTGGGTCAGGAGGATTCCCTGGAGAAGGAGATGGCAACCCACTCTAGTATTCTTGCCTGGAGGATTCCATGGACGGAGGAGCCTGGTGGGCTGTATAGTCCATGGAGTTGCAAAAGAGTCAGACACGACTTAGCAACTGAACCACCACCACCAGTAGTACACTTATTAACTGAATTCCACATATTCTCTAAAAACAACAGTTGCTTCTACAACAACAAAAACTCAGATCACATTCTTATTCTACCTTCTCTTAATATTAATGTGTTAAAATTGTTTTTCATCTTTTAATAGTTTTACAATAAAAAAGAATATGGGAGTCTAATCTCTTAAATTGCTGCTGTGTCTTGTGCAGGTTAGCCTCTGTGTCAAAATTTCTTCAAGATAAATATTTGACAATAACTTTTACTTTATTGCATTATTAAAAAGATTGAAAGAGACTTCCCTTTAAACAGTGTGGCGCAAAGGAACTTCCTTTTTCACTTCGTCTAAATGCTTCCCTGGTGGCTCAGCTCTAAAGAATCTGCCTGCAATGCGGGAGACCTGGGTTTGATCCCTGGGTTGGGAAGATCTCCTGGAGAAGGGAACTGCTACCCACTCCAGTATTCTCGCCTGCAGAATTCCATGGACAGAGGAGCCTGGCAGGCTACAGTCCATGGGGTTGCAAGGAGTCAGACACCACTGAGTGACTTTCAGGTCACGTCAGACCTTCGAAGGTGGTGCATTGGTAAAGAATCCGCCTGCCAATGCAGGAGACACCAGAGACGCGAGTTCGATCTTTTCAAGATCCCCTGGAGCAGGGAACAGCTACCCACCCACTCCCATATTCTTGCCTGGAAAATTCCATGGACAGAAGAGCCTGGCGGGTTACAGTCCATCGTGTCGCAAAGAGTCGGATACAGCTGAGCATAACAACAAAGGAGGAAAAAACACAACAAAACCTTGGAAAGGACTCTCTCAGCTGCCATTGGTTTCACAAGGGGGTGAGAAAGGTCACCAATGAGCATCTCTTCATGTGCTAAGAACAAAAGGAAGACCTGGAACCTTGATAGGAGCCTGAGCAGTGGACAGACAGGAAGGGCAGGGTTGCCTGAGGACACATGCTAAGAACAGCATAACAACTGGGAAAGTGAATCTTGAGCCAGCTTCAGTCTGGGAAGGAGAGGCCATGCTGAACTGAGTCCCTCAAGTTTGGTAGCATCTCCTAGCTACAGGCAGAAGCAAAACCTCTGTGGCAAAAAATAAAATAAAATAAAATGCCCATTTATGCCCACAGAGATCTCTCCTATTAAGATCAAGAAGGAGATTTAATCACAGATTATAAAACACAGAAGTCAGCTGCTATAAGGATACCTCAGAAGAGGGATGATCAAAGTTAAAAAGCTCAAAGTTTCTTCTACCTTTCAAGAAAGTAAAGGTTAAGTTTTTTTTTTTTTTTACTTTAGATTTTATAAGCTTGCCATGCTAAAAGGTAAATTTTTAAGAATAATTGCTAAAGGAATGGAATTGGATAAATAAATTCCAGAAAACAGGACTGGATGCAAGCAAATAAAGAAGCCCAATCAGTACCCAAATAAAAAGAAAATACAATAAAAATGGAATAAATAAAATAGAAAAGTATTAATATGGTATGACAAAATCTAACTGTATCACGAATGACAATAAATGTCAGTGTCAGTAGTCAAGTAAAAGTTTATTATATGGAAAAAAATTCCAGCCTAATGCTGTGAAGTATAAGGACTTGGAAAAGAAAAAGAAAAAATGTAAATGCAAAAGAAATAAAAGATATTTCAGACAAAGAAATTATTAAAATGACCACACAAAATTATGTCAGTAACACTGATAAAAGTTTCAATTCACCATAAAAATACCATTAATTTAAACAGCATACAGCAAATAAAATAGATCAAAATATAAAAGAGTTAACAATAACTAGGTAGAAATTTTGAAAAATCTACAGTTTTGGTATGAGACTGTCAGATCTCTTGATTATTAAGAGTGCAAGTAAAAAATTAATAAAGGACCAGCTGATTTAAGCTGCACAGTAAGCAAGCTTGACCTGATGCACATAGAAAATTCTGAACATAATAATTAGAATATACATATTATTCTCAGTCACACATGGAGCATTTTGAAAACTGACATTGTAGACCATGAAGTATGTCTCAATGAAGTTAAGAAAAAAAAAATGCTATCAGAGACCACATACTCAGGAGCCATGAGTGTTAAATTAGACAATTAGGTTTGAATTTAATAATTGAAATTCCCATGCATTTGAAAATTAAAATGTATTCACCTTTATCATTCAAGAAATACTCATAATTTAAATTTTAAAAATAATAATTCTCTGGTAATAAAATCAATAATGTACATCTAAACCTGTGGAATGCAATAAAAGAGGTGCTTGTAGGGAAATGTAAAGCCTTAAGCACTTGTATTCTAAAAGAAGAAAAGCTGAAAAATAATGAGGCAAGTGTATTAAGCAGTAAAAAAGTAGAATAATATAAACCCAATTAAAGTAAAGGAAATAAGATAAAAATAAAAATCAAGGGAAAAAGCAAGCATAAAATCGAAAGAATCAGTGATAACAAAAAAGTTGATTATTTGGAAAACCTAAGAATAAACATAATAACTTCTATCAAATCAAGAAAGAAAAAGAGAATGCACAAATAGAAAGTAGAATATAATGACTAATAAAGATGAATTAGAGAATACAATGCAAAACTTTAGGTCAATAAACCTGAAAAATTAGATAAAATAGACAAATTACTAGAAAAATATAACAACTAAACCAAGAAAAAATATAATTTTATAAAAATAAAATGTCTTTAAAATTCTCCTACAAAGGAAACACCAGACCCAGATGGTTTTACAAGCAAATTCTACTCAGCTCTGAAAAAACAAATCATTTCAACCCCTTGTAAACTCTTCCAAATAATAGGAAAGGATGAATCTCACTCATGAACACAGATGTAAAACCGGAACAGAATATTAGCAAATGGAATTCAAGAGTATAAAGCAAGATAAACATCTGAACCAAGTTTGGTTCATCCCATAATTAAAGGGTTGTTTAACCCTAGAAAATCTGTATGTGTTATTTTAAACATTTCTTTATTGGTTAAAGGAGAAAAAAAATGTATGATCATCTTAAGAGGTGCAGAGAAAGTATTTAGCAAAATCCAAACCCATTTATGGCTTGTTTGCTTTTTCAATTAAAAACATAGGAACACACTAGAACTATCTTAAACCGACAAAGTGATATCTATTTTGTTTTTTTAAAGCCTACAGCAAACAGTATTTCTAATAGGGACACACTTTCATGGTCTCTCTGGAGAGGCTTACCAGGGGGAAGAGCAGCGGCAATAAGTCTAAGAATCAGATACTTTGCAGATGATGTCATTGCCTGTCAGAAATCCCCACAAAAATAATCAGACAAATTCCTGAAAATAATAAAAGAGCTTAGTACACCCACAAAAATTTAGAAAATGTATGTTTTAAAATTTGCCATTTATGAAAGCAACAAGAAGTATAAGTTACAGAGAAGTAAATCTTTAAGTGTTGTACCTTTTTATGTTATACGTTATACAGGAAATTATAAAACTTGAGTGAAGGATTTTAAAGATGATCTAAATAAGTAGAGGGATACATCATACTCACAAATAGAAAGACTCAATTTGTAAAGATATCAATGTTTCCAAAACTGATCATCAGTTCTGTGCAATTAAAATCAAAGTCTCAACAGAGTTTTTCAAGAACCTTGACAAACGGATTCTAAAATGTATATGAAAAGCAACAGACAGAGTACAGAGTAGAGATTATGGAAGAAGGAGCCTGAGGTGAGTGGGCTGACCCACCAAATGTCAAAATATTAAGTATTGAATTAGCATAATGTAATATATATGAAGGACAGACAAATTAACTAATGGAACAGAAGAGAAGGACCCCATGTAGATAGAGACTTTAATATAGAGTGTGTGCGTGTGTGCTCAGTCATGTCCAACTCTTTGCAGCCAGGCTTCTCTTTCCATGGAATTTTCCAGGCAAGAATACTGAGTGGGTTGCGATTCCCCATTCCAGGGGATCTTCCCAACCCAGGGATCAAACCCATGTCTCCTGCAATGGCAGGTGGATTCTTTACCACTGAGCCACCTTGGAAGCCCCAGATAGAGTGGGATGAAAGAAAGGGGGATGATACCTGGAAAATTGATTATATAGAAAAGGGTAAAATTAAATCCATCAGCTCTTTCTGTCTCTCTCTCTCTCACACACACACACACATAATTGAGATGGATTAATGATTTAAAGGGCTTCCCTGGTGGCTCAGATGGTAAAGAATTTGCCTGCAGTACAGGAGACCTGGGTTCAATCCCTGGGTTGGGAAGATTCCCTGGAGGAGGGTGTGGCAACCCACTCCAGTATTCTTGCCTGGAGAATCCCTGTGGACAGAGGAGCCTGGAGGGCTACAGTCCATGGGGTCACAGAGTCGGACACGACTGAGGGACTAAGCACAGTGATTTAAATATGAAAAGAAAACTTGAAATATTTAAAAAAACATAAACAGATAAAATTTATGACCTTGAGTTTCTTTAGTAAGGAGTTAATAAATAATAGAGTGAACACTGAGTACATAAGAAAAGATGGCTATATTTAATATGTTAAAATTCAGAAACCCTATTTACCAAAACACAATATAAAGAAAGCATTTTAAAGTGCTTTCAAATCAGATAAATGATAATTAAAATCACAATGATTTACAATTTTACCCTCTTAAGATTTTCATTAATTATAGAGTCCAACATATGAAGTGTCAAGAGTTGATTAGGCTCAATGAAAAAGTCTATGCTTTCTGGGTATCAAAATAATTGATACAACAAACTTAGCAATTTGGCATTATTTCTTCATGTTGCATGCTAAGTCACTTCAGTTATATCTGACTCTTTGCAATCCTGTGGACTGTAGCCCGCCAGGCTGTTCTGTCCATGAGATTCTCCAGGCAAGAATACTGGAGTAGATTGCTATGCTCTCCTCTAGGGGATCTTCCCGACCCAGGGATCAAACCTGCATCTCTTATGTCTCTTTCATTGGCAGGCAGGTGGTTCTTTACCACTAGCGCCAAGTGGGAAGCCCATATCTTAATGTTAAATATTCATGTACTCTAGAAATAGCCAGTGTTACTCCTAGATACATCCTTAGAAACAATCGTGAATTTGTCCTCCAAGAAATTTATACAAGAATGTGTGTTACATTATTGTTCATAATAGCAAAAAAAACTAGAAAAATTCAAATATTCATTGATAAGAAAAATATATTGTAGTATATCAACATAGTGGCGTATTATACAGATGTAAACTAAATTAAGGGCTTTTCTGATGGCTCAATGATAATGAATCTGCCTGCAATGCAGGAGACCTGTGTTCGGTCCCTGAGTCGGAAAGATTCCCCAGGAGGAGGGAATGGCAACCCACTCCAGTATTCTTGCCTGGAGAATCCCATGGACAGAGGAGCCAGGAGGGGTATAGTCCATGGGGTCACAAAGAGTCAGACAATATTGACTAACACTTTCACTTTTTTCAAAGTAAATTAAACACCTCAACCCAACACCGGGTGTTTGTAAAATAATGTAGAGAGTGAAGAAGGCAAGTTTCAGGAAACTACATAAAAGTTCAATACATTTATAGAGTTCAAAATAAAGCTAAGTAATATCTTATTTTGGCATACATATATGCAATTTAAAAATTATATTTTTAATAAAGCAAAGGAGCGAAACACAAATGCAAAAAGCATAAAGGGAGGTGAGGATAAGAAAGAAAAGGAACATATAAGTGGATTTAAATCATTGGCCATGTTCCAGTGCTGCAGTGAGATGGTGGATTCAGAGGGAATCACTGTAATCAGGCTTTCAAATTTGCATATATGGAATACATTTCATATATCAGTTGATGTATTAAAATAAAGAGAAATGCTTGAACGTGGTAACAAATGTTAATATGCTTTGCTGTAAAGATTTTAAAAGATTTTTATTGCCACACTTTAAAATTCTTGTGTTTGAAATCTGCTTTACCTAGTTCAGTGATAAGCTGCCCAAAGGCAAAGATTCTGACTGTAATTCTCACATTGTTGAAGGATAGTGTCTGCTGCTGCCTTTGGTTTGTCTGTGTTGCGGTTTTGCGTGGGTAAGTCCAGATGAGTGTGGACCCTTGTGCTTGCTTACAACACATTAGATCTCCAGACCAACAGGATGATGGTCTCTCTTCCTGAGGCGCTCAGGGCTTTGGGAAGCTTTGTTCTGTGGCCTCCAACACCAGCACTATACATTGCCCCAGGACCTCTGCCCACATCAATGAAGCTTCAGCTTTTACTCACTCCAGCCTTAAGCTTGGGTCTTTCTTGACTCGGGGCGGAGACAGGGTGAGGGGGAAACTTTTCACTGTATTTAAATTTTGTCTTTTTCTCCTTTATTGTAGTTTATCTCTTTGATTTATTTCATCCCTTGGACTGCAGAGGAGGAAGTATTTTAGCTGTCATTTTCTCCTTCGAGCTCTTCTGAGCTCTTTCATGTCCCCACAAATAGAACTGCCACTCTGGTCCCAGATGGCCCTCTTTCCCTAACAGACATCTCTCTAGGGAAGGGTGATAATCCCAGTCTTTAAAGACATAGGTCCTGGGAATCCAGCAAAATGTCAGGTTTCTGTTTCCTCCTCAGAGACTAATAAGCCAAAAATAATAGCCCCAAACAGCTATTAGAACAGTGTTTCTTCCCCATGGCCGGAAATGACCAGTCTCAGTTTGGAGACAATTAGGCACAAGGTCAAGATTAAAAAAAAAAAAATTATCTAATCTACATGAAATCTTTACCAGCCTCACTGGCTTTAATCGACCTATTCCAAAAGTAAACACAGTTAAGGTTTTTTTGTAAACAAATATCTGTAAGTAACCAATAGAAAAAACGAGATAGTGAATATCCAGGTATTCTGAAAATGTATCAAATTAGTCTTTTATTCCTTGAATAGATACGAAGAAACTAAGAAACTAATCTATGTGGTATCAAGTCTTATTTTTAAACATTTCCTTTCCATGATTCCTCCATCTTATCTCCAAGAGGTCAAATTCACCCCTAAGCAGTTATTCTTCTTTGCAACTAATAGAATCTGAAACTTGTGGTCCTAGTCAAGGTTCAAATTCCAGTGATCATTTTCCCACAGAGTTGCAAACCTAATATATATTCAGTCACACCAAGTTATCATGCTATATAATAGTCTTTTGTGAAGTTCCCTGAATGCTGGCAACCAGATAAAAAGCATCTCCCAAACCCCTCTGCTAGCTTTTCTAAGAATGTAGAAGAGGCTATCTTGCATAGTTGAGATATTTCAACTCAAAACTGCCAGATGTATGTTGTCTGTAATGACAAAGAAAAAAGCTAGTAAGTTCTGATTTATTTATATGAATGATACCTGTGTATCATAATGATCAACAGTTAAACCATAGGGCTACGAGAGCTCCAGAAGCAGTTCCAGCAACTAATAAAACATGTTCAGTGCTCGTTCTAAAGGCCCTGGGTAGAGCATGAACTTCAACACCTTGTAAAGTTCTTTGATTATGACCCTGTCCATTTCTTCCACTTTCAAAGGGGTATTATAATGAGATGTAAAAACAGACACATGTGCAATAAGAACAAAGATGGCAAAGGTATTTCATTCCTCTTATTCAGGATGGATTACCAACCGAATTATAGAAGAAAAGTTCCCAGGCGGACTCAGGATTTCTGTTATTCTTGGCACATATAGTTTATGTTACTGTAGGCTACAGGATGAAATGACAGCTGAAAGATTAGAAGATTTTGAATAAAAATTATCTTGAATATATTTGGATAGAATTTGTATGGACTAAGTTGAAAATGTTTGCTGAATGATAAGATCTGTGTAGCCCATGACTTTGCAGCCATAGATGTGTGTCTTCCTAGGAAGGGGCTGGGGTGGAAGGACACTCAGAGGCTCATCAGACCCCATCCATCCCTGTTATGTGACTGTCCCCCTTGCAGTGCAAGTATAGAGCAGGCTGATAAAAGAAGATGCTAGAACTGGGCTTTCTCTCTAGTATTGCTAATGTAGAAAGCACTAAATATTAGCAGAGATAAATGCCCCACTATAGTTGTTGCTGCCAGACATGCAGAAACATCTTGTATTAACAGTATATCATAGGCAGCATTCTTGCACACCTTGAATGTTGACTTGTCCACAAGTCAGAAAGATACCGTGTGTTGACAGAAGAGTACTTGTGTCAGAGAGAAGAGGTGAGGCTCAGCCCAGCTCTACTGCTAACTATCTCTGTGATCTGGAGTAAGTCAATGAACCTGTTCCTAAACCTGCAGGGAAAGGGGGACTGAATGTAATACTTTGCAAGGGAGGTAAGCCGGCACTTGGGAAAATGCCCCTTTTAAAATACCATGTGTAGTTTGAAATCATCCCAAGACACGTTGGTATAAGAAGCTAATTCACTGGCATGGCGGTTTCTACACATTTAGAATTTATTTATTTACTTTTGGCTTCATTAGGTCTTCGTCGCTGTGCAGGCTTTTCTCTAGTTGCGGCGAGGGCGAGTGGGTGCTTCTCTCTAGTTGCGGTGCGCTGATTTCTCCTTGCAGCGGCTTCTCTTGTTGCAGAGCACAGGCTCTAGGTGAGGGGGCTTCTTCAGTGGTTGTGGCATAAGGGCTTAGTTGCCCATGGCATGTGGAATCTTCCAGACCAGAGATCAAACCTGTGTCCCTTGCATTGGCAGGTGGATTCTTAACCACTGGACCAATATTTTTATATCTTTGGGAACCTGTTTTTCCTTCACACTGTGAAGTATGAACATAGGTCCATACAAGACAGGAATCTGTCTTCAGTGTTAGCCATCACAGCAGTAGTGTTTGTGGTGTCATTGGGATTCCTAGGTATGCCTGGCCTTTAACATTGCGTGGCCTTTAATATTATACATCTGCTCCTCACTAGTGGTGATCATTTTTACCCTTTAAATAGCAGGAGTGTGGCAGCAGGAAACACAGGAGGTGTCTCCTTGTGCCCCTAAATTTGATCCACATCATCACCTTCCCAAATGTGCCCTCACTTTCTTGTGTCCCATCTCAAAACCATATACATGCTCCCGCAGGTGTACTCTCTTACTATCAGACTGACACTCATGACCTTGAACTGTTAATGTCTATTAACTTTGTCCCCTTTGCAACTCCAGCCCATAACGAGGTCTATATAACTGTCATGATGAATAAATGAATAGATGCATAGAACATTTACAATAAGCACAGGGAAAATCATTATGGAAATTTTTTAATTAGACAACCTACATATTTGCTGGGCTTTTATCATGAACTGGAAAGGCACTTCACAAGGAGCTGGGAGAGATAAACATTTGCTAAGAAGAAAAGAAACAGCTCTTTAAATGCTAAATTCATTAGATAAACCTATTCACGTGTAAATGTATAAGGCTACTTTAAAAACTTGCAAGGGATACAGACAATACATATCTCAGAGTGAGGTATCCTCACTGACGGCTGGGGTTCATTTGTTCATGTGCTCAGCTATCTTTATTAAGTGCTCAATAGTTTCCAAGCACTGCCGTAGATGCTAATCCTTCAGCAGTGAGCAGAATCATCTGGAGAAGTTTCAGAAGAAGGAAGTCATTTCAGTTTCATGGAAGGAGGGGACTGGTTTGGGGAACAGGCCGAGTGGAATCAGGATGGCATTCCAGGCACATGTTGGGTGAGCTGGAGGGGGTGTTCCCCAGGCAATCCTCTTACTCATAAACTTATAAAAAGAGTTGTGCGTAAAAATATTTTTATAGAGTATGTTATGTGACATTTGTATCTTTCTACTTTTATTATGCTTATTCACAGGAAGTAGTTTTTACATAACATTTCCCTTTTCTCAGTATCAAAGAGGCCACTCTTTAGACCAGATGGGAAAGGGAAATCGTAACAGCAGACTTTCAGAAATGTCTCTCTGTCGCAGAAATAGGTTCAGCAGTATTAGAATAGAACACTCTGATGCCAAGGAGCCCAGGGCCTGTGGACCAGAGGGCTTGTCACTGTGCACCCCCAGCTCCCACCCCCACCCTTCCCCAACCCCCATCAGGAAAACAGTGCAGTTTCAGTGAGTGAAGAGATAATACTTGTTTCTCTAAAAGCCTAGTAATTAGCCTCAAAGGAGTCACTTGATGATTTTACAGCTATGGGGAAGGAGGAGGAGAGAAAACATTTAGAACTCATTTATTGACACAGTTATCTGAAATACAAAATTAGGAAGAAGTCTAAGATCAGAATCCTTTAAGACCACTTTCTGAGATTGGAAAAGATCCAGATAAGATCAACACCCTCAACTTCCTATCCCAGGAAGACAGTTAAAAAAGAAAGAAAGAAAGAAACAGAATGAATGAGGATGAGAGAAAGAAAGAACTCTGAAAAACATAGAGCTTCACAGAACTTAGAAATCCTCCAGAGATAAAGCCCGGAAAAAGAAAAGAACTTTCAAAGGAGGAAAAAAAGAACTGTTCTTTTTTCTTTGAACTTTTAGCACATTTTCTTTGAGAACTTTTAGAAGATGTGCTAAGTTTAGAAAATCAAACTATAATTTGATTGGTTGCCTAAAAATTGCATTTTATTAGGAAAGAATTCTTATTCACTAGCTGGACACAAGAAATATATTAATCTGTAATAATAGAACTGTATTGAAGGCATTAACTTTTTAGGTTGTTAGTGAATTAGTTGGATTTTATTCAACAAAAGGATGGTCTATATTATTATGTCATGAGACTTTATCCTGGGTTACACAATTGGTTACAAAGTTAGCAATATGTAAATTTGGGGGGGGATTTTTAACCAAAAGAGATAAGCAAACTTTTTTCCTAACTGAAAAAAACTCTAGGCTTGTTTTTTAGTGTTCATTATAAATGACAGTGGTAGGAGAGTGGTAGAAATGCTTTGAGAGGGAAAATAATTGCAATTATAGATTGAACCCATATTTCAAAAGGTCATTTGAAGTACTTTCAACTTCTGGCTTATGATGTGTCAGCAACATCTGTGATTTCAAGATTGTAATAGTGACTTAATATCACATCACTGTTTTCGTATGCTGTACAGTGTGAGCTGTGTGGTAAAAGAGAACAAAGTATTATTTTAAGTTTTCTCAAATGTCAACTTAGCATTTCAAATAACAAGGGAATTATTTATCGGGTTCACCTCATGTTGGAACATTTTATTGACTATATCTTATCAAGGCTCCAAGGAAATAAAAACTTCAGTTAGTAGAAGTAGGGGTGGACTGAGAGTTAGAAGTTCTGTGTTTTACTTCTGACCCAAGTTGACCCCGGGAAAGTGACCTTATCTTTCTGGACCTCATGCCCCTTGTCAGAAATGCAAAGGAGTGAGACTAGATGTTGGCTAAGGTTTTCTCCAACTGTGAAATCATGCATCTTGCCAAAATGGCTCCATTGAAGTTGTGTATCTAATAATTATAAACTTATAACACTCAAATTTTGAATAGCATTTATTTTTTAAACTCTGATAGTATATGATTATAGAATATTCACATGGGAGCTTCCCAGGTGGCACTGGTAGTAAAGAATCTCCCTACCAAAGGAAGAGATATAAGAGACACAGGTTCGAACCCTGGGTCAAGAAGATCCCCTGGAGGAGGGAAGGGCAACCCACTCCAGTATTGTTGCCTGGAGAATCCCATGGACAGAGGAGCCTGTGGGCTCCAATCCATAGTGTCACAAAGAGTCGGACATGACTGAAGCAACTTAGCATGAACACATATTCATATATGACTTAAACATTGTGCTCTGTAGTTCCTGGAATTATTCTGTTTTCTTTTTGAAAGAAATGTGACTTTGCACAAACCCTTTCCCAACATTTAGAGAATTTTTCTGGTATCTACTGATACCTTGAGATTTGCACTGTCTCAAAGTTCTTGTACTTATTACTTTACTGTCCAACATTGTGGTCTGTATTGGTTCTTCTTGAACATATTCTATGTGTTAATACAGTATTTTTGAGGTGATGATAATTTGGAGAAATAACAAATAATCCCTCTTTTCAAGTATTCTCATATTCTGTAGTCCCATAATACAGAAGTAACCAGTAAAGGTTTAATTACTTCTTGGATGGGTAAAAGTGTGAGTGTGACTAAATCACATGATTAAACTAAACCAACAGATTTCCAAGGAGAATTTGTGTGAACCTTGTTTTCACTTTCATATTCTCACTTAGCATTATTTTTTTATACATTGGCTTTCTCTAGACAACTGCTCATATTTTATTCTTCTTAATATCCTTAGAATTTCCTATAACATCAAGTTATTTAATTAAATTAACTGATCTTGCCTTGCTGTCTTAAAAATGAATAACTATTATGTAAGTTTTCTGTTTTTCCCTCAGTAATGATATATCTGTAAAATAATTTTCAAGTTCATTTTATATATTCTGTAAGACACATCTTTCTTCTAGTCTCATCTCTCCTGATTTCATGTTTAAGAAACTTCTAAGATGTCTAAGAAGTCTAATAAATGTCTTAGTCATTATTATAATAATTTATTAGGACAGGAGTATATTTTATAATATACAGTAATTTTTGTTTGATAGAATATTTTAAATGATTCAACAAAATAGATATAGAAATGATGTCTATTTTGTCTTATACTTTTTAAAGTATTTTGTCTTAATTCTTTTATTTAGTAAACATTTGTCAAACAGTTAACATGAGTAGGGCATAGTGCCAGATTCAGGAAAGGAGTTGACAATATTCTGAGAAAGAGAGATGCATTTTTATTTCTTCTCCCAGTTTTATTGAGATATAATTGACATACAACTGTATAAGTTTAAGCTATACAGCATAGTGATTTGATATACATATATTAAATGATTTTCACAAGCTTAGTGATTGCCCATCATCTCATATAGTTACAAAATTAAAGAAATAGGAAAAGTTTTTTTTCCTTGTAATGAGAGCTCTTAGGATTTAAGCTTTTAATGACTTTCATATATAACATACAGCAGTGTTAGCTATATGTATCGGGTTTAACCTTACATCCCTTATAAGATATTTAAGTACTTATTTATCTTATAATTGGTAGTTTGTATGTTTGACCACATTCATCTAACTCTCCTTCTTCTAACCTCCTACTTTTGGTAACCGCAGATCTGATTTCTTTTTCCATAGGTTTATTTGTTTGTCTGCTTGTTTTTGAAGTATAACTGACCTACAACACATTAGTTCCTGTTACACAACATAGTGATTTTATATTTCTATACATTTCAAACTAATCACCACAATGACTAGTTATGATATGTCTTTATACAAAGATATGACATAGTTATTGGTTGTATTCTCCACACTGTACATTCTACTTGTAACTTACTTTTTCTGTAGAGAACCTAATTTTAAAATTCTGAGTACAGAGTCATGCATAAGAATAGAAAGTGTATTAGGAACCAAAGACTTTAAATCTGATTTTTGAAATAATTACAGATAATCTAATTCACAAAGTTGTATTCTAAAATTGGGACAATGTTTTCAATTATGACAACTAAAAAATAAAATAAGCATGCTACCATTCAAGCCCACTGATAGCATAGCAGATTTAATTATATTGTTGTGAGTTGATTTTCTGAAGCTTGATACACAGCCAGAATAGTCTGTGCAGACGACTCAGAAGAGTGCCATAGTACGAACTCAGTCAACATTAGTAGAATCTGGACTTCCCTGGTGGTGCAGTGGTTAAGAATCTGCCTGCCAGTGCAGGGGATACAGGTTTGATCCCTGGTCTGGGACGGTCCACATGCCATGAAGCAGCTAGGCCCGTCCGCCACAACTATTGAGCCCAAGTTCCTCAAACACTGAAGCCTACAAGCCCTAGAGCCTGTGCTTCATAACAAGAGAAGCCACCGCAACAAGAAGCCCATTCACCACAATGAAGACCCAGCACAGCTGAAAAAAAAAAAAAAAAATTAGTAGAATCTGTATTTTGAGCTGATTGCAGCTTTCAAACCTGAGGGCCACAAAGGCCATCTTATTTTGGGGACCAACTAACTGTCAAGTCCCATATAAAAGAAAAGGAAGCACATAATTCCTGCTTTCAAAGGCTACGTAGGAAGACAGCTTTCACATGTGAAACTACAATTACTACACTGGATGATGCTAGACTTGAAAGTAAAAATAATTGAGAAGAGAGAGGACAATGTGAACAGAAACAATAGAGAATTGCAACCTAAAGGAACCACCTATAGATGGAACAGCCGAAAAGGTTATAAACTATATAGAAAGATGTCATGCAATGCTTCTAAAATTTCATTTTTCCTGAGCTGTTTACATTGCTCTGCATGTTTACTTGATAGCATTGAAAAATTCAGTAAATGTCTTGAGTGTTACAGGAAATGTTGTGGCTACTATATTACAAAGATCCCTGTGAATTCTTTATGGAAGAAGCTCATCAAAAAGTATACACATAGAGTAAAAGAACCTTGGACTTAACTTTGAGAACTAGGTTAAGTCACTTCTCCCCAGCATCAGTTTCCTTGCCAGGGAACAGAGAAACTACCTACCTTTATAGGCCTCTCTGTCCTACTGAGATGGTCAGATGTAAGTGATACTGTATAACCTTGAAAACAGTCAGGTGAAATGGTTATCATATTTGAGAGGTCACAACCTACTGGCAGCAGTGAATCTTGAAATGAAATTTTGATTAAAAGTCAATTGGAAAAATTGCTGCAAAATATTTTATCCCATGCCCATCCCCCAGAGATTCTGGCTTCACTGTGTCTAGAGGGGGCCCAGAAATGTACAATTTTTATAAGCACCCCCCCAACCTTGGTTATATCAAAAAATGGTAAGGAGACCATACTTTTGTAAATACTGTCTGAATATGTGACAAAGGCTGTGACCTATTTTACCAGAAAAATAAGTACTATGCATAATACAGATTAGCCTGAAAATACACAGGTTCTGAGACTCCTTCTGAAATTTTTAGGCATCTGTGAACCCCACATTAAGAACCTTTAATCTAGGACTTTACTTTTAGAAAACTCTGTTGCGTGAAATCTGCAGAAGAATTGATGTTTTTCCTTTTTTGGACACAAAGCTGTTTTTCTCTTTATAGTAGTTGCCATTTCACTTAATAATTGTCATTTAAATTTGCATCTTTGAAAATTTTGGAAATGAAGGAAAACAGATGATGTTCAATTGGAAAGCCTCAAAATTGTTGTTAATTTGGTTAATTTATTCATTTGTTTATCATTAATTCAACAAATGCTGTCTTTCAGACAATGTTCTAAAGAGTTAGGATACAAAATAGGCACAACAACTACAAAACAGACAAAAATCCCTACTGTCGTGAGGTTTACATTACTGTGAGGAAGGATAATATAAAAGGTATATAAGTAAAATATATAGGAAGGTATATGTGCTAAGTGAAAATGAAGCAGGAAAAAAACCAGGAGATGCAATTTTAGACAAGATGGCCAGTGCGTGCCCTGCTGAGAGGTGATACTGGAGTAAAGACCTAAAGTAGATGAGGGGATGAGCCAGCTTTTCAGGGTAGGTGTCAGGGAACTGCAGTGCCCATGGGTACAGCCAGCAGGAAGTGCTTGGAATAGGAGCTGGGGAGGCAGGTGTGGTTGGAGCAGAGTGAGATGGATGAAACCTGTAGGAGAAAAGGTCCAAGAAATGATGGTGTTTGAGGACTTTTGGCCCTAACTCTGAATGTCTTGTAAGCCTTTGGAGGGTTTCCTAGGAGGAGAGTAACATGATCTGATACATTTTAACAAGCTAGACAAGTTGATTTCTTTCTGGGCAACATGTACAATGTATACATCTGAACACATCTGATTCTCTTAGTACAACATTCCGTCTCCTCCCTTTTCTCTCTGTGTGTGTGTGTGTGTGTGTGTGTGTGTGTGCAACGTGTACAATGTATACATCTGAACACATCTGATTCTCTTAGTACAACATTCCGTCTCCTCCCTTTTCTGTGTGTGTGTGTGTGTGTGTGTGTGTGCTTCTGCTCCGTCACTTAGCCATGTCCAACTCTTTGTGACCCCATGGAGTCCACTAGGAGTCCACTAGGAGTCCACTAGGCTCCTCTGTCCATGGGATTTCCCGGCAAGAATACTGGAATGGATTGCCATTCCCTCCTCCAGGGGATTGTCCCCACCCAGGGATCGAACCCACGTCTCTTGCATCTGTTTCATTGACAGGCGGGTTCTTTACCACCGCACCCGGGAAGCCCTTTTCTTTACCAAAAGCAATTATTTTTGTGCTTGTTTATACTTTTTTGTAATGTTTGCTTTTGGAAACAAAGGAGTCATTTCGCCTATTTTGTGATGAACTGTCCACAGGTTCTAGTATCAAATCAATTCTGACAGCTTTGTCTAATAAGCTTGTTTGCTGTTTGCTCATCTATTTGCTGTTTGTTCAATTGTTCAACAGTTATTTGTTGAGTCTCCCATGTGCTGAGTGTTTAGTGGTGAATGAAACCAATAGGATCCCAACGTTGATAGAGGTCACATCCATCCTTGTCTGTGCTGCATAATCTTTCCCACCTCCACCACTCTGTCCCAATACTGCCCATTCTACAACTGTTATGAAGCTCTTTTCATACCCACTTCTCATTACATCAGACAGTTTTGTTCCTAGCTTAACTCCTCCCTTCTCTGTAAAAATGCTAAAATTTGATCATTTCTCTTCTCTTTCTCAGCAACTTGTTGGAAATGATCTTTTAAGGAAATAATGTACTCTGTAAACACGTTTTGCATATGAACTATTATTTTAAGAAGACAGTAACTTTTTTTTTTCCTTAATAGATGTTTCAACTAACAGAATCACATTTTCCCCCAACCTCTTCTTTACTTTCTCATATTACATGCTAGTGTGCTTTTACAAGATTTTTTTATGCTCATGAAGCTATGACCTTGTATAAGTTTCCCAGGAGACCCGACTCTCATCATTTTGTTGGACAAACATTTGTTTTTTTGTAACTACATGAACAAGCCAAACTGCACGTAGTCCAAAAAATAATTCTGCCTTTTTCACTGCACACTTTTTAAAATGCTATTACAAGGAATTTTAATATAGTGGCAATGAAAACATTTTAATTTTACCATTTAACCATGAAGATTTTAAAACTTAGCACATTTAATAAGATAATTTAATATTATATTAGAAAGGTTTTACAATGGGTTCTCAATTTTTGATTGTCAGCTGAATGGACATGAATTAAAAAGAAGGCAGTCATGTTTTGCAAATTCAGAATGTATTGATTTGCATAAATAATTAGCAGAAACCAGTATCTTTTACATTCAAAAACATATGTTAGCATACAGAGATGGAGTATTTGTAATTAAATTTAACTGTGAAATAATAACATTTCTACAATGCTAACTGAGTACTATTGACTTTCAAAACACAGGAAGTTGAATAAAAAGAAAATCTAGTCAGGCTAGTGGCATTTCTATAAATTCTTTTGAGGATAGTCATGAAATTTCCAGTGAAATATGCTTTCTTAAACCAGAGAAATGAATTGACTGCTCAATTTAGACTCAGTAAACATATCTATCTGAAAAAACCAAAAACTAAAATATCCTAGGCTGTATATTCTGTTAATAAATATGTAGCAAATTTTTCTCTATTTTCATAATTATAACAAAAAGGAATAGCTATAAATGACTTACTGATTTATCAATCTTTTTTGATAAAATGAATCTGTTTTAGTTACTATGTATCTAATTATATACCATTTCTCTTTATTTTTACAAATAATTATATGTAACTTTGATTTTGATGAAAATACTGAAGACACTCATTGTGATGTGGGTACTTAAATCACTTACCTGTTTCTCAGTTTTTGTGTAAAATAAGAATTAAATTGCCTGATAGGGTGGTTGTGAAGAGCAAGTGAGGAAAGACTGAACTCTTGCTGAAAGGGACAAAGACAAAAATTATAAGCCACTTTTGTTGTTGCTAGTTGCTAGTTGTTTCGTTGTTTAGTTGCTAAGTTGTTTCCAACTCTTTTTGTGACCCCATGGACTGTAGCCTGCCATGCCCCTCTGTCCATGGGATTTCCTAGCAAGAATACTAGAGTGGGTTGCCATTTCCTTCTCCAGGACATCTTCCCGACCCAAGGATTGAACCCACGTCTCCTGTATCACAGGCAGATTCTTTACCACTGAGCTACCAGGGAAGCCCAAGCCACTTTGTTACATTATTATTATTATTCATACTCTAGCCATTCTCCTCTGGAAGCTGTAGCCAGCTCAGCTCTGAAAACAGCCAAGCAGACACAGCCATGATAGACCATCTTGACATTAGAATGTCCCAGGAAGGAAACCCAGCAGTCCCAGAACCACTGAGCATGTATGACTGTGGGCTTACCCTAACCTTGAGACTCTAGATTTAGCCGGATGAGATCAGCATGGTTTGGATGGTTTGTATCAGATGTATAGCCAAGGCAGCCATTCTCAGATCTAGGTTACCCCTGTTGCTCTACATAGGGTACCAGTGTTTTCACATCATAAGATCACTTGTGATCAGTGTCCTCCCCTGAAGCAGTTCAAGGAGAACAGAGCAATAATTTCAATTAACTACTTAATTTCCTACCAGTGATTATATGATAGTTATTATGTATTATGTATGTAATGCTTCAGCTAATGGTTGAAAAGTAAAAATCCTTGTGAAATATAGAAATTGCATCACCAACTTAGCATGAGGGTATCTGGATAATTTGATATTAAGTAGAAAATATTTCAGTATTTCCACCAGCCATCCATAGGATAACATGAGTTGAGTAACTCTTTTACTCTTACTTCATGATGTTTAATTTCTAGAACAGATATTAACTACTAAGGTGAGTCAGATTATAGGTAGATGTAGATAAAATTATGATCTGCTACAATTTTTCTTGAATCAGCTAATGTTTAATATATTTATAAACATATGTATTTATGTAGAAAATTAATTAAATATTGTTTGCATGCATGTGTGTGTGCTAAATCGCCTTAGTTGTGTCCGACTCTTTGTGACCCTATGGACTGTAGCCTGCCAGGCCTTTTCTCATTAGATAACTCCTCAAATGTTGCTGTAGTCTTATTTTTTTTTTTTATGTAAAATTTGTAAACACTGTCTCTCAAACAAAATTTGATGCTAGATGCTGCTGAAAAAACAAGTCAGGCTTAAAGGCAATAAGTCTGTTTAAAAAGTTACCAGTTGTGACTTCCTAGTGGTCCAGTGGCTAAGACTCCATGATCCCAACTCAGGGGGCTCAGGTTTAATCCTTGGTCAGAGAGCTAGATCCCAGATGCTACAACTAAGAAGTCACATTCTGCAACTAAAAGATACTGCATACCACAGCAAAGGGCTTCCCTGATAGCTCAGTTGGCAAAGAATCCGCCTGCAATGCAGGAGACCTGGGTTTGCTCCCTGGGTTGGGAAGATCCGCTGGAGAAGGGAAAGGCTACCCACTCCAGTATTCTGGCCTGGGGAATTCCATGGACTACACAGTCCATGGGGTCGCAAAGAGTTGGACACGACTGAGTGACTTGCACTTGATGATGCTTGATCACAGCAAAGACCAAAGATCTCACGAGCCACAGCTAAGGCCCAGTCCAGCCAAATAAAGAAATAAATCAAAAAAGCAGAAATCACTAGTAAATGAAATGTGACCTAAATCACACAAAAAATTATTTTACACCTCTTTTCCAAATATGTTTACTCTCTATTTTTGTTTATCTTACGGTTATCTTAAGGAAATTTGACATATGTATGTGTAGGCTTTTATTTTTGTTCTGATGATAGTACTATTTGGAAAAATTTTTCATGGCCGTTAATTTTGTAAGATTATTCATGAAAACTTTTCAGTCTTAAACTATAAAATTGTAAAATATGATTAAGTTATATTGGAGAAGGAAAAGGCAACCCATTCCAGTATTTGTGCCTGGAGAATCCCATGGACAGAGGAACCTGGCAGGCCCTGATCCATAGGGTTGCAGAGAGTCAGACATGACTAAAGCGACTAAGCATTAAGTTATATACTAGAAAAATGTTCAGAAAATAAAAAGATATAATTTCAGTTTAAAATATTAATAAATCTGCTTATCAAAATCTAGTTCTAGTTTTATTCTTATACTAAACTAACTTCCATTACCTCTACCTTTAATATGTTTTATTGTAAAAATTTCTCCTTGATTTCTTAAAAACATGTTTTCCTAAATTTATAAGAAAATGATATCAAAAGACTCATGAATTATGGTTAGGTTCAGAGACTAAACCCTGAGAATCCCAATGGCACACATAATTACTGAGACTTTCACAATAATTCTGGAGAAGGAAATGGCAACCCACTCCAGTACTCTTGCCTGGAGAATTCCATGGATGGAGGAGCCTGATGGGCTGCAGTCCACGGGGTCACAAAGAGTCGGACATGACTGAGCAACCAACACTTCACAATAATTCATGTTTGGGGAAATTTGTAATCTGATATTACCAAGTTTTATCTGCCACCAAATGAAAACTTTTCCTCAGTTAGATAATACCCCATTTTGTTCTTGATCAAGATTTTTATTTTCCTACACATCACATCACAACCTGCCACTGGCACAGAAAGGGACAACATGGATTTCATGTCTCCCAAGTCTGATTCCTAAATCCTGTCTTATGTTTGACAGTGATGCATACAACACCCAGTAAGTAATAAGTAAAGCTTGAAAATTGCACTTCTTGAGTTAATTAAAACAAATACCAATATATTCTCCTCTTTGAAAGAGGCAGTTATCCTTCATTTGACACTGGAAATATTGCCTAATGAATTCCAAAATGACTTTTCCTTGTTTTTTTCTCTTGCAAAGGCAGAGGTTACTTCTGTTTCTGTTCTATCAACTGCATTGGAGCTGAGCTATCTGCCAATCTCCACATCTCCAAAGACTATTATTTACTCAAGTCTAACTGTATACTTAGCTTTCTACATAAAAAGCGCCTTTGTCAAGCCCAGTGATCTCTGATTCTAGGTCATTTCACAATACTGGGATGATTTTTCTTAATTGCTTCATAAGGTTAACCTCTGGAATGATTGTGGCTTGTAAGGTACAAGATGTTCATTAAATTGGTTTTTTCAGTAATCCATGAAGTACCAGCAAACTGACCAGAGTTGCCTGAGTTCATCTTGGTCTCAAAACAAAATGGTTAAAGGGCTCTTAGTAGGAAAGCGCAAATGCCCCCAAGTCCCTGTAGGTCCCATAAAATGTTCAAAAACAATGGCGTTTCCTTTGTTGCCACATCTGCTAGTGTGCATTTGTAGAAGTATATTAGAACTACATCACCTGCACCCAAAATGTTCTAAACCAAGATAGTATGTTTCTGAAATTAAAATGAAAAATTAAACACTGTGGAGATGGGATTCATTTTATGAATAATGTAGATTCTACTCCTAAAAGAAATTTTATAGATACAGAAGAGAAATTATTCTTTCAACCCTGGGAAATCCCATGAATATTGCTTGAAAATATACTTATATTCCAGGACTTCATGATTCATTACCAGGCTTTTTTCCGTGTGTCAGTGGATACCCACAGTGACGTACCATAGACTGAGCATTTGTGAATGTGAGTGAGTCACCTGGTAAGAGGCCTGTCCAGCTATAATCACTTGATGCTGACCAAGTTGACTTGGGATAGATTCCAAGATGAGTTTTATTTCAAAAATTGGGCTCTTCAGCATAAAATATGTGTTAATACTTAGTTATCCATACTGTCGGTATCCTGAACCTTGAATCTTTCACATATGTCACTATACTAAGGACACAGTTTAGGAAGATTTATACATACAGCATTCAGAAATACTTCAGAGCTTGATAGAATGAACTCCTGAAAATATATCTAAAGTAGTTTAAAATTCTTAGAGATGGGAATACCAGACCACCTTACCTGCCTCCTGAGACACCTATATGCAGGTCAAGAGCAACAGTTAGAGCCAGACATGGAACTGGTTCAAAATTGGAAAATGAGTACATCAAGGCCGTATATGTATATTGTCACCTACTTATTTAATTTCTATGCAGAGTACATGCAAAATTTCAGGCTGGATGAATCAAAAGCTGAAATCAAGATTGCTGGGAGAAATATCAATAACCTCAGATATGCAGATGACACCACCCTTATGGCAGAAAGTGAAGAAGAACTAAAGAGCCTCTTGATGAAGGTGAAAGAACAGAGTGAAAAAGCTGGCTTACAACTCAACATTCAAAAAACTAAGATCATGGCACCCAGTCTCATCACTTCATGGCAAATGGATGGGGAAACAATGGAAATAGTGCCAGATTTTCTTTTCTTGGGCTCCAAAATGCAGATGGTGACTGCAGCCATGAAATTAAAAGACGTTTGCTCCTTGGAAGAAAAGCAATGACCAACCTAGACAAGGGTATTAAAAAGCAGAGACATCACTTTGCCAACAATGGTTCATCTAGTCAGAGCTATGGTTTTTTCCAATAGTCATGTACGGATATGAGAGTTGGACCATAAAGAAGGCTCAGCACTGAAGTACTGATGCTTTCAAATTTCGATGTTGGAAAAAACTCTTTAAGAGTCTCTTGGACAGCAAGAAGATCAAACCAGCCAATCCTAAGGAAATCAGTCCTGAATATTCATGGGGAGGACAGATGCTGAAGCCCCAATACTTTGGCCACCTGATGCAAAGAAGTGACTCATTGGAAAAGACCCTGATGCTGGGAAAGACTGAGGGCATGAGGACAAGGGGGCAATAGAGAATGAAATGGTTGGATGGCATCACTGACTCAATGGACATGAATCTGAGCAAACTCTGGGAGGTTGTGAAGGACAGGGAAGCCTGACATGCTGCAGTCTGTGGAGTTGCAAAATGTGAGACGTGAATTAGCTACTGAACAAAAACAACAACCTTTCTTTAAAAATGTGAAAGAAACAGGATATTTTAATGTTTGAAATTAGTTTGCAAAGTATTCTCAAAGGATCAGGAAAATCAGTTTGGCTGTCTAATTGACAAAAAAAGAAAAACCTACAATTTAAAAACTAAAAATAAAAAGACAAACTGCAACCACAACTTCCACTCTAGAATGGTAGCAAATACTAGAAAAAAAGTTTTCTTTTGTGACTTGTACCTGAAATCTTAGCCTATCATCTGTATAAACCTAAATAGACAAGCTCTAGGAAGATTTTATTGTAAGGTTTTTCATGTAAAAGAAATAGAGACATAGTATCTAATAAGCTAGTTTTTATTTTCTAATATAGTATTGAGAGACAATAAAAAGCCAAGGCCCTGGAGTCAGATTATCTGGACAGAAATCCCATCTCCACCACTTTCTAGTTGAGAGAATCTGGTCAATAAAGATAAAATATTTGAAAATGTATGGCAGACCAATTCTTCACAACCACACATTCACTAAACCAAATCTAATGTATGCCAAATAGATATTACTTGATGTCATAAAGAGTTAGTAGCATAAATTGTGTACTTGGTAAGAAAACATGAATGCACAAAAAATGTTTAGTAAAAAACAGAATATATTTTAATCTCAGTGTTGAAGATAGGTCAACTTCCAGAGACATCTTTTATTTCTTGGGAAAATGAATCATATTCTGATACCAAAAATCAACGTAGGGAAAATAAGCTGTTAATAATTTGAGACTCATAGAATACATTTTACTCAATGCAGTGAAGGCTGGAGCCCTGAACACAGTGAAAGTTTGGGAAACTGTTTTAAAGTCACAAGAGACATGGGAACTAAGACCTACTTGTTGTTGTTTTTTTTTTTCTTTCTGGTTTTTGTTTTGTTTTAATTTACACAGAGCCAAAAATTTCTCTTCAAGTGTATGATTTAAAACTTAGTCATGACTAAATGAACAAGCCCAGGCCATGGTTTCCAACAACAATTTTTTCCATTGGGAAGGGTTTATGGAACTCAAGAAACCAAAACAAAGATGAATGTTATTTTTTTTTCATTCCTCACAATTTGAAAATAATGAAATAAGGAAACAAATAAGCTTACTTAAAATCCATGAGATAAAATTCTGTCATAGCATTGCTGAAATACATTATAATGTCATACATTTTATATTCCTAAGGCTTGTTGTTTGAGTAGCACCATGACAGTAAGATAATAATGATTAGAAATCTCATTGATACTGCTATTTTCTATCCTCATTTTTCATGTTTCTTTGTTCTCAATTGTGGAACTTAATGTCTGCGTCAATTTTTATTCTTTTCAGAGGGAATTTTACCTTTCTTTCACCAAATATCAAAATTAGACATTGGAGAGTTTTTTGTTTGTTTAATTTTTAGAAAACATATTGAAAGTTTTTTGTCTTAATGTGATATTCTGTTTTGTAATCAACATACTACTAAATTTTTCAGGTAGTTAACATGGATAAAAGCAATTTTACCAATGGGCTGGTCACTATTTCAGTCAACACCCTATGATTCAGTAATGGCTTATACTATCTCCTAAGTCTTTTCTTGGAATTCTCTAAATCTTCCTTAATGAAATGAAATATATTCAGATGAATACGGGTACACTGAAATCTGTGTCTCTTTGTATCTCTCAGTTGCATGTAGATACGCTGAAATAAGCCTAGACAGCATATTAAAAAGCAGAGACATCACTTTGTCAACAAAGGTCCACTTAGTCAAGGCTATGGTCTTTCCAGGAGCATGTGTGGATGTGAGAGTTGGACTATAAAGACGGCTGAGGGTCGAAGAATTGATGCTTTCAAACTGTGGTGTTGGAGAAGTCTCTTGAGAGTCCTGTGGACTGCAAGGAGATCAAACCAGTCAATCCTGAAAGAAATCAGTCCTGAATACTCATTGGAAGGACTGATGCTGAAGCTGAAACTCCAATACTTTGGCCACCTGATGCAAAGAGCTGACTCATTAGAAAAGACCCTGATGCTGGGAAAGATTGAAGACAGGAGGAGAAAGGGATGACAGAGAATGAGATGGTTGGATGGCATCATTGACTCAACGGACATGAGTTTGAGCAAGCTCCGAGAGTTGGTGATGGACAGGGAAGCCTGATGTGCTGCAGTCCATGGGGTTGCAAAGAGCCAGACACAACTGAGCGGCTGAACAACATGCTGAATTAGGTTTGGCTCCTTGAAAAACTCTTAGGTGCTGAGTATGCAGATTCCTCGGGGTTTTAACCTAGAAAAAGAGAGATGTCTGGGTTATTTTTGCTTTGTTTTCCTTTCTTTTACAGCTGTTGTACCTCAGGGTAGGATGATATCACTCAAAAAAGAGGCCTCCCTACAGTAATGTCTAGTTAAGTCTGTAGTCACCAGCATGTCATAGATGCCAATTCTGTCCCTACCCATTACTGTGGCTTTTGTGGAATTAGCCAGATGTTCTGTTTTGGGGGGTTGTTCTAGGTGACAGCTTTAATAATTGGTGGTTCCTTACTCTGTGCCTGTGTTTATATCTTTGGGTTTAGGATGGAAAGTCAGATGCTGCAAGCCCTGCAGCTGTTGTTCCATCCCCTGGTTTATAAGCTCAGTGGAGATCTAGGCTGTGTGTTTGAGCTTTTGTCTCTGAAGTACAGGCTTATGTTTGTTAGTGCCTAGAGCTTCCTCCTTCTTTCTTCAGATTCCTCCTTTACCCTCCTGCCTCTCTCTCCTCCAAAATAATTTTGCTTTCTGTTCCTGCTTAAACATGTATTAAGCAGAACAAACTATGGCCAACTGCCTACTGACTTTTGGACTAAACTGGAAAGACACCAAGAACATGCTCTGAGATCAAACCATGAAGCTGTTAACTAATTCTCTCTCTCCATCTCACTGTCTCTCTTCCTCCCTCTTTCTTCCTTCAGTCTTTCTCACTTTTCTTCCTCCCTTTTGCTTTATTCGTCTTTTTCTCCTTTCCTCCTTCCTTCCTTCCCACCTTCCTTCCTTCCTTTCTCCCTCCCATCTTCCCTCACTTTCTTCCTTGCTTCTTTCCTGCCTTCCTGCCTTTCTTCTTCTATGTTTTAAATATGAAGTTTGGAGAATACATGACCTTGTACATGAATGTCCTGGCCCTTTCCCTGTTTTGTGTAATCAGTGGCCTTTGACCGTGTGGATCACAATAAACTGGAAAATTCTGAAAGAGATGGGAATACCAGACCACCTGACCTGCCTCTTGAGAAACCTGTATGCAGATCAGAAGCAACAGTTAGAACTGGACATGGAACAACACAATGGTACCAAACTGGGAAAGGAGTACGTCAAGGCTATATATTGTCACCCTGCTTATTTAACTTATATGCAGAGTACATCATGAGAAATGCTGGGCTGGATGAAGCACAAGCTGGAATCAAGATTGCCAGGAGAAATATCAATAACCTCAGATATGCAGATGATACCACCCTTATGGCAGAAAGTGAAGAGGAACTACAAAGCCTCTTGATGAAAGTGAAAGAGGAGAGTGAAAAAGTTGGCTTAAAGCTCAACATTCAGAAAACTAAGATCATGGCTCTGGTCCCATCACTCCATGGCAGATAGATGGGGAAACAGTGGAAACAGTGTCAGACTTTATTTTTTTTGGCTCTAAAATCACTGCAGATGGTGACTGCAGCCATGAAATTAAAAGACACTTACTCCTTGGAAGGAAAGTTATGACAAACCTAGATAGCATATTAAAAAGCAGAGAGATTACTTTGTCAAAAAAGGTCCATTTAGTCAAGGCTATGGTTTTTCCAGTGGTCATGTATGGATGTGAGAGTTGGACTGTGAAGAAAGCTGAGCAGCAAAAAATTGATGCTTTTGAACTGTGGTGTTGAAGAAGACTCTTGAGAGTCCCTTGAACAGCAAGGAGATCCAACCAGTCCATCCTAAAGGAGATCAGTCCTGGGTGTTCATTGGAAGGACTGATGCTGAAGCTGAAACTCCAATACTTTGACCACCTTATGCAAAGAGTTGACTCGTTGGAAAAGACCCTGATGCTGGGAGGGATTGAGGGCAGGAGGAGAAGGGGACGACAGAGGATGAGATGGCTGGATGGCATCACCGACTCGATGGACATGAGTTTGAGTAAACTCTGGGAGTTCGTGATGGACAGAGAGGCCTGGTGTGCTGTGACTCATGGGGTCACAAAGAGTCGGACACGACTGAGCAACTGAACTGAACTTACTAGTGTGTGAGATGAGTGCAACTGTGTGGTAGTTTGAGCATTCTTTGGGATTGCCTTTCTTTGGGATTGGAATGAATACTGACCTTTTCCAGTCCTGTGGCCACTGCTGAGTTTTCCAAAGTTGCTGGCATATTGAGTGCAGCACTTTCACAGCATCATCTTTCAGGATTTGAAATAGTTCAACTGGAATTCCATCACCTCCACTAGCTTTGTTCGTAGTGATGCTTTCTAAGGCCCACTTGACTTCACATTCCAGGATGTCTGGCTCTAGGTGAGTGATCACACCACCATGATTATCTGGGTTGTGAAGATCTTTTTTGTACAGTTCTTCTGTGTATTCTTGCCACCTCTTCTCAATATCTTCTCCTTCTGTTAGGTCCCTACCATTTCTGTCCTTTATTGAGCCCAACTTTGGATGAAATGATCCCTTGGTATCTCTAATTTTCTTGAAGAGATCTCTAGTCTTTCCCATTCTGTTGTTTTCCTCTATTTCTTTGCACTGATCACTGAGGAAGGCTTTCTTATCTCTCCTTGCTGTTCTTTGGAACTCTGCATTCAAATGGGTATACCTTTCCTTTTCTTCTTTGCTTTTCACTTCTCTTCTTTTCACAGCTATTTATAAGTTCTCCTCAGACACCCATTTTGCTTTTTAGCATTTCTTTTTCTTGGGGATGGTCTTAATCCCTGTCTCCTGTACAATATCACGAACCACCGACCATAGTTCGTCAGGCACTCAGTCTATCAGATCTAGTCCCTTAAATCTATTTCTCACTTCCACTGTATAATTGTTAGGGATTGATTTAGGTCATACCTGAATGGTCTAGTGATTTTCCCTACTTTCTTCAATTTAAGTCTGAATTTGGCAATAAGGAGTTCATGATCTGAGCCACAGTCAACTCCGGTCTTGTTTTTGCTGACTGTATAGAGCTTCTCCATCTTTGCCTGCAAAGAATGTAATTGTCTGGACAATTGGGGCTTTGTAGATTCAGAAGCTCCTTTAGGAGCAACCAAAAACCTTTTTTAAAATTTTTAAGCAGCTTTTTAACACATAGGGGGCTTCCCTGGTGGCTCAGTTGGGAAAGAATCTGCCTGCAATTCAGGAGACCCGAGTTCAATACCTGGGTTCAGAGAAGGGAATGGCTACCCACTCTGGTATTCTTGCCTGGAGAATCCCATGGACAGAAGATACAGTCTGTAGGGTCACAAAGAGTTGGGCATGATTGAGCGACTAACACTTTTAACACATGCCAACTGAAAAATGCAGATAACAGGTAAGCTAAAGAGGAAATTGTATTTTCCCAGAGCTCTGCTTCATTGCTCTGTCTTGTAAGGTCTTGTGCCATGTGAAGATGTCTGATGCTACAATGTCCTATTTAACTTGTCAAAATGCAGAGAATATTTAAAAAATTCATGTAATATCAGAAATGTGAGAATGTATTTGGTCACTGGACAGATTTGAGGTATATAAAAGGAAATTTCCTTATATCTTTGTAATTTTGGAGGGACAGGGGCAGGGAAGGAGTGGACCAGGGTTACATGACTCAGTCCTGAGTTAAAAAAGAGATTGATGGTTTCTTATGTAAAATATTCTATAAAATCTGCATTTCTAAAAAAATATATGTTAAAAGGCAAACTTTGAGAGAATATATTTGAATTTCTAGTCACATAGTTTTTGAGTTATGAACAACTCAAAAAACTTCAGTCGTGATAATGTTATCTTGAGGCATCTTAATGTCATCTAGGACATTAAAATGGTTTTCCATCATCTCTCAGAGATTTCCCAAAAGCTCTGATGGCCCACGGAACTTTGACTTTGTCCTCAAAATTTATACAGCTCCCACCTCTTTTTGCCCTCCTCCTTTTTTCCTCTGCCATTCCTACTGTTTCTCAAGTTGATGAGTTAAGAAACAAAGACATTAGGAAACAGACTCAGTTTTCCCTTCAATGAAAACATTAATCAAGGTGAAGAAAAAATGGTCAGAAGATGAAGGCAAGGGAATGTATTTGAAGGCCCTCTACCTAATTGTCATTAGATATGCTGCTGGCTTTCTTTTAGGTCCACATTGATTTCTTTTATTTCTGTGACATGCTAGTGGATATTTTAGTCCTCTGAGCATCTTTTGAAAGTTGAAATATGTCTTTTATTTTCTTACAGTCAAAACACAGAATTCTATCTTACACATGATCTATGCCAAGTGAATCATTTTCACATTAAGTAATAAGGTTTCCTTTCTGGTGATTAACTCTATGTTTATTTCTTTCAACAAATCACATCAGCACATATGACCTCATGTAATGGCTATGCCTGAGGCTTAGAAGGTCCACATGCTTACATATAACAAATAATATTGTCGTATTACTCGGGTAACTAGCTCCTAGGGACCACTGGGTATGCAGACCTGTAGGGGCCTCCTTGCTATCTTTTAGGGGATGAGCTGGGTACAGATGACGATGTTTAAAACTCCCAAACTATGCCATTCCCCACCAGCAAGCACCATCAGGTCATAAATGCAGTACAAATTGATTCAAGTAACAGAATCAGGAGGCTGTCTGGGACCGCTAAAGGCCATCTGATACTAATACAGCTCCTAAGCTGAATAACGTCTGCTTCAGACAAATGGGTTTCCAGTCTGATTTTAAAACTGTCCAGGACACTGAATAATTTTGAAATTCTTATACAATCTCCAGGAAAAGTGAACTCCTAGATAATTTATGCTGCATACTGAACTTCTCTTAGCTATCCTATAAAAGTTGGTTTTGGGTTTTTTTTGGTCTTCTTTATTTTTCTGTAAAAGCAGTGGTTCTCAATTCTGGTTGCACATTAAAGAGATCTGGAGAGCTTAAAACAAACAGAACACTGATTCTTAAACTCCGCTTGGAACAAATTAAATCAGAATCACCTGTGGATTCTAGCACTGATATTTTTAAGTGTTGGCCAGAAAGTTCGTTCAGGTTTTTCCATGATATATTACAGAAAAATCTGAACCAACTTTTTCTGCAAACCCAGTTAAAGCTGCTGAGATTAATGTGCCATCAGAGCTAAAACCACTGATCTAATATATCGCCTTTACTGATGACAAGTGTTTAACAATAGTATCTTTGTAGCCTGATGGTAGACTAAATGCTATTGTTTTAATTTGGAATTGCCCTGTTTCTTTCTTAGTTGTCTCTCTGGGGTCAGTTTTCAACAAAATAGCCAGAATTACTGTTTTAAAACAAATCAGTTCACGTTACTTCCTTAACTCGAAAAAATTCAAAGCCTTATCACTTAACATCCAAATTTACTGTGGCTAAAAAGATGCTGTGATCTGGTCCATCCCTAAGGCCACATCTCCTAAGACCCATGTATCTCTCACATCACTCACCTCTCCTCTAGATTTCCAGCTGTTTCTCAAGCATGCCAAATGGAGTGCTGTTGCCAAGAAAACTCTTCCTCAGATTTTTACAGGCTGGCCTGCTCACTTTTTCAGGTCTCTCTACGCTCAAATGTCATTTTCATACCGAGATGTTTTCTGTCCCAAAGAGCCACTTCCCTTCTGGGATTACTCTTCGTCTACTGACTGTGACTCATTGCACTTATCAATACACATAAGACCCTTTAACACCAGGGAACAGCAGATCTTTCTATAAAGGGCTAAACAGTAATCATGTTAGAATTCGCACATCATATGATCTCTTTCATAACTACTCAGCTTTACTCTTATCAGTGCCTGCTTGGTGAAATCTGTGAACGTAATCAAGGGCAACCACATGTTAACTGCTAAATATTTAAAACATGTTTCTAAACAGAAAGGGCCAACTCAGTCACAGTAACTGCTGATCTCCATAGTTGAGCAACCTACGAAGATACAACACTGATTTGTCTCCCATCATCAGGGGTGAAAAATATACAAATTATTTCTGAACCAAAACCACAATTTCCACAGTTAAAAATGCTTCTCTGCTAATATGGCCCTGGCAGAAATTATATATTTTATTTCCTTAAAATTTTTTTTAAATTCCTAAGACACTAAAAACAAAAATGAAAAAACAACTCCCCTCAAGCATTCGTCTCTACTTTTCTCATTTTTAATTTGTGACATGTACACTTATGGTCACTATGTATTTGTAAATAATAAAATAGTACTTATTTTTTAAAAAAAGAATTCCCTGCATGTCCAGTGGTTAGGACTCCACACTTTCCCTGCTGGGGGGCAGGGGTTCAATCCTTGGTTAGGGAACTAAGATCCTACAAGCTCAGCTATGCAGACAAAAAAGAAAAAAGAATAGATGGACACAAAGTTATGGAAATGCCAAACTTGTTTATTTAATTGTTTTCTTATGTCTTGGGTGTAATGGTCCTTTTGGTTTTGCTTTGGTTTTTAGGGCAGGTTCATCATTTTTGAATACTGTAAAACTGTGATAAACTCTATATTGAAGTTGTATTTTAATATAACCATTTTGAATCCTTACATGAAAATGTTTTGAGAGTTGTTCTAAACACATACCAAAGAAGCAGTATTTAATAAAACTAGGTTTCACGAAATGGAACTGCAGGCAATATGTAAACAAGTGAATGTGTTCCAAGACCCCCAGTGATGCCTGAAACCATGAAAGTACTGAATCCTTGAGATACTGTGTTTTTTCCTATACATACATATCTGTGATAAAGTTTATTTTATAAATTAGGCACAGTAAGATATTAACAAAAAATAGCAAATAGAACAACTATAACAATATACTGCATTAAAAGTTATGTGAATATGTCTCTTCCTCAAAATATCTTTTATAAAAATTTAATGCTTTTCCCATCTTAACTGTGGGCTTCCCTGGTGGCTCAGTGGTTAAGTGTCTGCCTGCAATGCAGCAGATTCCAGTTCTATCCCTAGACCTCGAAGATCCCCTGGAGGCAGTAATGGCAACCCACTCCAGTATTCTTTTCTTGCCTGGGAAATCCCATGGACAGAGGAGCCGAGTGAGCTAGTCCATGCAGTCGCAAGCATAGGACACAACTGAGTGACTGAGCATGCACACATCACCACCATGAGCAACCACCACCACCGTGGAAGAATAAGGGTTGGTAGGGGCCAACAACCACCCTTTTAACTAAAGTGCTTAATCACGTGGTGTGGCCATAATTTTTGCAGTTGGAGATGCAATAGTAAAACTGCATGGATTTCTTTTTCCTTCAATGCTTTCTAAGGGATAGGAGATTCTTGCCATAGATCTTAGCAACCTCAGCACACAATGTTTTTTCTTATAGGTCAAGACCTTTCTTTTCCTTAAAGAAGCACTTTGGTATATCGAAATTGCTAGTGTCACAAGTGTTGCACTTTGGCATCATTATTAAGTAAAACAAGAATCACCTGAATACAAGTGCTGCGATACCATGATAGCCCCCTCATAACTCAGGTGGCTGCAAAGTGAACAACCATCAGGCAGACAAGGGATGGTTCACAGCCTGGACGGACGGAGCTGGATCTAGCAAGATTTCATCATGCTACTCTACATGATCCACTATTCAAAACTTAAGGATTGTTAACTTCTGGAATATTCCATTTAATACTTTCAGACTGCACTTGACCATAGGTAACAGGTTTCCCCCGTAGCTAAGTCAGTAAAGAGTCTGCCTGCAATGCAGGAGACCCAGGTTCATTTCCTGAGTTGGGAAGATCCCCTGGAGAAGGAAATGGCAACCCACTCCAGTATTCTTGCCTGGGAAACCCCATGGACAGAGGAGCCTGGTGGGCTACAGTCTATGGGGCCTCAAGAGTTGGACACGACTGAGCACACAGTACAGTACAGTAACAGGTTTAGGCGCTGCATTTTCTGTTACTGATAAAATCATCTCCACTGTGTATCTGTACCACAGCTTATCCATTCATCTGCTGATGGGCATCTAGGTTGCTTCCATGTCCTGGCTATTATAAACAGTGCTGCGATGAACATTGGCCATTAAAAAGAATACATTTGATTCAGTTCTAATGAGATGGATAAAACTGGAGCCCATTATACAGAGTGAAGTAAGCCAGAAATATAAACACCAATACAGTATACTAGTGCCTATATATGGAATTTTAAAAGATGGTAACAATAACCCTACATGCAGGACAGAAAAAGAGACACGGATGTATAGAACAGACTTTTGGGCTCTATGGGAGAAGGCGAGGGTGGGATGATCTGAGAGAACAGCATTGAAACATGTATATTATCAAGTGTGAAACAGATCGCCAGCCCAGGTTGGATGCATGAGACAAGTGCTCAGGGCTGGTGCACTGGGAAGACCCAGAGGGAAGGGATGGGGAGGGCGGTGGGAGAGGGGATCAGGATTGGGAATACATGTAAATCCATGGCTGATTCATGTCAATGTATGGCAAAAACCACTACAATATTGTAATTAGCCTCCAACTAATAAAAATAAATGGAAAAAAAAATCATCTCCACTAAAGATATTCCAAATTAATGCATCCAAGTGTAAATTAGCAAACTTCAAATGTAATTACTGTTTGAACCAGTCCTGGTATTCTTTCCAGTTGTAATGGAAACATATATATTGTGTGTTCTTTTTGAGTCAAAAAATCCTATGAGGGATAAAACCCAAGCTAGCTATTTGTTCTCCAGTACTTTGTGGATTTGTAGCAGACCTAACACCAAAATACTACTGCTAGTTGTTTGTGATTCATAGAAAGAAGATTTACATTGTCTTCTGAGTACTACTATCCAGCTGCTGAACATCCCTTGGTGTCTCTGTCTTTTGTAAACCTGCTTAGTTTAAGAAAGAACGTCCTTCTCTTGACAATTCATCTTTGATGAAGAAGATTATGATAAACATAATCACCTGGTAGACATCTTTTTCTCACCCATCAGCCTTTTGAATTTACTCTAAGGATATCCTTCCTAGTGGGAAGATGAAATGCCCATAAAAATAGTCTTGTGTTCCTCAAAGTGTATTCCTGGTGGCTCAGACGATAAAGAATCCGCCTGCAATGTGGGAGATCTGGGTTCAGTCCCAGGGTTTGGAAGATCCCCTGGAGGAGGGCATGGCAACCTACTCCAGTATTCTTGCCTGAAGAATTGCATGGACAGAGGAGCCCGGTGGACTGCAGTCCACAGGGTCGAAGAGTCAGAAATGACTGAGCGACCAAGCATAGCACAGCACAAAGTGCATTCCATTGAACACTGCATTTGTGAAATGATATTAGGTTTTTAGGTGGAAAAAGTTTTTGGTCACATAAATTTGGGAACTACTAGTTTCTTTACTGCAGGATCATCCTGGAGAAAAAGGTCAGGGGATACTTTGATCTGTTATGAATTTTCAAGAAGGAGCTAGAGCATATACAGATTTCTCAAACTTTTCTGATTATAGAAATTTGTAGTGTATCTCACAGAAGTAGGGTTTCATAAAATCCACCTTGAGAAAAACAATTAAATTTGGCACCCATTAAAATTATTTAATAACCTCTGGAAATGTTACTGATACAAACTGCTTTGATTATTTGAAAATGTGTTAAGAAATATAAATAGATATGTGAAGTAGTTTGTCCATATAAATCTCAGATACCTATCTTAGTTCTTGTTGATTAGCTATGTTTCTCAATGTAATGCTCAGACACAGTGATACTGCTTTTACATATTTAAATTTTCAATAAAAATATTAAAGGACATTAAAGCAACCATGATCATTTTTTTTTTCTGAGATGAAGCATCTAGTTCTATTTCTGTGTAATACAGAAATATTTCAAAGTAGGTCATCATAATTCCTCTAAAATTAAACCTCAGTAAGCTGAGTGCCGAAAAATTGATGCTTTTGAACTGTGGTGTTGGAGAGGACTCTTGACAGTCCCTTGAACAGCAAGGAGATCCAACCAGTCTATCCTAAAGGAGATCAGTCCTGGGTGTTCATTGGAAGGACTGATACTAAAGCTGAAACTCCAATACTTTGGCCACCTCATGTGAAGAGTTGACTCATTGGAAAAGACCCTGATGCTGGGGGGATTGAGGGCAGGAGGAGAAGGGGATGACAGAGGATGAGATGGCTGGATGGCATCACCGACTCGATGGGCATGAGTTTGCATAAACTCCGGGAGTTGGTGATGGACAGGGAGGCCTGGCGTGCTGCGGTTCATGGGGTCGCAAAGTGTCGGACACGACTGAGCGGCTGAACTGAACTGAACTGAAGAGAGTAATGTTCATGAAAAAGTAAACCCAAGAAACACTGCCAGCTAATAGATGGAAGTCAGTTTAAAAAGGCAGAGAGAGCAATAACTGCTTCTTTTCAGCAGTAATTTCCTTTTCACTTTCCTACCTAGAATTTTGTGTTGAACTGCTTTTACTTCCCACTATCTGCATGTATGCTTAGAAAAATTTTGTAAGAACATTGCTTTATTCAGCTTCCTCAGAAAGTGACTTCTAATTATGGTAGGTGATATTGACAGTCAAACAGTTCAGATTTGTAATATATCCTGGGATCTTTCTACCAAACTACCATTACAAAGAATTTCATTCACTGTCAATATGTTCAAAACCCCCATATGGACAAATGTGTCTGATTAGAAGTCAGAAGAAGCGTGGTACTCTGTATATATTTCTTTCACAATTAAAACCAAAGGGAATATGAAGGAAATTTTAGGAATACAGCTTTGCTTTCCTGTTAATTCATTACCCACAGTCCTTTTAGTATTAAAAAGAACAAGCTAGATATATAATATATATAAAGAGTTACAATGTCAGTGTCTTAACTTGTCTTTTAGATACATTGATCTTCCATGATATGTTAAATTATGTTGACCTAATGTGAAATCATCCCTCATGGCCAATGGAAGTTTCAAGGACAGCTGAAGTTGTTTTTTTTTGTTTTTTTTTAAGAATCTCTGTCTTTTCCTTTAATCATTAAACTTGAGTCTGAAATTCTTGACTATTTAATACTTTATTAAAGTGTTCTATCGACTGTTAATTTCAAAAATACTAAAAAGGTCTTTAGTGAAAAAAATAATTCTAGGGGGCTATTTAATTAGGGAAACACTATATTAAATACAAGCAAGCATCTCAAAGAAGCTGTAATACTTCTCCCAGCCTTTGTGTGATCAGGAGCTTTATATAGTTCCAAAAGGCAACTGTTATATCGCATTTCTATAACATGTCTCTGCTAACAAGTGCCTGTGTTTCTTAAACTAGTCAAATGTTCGGCATTTTTATCTATCCCTTTTACCCAGGATTTGCTGTTCTTATTTAAGGGGCAAGTTTAGCCAGCAATATCTAGAATCCACAAAATATTGATAGTTTAGTTTTGGTCATTAAGCTCAGTCATGTCTGACTTTGCAACTGCATGGACTGTAGCCTGCCAGGCTCCTCGGTCAACAGAATTTTCCAGGCAAGAACAATGGAATGGGTTGCCATTCCCTTCTTTGGGGATCTTCCTGACCCAGGGATCGAACCTAGGTCTCTTGCATTGCCAACAGATTCTTTACTGTCTGAGCCACCAGGAAAGCCCCACCAAATATCATTATCAGTCATATCCATGATGTAAATACAGCAATATATTTTTTTAAGCTCTAGAGTAAATACACAATGCAAAGCAAAAATATTTGTAAAACAAAGCAAAAATATTTCAGAATCATAAGTTCAGAGGATAGGTTTAAAATTCCCAGCCTGCAAATGAGTGACAGAAGATTTCAGTGATTGATGCAGTAAGTTTCTTCATTTTAATGAATGAAGAAAATTACTATGTTGAACACTTTAATGGATTATTGTGAAGACCAAATAATATTGAGTATTTATTATTATAAGCTACAATAGTTTATCATCTCATACATTTGTTATGATCCAGTTTTTAGTATAAAATATTTTCTACTGTATTTTTTTTGTAAAATCACAATAATACAAGCAACTACCATTCATTGTTAGAGGAGATTCAGGGTGATTATCTATAATATTTAGTGACAGTTATGGTTCACGGAAGTTTTCAATGCAATTTGAAAAAAAGTCATTTCATTACAGTAATAATTAAGGTTTTGCTTTCTCTCTCTAATTACATTTCTTATTAGTTTGCACAGCTCCATTTTCTTCTTCCTTAACTGGAGACTGTATATGATCTAGTCCCTTTTTTCATTAATATGTCATTAAAAAAACAATAGTCGTAACACTTACACACAATCTAGCCTTGTTTCTTATTTCTCCTCAAATGTATGCTCCATGATATCTGATTCCAGGAATATGCATATTAATTCTTTGCTGAGACTTTTGTTCCTTTAGGTCTTATTGCCTATTAAATGTATAGCTATTTTTCTGTACTTAATGTTAAGCAGTAATGACTGAATTTCTATTTATTTTTTTACATGTGTATATAAATATATATATATTCTTTTATAACATTCTTTCCCATTATAGGTTATTACAAGATATTGGGCATAGTTCCCTGTGCTATATAACGGGTCCTTGTTGGTTATCTATTTAATATATAGTAGTGTGTATATTTTGGGCTTCCCTGGTGGTTCAGGTGGTAAAGAATCCGCCTGCAATGCAGGAGACCCTGGTTCAATTCCTGGGTCGGAAAGATCCCCTGGAGAAGTGCGTGGCAACCCACTCTAGTAATCTTGCCTGGAGAGGAGCCTGGTGGGCTAGAGTCCCTGGGGTTGCAGAGTCAGACACAACTGAGTGACTAAGCACAGCACAGCAGTGTGTATATTTTAATCCAAAACTCCCAATTTATCCCCACCCCTCTACATTTCCTCTTTGGTAACCATAAGTGTGTGTTCTGTATCTGTGAGTCTGTTTCAGTTTCACTTGTTCACAGTTCACAAGTTCACTTGTATCATTTTTTATATGATATTATGTGATATTTGTCTATTTCTGTCTGGTTTACTTCAGGCTTCTCAATACTTTTTAAGATGATCATTTTGACTGCTTTTTTAAATGATGACTTCCCTCAAACTGGATATCACTGCATTTATTTTTACTTGTATTTGTAGCAGTTCTTGCAATTGTCAGAGGACAAAAAGCAAGATATGAAAAATATATGGAAATACAATTAGATACAAATTATTTGCTTTATATTTTCCAAGAAAACATTCATGTAATTGATCATTTTCAGTATCTTTATTTTGGACTGGCTTTTATGGGATTTAATTGGATCAGCATCAGCAAAGTAGAGGGGAAAAGGCAGAAGCAATGGTATTTAAACTAAGTGGAAGTCAAAGCCAGTCTCCAAAATGATTGAATGATGAGGGACTCAACTGACTTAAAAAAGCATTGGGATCTGAGAAATGAAAATGCAATACAAAACATCTTAGTTGTCTTGAATGTGACATGGAGCAACTGTGGAAGGAAATGCCATTTAAGGGTATCATTTGTGTAGGAAATTGTAAAATTTTCAAATGCAAAACACCCCCTGCATTAAAGAAGTCACTCAGGCCACTTAGTTCAGTTCAGTTCAGTCGCTCAGTCGTGTCCAACTCTTAGCAACCCCAAGAACCGCAGCACGCCAGGCCTCCCTGTCCATCACCAGCTCCAGGAGTTCACTCAAACCCATGTCCATCGAGTCAGTGATGCCATCCAACCATCTCATCCTCTGCTGTCCCCTTCTCCTCCTATCCTCATTCTTTCCCAGCATCAGTCAAAGGCTTTGGCATAGTCAATAAAGCAGAAATAGATATTTTTCTGGAACTCTCTTGCTTTTTTGATGATCCAGCAGATATTGGCAATTTGATCTCTGGTTCCTCTGCCTTTTCTAAAACCAGCTTGAATATCTGGAAGTTCACGGTTCACATATTGCTGAAGCCTGGCTTGGAGAATTTTGAGCATTACTTTACTAGCGTGTGAGATGAGTGCAATTGTGCGGTAGTTTGAGCATTCTTTGGGGATTGCCTTTCTTTGGGATTGGAATGAATACTGACCTTTTCCAGTCCTGTGGCCACTGCTAAGTTTTCCAAAGTTGCTGGCATATTGAGTGCAACACTTTCACATCATAATCTTTTAGGATTTGAAATGGCTCAACTGGAATTCCATCACCTCCACTAGCTTTGTTTGTAGTGATGCTTTCTAAGGCCCACTTGACTTCACATTCCAGGATGTCTGGCTCTAGGTGAGTGATCACACCATCGTGATTATCTGGGTTGTGAAGATCTGTTTTTGTACAGTTCTTCTGTGTATTCTCGCCACTTCTTCTTAATATCTTCTGCTTCTGTTAGGTCCATACCATTTCTGTCCTTTATCAAACCCATCTTTGCATGAAATGTTCCCTTGGTATCTCTAATTTTCTTGAAGAGATCTCTAGTCTTTCCCATTCTATTGTTTTCCTCTATTTCTTTGCACTGATCACTGAGGAATGCTTTCTTATCTCTCCTTGCTGTTCTTTGGAACTCTGCATTCAAATGGGAATATCTTTCCTTTTCTCCTTTGCTTTTTCACTTCTCTTCTTTTTACAGCTATTTGTAAAGTCTCCTCAGACAGCCATTTTGCTTTTTTGCATTTCTTTTCCATGGGGATGGTCCTGATCTTTGTCTCCTGTACAGTGTCACAAACCTTCGTCCATAATTCATCAGGCACTCTGTCTATCAGATCTAGTCCCTTAAATCTATTCCTCACTTCCACTGTATAATCATAAGGGATTTGATTTAGGTCATACCTGAATGGCCTAGTGGTTTTCCCTACTTTCTTCAATTTAAGTCTGAATTTGGCAATAAAGAGTTCATGATCTGAGCCACAGTCAGCTCCCGGTCTTGTTTTTGCTGATTGTACAGAGATGTGACTGGTGATAGAAGCAAGGTCTGAAGCTGTAAAGAGCAATATTGCATAGGAACCTGGAATGTTAGCTCCATGAATCAATGCAAATAGGAAGTGGTCAAACAGGAGATGGCAAGAGTGAATGTCGACATTCTAGGAATCAGCGAACTAAAATGGACTAGAATGGATGAGTTTAACTCAGATGACCATTATATCTACTACTGTGGGCAGGAATCCCTTAGAAGAAATGGAGTAGCCATCATGGTCAAGAAAAGAGTCCGAAATGCAGTACTTGGATGCAATCTCAAAACAACAGAATGATCTCTCTTCGTTTCCAAGGCAAACCATTCAATATCACGACAATCCAAGCCTATGCCCCAACCAGTAATGCTGAAGAAGCTGAAGTTGAATGGTTCTATGAAGACCTGCAAGACCTTTTAGAACTAACACCTGAAAAGGATGTCCTTTTAATTATGGGGGACTGGAATGTGAAAGGAAGTCAAGAAACACCTGGAGTAACAGGCAAATTTGGCCTTGGAGTACCTAATGAAGCAGGGCAAAGGCTAATAGAGTTTTGCCAAGAGAATGCATTGGTCATAGCAAATACCCTCTTCCAACAGCACAAGAAAAGACTCTGCACACGCTAGTAAAGTAATGCTCAAAATTCTCCAAGCCAAGCTTCAACAGTATGTGAACCGTGAACTTCCAGAGGTTCAAGCTGGATTTAGAAAAGGCAGAGGAATCAGAGATCAAATTGTCAACATCCACTGGATCATTGAAAAAGCAAGAGAGTTCCAAAAAAACATTTATTTCTGCTTTATTGACTATGCCAATGCCTTTGACTGTGTGGATCACAATAAATTGTGGAAAATTCTGAAAGAAATGGGAATACTAGACCACCTGACCTGCCTCTTGAGAAACCTATATGCAGGTCAGAAAGCAACAGTTAGAACTGGAAATGGAACAACAGACTGGTTCCAAATAGGAAAAGGAGTACATCAAGGCTGTATATTGTCACCCTGCTTATTTAACTTATATGCAGAGTACATCATGAGAAATACTGGGCTGGATGAAGCACAAGCTGGAATCAAGATTGCCGGGACAAATATCAATAACCTCAGATATGCAGATGACACCACCCTTATGGCAGAAAGCAAAGAGGAACTGCAAAGCCTTTTGATGAACGTGAAAGAGGAGAGTGAAAAAGTTGGCTTAAAGCTCAACATTCAGAAAACTAAGATCATAGCATCTGGTCCCATCACTTCATGTCAAATAGATGGGGAAAGATTGGAAACAGTGTGAGACTTTATTTTTTTGGGCTCCAAAATCACTGCAGATGGTGATTGCAGCCATGACATAAAAAGATGCTTACTCCTTGGAAGAAAAGTTATGAGCAACCTAGACAGCATATTAAAAATCAGAGACATCACTTTGCCAACAAAGGTCCGTCTAGTCAAGGCTATAGTTTTTCCAGTGGTCATGTATGGATGTGAGAGTTGGACTATAAAGAAATTTGAGTGCCGAAGAATTGATGCTTTTGAACTGTGGTGTTGGAGAAGACTCTTGAGAGTCCCTTGGACTGCAAGGAGATCCAACCAGTCCATCCTAAAGGAGATCAGTCCTGGGTGTTCATTGGAAGGACTGATGTTGAAGCTGAAACTCCAGTGCTTTGGCCAGCTGATGCGAAGAGCTGACTCATTGGAAAAGACCCTGATGCTGGGAAAGATTGAGAGTAGGAGGAGAAGGGGACGACAGAGGATGAGATGGTTGGATGGCATCACCAACTGAGTGGACATGAGTTTGAGTAAACTCTGGGAGTTCGTGATGGACAGGGAGGCCTGTCGTGCTGCAGTCCATGGGGTCGCAAAGAATTGAACACGACTGAGCGACTGAACTGAACTGAACTGAACTGAATTGTCCAGGCAATGATATATGCATATATTTAAATCTCAAAATCTGTTTTTATGGGAGAGTCTGGAGAAGTGAGGGTAATGAACATTGAAAAAGAGTCCTTTTGGTGTACCAACACAGTCACTTCAAGGATTAGTCTTGATAGGTATTTGATATTGAATGATATGTATAAAATTTGATGTGTTACTTTCAAGAAAGCCACAAAACCTGGTGAACAAATATAATGAGGCAAAATCAGAAATAGAAGTTCTGTCTTTTTCTAATGTGTCACTCCAGAGCACAGCATGTTTCCTATGTACATCTGGACAACATGAAAAAGAAAAGTTAGGATAGGAAGATACCTGGATTCTGGTTCCTTCTTCCCCTTAATCAATTTGGGGGAGGTAGTTATCTCAATAGTCCTAAATCTTCTCATTTACAATTGAGAAAGTTGTACTAAGCTCTGAAATTGCTTATCTCTATCTTATTCTTGATAAACTTCACATTTGAATCCTTTCAGTGGATTATCAGAAACCTTGTATATTAGTTTCCTAAGGCTGTGTAACAAAGTATTACAAACTGGGAGGCTTAAAACAACAGAAGTTAATTTTTTTATAGTTCTGGAAACTAGAAGTCCAAAGTTAAGGTGTCAGAAGGGCCACCGTTGCCTTTGAAGGCTCTAGGGAAGAATCCACCCCCCCTCCCGCGTATCTTCTTTCTAGCTTCTGTGGTCATCAGGAATTCTCAGCATTCCTTGTCTTAAAGGGGTACCATTCCAGTCTATCCCTTTGTCCTCACGTAGTCTTCTCCCGTGTGGGTCTATATCTGGGTCCAAATGTCCCTCTTCTGTTTTGTAAAAAGACCAGTGGCTTAGAAGTCATTAGTCTATCTCAAATCTATTGTTATGGGAATTCTATGTGGAATATCATCCTCATTTGTAAAACTACAGAATTAAATTAGAGTTTGTCATAAACCCATGCTTATATATGAACATCCACTTTTCTTTCTCCCTCCAATCAACACATTATTATTGGGGAAACTTTGTCATTTTTTTGTATTTGTTCCCAAAAGAGAAGGGTTGTGTGTGTGTGTGTGTGTGAGTCAACAGAGCATCTTGCAAAATTTATAGGACCAAAGTACCCTGACATCATACATAATTAAAAACAATAACCTGCATATAACTATATAATCTCATTTTAGTCTGTCAGCTTTAGAGATAAAACAAAAATCATTACTTTCTATTTTGAAGGAAGAAAGCTTAAGAATCATACAACTTGTATTTGGATTTATCATTTAGATATTTGACAGTTAATCAGAAAAATAGACTTGGTGTTAATGCTTCCCAGTTGAGACAGGCATTTGTGATTGATTTGTACTTAAGAGTAGCTTTCAATCCATGCCTTTTCCTAACCTGAAGCTACGATAATAGAAATTTTCTTTGTGAAAATATGACACCCCACCCCTGGAATGGCTATTCCAAAGATTTCTTTCACCACACTCCTCAAGCCTTACTGGGGCCTCTTGCCCCAGAACACCCTGACACACCTTCAGCAGTGAAACCCGCCTCTTTGTTCAAAGAGAAAATAGAGTGATGGGTGAGACAATTCCTTCATGTCCCTGTCCTCTCCCCACACCTGAATTCTTCCTTTCATGAAAGGCATTCCTTTTCCCTCCCACAACCAACATCTTCCCCCGTGTTCCACATCCCATCCCCTCTTCCTAAATCAATTTTCCTAAATTTCTGTGCTATCAGCAACTTTTTTTCTCTAGTTTTTGTCTTCAACCTGCAAATTAGATTTAGTCTCCCCAGTGTTTGAAAAGGGAAAAGAGAAAAAAACTGAAGAGGCAGGATGAGACAAGAAAAAGAAAGGAACCTGAAGCAATTGAACATAAACAGATAGCAGCTACTTTTGAGCATGTTTTTTCTTCTTAGTCTGGCTTTTTGTAAGGCCAGTCTAATATCACTGTCTTCATGTTTTCACCTCCTGTTTACACTTCATGCAACTGTCTTGCAGCTTTATGACTCTACTGGAGCTACCTTACAAATGTCCCTAACCATCTCCAGGTCACCAAAATTTCCAAGCATTTGAATCTTCTTGCATTTTCACTCAGGCAGTTTATACTTGGCATTGTCAAAATATCTTCCTTTGGGTAAAAGAGATTTTCCAGCCCTGAATGGTGTAAAGCAAATATCAACCTGAAAACTGACTTAGAGTATTGCCGTTTTGGGGCTTCCTTGGTGACTCAGAAGGTAAAGAATCTGCCTGCAATGCAGTAAACCCAGGTTTGATCCCTGGGTTGGGAAGCTCCCCTGGAGAAGTGAATGGCAACCCTTCCAGTATTCTTGCCTGGAGAATTCCATGGACAGAGGAGCATAGTGGGCTACAGTCCATGGAGCTCTAAAAATTGGACATGACTGAGCTTAATGACTAGACTATTGCCTTTTTTAGTGAAAAGAGTTGAACACTTCTACAATAATGTTTAATAGAATGTAAATAAACCTGTTATGTGTATAGGAGTTATAAAACTGTAGGATTAAAATGAGAATTCTAATCTTATTAGCACGAGTGCATACAGGGTGTATTATACCATTTAAAGACTGTGGATATATTGTTTTAAAATTACTCACAGTAATTTTTATTGGGTGTATGTTTTGCTCTCAAATTAGTTCATGATTCCCATGTATACCATTTTTTAAGCTATCATCCATTCGCATTTGCTTATATTGAATAGCCAAAGAAATGCAATAAATATGTTATTAAGCTTACTATACTTAGGTTTCATTTAAAATATAATGCATTGGTGAGTTGATTACAGTTTGTGTGAAAGTGGGCTTATTTTGGTCAAAGTTAGTAGCCTGTTGATATTAACTTTGCTCCATTATTTTAAAATGTCAACCTAAGAATGCTTTCCAATAAATAAATGTTTGTTATTGTTAACAAGAAAATTTGATAGTGAGGCAGAAAACCACTTACTGAGATAGACAAACATAAGCCCTGTGATAAAAGAATACATGTGAATTTCTAAGATCTGGTAAAAAAAATTTCCTTTCTTTGGACTTATTTTCTGTACTATTATGGGAAGCCATTAACTTTTATGTGCCCAGAATATTTTTATTTCTGTATCTGCTCTTCTTGGCCGAAGGATACTGTCAATCCCATGACCCCCTTCCCCAATTCTGCACCCTTTCCCACCCACAACTCTCTATCTCAAAACCTAGGCATCTGCAAGCATATCACCCATTCTGGCCACTCATAACTTATTTCCCTGGCCAGAGTTACCCAGTTTTGTTTTGCTTTGTTTTGTTTTCTGAGAGTACTTTGTCCAAGAAAGATTGTCTTGAAAGTATCTTGTACTCAGTCTTAAGCTCCAGGTGGCCAGGTTTGGTGTCTCACTGAGAAAACCTGCCTGGAAATGAAGTCATCACAGAGACAAGGGAGACAGAGTTGTAATAACTTCGGTATTCCTTTAAAAATGGTACAGATGAACTTACTTACAAAACAGAAACAGATTCACAGACTTTGAAAAAAATTTTGGTTACCAAAGGGGAAAAGTGGGAGGAGGGTTAAATTAGGAGTTGCAGATTAACGTATGCTGCTACTGCTGCGTCGCTTCAGTCGTGTCCGACTCTGTGCGACCCCGTAGACGGCAGCCCACCAGGCTCCCCCGGCCCTGGGATTCTCCAGGCAAGAACACTGGAGTGGGGTGCCATTTCCTTCTCCAATGATTAACATATACACACTACTATATATAAAATATATAATCCACAAGGACCTACTGTGTAGCATAGGCAACTGTATTCAACATTCTGAAATAACCTATATGGGAAGGGAATCTGAGGGAGAATGGATGTGTATATATGTATGACTGAATGACTTTTCTGCACACTCAGAACTAACACAACATTGTAAATCAACTATAATATAAGATAAAAACCAAGTTTCTAAAATATACAAAGATTAAAAAGAAACACAAACTTTGATAGATTCCTAAGTACATCTGTGCCTGCATCCCTGATTCCATGTCCTGGATTCTCAGTGACATCCCCAAAACATTTCCTTTTTACTTCAACTAGTTTGAATACTGTTTCTACGAGGGACTCAAACTGATGCTATAGCTTAATCAACCCTCACTTGTCTAACGTGGAAGAAACATTGTCAGTCTTAGAGTTTATCCTCATGTTGAGGATTTTATAACATCCTCATTTGTTGTCTGTTCATTCTCTCTTATTTTTTAAATGTATCACTGTCCTTCATGCAACCAAATGTGATGGCAATTAACTGCACAAGCCATATTTTAATGTTTTTAAACATAAAAATATATTCTGAATCTTTCTATCTCAGTAACTATTTATCCATAATATAATCCATTGTTGGTAATTTAATGGCCATAAAACGCATTTTGCAAAAAATCTAATGGTTTATAAAATTCTGTTTAATATTTAGTTTTAAGGTGGAAAATGTATTAAGCAATGTAATATTGAGTCTTCTCAGCCTTCTCATTATATAAAGTTTTTAAAAATCAGTTACCAAATTTCATTAGCCAAAATATTTCAGATAATTTTCCCAATTTTTTATTTAATGGATAAAGTATGTTTCCAAGTTGAACCTTTATTTTTTACCTTCCAAAGTTCAGTAGAGAAAAAAAGACAGTGAGCAGCACCTTTAAAAATAACTAAAAATCATTTTTCAAAATACTGACTTAAGGTGACTTAAGGTAACTTAAGATGTCTTGGTGGTCCTTTGTCCTCAAGTGTGTCTCCTGGCGCAGTTAGTGGGCCAGTCACAAGCTCCCAGGACTCAGATGTGTAACTGTCACCTAGCATCCATCACAGATCAGAGGTCTCCAATCATGTCCACTGGTAAAGGGTAATTAAACAGAATTGGAACAATAGATCACATTTTTACTTCTAATGCTAGCATTTACTTTTAGATTTCATTTTAGAGTTTGTTTGATTTTTTTTTTTCCCCTACCAGCTTTAGTTTCTCAAATACACCCCTGCAGCACAATCACATCTAAATTTTCAGATAAACCTATTGAATCAGAATCTCAGTTGTAGGAGAGAGGGAAATTTGCATTTCCAATAAACTCTCCAGATGACTTGTATGCATTCTCTAACTTGAGAACTATTGAGCAAAGCTAGAACCTTGGCTTCACCTTGGAATTCCTTAGAGAGCTTTATAAAATGCTGGAGGTAGGTCCCACCCCCAGAGATCCTGATATAACTATTCAGGAGCATGGTCTGGGTATCATCAGGCTTAAAAAAAATGTTTAGTCCAGAACAACTTACATGCTCATGAAAGAATCATTTAGCTTTTTTTTTTTTTAATTTAATTTTTTTTTTTTTTATTAGTTGGAGGCTAATTACTTCACAACATTTCAGTGGGTTTTGTCATACATTGATATGAATCAGCCATAGATTTACACGTATTCCCCATCCCGATCCCCCCTCCCACCTCCCTCTCCACCCGATTCCTCTGGGTCTTCCCAGTGCACCAGGCCTGAGCACTTGTCCCATGCATCCCACCTGGGCTGGTGATCTGTTTCACCGTAGATAATATACATGCTGTTCTTTGGAAACATCCCACCCTCACCTTCTCCCACAGAGTTCAAAAGTCTGTTCTGTATTTCTGTGTCTCTTTTATATATGAAATGTATAATTAAAAATAAAAGCCATCAAAAACACATGAGGATTTTATCTTTGGATTTTGTGTTCCTACCGTAACAATAAGAACATAACAATAAGAAACATCAAAAAAAAAAAGAAATGCAAGAGTGCATCCAGTAAATAAACATATACTTACTGAGCATTACTTTATGCTCTGCACTGCATGGCAAAAAGATATTTAAAATAAAACTTTCTCTTGTTTGCTTTAATTACTGGAAAACTCAAAGCTAAACTTGCTGCATAATGACAGCAACAGTACACATCTCAGCGTTTGGTATTTTACTTCTCTTTACACTGTATCAGTGCTTCTCAGCGGTACACAGAAAATTACTTCTGAAAGTTTTTTAAAAGTACAGATGCCTGGACCTCATCCAAAATGTATTAAATCAGAACTTATGGCAGTAGTAGCCAGGTACTTATGTTGCACAAAACTTAATGGTTGATCCTTATGTGCACCGTTGTTTAAAATCCTGCTCTACATCATTGATTTTCAAGCCTCTATGTTTATACGAATCAGCCTGGGGACTTGGTAAACTACAAATGTTCAGGTCTCACCCATTATGATTCACTTGGTCTCAAAAGAGACCAATGATCTTGCATCTCTAAAAAGCATCACAGTGTTTCTGATTCAGGCTTTCAGTGAAGCACATATTAAAAATCATTATGGGATATGGATTTTATTTTATGATTTTATTTGTCATGATATGTTTATTTATTGTAGTATAAACTGCTAAAATTCCTCTGGTGATTAAATGCAGTCTTTAACGTCTTAAAAAAAGAAACAAACTTAGATATCATTGAATCCATTAGTTTTCTAGATTTCTGTGTAACTTTATGATTAGATTGAAGCTCTACGAAGAGGAGAAGGATGTGCAAGAGAAAAGTCTCTGCTTCCCCACCTGCCATGTTGCCCTGCAGCCCTACTAGGGTCTACTTTGATCTCTTCATATGTTGGGTTGCTGTTGTTGTTTAGTTGCTAAGTTGTGTCTGATTCTTTTGTGACCCCATGGGCTGTAGCCCACCAGACTCCTCTGTCCATGGGATTTCTCAGGCAAGAATATTGAAATGGGTTGCCATTCCTTTCTCCAGTGGATCTTTCTGACCCAGGGATTGAACCCATGACTCCTGCTTTGCAGGCAGATTCTTTACCACTGAGTACCTAGGAAGCTCCAAAATTGGGTTTACTATGTAATATATTCTTGGAAGAAATGGTTCTACATCTCCAAGGCATTTGAAAACCACACTTAGGCCAATGTTTGTGTTTCACAGATGAGATAACAAAGTCCTTAGAGAAGTTTTCTTTGCTGGCCACAAGCATGAAACTAAAAAATGCAAGAGTCTAGAAAAGCAGAAAACAGAAAGTAAAATTAAAATTTTCAAAATAATAATAAGGTATGTCCCTTGTTCTCAAAGAACCTCAAGTGTAACTGTGAGACAAGAATGTTGGAATAAGAAACAAGGAGCACTAGTGTCAATTTTGTTCTATAGAATGTGCTTTGGGGTGATTGATAGAGGCTTTATGAAAAAAGCAGAACTTGAGCTAGGCTCTCACACTGAGTAAGAATTAGACAGAAAAGGAAAGCATGGAAGCACACAGGCTGTATCCTTTTGTGAAGGAGGAACTTAACATGGCATGTGAGCAAGCTAAGGAAGAGACTAGACTAAATGGGCCTTACAGCTCTGGGTTCAGGAAAAGGAGAGAGTAAGTTTGAATCAATGGTTTAGAATTATTATATGAAGGACCTTTTGAAAAACAATATGAATAATTCCTTCCTAACTTACTCCTTAACTTCTTAAACCTCCCAATTCCTCTTTGTCTCTACTCAGAAATTGTTCACTAAAAGACTATCAAATAAATGCAAGCAAATGATCAGGCAGAACACTCATAGACTTTCTAGAATGGCATATGTTGACGATACACAGACAGAATGTTCATCACACTCAAGTACGATACATTGAAACAAACAATAGACCCTGAGAAAGTCATAACTGAAATCAAATAGCCATGTGCCATTTCAAAACCTTGGCCCCTAGCTCTGTTCTGCCATTCCAGCTTTCCCTGCTTGGGGAGAACCAACCCTTTCGCTGGAATCCTAATAGTGGCTGGGTCCACAGTAGCCCAGTGGCTTCCAGACTTTATCCACCGTCTAAACACTCTACTACCTTGCTACTTAAAGGGCTTCCTAAAGACCAACATCATCAGTATCAGCTTGGACTTTATTAGAAATTCAGAATCTCAGGCCCCAACCCAGACCTACTAAATCTCCATTTTAACAAGATCTCCAGGTTATATGTAAGTTCATTAAAGTTTGAGAAATACCAATTAATTAAAATTGATTTACTTCAGCATTAGCTATAGCTCTTGTCTGGGGCAACCTAATTCTTACCTCTCAGAAACTCAACAGATGGAGTCCTACCATTTCCCAGGGAGAACCTTTTCTTCTGAACTTGAGTCACCCTGGAGTAACTGGGTCAGCATTCCTCAAACTAGTGTTCTGTGAAAAACAAACAAATGGGTAAAAGCATGCCATGCTCAGATATGTTTGAGAAATGCTTGGTTAAATAAACCTAAATAATTTTATTTACTTCAGGAATTCTCAAAGCTTTCAATATGCTAATGGACATTATAATGCTTCAGTAAACAATCATGGGAAATACACATCACAGAAAAGAGAATTTCGCTAATTTATTTGACTATTCAAACATTTTTCTCAAGTCAGAACTATTAACATCTCAAGTGAAAAATCCCTGTTAGGATCCTCAAATACCAATTTGGGGAACATTAAGCTAGACCCATGTGTGTGCTGGAAACAGCTGATGAAAGCAGCAGACAGCGTCTCTTGCCAGTGACGTGTTTTCTTATTCTAAGACTCCAGTGGACTCAATGCATGTATTTCTGACTTCAGTTCCTCTCTTCTCTTCTGCATTGTTATCTTTCTACATTGTCACATGACCACCCAAAGACCTAGAAATGGCGAGATTAAAAGACTAATTAGAAGAACTAAATTCCTTTCTTCTTGAGCCCTACATTTTAACCATAACCCTTCCCTTGTTTCCAAATCCATTTGTTCAGGGGCTTTTGTCTCTCTGAGACCAAACTGGGAACTCTGCTGCCAGATTTCTGGCCAGATGGTCAGGCAGTCAGAGTGTCCAGTGACCACCATGTGCTCAACATCTTATTCGGTATGGTGAGGGGTGCAAAGGAGTAAGAAGACATTATCTCTGCATCTGAGAGCTTCAGCCTAATAAAGGATTAAGAGTATGTTTCTAGAAAAGGCAGAAATTATAAAAGACTCAAGGGAAAACCATGGGATTTAAAGGAACAAGATTTATTCTTGCCCCTAAGGAGTTTACAATTTTTTTAAGAAAATAGACAAAAATGACTACAAGAGAACAAGGGGCCCACAAGTGCAGTGCAAAGGGGTTGATTAATTGTGGGGAAAAGGGAGTAGGAAAGGAGTCATAGAGAGGACAACTAATAAATTATGCCCTGGAGAATGAGTAGGATTTTCCACATGGAGTAGGAAGTGAGGTGAATTCTGAGCTGAAGAGTAGCATAGATTTCAAGCTGCCACGAGACAGACACAGATCAAGGAAGATTTGTCTCATCTTCACGCATGTTAAAAAAAATCCCACTCTGTACAAGTAGAGAGAACTGGTGTGAAATTATTTTGCACTCCCTAGACTGGTGATACAAATGCAAAGGAGGAAGAAATGAGTAAAGAGCAGAGTGGTTCTTGGGACCTGAGCCAGCTGTCCTTGTGTGGGAAGCCGGAGGAGAGAACAGAGCCGTCCAGTGTCAGGACAGTGCAAGAGGGCGGAATCAAAGCAAAGAGCAGGAAGTCCCAAAATACAGATTAAAGTTTGGGTCACATCTGCATCAGACAAAGGCACTTAGAGGTGGTCAGTTGTATGCTGACACTGGGCAACACTGAGAAAAGCCCACATAACAAGGAACGTTTCAGTAGGGTCTCATTGTGAGTTATCTTGAGATAAGCTCTAATGTTGGTAGGGAGAATTGGAGGAAATCCTAGAGTGAGAGATAAATGTCGGCAATGTTTAAAGAGAAGGAAAAATATATGTAAAATAAAGCAACGGCACTATGAAATTCGTAATCCCTCTGGGAAATGAAGTACATAGGAAAAGTCATGGAACACATTTGGGAGGGGGAAGGGCTGGTTTCTGGATCAGCCTTGCCCTGACTAAGCCTCTTCTTGGCCTCAGTTGTCACGTTGGCTTAAAAATAAAGATAATCTGAATGGTCTCAAGTTTTCCTTTGAGCTTTAAATTCTATGATCCTCAGAACAAAGGTGACACAGAGTGAGAAAATGAAGCAAAAAGACTGACAGCAAGGCTTACTTGAATGTAGACACTGAGTAGAATTATACCTGAGATATAAAAGATGGTTTTTATCACAGTATAGAAGTAAATATTCAGATAACTGAAAATATTAGTATGTACTTACTGCTGCATTTGTTACTACTAATAAAACCTCTTCTCTTCTCTATAACTATGTAATTTAGAAAATGCTATTGAGGCTAAGAAGAGAAAAGAAATTTGTTGAGTGCCTACTGCTTATCAGTTTGTATACATAATGCCTGCAATTTCTGTATGTGGAAAAAATGACTGTTACTTAACAATTACTTGGAATATTAAGCATAAGCATCTGTTCAATTTGTATACAATCAGATTGGTCCATTCAAAAAAGGGAAGAAATAATTTGTAGATGTTTTGGTTGGGGGTGGGTGGTATGGGGGTAGGTTGTTTTTGCTTTACATGTTAAACTACAATTAGTTTGACCATGCCAATGTGGCATGGTCACATTTGCTGCAACATACTATAATAGTGACATTGATCCAATACATAAAAAATCCCAGAAAAATCCAATCTCTCATTCACCAGGAGGGCTTTTTAATATCCCATGTCACCTTCTGCTGAAAAAGAACCCTCTGCCTCCCAGGATTAGATCAATCAGAGATTGATTGAGATTGTGACCCACCTTCTCTCTATATATCAATCTAAAGATGTCAGGCAGACTGTTAGTGCTGCTTGTACCGTTCCCACTGCTGTTTGTTTGTTTTCGGAGTGTTCTTCTTTGGATGAATAAAAATACTCTGTCCTGTGAGCTCTAAGAGCAAGATGTGCCATTCTCTTGACCCCCCTACCACGGCTCCATCAATATTGATTTGAAACAAACCCCTAGGGTTGTCTGTGTTCCTGGCAACATTTCAATACTAACATGTGGTTAATTTTTTAGAGGATTTTTCTTTCCCTTCCTGTGCTCAAGAGGAGCCGTGGAGTGTGTGGGAAACAGCAGCTTGATGCGCGCATCTGTGGCACTTGCATATTTTCCTTAGAGATAGTGACCCTTTCTTCCTAACCCTTCTTCTTTCACTGCACGTTGTGTCCTAGGAACTCAGAAAGAGACACATCTCCCAAATGCTTGGAGGCCTCTTAAGAACATTCCTAGTGACCTGGTATATGAGAAAGTTCATAGAATTCTTACTACTCTCTTCCTTGCAAAATTTATCGATGTTAATGCATATTATCACATTTACAACCATTTATATTCAATATGTGTTGGTGCGTTGTGTTACTAAATGCAGAGGCTCATATAAATACTTGTTCAGAGGATGTCAGTTCTATTAAATAACTAATTTCTGACCAAGAGCAGAAGAAACATCTTTAGGTAAATAATGGAGCTCTGACTTTTTTTTTTTAACACTGCTCTTATCTTTTCCAGGTAAGGCAATGAGTTGTATTGTTTTAATTTGCAAATTTTGTGAGAACTATCAGTCAGAAGAATATTTCTGTTTCTATTTTCAGTAACATAAGAAACCACCCACCTTAAAATCTATTATATTAAATAAACACATTTCTTAAGATTATTTAACTTACTTCCTATTCTTATAGACATACTAAAATTCACATTTGGGTTATATTTTGCTCAGCAAATAACAATTTTAAAGATTATAATTCTTATTTTCTCCTTGGTTTGACTTTATAAGTTTGTAATGAATCAATGCTTTCAATCCAGAAGACCTTTAGAATAGGAACATCCAATTCTTTCTTTAACTTGCTCACAGTAGAAAAATATGTACTTCAAATTATTTTATCAGTGATGGTGTCAGGTCCTATGAAAAGATCTGTGCTTTCTCATGTATTTGACCATTTAGTTATCCACAAACATCTGTGGTTAAATAAAATTTGAATAGAATTTTATCAAATTGAATAATGACACACACTAAAGCAGAAATCCTGTGGAAATGCCATTTCTGATTAAATAGCCACAGAATGTTTAAGAAATGCCTGAAAATTTGATAAATGTAAAAAAAATTATTCTTAAAACTTTATACTAGGACTCAACTGTTAACCAGAACAGAGCAGTGAAACTTTACCAATCTAGCAGGGGATCCTCCACAACAGCTTATAAAACAGGTCTGCTCCTGCAAATCACTTCACTGGTAAATTTAGGTTCACCTTGAAAAAAATAAGGGAAATATGGGCTTCCCAGGTTGCACTAGTGGTAAAGAATCCGCCTGCAGTGTCGGAGACCCGAGGTTTGATCCCTTGCTGGGGAAGATCCTTTGGAGAAGGAAATGGCAACCCACTCCAGTACTCTTGCCTGGAGAATCCCAGGGACAGAGGAGCCTGGAGGGCTACAATCCATGGGTTCACAAAGAGTCGGACATGACTGAAGTGACTTAGCACGCATAAACACGCAAATACCCCAGACAGGGTGACACCATGAGGCAGTGGGGATTTCAGAGAGAGGAGAAAGGGATTATTTGCTTTTTGTAGTATTAGTATATTTTTACAAAAATACAATTATTTATTTCATAGAAGTATCATAATGAAGACCTGGAAAAGGAAATTTGGTGAGTAAAGAGGAAAAATAGAAAGATACATGCGTGGCAAGCTTGAGGGACAGGGTGAACCTGTGTAGTTCAAATCAACTGCTCTCTGTGTATTTGGTTTATCTTTGCTGTGCTTCACACAAGCCTTTAGTCAGAGCTAATGTCGGATCGTGCCTCAACTTAATCAGTGTAAATCTATTTTTCAAACATGTTTCGTGTCCTGTATTTCCAGAACCCCTTGTACTTCCATGCCATCCGTCCCTCTGAGTCTTATTCAATTTTCAAGGCTCAGTTTTGATTGCCTTCTTTATGAAGCTGACCCTATATCTCCCAAATAGAATTTCTTATTTTTTTTTATTTTTTTGCTTTCATGGCACTTTGCTGTAGCTCTAAACTGATAGTCATCGCATTTTGTTCCAGCTGCTTGTTTGCATGACAATCTACTAGATGTAATATGAACTTCTTAAATGAAGAGATTTGTTTATGTCCCATACACAATACAGTGTTATTGACCTAATAGTTGCTCAGTAAATATGGGGAAAAAAATGTATACACTTACCTGAAACCCAGACCTAAAAAAAAAAAAAAAAAGAGAGGTGGGCCAAGTTTGCACTATGTGTAACTTAAACATTCAAAAAGAAGAGATTCATATAGGCTAACATACCCATTTGTCAAATAACGTGTACATTAATCATGTGTAGTTTTCCAGAATATATATTTTAACCTTCTCTCTGGAGAAGATTCTTGGGAGTCCTTTGGACTGCAAGGAGATCAAACCAGTCAATCCTAAAGGAAATCAACCCTGAATATTCAGGGTTGGAAGGATGCTGAAGCTAAAGCTCTAATACTTTGGCCACCTGATGTGAAGAGCTGACTCACTGGGAAAGACCCTGATCCTGGGAAAAACTGAAGGCAAAAGGAGAAGAGGACAGCAGAAGATGAGATGGTTAGATGGCATCAAGTACTCAATGGACATGAATTTGACCAATCTCTGGGAGACCGTGGAGGGCAGAGGAGCCTGGTATGCTACAGTCCATGGGGTCGAAAAGAGTCGAACACAACTTAGAGACTGGACACAACAACTAGTCACCCTCCCTTGCAGTCAGAACCTAGCAAGCCAATAGTTTCTTGATTTACTAATCTTAGACAACTTTTTCATTGATAAAAAAGCTATAAGCAACTAAAGTCCTTTCCAGCTCTGAATTGCTACTCCATGGTCTGTTTGTTTCATAATTTCACCGTGAAAATAACAGATTTTTATTACTAAGTACTATCCCATCTCCCTTGGGCTTCTGAGAAGAATGATACTGTACTGTCTTAAACCCACCTTCTGAAAACAGAGAAAGTTAACTTTTATTTGTTGTTTCAACCTTCATTACATATGCATGCTATATGTACATGGGGCTTCCCAGGAGACGCTAGTCTTAAAAAGAGTGCAGGAAGGTTAAGAGACATGGGTTCGATCCCTGGGTCAGGAAGATCCCCTGGAGGAAAGCATGGCAACCCACTCCAATATTCTTGCCTGGAGAATCCCATGGACAGAAGAGCCTGGCAGGATATAGTCCATAGGTTCACAAAGAATTGGACACGGACTGACGTGACTTAGCATGCACGCACACATGTTTATATATACCTCAAACCCAAATATTTTAAGCAAACTCAATCCCATTTTCAAGTGCTATTTAATATTATTTTTAAAGTAACTTGCAAGCTTTATCAGTCACATTTTATTAATACTCTGTGCTTATTTGTGTTTATACAATTAGTAGCTGAATAATTACTACTCATTGTGGTAAGCAGTTAACTCCACAGGAGACTTGTATTATTGAATATGGCCATTTGAATTAAAAACCATCGAAACTTATGGGTCCTTTTCATGGGCCCATGGTTTATACAGAGAAAAGCTAGGCATATAGACAGAGACCCTCTTCAGTGTGCTGGAGAGATTCCCTAGGCAGAAATTTGGGTTAAGAGTTATGGCCATATTGGGAAAGAAGAGGCATGTTTGGTTTCCTTATGCACAAGAGAAAAGCAAACAAACAGGTCTTAATGATCTCAGGGAATTGGAGGATGAGTAACCGCAATATTTTGGAAGTAAAAGGTTATTTTTCAAATGTCCCTTTCACTCCAAGAAATATTATACCACAAAGACGTTTTTGAGTTTTCACTGAGTCTTGTAAGGACACAAACAATGAACCACTCTCCTGCCAGCACATGTTCTAATCAGTGCATCGGAAAAGTTCTCTTCAATTAAAAAGGAAAGTTCCCATAGTAGCTGTTTATGCTTTCTCTCTTTAGAAACTTTTAGAGATTGACAGTATTATGTGGATGTTCACTAAAGATTGGAATTTTGTAGATAACTGATTATTAATCGAAAAATACTTTTGAATCCTCCTATTGGCAGTTTCTCTGCTAGGTCCTTCAGTGGTTACAGAGAAGCTTGAGTCCCCATCTCTTCTCATGTGGGTTTTAAAAATTAATTAAAGCATCTATATGTGCAGGAAATGCTTGATAATATAAGGGAGCTACTGTGTTGCACTGTGCTTAGTTGGTCAGTCATGTCTGACTCTGTGACCCTATAGACTGACTAGCTATTTCTTTTCTAATTATTTATCATCAAAAAGAGATCAGTGAAAGAAATATATGTGCTAAAAGTAAATGATCTACAACCTGGATTTTTTTCAACTTTCCTGAAGAACAATTGATAAATATGTTTGTATTTACTTGAGTATACACCATGATTTGATACTCATATACGTTGTGGAATGATCACTGAAATCAAGATAATTGACACAGCTGTCACTTCACATAGTTAACTCATGTGTGTGTGTGTCTGTGTGTGTCTGTGTGTGTGTGTGTGTGTGTGTGTGTGTGTGTGGCGAGAATACTTAAGATGTCCTCTCAGCAACTTTCAAGTATTAAGTACCACATTATTATCTATAGTCATCACGCTGTACATTGGAGTCTCAGAACTTACTCTTCTTCTAAGTGAAAATTTATGTATTTTCACCTATATTTCCCCATTTTCCCCTTCCCCACAGCCCCTGGCAACCACCGTTCTCCTTTCTATTTCTATGAAATAAGCTATATTGAAAAGATTGTCTTTTCCTCATTGTGTGTTCTTGATCACCTTGTCAAATATTAGTTGCCCATATATTCATTGTTTTATTTCTGGGTTCTATTGCATTTCAGTGGAATCTTCTGGTTTTTATGTCAGTCCCATATTGTTCTGGTCTATAGTAATAGATTTGGTATATACTTTGAAATTAGGAAATATGCCTCCAGTTTTGTTCTTTCTCAAGATTTCTTTAGCTATTCAGTCTTCTGTGATTCTGTATGAGTTTAGGATTGTTTGTTCTATTTTGTAAGAAACACCATTTGAATTTTCACAGGAATTGCACTGAATACGTGGATCACTTTAGGTCACATGAATATTTTTATAATATTGATTCTTTCAATTCAAGAGCATGTGATACCTTCGCAACTATTTTTATCTTCTTCAGTTACTTTCATCTGTATCTTGTAGTTTTTAGTGAACAGGTTTTTCTTTTTTTTTTTTGGTTAAATTTATTTTTAAGTTTTTCATTGTTTTTGATGCTATTGTAAATGAGATAGCTAATTTCTCTCTCATATAGTTAATTGTTAATGCGGAGAAGGCAATGGCACCCCACTCCAGTACTCTTGCCTGGAAAATCCCATCGACGGAGGAGCCTGGTAGGCTACAGTTCATGGGGTCTCGAAGAGTCGGACACAACTGAGCGACTTCACTTTCACTTTTCACTTTCATGCACTGGAGAAGGCAATGGCAGCCACTCCAGTATTCTTGCCTGGAGAATCCCAGGGACGGGAGCCTGGTGGGCTGCTGTCTATGGGGTCACACAGAGTTGGACACGACTGACATGACTTAGCAGCAGCAGCAAATGCAACTGGTTTCATATGTTGACTTTGTAACCTGCAACTTTACTGAATTCGTTTGCTAGTCCTAACAGGTTTTTTAGTGGAGTCTTTAGGGTTTTCTATAAATAAAATTATATCACTTGGAAATAGAGATAATTTTACTTCTTCCTGATTTGAATGTATTTTATTTCTTTTTGTGGCCTAATTTTTATTGCTAGGACTTCCAGTACTACATTAAATAGAAGTAGTGAGAGTGGGCATCCTTGTCTTACTTCTGATCTTAGAGGATAGCTGCATATGATATTTCCAGTTCTTTGGCCACTAGTAAAAAAAATTACTTAACAAATAGTATTAGGCATACAAATTTTTGACATAAATGCAAGTAATTCTCTAGGTTATTCATCTAAAATTAGAGTGCCAGGTTGAAGAATATGTCTTACTTTAATTTTAACACATTCTGCTAAATTGCCTTCCAAATAAGGCATAAACTTGTATTTCTGAAGACGTGGTCAAGATATTTTTTTTCTTGACAATCTGATACATAAAAAATAATATTTCTTATTCTTTACTTAATTTGCATTGTTTTGATTACCAGGGAAGCTTAGGATTTTATGTCATTATTAATTCTTCTGTGAATAGTCCTTTGTATGTTTTGACCATTTTTACTAGGTTGCCTTTTTATAATTTCTTAATTCTTCATTACATATGATCCAAATTTTTTCTCAGCTTGACAGTTGTCTTTTAACTTGTGCTAGTCTTTTCATTTGTTGATTATTATACTGTGTCATGTTTCATAGAATATTTGAATTGTTTTGTTTTTCGGATATTTATGATTAATATGCCTTTCCTCTTGCAAGAGAATTTTAATATCAGTTTATCAAATGTAAGTGAAATATGTTTTTTAAAGAATAAAGATAAAGTAAAATTGGCAAAAAATGACAACTTGTAAGCCGAGAGGCACACAGTGTTTATTATAGTATCTTTGTCTCTTTTTTTTTTTTTTGCTGGGGCTTCCCTGGTTACTCAGTTAGTAAAGAATCTACCTGCAATGCAGGAGACCCCAGTTCAATTCCTGGGTTGGGAAGATCCCCTGGAGAAGGGATAGGCTACCCACTCTAGTTTTCTTGGGCTTCCCTTGTAGCTCAGTTGATAAAGAATCTGCCTGCAATGCTGGAGACCTGGGTTTGATCCCTGGGTTGGGAAGATCCCCTGAAGAAGAAAATAGCTACCCACTCCAGTATTCTGGCCTGGGGTTGCAAAGAATTGCTACTGAGTGACTTTCACTTTCTTTTTGGGTATGTTTAAAGATATTCATCAAAAGATGTTTTTTATCTATTTCTTTTGGGATTTTTTTCCTTCTCTTTATTTTTACTTTTTAATAATCAGCTCTCCACGTTCCATTAAAAATCACATGGGATTTTAGACTACTTTGGATTTATAAATGAATTGGAGGGCAGCATTTCATTCATTCATTCACTCAGTCAGTCAACCTTTATTATGTGACAATAATATGTCTACCACTGCTCTAGATTCCTGGGTTGTATCAGTGAGCCAAGCAGGCAACAGTTGCTACATTCTAGTGGTGAAAGACGATATACACAATATGTATATGTAATATATACACAAGATGTGAAGCATGTCAGAATTTTCCTATTCAGAACCATATATCTCCTCATTTGTTCAGTGTTCTTTTAGGTTTTTTTGGTGACATTTTTGGTTTTCTCTGTAAAAGTTCTTGATTTTTCTCATTCAGTTACTTCTTGATATTGTATGATTCTTTGTTGGTATAGTGATTTTTTCTATTCCATTTTTTAAATGTTTAAAGACAGTGCACACGAATGCATCTGTGTTTTACTTTGTTGAACCAAATCCTTTTGTTGTTGTTGTTGTTCTAATAAGTTATCAGATGATTCTCTGAGATTTTTAAGGCACAAATTTTCTTCCTTTGTAATATAATCCTCAGTGATTTGTTGTTGCTGCTATTGTTTTTGTTGTATCAGTCTGAACTTCAAGTACAGTGTTGAATAGAATTTGTGATAATGAGCATTTTTACTTTTTATTAATATTGTAGGAGTGTTTCTAATGTTTCACCATTATCTTCAATATTTACTCTAATTATCTGATACCCAGTTTTAATCAAGTTAAGAATGTTGCCTTTCAAAAACTTGCTACCTGAGAGACTTTTTGTGTTGTTGTTATTCTTTTTATCAAATCACTAACAATTGGTCTTAAATAGGTTTTTCAATTTTATGAATGCCTTTATGACATTTTTGGTGTATAGTTGCCATTAATCTATTATCATAGGGAATTAATGGATTTCTTGTGGAATTACTCTGGGTCAGAGTCTAATTTTTATTCTAATTTTTGTCTGAAGCCATACAAATGGCTCTCTCTATAATATATTTCAATGTTCCTCAACCCTCACTATTCTTTGAATACATCTGTGGAACTTTCAAAACACACTAGCATGGTCCTGTGCTATACCGACTGAATCAGAATTTGGTCAGTGGAGCCTTGGCATGTCAAAGTTTTCAAAGCTCTACAAGAATACTTATAATCAGCCACTGCTCACTATTGCTCTACTGTGTGTATGTTCATGTGTGTGCTGAGTAGTTTCAGTCATGTCTGACTCCATGCGACTCTATGGACTATAGCCTGCCAGGTTCGGAGGTTCTCAAAGTGTGGCTCCTAGCAGCAGTAGCACTACCTGGGAAGTTACTAAAAATGCGGTGTTCCATCTCCGTCAGAGACCTACAAGTCAGCAGTTCTCTGTGTTTAGGAAGTTCTTCAGATGATGTTGATGTGCACTAATATTTAAGAACTCCTGGCAGAGTTTGCTGTAGACAGGACAGAAAGAAGGGAAAGGGGGAGAGAAGGGAGAGGAGGGGGGAAAGGGAGAGAAAAGAAAAAAGGCGGGACAAAGGGAGAAGGAATGGGAAGAAAGGAACAAATCATTAATGGAGTGGTTTATCTTCTAAATTTCTAGATTAATAGCAGTGAGATGGTGCCAGTCAATGCGTGACTAAGTCTACTTTTTAATCTACATATATTCAACTCAGATCTCTCACTGCATGTGAATTTGCATGGGCAATATAGCCTTTTGGGTCACTGTTAAAACTGAAGAAAATGCCTTAAAGGACTAAAAGTGTTAGTGGTTACTAATTGGGTAATAGGAAGCAAAGCCGAGTTGAATCAGGAGACTCAGTTTCCAATTCTGCCATTAAATAAGTCTGTGTCCTTGGGAAAGTCTTAACTTGCCAAGGTTATCATCACATGGGAAAAAAAAAAATGAGAGGATTGGACTAGATAAATAGTTCCCATACTTCTTCAATGTGAGGGCTCTTTATTAATGTCAGAAAAAACACAAACACACATAACATGTTGATAGTTATAAAATATATGATGGCAAAAAATTTACTCTGAATTTCCTCTCTCATGGAAGATTTAGTACAAAACAGTAACAATTTAAGTAAATTTGTAATCCTAAAAGTACCGTGAGAGTAGCCTTATGCATTTTTCACATTTAATTTTGCTACTAAAGAGAAAAGAAAGTGCCAATTCTTAGATTTACTTGGGATCATTATCTGAATAATATTCAGATACTTACTACTCTGAATAAGATACTGTGAAAAAATTTCCATTCTTTGAAGTCGTATCACTAAACTTGAAAGGCAGTTAATGTTCATTTGAATTTGAAACCAAGGGGTTTCCTCTGATATACTCAGGCAAGGGAGAGGTGTTTTAAGCCAAAGGAGCATTATTACATGAGTCAAAAATAGAGTTGCCAACAGATCCTCTGCAGAGGATGAATGAATTAACAAACTGTGGTACATTCAATAGTGGAATCCTATTCAGCGCTGAAAAGAAATGAGCTATCTTAAATGCATATTACTAAGTGAAAGAAGCCAATGTGAAAAGGCTACATGCTGTATAATTCCAACAAAATAACATTCTAGAAACGGAAAAACTAATGAGACAGTAAAAGGATCAGTGATTGCAGGGGTGAGGGGAGCGCGGGAGGGATGAACAGACAGAGCACAGAGGATTTTTTAGGACAGTGAAAACACTCTGTAAGGTACCATATTGATGGATGCATGTCATTATATGTTTGTTCAGACCCACAGAGTGTACAATACCAAGAGTGAATCTTAAAGTAAACTATGGACTTTGAGTATGATGTGTCAATATAAGTCCATCAGTTGTAGCAAATGTTCCATCTGTGGGGAATGTTAACAATTAGGGAGGCTTTGTGTGCGCATGCCTGTGTGTGTGTTTGTGTGTGTGCGTTGGAGGGGCAGGGAGGGTAAAGGGTATATGGGAAATATTCGTACCTTCCTTCCAATTTTGCTGTGAATCTAAAACTGCTCTTAAAAAATAAATGAATAAAGGCTTAAAATAAAAAAAAAAATAGAGTTGTCAGGTAAAATACAGAATTCCCAGTTACATTTGAATTTCAAATAAACAACAAAACATGTTTAGAATAAGTATATCCCATACAGTACTATCTCACTGAATATTTGGGACTTTACTAAAAATATATATTTTGTGCTTATCTGAAATTCAAATATAATTTTTGTTGGCTAAATCTGGTAATCTTAGTTGCAAATGAGAAAGAACATGGCATATTTGAGAACCCGAAAGTTCTGTGCTTCTAGTACAGTATTTCCTAAAATATAGTATGGTTTATGTGAGGTTACATCAGATAGTGTAAGGATTTTTTATTTTAATAATTTTGTCATTTTATAGGAAAAAATATTAGAAATAAAAGATTTTCATTTTTATTTTATGCAGCATTATATATTAAAAATTGTTTCAGTTGAGATATATATGATTGACATATAGCATATTAATATTAGGTGTAAATAGTAATGATGTGACTTTTCTATATATTGCAAAATGATCACTACATTGAAGCCTAGTTAACTTTTAGCATTACACATAGTTACAATTTTTTTGTAATGAGAACTTTTGTGATCTACTCTGTTGGTAATTTTCAAATACACAATGCAGTGTTACTAATGTATAGTGTTATATATTACACTTTTATTTTATAACTGAAAGTTTGTACTTTTTGGCCCTCTTCACCCACTTTTCCCACCACATCCCCAACCAGCCTACCTCTAGTAAGCACCAATCTGTTCTCTGTATCTATGAGTTCAGTTTTTGTTTTTGTTTGTCTGTTTGTTTTAGATTCCACACTTGAATGAGATAATATAGTAGTTTTCTTTCTCTGATTTATTTCACTTAGTGTAATACCATCAAGGTCCATTCATGTTGTCACAAATGGCATGATTTCATTCTTATTTATGGCTGAATAATATTCCATTGTTCATTTTCTTTATTTTCTTTACTTATTCATCCATCATTGGACTCTTCACTTGCCTCCATATCTTAACTATTTAAATAACACTGCCATGAATATAATGATACATTTATCTTTTCCAGTTAGTATTTTTGTTTTCTTCAGATAAGTACTTAGAAGTGGAATGACTGGATCAATTTCTTTATTTTTTGAGGAACCTCTGTACAGTTTTCCATAGTGGCTGTACCAGTTGACATTCCCATCAATAGTGAACAAAGGTTTCCTTTTCTCTACATCTTCACCAGCACTTATTATTTCTTATCTTTTTCATAATAGCCATTCTGACAACTATCTGTGAAGAGATATCTGATGCTTTTTTGACTTGCATTTCTCTGATAACTTGTGATGTTGAGCATCTTTTCATGCATCTGTTAGCTCTACATCTTATTTGAAAAAATGTCTATTCAGATCCGAAAAGTGCATTTAAAAATTTTTTTATCGAAGTCCAATTGCTATATGGTATTGTGTTAGCTTCTGCTGTGCAGCAAAATGAAGCAGTTATACATATACATAAATCCCTTCTTTTGTAGATTTCCTTCCCGTCTAGGTTAGAAATGCATTTATAACTGTGAAACATTAAGTCTACTTAAAGAAAAACATCAAAAAATATGCAGTTGTCCTCAGAATGATTGAATTTGAGGGACACTGGGCAGGATCAGGAAGTGCTGAGATGTAAAATTAGAAAAGTAGACAGAAGTGAGGTCAATACAGGACTTTGCTTCTAAATTAAGTCATATATTTTTCTGGAAAAGAAATAAATTTTTATTTATGCCTTGCTTGGTTATCTACACCTAAGGAAAGACCATCATAATACTCTTGGAAATAATTTATGGAATTTTAATGTTAAGTAGATGTTTTCCTTATGTTTTCAAACCAGAATAAGTCCTGTGTCCTTTAATATCTGAGCTAGCAAAGAGCTTATGAGAATTGTAAACAAAACAACAACAACAGAAAAACTACAGGGATATCGTGTAGGCATGATGACACAGAACACAGAATAGTCCATAAAGGCTGATTTTGTGTCTAAATAAATACATACATTAATTGACCTTGAATGTCAATCTAAAGTTTTAGCATTTAAAGTGAAAACTGGTTACAGAATGCTTACCAAATTATTTAGCTAGAAATTTTATCCCAACCCAAAAATGAGCCTTTAAAGCTAGTGGAGGAAGGCATCCTCAGATTCCCCTGGGATAGAGAGGAATTGCTGCCCACACACCTCTCTCCTGGTTCACACCTGCCACTTCTAAGCACTCCTTAGGACCTGCTGCATAAATGTCCTTTGAAACCATTTAGGAGACTGTGTAGGAAATTTACAAAGTCCAGGCTAAGAAATGCTCCATTTGAAGCCTCACTGAAGTTTAAAAATTGAGCAAATGTGTGACCAATTTTTTTCACATCCCTTTTAAATGGGAGGGGAGATTAATAGAGAGTGAACTACCACACAATTGCACTCATCTCACATGCTAGTAAAGTAATGCTCAAATTCTCCAAGCCAGGCTTCAGCAAATACATGAACCGTGAATTTCCAGATGTTCAAGCTGGTTTTAGAAAAGGCAGAGGAACCAGAGATCAAATTGCCAACATCCGCTGGATCATCGAAAAAGCAAGAGAGTTCCAGAAAAACATTTATTTCTGCTTTATTGACTATGCCAAAGCTTTTGACTGTGTGGATCACAATAAACTGTGGAAAATTCTGAAGGAGATGAGAATACCAGCCCACCTGACCTGCCTCTTGAGAAACCTGTATGCAGGTCAGGAAGCAACAGTTAGAACTGGACATAGAACAGACTGGTTCCAAGTAGGAAAAGGAGTATGTCAAGGCTGTATATTGTCACCGTGCTTATTTAACTTATTAACTTATTTAACTTTCTCAAGATGCAGAGTACATCTTGAGAAACGCTGGGCTGGAGGAAGCCCAAGCTGGAATCAAGATTGCTGGGAGAAATAGCAATAACCTCAGATATGCAGATGATAGCACCCTTATGGCAGAAAGTGAAGAAGAACTAAAGAGCCTCTTGACGAAAGTGAAAGAGGAGAGTGAAAAAGTTGGCTTAAAGCTCAGCAATCAGAAAACTAAGATCATGGCATCCGGTCCCATCACTTCATGGCAAATAGATGGAGAACAGTGGACACAGGGGCTGACTTTATTTTTGGGGGCTCCAAAATCACTCCAGATGGTGATTGCAGTCGTGAAATTAAAAGACACTTACTCCTTGGGAGGAAAGTTATGACCAACCTAGACAGCATATTAAAAAGCAGAGACATTACTTTATTCACAAAGGTCCATCTAGTCAAGGCTATGGTTTTACCAGTGGTCATGTATGGATGTGAGAGTTGGGCTGTGAAGAAAGCTGAGTGCCTAAGAATTGATGCTTTTGAACTGTGATGTTGGAGAAGACTCTTGAGAGTCCCCTGGACTCCAAGAAGATCCAACCAGTCCATCCTAAAGGAGATCAGTCCTGGGTGTTCATTGGAAGGACTGATATTGAAGCTGAAACTCCAATACTTTGGCCACCTAATGCGAAGAGCTGACTCATTAGAAAAGACCCTGATGCTGGGAAAGATTGAGGGCAGGAGGAGAAGGGGAAAACAGAGGATGAGATGGTTGGATGGCATCACCAACTCAATGGACATGAGTTTGTGTAGACTCCGGCAGTTGGTGATGGACAGGGAGGCCTGGTGTGCTGCAGTTCATGGGGTCGCAAAGAGTCAGACACAAGACTGAACTGAACTGAACTGAACACAGACCCTTAATATAGTGCTACAATGTACATATCAGTTAAAAGATTCCTTGTAGCAACTTTAAATGAGGGTAATATTTATCTCTCTCTACCATCTAATATTAAAATGATATTGGCATATGTTATTATTCCTTAAAGATAACACACAAAGATTTTGTGGTTGAACAGACTATATCTGGCAAGTGGGAGATAGTAGTTATGTGTGTTTTTTTATTACCTCTGTTTAGCTTTATTACCAGTCTGTATAAATTTTATCTCAAAATGCACCTGAATAAAAATTAAGGCTGACTTATTGAACTTGCCTAGAAATTCTGGCATAAAATAATTACATTATTTTTAGCTTCTGCCAGTCAACTCAGATGAAAATCTTCACTGCTTCTGAAGAAATAAAGATTTAATCACTTTCTGATTCTTCAAGCAGGATATTATGTTAAGAAAGGAAAGTCTAGAATGAGGAATTTATTGTCAAATGAAATTTATAACACTAATATGAGATTTCATACTAGTCCAGCTGGCTTTAGATCAAATAATTCAGAGTGAAGTTGAGCCAAGCTTTTTGCTAAAAGGTCTCTTTCTTTTACGGGTGAGCAAGGAGTATTAACAGCCCAGAATAGCCAGTAAGACGTGTATGGAATCAAAGACAGTGTAGAGGCCAGAACCTTGGCTTGTGAATCAGGAAGTCTTAGTTCTATTCCTGGCCTAGCCTTTAATTTATTATGCCTGTCTATGGGATGCCACAACTCATTGACAAGCAGAACATTCAGGCAGTGCTGAATTTGCTGAGCCAAATATCTACTATTTGGAAGCATCCGGGTATTTCACTGAATTTTTTGGTTCCCTTCCAAATGCTTGGCATAAGGAAAACGGAGCCTGTCAGCTCTAAGGGAGGCACCCTTTGCTCTGGACCTCATGTTTGCCCAGTCTGTGAAATGTCCAATAATGTTCACATCATCCCCACTCCCTGTGTATGTGCTGTGTTCTATGCTGTTCAATAAAGAGTCTTTGGAGAAAGAGAGAGGGTCAGAGTTATCTTCCTCAGTGGCAAGGAAAGAGGAGTCATAGAAGCTCCCGTTCAAAGGATTCCAGTTTATGACCCTGGAGAGAATGATCTCCTAAAATCTCTTGTTTATTTCCCCCAATACCATTGTGATCAAAGTGACTTCACTGCCCAGGGACTAAGTAGCTCAAGGGAGTAAAGAAGGAGCTCTTTCCAGTTGCCCAATTAACTCCACGTGGCTTGGCCATCTTAGGTTTTGACAACAAATCAAATTGAAAGGAAGTTTTTCTCATAATTTGCCTAAGTATACACTGACTTGTGTTTGAAAAATATACAACTGGAAATTTGTTCCACAGTGGCTACGTACATTATCTATACCTTGACAACAGCTGGTTATAGTCTCAAGACAACAGGATGTTTCTGTTCTTAGCAGGATACAGGCACATACTGGGAGAAAGAGACATATATCACATGGTTGACTCAAGGTCAGCTCACAGCCGAAAAAATCCTTCTCATTAAAAAAGCAGATTGAGACTATCCCATTAAGAAAAGCCTGTTCATGTTCTCAGCAGGCCCTTAATTCTTAGGCTGTGTTAAAGAGGGTATATGGAACATGGAGAAATACTTGCCTTCTCTATCTTCATGGTCAGAAAACATGTAAAGTAATATATTTAATCCTTGGTACCAACCATTAGTTGGGTCATTGATAGAACTATGTCATATCCAGAGAAGAGTAAACAGAACTAATAAGGATTTGAAAACATTATAATTATGTTTTCATATATATGTAAACAATGTAACAAATAATTAAAGGAACTGAGGATGATTTACCATGAAAAAGAAAATGGGTGCAATGTAGTTTTTCAAATATTTGAAAGGCAGTTTCATGGAACAGGCTTTACTTAGGCTGTCTAGTTCTGGAAGGAGAAACTGGGAAGGTAGAGGAAGGCAAAATCTGTTTCCATAACATTTCTAAATGGCAGAGGGTGAGATGGTTGGATGGCATCACCAACTCAACGAACATGAACTTGGGCAAACGCAAGGAGATAGTTAGGGACAGGGAGGTCTGGCATGCTGCAGTCCATGGGCTTGCAAAGAGTCGGATACGACTTAGCAACTGAACAACAACAGCATTTCTAAAAATTATGCTGTAAAATATGAAAGCAGTTGCTACCTAAGAAATGATACAGTGCATGCAGTAGATGGTCAATAAACACATCTTGAATGATTGCTAAATAAAAGTATAAAGAATTGAACCAGATGCTTCAAAGATATCTTGTAATAAATTGTGATCATTGGCATTCTTCCAAAACATAGTTTCTATATGTTAGAAAGAATATAAACTGGGCTGTGGGAGCTCAAGAGAGTACACATGATGTGGAAGTGATTACTAAACTAATCGTGGAAGGAAAGCAAAGTGGAAGGAGACTAGGACAGGCACAGGGAGAGCCAGCTCTAGGCCTGTCACTTTACCAACAGAAATGCGACCTGGACCTAAAACTTGCTGGAATCACTTTGCTCATCTGCAAAGTCAGAACATTGGTACCACTGTCCTGGACCTGTAGGTTTCTAAAGTCTCAGGTGTTGAATGAAGTATCCAGGTGACATAATGAGTAACCTAAAGAAATGAATTTTAACTTACTTAAGTAAAAATACAAATATATATGCTCATGATAATACATTTTAGGGAATTTTGCAAACATAGATAAGGGATGATACCAAGAAGGTAGATAAAGGAGCCACTACCAGAAAAAAAGAGATCCTTCCAGAAGGTCATTAAATTTAAACCTACAATATATACTGAACTCTACCTGAGCAATGGAAGGAAATATTAGGGAGCGTAAATGCATCAAATAAATAAAATGCATTATTTCAATATATGATTATGTTGACTACACCTTCATTACAGCTGTTGGTTTAATTGTCAATATTTCCATTCAAGTCAGATTCTAAGAATGATTCTGTATCCAATTGGTCCTCGCTCCTAGTGTGTGTGTTGGAGCCCCTGTGCATTAACTCACCACAGACCATAAGCGCCAACTGTGTGCGTCTCTCCCAAAACTGCATTCAGTAATGTCTAGCTGGGAGCTTGAAATTGGCCATGGATGTATTTACACTACAGAAAAGTTGGCACACGCTACAAATTAGGGCTTTCTTTTTATTTGGAGATCCAGTTGCTAAAGATTCTCTGACATATCACTGCCCACTCACTCCCTACTTCCAAGAAATAGGATCCCTAAACAGTTACTTCTTTTTCACTTCGATCTCAAAATGTATAGGACTTGATTATAAAAATTTCTATTATTTCTTTTTAATCACTGTAAAGTGGGACCTCAGCAGAAAAAAGGACTATGGCTAGAACTAGAAGAATCATCTTAGGATAAACTAAACTGTTTCACCTGTATTAGTCATGTGGCATTGCTGGACATAAAATGTGATGAGGGTCCAGAAATGTTTGGTTGTCAAAATGTGGCAAGAAGTCTGCAAGTTTAAAAAACACACTGAATCACTCATTTGCTTATATCTTTCCCGTGGCCCCACTACACAAAGAATAAAATTGACCTCCTTACAGTGACCTTCATAACAGAATATAGTTTGGCTCCTGTTTATAGTCAGCCTCATTTTTTCCTAGCACCCACTCACTCTCCCACTCACTTTCCCTCTCCTGGCTTTCCTAACTTTTTTTCACTTCCTCTTATTCACCAAACTTGTTCTCACCTCAGCATCCTCATATCACTCTTCCCCCTGCATGGAACATTGATTTCCCAGTTCTACTACCCTCTCTTCTCCTCCTTCCTTCCCTCCCCGCCTCACACCCTCCCTCCCTTCCTTATTTCTCTCTTTCTCTCTCTCCATTTCTATCTTTGTCTCTGTCTTTCTCTCTTCTACCTCATTTTCTTTTCATCCCCATCATGGTTTACTCTCACTTTGGCAGAAAGCTCTTCTCTGACCACACTCCACCAGATGGGACACTTCCCCTGCAGTTACTGTATACCTCATTACCCTGTCTATTTTCGTCTTAACCCTAGTTCCTATCAGAAACTATGTATATGAATTTTTTTTTTACTTTCCTTATGTCTTCTCATGTTGACTATAATATTGAAGACAGCAGAGATCCTCTATCTCTTATTCACTGATAAACGTTTTGTTCCCTTTCACAGAACAGTTGTGACTGCAGGAAAGATGGGAGGGGAGAAAATTTCACATCTTGGCTTTGATTTAAGGGGATTAAGTTACTGAAATACATAGAACTAAGGCAGCCTCGCTCATTAAGAAGTTCCTCTTCCCCTGGCCTGTAGTGACAGCATGAAATGAAAGCTCTGCTGTAGAGTTCAACCTTGCCAGAATCTGCAAACACACAGCTTTGTTTTCAGCCATGAGCTATTTGCTGGAGTTTAGCCATGGACATATGAAAAGTTAGAACTTTGCAAAATATTCATACTTGAGCTTTAACAACAAGGACAAAAGATTTATCCAAAGCATCTGATTTGTAGCCAACTCTATTTTGTGATGTTTAATGTGTAATGTTTGATGCTAGTCTGTGTACTTTACATTTCAGGCTGAACGTTGTAATAGATGATGAACAAGGAAGTATCCACAAATGAAAGGGAAGTACAATAAGCTTATTTCTCTAAAGAAATATCTTAGACCAAGGCTGCTTGATTTTATTCTTTTGGCAGGTCATTTAAAATAATTCAATGCTCAGCCCATAGACTTGAAAAAGTTTTTAAAGCACAATCTCAGCGTCCAGTTACTACAAATTGTCTCTAAGTCTACTGTTGATAGGTAGGATAGCTTCAGGGTATACTGTTTTATCCAATGTTAACTTAGTAGCTGGAAAAATATTAAGACATGTTTTCTAACACCCCAGGAAATATTATTTCACTGGCTTCTATTGATTTCATTAATATTTTTATTCCTGTAAAAGTGTTGCATATGCAGTGTAAAACTTGACTCTGTGTCTGCTTAGTGGAAAAACCTCATCTTTCTGCTTGAGGATGTTATGACTGGTGAATGAAAGACAATCAAACAAAAGCATACATGAACATAGAGATATGCAAAGAACATTACCTTGCCAAACACAAGTTTGGTTTAAATGAGAAGGAAATTATATAAGCAAATACATTGAGGGAGTAATTAAGGTGATTTTGAGTCTTCTATTCAGGCAGATTCTTCCATTTTCTGTATTATTTAGAATAGAATTTAACATTTTTAATATTTCTGGGACTCTATTAAAGTATAAACAGGGTTTTACTATAAATAACATTTTAAAAAAATATAACAAAGTTCTGTAGCATTGAGGAATATGACGTAGAGTAATGTTCAGATCTGTTGCAAATATCCTGGCCCTTCTTAAGCACAATGAAACTTTATGACCACAAAAGTTCTGTAATTCTCTGTCAGAGCCTCATTAAATGTTTTAGACAACACAGATGATGGAAGGAAACTGAAGAAATAATTACAGTATAGTACTCTGAGGGAATTAACGTAACTCAGAAAAATTCTTAATGTATTCTGAAAATTAATGTCTTTATGGAAGTGGGACTGAGTCTTTCAGTTTGACATTAAACTTTAAACCAAGCACAGGTTCAGCTTACCCAAATAATTTCTTAATGGTAGCTGAATTAATGATTTTTGACCAACTTAATCTAATAAACTAATTATTTGACTTGTGAGAAATAGTTATTGTTAATATTAACAGTCTACTTTACCTGTGAGAAGTACAGAGACCCCTATGGCATTAGATGACTCCATGCAATTACCCTAGTTCTTGTTCTTTGGGGTCTGCCCTAATGGTGATTAGGGAATTTAGGGTGATTAAGAGAAAAAGTCCAAAAACAAAATAAAAGATCTGATTCAAACAGTCACCTCATTCATGCCACTACTCATCCATCCCCTGAGCAAAACCTCCTAACTGCTCCCTTGTACCCACACCCTTCAGGCTTTCATCACAGTAGCATTTCCCTTTGAGGTCATTGCTGATGGTCCTTTCAAAGCTGATTTCACCCAGGTAAATACCTTAGACAGATGAGAAAATGGCAACATGAGTCACAAATGATGATTTACCTCAAAAAGGCTGGTCCTGAGTCCATGACACCTCTCAGTGGATCTTGCTTCTAAGGAAACTCACAGTGCTTTCATGTTTTGTTTTGTTTTTATTTCATTTACCCTCACTCTGCCCAACCTGATACTTTGCACATTACAGAACATTTTAAAGTTTCCTAATACTAATGACTTGAACACTCAAGAATAGTAAACAGTCATGTGCAAATAACTCTGTATGGTCAGTGAGAAGCTTAACTATTTTTATAAGAAAAAATATTTTCATAAATATATGTCTATGTTATAGAGAATTCAAAGTAAGTAACCACAATTCATGTGATTATAGAGGCTTTTTTTTCCCCCCAAAGTGTGTGAAAGAAGGTTGAAAATGAATATTGGCAATAACATAGCTTGAAAAAGCAGTAAGTGGCCTCACGCAAAAAACAAAACAAATAAAAATTTCTGCCTTGTTTGATTCTTTTCCTTTATTTTTACTATACTCAGAAATAGTCATCCAAAACTATTATCTTATATGCATCCTTATATGTCTAACCTGAAAACAATTGTTAGTATGTTATAAATGATTTGTGTGTATAATTGATTTGACAAAAGAAGGGTAAATATACAACTTTTTCCAAAAATAATCTGAAAATAGTAAATGTTTCAGTAGCATTGGTGTTATGCCTCTTTTTCATTGTGCCTTGCTCTAGAAAATATATATTTAATATTCCTGTAAAAATGCCTTCTTGGCAGGAGGTCAGTATTTTCCCAGTGAAGTGTCCATTGATGGTACAGAATAGAACGTTCCTGCCCCTTAAATAGAAGACTGCCTTTTATTGTGTCCTTTGTGTCCCATTGAAGAACAGGGAACTTTTTATTCTTTCCAAGAAATGGCCTTTCAGATTCAACAACAGCATGTTCTGTTCCTCAGGAAATAAGAGAAGATCGAGATAGGGCGCGACTAGACTCCATGGTGCTGCTGATCATGAAACTGGACCAGCTCGATCAGGACATTGAGAACGCCCTCAGCGCCAGCTCCTCTCCGTCCAGCACACCAACCAACCTGCGGCGGCAAGTCCCTGTGAGCTTCCCACCTCCCGCTCTGCGTGTGAATGTGTCCCCGCATCTGTAGAGTCCCTCTTGAGAATGAAACATCTTGGATGGCCCAGTCTACCCACATGTGACCCTGATAGTGTTCCATAAAGATCACTCAAATCATTCTAGGCTTCACGCAGAGTCCGTAAGAGACGTGTGTGATTCAAAGGAAAAATGGTTATTATTAGACAGGAAAGAGGGTCACTTTGGGAAGTTACTTTGCTTTCTAGTGATCAGATTCTCTTCATTGCTGTTGTTTCCTTCATTGTCAGACTTTTCTGATATGCTGTAAACACCATTAGTGATGCTCTGTTTATCTTGTTTAGTATTTTATGTCCAGTATCCCACAAATTTACACTGGATATAGAAGATGGTTTATAAATATCTGTGGGTGAATGGATGAATAATTGGATGGATGGATGAGTCGGTGGATGAGTGGGCAAGTAAATGGGTGGATGGGTAGGCATGTGGATGGATGGAGGAATGAATGCTGATTGAACTAACTCAGCATATTATAAGAAAGAATTTAGCTGAAATCAACTTGAGAACACTCTAAAATTCACTCAGTGAAACATAATGAATAGGAAAGAGGTGAAAACTTTATTTTACTGTGCATAAATTTCATATAAGATAGACTCTCTTTTGAGAGTCTAACACCCAAGATAAAATTTAGAAGACATAGATGCCAAAATGTCTATACACTTCACATATTTAATATTATGTTCATATTAAATGGCTTAGTTTTTGCATATCTAACAAATATGATGGTAGAATTTACTTATAATTAAGCCATGGAGCCCTTTTGAGAACCTACCAAAATAGAACTATTCTGTATCAAATTATTTTGTGTAGTTCTACTATTTTTTTTTGTTTTGTTTTATTTATTTATTTGTTTATTTTTATTAGTTGGAGGCTAATTACTTCACAACATTTCAGTGGGTTTTGTCATACATTGATATGAATCAGCCATAGGTTTACACGTATTCCCCATCCCGATCCCCCCTCCCACCTCCCTCTCCACCCGATTCCTCTGGGTCTTCCCAGTGCACCAGGCCCGAGCACTTGTCTCATGCATCCCACCTGGGCTGGTGATCTGTTTCACCATAGATAGTATACATGCTATTCTTTTGAAATATCCCACCCTCACCTTCTCCCACAGAGTTCAAAAGTCTGTTCTGTATTTCTGTGTCTCTTTTTCTGTTTTGCATATAGGGTTATCGTTACCATCTTTCTAAATTCCATATATATGTGTTAGTATGCTGTAATGTTCTTTATCTTTCTGGCTTACTTCACTCTGTATAATGGGCTCCAGTTTCATCCATCTCATTAGGACTGGTTCAAATGAATTCTTTTTAACAGCTGAGTAATATTCCATGGTGTATATGTACCACAGCTTCCTTATCCATTCATCTGCTGATGGGCATCTAGGTAGCTTCCATGTCCTGGCTATTATAAACAGTGCTGCGATGAACATTGGGGTGCACGTGTCTCTTTCAGATCTGGTTTCCTCAGTGTGTATGCCCAGAAGTGGGATTGCTGGGTCATATGGCAGTTCTATTTCCAGTTTTTTAAGAAATCTCCACACTGTTTTCCATAGCGGCTGTACTAGTTTGCATTCCCACCAACAGTGTAAGAGGGTTCCCTTTTCTCCACACCCTCTCCAGCATTTATTGCTTGTAGACTTTTGGATAGCAGCCATCCTGACTGGCGTGTAATGGTACCTCATTGTGGTTTTGATTTGCATTTCTCTGATAATGAGTGATGTTGAGCATCTTTTCATGTGTTTGTTAGCCATCTGTATGTCTTCCTTGGAGAAATGTCTGTTTAGTTCTTTGGCCCATTTTTTGATTGGGTCATTTATTTTTCTGGAATTGAGCTGCAGGAGTTGCTTGTATATTTTTGAGATTAATCCTTTGTCTGTTTCTTCATTTGCTATTATTTTCTCCCAATCTGAGGGCTGTCTTTTCACCTTACTTATAGTTTCCTTTGTAATGCAAAAGCTTTTAAGTTTCATTAGGTCCCATTTGTTTAGTTTTGCTTTTATTTCCAATATTCTGGGAGGTGGGTCATAGAGGATCTTGCTGTGATTTATGTCGGAGAGTGTTTTGCCTATGTTCTCCTCTAGGAGTTTTATAGTTTCTGGTCTTACATTTAGATCTTTAATCCATTTTGAGTTTATTTTTGTGTATGGTGTTAGAAAGTGTTCTAGTTTCATTCTTTTACAAGCGGTTGACCAGTTTTCCCAGCACCACTTGTTAAAGAGGTTGTCTTTTTTCCATTGTATATCCTTGCCTCCTTTGTCAAAGATAAGGTGTCCATAGGTTCGGGGATTTATCTCTGGGCTTTCTATTCTGTTCCATTGATCTATATTTCTGTCTTTGTGCCAGTACCATACTGTCTTGATGACTGTGGCTTTGTAGTAAAGTCTGAAGTCAGGCAGGTTGATTCCTCCAGTTCCATTCTTCTTTCTCAAGATTACTTTGGCTATTCGAGGTTTTTTTGTATTTCCATACAAATTGTGAAATTATTTGTTCTAGTTCTGTGAAAAATACCGTTGGTAGCTTGATAGGGATTGCATTGAATCTATAGATTGCTTTGGGTAGAATAGCCATTTTGACAATATTGATTCTTCCAATCCATGAACACGGTATATTTCTCCATCTGTTTGTGTCCTCTTTGATTTCTTTCATCAGTGTTTTATAGTTTTTTATGTATAGGTCTTTTGTTTCTTTAGGTAGATATACTCCTAAGTATTTTATTCTTTTTGTTGCAATGGTGAATGGTATTGTTTCCTTAAGTTCTCTGTTTTTTCATTGTTAGTATATAGGAATGCAAGGGATTTCTGTGTGTTAATTATATCCTGCAACTTTACTATATTCATTGATTAGCTCTAGTAGTTCTACTATTGATTATGAAGTTATTCAAGACTTATTCTGACTGTGGTACAGAATATTTCACAGAAAATAAGCAAGTTAAATTAGTAGCTAACCTTAGTATATATGAATGCATTACATAGTGTGCATTACGTATGCTAACACATTCATTCCTTATAACATTGTTCAGAATAAAAAGAATAGAGAAGTTAGTAATTGTATGTACAAAAGCCATGTCATTCAACCACTATTCCATACTTCTTTTCATAGCTGACTATTATGGGAATCTGATACCTTGAGTAAAAAACAATTTTAATTTAAAAATGAAAAAAACATGACATTAAATACTTCAGTCTAGACCTAGAAAGTCAGTAGAAATGACATTTTTCTTCTTGTTTGTAACCTTCTGGATAATTTTTCCTTATCCTTCAGGATTCATCTCAGATGTTTTCTTTACAGTGAAGTCTTCCCTAAATCTCCATACGTCTTCCCAGACAGAATCACTTACTCCTCCCCTGGTGCCATAGTGTTTCACACATACTTCAGTAGGACAGGCAGCCAAGTGAAGGAAACACAACCAGAGTAGCCTCCTGAAGACCAACAAGAAGGGTGTTTTAACCCTGTTTACAGATTAAAGGTGTAGAGAAGCTTCATGCTCATTTTCACCATTTCACTTTGTGCTCCTTTTCATCATTTTCAATAAATGTATAGCCCTATTTTTCAATAGGAGATGCATCTCAGTACTTTTTTTTTTTTTTTACCATTAATGTACATGTGAGATATATTTTCTCTTTTAAAGTTTTGTATTATGAAATGCTAATCTCTCCCTATCTCTTTAATGGTTCTTCTTTTCCTTCTATATTGACCTTTCCTCAGTACTAGGTATTTAGTGATAAAAAGTACAGCACAGATATCTGCTAAATGAAACTCCATATTATTGTCTCCAGCTCAGAGAGCAAAACAGCCCTTACCTGCTACATGTGGTTCTTTGTTGAAAGGTAAAGACAATACAAAACAAGAGCTAAGGTGGGTGATGATTAGGATTTGCCTACATCTGTATCTTCTCCCTCCATTTCAAGTGTAAGCTGGATTTTATATCACATGCACTGTCTCATGGACCATCACTGTCCTTGCTGAGCAGTGGTAGATTCTATAAATAAAAATGTGTTTCTGAGTCTTTAGTTCAACAGATAATTGAAATAAGCCCAATAATACAGTAGAAAAATAAACTTTAGAGTCTGCAGGCCTGGGTTCACATGCCAGCTCTGCAACTGAATGTCTGAGAACATAAGAAAAGTGTTTGATTTCTCAACTTCAGGTTCATGTAAAAGCAGGAGAGATTGTTTCCTACTTAATGGCTTGTTGGGAGGAGTTAATGAAAGAAGATATGTAAATGCATTCAAAGATCTGATACAGACTACATGTTTGGTATTTGTTAATTCATTTTCCTTCTCCCATGTCTTCACTCACATCAGACACTGGGCTAGAGATGAATAAGACAGAGCCTGAATCCCTCAAAATTTCTTTTTGGTCTCTGTGTTTTTCTAAGTCATCCCTTTTTCTTTATTTCTGTTCCTTGGTCTTTAAAGCTAATTTTAACATTCTCTCATCATCAAAAAGTTTTCCACATGAGATTTCCATTCCATTTGATAATTGTGCCATGGAATAAGTGGGTTATAACAGATGATTATGACCGTAAGTGTCCACCAAGGAGCTCTGTCCCAGATTCAGAGGAGAAGCCTCCTCTGACACACCCTCATCCTCCACTGTGAATCTACAGTTTAGGAGGGAGGGGAAGACATACAATGGAACAGTGACCTCAGTTTGAAATTATTTATAAGGAAAGGTTAGAGTGAGTTCTACATATAATGCGCTGTGTGCTTAGTCACTCAGTCATGTCTGACTCTTTGCGACCCTGTGGACGGTAGCCTGCCAGGCTCCTCTGTCCATGGGGATTCTCCAGGCAAGAATCCTGGAGTGGGTTGCCATACCCTCCTCCAGGAGATCTTCCCAACCCAGAGATCAAACCCAGGTCTCCCACATGGCAGGCAGATTCTCTATAATAAAGGGAGTGGTAAAAACATAATATGAGCTGGAGTCGTAAAGAATGGCTTTAAAAATAAAATAAGGGTATTTTTATTGGAGTATACTTTCTGCTGTACAGCAAAGTGAATCAGCTGTATGTGCACTTGTATTGCCTCCCTCTTGGACCTCCCTCCCAAACCCCATCCCAGTCCTGCCCATTTAGGTGACCGCAAAGCACCAAGTTGAGCCCCTGTGCTATTCAGCAGCTTCCCACTAGCGATCTCTGTTATGTATGGTAGTGTATATATATCAATCTCAGTCCCCCAGTTCATCCCACCCACCTCCCCCACCATGTCCTCACCCCTATTCCGTGTCTGTATCTCTCTTCCTGCACTGCAAATAGGTTCATAACGGTAGAGCTAACATTTATGAAGCCTGCCCGGATAGAGCCAGACAAGTGAGGGTCAGACAGATCTGAGTTTTAATGTCAGTCCTGCCACAGACTGTGAACTTAGTCAAGTTACTTGCTTTAAGCTTTGGCTTGTCATCATCCATCAGGTGATGATAATAATATCTTCCAAAGAGTTTGTGAACATGGAACAGTACAGTATTGTCTATAAATGGTAAAAGCACAATTAGTGGTAGATTTTTAAAATATTTATTATTTTACCTCAGAATTATTATATTGTTAGAAAGGTGCAAGGTTACCCTCTTATTTACCTAATTAATTCATAAACAGGAAGGAAAATTAATGCAAATGGTTTCTGATAAACATAAATGTCGAATAGAAATGGCTTAAAAACTACCTGCTACTTAGGATTATGCATTTGATGTTTATAAATTACCTGCTATTTATGACTATCCATTTAATGTTGATTCAATATGAAATTTTAATACATTATTTTTCTCTTATGGTAAAATGTAAAATGTCTTTTCCATGCCAAAAAAAAGAAAAGAATACATAGCCCTTAATCTGAAATCACTCAGGGATGAGAAATTTGGTTAGGGTTATATGTTTATACACACACACATACTTAAAGATTGTTGTATTCTGTTTCATATTTATTGTTCTTTTGTATGTATTTTATACACTTTCTTTGTTTTCCACTTTTTAAATTTCTATTTGGAGTTTTATTGAGATATAGTTGACATATAACATATTGAGGTATACAATGTAATGATTTGATACAGTTTTTAATTGCAAAATAATAACCATATAAGGTTAGTTAACACATCCATCAACTAGTATAATTACAGTTGTGTGCCTGTGTGTATGTATGTGGTGAGAACACTTAATATCTAATTTCTTAGCAACTTTCAGGTATATAATAGAGTGATGTTAATACTGTCACGAAAGTGAAGATTAGATCCCCAGAACTTAAACATCTTATAACTGGAAACTTGTACCCTCTGACCAACTTGTCCCTAATATCCCCATTTCCCAGCCCCTGGCAACCACCACTCTACCTTGTTTCTGTTTTGGCCTTCTTTAGATTTCACATATAAGTGAGATTTATATAGTATTTGTGTTTTTCTTATTTCATTTCACATAATGCTTTTTAGGTCCTTCCATGTTGTCAGAAGAGGCAGACTTTCTTTCTTTTCTGTAGATAAACAATATTCCATTGTATGTGTGTGTGTGTGTGTGTGTATCACATTTTCTGTATTCATTTATCCATCAATAGAGACTTTGGTTGTTTCCATGTCTTGGCTTTTGTGAATAACATAACAGTTAACAAAGGGGTGCAGATGTGTCTTCAAGACAGTGATTTCATTTCGTTTGGATGTATACCCAAATGTGGAATTGCTGGATTATATGTAGTTCTATTTTTAACTTTCTGAGGAACCTCCATACTGTTTTTCATAGTGACTATATTCATTTATAGTCCCACCAACAGTACTAGAATTCCCTTTTTTTCCACGTTCTCATCAACACTCATTATCTCTTGTCTTTTTTTATGATAACCACTCTGATAGGTGTGAGGTGATACCTCACTGTGGTTTTAATTTGCGTTTCCCTGATAATTAGTGATGTTGAGCATCATTTCGTGTACCTGTTGCCTATTTGTATGTCTCCGGAAAAATGTCTGCTCAGGCACTCTGCTCATCTTTTAGTCAGATTTGTTTTTTGCTAGTAAGTTGTATAAGTTCCTTATATATTTTGTATATTAACCTCTTATCCGATATTAGGTTTGCAAATATTTTTTCCTAATTCTATAGGCTACATCTTCATTCTGTTGTTTCCTTTGCTGTACAGAAGCCATATAGTTAGATATAGTCCCATTTGTTTACTTTTGTTTCTATTGCTTGTGCTTTTGGTGTCATACCCCAAAAAAAATTGTTGCCAAAACCAATGTCAAGAAGCATTTTCTCTATGCTTTCTTATAGAAGTTTTACAGTTTCAGATCTTACATTTACATCTTTAATTCACTTGAAGTTAAATTTTGTGAGTGGTATAAGACAGGGGTCAGATTTAATTTATTTGCATGTGAATATCTGATTTTCCCAACACCATTTATTGAAAAGACTGTTTTCCCCCATTGAGTATTCTTGACCCCATTGTCGAATGTTAGTTGACTGTACATGCATGCTTTTATTTCTAGACTCTCTATCCTATTCCATTGATCCCCGTGTCTGTTTCTGTGCCAGTACCATACTGTTTTTATTACTATAGTACTGAAATTTGAAATAAGAGAATGTGATGCCTCCAGCTTTGTTATTATTTTTGAAGATTGCTTTGGCTATCCAACAGTCCTTTGTGGTTCCATCCAAATTTTAGGATTTTTTTTTCCTTTTTTATGAAAAATGTCATTGGCATTCTGACAGGGATTGCACTGAATCTATACATCACTTTGGGTAGCGTGACATTTTTCAAAATTTTATTTTTTCCAATTCAGGAGCATGAGATAGCTTTCCAATTATTTGTGTCTTCTTCAATTTCTTTCATCAATGTCTTATAAATTCTAATGTAGAGATGTTGTGCCTCGTTGAAAGTGCAAGTCACTCAGTTGTGTCTGACTCTTTGCAACCCCATGGACTATACAGTCCATGGAATTCTCTAGGCCAGAATACTGGAGAGGGTAACCTTTCCCTTCTCCAGGGGATCTTCCCAACCCAGGGATTGAACCCAGGTCTCCCGCATTGCAAGTGGATTCTTTACCAGCTGAGCCACAAGGGAAGCCCTTGGTTAAATATTAGTATCTGTCAGTCTAGTTATTCTTTGATAAAACAATGTTTATGAGCATATTCTAGGTGCCAGGTACTATTATAAGCCTGGTGAATGTATTAGTGAACAAGACAGGTAAAGCCCCTACTCTGGAGATACATAGATTCCCAATAAAGGGAGACATAAAAGGATTAGAATATAGAAATGAGTGAAAGATGGATAGATGATACATACATAGGTAGAGATGGTAGATGAATAAAATTGATACATGGTAGATAAACAAGGTGATAAGATTGTAAAACAGAGAATGATATGCTATGGAGGTTGAAGGGGAGAAACTATTTTAGCTTGGAATGTCAAAGGATGCTTCTCTGAAGAAGTTATATTCAAACTGAGAGCTGAGTGACAAGGGCCAGCAGGGGGAAGTGCTTGAGCAAGGGATTAGGAAGGGCATAGTTGCTACTGTAGGAGCCACCTTGGTGTGCTAGAAAGACTGACAAACAGCAAGCATAGCGGAAGCACACAGAAACAAGAGAGTGGGAGAACGTAGACCAGAGAGTGTATTTAAGCATGTGGGCCATGGTAAAGTTGAGATGTAGAAAGAGTAGACACAAAGATACTTAAATCATAATTTTCTCAGGATAAAATTATAAAGTGATGTATGCCTTCACTTCTCTCCCCCCCACCACCCTTTGCATTCTCCTCATCCTTGCCTTTCCTTTGTGTTCTCAGGCTACTGTATAACATGGAGATAGCATTTAGTATATTAAAGGCACAACCTTTGGAGCGGTTACTGAGTAATTGCATTCACTGAACAGGCATGTCTTATCCACATATTGTGCACTAGTTGCTCAGAAAACATAATGATATTAATAATAACATTATTTACAGTAATGCCTAGCATTTAATGAAATTGAATATGTGCTTGTTGCATATAATTTGCATTATCTTGCTTAATCTTCATAATCTTCATGAATGCCTGCAATTATTATACTCATTATCAAATGAGGGAATTGAATTACACATGACAAAGTGTAGTTCTGCCGTTAAATAGCTTTTAGTTCATTAGACAGACATACACTTGAGCTAAATGATTCCAGGCCATGATGGTAGGTGTCACCATGGAGATTTAATGGGAACATAGAAGCGAGTGAGGTGAGAAGAAATGAGAACTGTCTTTTCATTTGACACCCATAACTCCATTGCAAGAGGAATGTGAAGCGAGTTACTCAGGGTCACACAGAGAGCCAGGGTTGTCTATGGGCTTATATTAATATCTCCCGACTTATTGCATTATCCTAGCTAGCTACCACTACTGCCCTTTCTAATGCACAATTGGCTGTTAAGTTACTAAAGGAGTGTATTACCTCTTTTCAGTATTTGTATTCTAAAATGAGACCCTCTAAAGAGTACAATCATTAATACAAAATAGTGCATGGTTATGTGTGACAGGTCAGTTTTGGTTGTCATAACTATGTGGTGTGTCTGTGTGTGTTAGGAGGAGGAGGAGGTGAAAATGTGTGGGAGGCAGGGACAATGGCATGTAGAGTGTGGACATATCCTTCATATCAATGTATTTTTTAATAGGATCTGGAATCAGGACCTGAGAGTGGAACAGATACCACTTCGATAAATCAGACACAAATAAATTTGTCTTCTAACACTGAGTCCGCTGACCCACCGTCTTCCACCCCAGTGGCCAATTCTGGAACCAAACCCAAGTCTACGGTAAGTTATATATGATAACAGTTTCAACATGCAGTGTTGATGATCATCATGTAAGAGTTGACATCTCCTCTATTCAATTTGGAATAAATACTTTTGGATTCTTAGTTGCAGTGACTTGAAATGTTTAACTATAACCCAACAAATGTTATTTTTTTTTGTTTTATAGATGATTACACAAGTACTTTACTAAAATGGGTCATTGCTCTAAAATTATGCAAAATATGGTATTAAATTTTGTTGCTGGATACTTAGAACTTTAAAGAAGCAAGAATGAAAATCTTCAGATGATTTTCCATGTATTATTATTTTGACTACAAAGCTTACCAATGGGAAAATTAATGGATGGATGGATGGATGGAGAGATAGATACATAAACAGATAGATGGATAGATTAAAGGGTAGAGATAGATATATAGTTTCACACATATGATAAGTTTTGTGTGGGTATGTCAAGTGCTTGGTAAAATCTTGGCACAGAAAAAGTACTGAAAAAGTGTAAGCTACTGTCATTATTATTATGATGTTTCATGGACTTTGCAGTGCTACAAAAACAAATGAAAAGAAGAATTACCACATATAGTAGTATAGTACAGTGAATTGTGAATAAAAGACATTTTCCTTTAAATAAAAAAGTTGAACTGCAACAGGAAAGCAGTATTTGACTCTAAAGGTAACATTTATGGAGGAAGTAATTACTACTTCAAATATCTAAAGTCCCAGCGCTCCAAAATAACCTTTCCTAGTTTAGTGAAAATCATAGTGTCGTATTATTTTTTTTTTAATGTCCATGTTAGCTTAACATAGAGAAATGAGTTTGGATTGCTTTTTTTGCCTGCCTTTAAAATAAAAGGCAAATCTGAAATAAAACTCAAAAGAGAATACTCGAGTTTAAAACATACTAGATCTGTTCAGTTGCAAGAATGTCTAGATTACTTTTGATGGAATAAATATTTATTGAACACCTATGATGTGCCATGTGTTATGCTAGATGAAACAGACTTAGAGAGCAATAAAAATATATTCTCTATCTTTAATTATCTCACAGTCTAGCAAAAGAGGAAGGCATGTAAGCAGTGAAATGCAATGACATGCTGCACGTTAGTGCTGTATTTATTGGAAATGGGAAGAACCAATGACATACTACCCAGTGCTATTTCATGGTACATTGAAAAAATAGGGTCTAATATGTATGTCACTGGGCAGACTGCAGTGACATGGGTCTCTCCCTTTCCACAATGAACAGAGAAAGTTGAAATGCAGAATTCAAATAGAAGCCAAACAATCCGATTTTACCACATTCTTATTAAGGGAAAAGATCAAAACCTCTTGAGAGTTTTAGCTTGAAGATTTGGGAAACGTTGGAGCATTGGCTTTATGAACACTGGAAACAGGTGTGGGGCTGACATATGAGAAAGAAATAGAAAGGGAGGTGAATTCCTTTTTTATGGTATTTATGCTTAAATCAGTTTTTAAAGCACCTTTTAATGACCTTTAGAGTGCTATTTTTACTATAACATTTATTCTGTCTTCATCTTTTACTTAGAATAATTACTGTTGGTATCTGCTATTTCTCCCTTGAAATGTATACTTTTTAGTGTGTGGTCACCTTATAATTTGTAAAAATTGCTGCCACTCGGTATACAGTTCCTTAGTCTTTCTTCAGTACTCCCACGTTTATAGATGTGGTCATTTGTTTCTATTGAGGTCTGTACATGTTTTTATGGTAACCATCTTCAGTAAGCTTTCAGAATAAGAAACATAAAGCCATCGGTTTTCCTAGGACTTTAGTCAAATTCTCTAGCTGGCCATGAGAGGTACCCAGAGTGGGAGAGAAACACTCTACTGTCGAAGGCAACTGATTTTTAGGAAATTTCTTAAAGAAAAAGAACAATTAAAAAAGTATCTTGAAAAACAAGCTTTTGTGTTAGCAGAAGGGCCAATTTAATGTGCACGTGTGTTTATTTTTTGCTGGTTTTGGTGTTACTGTTATTTTGAGTATTCCTTTTTAGTAAAGTTAGAAAAGAAGTCTTTTGCCATGGATCAATTTTATGTTTTCAGTTATCCCTAGGTTAAAATATTAGAATGGAGAATTTTACCTATTTTATGAGGTATTAAATACATACTCCCCCTCAATTTTAAGCTTAGGGAATAATGACAGAGTGGCTACTTTGTGAAAAACAGAAAGAACTGCAGAATCCTACAGAGTGGTTGTTTTCACTGTGAACTAAAGTTTCAACTTTAATATTAGGTAGAAACATTAAATTCAAAGAACACCTACTTCAAATATCCACGTAAAATGAACTATATTTCTGCTCCGTGTACTTCTCTCATATTTTTACAGAATGCTTACTTTCATTTCAGAATGATTTAATGTTACGTTTGATTTGCTGCTATGAATCTATTTATAATGGTGACTAACTACCACAAATATTTGGCTTTCCTTTTGTATGTAAGGTCTCTGGATTTCTAAGTGCCAATGCTTCAATAAGATTTCTACTTTTATATTTATTATTAGAAGGGAACCAATGAGTAATCTTCAGATTTTTCATAAATACCATGTATATATATCATGCTGAAAACTGAGCATTCAAGTAGATTTCTGAGATGTATTTGACACACAAAAATTAAAAAGCTAGAAGGTAGGATATCTATTACCAAAAAACACATTATTAAAAACAAGGTCTGGTGCTTAATTTCAAAAATCTCATCCATCTTTCTTTTTTGTTTTTACTAGGTGTAAATGTTTATTTCAGTCCCTACTTCACACATGATGTGCAGCATGTAACTAAAAAGTACATGACTCACGAATAGGTATAAAATGTGATTTACAGTAAAAAGAGGGAACACTCAACTGAAACAGGCACTGAGATGGCTCCAGGTGCAACAATTATCAGAGAAAAAATTCTCATCCATTTCTTACTTCTTTGTTTTGTTCCTTTGAGGCAGTCTCGTAATGCCTCTCACACTAGACACTTATGCAAACAACCCATGTGTAGTCATATCATCTTTATGTAGGGCTTTCATCCACTGCAGAACAGTATTCTGACATCCTCTGACCAGGATAAATGGTTGCTTGACTTGTTCCTGCACTACATAGTATAGGATTGTTATATGAAAGATTTTAAAGTTGTGCACAAAAACCCCAGAAATATTGTTGTGGTTGTTGTTTCACTTAAAGCTGCTGATCAGTATAGGTGGTCATTAAATTTTTGTTAATCACTATTAACCTATCTTTCAATTCATTAATCCTTTAGTCAGCTTTGTCTAACCTACTATTTAATCCACACTGAGCTCTTTAGTTACTGTATTTTTCAGTACTAAAATTTCTGTTCAATTCTTCTTTTTTTTAACATTGAGGTAAAACTCATGTACCAAACAATTCACCACTGTGCTTCTTGGGTATGTGTATACCTTCTTTAGAGAAATGTTTATGCAAGCCTTTTGCCTTTTTAAAGACTAGGTTTTTCCTCTGTTATTGAGTTGTAAGAGTTCTTTATATATTCTGAATATATGAAGAAAGAGGCCAAGCCTGAGATAAGAAAAACCACAGATTTTATTTGTAAAGTAACTACTGCTGGAACAGGGAGGGTGTTCTGAGCTATGCAGTAACATCAGCTTCATAGAAAAACAATCTCCCTCGTTGCCATGTGATAGAATTCCCACAGCCACAGAATTGAGAACCTCAATCATCTGGGGCATTTTGGAACCCCAGCTTTAAGTGTATCTTCAACTATCAAAAGGAATGTTGGAAGATATTGGCATTCATATTAGAGTGTATTGAACACTGGAATCACAAAATAAACCCTTCTTTGAAGACATCAAAAACAGCAGAAATTATTAACCTTCATTACTGTAATTGCTGCAGTGTGAAAATAGACAGATATATCTTATTCCAGCTCAGTCTGGCAACAGTAGCTCTACTTCCACAGACCAAATACAACCCTAATCTTTTCATCATTACTACCAACGTAGCCCACAATGCGGGAGACCTGGATTCCATCCCTGGGTTGGGAAGATCCCTTGGAGAAGGGAAAGGCTACCCATTCCAGTGTTCTGGCCTGGAGAATTCCATGGGCTTTATAGTCCATGTGGCTGCAAAGACTGAGCAAATTTCACTTTCAGCAAAGTAGCAATGAGATAGATAAGGGTGGAGACACAGCTCATGGAGGGGGTGGGAGCTGAGGGTAGATAGAATGCCACACAGCCAGGGACTGCCGACTCGCCCAAGGATGGTTCAGAGTAAGTCCTACCTAAATACTACTGAAGGGTGACCGAAATAAAGCTTCAAGAGTATGTCCTGACTGCAAGTTCATGGTCATTTCTAGGTGACTTTAAAAAAGAAGGAACTCCAGTGCCACAGTCAACCTGATATTTTAGCTGCTTTCATCAACAGTTCCAAAGACTGCATGATCATTGTAACCTATCCTTGAAGAAAAAAAAAAAAAACAACTCTCACTGTATCTCTGAAACACAACTGTGAGGCACTTATATAAATCTGTTTTTTTCTTCTCCTCTATTTTGCATAATAGAAGCAAACAGTAATCTGGGAGTTTTACATTCACTTGTCAATAGTATTGTCCTCCCTAAAAAGCATGAGTGTTTTGAAATAGAGGTAAAAAAGGAGGGTGATGACTTTGTATATGAATTTTGACTTGATGTTATTTTTAATGAATGCTATTAACATTTAAGCCATTTAAAAACAGGATCTTATTTTTTCCTTTTTTCATCCAATGTGATATGGTCTAATCTGCTATGCAACTATAAAATGTTGTTGGCATTTGTCCTAATTATATAGCATATTAAGGAAATTAAAACTGATTCAAGAAAGAAAAGAAAAATTATCAGAGATTCCCCATAAAACTTCCAATGTAAACCGCATTTTATACAAATTGTAATCACACCTCTCATACATATGATTATTAATCTAAAGGCATTATGCATGTGACATATTATTAACATATGGTAGGCAGTAAAACTGAAAAACAGTCTGTAGATTCAGGAGTTCAAATCACATCCTTTTCAAGGATCATTTAAAACTCAATTCATATGCAAAATTTTAGGTCTCTATTTTGTTTTTACCAAGATATTATTCTGTATTTTTGCTCAAGTGATTATCAGGTTTTTAAACAAAGCTAGTAATTTTCTCTAATGCTGTCCACTATTTAAAACAAAGGGATGAAACATTAACTTTTTTTTGCAAATAGGAACTGCAAATACTCCTTTTTACTGATTTCTTAGAGGGAAAATACATAAAATTACTAGAATTTAAATGTTGTTTCATAATGTCACTTATGGTAAGTAAGGCAAATAGCACAGTAAAAGAAAAAATAACCACGCAGAATTTGTAAAGAGAGTTTAGTCAATTCTTCTGAAACATCAAAAAATTTGAATTAGTAAACTTTACCACTTTGTGAACAAAAATGTAATGGTCTTAGAAAAATGCCTTTGATTGTAATGCTTTTGAATGTGACAATTTAATTTTGACCTAGCTAAGCAATAACATTCAAGTATGTGGATTTTTAAAGTATTTTTCTTTGTTCACTAAGATCCTCATTGTTTATGAGAAAAAAAAATAAGGCAAATTTTATAGCGTTTTTAAGGAAAAATGAGCCACAAGAGAGCTGAGGAAAAAATGTTTCTAAAAAGGAAATCATTCTGTGATTATTACAATGAGATATTTCTTAACATAGAGGATTCTATTCACGTATTCTGGATTTTGAAATTATAAATAAATATTAATTCATTAAGCTTGGCTTTGAAAAATAGAAACATTTTTATAACCATTTACTTTTCTACTTAAAATTATTCAAAATTCTCTCATTTCTTGTGCTTGAAGTTACTGACATCTGTTTCCATTCCAGATGCATGTTAATTCCTGATAGTATTGTTTGGGATGGGTTATTTGATCTCCACAATAACTTCATGTAAGATTTTTCACTTTGAATCTAGGAGTTTCACTGTGCCAAGAATAAGTGTAACTTGCATCCAGATATACTAATCCTTCATACTAAAGTCTGAGCACATGGTATTTATGTCATTTTTTTTTAATTGGAAAATTTGTTTTTCTATCTTGTTCATATTTCATTTATAATAACCTGGTTAATTAGACATCTGGAGCAGAATTCCTACAACTAGAAGAAAGATGGGGGAAAATGTAACATATAAATGAGGACACAGTTAAAATTGAATAGACTCCAGTAGGGCAAGAAACAGTAAAAAAAAAAAAATTTCTACAACCTAAGATTTGGTCATATGAATAGTACTTTTGTATGTTATCATCATTACAATGAGAAAAATTTAGTTTTTCCATGTGCTGATGTTACTTCTCGAATCCAGCTCATATTTTCATCCAAGAGAAATAACAACTTCCAGTTATTTCTGGGCAATGTAAAATGGCAAGCCAACAGCATGCCACATCACAGCAACCAAGAATATAATTCATAGCACTGAGCAGTAATAATAACCTGTAAGCCTTTTTCACAGCACTTCCTTCATTTCAAACTGAGTTGTCCCCGAGTTCTAATTGCATATGCAGTGTTTCCATTCTTTTTGTAATTCCTTACTTTGATTTTTGATTGATAATTAATGCTGCCCCTGATGTTTGATGGCCTCCTTGATGCTCACTTCAACAGTCAGTTGAAATGTTTAACTGGATTTTCCATGTGAATATTCAGTAGCTTTTACACTAAATTTACACAGAGAATTTTCATAACTATGGTTTTGAGCTATCTACCACAAACCAGATTTCTAAATGAAAAAGTAAAAACAGCCACAGAGCATTTGTGTATTCTGAACATCACCCATCTAAACAGTTGGAGTCATGTAACAAAAATATGAAAATAAGGGAGTTGTTTACTCTTTATCTTCATGGAGTCCTAAGACACAATCACTTGAAAACTACCAGTGTTCTTGATATTCTGGTTAGTTAATGAGCATTTTGTATGTTACTTTCTTGTTTTTGAATGAAATGAATAGTTCATATTCCTTACATTATTGTTGCCACTCTCACTTTTCAGTGACTCTTTATTCTTTCCACTGTGACAACTTGGTGTAAGGGAGGCACCTTCTGGATTATTAAACACCTTCGAAAGAAAGTCAGTGGACTCTCGTGAAAACGGGGCTTCCCAAGTGGCACTAACGGTAAAGAACCCGCCTGCCAGTGCAGGAGATATAAGAGACAGGTTTCGATCCTTAAGTTGGGAAGATCCCCTGGAGGAGGGCATGGCAACCCACTCCAGTATTCTTGCCTGGAGAATCCCATGGATAGAGTAGCCTAGTGGGCAACAGTCCACGGGGTCACACAGAGTCGGACAGGTTTGAAGAGATTTAGTGGCAGCAGCAGCTCATGAAAACAATTCCAGTTACTTCCTTTTTACCATAGATTGCTTTGTCCATTTTATTTTGTTGTGGTTCTGTTGGCTCATTTTGAAAGCCCTACCTTTATATAAATACTATGATACTGAATGGGCATTACCAAACTAGTCATACTGTGAAATGCAGAGAATCACACAAACAAGGAAATACTAATAATAAATCAGTGCTGTTCAGACTGCGCTCTGGGCACCCTTGAAACTGCCTTCCTCCATCTGTCCCAGCCAGACTTACTTTCATCCCTCTTATATATCAGCCTTCAATCCGTAGCATTAAGGTTGTTTACATCCTGGGTGAGGAAAATGTTGGAGAATTTTTTTCTTGGGTCCAGATAGCCTCTGATATATGTCTACTTTATATCCAAGATCATCCTGGTAAAGCTGAACTTTAACCCAGAACTTCTCTGCTGCTCCGGCAACACTTTCACTCACTAAGTTTCATCATCACTGAGTCCTGAGCTTGGGTGCCAATCAGAGACACAAAGGTGGGAGAGAGCAGGCTGTGGATCAGAGCAACTCACCTTAGCCTGGGTCTGGAATTCTGCTGGTTCAGATCATTAAATTCTCTATTTCAGACACTGAACTGTAGATAGATAGTTTTACTTTTAAAAAAACTGTCTATTGGGGAGTTAAGTCAGAATTTTAAGTAACTGTTATGAGATTAAAACATTTAGAACTCAGAGCTAGTAGAATTTCTATGTAAATGTGTTTCCTAAGCAAATTTAAATTTTATGTTTTGAATTTTGTGAATATATCAAAATTGTGCAATCATTTCCCTACTGATAGCACGTTTGTAGTTTTTTCTGTATTAAATACAATATTATATAACACTATAAAGAATAGTTCTAAATATATTTTTGTCTGCATTTCTAATATTCTCTCATGTAGTTTCATACTAAAAAGGGCTCACATATTTGTTAAAGAGTAATTTTCTATTTCTCCTAATATTGAACTTTTAAAGTATTTATTAGATATTTGAACATCTTAGTCAGAATGTAAAAAAATTTACTAGCCATGTGTAATAAATCTAAAAGATGTATTCATGTCTTATGAAATTATTCTACATTTTATTAAACAAAAGCCTTTCTAATTTGTGATGTAGCTGAGCTTGAATACTATTAATGTTATAAACATTAATGTTACAAAACTTAATTCTTTTTTTTTTTCCCAAAAATACCCATAAGAACTCACTATGGACATGTGTAAACCATTGTGCTAGGTGGTAGGATAGAATAGGCCAGGTTAGGCTCCTGTGGACCTCATGTTGTAGTTGACACATCACCTTCTCCGTGTCTGAAGGATCCCATTGAGGTTCCTCTAACCAGCCTTGAAATGAGAACAGGCTCCCTACTGACCTTTCCTTGTAGAAAAGGACTCATAGAACCCCAAATCCCTCTCCAAAATCACTTTTCCCCAAATGTTCTGATTCTTCATCCTATTAGATCCTTTAGGGGTTAGGGGAGATTGAGAGTTCTCTAATGCATTCTCCTCCAAATCTTTTTACAAGATCTACATTTTTTTTTTTTTCCTGTATCACAACTCACTTTGATATTGAATCTGTCACCTTAGGGTTTAAGTCAGAACTTCAGCTTTAACATCCTGTCACACAGATCGGTGTCTGATGAGCTGTGATGATGGCTGCCAGGGCAGCACAATTCTTCGCTGCTGCTGAATGAAAAGTAAGAACACTGAGCAAGATAAAACCACAGATTCAAGGTTATGGTGGTACCTTCTTGTCGTTCTCTGAAACTGTATTCAGACAAGTCTAAAGACCGGTAGGCACACACCCAAATGGGGTGAATACCACTTTTCAGTTCCTTGATTGGCCCAGCTAAAGGCAGAACCTCATAGACCCTAAAGGAGGGGAAGCTATTTAAAAAATGGGTTTTCCTTAAAAACATCAAGTCAGAAAACATGCTGATCAGAGAGCACATTAAAATACTCCAACATGGTTTGTATGTTGACAGACAGTTGAGCTGTTGTTGTTTGTTGTTCAGCCACTAAGTTGTATCCGACTCTTTACGACCCCATGGACTGCAGCACACCAGGTCTCCGTGTCCTTCACTATCTCCCGGCGTTTGCTCAAACTCATGTCCGTTGAGTCAGTGATACCAATTGAGCTGTAAGATTAACAAATTTGAACACAATTTTAAAAATGAGTGATGCCAAAGGTTTAAAATAAATAATTGTATTCTTGCAGAGAGGTAAAATGTAAATGTTTAGCCGTTTGCCTAGACTTTTACTTTTTTCTACTTTGCGGGTCTACATGGCATAATTTTTTTTGTCTGTTGGAGGGCTTAATTTCTTTTTCAGCTCCAAGAAGTACTGAAGAAACACCCTTCCACATGAGTTCATTTCTTGGGAACTGTGGTGGGGAAGAGGTCTAATGCAGTGACAAGGGATGAACCCTGCCTGGCAGAGCTACTGGACATTTAGTTTGGGGCTGAACTCTAGAAATGCAAGTAGCTTCTTGGCATAAAGAAGGATGGGTTTCAGCAATAAGTACACTTATTGGGTCTCAAATGGTCAGATCAAGCATGGATGGAGGGAATTAGGTCAGTCTAACTTAGTGGAGGGACTTACCTGGTAGTTCAGCTGGTAAAGAATCTGCCTGCAGTGCAGGAGACCTCGGCTCGATTCCTGGGTGGGAAAGATTCCCTGGAGAAGGGATAGGCTACCCACTCCAGTATTCTTGGGCTTCCCTGGTGCCTCAGGTGGTTAAGAATCTGCCTGCAATGCAGGAGACCTGGGTTTGATCCATGGGTTGGGAAGATCCCATAGAGGAGGGCACAGCAACCCACTCCAGTATTCTTCCCTGGAGAATCCCATGGACAGAGGAGCTTGGCAGGCTACAATCCGTGGGGTCACAAAGAGTTGGACACAACTGAGTGACTAAGCACAACACAGCACAACTTAATGGAATAAATGGATATATTCTGACTTAGAAACTGCCTGGGTGGCAGGAATTGACCCCAAGGATACCTGCTTATATTCAGACTCAGATTGAAGGACTATTTTTCTTAAGTGTTTGAAGCAATAAGATACTAAATGTAATTTTTTTCTTACCAATTACCTGAAAGCTTTCATTAATATATTACTGTCAAGTCAGAAAATAATTATATGGCAAAAACTATATGAATCCATTTAAAAGCAAAAGACACAAAATTTAAATCACTTCAGTATTTTTTATTAGTTACCATCATATATTTATTATTTTCCACAATTATCCTAGCATATTTCTGAATTACACAGAATAAATATTACTCATTAACTGGTTTGAAGAATATTGTCATTGAGGATTATCCATAATTCTGTTTGCTGTACCAATTGGAAGGGACATTAAAAGGACATGAAGTATATGCTCCCCTGTGTCTTTTCAGTTCAGTTCAGTTCAGTTCAGTTCAGTTCAAACTGTTAGTAAGTTAAGCACATAGGAAAATTCTGTTACTCTTTCAGGCTAATGTAGGACTTTTTTAAAGATTTGTAAATAAAATTATATATAAATATATAAAGAGATATATAATTCTCTATGGAAGAATATTTTCATGTTTTTTAAATTATGTTTCTATATAATGCATTTTATAGTACACAAGAACTTTCCTCCACCCCAAACAGATATTTTAGAGAAAATTATAATGCAGTTAATATATTTCTGGGACATAAATTTGAGTACCATATATATTATTTTAGAATATTATTTTTACTCCAAGAGAAAATGAATACACTACTGACTTAAAATTCTATCTAGAGATAATTATTGGGTCTTTCAAAGGACTTTCTTCTTTAATGAGAAAATAATACAGGTAGGCTCTTATGAGTACTCAAGTTACTGTTCTTGGGATTAGGAAATCTTATACCTTGAAACAAATAAATTATACAAAAAATTAACACATTGAAATAGTCATCCTTAAACCTTTGAACAGCTTGGTGATTGCCGTGTCTTGCTTTTTGTTTTCCTGTTTGCGTTCTTGTTTTCTTTTTTCCTTTCAGAATGCTGCCATCTTCTGGTCAAATTTTGTATCACTTCATACACAAAATAGGAGACACACTATGAGGCAATTAGGTTGTATAAATTCACCTTTTATCATTAGGAGTCACTTATTTAAGATTTGTACTTCCAACGCTCCAAAGCCAGAGAACTTTAAGTGACTTTTCAGGAACTTTAAGAATTCACCGAGGATATTTGAGGACTTGCAGTGCTATCCAGAAGTGTATGTTGCACAATAGATTCGAAAAGTACAGATAAGACCAAGTATCTTGAGGGAATATTTGTTGTATTTCTGTAAGGATCTATGGCTTAGATTAACTGAGCAATTTTTATATATATTTGATGTTGCCTCTCTACAAAATTTTATTGGTTCCCTTGAAAAATATTTTATAGTGTTTTATAAACACCATTAATAAATGTCCTCCTCACAACAGAGAATTCTTGTGGCAGACGTGTCTTCTTGTCATAGAGTTGTTCATATTTTTAACTTCTTTTAGAGTGGTTCATTAAACGATATGTAATTTAAAGGGCTAGATTTGATACATGTACGATTACTTCCTACTTCTACTAGTTTCTACTCCTTCTCATTGCTTCCTTGAACAAAAAGTGGAGTTCTTACATGTACCAATATCTCTATCATAGGCACTGAAAATGCAAAGCATGCAATTTAGTGGGTTCTTTTGAGCGAAGCCCTAAAAATTCTTCATTGTACCACACTGGATAACCAACTTATCCACCAGAAGCATCTTCATCTACCAAAACCAAAAGCTGAAAAATCACAGTGCAAGAGTTTGGAACAACTAAAAGACTCATTAGCTACTTTTTTTGTCACTGATGGCTTCTACCAGATTTTCATTTTTTTCCTCCCATGTTACTTACAATCTTCTGACACACATAATCCACACTGAATAGCCGTGAAATCAGCCACAGTCATCCATATTTAACAGGTGGAGAATCTTTACACACTGAGTTGAGATCCGCTGACTTGAGTCACGTGACAAGAAGTAGGATTAAATATTGGCTGAAAAGACCAGTCTTGTCTTAACTTCCCGTCACATGGAAGACTTCAGTAGGTAAGAGCAGGCAGTTACTTTGTCAGAGCTTCAGAATGATATCATGAGACAGAATTCTCAAGGAAGATGAAGTTGTCCTAACAACTCTAGATTTCCACCCCAGTGCTAGTTATATGAATCCATAAAACAAAGCATGCCTCCTGTCTCCCACACACTGACCTGCCTTATTTCTTAACATTTCTAACTCTATTATCCCCAAATCACACTTTCTATTCTAATGATTTTGTCTTCCTCGTGTTCAAAAATTGCCTGATGAGTAGGGTGGTCATGGTCGGGGAGAAGGGGAAGCAAAGGGTGCTGGGCTTCAGATGAGGGTGTGACTGGGGGGGGGGTCCCCAAGCCTTCTCAGTGCCAGGTCCCGGGGAAGGCTGCCTGTGGAGGAGGACCTAGAGGCAGTAGGAACACAGGTTATTGTCTAGTCACCCAATCGTGTCTGACTCTTGCAACCCTATGGATTGGGATTTCCCAGGCAAGAATACTCTGTCCGTGCATGTTAAGTCACTTCAGTCCTGTCCGATTCTGTGCAACCCTAGGAACTGCAGCCTGCCAGGCTCCTCTGTCCATAGGATTCCCCAAGCAAGGATACTGGAGTGGGTTGTCGTTTCCTCTCTCCAGGGGAATCTTCCCAACCCAGTGATCAAACACACATCTTTTGCCCACGTCTCTGGCATTGCAGGCAAGTTCTTTACCTCTGAGCCACGGGGAAAGTCACACCCTTACTAACAGTCCCAGCTGGGGCAGCACCCCATTGTCTTCTGCCTTATTAAAGGAAAACAGGGAAGTGATTGCATGCATTGTTGAATGGAGTTTACAGGGTGGTGTAAAAATCCTCTTCATATTCTCTATAAGAGAAGGTAGGAGCCACTGCACAGACAGCATAAGAATGAATGGGATCAGTTAGTTCCTCACAGCGAAACCATGTCTTCACCCAGAAGACACCTGAAGACTACATGGGAACATCTTTCTTCTTTTTGATAATTTTTCTTAGAGCAGTGGCTAGAATACAATTTAAATCTTTCCAGTGTTCCTGCTGGCAAAAATAATTAGGAGAAAATTAGATGAGAATCCACAAGCCACTCTAATAAGAATCCTAGATATCAATATTTCCTGATATTTTTAAGTTAACAATATGTATATAATACACAGTATTGTTGCAGGAAGGAGGAACCCTTCCAGGGCCCGAAACTGGGCTCTTGTCTGACACTTGGAAATGAATTGTCCGAGGAGACACATGTGGTGACAAAGCAAGAGATTTTATTGGGAAAGGGTGCCCGGGTGGAGAGCAGGAGGGTCAGGGAACCCAGGAGAACAGCTCTGCCACGTGGCTCACAGTCTCAGGGTTTTATGGTGATGGGATTAGTTTCCGGGTTGTCTTCAGCCAATCATTCTGACTCAGAGTCCTTCCTGGTGGTGCACGCCTTGTTCAGCCAAGATGGATGCCAGAGAGAAGGATTCTGGGAGGTGGTTGGACATGTGGTGTCTCCTTTTGCCCTTTCCCAAACTCTTCCGGTTGGTGGAAGCTTATTAGTTCTGTGTTCCTTACTAGGACCTCCTGTCGTAAAACAACTCATGCAAATGGTTACTATGGTGCCTGGCCAGGGTGAGCGGTTTCAGTCCATGTTCTTCCTCTAACAGTATTATAATGATAATATATAATAACATATGAAAATGAAAGTGTCAATTATTCAGTCCTGTCTGACTCTTTGTGACGCCATGGACTGTAGCTAGCTAGGCTCCTCTGTCCATGGAATTCTCCAGGCCAGGTTAGTAGAGTGGGTAGCCATGCCCTCCTCCAGGGGATCTTCCCAACCCAGAGATCAAACCTAGGCCTCCTGCATTGCAGGCAGATTCTTTACTGTCTTATCCACTGGAGGAGTGGTATATAACAATATATAAGATATTATATATGTGTATATAGTCTCACAAGTTTAATACATGACTCATAGTTACATCTATTTTATGCTTTTTGAGTTAAAGTGGTAGCCAAGCTTTGAAATACATGAACAATTAAGAAAAATTTTTGTTGTTTTTTTTTTTTAATTTTTTAAATTTAAAAAATAATCACTGTTGAAATTTCCAATTTAGATAGTAAATTTAAAGAATTTAGGATTGAGTCAGCTTGCCCTTTGGCCTCTTGGGACAGAGGTTAAGTTGAAGCTTGGATGTGAAGTGCTCACTGTCGGGAATCTAAATCTATAACAATACATGGCCATTAACACAGTGTTTCTAGTCCATTGAGACCTATTCAAGAGGCAAAACTTTAAATATTAAAAAGTAGATATAGTTCTTTCATTTATAACAATTCCACACAACCTTTTAAGCAGATAATGACTTGTTATAGTTTGCTGTATAATTTGTCCTTTTTCGAGTTCTTAAAAATTCTTTTGGAAAATTATTAGATTTAGGTTAAACTTTGATAAAGCACTCCAAAGCAAGAAATTATGGTAAATATTTTCATGAAACAGAGCAATGTAGATTTATACAATATTCTGTAATGATAATTTATACTCATAATAATTATAGTAAATTATAAAAATACTTTATATGTGAATGTATGCATTTTATTTTTTATTATTTATAATAAGCTAGTTTTAAAGTATATTAATTTTAATTAAATAATTCAACTAGTCCTTTTTAAAGGCTATTCATGGAGATCCTGTGATTTATGGAAATAAGTCCCGTAGCAGAGAACTCAGTGCACGGTGTGCTGTCTCCAATCATTGCTGTTATACTTCAGTTTATGTAATAGATGTACTCTTTAAAAGGAGTACATAAAGTTACTTTGGTGAATCAATTAATATTTAAATAACATGTATGTTTGCATTTTGCTTTAATTCTATGGCAGATTGTTCTTTGAACTGAAGCAAATTCTGGTATTTTCCATGCTAGGGTGAATTAGGGAGACACATGTGTGTAATTTAGAAAAGGACCAAGACAATTGAGTTAACCAAGCAGATCAACAGCCCATAAAGGACATGCTTGTCCTACATGCTCTAGCATTAGATGAGGAGCGATTATTAGAGTCAAGTTCCCAGGAAGATTGGGATATTCCACCACAGGGAAAAGTGAAAGAGGAAGGAGCCCTTTCATCAGCAGGGGAAACCCAACAGCACACTTTTGTCTTCAGAATGACACTAATGAATGTGGTCATTATATGGGAAGCTGAGGATGACGAAAAAGATGAATAATTCAGTCACCCCTGTCTGCATCCATCTTCATAACTGTCGTCTGAGTTTCAGTTACAGCCACTTTGCTGGTTTCTCTAGCTGTGCGTCTTTGTTGCTGTTTTCTGAGCCAAGCCTTGATAGATGCTGGATCTTGGTGTTGGTGGCATCTCCACCATCTTTCCTCATTGGGAATACTCTGAGGTACATATATTATAAATTAGAAATACATATATCTCCAGAAAATGTGTTATCTGGCTTCTTAATGACATAATACATAGGCTTCTTTCTGTAAGAGTGAACATCTGTGCTAAACAGAATATTAAAAGGAATTCTGTGTCTTTTAAAATGAAGCATCTGTGTACTTTTGTCAATTTTTCCATTTCCATCAATGGCATGTTCCTTTTTACTCAAGGAGATGAGAAAATACTTTTGTGCTATGTGCCGTGCTTAGTCGCCCAGTCGTGTCCGACTCTGTGATCCTTCGGACTGTAGCCTTGCCAAACTCCTCTGTCCATGAGATTTTTCAGGCAAGAGTACTGGAGTGGGTTTCCATTTCCTCCTCCAGGAGGAAATACTTTTACCTTTGGTCAGAATATGATGGAGAGTACACAATACATATTTTGTCTCATAATTGTAATAATTCAGATGCCATCAAGCAAGCATCTTTTTTATCTTGAGGAACACAAACACTTAGTAAAGGGCTTTCTGCACCATGTTGGCGCCTCTGAAGAAATGATGTTCTGGTCACATTACCAGAGAAGAATTTGTTTGAATATTTTCTTGAAAGGCTAGTGAACTGGTTACCAACCTTAGAATAATACTGTTTGTATACAAAAGGGTTGTAAACAGGCTACCCATGGAAACAATGACATATCGGCTGCAGTTCTCTCTATAAATGTTTAATCTTTACTAGCAATTACCAAGGAAAACAAGATTTTGAACCTTCGTTTTGGGATTTTCTGGGACTTTTCAAATAATCCCTGATAAAGGTGAATTCCCTTCAGCCCCCTTTTCTTCAGACATTTAGTATACTATTTCCCATTATCAAAATCACACATGCACACATTTTAGAAAGAAGCAATAAGTGAAGTGTAAATAGAAAGGAGCTACAGCTGTTTCCCAATAAACACAATCTCAAATCTCAGGTCAGGTGAATCATCTCTCAATCTATTTTAATACATCTGTTACCTGCATCCATCACTCCCTGTTGAGTGTTTACAAGAGGATTTGGCTCTTCAGAATGAAGTGTTATAGAACCAAAGCTTTTAGTTGATCTTTTTACAGTGTATTTGCTTAGTAGTGAAGATGCTTTTATATGGCAAATTTACCTTTTGTTTATTTACAGTTTATTTCTTTACTCATTAATAATTTATTGAGTGCCTACTATGTGCCAAGCATGTGCTAGATACTCAAGATAAAACAGACTTCCTCAGGGAGCTCACAGCTAAACAGGGAGATACACTAATAAACAATCAATTCTAACTTACAGGCAGGACACCTACACTAGTTTTGAGGGAATCGAGGAACGATGATATGATGTGTGCGCTCAAAAGTATCTTTCTTAAGTATCTAAAGACAGATGGGCTACCTTAGTGGAGGTATCAAGAACCAAGAATTTTCCAGGCAAAATGGTCACATCTGGGGACTGGCAGGTGATTTGGCCTGGCCTAAGTGCAGGATCTGAGTTCAGTTCAGTTACTCAGCCATGTCTGACTCTTTGTGACCCCATGGACTGCAGCATGCCAGGCTTCCCTGTTCATCACCAACTCCTGGAGCTTGCTCAAACTCATGTCCATTGAATCAGGTGATGCCATCCAACCATTTCATCCTCTGTTGTCCTCTTCTCTGCCTTCAATCTTTCCTGGCATCAGGGTCTTTTCCAATGAGTCAGTTCACATCAGGTGGCCAAAGTATTAGAGTTTCAGCTTCAGCATCAGTCCTTCCAATGAACTCCCAAGACTGATCTCCTTTAGGATGGACTGATTGGGTCTCCTTGCAGTCCAAGGGACTCTCAAAAGTCTTCTCCAACACCACAGTTCAAAAACATCAATTCTTCTGCGCTCAGCTTTCTTTATAGTCCAACTCTCATATCCATACATGAATACTGGAAAAACCATATCCTTATCTAGATGGACCTTTGTCAGCAAAGTAACGTCTCTGCTTTTTAATGTGATGTCTAGGTTGGTCATAGCTTTTCTTCAAGATATATTAAAAAATTATAATCCATGCAGTTATGTATTGAATGTAGAGAGTAAAGAGGAAAGAGGAAGCAAGGTCACTTAATGACTGAATACAAAATAACGTCATTTTGAGAAGGAGGACACAGTTAACACTTTTAAATGTCTAAGAAAAACCAAGGAAATAAAATAAAGAGTAAAAATTGACTATTTGATTGAACAACAAAAGAAGAAGCAGGTCTTTGTTGACTTAGGTGAGAAAAATCATCTTTTTTCCCCCAAAGTCAATGATACCAAACTTACTAGACTATGAAAGGAGATATATCTACAGATTGAATGGAAAGAATGAACCTATTAGAAGCTCAACCAGATTCCACAAATCTATGTTCAGCAGGGTGAGACGGGGAGAAGCTGGAGACATGGTGTTTAGGGACCACAGGCCTAGCCGTCATACACACTGCTGCTCTGTACCCCTTCCTTACATGTCGCTGGAGAGGGATTGAGCAGAAAGAGCATTGCTAACATCAGTACCGCTTCTCTGCTCAGAAAAAAAAAAAAACAAAACTTATGTTTATTCTAGAAACTGTGAACCTTTCACACCCAACCCTCACCTGTCTTTCTGCAAGGTCTGTTTAGCCTGAAAGCTCAGAGTATATGTATTTGTACCAGACTACCTAGATTCACCTCCCAGCAATCAACTCAGTACATGCCTAAGAATGCCTAATGTGGAAGGTGCCCCCACTGATAAAACATTAATGTTTTGTAAGATTCTTTTTTCCATGTTGGGAAGAATTACCTTGCATTTTCAGTTGGGTAAGGTCCCTTTATATCAACCTCAGGTCCTTCGTGATTTTCCTGCAGCAAATAACTTGACCTTATTATTGTTCTGTTGCATGAAATGTAAAGGCAATGCTTCAATCAGCCAGAGATGCCCTGACCTTGAAGGAGTAGGGGCCAGGGCTCTGTGGAAAAAGAGTCAGGGAGACTGGAAAGGGAAGGAAGAAAAAAACCACGTGAACTTGGGTCTGGTGTCATGGAAAATGTATTTCCCGAGGAGACAGATGACGTGCCACTTAAGTACCTTTTATCGCTGTGGGACATTCATCTGTCGGCTCTGAAGTAGGGATCAAAACTTTATCTGTTTGAAAATTCACTATCACTTATTCCAACAAAACAGCTCTGATTTTCTTTTCCACACTGAGTTAGACATTACTGGGGAAAAAAGATTCAGCCATTTGGAACACAGTGGTCACTTGAGGTCAGGGTCAAAGATTCAGCCCTTGATTGAACTGATGAGGTTATGCACAGAAAACTGTCCTAGCACCACATTCAGACCCCACAAAACAATTGATAATCAGAACTAGAAGACAGAGTATACTTAGTTCTATAATATTTCTCGGTTGAAAATTTCCCCAAGGCTCCTGTCCTAATAATATCATATCATCCTCATTTGCCAATTTAACTCAAAGAGTCTCTCAAAACTCAATTCTATCCTGCCTGCTTTGCACTGGTGCTGGCAGGTAGGCGAAGTATTAAATTCATCCTCAATTAGTTCAGTTTGATGAAAGAAAATACACAGAAGAGAAGAATAAACCACAAAATGTTTCCCTTCTACAAACAATATTAACTAAAGATTATGGACAATTGATTTTAGGATTTCAAAGGGTACAGGAGTCAGTGTGTTGGCCTGTGTAGAAACAACCTCTTCTTCTCAAAAGCAAGCACTCTTTAGTTTTATTTTGTACTATAATAAAGAAACAGATCATGAGAAGTTCTTTAGTAAGTGGAGGCTGCTTTTCCCTCTCCTTCCATCATGTCCCCTAGCAAGGACTGAGTGATGTGGGCTCACATGTGAGCAGTTCCCAATAACAAGATGCTGCATGTATTATAGGATCACCGCCAGCAACTCTATATCCCAGCAGGGATATATATATGTGTGTCCCAGCAGGTAAAGGTCTGGACTGGATGGACTGAGTAAGGAACATTCCACATCCTGAGTCATACACACGGCAGGTTGCCGTTCTTCATGTAAAAGCTGATCAGATCTAACCTTACTGGAGACAGGACTGCAGGTGGTTACAGGTGTGAAGAGGACAGAGGCACAGCAGGCAGGAAGTTGAAGTTGAAAGTGAAGCCTGTGACAGTTGCTCAGGAGTGTCCAACTCTTGGTGAACCCATGGACTGCTTCTCCAAGCAAGAATACTAGAGTAGGTTGCCATGCCCTCCTCCAGGGGATCTTCCCAACCTAGGGATCAAACCCCGGTCTCCTACATTGCAGGCAGATTCTTTACCATCTGAGCCACCAGGGAAGCCCTCTAGTTGAAACCCAACACTTAAAAGAGAGTGAGGCCTGGGCTTCCTTGGTGGTCCAGTGGTGAAAATTTTGCCTGCTAATTCAGGAGACATAGGTTAGATCCCTGATCCAGGAGGATCCCACAAACCGAGGAGCACCTAAGCCCATGCGCCACAACTATTGAGCCTGTGCTCTTAGAGCCGCGGAGCTGCAACTACTGAAGCCCGCATGTACTCCGCAACAAGAGAAGCCACTGAAATGAGAAGCCCATGCACCACAACCAGAGTAGACCCTGCTCTCCGCAACTAGAGAAAAGCCTACACAGCAACAAAAGCCCAACACAACCAAAAATAAATAAATATATAATTAAAAAAAAAAAAAGAGTGAGGGCTTTTAAACAGTGAGAAAACAAGACAGAAACACACTCAAAGGGAAAACACAAGAAATTGTATCCCGCCCCATCCTGGTTTTCAGCATTGTAAAAGTACTGTAACAGAGCCCCGGTGGGGACAGAGAAAGGAAAGGGAAAGAGACAAAGGTCGCCTTTGGGAGACTGAGCAGCAGGAATGGGGGCTGGAGAGAAAGCATTCCCCCTGCATGGGGGAAGGGAAGGAAGGAAGTGATGCAGGGCAGAGAAGAATGCCAGAGCCTCAGTGATTACACAGAGACCTCTGCAGACCAAATGAACGACTGAGACTGAAGGGGAGGCTCCTGGAACAAAGAGCAGTCAGATGACCTCCTATCAGAGGTGAATCAGACACACTGGTCTGGAAGAAATGAGGCCCATGCATCTGATGTCCCCCAAGACCAAGAATGGGTATACAGCATGGATTGCAGCCTGAGAGAATGCTTGAATGAGCACACATAGAGATAAGACCTAGTCATGAACTGAAATTCACATCCTCTGAAGTTGAACATATTTCTGAATTTTTTTTTTTATTCCTTTCTCTACCTGTCTGAGCTCTGAGCTTAGGAGGAAGAACATAGAAATGTAAGTCACAGCATCTAGATTTTTCCAATAGTCATGTACAGATGTAAGAATTGGACCATCAAGAAGGCAGAGCACTGAAGAATTGATGCTTTCGAAGTGTGGTATTAGAGAAGACTCTTGCGAGTCCCTTGGACTGCAAGGAGATCCAACCAGTCAATCCTAAAGCAAATCAATCCTGAATATTCATTGGAAGGACTAATGCAGAAGCTGAAGCTCCAATACTTTGGTCACCTGATATGAAGAGTCGACTCATTGGAAAAGATCCTGACGCTGGGAAGGATTGAAGTAAGAGGAGAAGGGAGAGATGGTTGGATGGCATCATCGACTCAATGGACATGAGTTTGAGCAAACTCTGGGAGATAATAAAGGACAGGGAAGCCTGGCGTGCTGCTGTCCATGGGTTGCAAAGAGCTGAATATGACTGAGCGACTGAACAACAACTTCAGTTAATTATTTGGAGGGCTTCATCTCTCTGGGCCTTAGTTTGTTCATCCTCAGAGTGAGCATTTTAGCACTCACACACTCCCAACAGCCCACAAAGAACCTTGTCGAAGCTATAGGCTCCATGAGGCCAAGGCCACATCTATCTTGGTCTCTATCATGTAGACCATACTTGGAACAGTGCCAGTAGCATAGTAGATGTTCAGTGAATATGTGTTAAATGAATTAAATTCATCATCACCGGAATCCATGAAGCAGTGAAAAGCAGAGCTCTCCTGGCTGTGGCAACAGGGCATCTCCCACTCCAGCTGCCCTCTGCACCCTGGGGTCCTGGGGTAGGGGTGGAGGATCACCAGGACTTCAGGGAACCTCATGTGAACACCGTTGGGCTGGATGTAGAACTTCTCCACTGCAAATTGTAACTCTATGGTCCTCATGCAGCACACGCTGAAGTATAGAAATTAATCTGGTCTGCCCCACATTCACCTGACCGGAAGATCACTTTTCCCACTTTACCCTCTACTTCAAAGACTTGGTCTTTAAACCTTCTTGCTGGTACCATTCCCCCCCTCCCATCCCAGAAGATGAAAGCATTTTTCCAGACAGGCCTGCTGTGAGTGACTTCATGGAAATGAATATCTTGTGTCCCTAATGTGCCTCTCACACGAGGAACTCCTTGTATTTATTTATTTTTAAGAATAGGGCTGGGAGGTTGACGTTTCCATTAGCAGTTGAGTGATATTTTCTTAAATAAAAGCCCTCCTCCTCAGTGAGACATGCCTCACATTCCCGTCTCCCCACTTCAGGCAGTTATGCCCTACTAAATATGCAGTGGAAATGACACATGTCTGGAAACCCAGCAGCAACACCGCCTCGAGGCCGCTTGCTCCGAGGTATACAATGAAGGTGTTGTCGGAGGTTAATTGAGGAAGGCAGACGCCCAGATTCTCAGAATCGACATCTGTGGCACCTTCTGCATTTGAATCCCATGTACTCCAAGGTGCCTTGTGTTTGAGGGCTGATCACATCTATAGCAGGATGAAGGCACAGAATCATTCACCTTCCAGAGGATCCTGGAAATACCGTGGTATCTTCAGGTGAACTGAGACCAGTAAGTCCTCCTACAAGGGAGGATAGCACACCACAAAAGGGGATGGATCAGCTCCTTCCACATAACCTTGGGTATCAGCGAGCCACGTGGTCACTTGACTGATTAGATTCCATAAACCAGTGTGCGACTCATTGCAAAGGACAGGAGTAATCAGTTTAACTCAAAGTAATTTTTCTATTTATGTCAACAAATGTATTCCTACAGGGTATTCTCTTGACCTACGTGAAAGCTAGTAATAGGATAGAGATTGTGAAATGGAAATTAAAAATGGAATTAGATGGCTAAGGATTATACGAATGGAATGCAGATTGGATTAAATGTAAATTACTTATCAGAACAGGAGGACATTTGTCCCAGATGAAGAAAGTGTTGAAAGTCTCTGGGCACTGATTTATCATCCAATCTCAAACATACCAAACTTAATCCTTGGCAAAATATGAGGTTACTTAAATATGAAGGGAAAACTTTTCAATTACCTTTTAACAAACTCAAAAGAGATTTGTAGGCAACAATTAGTTCTTATTGTTCTCATGGTTTACAGGTAATTGAATTAGAAATATGAGACTATTTTTTAAAAAATATACATGTTCTTATTTAATTAGGGGAAAGATGTTTAGTTTTGATTGATCTTTGCAAGGTTGGAAAGAAGTCTTTAGCATGTGATAAATTTAAAAATCACCTAACTCTGTTCCAAGAAGGAAATCTCCCTGGGCTTAGAGATTGTTTTGTGCCAGTACTGAAGGTCACCAGCGCAAGGAGGACCAGGAGAGGCATTACCAGAGGCCTGGAAACTTGAAAACAATGCTTGTGAGGAGAGACACAAGCTGCAGGGAGCACATCTGAAAATAAAGCTGATAGGCTGACATTCTGTGCAAAGTTCAGAGTGTCATCTGAGAATCTCAGTCAGAAACCATTTACTAGTACTCTCTGGCTCCCCTTGAGCTCTTGGCTTTTCTCTAAAGCTGGAGGCTAGCCCTGTATTACCCGAGATCCGAAAGGAGAGATCTTGGAGGGAGAAACAGAGGATATAAAAGCAAATATGTGAGCGAAATGCACACCTGCACATGCATACACGCACACACATGTGCAAGTCTCTCCCTGCTCACACTCACGTAACATAATTAACAAAGAAACCACTGTAGGCATTTCTTCCAAATTTCTGAGAACTTCTTAGAGAACAGAAAGAGTTAAGGAGTATGTACCTTTGTACCTGGTTTCCTTTAGCCAAGTCAAGCAAATGCCACACAAGCATACAGCTTTGTTCTTGATTGTTCAAGTTGTCGTTTTGGTGCCAAATATAAAGAGATCCAAATGAAATCCAATTTTGCAATCACTAAACACTAGAAATATTTGAGCTTGCTTGGCAAGGTTAGAGTTTGTTGATCCTGCAGTGCTATTGGAAAATAAAGTTGTAAGATTCTTTAGCATGGCAGTAGGTTGGTTTGTTTGTTTTGATTTTTGCACATGAAAATAACTAAATCGCTTACATTCTACATCATAGTAAAGCAATTTACAGTAATTTTTTTCTTTGCCTCTCCCATACCTTTTGTGAAATAGAGCAATAACTTGGAATAAGAGCTAGTTCAACTTCTGGTTCTGTCACCAGTTTCACAACCTTGAACTAATGTCTTATCTGACCTTCAGTGCTGTTAATCCATAAAATTGGGATAATTGTATGTAGTTCTCATGGTCACCATGACGTATAACAGAAAGAGTAAATGTAACTGCTTAGCATTCATTTATTCAATAACATCTGTTAAATGTGCGTACTGGGAGGCTACAGTGCAGAACCAGAGAGAAAGCCAGGACTCTGCCCTTAGGAAACACATATTCAAGTGGAAGACAGATAACAAACCACAAAGAAATCCAAAGTCAGATACCTACAGGTTAGTTCCACAGGCTCTCATTCATAGATCTTAACAGGATTAGGAATTTGCAACGATTTATGAGAGTATATGAGTCCTGTTTCTACCCCCAGCTAAAGTGTAGGCTCCCAGAGACCAACTATTGTATGCCATTACCATGCACAGAGTAGGCCAATGTGCATCATTCTGGAATAAGTGAATGACTGCATTGTGATAAGGAAAGTAATAGAAAAAACAGAGATAAGAGGAAGTGAATCTTTTAGTAGGATAATCTAGAAAGGCCTCTCGAGGATGTTGTAATACTTGAATGATGAGAAGAAGCCATTCATGGGCATGAAAAGAGCCAGGAGAGGAGAATTCTAGATAGGAAATAAGGGCAAAGGCCCTGTAACAGGAAAGTATGTGAAATGCTTAGGGAATGGGAAGGGACCAGCAGAGAGGTTACACAGGGACCCAGACTAGGGTAAATTTGAGCATTATTCTAAACATAATGTAAGTTCCGTTCTCTCTTCCACACCTTCCCTTGTTTATAGTTTTGTTTTAGTAACAAGATCAACATTCATATAAAAATCAGGCAATAACACTAGAGGGCAAATTCCCTGGTGGGTCAGATGGTAAAGAATCTGCCTGCTAATGCAGGAGACCTGGATTCAATCCCTGGGTTGGAAAGATCCCCTGGAGAAGGGCGTGGCAACCCACTCCAGTATTCTTGCCTGGAGAATCCCATGGACAGAGGAGCCTGGTGGGCTACAGTCCCTGGGGTCACACAGAGTTGGACATGACTGAAGTGAGTTAGCACAGCCCAGCACAGAGTGGGAAACAGATGTCCCTGTTCAGAAATGGAAGCATTGTCAGCTGAGGCATCTTAGAAAGATGAAGCTACATCAGAGTTTACCTCTCACTTCAAGCTTAGCCTTGAAATGATTACACTATCAGGTGCTTGGCTCCCACTTTAGAGAATGCCCAGAAATCTGCCTGCACTGAGTGTTCTAATTTCACACTCCGGTACTTCCATTCTGGAGAAGGATGTCAAGGAAAATTTTCCAAGCCAGACTATTTACAGTGCCCCAGACATGGATTGTTTCTCCAGTTTTACTGGTTAACTTCCAGCAGGTGATTGAAGCTTCGTTGCTCAGCTTCTGCATCCTTTAGTATCATTGAGTTCACCTTTCCTGCAAATTTTATCTTCAGCTTCTAGACTGACTCCACAGACTAGATGAAGCTAGTTTGTGCTAATTCATCTTAGCTTCAGCTTAAGCCACCACTCAGTACTTTCCTCTTTGGGGACAGGAAACTGGCAAGTTCTGCCGATTTTCTCAGATACTTAGTGGTTGGCATGTATTGATTGTGTTCAGTGCCTCTAGCTCTGAGTTCAGATTTATTTCTTTGGCTTTAGGATATTCTCTGTTCATCCCTCTTCTTGCCTCAACCATTGGAGGTCTGTCTTAGCTTGGCCAAACATTCAAACCATGACCTGGCCCAGTGCTCAGCATCCAGGGCCATGCCTTTCTTGTAGAGGGTCACTGTTTAATGGAATTGATGAGGAGAACTTGGCAGCAATACCAATGTCAGCTTCTTGAGTTATGCCTGAACAAGAAGCTTGAGGTTTCTCCTTCCTCAGGGAAACTTGATTTTGGTAGAGGAAGTTTGCCAAGAATGTTCCTAGATAATTTGTCTGGAATTTTCTTTGAAATACACAAAATAATAATATGTAATGGAGACTTTTTAAAGGTAGGCTACTGCTTTAAAATGATATCTGAAATGTATACCAAATGACATTAAAAATATTGTCAAATGCCAGAGAAGGAGAAATATCATATGATATCTCTTATATGTGGAATTTAAAAAGAAATGATACAAATAAACTCACAAAACAGAGATCCACAGACTTGGAGAATGGACTTATGGTTGCCTGGAGGAGGGGTGGGGGAGGGGATAGTTGGGGAGTTTGGGATGGACACGTACTTACTGCTGTATTTAAAATGGTTAACAAGGACCTACTGTATAGCAAATGGAACTCTGCTCACTGCTGTGAAGTGGCCTGGATGGGAGGGGAGTTTGGGGGAGAAGGAATGCATGTGTCTGTGTGGCTGAGTCCCTTCACTGTTCGCCTGAAACTGTCAATCAGCTATATCCCAATACAAAATTAAAAGTTAAAAAAAATGATTATAGACATGTACATATATGTAAGTAAAACTGAATCACTTTGCTGAACACCTGAAACTAACACAATATTATAAATCAACTATACTTCGGTAAAAAATAAAAATAAAAAATAATTTTAAAAATAAAAATATAGTCAACTGTAAAATAAAAAAAAAGAAGGAATGTAATATTGTATGTGCAGCATAAGCCACCATGTAAAACAGTTAGCATACAAAGAAAGAAACTGACTGTTGAAGATGTTTATATCTGGACAGTGAGATTATGGAATTTTTAAATTATTATTTTCTTCAGTTTTCTGCATTTAATGATTTTTAAAGACATGTGTTGCTAGTATAATCACAACAATTACAGCATTTATAAAAGAAAAGAAAACACGTTTTGCCACCTGAGCACTCAAGATAAGTGTCATTCTACTAATACTGTGTGGTTCTCAACCTGGGGCATATTAGAAGTAACTGAGGGAAAATAAATAAAAATAACAAAGAGAGCTGGAAAAGTCTTTTGGAGGTGATGTCTGTGTGTGTGACCTTGATGGTGGAAATGGTTTCAGGGTTGTGTTCAGTTCAGTTCAGTTCAGTCGCTCAGTCATGTCCGACTCTTTGCGAACCCGTGAACTGCAGCATGCCAGGCCTCCCTGTCCATCACCAACTCCCAGAGTTTACCCAAACTCATCTCCATTGAATCTGTGATGCCATCCAGCCATCTCATCCTCTGTCGTCCCTTTCTCTTCTTGCCCCCAATCCCTCCCAGCATCAGGGTCTTTTCAAATGAGTCAGCTCTTCGCATCAGGTGGCCTAAGTATGAGTTTCAGCTTTAGCATCAGTCCTTCCAATGAACACCCAGGACTGATCTCCTTTAGGATGGACTGGTTGGATCTTCTTGGAGTCCAGGGGACTCTCAAGAGACTTCTCCAACACCACAGTTCAAAAGCATCAATCCTTCGGCGCTCAGCTTTCTTTATAGTCCAACTCTCACATCCATACATGAATACTGGAAAAACCATAGCCTTGACTAGACGGACCTTTGTTGGCAAAGTAATGTCTCTGCTTTTTAATATGTTGTCTAGGTTGGTCATAACTTTCCTTCCAAGGAGTAAGTGTCTTTTAATTTCATGGCTGCAATCACCATCTGCAGTGATTTTCAAGCCCCCCAAGATAAAGTCAGCCACTGTTTCCACTCTTTCCCCATCTATTTGCCATGAAGTGATGGGACCAGATGCCATGATCTTAGTTTTCTGAATGTTGGGCTTTAAGCCAACTTTTTTACTCTCCTCTTTCACTTTCATCACGAGGCTCTTTAGTTCTTCTTCACTCTCTGCCATAAGGGTGGTGTTCTTTGCATATCTGAGGTTATTGACATTTCTCCCAGCAATCTTGATTCCAGCTTGTGCTTCCTCCAGCCCAGCGTTTCTCAGGGTTGTGTACTTATTGCCAGTCATCAGTTGTTTACCTTTACTATGTACAGCTCTGTGTATGTCAATCATATTTCAGTAAAGTGAGATTTAAAAAAAAAAATTAACTGAAAAATGTCTAACACTTCCAATTCCCAAGATGAATGGTGTACAAGCTAAATCAGGAACAGAAATGCAGGCATCGGTATTTTTTAAGTTTCCAGGTGATTTCAAAGTGCAGCTAGGGTTTAAAACTACTGTTAGACTAATTAGATAGTTTAGATCAGTGGTTTGCAACCTTGACTGTAATTAGAATCTCCAGGGGAGCTTTCATAATTCCAGTGTATGTAAGGTCCCTAACCCCAGGTTCTGATTTAATTGGTTTGTAGTGGGGTCCTGGCACTACTGTGTTTTCATTTTTCCTGTGTGATTCTGATGCATAGAAAGAGCTTCACACTCTTACCACCCTAGGTAAACTAACGTTCATTGAGTGTTCATGCCGGGCAAGGCCCTGTGCTGAGCGTTTTATGTGCGTTTAATTCTCAAAATAATGCAGCGAGGTGGGTTTTATTATCCTCATTTTACAGAAGAGAAAACTAGAACTCAGAGACACGTGGTAAGTTTCTCAAGGCAGCCCATCTCATTTACTTCTGGGTGGACGCTTTCTAAGTACTCTAGTGAGGAACCTGGCTTGCTGCTGCTGCTGTCACTTCAGTTGTGTCCGACTCTGTGCAGCCCCATAGACGGCAGCCCACCAGGCTCCCCCGTCCCTGGGATTCTCCAGGCGAGAACACTGGAGTGGTTTGCCATTTCCTTCTCTACTAATGAGGAACCTGGCTTACCCACTTTTAAATGCTGATGCTGTAGCTCTTCATATGTTTTCCAACTAGTAACTGTCCCATTCCTATCAAATCCATCAAGTGTAAATGCATCTGCAGTTTGCTAGGCATTTCTGATAATTCTTTCTACAATGACCTAAATAGCATTAATGTCATGTATGTTTTGGTACCTTATCGTAATCCTTTAAAACTTAAACTTCTTACTTGTTGAAAGTTACAACAATGTCCCATTGCTTAAATTTTATGTCACTGTCTGTCTTCTCTCCTGAAATCCTGGTATGGTTGATATTTTTATTTTATTTTGTTTCATTTTTTGATAAAAAATAGTTAAGAATATTTTGAGAATTCCTCACAGAATTTTGCAAAATTCCTTAGACAATTGATAACACTCTTTGATGTCACAAAACCAGTTTTTGAATTACCATTGTGCACAGATTTCAACATCGTTGGATTTGCTGAGATATCCTCTCTGATGTTGTGTTTAGAATGAGTTGTGTTTTGCTGAGCCGGCTGAAAGTAAACTTCTCCTCTTCCAATAGTAGCATGTCCCCCTGGCCTCAAGCAGAGCTGCAGGTGCACATGGCCAGCAAAACTGGGCCCTTTTCGTTTACAATCTGAGTCTCAGGTCTTTGAAGTAAAACTCATTTACCCAGATTTGTATAGCATTACCTGAGCGTAACATTACCCAATAAAGTCAAATTGATGGGTTAAGGATACAAAGTAAGCCATTTCAATTGCCAGGAATTCCGGATCAGCTTATGGGGCAGGTTTTGTGAGACAGAAGACAATCAGAGGACAAACACTGTTTAAAGAGTTGATTTGTAACTGCTTTGCTTTTGCATAATCAAATAGACATCACCTATTACATAATTTTGCAAACAAATATCTTCCACAAGCTTGCAATGTAACATAGTCTTCTTTTGAGTAACTTTGTCAGGCAGTATATGCAAAAAGGGAAAAGAAAAGAAAATTTAAAAGAAATGGCCATCTTGGGTGCTTGGGTTCGGATCAAAGGTTCTGCTCACCACCTCATTTTTATTTATCTTCTCTGTTAGCATGTTTATCTGCCTCCTTCCTTAGCAGGAATTTTATGTTGTACTTCCAAGGATATTGTAACCCTATGTTTTGTGATTATTTGGGAAAGAAAAACTCTTATGGATAAGGTGGGAAAATATTTTAATGTTTATTTAAAAAAAAAAAAGTCTTACTACATTTCTTTTGCTTATCATAGGACAGAAGAAAATGTAGGAGGTAAATTAATAATGGTCTATGATGCTAGTTAAACACATAAGAAGGAATACTTAACAAAGAAATCAAGCACTTTGGGAATGAATACAAATCAAAGGCCATTCCCCTTTCTTCGACTTTCAGATAGGAAAAGAGGCTTGTACTGATAACATCAATTTCAGTTAATTAGTAAATCAGAATCTTCTGACTTACAGCTTTTAGTTCCAGAAAAACTTAAGGTGGATAGGAGAATGTTTGCTGTAAAGCAAAATATTATGACACAGTTACCTTTAAAGATTTAGCTGGGAATTTTTTAAAAAGTTCTTATCTCTTTTAAGATAATGCCTAGTTTATGAGAATATATAGGCAGGTATTTTTATAAAATGTGTACCCTAAAATTCCACAATTAAAAGTGGAATTTTAATTATCAAGTATCCCACTTCTAATTTCTTCTAGATGTTTTTACATCTTCAGGGAATGGCAATATTTTTAATATGTTATTAATTCTAGATATTCATACAACATTAAAAAATAACAATAATAAATTTTTTTATCCATCTCAATCTTTGTATGTATGCAACAAATCTGTTGCAAAATATCTCTACCATTATAATGCTCAGGACAAAACAATTTGAAGAGGAAAAGAATTGGAATTTGAATCATGAAAAGAGAAGCAACATGTCTTGTAACTTTATTCAGAATTTCACAATCCTTGCTAAACCGTACGGGAAGGGCCAAATGCAATAAGATAGTAGAAACCCAGTAAGAATGTGCCAGAGTTCAGAGAACAATTGCCCTAGGCTTAACTTCATGACCTTTAATCTCTTTGGGGCATCAGTGATTTTGCTATATGGCATCTCACAATGTGACCACGCGCAGTTCCTGCACAATTCTTCCAGTTCTTCTGCAAGCCAGGGATAACATGAACTTCCAAAGGTGACTTTCAGTGCTCAGTTCTTAGGGTGACTTTGGCCCCTGAGAAATAGAACAGTTTTCATTGCTGTGGTGTATTTTAACCATGTAGAACATCAGAGAGTGAATTCAGATATCATGTTTAACTCAGGGAAGGATTTTTCTGAGGCTTCTCTGACTTATGCTTTGCCCTAGAAGGGCTTTGCCATAGAAGACCTTCTAGAACTCTAAAAGGAGCATCTGAAGAGTGAAGTATGATCTCGGAATAATAGCAACACTGATCAGAAAATTAGGAGACCCAGATTTCTGTTATTGACATATCACTTGTGAGTCACATGACCTTCAGAAATGAAGAATCATTTATTAAGGTCCTATACTATAGCTTAGGACTTTGAATGTAAATGGAACCCAGCTGCTAGCTTTAGTAACCTCATAATTTAATGAAGAATGTAAATTAATACAAATTACTTTTACATAATTGAAGAAGTGATATACAAGCATTTGGAAATATTCTATAGAGACAGAGAGAAATGAATAATCATTTCTGTTTGGACAGAATTATCTTGGAGAGATTTCAGTCAGGACTTGAAAAAGTAATTGTCTAATAATCTAATATGGTAAAAATATACAGTGCAGGAAAAGGAAGAACAATTTTGATAAAATATAAATTGAAACAAATTATTAAAAACTTTGACTAATTTGCTAGGCATATGGGCAGCTCTAGCTCTTTGACCTAAATTTCCTCATCTTTAAATAAAGGAATTGGACTGAGTGATTTCTGAGTTCATGACCAGGTCTAAAAGTCTAAATAAGATGGCATTATAAACTTTGAGAGGAAATGCCTTGTGTGATATATGGTCAGATGATATAAATTACTGTAAAGATAATGCCAAGTCAGTAACTCTTACTCTGAACTCCATAAAAATAAACTCCCTTGCATCATCATAACAGTACTTAATTGAAAAACAAATTTTTAATGAATTAATACTACTTTGTGTAATATAGACCAAAATTTTTTTTTCCATTGCTTCAAGTTGTATTACTTAAAATGTTATTCTAGAATGATAAAGCTACAAACTGCATTGGATACCCCAAAATTCATATCTTGAAGCCCTAAGTCTCAATGTGGCTGTATTTAGATATTGAAGTAATTAATGTTAAATGAAGTCATAAGGATGGGGCCCTGATTCAATAAGATTAGTGTCTCTGCTGGAGGAGGCACAACAGAGCTTGCTCTCCTCCCTCATGTACTCAGAGGAAAGCCTTTGTGAGGTTTGAAGTAAGGCAGTCATCTGTAAGCCAGGAAGAGAGTCCACCATCAGAAATCAAATCTACTGGTCCTTGATCTTCAACTGCTAGCTTTCAGAATAGTGAGAAGTAAATTTCTGTTGTTTACTTAACACCCAGGCTATGGTATTTTGTTACACAGTCCACGCTGACTAATACAGGTAATCAATAAATGATAATATGCTGTGGGATAGATTTTTTAAAAACTTTCAGTTCAGATATCAAAATGTTTTAAAAATGTGATTGCAATATTTAGACTATTTGAATTATTAATTCTTTATAGTAATGGTCAAACTCTAGAAAGTAATATATTTTATGTGATGTGCAATAATGTTATAATCATTAATATAACCTTCCCAGTGATGTTTTATTTCATTTTAAATGAGAACAATCATTGATTTTTAAACTCATTTTCTGCACATCTGAACTTTTTCAGTGAGCTAGATATTGTGTGTGTGCTCAGTTGCTCAGTCATGTCCAACTCTTTGCAACTCCATGGACTGTAGCCCACCAGGCTCCTCTGTCCATGGGATTTCCCAGGCAAGAATACTGGAGTGGGCTGCTATTTCCTTCTCCAGGGAGTCTTCCCAACTCAGGGATCAAACCCATATCTCTTGCATCTCCTGCACTGGCAGGCAGATTCTTTACCACCGGGCCACCTGGGAAGCCCGAGCTATTAGTGGCATTCAAAACATGCAGTGGGGCTAATGAACTTGATGCATAAATGAATTTCAAACCAAACATGTTCAATTTTCAGTTTTCTTTTTTCTACTTTAAGGGAGTTCTGTTTACGTTCATACCTGTACTAAAAGCTCAGGTAATTATTTTTGGCATTCACTCAACATGAATCTTTTCACAACTGCTTGATGCCAGGTACTACATTGGGCTCTGGAAACAGGCAAAGGTGAAGATGATAGACCCATTCCCAGCTCTTGCTAAGCTCACAGTCAAGCCCATATGACAATGAAATTGGACGTGATGGACAACAAAATATGTTAGCGGCTATGACAGAAGTTCAGGCAGCTGTGGGAGCCTGTGGCGAGAGCATCTCACTAGTTAGAAGAACCAGGAAAGGCTGCCCAGAAAAAGTTTTATTTAAGCAAAACCTGGGAGGAGGCTGGTATATATAAGGTAGCAGTAACTAAGTCAAATGAGACGGGTGAATCAGTAGGAATTAGCTAAGCAAAGGAGCAGAATATGAGTTTTTAGACAGAATAAACATCATATTGAAGGTCTGAAAAGGAAGATCATTGCCAAGTACAGAAAAAAAGAGAAGTTCACTGTGGCTGAGGGTAGAATCCCAAGAGGTTTAAACATGGAGAAGCAGGGGTCCACAGACAAATCCATTAGCCTGTTTCATTCTTGACCTTCACTGAGTAAATCCAGAACTTTGCCTTGGACTACCTTACTGTAGACCATTAGTGCTGGAAGGCCTCTAGGAAAACAAGCTTTTGTTGTTTTAAGTAAACAAGCAGTAAAAGGTTGTGAAACATTTTACAGGTTTTATATATGAGTTCAAACATATTTTTTTCCATCTGTCTCAGAAGAAATGCTACATATGTAGTTGAGGAAAAAAATTCTTTAGATGGTCTGAAACCCCTGACCAAAATGCCAATGTCCGCTTCCTCTCCCTGGGAGTTCCTCTTCCAAGAACTGGGCAGGGCAAGCCTCCCCTTGGCATAATGCTTGTAGCCAGTCTAGACTGTCACCTTAAAGAGAAAAGACGCCTTGGCCGAGCCACCATTGAGGGCAAAGTGATCTGTGTTAACAAACTTAGAAGGCAGAATCGTATCACCTGTGCTGTGAGCTCAGTTGCTTCAGTTGTCTGACTCTTTGTGACCCCATAGACTGTAGCTGGCCAGGCTCCTCTGTCTATTGGACTCTCCAGGCAAGAATACTGGATGCGTTGCCATGCCCTTCTCCAGGAGATATTCCTCACCCAGGGATTGAATCTGCATCTCCTACATCTCATGCATTAGAGGCGGATTCTTTACCTCTGAGCCACTGGGGAAGCCCATCATATCATCTAAGACATGAAAATTATATAGTATCTTTGAAACAGAAAGAAGGTTTAATTTTCTAATAAAATGAATTTACCGTGGGGCTTTGTTGTTGTTTCGCTAAGATATATTTTTTCTTAAGTAGGTGCCTATGCGTTTCAGCTTTTGTTTATCCTCTCTACAGAAGAGTTGATTACTTGGGAGAATTAGAGTTACCAAGAATACTTGGTATTACTGATAGGTGTGGGGTCAGTGTTGTAAATGTTCTGATCATAAATTTATTTTTTCCATAATCATAGTTATCACAATTGGCTAATGATTCTTTTTCCCCAAAAGACAATGTACCATATATGTGAAAGTGAAAATAAAAGTCGCTCAGTCATGTCTGACTCTTTGCGACCCCATGGACTATACAGTCCATGGAATTTTCCAGCCCAGAATACTGGAATCGGTAGCCTTTCCCTTCTCCAGGGGATCTTCCCAACCTAGGGATCGAACCCAGGTCTCCCGCATCGCGGGCAGATTCTTTAACTGCTGAGCCACCAGGGAAGCCCAAGAATACTGGAGTGGGTAGCCTTTCACTTCTCCAGGGGATCTTCCCACCCCAGGAATAGAACCGGGGTCTCCTACATTGCAGGCGGATTCTTTACCAACTAAGCTATCAGGGAAGCCCTACCATATACATATTAATAACAAAATATTGACTGAAGTAACATTATTATTTTATTTATTTAAAGTAAGTTCTCATAGGAAGCTTCCTGGACAAAAGGATCCCCCTATATTTACTTTTGCATATGATGGCTTTCTAGGAATGCATATGTGAATATGAGCCTGTGTGCCAGCACATGTGTATTATGTGAGTGTACACACACGCACACACACACGCTTCACAGATAACAGTGACCTGCCTTTGAACTGAAAAGTGTTTTTAAACAGTTTTCATAACCCAACTACCCTAAGAAGCTAAAACATAAGAATAAATCATTGTTTAACAGAACATATACTTTATTTTAAATGAAAATTCATGAATATTTTCTCATGCAGTGTCTTGTTGATAGTCTCTTAAAAGACTGCTGATATTTCAAATGTATGTCTTTTTTAAAATAAGCGTTTTCATCTTACTGTCCTATTGATATAATAAAAGTTAAAAGTCTAGGTTTAAAATATGTCCCCAAGAAGAGTTATTACTTATCTCTATATATCTCTAAATGAATCATGTTTTGAACTGCAGAACAAAGGAGGACTTTTCCAGCTGTTTAGATTTGGTTAAGAAAAAATTACTCAGCTTTAACTATAGCTCTGGACAATTTGTTTAGGCATCAAATTCATCTCTACTATTATATATTTATCACTTCACTTTGAAAAGTGAAAAGGCCCATATGCTAATCCATGCATGAATGAGGATTCTACTTTTTAAATGAAAATAATTTGTCTAATATTACAAAGCATTGGTTAATGTTCAGCCAATGGTAAATATTTATTTGACCCCATTCTGATCTTGTTATCCCACATCACACCAAACAACATCTCTTAATGGAAATGTTAAAAATCAAAAGCCAGTATATCTGTTCACAAAATCCTTGAGACCCTACAGATCCTTTCATGTCAAGCACAGAAGTCTACAGATGAGGAAACTGAAGTCAGGGAGGGGGAAGATTTCCCACCCTGGGGTTTCCGTGTGTAACTTGAGTAGGAACTTAGTAACACAGCAGGATTGGAAGGCAGACAGTCTGGCTCCAGGATCTGCCTTCAGCTGCAGGGTTCCACTGCCTCTTTCTAGTTCCATTAATGTTTTACATTTTTTTCATCATAAAGCTGTCTGTGCATAACTTCCTTTTATCTCTTTATAAGCATATGGAGCCTTTCAGCACATAATGGGAAACACACTCTATGTGTAAAATGCAACAAAATTAATTACTAATAAAGATTTATTGATCTCTTAACAGTGTTCAAAGCACATTATAGATGTTTGTGGGAGCATGAGAACTGACAGTAAAATAATGATACTAAAGTTTTTATTTTAATCTTTATACTTAACTGTGTTTTCTACAAGCAGTGTCTGGCATATGTGGATTAAACATTTGATGAATGAATAGATATATGTTATTATATGCTATGACTATAAATTCAATTTAAAATAAGAAACATCAAATCAAATCACTAATATAAACTACTAAAACTATTATTTTTTGAAATTTCTTTTGAGAAATGTGTCTGAACATAGACATCAACACAAGTATTGTTTTTCTAAGCCTGGGGTCAGCAAACTTTCTATAAAGCATCAGATACCAAATAGGCTTTGCAAGCCATTCAGTCTCTTGTCACAACTATTGAATTCTGCTGTTACATTGCAAACAGCAGCATGGACAATACATACAGCAATGTACATGGGTGTATTCCAGTAACACTTTACTTCTGGATACTAAGGGGCTTCCCTGGTACCTCAGATGGTAAGGAATCTGCCTGCAATGCAGGAGACTCGGATCAGAAACCCGGGTTTGATCCCTGGGTTGCGAAGATCCCCTGAAGAAGGAAATGGCTACCCACTCTAGTATTCTCCCCTGGAGAATTCCATGGACAGAGGATCCTGGCCAGCTACAGTCCATGGGATCATAAAGAGTTGGACACAATTTAGCAACTAACACACTCTAGATACTAAAATTTCAATTTCCTATAATTTTCATGTACCATAATATATTCCCTTTCATTGTTTTTTAGACATCAAGAACTGTAGCTTACAGTCTGTACAAAAACTGGGGAGGATGGATTTGGCTCAAGGTCAGAGCATCTACCTCCTTCCTTAGTGAGCATGTTGGAAAAGAGAACATGACCATGATAGTGTTGGGCTTCCGAGGTGGCACTAGTGGTATAGAATCCGCCTGCCAATGCAGGAGACATAAGAGACTTGGGTTCGATCTCTGGATCAGGAAGCTGTCCAGGAGTAGGAAATGGCAACCCACTCCAGTATTCTTGCCTGGGGAATCCCATGGACAGAGGAGCCTGGCGGGCTACAGTCCGTAGGGTCGCAGAGTCAGACATTACCGAAGCGACTTAGCAAGCATGCACAGCATGATAGGGTAGCATGTCATCAGTGGTGAATTACCTTGATTTGGGACTGAATCCCAACTCTCCTAGTCAGGAACATTCATTTCTTAGATTCTTTGTGCTTTAGTTTCTTCATCTATGAAATGAAGATAATAATAGTACCTTTCTCATTAGTTTATTGCAGAGATAAATGAGTTAAAACATACAAAGGGACTAAAATGATCCTTGGCATATAGTAAATACTATCTTCGTATTTACTAAGGAAATAACCTCATTGTTTAAAAGCATTTGGGACTCCTTCAGAAAGATGGTTGAAGCCAATTTACAAAGCATGGAAGAAAACATCATTACATTATCATTACCTTCTTCGGAAAGACTGTCCCTGAATTTGTCCATTTCAAAAATATAAATCTAAATCAACATCTGTATCAGAAATTTACTTCAAGAATTCTGCTTCATGAAATCTGTCACTAGATTTGACTGTTTAAGAATATAATTGTCTTAAAAAAAAAAAAAAAGCTTCACACGAAAGGACTTCCCTGGCAGTCCAGTGGCTAAGACTGTGCTTCCACCGCAGAGGGGCACCGAAGTTTCCGTGCCTGATCAGGAAAGTTCCACGTGCTGCGTAATGCGGGCAAAAAAAAAGATTCACGAAAAATGTAATTATCTTGTAAAGGACATATATTTTAAAAGAAGAAGATACTAATAGACTAAGAACAACCTAGTGGTTACCAGTGGGGAATGGGGGAGGGGAGGCATAAACTATTGGGTGTAACACAGGCTCAAGGATGTATTGTACAAAAAGGGGAATACAGCCAATGTTTTGTAATAACTAATCTTTAAAATTGTAAAAATTATAAAAATTTTATTTAAAAACATTTTTTAAAAAAAAGAATGAGTAGTAAGCTTGAAAAAAATTACCCAAAGGGCCTTCTAAGGCAAGGTTTGAGTAGTGAAATTAAAATCTGCACACTTCCCAGTTTACTATTCAGTTCAGTTCAGTTCAGTTGCTCAGTCGTGTCCAAACTCTTTGCAGCCCCATGAATCGCAGCACGCCAGGCCTCCCTGTCCATCACCAACTCCCGGAGTTTACTCAAACTCACGTCCATCGAGTCAGTAATGCCATTCAGCCATCTCATCCTCTGTCGTCCCCTTCTCCTCCTGCCCCCAATCCCTCCCAGCATCAGGGTCTTTTTGAATGAGTCAACTCTTCGCATGAGGTGGCCAAAGTATTGGAGTTTCAGCAGCATCAGTCCTTCCAAGGAACACCCAGGACTGATCTCCTTTAGGATGGACTGGTTGGATCTTCTTGCAGTCCAAAGGACTCCCAAGAGTCTTCTCCAGCACCACAGTTCAAAAGCAACTATTGGACATTCTCATTGGGATAGAAACCTTATAATGTTTTTCCTTATAATTACATTTTACACTTTCACATAAGGAGCTTAAAATCTCAGAGAGGAGATATAATATACACAGATAAAAATGCAACTACTTGTAATAAATGATAAGGAACATACAGGTAATGCAGCAGTGGGTATTATGATGGAAGGCTAAATGAATTCCAGCTAAGGCAGTTACATCTATCATTAGGGTAACCTTTGTAGTTGGGCCTTGAAATAAGGGAAGACTACTTTTAAGAAAAGTTATGAATGTGGTATGCAGTACTTTTCTGTTAAGACACCTTTTCCTGGCTAACACATCCAGCCTCTGGCCACAGAGGGGAGCATGTCATCCAGCCTGGATTGCATAATATCTCCAGAAATTTTCAGACCTGTAGGCAAGACTGCATACTTTAGTTTCTGGTCACAAACTGAAAAATGTAACTCTCAACATGCTTACAGCCGCATTGACTGCTGCATGGAGAAGCTCTTCCCAGAGATTAAAGTAAACAAACAAAAGATAAGCAAAATGGAAAGATGGATTCCTGATATAGTTAGTTCAGATCATCCTGAGGCCACATCTACTTTCCAACTCAGGATATCTAAAATGCAGCTTATCTCCTTTTGTTCCTCATAGCTCTTGCCACCAGATACCTGGTCCTTTCCTGAATTCAGCTTCCCATTGCCTAATCTAATCATTCACCTGTAATACTCTACCTTTGTCACCTCACCTACCCAACCAACTTCAAATACAGATGATTTTCCCTTTGTTTCCTTTTGTGATGTTTACTTTTTATTTGTATCAACAAAAATCACACTCATGTTTTAATGGCCAAAATAGTATGAGTACATAGTGTGAAAGCTTTATTCGCTCAGTCGTGTCCGACTCTTTGCAATCCCATAGACTGTAGCCCACCAGGCTCCTCTGTCCATGGAATTCTCCAGGCGAGAATACTGGAGTTGGTTGCCAAGCCCTTCTCCAGGGTATCTTCTGGAACCAGGGATGGAAACCAGGCCTTCCACAGTTATGGGCATATTCTTTACTGCCTGAGCCACCAGGGAAGCCCAGTGTGACTGCGTGTATAATAAAAATTAGCAACACCCACCCCATTTCTCCCCTCTGGATTTCTGCTCCCCAAAGCAATCATTTTAAACAAGTCTTGCTGTTTCAGTTGATGTGAGCATACTCAGTCACTCAGTTGTGTCTGACTCTTTGTGACCCCATGAACTGTAGCCTGCCAGGCTCCTCTGTGTATGGGACTTTTCGGGCCAGAATACAGGAGTGGGTTGCCATTTCCTCCTTCAGGGGATCTTCCTGGCCCAGGGATAGAACCAGTGTCTCCTGCGTCTCCTGTATTGGCAGGAGGATTCTTTAGCTATTGAGCCATTAGGAAATATGTTTTTATTGATATGTGCTTTTATATTTGTAAATAGCATGCTTAACTAAATAATATGCTTAACTGTGATTGTTTGATTTTCCTTTTTAGTTATTTAGCTCTAAAAGATAAAGATTTATCTCTTCTATACCACACATACACACAACTCATAATATTTGATTATATTTTATTATATTCCTTTTTTGGAAACAACATTTCCCCCTTAGTTTGAGGGAAGCAGGACTCATGCTCTAAATTCTTCTCCCATATTCATCTCCAGACTCTGCCAGAGTGGTAAAACTTCTTTCAATGTGTTGACATTCTTCATCTGGTAATCTCCCTGGTTTGTTTTGTCTTGTTTTATTTTTTTATTGAAGAAATTTCTCATGTTGCAGTTTTTGCTCAGTCAATAAGTCATGTCCCACTCTTTGTGACTTCATGGACTGCAGCATGCCAGGCTCCCCTGTTCTTCACTGTCTCATGGAATTTGTTCAGATTCATGTCCATTGAGTCTGTGATGCTATCCAGCCATCTATCTCATCCTCTGCCACCCCCTTCTCTTTTTGCCTTCAAATATTTTCCAGCATCAGGTGCTCCAGTGAGTCAACTCTTCACATCAGATGGCCGAAGTATTGGCCATCAGATGGCTTCAGCATCTGTCCTTCCAATGAGTATTCAGGGTTGATTTCCTTTAAGATTGACTGGTTTGATCTCCTTGTTGTCCAAGGGACTCTCAAGAATCTTTTCCAGCACCACAGTTTGAAAGCATCAATCCTTCACTGCTCAGCCTTCTTTATGGTCCAACTCTCACATCTGTACATGACTAGTGGAAAAACCATAGCTTTGACTACATGGACCTTTGTTGATAAAGTGATGTCTCTGCTTTCTAACGTGCTGTCTAAGTTCATCATAGCTTTGCTTCCAATAAGCAAGCATCTTTTAATTTTATGACTGCAGTCACCATGCACAGTGATTTGGGAGCCCAAGAAAATAAAATATGTCACTGTTCCTCTTTTTCCCCTTCTGTTTGTCATGAGGTGATGGGACTGGGTGCCATGATCTTAGTTTTTTGAATGTTGAGTTTTAAACCAGCTTTTTCATTCTCCTCTTTCACCCTTCTGCTTCACTATGGATTATCTGTTATCTATGCCTCTTCCCAGCTGTCAGCCTGTTCCTTTCATCCAGGGGATTCTCTTTGCAATGGATCCTTTGTTTCCTGGAATTCATTCACATACCCCCTTTTTTGGTTTACTTCCTTGTTTCGGTGGAGCCAGTTATCTAACAACTTCCTAAGAATTAGTGCATGAAATGTCATTTTTGAAATTGATTTCCATCTCCCTGTTGTTGTTCAGTTGCTAAGTTGTATCTGACTCTTTGAGACCCCATGAACTGTAGCACACCAAATTTCCCTGTCCTTTACTACTTCCTGGAGTTTGCTCAAACTCATGTCTGTTGAGTCGGTGATGCCATCCAACCATCTCATCCTGTTCATCCCCTTCTCCTCCTGCCTTTAATCTCTCCCAGCATCAGGGTGTTTTCCAATGAGTCAACTCCTCACATCAGGTGGCCAAAGTATTGGAGTTTCAGCTTCAGCATCAGTCCTTCCAGTGAATATTCAGGATTGATTTCCTTTAGGATTGACTGGTTTGATTTCCTTGCTGTGCAAGGAAGTATCAAGAGTCTTCTCCAGAACCACAGTTTGAAAGCATCAGTCCTTCTGTGCTCAGCCTTCTTTATGGTCCAACTCTAATGTCTATACCTGACTATTGTCCCAACACTTGATTGAGAGCTTAGACAGATATAGAAGCCAAGGTTAGAAATCACTTTCCCTTAAAATGTCTAAGGGATTGCCTTCTAGCTTGCAGTTTTGCTACTGAAAAGTACCGTGACATCCATTCCCAATCCTACATGTGAACCGTTTCCATCTTACCTATCAAAAAATTTATATTCTCAGTTTATCACTAATGGAGTGAGAATTTACATTGATATGTCTTAGTATTAGTCTGTTCTTCTTTTCCCTCTTTTTTTCTAGGTACCTGGTTGTCCTTTAAATCTGAAAACTCATTCCTTCATTTCTGGTGATATCCTTACAGTTTTAAAATTATTTCTTCCTCTTGGTTTTCTGTGTTCTCTTTCTATATTCCCTGTAATTTAGATATTAGACCTTCGTGGCTTATACTCTACTTTTTAAAAACCTTTGTCTTCCATTTTCTATGCCTTTTTCATTTTTATCTTCTTTCTGAGAAATTTTTGTGCTAATTTATATTCCAAAACTTATATTGAATTCTAAAATTTTTCTTAAAATTTAACATTAAATTAAATTTTAAATTGTAATTATGGTTCTCTTTGCAGTTTTATTTTCCTCCTTGTATCATCTCTGTTTTCTCCAAATTTCATTTTTTGTATGTATTCTTTTTTATTCTGCCTTTCATGTTAATAGCCTTCCTTATATATCTGATGAGTATTAGCTATATGTTTATGTATAAAAATAAGTTACTAAAATTGATTGGATGCCCTGTGTTAAATTGGAGGTGGCAGATGGCCACTCTGGGATTTGATTACTGGTGACTAGTGATGTGGTTGAGACTCAGCTCTCTTTAGGAAGTTTCTCAACTGCTAACATCTATTGGCCTTTTCCCTTTGACTGACAAGTTTCTCCAGAAAGAAATTCTCTAGTAATTCCTAGGTGTCAAAATCCAAGGAGCTGTGAAGGAGAAGGGAATACCAGCCTTTCACTTACTCTTTCCACTGCTGCATCTCGTCCTACCCTCAGCTCTGCCCAGATGCCTTGGGTCCAGAACCTGCCTAATTTGTCTCCACAGAAAACCAACTTCCTGTCCCCTGCTGACATAGTAGACAGGCAGTTAACTGGCTGTGCAGCGTGGGCACATGGATCTGGGAATCTAACTGTTACCTGTAAAGTCATCCCTCCTCTTTTCATCCTTACATTCCCAACCCTAGTAACTGGTGTCTCCATTCCTTAAGCAAGTTCAGATTTCTTTGTTGTTATTGTTCAATCACTAAGTCATGTCTAATTCTTTGTGACACCTTGAAATGCAGCACACCAGGCTTCCCTGTCCTTCACTATCTACTAGAGTTTGCTCAAATTCATGTCCGTTAAATCAGTGATTCCATCCAACCATCTCATCCTCTGTTGCCCCCTTCTCTTCTTGCCTCCAATCTTTCCCAGCATCAGGGTCTTTTCCAGTGAGTCAACTCTTCACATTGGGTGGCCAAAGTACTGGAGTTTCAGATTTCTTTAAGCTTAAGGAATCTGATCCCTTTTTACTGACTTCCCCCAAGAAGGCTGAGAAGACAGTTCTCTGTACCCTCTAAGCAGCTACCAACAGTCCATCTACTTCCCAGAGTAAAAAGTGTTACTGGTATGACTTGTGTTATCTCTGTGTCCTCTTTTTCTTACATTCTCTCTCTCTCTCTCTTTACTATTGCAGTGTGTTTGGGGTGAATGTGTTTATTCAGTCATATTTAACCTAAGTATCCATTTGGAATCCACATTTTTGGAATCAGAAACTACACCCTCCATTGCTCCTATCAACAGTCCAACAATGGTCTTCATACAGTCTTCACCTTCTTTCTTATGACAACAGTCTCCTAAACGATATCATTTCCAGTCTGTCATCCTTGAATCCAACACACACAGTCATCCATCCAAATACAAATCTCTCAGTGTCACTTCTGTTAAGCTTTGGTAGCTCCCTGTGCTCTAGAGAACAATATCCAACTTGCCTAGTGTGGCACGCAGCCCTGAATGATTCTCTCTATAGCTTGTTTTGTACCCCTTGCCACATAGTGGACCTTATGCTCCGGCGAAACGAAACAGCTTGTGCCCACCTACCAGGCGCATACCCGCCACCCTCATGGAGGCCATGCTGTCTCCCACCTCCTCCCCTTCAGACACACTTTTTTTCCCCTCCCTCCCCATTTACACAACAACGCAGTGAAATTTCCAGGGAAGACTTTTAAAAATACTCTCTTCTCCCTAGAGGATTAGGAGCCCCTGCTCTATGTTCTTCGACTTCCCTGATAGCTCAGTTGGTAAAGAATCTGCCTGCAATTCAGGAGACCTAGGTTTGATCCCTGGGTTGGGAAGATCCCCTGGCAAAGAAAATGGCAACACACTCCAGTATTCTTGCCTGGAAAATTCCATGGACAGAGGAGCCTGACAGGCTACAGTCCATGGGGTTGCAAGAGTTATAGAAAGTACCTTTTCCATACATACTTCGTATACTGAAATGAGCTTCTCATGCTTCTGGGAGAGGAAGTGTGGCTTCTTTGTCTTTCCTCATTTGCTGGTGATCCAGCCCTCCTGGAAGTAGACATGGAAATACCAGCCACTTTCCTTTTCTCTCTTCCCTCCCCTCTCTGCTGTCTCTAATTATTAAACCAGTTTTACTGAGGGTTAAATCTGCACACCAAGGGTGGTCCAGAATGGGTGTATATTATAAAAAAGAGATTAAATTCCTAAGTCCTCACCTTCTTGTGCCTTCCCTCCCACACTGCAGGTTTTGGCCTCAGAGTGCGAGCCCATCCTCACGGTCGCATGAGGATACACTCGGGACTATCTGTATCTGATTTTCCTCAGAAATATACATAAAGCTTTCTTCATCACCACTATCACCAAAATGTAATGTTCTTTTTTCACAAATAGATTCATTTAGTAGTTTTTTCTCACTTTGTTTTCTAAAACATTCGTTCACGCTAAGTTGCTTCAGTCATGTCCGACTCTTTGCAACCCTATGGACCATAGCCCTCCAGGCTCCTTGGTCCATGGGATTCTCTAGACAAGAATACTGGAGTGGTTCACCATTTCCTTCTCCAGGGCATCTTCCTGACCCAGGGACCGAACCCGTGTCTCTTACATCTCCTGCATTGGCAGGCAGGTTTTTTACCACAAGCGCCACCTGGGAAAATTAGCAAAGCCATGTATTCTGATTTTAGATACGTTTTCTCTCGTTCTGAACCAAAGAAGAGATAAAACGTTGTCAGGAAATATCTACTGCACCTGGAAAGCGAAGCAATAGGACCAGTGCTAGGGGCCGTGAGATAAAAGGAGTGTGTGCTGGGGGGTTACCCTGGCAAGGCCACCCAGCTTCTCTGCCACCCCCCTCTTAGAAACACACCTGTCTGGACAAGGGGACGGTCAGTGAGGCCATACATTAGAGGAACCATGCACCTTGTCATTAGGGTCTTGTACCTGTGGCTTATGTTATAAAGAACAAGAACAACAGTTAAATTTTAGGTACATGATGGCCTAAAGAGATTTAATGAGCAGATTTCACAGTCTGGGCTACCATGTCAGGTTGGGTTGTTTGTTTATTTATTTTGGCCTACAAAAAGATGATTTCAGAATTCCAAAGAACAGACTTGAAAGTGAACATATAGACTACAACTTGCTTGCAAATTCAAATTAGTCTATGTTTCATTCCTGTTGCTAACTGAAAAATCTTACATTATGATTGGGAACAATTTTACTTCCCTCAAACCCAGTAGAATTGAAATATGGTTCAAAAATCTAGCTGAAGTGAAAGAGCCTCTTTTAATACTGTTATGAATCTCTACATTTTAAAAAGACATGTACTTAACTTTTACCCAAGCTTTAGAGACGGGTGACATATATTCTACAAGGATACCATTGTGTAATCCCAAAGTGCCACTCAGGACATATTTTCAGAATATTTTTTCGCATGTCAGACTCTTGTGAAATCATTTCATAATGTAATAGAAGGTACCTACCCTGCACTTCCCATGCAGGGGTAAGGGTTCAATCCCTGGTTGGTGAACAAAGATCCCACAGCTCGATTAAAGAAAAAGTGAATGGCTTTATAGTATTTATACACATCTTAAACAATATCATCAAAGGTTTATGAAGTCATTCTTTTCTAGGTTAAAATGAAAGCTTTATCTTTTTACCCAAATTCATTGCTGAGTTTGACACTGTGAATGAGAAATTACTTCAGTAAACCCTCCATAAACCACATAAGTCGATTATCTCATCCCAGAGGTTTCACCTTTGAGTCATCTGCTGACTCCTTCTCTTCCTCTCTCTCATTCCCAAGGTAGCCTTTAACCCCTGCTTCAAGCAGTTTCATTTCCTTTATTTTCTCTGCAGTCATTGCTTTCTATTTTCATTCTAGGGTAACTGAGATCAACTATCTTTTACATTCTTGATTTGTTTGTAATTATACCAGCTTCAGTTAGGGAGCTCTAAATTCCTGTCCCACTTCACTGTTCTGGAATTATAGATTCTATTTAATTTTCAGTCGACTGGAGTCACTTTTTCATCATTCATCATTTTCCATCTATTATCCAATTTGGCGAAATAATTAAATAGTTAGAAGTTGACTAAACTTACTTGAGTAAATGTGTACACAATTAGACTTTCTTTCTTTCACACCACACACAAATTATATCTAAATACAAAGTGAAATCCACTTTTATGGTTATTACTTCCTTCTCTGTTTCTAGCCACAAGGAAAAAAAAATCAACCCAAATGATTTTTATCTATACCTGTTGTCCTAATAGAGCAATTTGGCTTTTATTATCATGATCATGGTCTTTATCATGATGGCTATAGGCTAACCTCATGCATTGTTTCATCCATAATCAGTTCAACCTCCGTTTTGCAAGAACTGTTTTACTGATAATGCTGCAAATGTTGTCACTAACATCAATAAACCCATTTGTCACTCTGTGCTCTGTCCTCCTCTCACTTACTAGAACTTCTCAGATTGAAAGGGCTATAAAAGGAGAACCTATAGCTAATTCATCTTCATACTTTCCTAAGTTTAAAATAGAGTTTGGATATAATGAGGACTCAGTAAGTGTTAAATGAAAAAATAAATGAGTAAGTGAATGTGTCATTAGAGGATATATAGATTCAGAAAATATCAAAGCAAAACAAATTCCAAGATTCTGAGAAACCCTCACCACATTTCCAAAGAAAATGGTACTAACCAAACATCTTGATGACTTGGACCATTTTGTGCTGCCATTCTGGAAACATAAATACATAAGTATTTCAAATTTGGGTCCCTAAATAACTCAGAATGATATGCAATGTTGACTTAGATTCACCTGCTGTAGATTTATTTTCAAATCAATGTCTAGACAGAGTGCCTCTCTGAGAAAAATCAAGATGGTGTATCTATAAAGACATTGAAACTATGTAAAAGTCTAATTTTCCTAGAGTCCAGGCTTTGGAATCAGATATGACTTATATTCATGTCCTTTCATTTACTAAGAGTTTGACATTAAGATGTCAATTAATATCTCTGACCTTCTTTTTCTTACCCAGAAAATAAGACTCTGTCATCATCAACAGCATCATTTGTTTCATAGACATGTTAAAACATAAATAAGATTATATATCTAATTACTTAGTGCAAGGCCTTGCACAGAATAGGCACCATTCCCCATCTTATAACTTTTGTTTGAGCACATTTTAGCTCTAAACGTACAGAGACATGTAGTTTAAATACTTTTTTTCCATCCAGTGATTATAATTGATTTGGGACACCACGTTGCACAGTCCCAGGAGTTGTGCAAGACAGCAGCCTTGTACGTGATGTTCCTGTCTCAGGCAATGAGCCATCAGTTTCTGGCCAGAATAATGACTTGTTGTAGCTATACACATAAGGCTGAAAAGGACATGAACTAACTGGAGAAAGCACAAAAGCTGGACGAGCCAATCTCTCAATTTGATCAAATCACTGAGGATCATAAATCTATCTCTCTTGACATCTTTAAAGCAAATGGAATTATAGAAAGGACAGGTTAACCTGTTTCACAGAAGTATCAATAGTGAACAGTCAATATGTATCTCTGCTTTTTGATGGGTAAAGGGTGGAGGCAATGGAGATTAAGAGAAAAATTAAGTACACCTTCAAGTAGTCAAAGTAAAAAATTATTGTGGCATTCACCGTAGTCACATTAAAAACAGTCTGAGGTCCGACAACTCCAGTCTGATTAGTCTTGTCTTGTCTTTGATACACACTGCGTTAGTGTTCCCCAGAAAAATAGAATCACAGATTAAATAGATAGGTATGTAGGTACATAGATATAAAATGAGAGAGATAAATGCAGACACTGAGACAGACACAGGCAAAGACAGAGACAGAGAGATTTATTCTAAAGATTGACTCATGTGATTCTGAAGTCTGACAAGTCCAAAATCTATAAAATTGGCCAGGAGGGTGGAAATTCAGGAAAAATTTGATGTTATAGTCTTAAGTACAAATTCCACAGAGCAGCAGGTTGGAAAGTTAGGTGAGGTTTCTGTGTTACAGAGTTGAGGCAGAGTTTCTTCTTTGGGAAAGTTCAGTCTTTGCTCTAAAGACCTTCAACTAATTGAATGAACCCCACCCCACCCCCACCCCCACATGTTGAAGAGTAATCTGCTTTGGTCAGTCAACTGATTTAACGTTAATCACATCTGAAAAAGCCTTTGCAAAATATCAAGATTTGTGTTTGACTGAATAATTGGCATCACAGACCAGCCAATAAAAGTAACTACCACATATTTCTTGCTTGACCAAACTATTTACTTTTCTTGCTATTATTTATCTTATGTTTTTATTGAAGAGTTGTAGATGTAAATGTTGTATTAGTTTCAGGTGTACCACAAAGTGTTTCGGTTTTACATACATTTTGTTGTTGTTGTTTAGTTGTTCAATCATGTCTGACTCTTTTACAACCCCATGGTTTGGGATTTTTCCAGGCAAGAATACTGGAGTGGGTTGCCATTTCCTTCTCCAGAGGATCTTTCTGACCCGGAATGGAACCGGCATCTCCTGCATTGCAGGCAGATTCTTCCCTACTAGGGAACCCACATACATATATATCTATTTTTTCAGATTCTTTTCCCTGATAGGTTGTTACAAAAATATTGAATATACCAACAGTTCCCTTATTGACTTGCTATTTTAATCATACATAATTTTCTGGAGTTCCCTCCAAATTTCCTATGTATTTTTAAACATTTTTCCCTGAAGTATAAAGTTATAGTTTCTTAGCAGAATCATCAAATAGTTTGTAAATAGGGAAGTTCTTATTACCTGTGGCGGATTACTTACATTTTTTACACATAGGAAGAGGTAGGACTCTGCTTTAATTTTGTCATAGCTCATCAATCGTATTTAGATTCTTCAAGATCAGAAATGCTTTTTAGTTTGGAATTCATTTAGTTTGGAAGTGAAAGCAAATAAACTCTTTTAATTCAGACTGGCTGAATATATCACTGCCTGGCTTATAGAATGGTAAGCAGTACTATTTTACTTACTGAAAGATTGTTCAGCTGATTTTGTGTTCATGTGTGATTAGAGAATTTGATGGAAGACGTTTGGCCCCTCACACTTTGGGTACAGATGCAATCAGCTGGCTTTGATGGGGCCTATCCTTCCCTGGGGCACCAACCTAAGAGCTGCACAGTGTCTGGAAAGAGTCTTGCATCCCAGCGGCTGCATACCAGGAGAATGAGCCTGCCAGTTCCACTTACTGGAGTCACACCCTGGCTGCCCTGTTTTAAGGCCTGCTAGGATTCCTTATGACATTCCAACTGCTGGGACACCCTCAGCAGCCCAATGGCCTTTCTCTAATCAGGAACTATTTGGGAATTCTCAACGTGTGGTCTAGTAGCATCAGCACCACCTGGAACTCTTAGAAGTAAAGCTTTCAGTCCTCAGAAAACTATGCTTGGAGCCAGTAACCTGTGTTTCAAGAAGCCCTTTGGGGTATCCCTATGCACCCTGGAGTTTAAGAACCTGCAGAAGTTCCAACGTCTGCTCTGAGCTAAAGGCGCAGCACACGCCCACACCCAGCGTGTGAGTGACACTCGTGGCTCCATTCCAGGTCCACCCTCCAGCCTCATTCTAGTCTGCGAATTGCTCTCAGTTTTGTGGAAGACAGTAGACAAAGGACAATTCCCAGTGATTCTGTTCCATTCGGTGGCATACATCAGGCTGTCCACTTTCTTGAGGGCTTTCTTTTGCTTTCCTTTCTTTTCTGGTTTTTGTTTGTCACTGGTTCCTTTTTTTTCAATGTTGTGATTCCAGACTAGAGACATTGGTTCAACAGGAGAAAGAGTAATTTTGCTGAAATGTGAATCTCCATCCATTCTTTTCACTCCAACCCTACCAAACACCTGTTTCCCCCAACATGAGGCTCAAAGGAGCAGCACTGATTCTGGACATCCCTGAGCTTGACGGATGGCTGGTTTTGGTGCCACAATGTGAGGGACTTCAGACAGGCTTAGGTGCTGGTAAAACTACCCTGAGGAATAAAAATAATTCTCTGCAATTAGACACAGGCATAGAGAACAGTTAAATTTTCCAGGAAGTTTATTGCTGTCAGCTTTCAAGCTCTTTAGAGATGAGGACATACATTTTATTTCTTTGTGAATCTTTGGTGAATTAATTATGGAATGTATTATTATTGTTGTTTTAGTCGCTCAGTCATGTCATTATTCTCAAATGAGGCAGATAATGAGTAATTTGATTTGAAAATACTCCTGATTGAATCAGAAGTATCTTTCTTGCTTACTCAATCATGTCTGACTCTGCGATCCTGTGGACTGTAGCCCACCAGGCTTTTCTGTCTGTGAAATTCCCGGTAAGAATACTAGAGTGGGTTGCCATTTCCTTCTCCAGGGTATCTTCCTAACTCAGGGATCGAACCCTCATCTCCTACATTGGCAGGCAGATTCTTTACCACTGAGTCACCCAGAAAGTATGACTTAGGCCAAATTGTCACCGAATTTGGGAGAACTCTGAAATGTGAAGTTTATAAAAATAATAAAACAACAACAGGCAGCACAGTATGTTAACATGTTAAGAAACCAGCTGGTCAAACACTCTCATCTCATAAGAGAGGAAATAGAGAGCCAAAATCTACAGACATTGGGCCTGTGAAAGAAAACAGTCAAAAAAAGGAACAACAAAAAGTAAGCAGGACCATTGTTCAGCCACTCAGTCATGTCCAACTCTGCAACTCCATGAACTGCAGCACCCCAGGCTTCCCTGTCCTTCATTATCTTCCAGAGTTTGCTCAAACTCATGTCTACTGAGTCAATGATACCATCCAGTCATCTCATCCTCTGACGTCCCCTTCTCCTCTTGCCTTGAATCTTTCCCAGCATCAGGGTCTTTTTCAATGAGTCAACTCTTTGCATCAGGTGGCCAAAGTATTAGAGCTTCAGCCTCAGTCATTCCGATGAATATTCAGGGTTGATTTCCTTTAGGATTGACTGATTTGATCTCCTTGCTGTCCAAGGGACTGTCAAGAGTCTTCTCCAACACCACAGTTCGAAAGCATCAGTTCTTTGGTGCTCAGCTTTCTTTATGGTCCAACTCTCACTCCATACATGACTACTGGAAAAAACATAGCTTTGACTCTACAGACCTTTGTCGGCAAAGTGATTTCTCTGCTTTTTAACATGCTGTTTAGGTTTGTCATGGCTTTTCTTATGTAGGCACAAGAAAAGTCAGCATAAAAAAATGAAGATGATTTCTAGCTAAAAAGAGTTCCTGGAATGCTCTTCACCAGTTTTGTGAATGGCTTTCTCCTGCCTTTCATCTGAGGCCTGTGCTCTCAGGACACCTCACCAGAGAGGCTTCCCTGAACCCCTGGTTTCCCTTACCCTGTCATGTTTGATTTCTGGGCTCTGCTTTTGTTTCATAACCCTTGTTGCTACCTGATTTTATATTGTATTTTATTAATTGTTTTTCGTCTATGTCCCTCTAGAATATAAGTCCAGGGAGAGCAACAGATATTTTATATGCTTTATTCACAGCTGTATTCCTGCTCTGTTCTAAGCACATAGTAGACATTCAATCAATATTTGCTAAATGAGTAGAAAAGCAAAGAAGGAAGAAATAAATATGAACCCTTGAGCCACAAATGTAACACATCATAAACTATTTCATTGTTATGAACTTTCTATACCAATAATTCTTAATTTGGAAAGAATCACAATTCTTGTGTATATTTAATGAAAGCTGGGGGATTGTTTTCTGAAGTAATTATACACATGCAAAAATAAATCTGGTGCACAATTTTAGGGGTTCAAAAATGAGGGGCCCCCGGTTAAAAAACCTGCTTTACGTGCTTATAGATTTACTTTTGTAGAAATAGACTTTTAAACTTAAATCAGACATAATCTCTGATCCTTAAGAAAATTTTCTGGCAGTGAAAACCTTCTTCTCTTTTTATTTAAGAACAGTGAAGTAATGACAGCACATCTCTACCCTGTATCAAGTCAGAAGAGTGATTTTAAAGCACACACAAGTGTCAATTAGAGATGTAAAATACTATACTGTGGACTGTTGTCTGATGTGATCATTCCTAGAGAGGTACCCTACAAAGAGAAATTAATTGTAAACTGAGACTAGAGAATTGAAAAGATAATACTTTAATTCCTGAGCACTTATTATTTGCCTGCTAACTGCTTCACATGCAGCATCTCATTTTTATAAATATCCTAGAAAGATTGTCACCAGAGGCCTGAATAGTCATATACTATACCTTATCTTCTCTGACTTAGAGGTCAATTATTGTATCATTTGAGCTACGTTCATCCCCTTTGTATAGTCATTTTCACTTTGAAAATTGTTCTTATATGTATCATTTTGTCTTTTAACCTCACAGCAACTCTATAATAAAGGCAGTTTAGTCTGTAAAATTCCTGTCTGACAAGCAAAAGAATGGTTTAGTTAATTAATTCATTATCAGTCATTCTCTGAATAATTACTGACCTCCTGCTTTTATGAATCTTTCCCTGTCTTGTTACCAAACACTTGCATGATTATATATGAAATACTTCTGGTTAAAAAAAAAAAAAAAGAAAATCCTAATCTATAAATGTGTTTGGCTTAACAGCTTGATGAACTTATAGACATTTTGTGTGGGAAAATAAAAAGCAAACAAAACTATACAAAAGTAGAATTCTGGATGTCCATAATTATTGCTGATTCTATAGAATGCTTTGATTTCTGCAAACCAACAACAAAGACTACTTATTATTACTCTACTGTCTCAAGAATTGAGTAAGCTGAGGCTTACCAGCTGCTGGTCAGACTATAATAGAACCTCACCTGTGATGTGGGCACAGAGCCACAGCAAGATATAAAAGGGGGTGAGCAGAATGGGACGTACCTCTTCCACAAGAGACTCTTGCTTGATTCAGTAATTTAGTGAATATTATATTAAGTTTTTCTTTAGTGTCATGAATCTATCTCTGTTAAAGGTCAGTAGTAATGTTATGCTTCCTAGTCTTATTTTACCAAATTTATGGGAAAAGTGCATTGTAGGTTCAATTATGTATATATACACATGGTAATATATACATAAAATTGGAAATTCAGTTTTTTGAGTTTGTCTTATCCTCCTAAATTTTCTCATATAGTAAAGGTGAACAACATGGCAAGACACCAGAATCTACCTCCTAGTTTTCTGTTTATAATCGGTGATACTAATATGATTGTCAAATCAAATCAAGGCATTAATACTGATGACAAAATACAAATTTCCTAGAATATGTTATTACTCTTCATCATAACCTTTGAATATATTGGACCATTTATTTTACGTAACTATGAGTGAATTCATTCTTAATTACAAATCAGGTTAATTCTTTATTCTCAAATGAGGCAGATAATGAGTAATTTAATTTAAAAATAATGCTAATTCAATCAAAAGCATCTTTTGCTTGCTTGCTCTGACTCTGTGCAACTCCACAGACTGTAGCCCGCCAGGCTCCTCTGTCCATGGAACTTTCCAGGCAAGAATACTGGTGTGGGTTGCCACTTCCTACTACAGGGGATCTTCCGATCCAGGGAACAAACCCACTTCTCCTGTGTCTCCTGCATTGGCAGGTAGGTTCTTAACCACTGTGCCACCTGGGAAGCCGCCTAGAAGTATCTTTTACTTGAACTCAAAAAAACATATTGCATATATCCAATGCATATTATGGAAATGTTCAGTTCAGTTGCTCAGTCACATCCGACTCTTTGTGACCCCATGGACTGCAGCATGCCAGGCTTCCCTGTCCATCACCAACTCCTGGAGCTTACTCAAACTCATGTCCATCGTGTTGGTGATTCCAACCTACCATCTCATCCTCTGTCATCCCCTTCTCCTCCCACCTTCAATCTTTCCCAGCATCAGGGTCTTTTCAGATGAGTCAGTTCTTCACATCAGATGGCCAAAGTATTGGAGTTTTAGCTTCAGCATCTGTCCTTTCAATGAATATTCAGGGCTAATTTCCTTTAGGATGGGCTAGTTTGATCTCCTTGCAGTCCAAGGGATGCTCAAGAGTCTTCTCCAACACCACAGTTCAAAAACATCAATTCTTCAGTGCTCAGTTTCCTTCACCATCCAACTCTCACATCCATACATGACCACTGGAAAAACCATAGCTTTGACCAGACGGACCTTTGTCAGCAAAGTAATGCCTCTGCTTTTTAATATGCCCTCTAGGTTGGTCATAGCTTGTCTTCCAAGGAGCAAGCATCTTTTAATTTCATGGTGGCAGTCACCATCTGCAGTGATTTTGGAGCCCCTCAAAATAAAGTCACTGTTTCCATTGTTTCCCCATCTATTTCCCATGAAGTGATGGGACCAGATGCCATTATCTTAGTTTTCTGAATGTTGAGTTTTAAGCCAACTTTTTCACTCTCCTCTTTGACTTTCATCAAAAGGCTCCTTAGTTCTTCGTGGCTTTCTGCCATAAGGGTGGTATCATCTGTGTATCTGAGGTTATTGATATTTCTCCTGGCAAATAATATCCATTTACTATACTTTTTCATATAAATCTTACATGTGTTATTATATAATCAAGATTTTAGAATAGCAGAAATATAAAGAAATTAAATTCTCTTATAATATTCTGAAGTTCATTTCTACATTAAAGGTATTGTCAAGGAAGTGTTTAAACAACTCTCCATTATGTTTCTTTGTTTTCATCCAGGAAGGAAATTATACTTTCCCTTCCACCTTTAGCCAGAAACAATTGATTCTTTTTACACTTTGTTTATATTTTCTGTTTTTCCTCCTTTAGCTGATTGTTTAGGAAATCATTCGCTTCTATTCAATGACTTATCTATCTAAAATATATTAGAAAAAAAAAATCACAAATTTTACTCCTGTCTTAGGGCTCCCCAGGTGGTACTAGTAGTAAAGAACCTGCCTGCCAACGCAGGAGACATGTGTTCAGTCCGTGGTTTGGGACGATCCCCTGGAGGAGGGCATGGCAACCCACTCCAGTATTCTTGCCTGGAGAATCCCATGGATGGAGGAGCCTGGCAGGCTATGGTGCACAGGGCCGCGAAGAGTCAGGCACAACTGAAGCAACTTAACACACACACACTCCTGTCATGTTTTGGTTTTTGTCTTCTGAGGTACAATTAATGTCATGTAGTAGTAATGTCAGTTTATATTTGGGTGCATATTGCATAGTGTTTTCAAAAATTTTTATTAATCATCCCAACAACACTGCAAATACTGTAGTTATTCTTATTTCATAGATAAAAAGATGAGGTTAAAGCCAAGAACATGTGGCTAGTAAGTGATAGAGCTCATATTCAAGCTCAGCCTTCTGATAAGTCCAACTCTAACCACGCAGCAGCTCCCCACAGTATAACAGATGGCTTAGCTCTGTGCTAATCTAATTGCTTAATCTTGGCTGCTTTTTCTTTGTAAGGTCTCAGTAGCTGTATACTTAACTTCAAAGCAGAAGCTAGTCTCTTACAAGGAGAAAAATATGACTTCTCCTTCTGAAGGGTAAAAAATTTCTCCTAGAATTGTTATATTTCCTAGTCTGAAATATTAAAAATAACTTAGCAAATATCATAACACATATTGATACATTGTAATTTCTGCATTGTAATTCAACCTCCAGTCTCAATAATAAATCATATTATCTTATAATCAAGCAACTTCACCCTAGGACTGTATAATTGTTAGAAAAGTAAATTTTATTAGAGGTTTTGTTTTCCTAGATTTTAGCAGATAATGGCTTATGTTTTGTAGGTTTAGATGAATGATCTCTAGCTCCTATTGTAAGACTTGGAAGAAAAAAATTTCTCAATAATATTTTAGAAAGGAAGACGAGCCCTTGGAAATATGCATCCTTTCTAGTTTTTGGAAAGATTCTGAATATCATATCTTTTCCTTCCCCAGCTATAATTCAAGTACAATAAGCAGTAAAATGTACCTTCATAAACAAAAAGTAATTTTTTCATAATTTATAAAACAGTTATTTATGAAAACCTATTCTCTTGTCATAAAATCAGATTGTTTTGAAATTAATAAAGTCATAATTATACACGTTTCAGTATAGGTTCAGTGAACAATGATTGATTAATTTTGCTTCTTCACTTTGTCATGCACCATGGCAGTCTTTATGTACTGTGGATAAGTGAACTGGTGCTGTGGTTTTATGGAACAATAGATCTAGATTTGGCTTGAATGTTTGGTTTATTATTAGTGTTATCTCTAAGGCAGAATATGTAATATATATTATACTTCTTGAAGGCCTATTCTTATGAAAAATAAGGATTTTCATCAACTTGACCATGGAATGACTTTAACATGAGGGAAATTTAGGATATTACTTTCAGATATGCTCTGAGAAATTCAGTCAGAGTTCTGATAACTCTCCATTAATTGTCTTCTACCATATCTCAAAAAGTCTCATGACTTGATAGTGTAAGTGAAGTTATCTGAAAAAGAATTTCTTATGTGCTTACATGGTTTTCTCTAAAAATATTAAAGTTCCATAGATAAAAATGTTGGACTCATGTGTCCTCTCTAAATACGATATATTTTTTTAAAGTTTTATATTTGAACACCAATGAACTTTAGACAGATTCTATTTCCATTTGCCTGATTTTCTCCAATCACACTAGTTTCTATGTCTCACATTCCTTTGCTCTTCCTTCCCAACTGTTGAAAGCCCCAAGACACTATCTCCAGTCATCTTTTCATTTCCATCTACCCCTTTTCTTTGGGAGATCTCAGCCTGCCCCCTGGTTTTAAAGATGCCTTGTAGGCTGATGACTCTAAAATGTAAATGTGATATATAGCTCTCTCTAATAAGCCTTTTCTCTCTTCCTTCAGTTCAGCACAGTAATAACCAGCTCAAGTCTCAAGCCAGGTTTTTTGTGGACTATTCAGACTATGACACTTATTACAACCTTAGCAGTTGGGAAGACCCAGAGGAATTGGGTGGAGAGGGAGGTGGGAGGGGGGATCGGGATGGGGAATACATGTAACTCTATGGCTGATTCATGTCAATGTATGATAAAACCCACTTCAATATTGTAAAGTAATTAGCCTCCAACTAATAAAAATAAATGGAAAAAAAAAAACCTTAGCAGTTGTAATAGTAGCCTCTACTTGCATTTATCACTGAGAAAACTGAATTACCTATTGTGCCTGAAAGGGCTTAGAACAGTGTGTGGAGCATAGCCAGCAATGATAATGCATAGCTGTGATTATGACCTATCTCCACTTGGGTATCTAACAAACATCGCATGCTCAACATGCCAAAAGTAGGACAATTGGTTTCTTCTCCACACACCCAGGTTTCCTGTCAGTATCCAACCCAAATACCCAGAAGCAATCTATGATTCTTCTGTGTCCTTCAAATGACCCATCCAATCCGTGTCTCAGGAAGTTCCTGCCCACTTCCCCAACAAAAATATTCTGGTATCTTCCCCTTTTCTTATCCTTGGCCAGAGACAACTGATCTTTGTCTCCCAGGTCCTAATTCAAGTTTCCAATGTTTCCCAGAATCCCAGCTGGTCCCCCGCCTTCCCTCCTCCCCTCAGTGGATCCAGGGCACAAGGTATTCTTTCTAAACATGAATTAGATCAAGCTACTCTTCCTGCTTAAACCCGCCCAGCCCACTTTCCCCTACAGCCAGCATAGCATTCCTACAAGAGCTCACAAGTCTGGCCCGTGCCCTGCTCCCTGACCTCTTCTTCATCTGCCCCCCCTGTCTTTCAGTCTGCGGCACCAACTCTAGCCTAGGCTCTGAACTAAGAGCAAACCAGGCTCCTTTCCGTCTCAAGCACTTTGCACCAACAGCTCCTGCTGCTTCCCTGTGTCTCCTCATTGCTCAGCTTGCCATTCTAATTCCACCTCCAGAGAGTGGGCTTCCCTGACTTCAGCCACCTCCCATCCCCTCTTCTAGCCCAGGTCACTCAGAACCACATGGCCTCATCTCATTTTATCCTCTTCCTCATGTTTACCTGAATACGACATTAACTTTTTTGTTTTGATGTTTTTAGTCAATCTCCCTTCCTGCAAAGTTAGCTTCCTGAGAGGAAGGGCTTTTCTGGTTCGGTTTGTCACAGTTTCCAGTACTAGAGCAGTGCCTGGAACATAGGGAAGATGCTCGAAAAATGCTTTGTGTCTGACTAACTCTGGATTTGCTAAGATCTTATGGTGAGAGTCCTACTCTGATGTAGACCTTACGAAAAGGAACATGCTTATAGATATCTGACAAATGGATGTTAGGCAATGAAGGAGGAGGAGGCATTCTGAACCTTTTAGGAACTCATGTTGAGTTTGGGTTGCTGGACATTTTGTTTTATATATTCTAAATAAAGTCCTTTTTTTTTTTAAGTCCTATTTTCAATGAGAAGACATGGAGGACACTCTAGTAGCAAATTGGAGAGCCATTTTTAAATTCTCCCTTGAGCAGTTTGAGTCTTAGAAAATTTTTATTCTGCATCTTAAAGAAAAACTCATTTGATGTTGGTAGGGAAATGATATTTTGCAAGAATTTTACATGCATTTTAGTAATAAAACAACTAAAAATAATTTTTTAAATTATATGAAAAAGTAATAAGCCCTGTATGAAAATAGTATCATCTTTTTTAAAAAATTATAGTTATTTTACTTAAATTTTACTTAAATAACTGTTTTCACTTAAATTTTACTTAACTTTCTAGACTCACAGTGTTAGAGCAATTCCAGAGAGGTGATTTAATCCATTTCTCTATCTTCAGGGAGGATAAATAGAGATCCCATATTTGTAAACTTCTGGACAGGATATTCAAGAATCACAGAATCACCCTTATACATCCATTTTAGTAGATACTCAGTATGATTCAGAAAACATTACACTTAAATGTATTGTTGTACATAAACTGTCTTAATTTTCTGGGTTAATTGATGGGTTAATCAAGTTACCTTTAACTTACTTCTCAGACAAAAGGCAAATCCAAGAAGATCACCTACAGTGTATATTATATGTATATGTATATACATGAAAGCAAAAGTGTTAGTCACTCAGTCATGTCCAACTCTGCAATCCCATGGACTGTAGTCCACCAGACTTCTCTGTCCATGGAATTCTCCAGGCAAAAATACTAGAGTGGGTTGCTATTTCCCTTCTCCAGGGGATCTTCCCAACCCAAGAATTGAACCCGGGTCTTCTGCATTGCAGACAGATTCTTTACCACTGGGCCACTGGCAAAGCCATATATGTATACATATATATACATACATACATACATACACACACATATACTGTATTTACTATTTCAAGCAACTTCCAGGGTATGCTGTATATGCTCTGCTCACTCTCTGACCCTCAGGTACTTCTTGAAACTAGAGGATGGGTGTGCAGCTCAGATGATTAGGAGCTAAAGGCATTGCAAGAACCTAAGTCTTTAAAGAAAGATGCATTGTTTTCATTATGCTTTATTTGCCAAGGCAAGAAAATATGCTGATCCACTTTCCAAAGATTTTCAACAATGGTTGAAATAATCTTTTCCCTTTTTAAATTTAAAGCTACAGTAAGAAAAAAAGCAATTTATGTTCCATTTCCAAAATAGTCTGGCCAATCAAAATTTTATTATGTGTGATTTAAAGGTCATTAAAAATGCTGAAGCTAATTTTTAACTTTAGAAAATTTTTGTTGTATTTTATGGAAGCTGCACTCAACCAAACATGGTTTGAGTCTTCATACTCAGTGGTTATACACATTGTCTTGTGCTCGCATTCTCAATGCGTTATGTCAAGGAACAGACTAGCAGAAAGTAATAAGGCAAGGGAAGGATAATATTAAAGCTACTTAAAAACAAGGAGCAAGGCCTGACTTCATGCCAATATCAATATTTTACTCTTTTTGGTATGTAAAAATATTTAGGTTTTGAAAATCCTAGAAATTTCAAAAAATAGATTGTATTTTTAAACAAAAAGTGGTATATTCTTTGGTTTAGCATTTGGAGATTTATTTCTTTATAATGTTTCTATCTGCATCATTTCTGAGTTAGAACATAAACATTTTAAATTTGAAGACATTCTAGAGTGACTGTAGTTGAATGACAAAACCAGGCATATTAATTTCTTTCCCCTTCTTAATCCTCCACCACAATAGCTATTTTAGCAAAGCAATACCTTATCCTCAGAATTCCTCAAACTGGATAGTCTTTATTCTCAACTTTCTTTGGAATATTAGCTTTCACAGAGTCAGACTTATTAAAATACATTAGGCTTAGAATTTGTTCTTTGTGCACCTAGGCCGTGGTTTCATAACCTAGATCTGTGAGCAAAAAAGAACCTTTCTACTAACTGGAGTTGCCACCTGAGAGAAAACAACATTTTCTCCTATCCACCATTATTTTGTATGTACAGAAATAGTGTGCTTTAACAAGGTCACCAAAACTCACAAGACCTCAGTTTGATTGTTGAGAGGAACTTATTTTTGTATCACAGTAAAAATTATTTTCATTAAAAATTATGCTTCAGAATTAGAGTCAACAACAGAAGTAATTGTCACTTGGGGTATCTTCTGTTGTTTGTGAATAATTTATGCAAAGACTAAAGCTTGGGGCTTCCCAGGTGGCTCAGTGGTAAAGAATCTGCCTGCCAATGGAGTGGGTTCTGTCCCTGGGTCAGGAAGGAGGTTCTGTCCCTAGAGGAGGAAATGGCTACCCACTCCAGTATTCTTGTCTGGAGAATTCCATGGACAGAGGAGCCTGGTGGGCTATAGATCATGGGGTTGCAAAGAGTCGGACACAACTTTGTGACTAAACAAAACAAGGCTAAAGCATGCATTGCAGGTACTTGCCAGAACCTAGGTGTAGGGTACCTTATGGAGTTTTCGGTAAGCTCCCCTCACCCCTCACCTCCCTGTCACGTGGGACGAGGGAACACATTGACGAAAGGAAAACTATAATCAAATAACCAAGGTGGCCTGTCTGGTACGGGCAGACCTTGGAGATATTGTGAGCTCGATTCCAGACCACTGCAGTAAAGCACATATTGCAATAAAATGAGTCACACAGGTTTTTTGGTTTTCCTGTGTATATAAAAGTTACACTATGCTATAGTCTGTTAAATGCACATTAGCATTCCATCTAAAAAATCAATATGTACCTTAATTTAAAATAGTTTGTTACTTAAAAAAATGAAAAATAATTAGAAAGGTAACATCAAAGATCACTGATCACAGATGACCCTAACAAACATAATAATAATGAAAAAGTTGAAATACCTTGAGAGTGACCAAAATGTGACACAGAGACATGAAGTGATCAGTGCTGTTGGGAAAATGGTGCTGACAGACTTGCTCAATGCAGAGTCACCACAAACCTTCCATTTGTAAAGAACACAGTATCTGCAAAGTACAAACATAATAAAGTGAGGTCTGCCTGTACTTGCAAAATAATAAAAGTCAAAAATGAAAGTAAAAGTTCAGGCTTATTTACAAGCCATCAATCCATATAGCTTCCCAGCATGTTCCTTGTACACCCAGGCCATTGTTTCATAGGCTAGATCTGTGAGCAAAAACAACCCTACCAACTGAGATTGCCAGCTAATAGAAGACTGTCTTCTCCTATCCATCTTAGGAGATGGCTAATGGAGTTGGTTTTGGACAGTGAAGCCTGGCATGCTGCAGGCCCTGGGGTCGCAAAGAGTCGGACACAACTGAGCGACTGAACTGAACTGAACGGCTGTGAAGCCTTAGCCTAGGTATACAAAGAACAAATTCTCATAACATGAGAATTGGTTACTAGGGAGCTAGTGTAGCAGAAATCAGGAAGCCACCCAAACCCCTATAACCTGAGGAACTTGGCTTAGAAGAGTCTTGGATGAGTGAGTGAGCTTTTCTACTGGCTCTTATATCTTTGAGTCTTATTTTAAACTTTTGGGGGCATATTCTTTGCTTTATCTTTTTTTTTTTTCTTTTTCATATCTATTCTTTTTGTTCATTTTAACCTAATTTCAAGTGCACAAGCATTTTTCAGAGAGAGGAAACCCTACCTGTAAGGCTAAGCTGTTTGTAGGATCAGGACACTCTGTAAGGAAAGTATTTTAGAATAACTATTTTTAACCAGTTATTGCACAGAGAGTCTGGGGAAGAGTTAAGCAGACAAAAATAAAATTTAAAGGACAAGAGGTGGAGAAAGACAGATGTATATGATCATAGCCTCTGGATAGATGGTCACCCCATAACCTCTTTCCAGGTGTGTAGGGTCCTCAACACCCAGGATGTAGGATCCTGGGAATGTGATGAGAAGCATCATTGCCACACAATAGAAGCGTCCCTACTAGCCAAGAAGGCTTGGAGAAAGGTAACTGGTTACTGCTTTGAATATGTTGGCATCTACTGTTCTAGTAGAGTGCAACAGCTGGCATACAGGGGCTGGTATCAAGAGAACAGGCAAGAAGAGTTTTTTGACTGAAGGAGGGAGAGCGGGTGGGAGGTGGTAGAGCTGAAGAATCATCACAATAGGAGATGGAGGGCAAGCTGCAATTTCACTTGCACCTGACATGAAGAGCTGATGCTTTTGAACTGCAGTGTTGGATAAGACTCTTAAGAGTCCCTTGGACTGCAAGGAGATCCAACCAGTCGGTCCTAAAGGAAATAAGTCCTGAATATTCATTGAAAGGACTGATGCTGAAGCTGAAACTCCAATACTTTGGCCACCTGATGCGAAGAACTGACTCATTGGAAAAGACCCTGATGCTGGGAATGGTTGAAGGTGGGAGGAGAAGGGGACGCCAGAGGATGAGATGGTTGGATGGCATCACCAATTTGATGGACATGGGTTTGAGCAAGCTCCGGGAGTTGGTGATGGACAGGGAAATCTGGTGTGCTGCAGTCCATGGGGTTGCAAAGAGTCAGACATGACTGAACGACTGAACTGACTGACTGATGTTGACGGCACAGGTTCTAGTTTCTGGCTGGATTCAATTCTATCTACCCTCTTGAAAAACAATCCAGTGATGTTACGGCAGCCCTGGATTGCATTATGAATGGCTGCTCTAACCTTCCTGTGCTGTCGTATGTTCAGATCTCGTGTCTCAAGAACTACCAGCGCCTCCTCAAAGAAAGAAAATCCCCTTGTCATTGCCTGCATCATGAATATCTTCAGTTCTTCAGTTACTTTTCTCCCTCTTGTCTCTCTTTGTCCTTTCTCTGGGGCCTCCAGTTCCATTAGCTCTTCATCATTCACATCTTTGAAAGTTCACAACTTGAAGGTTTGTATGTATGGGACTTACTGTACCTATAACTAGTGTAGGTTGCAAAGAGTCAGACATGACTTAGCAACTGAACAACAACAACTAGTGTTTGCTTGGCGCTCACAGACTATGCAATATTCTACTCAGAAAAGGTGGTGCAGAGAAAGAGGTACAGATACCCTCCACCTGTATTTTAGTAAGGTAGATTTTGTGTCCAGTCAGAAGTTCATAGGTATAATAGTTAAATATCTAATAATCAGTTTTTTTAAAAATGTGTGCCCACAATCTGCTAGTGTTTCACCTTAGACAGATTTTTGCCAGGTTGTTTTAGTATCAGACAAGTCTGTCAACCAAAGACAAAAATCAGTGTTGATTTTAATAATTGGATAAGAAAGCAATGCATTCTCTTCTACTTCAAACAAAGCCTGAACACATGGATTTCACATACCTGTGTGTATCAGTCAATAAGCATTACCAACTCATTGGAAAAGACCTCGATGCTGGGAGGGACTGGGGGCAAGAGGAGAAGGGGACGACAGAGGATGAGATGGCTGGATGGCATCACCGATTCGATGGACATGAGTTTGAGTAAACTCCGGGAGTTGGTGATGGACAGGGAGGCCTGGTGTGCTGCGATTCATGGGGTCGCAAAGAGTCGGACACGACTGAGCAACTGAACTGACTGACCAACTGTGTGCAAGATACTATACTGGCGTAGGGAAGATGAAAAGAAAGAAAATGTATTCAAATCTCCTGTACTGGGGGATCATAGAGTTCCCTTGGAGAAATAAGACATGACATAAATTTAATAAAAATACATAAAAAAGATTTTTAAATAAAAATACATATCAGGTAAATGCTACATTAGTAATGATAACATTTCAAACTCTCATAGAACCGTGGAGGGTCAAAAAATATCCAAAAGCCAGGCCACCCCAAAACTCAGTAGAAAATTCTTTATTTCAGAGAGTATTTACTTTCCACCAGGGCTCCTGAACCATAGTTAGATGTGAATAGAACAGACCATACCTGGGTTGAGGTGAGTCAGTCTGGGGATGATTCTGTTTATCTCAAAGGTTGGAGGGGTGTGTTTGTTTAGGACATAACTCCAGGCTTCAGCAGCCTTTCTAGTTAACTCAGTGATCTGTACCAATATTATCATTTTTTTATGTACACCTTGGTGTGAAAGCATTGGGAAGGTCTGTGAGATCAGAAGATACTTATGCCTCCAGAAAGCAATACTTCTTTGAGAAAGTCCAGGAAGACGGGCACAAGAGAAGGTGTTTGCCGTTTTGTCTCCCCTTGTAGACTGTAATGAGCCACTCCAAAGTGGCTGATCCTTCCTCTTTCCCCCAGGGCTGAGCTCACATAATATTTGTTTAAAACTGAATTGGATGAATCCATGTCTGAATCAGTGATTCAGTGAGCAAATGTCTTTGTTTCTTCTTCTCCCTCTCACTCTTCAACTCACTCAATCCAGCTTCCCTACCAGGTGTCCACATCTGCCTCTGCTGGTTTTTCAGCCTTCCTTGACTTCCTTGTTGCTGGATCAAGTGACCGTATTTTCATTCTCGTCTTTCTTGACCCCAGCATCACCTCCATCTCCAGATTGCCCCTCTCATTTCAAAAATGTTGCTTCTTTAAGCCTCCACGACATCACACACTGCAGGTTTTTCTCTTTCTTCTCTTCCAGTCCTTGTCAGTTCGCTCTGCTGACTCCTTCTCAACTTGGTCCTTACATACCAGTATCCAGGCCCACTCTCTTCCCATGTGGCACCCCCAAACTCTGAAGCCCCATCTTCGTAAGTTTTAGGTCCCACAGAACTCATATCTTATCCCAGACCTCTCTTCTGATCTTCACACTCCTGTAACCAGTGATTTAAAAGAGTCTGACTGAGCTTGTCCACAACTGAAATTGACTCCTGCTACCACCCAGTCTACCCACGCCCCTTGCAGTTTTCCCTCCCTCCACTACTCCATCTTCTCAGTTCCCTGGGATGGAAGGCTGATCGTCTTCTTGGGAATCTGCCCCTCCCATGTTCCCACAAACAATCCACTGCCATGTGTCTGCTAATGATTCTCCCTCCAAAATGTAAGTGATAATTGATCACTTTCCCCATCTTCATCACCAGCTCTGAACTATCACCTCTTACCTGGCAGTACTCAGATCTAATCCTCTTCTTCCCAATACATTCTCCTCAAGGCAGCCATCATGGTCTTTGAAAACTGCATATCAGATCACATGACTCATCTACTTAAAACCCACAAAGAGATTATCAGGGCTTAACATGAATTCTATATAATCTAGTTATCAACTAATTCTGTAGCATCATCTCATGCCAGCCTTTCCATCAACAGACTCCAGCCACAGATTCTGTTTTCATAACTAGAATCAAACCAATGTGGTCTCCTAGCTCAGCAGTTCTCCAAGTACAACCGCTGGAGCAGCAACAGTGGTATCACTTAAAGAAAATATAAATTCTTGAGCCTCACCTTAGACCTACTGACTGAATGAGAAGACTCTAGGAGCAGGGTCCAGAAGATGATTCTGATGTACACTTGAGTCTGGGAAATACTAACCTTGCTAATCTGAGATGGGAATGCCTAGAAATCCTAGTTCTACCTATTTTATTACCCAGATATATCTGATTTGGCAGGTTCTTTTGATGGACTTAGTGGAGGAAAGATATTGGAGCTCCAACTTATTGGAGCCCATGACATTGCTTGTCCAACCTAGTAAGTTGACATGGGAAAGCAGCGGGTGGCTTTTGAGTTCTGAATGACAAGATATATACACACTTGTGTGTACTTTTATGTGAGCCTTCGGGCATTCTGCTATACCACATTCCAAAAAATAAGTAGAGGTCAACTGATACTCGGGCTTCCCAGGTGGCGCTAGTGGTAAAGAACTGGCCTGCCAATCCAAGAGTCATAAGAATTGCAGGTTTGATCCCTGGGTCAGGAAGATCCCCTGGAGGAGGGCTCCAGTATTCTTGCCTGGAGAATCTCATGGACAGAAAAGCCTGGTGAGCTACAGTCCATAGGTTCACAAAGAGCTGGACATGACTGAAGCGACTTAGCAGGCATTCACGCAACTGTTACTCACATAATACTCTAAGTGTAAGACTTCCTTAAATAAAGATCTAGATCTTCTTACTGTCAAACATCACCTCTTGTTTTCTTGAATTGTTATTGAAATTTGCATGTGGATGTCTTTTTCTCTCTCTTAAATCTCAAGTTTACTGACACGTGGAATTATACTTCATAATTTTTAGTATCCTCCTCATTGCCTTGTAATACTAAGTTTTATTACATATTGAGTGAATGGTCAATAGAGCCATTTTCTTAGTTGAATTTGGAATAAATATAAACCACCTCATGTTTTAAAATGTGATGCAAGAAGGCAGTCTTTTCCCAGAGATTATTCAGTGCTAACTTTCATCTGTTATAGTGCCAAAGTTGTTCTTCTAAGAATTCTTAAACCTCTATAGAATTTTCCAGAAAGTTCTAGCAGCTGTTTGTCTTCACATGAAAGGCCAATTATGTACTGAGAATGGTTCACTCAGCCTGCCTCATTTATGTCTCCACCTTATGACTGGTCCTTAGAAACCACCCACTTGTCAACCTGTCATGTAGCAGGACAACATTTATGGCCTTCTGAGATTATCTTTGTGTATGCATAAAATTATTGTCCCAGAACATGTCTAAATGTTTGAGGAGTGTTGTTGAAGGATTGTGCAATTTAGTAGGACTGTTGGAAGCAAGAAAAAACCTTTTTCTGTGAATCATATTATCCCTCCCTCCCCACACTCGAGCTAATCCAACAGTGTCCTCAAGGGACTGGCTCAGGTCTAAAAGCCAAAAGCTCATCAGCCTCACTTTTACCTCCTTTCCAAGCCTCAGGGCTCTAAACAGGCTATACAGGCAAAGACTGATCAACTTCTGAGATTTCTGTTTTCTCATTTATTTTTTCAGTTGTTTTGTAAAATAATTGCCATTAGTTACAAAATTCTTTTAAAAAAATTCTTCGTTGTGCTTCTCACTCCCAGGTGTGTCTGTTTGTGAAGTCATTTACATGCCCATGTAATTTCAAGAAAAGCAGAAATGTTTTTAGCACTTAGTGTTTAAACAAGTCAGTCACTTGCATTATCTTATGGTAAATAATCATTTCGTAGCATCACCAAAGTATAGTCAAAAGACTATTTGATACTCTAATAATGGCCTTAAAATGTGTACATGTATGTATATTTTACACACAAACATAACACTTTCGATGTTTATCAAGGAAAACACAACTATAATTGTATTTTGGTTGGTTTAAGTTCCAAATTCTTTTGTTTAGTAAAGACTCTACAAATGCTTGTTGTGCGGTAAGATTATGATTTGTAAAAGAAACAAAAAATTTCCATTTTCTACCTCATTAGTAAAAGTACATGGTTTGAATTTGGTTTGGAAGCTAAGATCTTATTCAGATTAACATAGAAAAGAAGACAAAGAATGATGTCATATCCTATTGATAAAGTTGGAGCTTACCTTAAAGTCATGTTTGAGGAACGGCCCTAGAGACATGTCTGTGTCATGTTTGTCAATAATATGAGCTACTAAAAATCTTCTCTGAGCTTTCAGTGGTATTTTAGAGAGTTTCCTTATGAACTCACTTGAGAGAGAACAGCAGCAAAAACAATGCAAATTTTTAAAAACATGGCCAGATCTCTCTCTGATGTAAAACTCAAAGATTTCAGTCTGATTTGTTAGACCCTGTAGGCAGTGTTTTCAAGTAGCAGACTGTCCCTACTGTGCTCAGCAGCAGATGCTGACAGGCTCTAATGAAGCCACAGAATCGGATGCTTTGAGATACAGTTCTATTTCACATGATTCATAAGCCAGCTTGCTGGGTTGATTTACACTTACATTGTACTAGAGTATCTTTCCATATTTTTTAAGTCTCTAAGATATAATCAGAAAAAATAATCAGAGAAAATCTATTTTCAAAAGAAATAATACCACCACCAAGTGAAATGCCTGTTGGATGCCACATAGGATTACTGTAAGGCTAAATTAAGATACTTAATATATTTCTATACACATATATATATGTTATATTTTATGTATTATTATAAAACAATATATAATTGTTATATAACAACAATAAGGCATTCACTTTACTGCATTACCTTATGTCTGTGTATGTGTCAATATGGTGTGAACACCATATACCCAACTGTGTATGCTCACATCATTCCCTGTTGAAAAATCTAAGTTCCCTAACAGTAGAACTAAGTTTTTATTATGTTGTGCATAGTTCTTATTTTTGCTTAAAATGTCCAGAGGAACTCAATAAATACGCTAATAACTGATGGTCATCAACCCAAGCAGAATGCTTAGCTGCAAAGAATGATAAGAGAAAAATTATAAAGAATAGAGGCCAATTGTTCTGCCTATTTACATCAGGTCTGCCACAAAAGAACATGCTACTTAATTGTAGCAGGGGAAATTTGTGATTTTGTATAGTAGGAGCAAATTAATGTCTTTGAACATGAAACAGCCTTTTTTAATGAGTTATTTAGAAATGTTTATTAATTACCAAATATATGGCTTTGGGGAGGGGGCATACTGCATGGCAGTGGAATCCTGGTCCCCTCACCAGGGTTAGAACCTATGTCCCCTGAAAAGGAAGTGCAGATTCTTAACTGCTGGACTGCCAGGGAAGTCCCTATGAAACAATCTTTTAAAGGAACATGAAAAAAAATCTAGTTCTCTAGGAAATAAGATGAATTTTAGTGCAGTTATAGTTTCACAGATGTGTACAAAAGATAGTCATAAATTCCTTATTTGAATATACAGGTAAATGGATTTGTTACTTATTGCTGCATATCAAGTTACCCTGAAATTTAACAACTTAAAATAACAATGAATGATCCTACAGTTTCTGTGGGTCAGAAATTTAGGAGCAGCTCAGTTGGTTGGTTCTGGCTTAGCATCTGATCTGCGCTTACTGTCAAGATTTCTAAAGGCATAACTAGGGCTGGAGGATGTTTCGAATATGGCTCACTCACACGGCTGTTGGCAGGAGACTTTGGTTCCTTGCCACGTGAACCACACAGCGGACTTAAGTGTCCTCATGGTACGGGAACTAGCTGATCCTAGTGCAGGCCACACAAAAGAGAGAGCAAGGAGGAAGCTGCGACGCTTTGTGTAACATCACGTCCGAAGTTGCCCTTCACCAGACTTTATTGGAGAAGGGAATGAGCCTTCAGCTTTTAAAGGAAGGAGGGTCAAAGATTTCTGGCCATATATTAAAACTATCACAGTAAATGCTATGGGTAATACCATTTCTATGCAGTAAAGAAATATTACTTCCTAGAACTCATATGGTTTCAGTTTGGCTAAGTTCTTTGCTGACAGACATTTCCAAGAGAAACTCGTGACGTTTCAGCACAAATTAAGAATTATTTAAAGTTTGTAACTTTAAAGATATGCTAAAACTTTATAACTAAGAAAACTGTGATCTAAAGTGTTTAATTTTCTTGAGGCTATAGAACTCGCTCTGAGTCCTCCAAATACCCAGTTTAATTCCTTTGGGGATTAATTATATGGTAGAATGTCAGCTCTGTATGAAGTCCAAGGTAATAATCTAAATTCACTGTAACAGTTTGTGCCTATCAAAGTAAGCAAGTTTTACAGGGGGTAAAAAGAGAGAAAAATACTACAGTCCTTGCCTAAGTAGAACAAAAATCTTCCAAACATTTAAATATAACAATTAAAACTATATTATTTGTTTATTTTATGGTTGTTTCTCAAAACCAAAATGATCAAGGGTATTGAATAGCAATAGGTATTAGTTAAGAGAGCCAGTAGATATTATCTTAAATGTTTTGACTAACAAATTAAAGCATTTAATAAAAGCAATTTTGATTTATTTTTATTCTTAATTTTGCATATCATAAAATAAAATGTACTATAGTTCTTAAAAAAATCGTTGTTCAAAACCCTAATGTAAATAAGGCATTTGAATAGAAATATTTTCAGACCTACCTCAATAAATCTTTAATTTTCTAGTACTCAAGGTTCTCAGCATGGAGAATATATGGAAAAGTACTGTTTATTAATTGAATTTTGACCCAAATAGTAAGAAAAACAGTTGTGGGAATTAAAAGTAGGCCTAGCAGAGAATGTGAGACATTTACTGAATTTCTACAAAAGACACTTAAAAATAAATCACTGTTTCATCTGGGCCATGTGGATTTTGTGTGAATCATTATCAGGAGAGCCTGCAAATAACAATCCTTTTAAAAGTATATTTGTTTCTTACCTAAAAAAATAAAGATAGAAATTTCTGAAAACCCTGAGAATTGAATGAAGTGTGCTCCTGACTCAGGGCTCATATAATGCCAATTTCCTATAAAAAAGACAGTGGTTCATCGGAAAGAGGAAAAAAGAGAACTTTCTGTTTGTTATCCAAATGCACTGAACTGATTAGTTAGCTCACTTTGGGATCACATCACTGTCTTCAGTTCCTTTACTATTTCTCTATGTCCTGTATAGGTTAATAAGCCTAACTATTCAAAAAATGTGTTATTCTTTCCTGGTACTAGATTCTACATTTTAAGTAATTGGGATGACATCAGTTTTGTGGTTTTGGGATCTTACTGTATTATAATCCTTAAAAATGAGAAATTTATTATTTTCATGTTTTAATTTTAAAACATGTTACCAAACATGTTCTTTGGTTAAGTACAGAAAATGGATCCTTGGATGAAGTTGGGCACTCAATACAAAAGTTTGGAGTTACCCCAATAGGATCCTAAGTTCTCAAAAAGAATTGATTGGACAAGTTTTTAACCCACTTCATGGAGAGCAGAAGTCACCATGAGGCCATATATTCCAAATGGAGATCAAAAAGAGTTTAAGATAATAGAGTGGCATTTTGTTAATGTTTAGAATAGATTTTTTTTTTAACTTAGTGCCAGTTTGATCATTTAAAACCCAAACTAGCTTTTTTCAGCTTAAACAATAAGTCACAGAATTGAACAATGCTTGGAGAAGGATCCAAGGAGTGGGTTGAAGGAAGCAGACAATAGTGGGGTGGTTTTGATAACATGATTTCTGCAAGGATTCTTTGCTATGGAGAAGAAATGGGATCTCAGTTATCATGCAGTTGCTCTCTGGGGTCAGGTATCTATTCTAGGCTTCCTATATGCTTTCATTTTTGTTGATGTGCTCATAATCACAAACATTTTTATAAACTAAATATCCACTAAACCAATTACTTTGACCATGGTGAAAGGTATACCCCTTCTAAGTATAAACTAGCCATTTGGCATCCCTGCTGATGGATGAAAAATCCCAGGTCTGTGATAGCGAGCTCCATCTGAAGTGCCCCTTGTCAGCACCTGGCTTTGGAGAGAGCTCACTCAGTTGTGGCTTCCCAGGGGGTGCTAGTGGTAAAGAACCCACCTGCCAACTCAGGAGACGTAAGAGACTAGAGTTCGATCCCTGGGTCAGGAAGATCCCCTGGAGGAGGCCACGGCAACCCACTCCAATATTCTTGCCTGGAGAATTCCATGGACAGAGGAGCCTGGCAGGTTACAGTCCGTAGGGTTGCAAAGAGTTGGACACGACTGAGGAACTTACATGCTTTATTAATATTATATGAATTAATATGTGCCAGGTGCTTAGAAGAGTGCCTGGCACAGAGTAGGTGCTGGATAAGAGTCACCTCTTAATACGTGTTGCCTATTCCCTATGGCAGTGAGGCAGTTTACCATTTTGTCCAGCTTTTCCCAAAACACTACCCTTTCTGATCCCTACAATCATGTGACTCTTCTTGACCCACTTCTCTCTCCACCTTTCCTTTCTCAACCTCTTGCTGTCCTCCTCAGCTTCCACCTGCCTCTGTAAACACAGGTCTCTTAATGGTCCCGCTTCAAACATCTCCCCTTCTATACTCTGCCTCCCCATTTGGCTCTGCCTAGTGCTTTTAATCCAGGCCATCCCCACCCTGCCTGTTTCCTCCCTGCCTGGGTATCCACCCTGGGAAGACACGAGCACTTGTTCCTTAGAGATAGTAGTCAAAAAAGTGGTGCACATGGTCATTTCAACCCTGTCTTTTCTCTAAAACTCTGAACCATTGCTTTCTCCCACCACCTTCTATCTCCTACTCAGCCTTTGATAAATATTTGTTGAAAACATATTTAGCAGAACATTTAGTTAATGATGAAGTCAAAATGTTATCTGACTTCTAAAGTTATGTGTCAGTTTCAGTTGGCCCTCGTATGTCTACAAAGTCTCACTTTTATGGTTAATGTGCAAAATACACTTAACAAGTTTCATATAGAAAATTAGCATTGAAGCACTTCTAGCTGGAAGTTGATGATTTCAAACTTGCTATGGCTAACTATCTTTCCAATCCTTCCATCTAAATTTAAAAACAAAAATGTGTCTAACTGTTCATATTCTTAATCTTATAGTTTACAGGCTTTCATGCCTTCTCTGAGTGCATTGCTCTCCCCAAGTCTTATATTCCTTATCCTCAGTGATTCTAACCTTGTCAATATTAGCATAAGTTGAAAATGTGTCAGTGTCACAAACTTCATTTCTCAGAAGGCTCACAATTCATTGACCTATTTTGAAATGCAGTTTTCTGGGACTGAAATAGACATTAAAAGATACATCAGTGGTTCTTAAGGCGCTTTATTTTATTATCATCTGTACCCTACATAATGCCCCACAGAGAGAGAGAGGGGAGCAAGTGGAGAAATGGAATTTTTGTGCACATTCGTAGAAGAAAGAAAGGAAGAGAAGTGTACCAATTCGGGCTCCAGTAGGAAATAGAAGAAGCACTTAAAATAGGATTATATGGAGGGAAGGATCAGTTACAAAGGGACTATTTACAAAGTCATAAGGGAGGAGAAATACAAGGGTTAGTGCAATAACCAGTAGGGCATACCCCTAGCTGAGCCATGACCACCTTAAGGCCCCAAAGAGAAGTTAGCAGGACCCAGAGAAGAAAAGTCTGCAGAGTTAGCTGCTTGAGAAGAGCAATGATGACCCTGGGTAAAAGGACAGTTCAAGGCAACTGTAGGATCCACAGGAATAAATAATCCTTCCCCTTTAGAGGGGTTTAGGAATCAATTTCCAATGTGGGAGAGGGTCTCCTCCACACCACCAAGCAGTTCTTTAGACATCGCTGAGTATCCTTCCATTTAACTCAGCTCTGACACTATCCACCTGGAGGTCACATCAGATCCCACGTGTTAAGGCTTCAGTCACACAGACTGCCCCCTCCTTCCACATCAGATGCCACTTGTAAGCCCAGGTGATCACCTGTGCTTCAGACCAACAAGCTGTAGACTGGAGGTTCCACTGACTCCCTCTTTGGGTTGCACTAAGCTGATATAGTGGCTTGCAGAGCTCAGAGAAACATTTTAGCTACTAGACTAGTGGTTTGTTGTGAAAGGATATAACTCAGGGACAGCCAGATGGAAGAACTGCAAAGGGGTAGGTATGGGAACACGCCCTCTCCAAGTACACCAGTCTCCTCCGATCTCCAGGTGTTCATCAACCCAGAAGCTGGCCATTTGGGTTTTCCTGGAGGCTCCTTACATAGGCGTGACTCCTGGCAATTCGCTGACCACTGGCAACTGAACTCGGTCCCCAGCTGCACTGGCAGCTAGCCCTGGTCTCTAAGAGGGGTCAAAAGTCACCTCATTAGCATAACAGAAGACACTTTTTATCACTCTCCTAACTTAGAAAATTCCAAGTGTTTTTAGGAGCCCTGTGCTAGGAAAGGGATGGAAGATCCAAAGATACATTTCTTATTATAAATAATATCACAGCCTTATATCTCATACTGGGGCTTTCCACAGGCCAAACCTACCCTAAAACCAGGGACATGGGATGCTGTTGATGGAATCCTTGTTCTCATATAAATTATTATCCAAACTGGGATGTTTTTGAGAGTTAAAGGAGCTGTTAAAATTAATTATATTAATAACTACTGGAAAAAAAAAAAAGAAACCTGCTACCCAACAATTCTATTATTATTGAAGATTTTCCTACAGTGAATAACGAGCACCACTGTAGCAGGACGGCCCCTGCTGCTCTGTACATTCTATGGCAGAGTTGCTCCACCTTTGCTTCCCCACACATTTCATGTATGCACACGTCACATGCACCTCGCCCACGTCTCCTCCTAGCTCACCAGACTCTGTATCCTGTAGGCTGCAGCAGGCACCAGAGCACAAAATGGCTTGTCCACCGAGGACGCGTACAGCAGCCACACCTGACGCTTCCATCAATCGGGAGTGAGCTGTCTCGAGCTACTTGGGTCTGATGCACATTGTTAAACCAGTGAGCAATCTCCATGCTGCTCTTGAAAGGGAGGTATGTGTTAGATTATATCTGGAAAGGGTCAGGAAAAGAGGATCATCACTAGTCATCTTTTTTTAATTTAGTTTTTTGAATTTCCGGCTGCCCTGAGTCTCCAGTATAGTGCACAGCCTTTCTCTAATTGCAGCACACAGGCTTCTCTTATTGTGGAACACAAGCTCTAGGGTGAGCAGGCTCAGCAGTTGGCAGTGTGCAGGCCTCTCTAGCTGTGGCATGTGAGAAGTTAGTTCCCTGATTAGGGGGTGAACCTATGTCCCCTGCATTGGAAGGCGGATTTTCAACCACTGGACCACCAGGGAAGTCTCACCAGTCATCTTTCAACTATTAACCATATATTAAAGTAAGAACTTTGTTCTCTGCTCATGAATCTCACACACTATTAGATGAGACTATAGAAGTCAGAAGGGTAAACCCACTGCAACTTATTTAATACAACTGTTCACATTTCTATTCATCAAAAAATGAACATTTCAAAACTAAACCCACGTTTACAGCAATTGCACTCTTTAGTATTTACTCAATGAAATTGAAAACTTGCACACAGACATTTATAGGAGCTTTATTCATAATTGCCAAAATCTGAAAGCAACCTAGAGGTCCTTCAGTAGCTGAATGGGTAAAAAACTAACACATTCACACAATGGAACATATCTAGTGCTAAGAAGAAATGAGCTGTCAAGCTATGAAAAGACACAGAGGAACCTTTAAGTGCACATTGCTAAGTGAAAAAAAAGCCAATCTGAAAAGGCTACATTGATTCCAACTATATGATATTCTGGCAAAGGCAAAACTATGGGAACAATAAAAACATCAGTGGTCACCAGGGGTTAGGAAGGAGAGAGGGATGAATAGAGTACAGAGGATTTACAGGGGATTTTTAGAGCAATGAAACTGTTCTCTACAATACTATAATGGTAGGTACATGTCCTTATACAGGGGCTTTCCTGATGGCTCAGACGATAAAGAATCTGCCTGCAATGCGAGAGACCCAGATTTGATCCCCGGGTCGGGAAAATCCCCTGGAGAAGGAAATGGCTACCCATTCCAATATTCTTGCCTCGAGAATTCCACCAACAGAGAAGCTTGGCCTTCACAAAGAGTCAGACACAACTGAGCAGCTAACACTCACTTTTTTCCTGTCCTTATTTATTTGTCCAAACTTGTAGAATAGACCACACCTAGAGTGAACATGAATATAAACTATGAACTTTGAGTGCTAATAATGTGATGATGTAGGTCAATCCGTTGTAACAAGTGTACCATTTTGGTGGGAGTTATTGATAATAGTAAGGCTATGCAAGTGTCCAGGCAAGGGACTTAGGGGGAAATCTCTGTAGCTTCTTCTCAGTTTTGTTGTAAACCTAAAACTGCTCTAAAAATAAAGTCCATGTTTTCAGTGAAAATGACTGTCAAAGCTGGAGAAAGACTTTGTAAACCACGACAGATGATATCAGATTGCCAATCAGACACAGCTTTCTCAATGAACTTCTTTGTTCAGATGAAAGCAAACAGAAATCATTGACTGGTTAACAATATCACAGACAGGAGTCATTTCAAAAGAGTCTGTAAATAGACATGGAAACAAACCCATTTTCCAGTGTACCTACTTTCCTTTAATGTTGTCTTTCATGTCTTCAAAAAAAAAAGTGACTTTCCAACCTCTTCCTGTTGTCCATTGTGCCCACAATGGACTCTTGTATGCTCTCCTCTGAGACTGAGGGAGTTCCATCACTGAGGAACATTTTCTTGCAATTTTTATGGACATAATTATGCACTTTGAAATTTACTGTATAATATTTTGTGGGAATAAAAGGGAATGTTTTTAAAGGAAAGGAATAATTTACTCTGTCACTGATTCTTCCCATTTTTAAGAAGGCAAATAGAGAAAAATTCCTATAGAAAAAGACAGTATTCCAGACACTTCTGCATCAACATCTCTAATATTTGAAAACATACAAAATAAGCACTACCTCTAAAGACAGAAAGGGCAAAATAAATGATAGCATTTTTCCCTACATGGAACCTACAAGTAGAATCTTTCAGCCTCTCATCGCTGTCCCTTGTTGTATGGGGGTGACTTTCAAAGGGCTTTTACTTTTTTAATGGTTTGTGGGACCAAGCAGAAAGAACTGTTTCCCCCTGCAGAAGTGTGGAGTCCTAACCACTGGACCGCCAGGGAATTCTTTCAAAAGGCCTTCTTGATGGTATCATCCCAATTGGTATCATCCCAATTCCAAAACACTAAGAAAAAAATAACTTACATAGATGATATATAAATACATTTCTGTATACTATATTATATTTATATAATTTATTTATATATATACATTTCTGTATTATATATGTATATATATTATATATTTTTATATTAGATTATATTCTTGGGCTCCAAAATCACTGCAGATGGTGACTACAGTCATGAAATTAAAAGACTCTTTCTCCTTGGAAGGTAAACTATGACAAACCTAGACAGGGTATTAAAAAGCAGAGACATCACTTTGCCAACAAAGGTCCATATATATAGGTCCTATGGTTTTTCCTGTAGTTAGGTACAAATGTGAGAGTTGGATCATAAAAAAAGACTGAGCACTGAAGAATTGATGGTTTCGAACTGTAGATGCTGGAGAAGACTCTTGAGAGTCCTTTGGATGGCAAGGAGATCAAATGGTCAGTCCTAAAGAAAATCAACCCTGAATATTCATTAGAAGGGATGGTGCTGACGCTGAAGCTCCAATACTTTGGAGCATCAGGCCACCTGATGCGAAGAGCCGACTCATTGGAAAAGACCCTGATGCTGGGAAAGATTGAGAGCAAGAGGAGAAGGGAGTGATAGAGGGTGAGACGGTTGGATGGCATCATGGACACAATAGACATGAGTTTGGACAAACTCCGGGAGATAGTGAAGGACAGGGAAGTCTAGCGTACTGCAGTGCACGGGGTCGCAAAGAGTCGAACATACCTTAGCAACTGAACAACAACAACAATGTATATGACTTGACATATTAATAAAAATGACGTATTAAAGGGGAAAAATCCTGCTCCATTTTCACCTGAAATCATTAAGATGAACTTAGAAATCACCAAGATCAATTAGAATGTTTTAATTGTCATTTTATAAAATGGATTCAGATACAACATCCATTACTTATGTTGCTATTTATGTTAGCAGCTTCTGTGTAGTTGGTATAAATTCCTAAAAGGTATCCAGCTGAGGTCCTTCTGTAAGCGCAGAAAGCCATTCTAGCAACAGACCAAATGAATCAACGTATGTCTACAGCATTTCCGCAAGGCACATCAAAATGAGCATTTCCCCAACACGTTTCATGTCCAGAAACATAAACAGACGCACACACAGTCTAGGTTCCCACACACAGCTTTAAAAGACTTCATTAAAAGAAAGCAAGTTGTTTCCTCCCCTTTTACTAAAAAGCTTTCTCTTTAATGGCTTTTAAAAAATTCAATTGTAAAACACCTCAACAAATCAACATAAATGAAAATCTTTGCGTGTGGAGAACTACTGGAAGGTAAGGATAGCCACAGAAAAGGTTGTTGCCTATCATTTGAATATCACAGAGAAAAATAACAAAAGACCATGAATATGTTTTTTTCTCTCATTTGGAAGTTATTAGTAGACTTCCCTTTGTTCCATTGAGAAATGAGAGAAGAAAATATGAAGTTACAGCGAACCCATATGGCCAGCAGGAAAATCCTACTTAATTGCTTTATTGCCAGAAATGTTAAATCACTTCCTGAGGATACAGTTCAAATGAAACATATGGCAGCTATTAACAAAGAACCCCTAATGAATTCAAAAATATGCTTTTTATGGGAGCTTTCTCATAAGCAACAGTCATGCATATTACTTAAGCTATATATACAAATATACACTTGGTTTTTTATTCCCACAAAAATTTGATGAACACCTACTTTGTACCAGACGATACAGACAGCTTGCATGAAGTGATTTTTTTTTCCAAGCCCAGAATTTTTTTTCCAAGCCCAGCTTCCCTGGTGGCTCAGTGGTAAAGAATCCGCCTGCCATGCTGGAGACCTGAGTTTGATCCCAAGTGGGAAAATCCTCTGGAGAAGGAAATGGCAGCCCACTCCAGTATTCTTACATCAAAGGCAAAAAAGAAATCTCCTGACCAGCACTTTCTCCCCAGGGGTTCAACACCCAGGAAAACCATACCATTTCTGCCTGGGTAGCACTCCAATAAGTGTGCTAATCATTGTCATTCAGCAGCCTCTGAGTGGAACTATTCTCCTGTATCTTTTTCAACTGGATCGTGAATTCCACAAAAAAAAAAAATAAATAATAAAGTTGCTGCTAATTAAGAAACAACAAATAGCTTTAATTAATTGAAAACCAGGTGTCAGCATTTTTTTTAATTTATTGCCTTTCATCCCTAGAAAATTTCATAGATCTAATCAGTGTATTCATAAACCATTTTCTAAAGAGATGGTTCTCCCTCAAATTCAAATATAAATCAGCTGAAGGATATCCAGCTGTTATTACTATGTGATTATACTTTAAAAGAAAAGTTATTAAATGTTGGGTACATTAAACTTTGACTTTCCTTTCTCCATGTGCTGATACGGCCATTGCAGTTATTTAATGGATGTGAGTTTTGGTAGCTTAAAGAATCATGCAGAGCATGGGGTGATATTCTAAAGTAACTGGCACTGTCTACATGACATATTGGATCTGGCTATTTGGAGGCTAAAATATTTTTGTTTGATAGGGCAACATGATTAATATCTTTATTAAATATTTACTTATACATGCTTGGTTACACACTTTGTAATCAAATAGAATAAAATATGGAGAAGGCCTGTCACTGGTCACCTTGGAACTGGGGTAAGACATTCAATTTGTCTAAAACACTTTAGCCATAAGAAGAGAGAGCTTATTTAGAGAATTTCTGAATGTTTCATACAGACATCCTGCACAAGTATTTTGTGGTCTAAGTCAATATCTGCCCATAAGGCCTCTGCAAACCTTTCTTCTCCTTTGTTTCAAAATACTTTGATTATTAGTGTTTTGAAATTAGTTATCTCGAAGATCAGCATGTGGGTAGTTGTGTCCTGGCTTCCATTCTATTAATGTGACCTCACAAAACTTACTATACTTTTTAAGACTTCATGGAGTTGGTCTAAGGATTGAGTGAGTTTATGCAGATAAAATCTTAAAACTGTACCTTGTGCATACTGAGAACTTAGTGTTAGCTCTTCATACACTGAGGAGCTTTCTCCATGAAAGTGAAAGTGTTAGTCCCTCAGTCATGTCTGACTCGATGTGACCTCATGGACTGTAGCCCACCAAGCCCCTCTGTCCATGGGATTCTTTAGGCAAAAATACTGGAGTGGGCAGCTATTTCCTTCTCCAGGGGATCTTCCCAAACCAGGGTTCAAACATGGGTCTCCTGGACTGCAGGCAGATTCTTTACCATCTGAGCCAATTACCTATTACCACCCTTTACAATCTTGTAATGAAAGGGTTTCTATTTTGTTTTGTTATTTATTTGCTTGAAACAAAAGACAAAATTTAATTTAAAAGCCCTTATCTCTAGTCAGGGGACAAATCTGGGGCTAGGTTTAAAATATATAGTATGGATTTAATTCCATTCTTAGACCTTTCCCAAAATAGAGACATAAGAAGTAAACAAACATTGCCAAAGCTGTAGGATGACTTTCTTGTCAAGGGAAGACAGAATTAGAGAAGTTTTTCTTGAAACAAAGAAGAAATCAGATGATCTTGCTGTAAATAAAAGGGTGCTGAGGACAGGGCTGGAAGCCTGTGCAGTCCATCTGATGCCCTGCTGTCTGGATGTGGTCCTCCACTCTGCCATTTAACAACTGGATGTTCTCCTCAGGGCTGCATCTTTGCCAGGATGCAGAGTCAGCATTCACAGCCAGAGAACAAGAAGTGAACAACTAAAGGTAGATCAAGATTAAGTCAAAATATGCTTTCATGGTAGATCAAGCTTGCCAAAACAAATCCTCCTCCATTTTTTTTATCCATAGATTTTTCCCTTATTTGAAAAACTGCATCAATCTCCAAATCCTGTAAATTCCAAAGGTGAGGTTCTCAACAATAATCAATATCTCACAAAGATATGAGTCTTGATCTTTGAGATTTCTAAAAATGGAGATTGATATTATTTCCTTAGGCTGATCTAAAATAGAGGTGCACGTGAAATTCCCTCTCTCCCTCTCTCGCTCTCTCTCATACACATGTGCAGCAAAATTAATTTCCCATTTGAGCCTATTTTCCTTCCTTCAACTCTGAAGACTTTATCCCCTAAAGAAGGGGAGAGAGACATGCTTGTAGACATCTTGTGTGGTCAGCGGTTGTGGCGTAGAAAGCGTGAAATCCCAGTGGGCCAAATAGATTTATAAAAGGCTTTCCAATAAAAGTTAATGCCCTCATGCTAACTGTATTTTATACATGAGTGGCTGAGGTGAATGGCAATCAGAAGCTCACTTCCTTAGTTTGTTTTAAGGTATCCACAAGGAGTAGAACTACACTATTCTGCCTTAAAGTCTGTTGAAGACATCTCATCCTGAACTCTAGTTTCTAAATAATAGTGATAGATAATCGTTACTAGGAATTGAACTTCTAAACCTCTCATTTCAGTAATTCGCTCATTGGACCAGTGCCCATAGTAGCAAATAGAGCGGCTGTCTTTTCCCAAGGACCTCATGTGCTTTACAGAAGCCACTACATCTGGTGCTTTCAGCAGCCCTGTGAAGTCGAGGTACTTATCCCCCTTTTATAAAGGAGGAATCTGAACCTTGAGAGGACTGGACAGAGACTTGAAAGGCTCAGATACTGACCAAACAATTAACTTTCTTTGCCTCCCAAAATAGGACAAAGAAATTGAACTATAAAAAATTCGATCCAAATTCAAAGTGTTTTTAGTTTCATTTATTGCAATACCTTTTAAGGGTGAGATGAGTCTGTCTTCAGAGAGGAAAACAATTACATGACTGATTTACAATGAGCTTAGCTGGATCTAGTGACTTTACGACAGTGCACAGCTCTCTCTTTTTTTCTTTTCAGCTGCATTGAAGTATAATTGTCAAATAAAATTTTAAGACATTTAAAGTGTGCATTGTAGTGATTTGATATATACATATCAAATCAATCATCACTTGATTGATGATTATATATATATCAAATCAGATACATCATTTGATTGATGTATACATTGTGAAGGGCTTCCCTGATGGCTCAGAGGGTAAAGAATCTGCCTGCAATGCAGGAGACATGGGAGATGCAGGCTTAATCCCTGGGTTGGGAGATCCCCTGGAGGAAGAAATGGCAACCCACTCCAGTATTCTTGCCTGGGAAATCCCATGGACGGAGGAGCCTGATGGGCTACAGTCCACGGACTCACAAAGAGTCAGACACAACTGAGTGACTAAGCACACAAAACATCCATTGTGAAAGGATTCCCTCTTTTGTTAATTAACATATCCATCACATATCTTGTCACATATTTGTCTTTTTTTGGTGAGAACATTTGAATTCTACTCTCTTAAAAAAAATCAATTGTATAATACAGTTATCAACTGTAATCCCCATGCTTTACATTAAATCCTTAGACCTTATTCATCTTACAGCTGAACATTTATACCTTTCACTAATTTTTCCCTATTTCTCCCACTCCACCAGCCCCTGGCAACCACTTTTCTACTCTCTCTGTTTCATGTTTTTTTTTTTTTTTTAAGATTCCACATATTAAAAATACCATGTTGTATTTGTCTTTATTTCACTTTGCATAATGCCTTCAAGGTACATGTTATAACAGATGGTATGATTTCCTTCTTATTCAGGCCTGAATAATATTACACACACACACACACACAACCACACACACACATGCATACCACATCTTCTTTATCCATTCATTCATCAGTGGGCACTTAGGCTTTTACCATATATTGGCCATTGTAGATAATATTGCAATGCAAATGGGAGTGCAGATACCTCTGATATCCTCTTTCCTTTTCTTTAGACATATATACTCAGATGTGGGATTGTTGGATCATATATATGGAAAGTATAAAATATTTTTAACTTTTTGAGAAACCTCCATTCTATTTTTCATAATAGTTGTACCAAATTACATTCCCGCTATCAGTGCACAAGGGTTCCCTTTTCTCCACATGCTCACCTATACTAATCATCTCTTGTCTTTTTGATGATGATATTCTGTATGTGTGAGTTGATGTCTCATTGTGGCTTTGATTTGCGTGTCCCTGATGATTAGTGATGGTGAACACCTTTCATGTGCTTGTTTGCCATTTATATGCCTTCTTTGGAAAAAAAAAATGTCTATTCAGTTCCTCTTCTCTGATATTGTTAGTGTCAGGCTATATTTAATTTTTGCTTCATTTATGGGGCATCATATTCTTCCTAATAATATGATTTGCTATTTCCTTCTAATGATACCACAATTTGTGACTTTTTTTCTTTTTCAGGCGATTCCAGGTATTTCAGAGAAGGAAAAGGCTGGTAAGTTGACACTGGTTTTGTTTTCACTCCTATCTATTTTAGAATAAAATTCCATCTTTCATATGGACATTTCATTAAATATCTAAAATGCATACATCTCCTCAGTTTCTGGGCAAAAGTTATGGTTGAATTCCTAGAAAAATTAAGTTTTGCTCAAAATGCGAGGAAAAAATATGGTTTTCTAACATAACATTATATCTTGTTAGAATAAGGTGTGTAATTCTTGTGGCCTTAATTGTAAATATGATCACAACTGTTTTCTTGAGGAAAATAATCAGATGTTGTTCAGTATACTGAGGAATGGTCTTTGGAGATCTGTTGCTCCTACAGCCAGCCCTTTGTATCCACGGGTTCTGCATCCATGGACTCAACCAATCTGGGTCAAAAATATTTGAAAAAGCAAAGATTTCCAGAAAGATCCAAAAGAGAAAAACTGGAATTTGCCACAGAGGCAACTATTTACATAGCATTTACTTTGTGTTAGTTATTATAGCTAATCTGGAATGAATTTAAAGGATGTAGGAGGATGTGTGTAGGTTGTATATAAGTACTGGGCCATTTTATGTAAGAGACTTGTGCGTACGTGGACTTCGGTGTCCACCAGGGAGTCCCGGAACCAGTCCCCTGAAGCTACTGAGGGACCAAGATTATGAAGGGTTTTTAAAAATTTTAGTAGCCTGTTTAGTAGTCCTAGAAAAAGATGTGCTTGTTTAAAGATTATGTCATGCCATCAAAAATATAATTGTGAAGCGATATGGATAGTTCATTAGAGAAAAATGATAATATATTTCTGTGTTCTGTGCTATAACTATTTAACAGTATCATGGGAAGTGGATGAGGATTAATGAGAAATGCAGAAATATGAAAAATTAGACTCAGGTTGGTGGAATGGTATGCTTTTTAACAATCTGTTGATCAACCTCAATATAGTCTTACGTTTTCTGTGTAAAAAAAAAAAAAATCTTTTTAAAAAACAGATTAAAGGTGCTTTACCAAGCTTGAAGCACATCACTTAGCTCTTTGATGTGTGTAATTTTTAAAAGCCAACTTAAAAGTTTATAGAATCATCTAAAAGATGTCATGACTTCAGGTGACTTTACACTAATGCATTAGAGTTGTTCTGATAGGATTGTTTTATGGGGGATGTTGTGTCAAGTTCAGTGACTCGATTTTTGCTGCCAGATAGTTTTCACACACAAGTTTTCATAGTTTATGTCCTTCCAAGAGCTAAAGTGTTCTCCTCTGTTTAGGCTGTGTCTAGCCTCTTCTGTCTAATATGTTGAAAGGTAAACCTTCTAAATAAAAGAAAAACATGGAACTGGTATCTTGTGTCAGTTCAAGAGAAAAACTGCTCAGTTTATCATGTGTTGGTATCATGCGCTGGACTAATAATATATACTAAACATATTCAAATTACCATTACCGAGCTCTAATACCTTCAATAATTAATATATTAGCTATCTCCTTAGAACAAAACATTAATGGTGAAGAGCGTATTTGCATCACAAAGAAAAAGGAAGTTAGCCAAAGCTGTGTTTTATCTTGTGTTGTGACATTCTATGTAATTTGCAGGATTGGCTACCATTTAAACAAAGGGTGTAACAGAGCAAAGTTGTCATCTTATTCCAGAAAATCAGCACATTCTTCCATACCCCAAGGAGAAAATTAGGATAGGAATTCTTGGCTGGAGGGGCAGGGGGAGAAAGGCTGGAAATGCCATTGCTTGAGAGACTGAAGAGGTGAAGACTTTTTCTGCCACTAAAATGATGTCAGTGTGCTAGGGAGAAGCACCTCAGTTATCAAGCTCCTCTTGAAGACATTTTTATTAAAACAAAGAGCTAATTAAACAGAAAACATACATATAATGCACACACCACTTTTTAAAAGCCATAATCCCAGATGTTTTCCTCCTCCTCAACAACAACAACAACAAAACCCTGAAATTAAGTGTCACTATTTAATTATCTCTTTGGGTCATTTTTACACTCCTGGGGCAGAAATTTTTAAAGTTGATAAATTTCATTCACAGATGATTTGTGAAAGGTCGGATGCACTAATTCGTATGTATGACCTAAGCGGACCCCCGGATGCCCCATCTCAGACGTTTAACCCAGGATGGGCTGATTTGAGCAGAACCTGGCTTTTGTGCATTAAAACATTAGAATGATTGAAATTCACTCCAGAATGGATTCTAATTTAGATTTCTTGAGAATGTACAGTATATTATAAGGAAATATAATTGGAAATACAAGAAGGAGGAAATACAATTTTGTTTGAGTACATAAATACAAGAAAGAAATGGTTTTTTAAATCAATGAATTTATATGTTAAGATAGAGGCTTATGTTTGAATATTTTATTCAGTTTGCAACAGATTTGCCAATTCAAAAGAGAGTATGATTCATTTCAAAAGGTTTTAAAGGACTATGAAAGTCTAATCAATTTCCTAAATTTCTAAAATTTATTATGCCATATTTAAAATATTTTGAGTGTTTTACATACAAATATGAATATCTTTATTCCTTTTTATGAATCTTTGTTTTTAAGCTCTGCTAGACAGAGGAGTGACAGGAAAGGCAGAGGACCTACTCAACCTTCTGGGGGTTAATTGAGCCTTTAAATAGGATTAAGCTTCATTCCCACCCCTAAGGCCTGTCATTTTTTTTTTTGTTTGGCTAAATGAATGTAGCCTATTGTTTCTTATTAAGAAAGTCTATTTTAATCTGTGTGACCTCTCATCCAAGCCAACTGGAACCAGCTCCACCAGGCTTTGTGAAGCTCTGAACAAAATCATTTAGGGAGCATGCTATTAATAATTCTTAAGTTGCAGTTGTGTGGTTGCCCCAGTGTGGGGTCTAAGTAGCTGTCTTCTCTTCTGATCTGTGTTGCTACATAAATTCAGCCTAGTGGAATCATTCTGCTGCTTCTCTGCCATCTTGGGATGACAAAACCCTCCAAAGGAAGACTGTTGTTGTTAAACAGCATCCCATTGGTTCATTTACTCCACAAATATGTACTGAACAGCAACATGCACTAAGCATCATGTTAGGTTTTATCAAGGGAGCTGTTATGAACAAGATATGGTTCTTGCCCAGAAGGAACTCAAACTCTAGAGGAGAATATTGCATTGGGCCAGCATCCTCCTTTTCCTCTTCTCAAAGAAAAATTCTTAAGCCAAGTTATTCAGAAAGCCTCACAAGAAAAGAATCAAATAAAAATATTGTTTTCAAGAAATTCTATGTTGGAATGTGCGTTCTTCAGATCTAAGAGTCCAATACATTTTGTTTTAAAAAATCAGAATTAATCACACAAGTATCAGTATGTGTAGTTGTATCCAACACAGAATAATTTCAGTTAGCTTCCTTTATGCCACCAGAATCTGTAAAGAGTGAGCCCAAAGCCACTGGTATATTTTCCAGCACATCTGCTTCTTGCCTGTGTATCCTTGAGCAAGTTCCTTAACCTCTTCATTTTCCCATTTCTAGAGAATAAATAAAGAAGCTGCCATGTTGTAAGGCTACAATGCTTGGCACAAGGTAGGCTCTAAAAAATGGTAGCTGTGTCTTGTGATAATGAGTTGTGCTTATAACTACCACGTGTGCAAGCCAGAGAGACTAGCTATGTTACTCCTGCCCGTGTCTGCTCAGAGTTCTTGAACACTTCCTCGGGGCACCAATTAACAGCTGAGCAGCTGTCCATGTGGAAGAAAGAGATCACTTTCTCCGGAAGCCTCTGAGTCAGTTCACTCAGACAGAGGTTATCACAGTGTAGGCAGACTTGTCCATATTTTAACATCTCTAGAAATTCTTAGCTCTATTAATGTGAAATTCTCTCAAGTGAATAGATAATCTTTGATTTTTCACAAAAAGATTACTCCCTGAGAAATGTATGTCCTAGATGCTGGGGTGATTGGATCCTGTCTACTCAGCGACCCCCCTCCCTCCCTCGCCTCCTGCATATAGTCCTGTCAATACTGCCGTCCTATCATCCCATGTCCATCCTCCCTGCTGTTGTTTTAAAGCAGCCCTCCACTTTGCACTGACTTTGGAGACAGCGTCCAGAACTGGTTTCCCTGCCTTAATTTATCATTATACCGGTTCACTCTCTACACTGTCACCAAAATTATCTTTGAAGAGCATCACCTGATCATGTCGATTCCTACTTCAGCTTTTTGTTAACCTCCTTACTGATTGCATGATAAGATCAAACTTTCCTGCTTGACATCATTGGCCATTTGTAATCTGGATGCTGTGTATTGCACTGGATATGCCCATGTCACCCCTCTAGTTCACCCTCCACCCTCCTTCTCCCCAGTTCTGTGATCTGGAGGTGGACCAGTGTGGGCAGAAGCTTGGGCTGCTCTCTTTTCTGTCTTCTTGTTGCACCAGCGAGGAGCCTCAACAGGAGAGTAATGGTTGGAAGGACAGTAGGGCTGTGAGGTTGGGTCATTTATTCCCCCATCTGCCTCCCGAGGAATCACAGCTGGCATTTTCCACCCAAATTCCTCTGTTCTTTAAATCATTCTCTCCTCTGGCCTTGTGGTTCCCCTACACCTTTATCAATAGTTCTGTTATTAAACTCCCCTCAATTTACCCAGGTTGCCATCTGTTTCCTGCTAGGGGTTTCACTGATAAACCCACCAATATTTTCTCTTCTTTCTATTCCTTTGTGTTTGTTGGTTGGTTGGTTTGTCCAACTTCAGCCATAATATACAACCACAGAACCCATTTTAACTTTGATCTTTCTACTTCTATGTAGATTATGCAACTGCCTTTTTAAAAATACAGATGATAGGTGGAGATAGAGGGAGAAAAAGAGAAATGACTTATTCAGGAAAAAGAGAAGCGATGGACGATGTTTATCTTTATCATAAATGAATAGAGTTTCATTTAATCACATGGGGGAGAAAAATATCTATCCTTACTATTTAGAACGTGTCCTCTATTGTCCAAAGACATGTAAATTAGAAAATTACCATTGCTTTTTAGTCACCAAAATGTCCTAAGCATATGACATGTCATAAGCAAATATGTCTCTAAGCATATTTGAAAAGTAGTCATAGGGAGTAATATGAAATCTCTCATTCTAAAGTTAAATCATATAACACAAATTTTGTTAGGCTGCAGAGCAACCCATAAAAAATATACCACAATCATGAGCCAAAAATAACAATTTTTTTTTTTGCATTTTTTGTCTTGAAAATTCTACTTGTCCAACAATAACACCTCCTTCATGAATTATTTCCAAGGCAGGAATAGTCCTTGATTTTTCTGTGCTCCTAGAAAACTCTGTGTTGTCAATTACAGTTTTGTCATCTTGCTTTTCTGTATGATCTCTTCTCTAGGCAATGAGTGTTTCTAGATCAGGAATATCATCTTTGTGTGCTCTGTAATTAGAACAGCTCTTGGCACATAGTAGGTGCTCTGTAAATACTTGTTAACCAATTAATTATAATTACAAAAATGCTTTGGCTTCAATCTTTAGAGTTAATATGGTTCTAAAACATTTTGACTCCCCGCCTCAACTCCCTTCTTTATGCCTGGTACCCACACAACTGCCAAGTATCTCAACTAGGTAATTAATTAATGATGTTATTTGGGGATCTATTCCATACAAATGTGCAAAGGGCACCATTGAGAAAGATGATTCAGAATTGAACTTTGGTTACATTCATTGGTCATTTTTCTTCGGATGTTTGTTTGCCTGTCTCTAGGTTATTTTCTGGTCAGAAAATGTTAAAAATCAAGAAAATTAATGATTATAGCCTGAAACACTTGTGAAAGATAGCTTTCAGAGGCATATAACAGATTCATAGTCTGTCTAAACTTTATATTGTGGCAACACAGAACATAGAAATCAAGCACTTGTTTGTGACATGTGTAAGGGGGGAAAACAAGGTTTTCACAATTTCATTACAAGCTCCTTGTAAACATAATAAATAACAAAGCCCAGACACGGTGCCTTTTGGTATTAATTTTCTTGGCTGCCTTTGACCACTGAAAAGGAAAATGAAGATAACAAAAAGAAAAAAACTGAAACGCGAAGATATTCCTCCTTTTCCAGTCTTATTATCATTTCTTTAATTCAGAGACCTACCCATGCAATGTAAGATTCCACTCTAAGTCGTGTTCCAATATTGATAGATCCAAAAAGATTTGACAGACAAAACTAGGACTGCTCGATTTCAGCATTCTTCTTTGAAAGACTGTGCCCTATTCTGTGTCTCCATTTGAGTACAAATCAGGTCGGTTTTAGGGCTGTCTCACTCACTAGACTCTAAGCATCTTGCAAGATGGAATTTTGTTTCATTCAGCTCTGTGTTTCCAATGCCTGGCATTATTGTAGTTGCCCTATATTTGGTAAATGAATGGATAAATTAGATATTTTTAAAATCTGCAAATATAATACTCCCAAAGCCGAATGTAGAATCTTATAATTTTTATTCTAGGTGAAACACTTTCTGTACTGCAAAGACCCCCAGCTGTTTCACAGGGTTAAACAGGATCTGAAAATTGTCTTTATCAGGCTGGACTGGTCTTTGGCCAACATTCCAAATTCTTTATTTCCTTTCACTCTCAGAAAATGAATTTCATTAATTTTTTTACGAATGGCTTATAAATACTCACTTATTTTACTTTTCTTAGTATTATGGTCTCTGTTTGCCTGATTTTTTATGAGAAAGGAATTTAGGGTATGCCCACAAATAACCTCTCAGTTTTTCTAAAACCTAATGTAAACTAATCCATGAAAAAGTTGGCTGTGGTTGACTGGGCTGTTGAGAGAAAACACATTAGCTTTCAGGTATTAAAGAATTTGTGAAAAATATAAGTAAGTTATTCTTAAATGCCAAAGATCTTGAATTCATAGGATATTTTCCAGTGTCTGTTTCTTAATGTTCTATTGGTATTCCATTTATTACCAAGTAGGTAAAACAAAGCTACTGTATCACCAGAACCAAGCAAATGTATTTCCTTTTCTTCTCAATTATATTACAAGCAATACAAGTGCATGATAATTTTTAACAAGTAGCAATTCAAATATTGCTTCCTGCACTTGGAGTGGTTATCAAAAATGGTATCTTTTTACAGTATTTAATGATTCCTATGATGTATTGCTATTCATGAATTCTCTTCCACATCAGGCTGTGAGCTCCATGAAGGCATAAACCCTTCATTTCATCTTTGTCAGCCCTCACCCAGTATATGATCTTGCACAGAGCAGATGCTCAAGAAACAGTTTTAAATCAATCCATTTATGTGATTTACCAAGCAACTCATACTGGCATTTAGTTCATCTCTGATCTATCAGTGACCATAGCTTTTCACAGTATTTGACAAGCTTGAAAATTCTTCCTCTAAAAAGTCTTGTGAGCATTTTGTTATCTGACTTTATCCCTTGAAAGAATGGCTGTCAGCATTGAAGAGGTGGCTATGAACTACCTGGACCAGCTCATGAGGCAGTTCTGCATTTCCATATTTTAACTGACATTGACCTTTGATTAGTAGAAAAGTTCATTTGTCATTTTTAATCTCCCCTGAAGAAAGACAATTTATGAAAAGGCCTCTTTGTATCAATTTTATTTACAAAGCAATACAGCTTGCATTTAGTTTGAAAATCATATCTGATCATCTGATCCCTTCAAATATTTACCTTTATAGAGTCTGCAGTTTGCAGTTCAGTTACTCTTATTAATAGTTTGAATATACACACAAATATGTGCCCACAAGATAATTGTATATTATTCTAATTTCTTTAGAAAGGTGCCATTTACCCTGGAAAGGTACATATAAGAGGTATTACTTTGACATGAGTATGAAATGACCAAAAATTCTGCTGGTGTGATTATATTTTTCTTCTCTTCTTGATCCTCCATTGGTTTTAAGGACTTTGATTTATGTTTCTATAGGCAAAAGATTGAGATCAATATCTCTTCCAGATTGATCTATAAGTATTTCTGTTTTATAATTAAAGTATGATTTTGAGATATGGCTTATCTAAGTGGGACATCTCAGACAGTAATTTACAATCATAATAAAGTAACTAATTCCCAAGAAAAGGCTGGTGCTCATATTGTTATATGAAGGCTGTCCAGAGTACCAGTTTGGCCATTTCAGGAGAATGGTTCATGAATAGAAGAAACTATTTTGCCCTGACTACTGTTATCATGTACAAATGATCTTCTAGAATTCTACAAGTGATGTTTAAGCAAAATGGTCATCAAAAGCCCTCACTTGCCCACCAAACTGGGGTTTTGCTTTTTGTCTTAATTTTTCTAACCATTGTGCTTCCCAGAAAACATATTCCAGTGACTCCCAACTGCTAATATTATAAACTGCTTTTTTTCCCTCCCAGTTTTCTTGAGATTTAGTTGACAGGCATCACTGTATAAGTTTAAGGTATACAGCATAATGATTTGACATAGATATATCATGAAATGATTACCACAAGAAGTTCAGTGAGTATCCATCCTCTCATAAAGATACAAAATAAATAGGAAAAACTTGTTTTCTTGTGATGAGAACTCTTAGGATTTACACTCTTAATAACTTTCCTGTATAACATACAGCAGTGGCGCTAGTGGTAAAGAACTTGCCTGACAATGCAGGAGACGTAAGAGATGTGGGTTTGAGCCCTGGGTCAGGAAGATCCCCTGGAGAAGGGAAGGGCAATCTACTCCAGTGTTCTTGCCTGGAGAATCCCATGGACAGAGGAGCCTGGCAGGCTGTGGCCCATAGGATCGCAGAGTCAGATATGACTGAAGCCACTGAGCACCACTGAGTGTTAATTATATTTCTCATGTTGTACATCACATCCCTAGTATTTACTTTATTTTGTAATTGGAAGTTTGAACCTTTTGACCTCCATCCAATTCCCTCTCTCTACCACTGGTAATACAAACCTGATCTCTTTTTCTATGAGTTTGTTTGTTTTTGCAGCATATTGACCTACAACATTATGTTAATCCTGGTGATAAACTTCTTCTTAAAATAAATGTTAAATCTGTTCTTTCTATGGATTTGAGGAAATAGATAAATGGAGAACAACATGATACACTTCATCACTTCTGTATCTACCCTTTTTAAGTCTCTGGTCTTCTGTGTATTTATCCAGTGTTTTCCCTGCTGTGTTGTGATTTCCTGAAAGGCAGACATTTTCCCTGCACCTGTATAGCACCAGCCTCTTAGGAGGTTTTTAACTTAATGTCTGTCAAATGACTGGTTGAATGGATAATAATATCAAACATTTATTCTGTGCCTGCACTTTTCTAAGCACTTTATTGATATGACTTAATTTAATCCTCTAGCAAGCATATAACGTAGACGTAATGTTTTCCACATTAGGGAGATGAGGAAGCTGAGACTCAGAGAGGTTTCCTAAAATAACCAAAGTCACACCACTGCTGAGGCAAGATTCAAAGCAAGCAACACAGGCTAGAGTGCATGTTCTTAACCACTATGCTGCAGGTAGTGGTTAAATGCCAAGGTTCCTCAGGCTGATGAACAAATTTTTCCTTAATCAGACCTTAGCCTTCCTATCCCGCCTTATCTCCCGTCCCCCCCTAACTTGCACCTTCCGCTGTAACCACAGTAGCAACCTTGCTTTTCTCCTGAATTTGCTTCTATATAAGTTGACCTTTGTTCCTCCTGTTTCCCTTCCAGAAATTTAACTCCCCCATCCCCCAAGGTCTCATTTGGGTCCGACCTTCACTGTAGTCTTCTGTGACAACTCCTGCTCATATTAATTTCCTGCTTTTGGAAATGATACAGCATATACAGTCTGTTACGGTCATTTTCATTCTTAATCATATGTGGATTGCCATTGTCCATTGAGTGTTCTGCCTCCCAACAGTTTTGTAAGAATCCTTTCAAAAACACTTTGCACTGTGCTGTGCACCTAAGAGGGGGTTACTGAATTGATAGACTTTATTTTTTTAGAGAAATTTTCAGTTCACAGGAAAACTGAGTGGAAAGTACAGTTCAAATTATATAAAGTTCTTTTAAAGTACACTACAGACATAGTAAGAAGATCAGGAATTGTCAGGGGTTGGGGAAAGGGAGGCATGAACTGATGGAGCACAGAGGATTTTTAAGACAGGGAAGCTATTCTATGTGATGCTTCAGTGGTAAAACATGTAGGCTTTTCACATTGGCTTCTTTCACTTACAACTATGCATGTAAGGTTCCTCCATGTCTTTTCATCATATAATAGCTTGTTTCTTGTACTAAGTACTAGAACTAAGTTAACACTGCATTGCTTGAATATACCACATTTAAAGGAGCTTATTTAACACACTTTTAGTGTAAAAATGTTTCAACTCATTGATCATAAAATATATTGCACCCAGCACATTTGTAAACTTTTATCCCTTCTTCTTTAGGCAAAAGTGACCCTCTTCTCTTAGCCATTGATCGTGATTACTTCATTTCTCTCCTTCAGAATGTCTTCATGTTTTCAAAAGAAAGATACTACTACTGAATGTGTTATCCACAGCTTTTATTTATTGTGTACCTACCTCATGGTCTCTGAGAAGAGACGCTTCCTCGACATCATCTTTAGCGCACCCTAAGCTCACAGAACTTGACTCTCTCCTGCTCCAAAGCTGATGCTCTCTCCACCTTGTCCCACCTAACAGCACCACATCTCCCGCCCCTGAGTCTTCTAATAAAAGTATGACTGAAATTAGTAAAACTCTAATAGTTCATGTAGTTTATGTGGTCCACTTATTTCTCTCCTTATGCCTTTGCTCCTGAAGTTTACTGTTCCCAAAACACTGTTCTATTGTTTTTCTCTCCAAATCACACACTTCCTTCAAGGATTTGCCTGAGTGCTATTTTTTGCCCAAAATCTCAGTTGCTCTATTGTTGGGCAAGCTCTTCCTTTGAATCAGACAGATGTCACTGCTCATCTTCTTCCCTGAGAAGTGGCAGCCTATGTACATTGTGACCTCCCTCCCCCCATCCTAACCCATGGCCAGAGTCCATTGGACTGGGGGCAGGCGGCTGGGGTGAGAGACACATGTGACTCAAGGCCAGAGAATACATTGAGTGAACAGTGGACAATCTGTTTCTCTCTCTCTTTCACTTCTTCTCCTCCTTCTCTTCCTTCTCTCTCCTTCTTCATATTATGAGCCAGAAAAACTCAGTCAACCTGTAACAGGTGTTTTGGATTCCACTGTTAGGTGGAGTCACAGAGGAAACATGATTCTGCAGAGAGGAGTGGGGTAAAGGGGTAACTGACCCCAAAAAAGAAGAGTAGAGATGATGCAAACTAGAGAATGAGATGGAAAAGGAAACTGCTTCTATCAGTCCCAACTCTCAGGAGGGCCCCACCCCTCGTCTGCAGGGTATCTCTGTGTCCTCACATCTCAGGCTTTTAGTTGGACAGCAAGGAGATCAAACCAGTCAATCCTAAAGGAAATCAACTCTGAATATTCATTGGAAGGACTGATGCTGAAGCTGAAGCTCCAGTACTTTGGCCACCTGATGTGAAGCACTGATTCATTAGAAAAGACCTTGATGCTGGGATAGATTGAAGGCAGGAAAAGGGGACGACAGAGGATGAGATGGCTGGATGACATCACTGGCTCAATGGACATGAGTTTGAGTAAGCTCCAGGAGACAGTGAAGGACAGGGAAGCCTGGCGTGCCGCAGTTCATGGGGTCACAAAGAGTAGGACACAACTTAGCGACTAAACAGCATCATCAACATGAATGAGTTCTTTGCATTCAGATGATTAGACATCCTTCTCCAAATCCCTACTGAATATAATTAGTATCAAAAATAGTCAATTATCTATTTTACTTGTCTTATAACACTGTTTTCTTCTTCATATATATGTATAATATGAACATATACATGTTCAAAATATGTAATATGCAGTAACCATGAAGAACCATGGAATATTTTGGTCTCCTGTTTATGATTTATTTTAGTCTAAAACATCTAGCAAGAACTGCATATATAGTGAAAGTTCAATAAAATTACGGTTTTTCAGTTATACTGCCATTTTAGGCTACAGAACTCTATCACTACTTCATAATCACCTTTTAGCCCATAGAACGTGTTTCTCCATTTTCAGTCACCTTCAACCATTATATCTGGTATTTATGAGATTCATGGGTTGATTGTCTTTTTCCCCTTGACCAAATAAATCATCTCCTTTTAAAATCACTTAACGTCATCCTGACCATGCCATTCAGTTTTTAATTTGCATCGTAATTCATTTGAGTCAAGTGCTGTTGCCCTCAACAATTTCATATTTTTATAGTCTATATTCACATTTCCTTATTCCACTGACTATGATTAACACATGTCAGATATTAAATAATAAGAGTTAGCAGTGTAAAACCAAAAGAGGGAAGCATACAAATAAATAATCGGGGAGTGAGACAGTTGATACATTTTTTAAAATAAAATGTCTTTAAAAGGAAAAAAATCTGAACTCTATTAAACTTACCTATATTTTATGACTCAGTATTTTTTTAATCTTAAAAAGTCACCTATGTTTATGGGATATGGAGGCATTTCTATGATTTTTTTCCCCCTCTGAGACCACCAATGATTGAATTCTAGCTGCAGTCATGAAAACAGTAACTTTCATCTCTGTAAGACCCAGCTCAGCCAGGTGGGGGATATAAGGGTTTTCTAAATTTGTGATTTTGGGTAAATCAGAACACCAGCTTATTTATTACAGCATGAAACTTTCATTGTTTGGTAATATTTTCGAGTACCAAATTTGGGGACCTTAAAAAAAACAAGTTATCTTGCTCTAACATGTGACCCTGACTCTGAGATGGCACTCATCACTCTGCAGCTAATCAGGAGCCGTGCTCCCAGATGGTCCCTGACAGCAGAACATAAACAGAGCAGTGAGCCCACCATCCTCACATGCAGGCAGCTCCCTGGCCCTCTGTGATGTGGACACAAGCACTGTGACAAAGAAATGTTAGAAATGACTTTCGCAATAGAGCTATTCTGACACACAGACAAATAATTTCGGGTGTTTCAAAAGCACTCCCATCTGGAATGGAAGCCAGTTTTTAAAAACTAACTGCAGATCACAGATAGCAAGACTTTTTCTTAGAGGAAACAAAATATAAAATTTCAGCAAAAGAGGTTTAGTTAGATTGCAGATAGAAGGAAGCCATGGTTGCATTTTCTTTCCTGGTAGAACTTAAGTGAGCCAGGCCGACAGCGCAGATCCATAGGAAGAATTCCACATCTGGAAAATCTTTGCTCCATCTGTGGTAGGTTTCCAGCCTCTTGCTCTTTCTCTACCATTTCCCATGACTTCAGCTTATCTCCTTTTTGTTTTCTTTAGTGAAGTTATTTAACCCTTAGGGGTTTCAGATTTTTGTTTTGTTTTGTTTTTAAGAGGAAGGAGAGCAAAGGAATACTTTATAACATTTTTGTGATTCTCTAGAATTGAGCCTGGTTTATATTTAAGTGTCTACATAAGTTATATAGATGGTAAAAAATATATGTCTATGTATATATATAAAGTACCTAGTCAATTATATGAAATTATATTTTAGAAATGCATTAGATAGACAGTGCTTTGATTTTTATTTTACTAGACTGAATATTGGTGTTAATCTTCCAATTTGTGAGTCTTAACTTTGTTTGCCTCAAATCATAGATGTTAATATCATAGAGCACATAGAAATAAAGTTACGTTATTCACATCATAGGACTCATTAATATCTTATTTAATGTAATTAACAAATAATATTTATGATTGAATCTTTGTCTCACTGAGCCCCCTCCTAAATGTTAAATGAGTTACTTGGCACTGATGTTTGGATTTTCTTTTCTTGTCTGTCCTTACACTTTCTCTTAGAAGTCTCATCCAAATAAAGATGTGTCTGCATAATGTCCAGCCCCAGTGAGTCAAACTGCCCACCTCATTTCCAACCGCCCCTGAGACTCCATCACAGGAATGCATATACTCTCCACATCCTGCTGTTTCTACTTCAGAGTCTTCACTACTCCTGTTACCTTTTCCTAAAATTTCCTTTCATGCTATCTCCAAATTACTTTATACACCTCCTCTTTGAAAGCTTCTAAGCTCTCCACTACTCTGAAAGCAGCCCTTTTTACCAGATCTGTCAATATTATATTTACAGTTCTCATACAGTGTTTATCTTTTTATGCCTTTTGTTATGATTTTTAAGGCTTATTTTTTCATGTTATATAATCAAACCAATGTCTAATTTATCTTTGAATGACTTGCACATAAAGAAGATTTAATAATCTTCTGCTTGAAAGAAAAGTGGCATTTTTAATTGAAAATAAAACCATACTCTCTTAATGCAAGATGTTGAAGTACGCTTCAACATTTTCAAGAATTGTTGTTGTTCAGTTGCTCAGTTGTGTCCAACTCTTTGTGACCACATGGACTTCAGCACTCCAGGCTTACCTGTCCATCACAAACTGCTGGAGCTTGCTCAAACTCATGTCTGTCAAGCTGGTGATGTCATACAACCATCTCATCCTCTGCCATCCCCTTTTCCTCCTGCCTTCAATCTTTCCCAGTATCAAGGTCTTTTCCAATGAGTCAGCTCTTCACATCAGGTGGCCAGACTACTGAAGCTTCAGCTTCAGCATCAGTCTGAATTCAGACTGATTTCATTCTTCCTTCCACTGAATATGCAGGGTTAATTTCCTTTAGGATTGACTGGTTTGATCTCCTTCCAAGGGACTCTCAAGAGTCTTCTCCAGCACCACAGTTCAAAAACATCAATTTTTCAGCACTCAGCCTTCTTTATGGTCCAACTCTCACATCCATACCTGACTACTGGAAAAACTATAGCTTTGATTAGATGGACCTTTGTCAGCAAAGTAATATTTCTGCTTCTCAGTACGCTGTCTAGGTTTGTTATAGCTTTTCTTCCAAGGAACAAGTGTCTTTTAATTTCATGTCACCATCCACAGTGATTTTGGAGCCCAAGAAAATAAAGTCTGTCACTGTTTCAATTGTTACCCTATTTGCCATGAAGTGGTGGGACTGGGTGCCATGACCTTCACTGTTTGAGTGTTGACTTTTACACCTGCCTTTTTCACGGTCCTCTTTCACCTTCATCAAAAGGCTGTTTAGTTCCTCTTTGCTTTCTGCCATAAGGGTGGTGTTATCTGCATATCTGAGGTTATTGATATTTCTCCCGGCAATCTTGATTCCAGTTTGTGCTTCATCCAGCCTGGCATTTCACATGATATACTCTGCCTATAAGTTAAATAAGCAGGGTGACAGTATACAGCCTTGATGTACTCCTTTCCCAATTTGGAACCAGTCTGTTGTTCCATGTCCAGTTCTAACTGTTGCTTCTTGTCCTGCATACAGATTTCTCAGGAGGCAGGTAAGGTGGTCTGGTGTTTCCATCTCTTTAAGAATTTTCCACAGTTTGTTGTGATTCACACAGTCAAAGTCTTTAGCATAGTCAGTGAAGCATAAATAGATGTTTTTTTCTGGAATTCTCTTGCCTTTACTATGATCCAGTGGATGTTGGCAATTTGATCTCTGGTTCCTCTGCCTTTTCTAAATCCAGCTTTTACATCTGGAATTTTCTAGAATATTTGTTTTAAAACCCAGGTTCCCATATTCCTTCATGCTTCCTTAATCAGAATATCTTAGACCGAAGAATCTTAAATGTTACATACTCTCCAGGGAATTCTTATCCGTACTAAAGTTTGAGGATCATTGCTTAATGTCAGTGAAAGTTTCACATTTATTCTTCCACATGCACATGAATTTCGTTACATAGTTCAAAGTTTGTACAGCATAACAAAAGCCTAAGGCTTAAGGAAAATTATCCTGACACTAAAAGACTCGAGAAAGGTCATATTTTATCATAAATAAAACCAGAAATATTTCTGAATATCTACTTTTACCAAATAGTATGCTGTGGTTATAAAACTATTTAAAACACTAGCCTTGGAGAGCTTATGGTCAAGGTGAGAGAAATGATACATATGAAAAGTTGGTTGAAACAAGCAAAGTTATCAGAGGTGTCTTATTGTGTCCTATAGTTTCACATATTATCCAGCATACTCACTGCTAATCAAATTCAAATAACAGCATTTTAAAGCAGTGGAAATAACTCCAGATGCAGACATGACAGGAGGAGGAAAAAAGAACAGAGAGTCTGCAATGAAGACTGGAGGCCCTGGTTGTCCCACCACTCACTTTCAGCATGCTCAGTCACTCAGTCGTGTCCCACTCTGCAGCCCCTGGACTGTAGCCCGCCAGGCTCCTCTGTCTGTAGGATTTTCCCAGCAAGAATGCAGGAGTGGGTTGCCATGCCTTCCCCTAGGGGATCTTCCTGACCTAGGGATTGAACCCGTGTCTCCTGTGTCTCCTTTATTGCAGGCAGTTTCTTTACCTGCTGAGCCACTTGGGAAGCCCCTCACATTCAATAAGATGTTTATCTGAACCAGGTTCTTGTTTTAGATATAAATTTCTCCACACCCGCCTCGTCCTCTCCTAGGGCTAATCTTCATCTTGGAATGGCCCAGCAAGGATTATCAAGCACCACATAACAGAAATTCCACCCTCTGTGAGATGGAGGGTGTTTGGAGGTGAAGAAGTAACCTGTGCAGTGGTAATTCTGGACAGTCAGATGGCAGACAGACTCGATGACTTGGGGAAAAGGAATTAATCTCAGGGGTCATGGTCAGAGAGGGAAATGAAGGAATGATATAAGTAGTTTATACATAATTTATGGAATCCTAGAAACAAGCCCAACTGACACTGAAAAATCACTGCCATATATTGCTGACAGCTGATGTAAGTAGTATAGTTCTTTAGTAAGTCCACAGTCTTTAGCTTTCCCTCAATGGAACCTATTATCCCTATTCCAGGTTAATCCAAGTCCAGCCAAATGTCAGTCCATCCTGACCCTCTTTCTCTCTCCTCCCCCCGCTATAAAACTCAGCACCAGGGATCGGGGCCGGAGGGGAGGTCTGTGAACGAGGGGTGTCCGTACGTGCTTCTTTTCCTGCCTCTTCTGTTGAGGCAGCACAGAGTTTCCTTGTTCCAGACCTTGAGGACACATCCCTTGAGAATGCCTCCAGCCTGCTGGGCAAGATATGTAGCAATGACTAAGTGGTGAGATAGTCAAGAGACTCTAGACTTTTATCTGAGAGAGGACACCTGGGCTGGAATGATCCAGAGAAAATCTGGGGAAACAGAAAGCTGTGAAAACTGGAATGGAAGATCTGACACATTTCTAGGCAAGGAAAGTGGTGTTGGCAAAGTTAGGCTTCATGGGAACACACAAGGCACGGTGATGCAATGGTGTGGCCCGGCCAGCTGGAGCACAGAGTTTGTGTTTGGAAGGAAAGAAGATAGGAAAAAATGGGATGAGTCCAGACTCTAGCAGGCCTCAGAGAGTGATTTTAATTTTCACTAAGAATAGTAAATCTTTTCAAATTAATCAGTGGTATTACCCCAGCTGCAAAAATCTAGACATCCTCATTCTTAACTCTTTATTAAGTAGGTTGCAAAAAGGAGGCAGAAACTTTTTTTTTTAATGATGCACTACAATACCAAAACCCCATTAGATTACAACGATAGTCAACACTGATCAAGGACTTTTAATACTTTTAATCACAAGGAATTTAGTCATGAGTTTGGAGAAAAGTCAGAAGATTTGGGGTTATGTTTTTGTTTTGGTGATACACTTTTAAAACTTGAGTTCTGCTTTATTATAATTCAACCATGCTCATGACAATAAGTAATAAGTGATACCATTAAGATAAAAAAGAGGTAACAGACGAATTTAGGGAACTAAAGAAAATCAGTTCAATTCAGTAGCTCAGTCATGTCCAACTCTTTGTGACCCCCACGGACTGCAGCATGCCAGGCTTCCCTGTCCATCACCAACTCCAAGAGCCTACTCAAACTCATGTCCATCGCATCGGTGATGCCATCCAATCATCTCATCCTCTGTCGTCCCCTTCTCCTCCCACCTTCAATCTTTCCCAACATCAGGGTCTTTTCCAATTAGTCGGTTCTTCTCATCAGGTGGCCAAAGTATTGGAGTTTCAGCTTTAGCATGAGTCCTTCCAGTGATTATTCACAACTGATTTCCTTTAGGATTGACTGATTGGATCTCTTTGCAGTCCAAGGGACTCTCAAGAGTCTTCTCCAACACCACAGTTCAAAAGCATCAATTCTTCAGTGCTCAGCTTTCTTTATAGTGTCTTTACACTAAAGAAAATAGCTGCTTCTAAAGATTTTAGGGGCTTCCCTGGGGGCTCATCTGTAAAGAATCTTCCTGCCAAAGCAAGAGATGCAGGTTCAATTCCTGGGTTGAGAAGATCCCCTGGAGAAGGAAATGGCACTCCACTCCAATATTCTTGCCTGGGAAATCCCATGGACAGAGGAGCCTGGTGGGTTACAGTCCATGGGGTTGCAAAGAGTCAGACATAACTGAATGACTAAACAACAACAACAAAAATTTTAGAGCAAATCATCCTTCTACAAAATGCTAACCATTTCTTAAAAACTAGCTAGATAAAAGGAGGCTTATTTTAAAACAATTATATTTTACACTTAAATGTCAAAATTACCTGGTTTTTTTTCTGCCACCATCCATCCTTTGTTTTTTTAAAAAAATTTCAGGTTTGGATGTGCTTGTATCACCAATGATCTATAGTCTTGGTGGCAGAAATGAACCTCTTATTGTGCATGAAATTCCAAAGGCAAAAAAATACTTTTATGTCCTTTCATTTTTTTTCAATTTCCAACTTCAGATATTATTGCTGCCTATGTTACTTTATTTGTAAATAACAAATAGCAAGAAATGTGCAAATAATGAAAGTTATTTAATTTAGAGGCTAATCAAACACTTATGAAACAGTGTTTTACCTTTTTTCTCCATGTAGATTGTTGTTGTTGTTGTCTAATGTTTAATTGCTAAGTTGTGTCCCACTCTTTTACCACCCCCTGACTGGTAGCCAACTAGAGGCTCTTCTGTCCTTGGGATTTCCCAGGCAAGAGTACTGGAGTGGGTTGCCATTTCTTTCTCCAGGAAATCTTCCTGACCCAGGAATCAAACCCAAGTGTCTTATGCCTCCTGCATTGGCACACAGATTCTTTACCATTGAGCCACCAGGGAACCCCTCTCCATGTAGATACAAGGAAGCTAAATTACCACCCCTAGAAATACTCAAGCAGTTATTTTCTCTAGGTATATTATACATACATTTAGAGCAGGGTTTCCCAAACTATTTATGGTGACCAGTTTTTTTAATCTCTTGTGGACATATACCATTTTAAAATGAAAAAGCACCGGAAAAATAAAATTGGGGGAAAACAAAAAAAAATAGAAGGCAAAGTATGTTATCATTAGATTCAACAGGTATAGAATTACTCTGTCAAACTATTATACTACGCTGTGCTGTTTAGTTGCTAACTTGTATCTGACTCGTTGACGACCCCATAGCCCACCAGGCTCCTCTGTCCATGGGATTTCTCAGGCAAGAATACTGGAGTGGGCTGCCATTTCCTTCTCCATGGGATCTTCCCGACCTAGAGATTAAACCCACATCTCCTGCTTGGCAGGCAGATTCTTTACCACTGAGACACCTGAGAGGCCCACCTAACACTATTTTTTTTGTTGTTATTCAGTTGCTCAGTCATGTCCAACTCTTTGCAACCCCAACCCCATGGACTTGTAACACACCAGGCTTCCTTGTCTTTCACCATCTCCCAGAGCTTGCTCAAATTCATGTCCATTGAGTTGGTGATGCCATCCAACCATCTTATCCTCTGTCGTCCCCTTCTCCTCCTGCCTTCGATCTTTCCTAGCATAGTGGTCTTCTCTAGTGAGTCAGCTCTTCGCATCAGGTGGTCATAGTATTGGAGCTTGAGCCTCAGCATCAGCCCTTCCAATGAATATTCAGGATTGATTTAGATGTTTCTAAATGCTTCCTCAATTTCTGTGCTCATCTCCGGACAGCTGTCTGTCCATTCTACACTCCCACCAGCAATGTGTAAGAATTCCAGTTGCCTCACATTCTCTCCAAAAGAGTGCTTGGTATGGTTCATCTTTTTAATTTTAGTAAGTAGTGGTATTTCAGTATGCTTTTAATTTTCATTTCCCTAGTGAGGCCAATCATCATTAACTGTACTTAATGGTCATTCATATATCTTCTTTAATGAAGATTTTTTGTTCCATTGTTAAAGTCTGGTTATTTGCCTTTGTGTTATTGAATCATAAGATTCTTCATACATTCCAAAAACAAGTTGTTTATGATATATGCTTTACACATATTTCTTCCCAGCCAGTAACTTGTCTTTTTCTCTTCTTCACGGTCCTTTTAAAAGAACAGAGGTTTTTGTTCTATTTTGTTCTCTCTCTCTTTCCTTTTTTTACGATTCATGTTTATGAAGGCCTAGGAAAGCTTTTGGAGAAGGCAATGGCAACCCACTCCCGTACTCTTGCCTGGGAAATCCCATGGACGGAGGAGCCTGGTAGGCTACCGTCCATGGGGTTGCGAAGAGTCGGACACGACTGAGTGACTTTGCTTTCACTTTTCACTTTCATGCACTGGAGAAGGACATGGCAACCCACTCCAGTGTTCTTGCCTGGAGAATCCCAGGGGCGGGAGCCTGGGGGGCTGCTGTCTATGGGGTCACACAGAGTCGGACACAACTGACGTGACTTAGCAGCAGCAGCAGCAGGAAAACTTTGCTTAACTTAAAGTCACAAAATTTCTCCTGAGTCTTAGAGTTTTGCATTTAGGTTTCTGGTTCATGGTCCATTTAGACTTAATGCTTAAAGTGTGAGGTAAGTGTGGAGATTCATTTTTCCCATATGGTTACCCAGTTATCCCAGCAACATTTGAAAATAATTATCCTACCCCACTGGCTTACCTTGGCATCTTTATAAAAAAATCAACTGAATGGGTAGTATGGACCTATTCTGGGGATTTTTATTTTGTTCCATTGGCCTATATGTCTATCCTTATATCAGTATCATCCTTTCTTGAATTGATTACTGAAGATTTATAGTAAATCTTGAAATCAGGTAGTGTAAATCATCTAAAATTGCTCTTCTTTTTAAAAGTCTTTTAGGTGCATTTAGTTGTTTGTATTTTCAAATACATTTTAGAATCAGCTTGTCAAGTTTTAAAAAAAACCTCATGGAATTTTCATTGTTTCCATGTTGAATCTATATATTATTAAGGGGAGATTATTATGGAGAAAACCCTAACAATTTTGAGTTTTCAAATCCATGAACATGGTATATGTCTCTATTTATTCAATATCAATAACCTCAGATATGCAGATGACACCACCCTTATGGCAGAAAGTGAAGAAGAACTAAAGAGCCTCTTGATGAAGTGAAAGAGGAGGGTAAAAAAGTTGGCTTAAAGCTCAAAATTTCAGAAAATTAAGATCATGGCATCAGGTCCCATCAGTTCACGGCAGATAGATGGGGAAACAGTGGAAACCGTGGCTGACTTTATTTTTCTGGGCTCCAAAATCACTGCAGATGGTGATTGCAGCCATGAAATTAAAAGACGCTTGCTCCTTGGAAGGAAAGTTATGACCAACCTAGACAGCATATTAAAAAGCAGAGACATTACTTTGTCAGCAAAGGTCCTTCTAGTCAAGGCTATGGTTTTTCCAGTTGTCATGTATGGATGTGAGAGTTGGACTATAAAGAAAGCTGAGCGCCGAAGGATTGATGCTTTTGAACTGTGGTGTTGGAGGAGACTCTTGAGAGTCCCTTGGACTGCCAGGAGATCCAACCAGTCCATCCTAAAGGAGATCAGTCCTGGGTGTTCATTGGAGGGACTGATGTTGAAGCTGAAACTCCAATACTAATGTGAAGAGCTGACTCATTTGAAAAGACCCTAATGCTGGGAAAGATTGAGGGCAGGAGGAGAAGGGGATGACAGAGGATGAGATGGTTGGATGGCATCACCGACTCAATGGACATGGGTTTGGGTGGACTCCAGGAGTTGGTGATGGACAGGGAGACCTGGCGTGCTGCAGTTCATGGGGTCACAAAGAGTTGGACATGACTGAGCAACTGAACTGAACTGAACTGAACTGATTTAGGTCATTAGTTTCTCTTAGCAGTTTCTTATAGCATTTAATGTATATGTTTTTGTCTACATATTTGTTAAATCTATCTCTAAGTAGTTTGTATTTTTTAATCATAAGTGGTATTTATTTTCATTATAATTGTTCATTGCTAGTATATGGAAATACAACTAATTACAACTGATTATTTTATACTGACCTTGAATCTTGTGACCTCATTAAACTTAATTTTTATTTCTAGTTAACCCAAATAGATGTTAATCAATTTTATTGATTTTTTTCAAAGAAATAGATTTGATCTTCTCTATCATTTGTCCATTTTCAATTTCCATGATTTCTGTCTCATCTTTATTATTTCCTTTCTTCTGCTGGCCGGTCAACAGCAGCCATTTTTCTGACACTAATTTACTACCCCTACTGACACATGACTCTTTGGGGGATTTCATCCAGTGCCCTAGATTACCTGAGGACTTCTCATGCCAGCTGGTGGAACAGAACTAATCCTAGGCTTCAGTAAAAGTGAAAGGGGCTTCCCTTGTGGCTCAGCTGGTAAAGAATTTGCCTGCAGTGTGAGAGACGTGGGTTTGATCCCTGGGTTGGGAAGATCGCCTGGAGAAACGCTACCCACTCCAGTATTCTGGCCTGGAGAATTCCAGGGGCTCTACAGTTGCAAAGAGTCGGACACAACTGAGCGACTTTTACTTTCACTTTGTGAGCTCTAAGAAGTTATCTGCCTACTGACTTCCAGTACCTCTTTCCCTGGCTTTGGAGAGTTCCTTCTTACAACTGTGCCAATTAGCATTCAGTCAAACGTTTGGGATCTCCTAAGTCACTCTCTGTGCTGTTCCTTCTGCCCTGCTTCAGTCTCCACAGACTCATCTCTTTCACCTCAAGACCATCAGCTTGTGTGTGGCTTTCCTATTTCTACTCTGTGACCCAGAAACTTCTCCCAGGCAGTAAATTGGGGCAATAGTATAGCTCATCTATTTGTTTTTTTTGACCTTTTAGAGATTACAGTCCTGCATTACCTGTTTTACATTTTCTGAAAAACATTGTTTTGTATTCGTGTGTGTGTGTGTGTGTGTGAGAGAGAGAGAGAGAGAGAGAAGGAGAGAGAGAGTGAGAAGAGAAAGAGCAAGATCCCTTCGTGGACAAAAGCTAAGTCAACCTGTAAAAGAGTTTTTTCACAAAAACATCCTAGCCTGTTAGTATTGGCACTGTTTTGGGTCTTGTCACAATATAAAACATTAGAAGGGTGTAATCAATAGGTTACATTAACATAGACAAATATTTGGATTCCTATTTGGTCTGACTTTGAAATTATTCCTGAGTGTATATGCTTGAGTATACCATTCAGCTATCATCCAGAATAACATTTGATTTATTATTAGTGTAGCATGTTATTTGAGGTTATTGTTAATTGTTATAATCCAAAGGATAATCATACCTGGCATTCCTTACTGAGACTTGTGGCAGTGGACATACATAAAGGTAAAATGAACAGTTTTAATATTTTATTTGTTTTTCAGAAGGAAGCCTTATAATTCAAAATCAGTGAGAAGTTATTTCTTTTTGATCCAAATCTCAATGAGATTATCCATAAAATAGATGGTATGAATTGAAACAAATATAATTTAAAAGCAATCCAGAGTAGTCATAATAAACTTTAAACCTGAATAAGCAGAGAAATTACATGACTGTAATTCTGTGTCATAATGTTTGACTCCTTTAATTAATAAAATGCTGGAATTTTACATTGTGAAGAATAAAGGATAGAAAACTAAAAGAATAAAAGAAAGAATTTAAAAGAAAAAGGAGATCACTTCCTTCTAAAGTTTTTACTGTACCTATAATTTATCTTACCATTAGATAACCTATTACTTTATAAGAAAGAAAGAAAATTTATATTTATAGGAAAATATAAATTATATATGCATTATTTTCTTTAGCATTAGTATTGGTGAGGTATCCATATATGTTTTTTCTATAGAAATTTAAAATATTTTAACTTTCTGAAATCATAAGAAATTTTGAAGTTTTTGAAGATTTCATAAGAAATTTTGAAATTTTGAAGTAAGAAAATTTGAAGTTATTTCATTAAAAATTCTGGGAGCGTCATTACTTTCTCTTTCCATTCTCTAGCATCTTTTATTATCTTTTTGCCAAAAATGTCAGTAGAAAATAAGTCAACTATAGAAAATGAGAAAGAAATAATTGAGACAGGAGTAAAACAAGATAAATGAACAATTCCAAAGAAATATATTCAAAGCCACTTGAAAATCGCATGAGGAAAGGATTAAAAATGTCCCACTAATTTATTAATAGTTAAGATTCTGTTGAGATATTTTTCAGAAAGGGAATGAGGCCATCAAGCCCAGTAGAATTATTTTACCTTTTTGTTTCACTTCAGTAGGAGAGGCCCCATCCTGTATGATTCTGATAGTCACCATTTCCATCTTCCCCTCTAGGCCAGAATTAGTGATCTAGTCAATCCCATCTTTAGCAGTTGTGAAAATGCTGTCTCAAAGTCACAAAGCTGTCAAGAAGCAGGACTGAAATGAAGCCTGTATCTGTCTTAGTCTGTTTTGGCTGCTTTAACAGAATACCATAGACTGAGTGGCTTATTAACAACTGAAATTTATTTCTCACAGTCTGGAGGCTAGCAAGTCTAAGATCACGGTGCTGGCTGATTCAGTGTCTGAGAGCTGAATTCCTGGTTCATAGGCAGTATCTTCTTGCTGAACCCTCACATGGCGGAAATGGCAGAGGAGCTCTTTGGGGTCTCTTTTTTAAGGGCACTAATCCCATTTATAAGGGCTTCACTCTCATGACCCCATCACCTTCTAAAAGCTCTACCTCCTAATACCATCAGAATTTGGGGTAACACAAACATTCAGTCTACAGCAGTTTCTTTTTTCACAGACATGACTTCTGTCAGCCCAGGTGAATTTTGTTTCAGAAGCATGAGATTCCATAGTTGAAAAGGAAATAAAAAATTGTTGCATCAATCAGGAAGAAAAGGAAGTCTTTTTCTCTCTTGTTATATTCATTTCCTGTTCTATTATACCCTTTCCTCTTTTATATTTATTCAACACTATGCCCCAAACAAGTTTTCACTCTGAAAGATAGTGTGATTTTGGTATATATCATTAGTTGCAGAGAAAGTCTCTGAACTTCTTTGATCATTAACTCCCATCAGTAAAACTTTCTTAGCATAAAACCCCAATATATACATTTATTTGTAAATTAGGTAATAAATCACTATACTTAAGTGCTTTGGACATTTGACAAAAGTAGAAATATTTAAAGAACTATATACATAGCTAGAGATTCTAAGATTTTCTTCCCCTTCTAAGGAGAGTCCTGTCTGTCTCCAGGTCAGAGATCACCAAGAATATGGTCATTATGGTCTACTGGTCCATCAAGCATACACAGATACCTAACAGTGTACATGACCTGACTTGAGCCCTTTGAGAACATTTGAGTTTATCACAAAAGAGATTCTCAACCAAATTCAGTGTAACCCTTAGCGTTCCAAAGTGTTAATAGCTCAATTTTGTCAAACTCTTTGCCACCCCATGGACTGTATAGCCTGCCAGGCTCCTCTGTCCATGGAATTATCCAAGCAAGAATACTGAAGTGGATTGCCATTCCCTTTTCCAGGGGATCTTCCCAACCCAGGGATCAAACTTGGGTCTCCCACATTACAGGCAGATTCTTTACCCTCTGAGCCACTAGGGAAGCCCCTTAGTGTTCCAAACGTAGAAGCAAATTAAGAAATAAAATTGCCACTTGCACCAAATGTAGTAGTAAATGTAGTAAATGTACAAACGTAGTAAATGTAGTAAAGATGATCATATTAAATAAACAGAATTCAAAACAAAGCAGTCTTTGGCACCATGTAATCTACATGCTAGATGTTATTCACTGGAGTAAACAGAAACCATTTACACATTGTTCAGAGTTAACAGAAGCTTCAGACTATGAATTCTCCTCGACATGGGCTTTTGGATACCTACCTAATGGAAGAGAGCTCCTTTGTGAAGTCACAGCCCTGGAGGCAGACTTATTTTGCCAGGGCAGACACTGTCCTTCATCAAACCTGCTGTCCTATTTCAGGGGCTCTCTCACTCACTGGGCGTAACCAAATGCAGTTTTAATAATTTCCTTCCTGTACCAAAAACCTAGGTCCATGAGTGGCAGTGACTCTTAATAAACATTCCATTTCCCATCATTGACATTATTTTGAAAGAATCTACCAGAACTTTGAAAGTGTTAGTCATTCAGTTGTGTCCAGCTCTTTTTGACCCCATGGACTATATCCCACCAGGCTCTTCTCTCCATGGAATTCTCCAGGGGAGAATACTGGAGAGGGTAGTCATTCCCTTCTCCAGGGGATCTTCCCAACCCAGGAATAGAATCCACGTCTCGTGCATTCCAGGAAGATTCTTTTCCTTCTGAGCCAACTTTGAGTAGTCCTAAAAGGCTTAAGTAAGTTGCATCAGCAAATGAGAGTAGCCGTAAGACCAAAGCAGATTTATGTTACACTGGCTCGGACAAGAAGGTGTCCCCGCTGTTAGATCAAAGCACACAGACCTAGAAATACTATGAAATTAAAAGATTTATTTGCAATAAGAAGATGACATTTATAAATTAGATAAAATATGTAATACATTGCCAGAGTGGGATGACTTGCTTAGATGGAAAATATTAGAGGCATACGTAAGCCAGAATCTCTAGCCTGGTATACTGACTAGAATCCCTGCTCTCCAGGGATCTAGATGAGCTTGCAAAGCTTCCTCAGGTCAGAGGGCAGCTCCACCAATGACTGAAACTAGTCCTTTATCATAAAAAGCAGGAGCTGAAAAGCAATCAGAGCATGATGTTACTATTTTCACTGCTCTTACAATTCCCAGCAGGATCTTGAAAAACACCAGATGACTTCTCTATTCCCACTCCTCCCATCTGCTAAGCTGAGACCAACACTAATTATCACATACTGTATTCACCTCTCACAATTACAGGAGACTTGGATTATCTCAAATTTGTAGAAATATAACTTGAGGAGTTATTCTATAAACAATAAATTCTGAAGGGCATTTTTTGTTGTTGTTGTGGAACATTTTTGATGGCCAGTAAGTGCAGACAGAAAACAGAAATAAAAATATAATTTTAAATTTGTTATGTATTAGAATGTTTTTTGCACCATACCCATGGTATGTGGCCAAGTTTCTCCATAAGGACTTGAAATGACCTCACAATGAAATTTGGATTTAATGAGTTTTTAGAAATGAGGGGCCAAGTTGCCAGCCCTACTTTGGACTATGGTAAAATCAGTAATTAAAGCCCACCTTGCTTGAAAACATTTAGCTGTGTCTCTCCTCTCCAACAGTCTATCAGTAAAAGTTACATTATGGGAATTCCCTGGTGGTCCAGTGGTTAGGACTCCACACTTCACTGTAGGGAGCACAGGTTCCATTCCTGGGGAGGAAACTAAGATATCGTATGTCATGCAGTGCGGCCAAAAAAGAAAAAAGCAACCTTTATATTGGTAATTTTCCTTTTAAAGAAAACATAAAAATCTTTCAGATAGTTTAGGTCATTCTACCTAATGGAAGCTGTACTTAGCATAAGAAGATTTTTCTAATCAGTGTATCAAAACCAGGAGTATTGTCCTGGAAAGAGAGTGCTACAAAGAAGGAGAGTTGTTTGGGAACACTTTGGAGATCTGAGCTGAGTACTCCATCATTAGACAATATGTGTTGACTAGCTCTTGGTTCTCTTGACTGATTGACCTTGATGTTCCATAGGTGGCATCACCTCAAACATCTAAAACTCTGGCTTCTTCCTCCACACAGTGGGTCCAGTGGTAGTTTTATTTGGATAAGATTATGGAGTTTTGATCCATAACTCAGCATCAACTGAGCCTAGATAGTTTTAATGAATCAGTATCATCACTATTATTTGTTTCTGACCATTAAAATTGATTAGGAGGCTAATGAGTTTTGGACGCAGACAGCACTGGGTGTGAATCCTGGATCTGCCAATTACTATCTGACCTTTCTCAAAACATTTCTCTCTATGCTTCAGCTTCCTCATCAATAAAGAGGACAAAGTAACGCTGATAGTGATCTATATAACTGTAGGGGTCTATATACATCGGTCTATAGCTAATGCTAGGAGAGCCTGTGATACATCATAGGTACTCAGTAAATACTATTTCCCCTCTTTCGCTCCCCCTTTCTTTCTGTGTTTGGGTAGAGAAGAGCTTTGTGCCTTTGTAGTCAGTCTCTTTGCATGACTCAGACTATCAGTTGTTGATATCTGTGCTAGAAATGACTGTATGTCCCTGACTCTGTCATAGTTGGAGAAATTTAGATGTAGTCTGTGCCTAACAGGAGTGAGAAATCCAGGCTACCTTTTCCTTCTTGGTGCTCCTTGGCACATGCTTCGATCATAGAATGAATCACACTATTTTGAAATCATTTGTGAGCCAGTGTGATTTTTTTCCCTCCCCCAAGACAGAGCCAGGGTCCCCTTTATCTTCAGCTTCCCCATGCCTAGCACAGGGTGTGGTTCCCTGCTTATGCTATGGTTGCTTCATGCTGCTCCTCTGCAAACAGTGTCCACGGAGAACTGTTCTGTTTCATCTGACCAGGAAATGAATAAACTTGGTTCAAAGTGCCCAGGCTTCTTTGAAGGACACACACACATACACTTTGGGTACTCCATTTTAAAAGGGAACAAGGTATTAGGCAGTCCAATTTTTTGAGATTTTTATGGAGAATATTCCCTTGGGATTGTCTCCCACAGGCACAGAGGTCTACATGCCTCAGCAGTTGGTACCTACTGACTCCTAATCTATGCCCAGCCCAGTGATAAAGCAAAGTGGTATCTACCAAGGAGCATGTTCTCAGTTTGGAGGGACTCAAGGGCATGAGCACTCTGGAAACAGTAAGTTTAGGACACATGAGTTACTGATAAGCAGTAGTACTAGTGTTAGTTGTAACTCGTGAGCACAACTACACTAATTTAATTCTCACCCTTTATATAATTCAGTTGTCAAATGTGATGGGAAAGAGGATGCACACTACAGAAATTTGGAGATTCAGGATCAGCCTGGGTTGAAAATGATTTCATGTACAAAAATAATTACAATAATAATTAGCATTTGCATCATGCCTTGTGATTTACTAAGTGCTTTTACAGCATCTTGTAATTTTGAAAAGTTATAAATTAGCTCTTAGATACTATCTGATGCCAATATTAAGCCTCCATGCCAAACACTGAAAGTTGTAAGATTGGATTTAGGGAACAGTGAAAAAAGAGAGGATTATTAACGCATTGAAAGGCAGAAAATCAGCCAAACTTATTGGCAGAGAAATAGATTTACTTGGCATTTTAGAAACTCAAAAACATATCTTGTAAAAGAAGCAGTTGGCCCATATTTTGATTTCATGGTGCTTGGCACTATTTATTTTTTAAATTCTTTTGGGCAGAGTTTTTGATGTGCAATTACAATGATGAAGTTTGCTTAGTGGGAGCCAAAAGATTCACAAAACCAGGGGACATCTGATCCTTACTTAAGGGTAAAACCTAGAATTATCTGATGAAACCACTGGCTGTAAGTGGAAGCATAGTTAGAGGGGAAATACGAGGAGCTGATTAATATTTCGCTTTAAAACGCAGGTGTCTGTTTCCTAGAGGGAATCTAGATTGATCTGAAGAATGTTCGCTCCAGCCCTAGCTCCCTCCCACAACCACAACTAAAGGCTGGACTTTCTGTCTCATAAACAGCCTAATGTAGAAACACACATGAGTTAATAAAACACAAATGTGAGTGAGAATTAGCCATGAAGATGGAAGACAGCCCCACCTGCCCACCCCTCCTCTCCCTCCGTCCCCTTTCTGCCTCCTGCCCGGCCTTTCCTTCAAAACACGCAAGGGTACCGGCCTGCCAGGGCAGGGGGACACGTTATTGCCTAGACCAACAGCCGAGCTCTGCCAAGTCGGGTTACTGGATCACACAGGAAGCCAGAATCATCTAGACAGGCACGAAGGCAGCCCGAGAGCTGCGAGCGGGTGTCGCAGGCTCACTTCTAAGCCTTTCCAGATGTGGCAGCCGCGCGGGCCTGGCGCGGGGCCAGGCGGCCGCCTGCAGTCGGCGCTCCCCGGGCCGCGGCGCGAGCCCAGCCGCAATGCCCGGCTCCTGAGGGCGCGGGGCTCGCGCGCGGCTCGCTCGCCCCCGGGCCCGGCGCGCACGCACCCCGGCCGCCTCGCACGGCGACCGCCCGCCGCCGGGGAGGGACCGCCGCAGGAGCGAGCCCCGCGGGTGGGTGGCCGCGCCGGGGTAGCGCCGAAGTCCGCTGCGGCCGCGGCGGATGGGGGACCCCGAGGCCCGCGTGATGGCGAGGCCCCTGAGAGCCCCTCTCCGGAGGTCCTTCAGTGATCACATCCGAGACTCCACGGCCAGAGCCCTGGATGTCATTTGGAAAAACACCCGAGACAGGCGGCTGGCAGGTGAGAGGCGAAGAGGGGCGGGCGAGGACGAGAGGTCTGAAAAGGAAAACAATTAAATACACAGGCACAGTTATTAACTCGGATCATGCATGAGCTCATCAACGCGGTGAAGTTCATCACTGTCATGGCAAGGATTTCAGTCTCCCTTGTTCTGAGGTTTAGCGTTTCTGGAGTGAGTTTTTTTTTTGAAACTCCAGTTCCTTTCTGGTTTCTGGTCTGATTATTTCTAGATAAGGTTTTATGAGAGGTTTTGTGGGTTTTTGTTTTTTTTTTTTTAGCCTTGAAAACAAAAGCAAGGACCTTTCAAATGTCAGGAAATCGGTGGTGATAACAACACCAGGCAAAAGCCCCGAGGTCGGATGGGCCTGGGAGGGTCAGCTGCGGAGCTGGTCTGGTGAGGTGGCCTGGCCTGTGCAGAGAGGGGCCTGGGAGGCTGAGGGGCAGGGGACTCATCTATGCAGCCCAGTGAAAGCCTGCTGGTATTTCCTCTGGCAGCCTGGGGCTGCTCTGAGTTCCAAGAGGGTGTCAGGTATGCTGGAGGCAGGCGTTTGAAATATAATAAAACGTAAATACAGTGTGCAGTTCAAACGTTCTAGGGTTCATGTGACAGAGACCGAATGGCAGACTGTTTGAAAGGAACAGTCGTTCCTTTAAACGTTCCTACGTTAAGGAAAAGGGAACCTCTGCCTGATTGTGGTGTTAAGAATATTCATAAATTGATTTAAAAAATAGCTTCTCACAAGGAAACAAAACCTCTGTGCATCCAGAGAAGGCACCCCAACAGTGTTTAATGGCTCCTTCTTGTTTGCTCTCCAAGTCGGTATACTTCTGCTATTTGCATGGATGGGTCAAAGATTATGTTTTCTTAACCTTCTTGGTTAATCCAGTTGTTTTTCCATAGAGTGAATGAAGTTCTTAATGGTTAAAAATATTGGATGTGGCCTCCAAGTGTCAATCCAGGTTTCTGTGCTATGTGTTCTTGATAAAAGGCCGTTCGACTTTGACCTCATTGTCCTGACATGACTTGAAGAGGTGAAAGTTAGGGTTTGTGATCGTGGTAAAGCAGATTAGGAAGATAACCTGCCAGTTACATATCATTGTAGGCTGTAAATTGGTCCTAAATGCTCATGAAAATCTTTCTCTCTGTTAAACTAAATAATACTGCTCAAGACTGGGAAAGAGTAAACAATGTCAAGTCTACCATAAGGTAGTGAAGAAAGTAAAATATTTTAAATTTAATAATTTTATTGTGGCTTTAGAGTAAAATATGATACCTTGAAGAAATCCAACTTTATAGTAAGTTTTTTTAAAGTAGATTTAAGTAATAACAATTTCCAGTTGGCCAAAAGTTAAAGACATAAGATATGGGAGTGTAAAATTCATGACTCTATTGATTGACTCTTTAAAAAATGGTTGTTTCACTGTTGGTTTTCTTGACACATCCTTTGTCCCAAGTGGAAAGATTTCACAAATCATGCTTTATTAAAAATAACATAAAATTATTTTATTGTAGCTTGGTGCTCTAATTTGAAACTAGAGGTTGATTCAAACAGTCTTGCTTCCCAGACCTCCTCTTGTATTTTCATAAATGAAGAGCTTTTGACAGCTGTTGGTCTCTTAGAATAAGGATATTATCCCTAGAAAGTTATTGTCTCTGCTTTGTCATTTGTCTGTTATATATTAATGGTCTGTATGGAGTCCAAAATATAGCACCTCATGAAGACCTCGTGGAGAAAAATAGTTACTTTTTACATGTGATAAAAATTAAACATTTCCCCAGCTCTAACAGCAAGTGGGACTTTAGCTTTAGGTCTACTGAAGGAAGAGATTCTTTATATTGTCAGGGTTCTCTAAGACAAATATGAACCTCTTTGGTAATTTACACAGTGGAATAGCCCGATATGATACTTGAATAAGAAAGGACTTTGGCTACCATAGCTGACTGCGGTTGCTGGGGACTTGGACTCTTTCTGTGTCCTCTCTCCTGCTTGGCTTATAGCTCAGTCAAGTGGAGACCTATTTGGTGCACAGCCAGACTTCAGGACACTTCTATGCTTTTCCTCAAACTTCTTTGCACCCCGCCCCCTACGCTGACCAAAGGCTAAATATTAGCTGTTAATTATCCACAAAAAGCTACTTCTCTAAACATCAAATCCAGTCTTTATTCTACATCACACCACTTTGCCCTCTCTTGCAGAATGGAGGGCAGTAGAAAATCCAAACCGCCCACTTCTCTTATGTTGTGAAGTTAATGAGGTGACAGGTGAAACGTGTTTGGAAGCCTCTGGAGGGAAATAACTTCTGTTAATAGTACCTGGAATGTTATTTCCATGATGGTCGTTACCTTGATGACTTTCACCAAGTTTCTCAAACACTAATCTGAGATTTCAGTTTCTTTCAGAGGTTTCACCTGACTAGAGTGTTTGGCCATGGGACAGAGTTTTAAGTTTCCTTGTTAGATATCTTCTCTCTCAATCAGTGTAGGTCCCCGTTTTTCTCTCTCTTACACATATACGCACATGTATGCACACACACACACACACACACACTACATAACTTAGAAGCTCCTAGTTCTTCTAGGAGACTCCAAATGGTGTTATATACGCAAACCATCATTTACCTCCCCTTGCCTTAAACTCTCTTATGTGTAAAACAGATTCCATCTGTTATTTTTAAGGATCCACAGCCTTACATAAATGGAAGACAGAATTGTTGCTTGCTGCTATTGAAAGACCGACCAGTCGCGAGGAGTGACAGAACAGACTGTCTTAATTGCATCCTCCTTTATCTGTAATTGCTGGTTCTGCACAACCGCAGCCCACGGGCCTTCTCTTACTCCCGTCCCCTCTGCAGCCATTGTTCTCAGTCTCTTTTCTCTCCTGAGAGCATAGGACGACATTGTGTTTTCAGGGAGTTAGAACTTTGAGGTTAACAGTGAGTGACAGATGGGCTGACAGCCCTTCTCTGGACGAATTGTGCTTCGGTCTTACGCGTGTACTGCGTCCTTGCCACTCTTCTCCTTGAGCTCGGGGACATCTTGGCTCTGGGGAGCATTTCATTCCTGAAAAACCTGTTGCCCCTTAATCCTATCATATAGGACTACACATTTTTGTGCCAATGGATCTCATTAGCATTCTGGTGAAACCTATGAACTCACTTCTCAGAATAATATTTTTAATATATAAACAAAATGTATAGAATTATAGCAGAAACCAATTAGAATGAAATATAGGGATCAAGGTGTTCAAACTAAAATTTGTGATATGGCACTATAACATGAATGAATTCTGTAACAGGATAATGTGTTCAAAACAGGTGCTATGTCACTTCAGTCGTGTCCGACTCTTTGAGACCCTATGGACTGTAGCCCACCAGACTCCTCTGTCCATGGGATTCAATATAGGGAATTAAATATAAATTTGATGTTTTTAAAAGATGTGGGTGTGCAGATTGTTACTGCAGCCATAATTAATAGCATTAAACTGAACAGCCATCCTTAATTCGTCTCCTTGTCACCAACCATCATAGAGAGGAAATCCTGGGCAACATCCATATCTAGGTGGCAACATGCAGATCTTCAGCTTTCCTGTTTAGCGGCTGAATGGGGCCAGCAGCGTCCCGTGAACATCTGTGGACAGAACTGCAATCGTGTGTGATCTGGAGTGAGTGTGACAACGGCCATAACTATGGAGGAAGGATGAGTATAAATGATATTTTGTGATAACTGTAATGTGGTTTGGAAGAGTCTCATTTCCACTGGTGATGAAGCCATGGGGACACTAGTACCACTGTGTGTGCAGTGGTGTCAATTTGTCAACATTCATAATTCAAAAAAATGCTACATCTCAATGACGTTTAGTGACAATAAAAATGTTATATTTCCTCCTCCAAGTTCATGGACACCTTGAATTCTCTCCATAGACCCTGAATTAAAAATGCCTGCTTAATGCTTTCCATGGCTTTCAAATGCTTTCAGTCAAAAATTCTTATTGCCTGAGATGCTAGGCTCTCATACATGAGATGGCTGGAATTCTTTGATGTATATTTCACAAAGATCCATTAACAAGTTTAAACTGATATACCAACAGGATGCCCTCTAAGGAAATTAAAAAAAAATTAAGATGAGAAAGACACAGAGAGACTGAAGACTGAAAGTAAGGCAAAATCCAGAGGACATATATGAAGTGTCTTTCATCAATTTGGAAAGTGGACTGAATAAATTATCCAAAAAGCAATAAAATATTAGCTCTTATTTAACCTGTAATAAGAACAGGGCTTCCCTAGTAGCTCAGTTGGTAAAGAATCCACATGCAATGCAAGAGACTCTAGTTTGATTCCTGGGTTGGGAAGATCCCCTGGAGGAGGGCATGGCAACCCACTCCAGTATTCCTTCCTGCAGAACCCCAAGGACAGAGGAGCCTGGCAGGCTGCAGTCCTTGGGATTTCAAAGAGTCGGACATGACTGAGCACCTAAGCACACGCACACAAGATAAGAACAATTTCTATAGTGTAAGACATACTGATTTTTTAAAGTATTCAATCTATTTTAGGGAAAGATGACATAAGGGGAAAAAACCTAAATACTTCAACCTGTTATGAACACACAGTTCCGTGGCTAAACATTAAAGAGAAGAGGAACCGAATTGCCTATGAAGAAATTAAGAAAATTTAGACCAGTCTCAGATTCAATAGGCATAAAATAAATGCTTCAGATATCTATGATAGGTTAGAGCCCCCCTCCCTGCCCCCCGGGATACTTTGTTGGATGTTCAGCATCTTCTATCTTTTGGGAAGTAGATTTTTACATTTCAGCTGACCAAGTCTCCACTTCACCAGCAAAAAAGAATGCTCAACACACTGTACAGTATATTGGCTCTGAATTCAGTAGGGCATCAAGAATTCTGGCCCATTTCCCGTGACAGGCAACCACAAACAGTGACTCCTGTGAACTGTTTTCTACTCATTGGTTCACCATGGAAAGCAAGTAAGGGCAAATAGAATGTCTTTTAACCAGGAGTGATGTATGCCTCAAACTATGCAGGCTCCTCCAGTAAACAAAGACTTCTCTAGAAGAATGCAACACTACAGAACATTTCGAAGGGCCTGAGAAACAACCATTAATAATGCTTCATGAGACACGGTCGCCTTCTAAAGGGTGGATATGAGCATGTATTAAATTAGATATTACTATTTCTAAAAAAAAAAAAAAAAAGAAGCATTCTGATGCTGAGGCCAGCTTGAATGAGAGGAAATATAATATAGTTACTGAGCAAGCTGGCTGTGCTATCAGACTGCCTCGGTAACTTTGGGCAAGTCTGTTCCTCACCAATTTAAAAAGGGATGAAAATAGTATCTATGCCATAAAATTGTTTTAAGGATCATGTGAGTTACTATACAAAGTCCTCAGAAAAGTCTCTGGTATAAGTAAACCCTCTGTCAGTTTTTGGTTGGTATAACTTCCCGTTTCCTTATGATCTACTTACAAGGAAGCTTCACCCCTATAGGGTGACACCCCAGCATTTGCCTAAGTCTTTTGGGCAAAAGTAGTTCACCAGTCCTAAGGAAATGAAAAGGTAACATTTGAATGGAACATGGGATTTACTTCTGTACCTGTGGTGCAAAAGAAAGAAGAATCTAACGAAGGTGACTTTTACGGACACTGGGTTGAAATCCAAAAAGAATTGACTCGAGAGTTAACTGTTTTCACACACTGATGAGGGAATCAGTCTTTGCATATGACTTTGTCAGGCTAGATATATTATACAATATCTGAGAGTCTTCCCAAACGAGTTGGAACCTGCTTTGAAAATTGCTAGATAGATGGAGCCAAACATGGGAAAGAGCAGCAGCACCAGCAGGCGAGATCTAAGCACGTGGGCCAGCTCTGAGGTAGGAAAAAGTACGCTCAACATCAAGGCTGCCACTTGAAAGGGACAGTCCTCACGCCTCCTTTTCTGGAGCAAAACTTCTATAACTTTGTTCATCTAAAATAGTATGTCTCTCCAGAAAAGGATGACATAAAACAGTATGGATGAACAGTCAGCATAGTTTACCAAAGGTCATTATAATTACAATAATGAGATGTGTTCAAAGTCAGGGGCTTAATAGAAGGGGTATATTCGTGACTTCCCTAGTGGCTTCCCTGATGGCTCAATCTGTGAAGAGTCTGCCTGCAGCTCAGGAAACCTCGGTTTGATCCCTGGGTTGGAAAGATTTCCTAGAGAAGGGACTGGCTACCCACTCCAGTATTCTTGCCTGGAGAATTCCACGGACGGAGGAGCCTGGTGGGCTGTAGTCCATGGGGTTGCAAAGAGTCGGACACACCTGAGTGACTGTTTCATATTAGTGACAGGTCTGCCTAAGCATCAGAATCTGTATCATGAAACCAAAACAGGATTTAAAAGAACATTCCACTGGAGGAGCTCTATTCTAGAGGAATGATTAAGGAGTAGATTGAAGTCAAGCTTGCCTTGTATGTGTTTTTCAGTTTCTTCTTCCTGTCACTTAATAATAATATGCCATTCTTGGAGAAAGAGGATATGCTCTTCACAAGGCATGTGTTAGGGCTATTTACTTGTAATGATGGTGTGTTCATGTTGATCCTTCTGTGCTCTTCCCACATTGCTTGTGAACAACCACTGATATTTTTGAATCATTTTCCTGGAATTATTGATGAAGACCCAACCATGGAAAAGACCAAAGTTACTCATCCCTTTAATAATCAAACTAGCAACTATAGGACTACTGTTATATTCCTCAGGCAATAGTCAAAGACAAAGCAGCTAGTATAATATAATAACAATAACTAAGTTGTCATTTGAATGTTTACCAAGTGCTTTAATCTTAAAAATGATCCTAAGAGGCATGTACTACTATTTTTATTCCCATTTAAGCTAGGGTATTTTTGGCAATACCTTAAAAATCCATTAATGAATGTCTGTGGACAAAAATCAGAAACATCCAAATATGCCATCATCATTAATTAATATCATAAATATTTATTGAGAATCTATCATATGCGAAATGTTGTGCTAAGTACCAGAGAACAAGACAGACCCAGTCCTTAACCATCAGCCATGAACATCACATCTGAATTCTACCTTTAAACTTAAGAGGGACCCAGCATGGGCAACACAAGCCCCATTTTCTTAAGGAAGAACTGTGCAGTGTCTCTTGACATTGAGAGAGGTCTGAAACTCATCACTGATTTGATCTTTAAACCAGTGACTTTCGAGGGGATGAGAAAAGACACACTTGGAAGGGGCAATATTGGAAAGAGCACATGTAGTTTTTAAAAATATACATGACCCATTTATTGTTTCCATAGCGCAAACTGCATCTTCCAAAATGCTGAAGATAGAGAAATCATGCGCAGGTGGGAGGGATGGAACATGAGCATAAAGGTTGAGAAACATCAGTTTAAACTGCTCTGTACATCCCAGCGAGCCCAACTCCTTTCATGAGCAGAGTAACCTATAAATGTAAATCAGACCATCAGTGGACAACCCCATGGAACAAGGGGAGACCCTTTCTGCAAAGAAGTATCAGACAAATTAGTGCATCTTTCCTGATGAACTAGCCATTCCCTTCATGGGACAAAGACTCGATACCTCCGAAGTGCTATGAGATCATAGCTTTAACCATTTCTTTAAGATGAGATACTGACTTGTTTATGATGTTGAAATGCACTAAAGTTTAAAATATGTCACTATCTAAAACAGGGTGCTTTTGACTGATTCGGAATTCTGAATGAACTAAACTTGAAGATTGTGTTTTAAATATTTTAGTTTATTGATGAGATTCATCTCAGATCTCAACTTACATGGGCTATGGACTTAAAATAGATTTTTATAAGTCTTTTGTTATTGCACAGAATTTCTCATGGAACCAAATTGGAAGTAAGGACATTTTTTCTTCCCATAATAACTTTAAAAGAGATATTCCTATTTTGGATTTTTAAAAGAAAAGAGAAATAATGATGGATGAGTTATATTAAAGTATGACATAATTATCACACCTCAAAAAATACAGCATAATTATTATATTCTTAAATGTTTACCAGTCACCAAGGTTATATCATACTCTGAACAGAAAAATACTTGAGGTAATAGAATTTGAAGGTCAAGTATGTAATCATGGGGCCTTCCCTAGTGGCTCAAACAATAAAGAATCCGCCTGCAGTACGGGAGACCCAGGTTCAATCCCTGAATCGGGAAGATCCCCTGGAGAAGGGAATGGGTACCCGCTCCAGTATTCTTTCTTGGAGAATTCCATGGACAGAAGAGCCTGGTGGGCTACAGTTCATAGGATCACAAAGAGTCAGTTGAGTGACTAACACACAGACACACACACACACACACACACACATATAATCATAGTGAAGCAATTCTGTATTCTCATATATATATATATATAATGATCTCAAAAAAATTCTAGTTCATTTCAGATCAGTAACACTCTAGATTGCTTTCAGTAATTTGAAAATTAGAGAAAAATAATTTGAATATTAATTATCTATCAAATGAAGAGTTTAATTAAATCAGTGAGAAAATTACCAAAGAAGGTATGACTTTGAATTAATACTGCTTTTATCAGCTTCCACATTTTAATTAGAGCATATTTTGAGCACTGAAAGTATGTTCACCTATCATGGCCTCATTTTCTCTTAGAAGTGACTTCCGTAATATATTCCAAAGAATCCAGTTAATTGTGGCATCTTAGTATTTCCAGGTAGAGAAGCCAAAGGATGAAAGAAAGCAAGAAAGTTTTCAAAGCTGAACATTTTGTTTTCAAACAAGGGGCCTTAGAGAGAAGGTGAGATGTGGCCCAGACCCTACAGCCAAAAAGGCAGACAGAGCACCCCCTGAAGCAGAGTGACGGAGGGCTTTTGCATTGCATGGGCATAACCTTGTACTAGCTACAAATTAGCTAAGATTGATTGTGCACTGACTGTAATGCTAGCTGGTAGAAAAGATACAGCGTAAATTAAAAACTGTCCCTAGACTTCCATAGTTTAGAGTCTAGTTGACAGGAAAAAAAGTAACCTATGGAGAAAACTAGCCTATAGGGCATGGTTTGACGGATCCCATAAGGCACTTGCTGAGCCAGTCAGTATCTGTCCCTCCCCCTCGCTTCCCTCCTTTTCTCTTCCCTCATTTCTTCTTTCCCTCCCTCTTTCCCTTTCTCCTTCCTCCCCTTCCTCCCTCTGTCTCTCTCCTGTCTGCAGTAGGACCTGACTACTGACCGAAGTGCATTATAACAAAAGGACGAACAGACTATTTCATTACTGGTTTTTCTGTACTTTGGTAGTGTCACGCTCATTTGTATCCCAATGAACATTATTTATAAGTGAAAATTTCTTTGAGATAACTAGCTTTTCAAATCATAAATTATCACTTTTCCATTATTGCACATGGAAATGAAAACATTTGAATCATTGCAGAGAAGAGCCTCTATGTCACTATGAGGATGTGATGGCAGCGACATGTGTGTGTGTGTGCGTGTGTGCACGTGCATGCGTGTGTGTGTGTACTAGGAGGATGATAAATGCAGGGATTTCATATTGAAAAATTTTTTCACAATAGCATTGATATGTTCAGCCAGATAAGTGATATGGATGTTCCTCAACACTGGGAAAAAAATTCTCACACTAGTAACTGAATGGATTCACCTGTTTGCTTCCTCCAAAGAATAAAAATAAAAAGATAAAGTATCCCACCACAATTTTGCTCCAGTATAGGCTGGAAGCAGTAAGGTTTGCCCTTTTTTGAGATAGTCATTGACCCACACCTTGCTTTCATTGTAACAGAAATATATTCCCAGTCGAAAGTTCAGTAAGGGCTTGAGAGTGGCACCTAGGAGGTGGAGAGAACAGAGGCTGTTTTTATGATTTGCCAAGATACCCAGTCTCCTCTTTATTTGATTAGTAAAAATATCTTTGTGTTGAATTCAGTGTCAGTTTTGATCCTGTACTGCAGGAATCTCCAATCAGTAAATTATGTCAGTTAAGAACTGAAACACTATTAATGAAAAACTAATTAACAACCTCTTGACAACAGAAATTACCGGGACATAGCAAAAAACACACCATATTTTGCCAGCTGAAATCTTGCTTGGTAATCTCTAAGTATCCTGACACCACAAATCACTTTTCTCTCTGTGTGTCTTTAAGGGATTTATTATTAATATGAACACATCTAGGCAGTTGTGTACACAAACACACACACTCAGCACACACACACGTACATCCCTCAGGAAGCCAAGACTTCAGGGAACCTCTCTTCAAAAACAGATTAAGGATCTCTGATTTACAGGATGCTGGTGTAAAAGTCACAATGTAGCATCTGGTTGTTGACAGCCTGGAGTGGGGGCAGAGGTTCAGCTCCTGTAATGATGTCTAGACTTTGTTTTATCTTGTAGAATTTTGGTGACATATTTAGTTTTTTGCAGACAACTTTCAAATCACTGACTCAGCATTCGGTGTGGTTCCGTTTATCATGAGCCATCATCTCTAATCTGGTTTTGAATAGCAGGATGTTGTAGGTCCAGATTGAAGTGTGACCTCTGAATGTTTTCCATTCATGCTTGATTACTATATCCTAGAGGTCTAGACAGTGTTATTGGTTTCTCACCAACATAAACATCTGGCAAAAAAAAGAGAGAGCTAAACTGGATGAGTAAGGACATTCCTCATATACCTTTACGATATGCTATATTTAAAATAAAACTTTTGAAAATGAAGCCCATCTCAGGTTGTAAAGGATGCCATCAAACGTATTGTTTTTCACCTCAGATGAGTCAGTCTTTGGACTATAATTTTTCACCAATGGAAACAAGTTTGAGCATGTACTTTCAGACTGCAATAGGAACATCTATCCTTTGTGCTATTACAAGAAGCTAGAATTTCATTTAGTGAATTCCAGCCAAATGAAATGAGCACACGCACATTGACTCATGTGTAGCTCCTGGGTGAACAAATGAGATGATAAACCAGTGGGGGCGGGAAGGGAGTGATAGGACCAAACCCACAGCAACGTGGGGATGAGCGTGGTACCAGGCCTTCTCAAGTCTTAGTTCACCTGGGTAGATTTCCTTATTCTAAGTGTTATTGATTGATAGAAACTCTGCAGAGGGCTTATTTAAGAGCCAGCACTCATTCCTAGGTGGCACAGTGGTCAAGAATCTGTTTGCCAATGCAGGAGACCCAAGAGACGTGGATTCGATCTCTGGGTTGGGAAGATCCTCTGGAGAAGGAAATGGCAACCCAATCCAGTATTCTTGCCTGGAGGATCCCATGGACAGGAGCCTGGCGGGCTACAGTCCACGGGGTCACAAAGAGTCAGACACGACTGAGCAACTGAGCACACACCAGAGTAGAATACTGTCCACTCAGTTACAGGGGAAAACTGAGGCCCTTTCTTTTATGCTCGGGCTACACACCACATGCAGCCAAATGCCAGCAGATCTTGTGTGAAGCTGGGAGCACCAGGATGGAAAATGTAGAGGCATGACAAGACAACCCAAGGAGTCTGCCTTATTTGTGTTCTTTGTATGTAGGCGGCCCTGATAGCAATAGGATGAGAACAGCCCTGGAAATGTTACACATAGGATATTGTGCATTTGTGAAATGTACATTCAGTAATGAATCCCAATTTGTATACAACATCTTGTGCATAATATTAAGCTTCTTTCTTCTTTCCTTCTTTTTTTGGCTAGGGTAAGAAAAGAAGAGAAAGATTTCTTTCAGTCTTTAAGTGATCCTTTGTATAAATTGATGACTTAGAACCTGGGCTGTGTTTCCAGCCAGAGCTCTTTGGCACAGCATAATCTTTGCACAACTGAAGATAAACATGGAGGCTAAACCTCAGAAAAGTGATTTCAAAGCGCAGGCTGAAAATCTATTGTAAATGCCCCTTTGCCACATTTAAGGCAATAACAACAGTCTGTGACCAGCCACACTGCACAAACCCCAAGGATTAGCCAAGTGTTAATAAGAGCCAAGTGTTAATAAGCTGGGAAATGGGAAAAAATAAACATTTAATTTTTTTTAAAGAAAGAAAGGAAAATAAGAAAATGGCATCTGGGAAGGGCCTTAACAGGGAGGTGAGGGTAAACCCCTGCTTGCTGATCACACCAGAATGAATGGGTCAAAACAGCACACCCATCTTCTCAGCCATTGCCACACACATTCCAGGTTCCCATTCTTATGAGGTCAGTTCACAGAAAATGTTTTTATTGCTGTGACCCTGAGCATGACTCCCACTTTGCCCATGAAGTATTCCTGGAGTGAACCTTCATGGCCTTTCATCCTCATTAATCCCCCTAACAACCCACACAGACCCTGACTCCAGCCGATTTTGTGACTGTCTGCTCTTTTTCTTTACCCAGTTTGCATTGAAAATGAGCTACAAGTTGAATTAGGTCAGAATTCATAATCTGTCCTGTGTGTGCTTACTTTCCTGTCCTTGTTCTATATTCTTGTCCCTACCTGGACTTAAAGTATTTTAACTGATTAATAAAACACCATGACATGAGCTATCCACTTTTCTCTACATAAAAGTGTATGCTTTTGAATCACAATAACTTATGTAACATCTCTGTTTTTAAACAGAGTCTAGGAAAATGGCATTTTGTAATGTTTATTACAATGGAAAAAAGCTGACCCATACTTTGGACCCAGTGTGCTCTAAGGGTCAAAAGCCAAGTGCTTTTAATAACTTTTTAAGAGTAGGTAATCCTTGGTCACTTTGAAGACTGAAGCATGTACTAATTGCTTTTGTAAAATGAAGGTGATGTTGCTTTAGCTAATGGTCCATGCAGTCTTACCCTGGGACACTTGATCACAGTGTCTCATGTGGCTTAAGTTGCTGTTTTCATAACATACTCGCTGTTTTTTTGATTCGATACAGTTCAGGCAACATTTGAAATCAGTACCTTTGCCTTCCAAAAATATTTTGTCCAAAAACATCTTTAGATATGTTATCAATTAACTAATGGCGAGATTATCATTATTAAGTGTTTGACATACAAAAAAATCCCCATGTATCAACCATTAACTTAAGTAATGAAACATTAAAATTACTGTCTCAAAATTTTTAATTTAAAATTACTGTGTGCCCCTCCTGAATCCCATTCCGTCCCATTTCCTCCCCAACTCCCCCTAACATTCTAGTCCTGAACTTGGGATTCAGTCCTTCCCATAATGGTTTTGCACTCTTATTATGTATGTAAGTAACCCAGAACAATGTTAATTATTGTTTTGCACATTTAAATTTTTTAAGTGGGACCATACTACAGATATCATTCTGTAAGTCATCTTGCTCAGAATTATATTTTTGAATATATTTTTATCAATTAAGCTTTTTATTGATGTTTAGTTTTGTTCAATATTATATGGGCTTCTCAGGTGACACATGGTAAGGAATCCTCCTGCCAGTGCAGGAGACTCAAGAGATGTGAGTTCAATTCCTGGGTGGGGAAGATCCCCTGGAGAAGGGAATGACCCTCCACTGTAGTATTCTTGCCTGGAAAATTCCATGGACAGAGGAGCCTGGGGGACCACAGTCCATGAGCTGCAAAGGGTCAGACTTGACTGAGCAACTGAGCACACAATATAATGAGTCACAATTTTTAAAGGTGATACTTAGTTTATAGTTATTATAAAATTGTGACTATATTCTCTGTGTTATACGATATATCCTTGTAGCTTATTTTATACTTAATAGTTTGTACATCTTGCTACCCTGTCCCTTTATTGAGACTCCCCACTGGCAACTACTAGTTTGTTCTTCTTTTTCTGTTGTTGTTATTTTCACTAGTTTGTTGTGCATTTTTTGTTGTTGTTGTTGTTATTTTCACTAGTTTGTTGTGCATTTTTTTATTCCATATATAAGTGATATCATATAGCATTTGTCTTTCTCTGTCTGACTTATTTCACTTAAATAATACCTTCCAAGATAATCCATGTTGTTTGCAAATGGCAACATTTCATTCTTTCTTATGGCTGAATAGCTTTTTTATCCACTCATCTGTTGATGGACACTTAGGTTGCTTCCTCATCTTGACAATTATAAATAATGCTGCTATAAACACTGGGGGTGCCTGCATCTCTTTGAATTACTGTTTTTGTTCTTTTTTGATATATACCCAGGACTGGAATTAAGTCATATGGTATTTCTGTTTTCAGTTTTTTGAGAAACCTCCATATTCTTTTCCACAGTGGCTGTACCAATTTACATTCCCACCAACTCTGTATGTAAGCTTCCTTTTCTCTACATCCTCACCAACATTTGTTATTTATGTTCTTTTTGATGATAGCTGTTCTGAGGGTGTGAAGTGATATCTCATTGTGATTTTGATTTGCGTTTCCCTTATGATTAGCAGTGTTGACCATCTTTTCATGTGCCTGTTGGCTATCTACATTTCCTCTTTGGCACGATGTCTATTCAGGTATTCTACCTATTTTTTAATCATATTGCTTGGTTTTTGTTTTTGTTTTGATGTTGAATTGTATGAACTGTTTATTTATGTTGACTATTAATCCTTTATCAGTCATATTATTTGCAAATATTTTCTCCCATTCAGTATGTTGCTTTTTGTTTTGTCAATGGTTTCCTTCGCTATGCAAAAGCTTTCAAGTTTAATTAGGTCCCATTTATTTATTTTTGCTTTTAGAGGCAGTTCCGAAAAAATACTGCTGAGATTTATGTCAAAAAATATTCTGTATAGATTTTCCTTGAGAATTATTTTATTCATGTTGAAACTTAAAGATCATTTGTTCTTACTATTTATTTTATGAATATGCTGTATTTTACTTAGTCATCCTTCTTCTGAAAGGCATTTAGTTTGTTTTCAGTTATGCACTATTACAAGCATTTGCTATTAGGAATGAATACTATTGTTTATACCTCTCTGTACATATGTGTAGAAGTTTCTCTGTGACAGAGTAATTCTTGTAAGAATGGAATTTCTTAGTAAGTTATGCACATCTTATGTGGCCAAACTGTTCAAACTGTGGTGGGTGTTCATGTATTGCACACCCACCAATGATATAGAAGAATACCCAATATCTCAATAGTAGAGAATTTTTCAAGTGCTGTAAAACTCATAGAATATTTACTTTAAAAAAAACCACAAAAATATAAATAGCATAAGATATTAACAAAGTCAAATGTATATATATCAATATGTATGTATGGGTACATATAAATGTATGTGTTCTTGTATATATAGTCATATACATATCTAAATTTTTGTATGTATATATCATATATAAGTATATCATGAAGGGTTTTTTAAGTTATTAATAGAATTAAGTAAAAATTAGATAAATAGGGTTGGGATGAAGCTTATAAATAATGAATAATATTTTTCATTTTAATATTTTTAATTAAAATGTAGTTAAATATCTGCTTAAAGGTGATAATAAATGTCAAGTTCATTTATGCCTATTCTGGGTCTATATTTGGGTACAAATGCAGCTTAAGGGTTTCCTAGGTGGCTCAGTGGTAAAGAATCTGCCTACCAGTGCAGGAGACATGGGTTCAATCCCTGGGTCAGGAAGATCCCTTGGAGTAGGAAATGGCAACCCCATCCAGTATTCTTGCCTGGAAAATTCCATGGAAAATGGAGCCTCGCAGGCTACAGTCCACGGGGTCACAAAGAGTTGGACACAACTGAGCGACTGAGCTGTTGTACTCATGCAACTTAGGTAGGTGATGAGGATAGAAAATGGAGGGGAAATCTATCTGAGAATTAGAGGAAGCAGAAAGTATGACTCAGAAATAATATTCTCACAATAACCTATATTAAGAAATACCTCCTCTTCACCAAAGTTAAAAAAAGATTCCCTTGAAGGCTTCCATGAGGACCAAGGGTTCCCTGGAATAAGTGTGAAAACCTGGCATAAGGGCCCAACTTTTTTTTTTTTTGCCATTCCATGCAGCATGTGGAATCTTACTTCCCTGATGAGGGATCAAACCTTAGCCTCTTATATTGGAAGCACAGAGTCCTAACCACTGGACTGCCAGTGAAGTCCCAGGGACAAATGTCACTGAGAAACAAGTCTTTCCTCAAATGGTAGATAATTATCCTCAAATGGCAGAAGCATTATTTTTCAAAACTAAGTGTGGATTTTATTTTTTTATTCTTCTGTGTTGAATGAGTAAAATAGCAATACTTTATTTTTAAGATGTCTTTTGTAAGCAAAGCATCATGCTTTAGAATGATATGCCTGTTAAAAATCAATGTCTTTACCTCAACTTTTTCTCAGAGATATATAACTAAAGATGGTTATTCAGTTTTAAAATTAAGACTGCTGAGTAAGGGCATGGTGATCTCTGCACATGCATTTTTCCATCCACCTAGCAGTCTTTCTTCTTTTTGTATTGATACGTTGGAAGCAGTGCACTGTGTGGTATTGTGAAGACCTCAGATATGATTGTAGAAATGGGCTCCTCAAAGTTGCCTGGCAATATTGGTGAATTTACAACTTCCTTAGTTAAATGATCTCTTTTCACTTTACCGTTGATCACAAGTCATTCTTTGAGAACATGAAGTTCGGATAGAAACAAGCCTTGCTCTGTAAAACGTAGGCTGATTTTCTTATAATCACATAATTATTGATTTTCCTCCTAATTTTAATGCCTTTTATAATTTCTCATGGAATATGTTCCCCTTAAGCAATTCTTTTAAGTTCTTTCTGTTCTTCTCTCCAAAATATAAACCTTGTCTCTTCTTTTAAGTCTCCTATTTCAATTAGAATGTCTTTAACAGCCATAATTTTTATACTAAATTTACTTATTCAATGGCCGTCACCATAAAAATGATTATTTTTAGCACTCATAACATAATTAACATTTAGAACTATCACTCTCTCCCACACCAACAGTAGTGCCCATACCCCAAAAAAGGACTCAATGAAAGAAATTGTAGCTAAAGTTTTTAAACTTTTTTTTTTTCAAACTCAAAAAGATGGTAAATTTCCTCAACTTCGTGACTTTTAATTTTACCTGGACCCCTGACATGCCATGTGGGGCTCTGCTCGGAGCCTCTCTTCTAGTGTTGTTTAGTGCTTACCTAACACTGTGAAGTGGGCTTCCCTGGTGACTTAGATGTAAAGAATCTGCCTGCCAGTGAAGACCCGGGTTCAATCCCTAGGTCAGGAAGATCCCAGAAGGGAATGGCTACCCTCTCCAGTATTCTTGCCTGGAGAATCCCATGGAGGGAGGATAGCTACAGTCCACAGGGTCGCAAAGAGTCAGACACGACTGAGCAACTATGCACACACACATGAAGTAGATTCTGAAGTAGATTTATTAGCCCTGTTATATTTTTGTTTTACAAATGAGGAAATATGTCCAGACAGGTAAGTAACTGGCCAAAAATCACGTAACGTGTCCAAAATTGACAAGTTCTTCACTTTCCCATAAAACTTATCTTTTCATCTCAGTTCATCATTAATTTCTCTCTTCCTTCATACCTCACACTCCTTCCATCCACCAGTCCCATCAGCTCTCTCAGCAAAATGCCTGGAGGTTCTGACTGCCATCCTCAGAACTGCTGCCCTGGGCCAAGCCACCATCACTCCAATCTGCGTTCATACTATTGCCTCTTAACTGGCCTCCCTATGGACAGAGGGGCCTGGTGGGCTACGGTCCATGGGGTCACAAAGTCAGACACAGCTAAGCAACTCAGCCCACACTCACTCACTTCTGCCTCTGCCTCTCTCCAGTAGTGTATTTCAAGCATGCAACCTGAGGGATATTTTTAAATGTAAATCATGTCTTGTAACTCCTCAACTCAAAACCCTTAGCTTTCCCTCACACTTAGAATAAAATCTGTTCTATGGCCAAGAAGACTTCACCTGACCTGGAGCCTGCCTACCTTTCCTAAGTCACCTTCTTATATTCTTCCCCCAATTCATTCCTTTCCATGCAGTCTGGCCTCTGCTCTTCCTTGGCAATTGCTGTTCCCTCATCTTGGAAAACTCTTCCCGATTGTCACATGGCTCTCTCCCTCACTTCATCCAGGTCTCCAATAAATGGTACCTCAACTGAGAGGCCATTCTGGCTCTTCTATTAAAATCACATTCTCCCATCAACCAATTACAGTCCTTTCATCCCAGTATGTTGTGGGTTTGTTTATGTCTCTCTTTCCTTCTAAAATCTACATTCTTCTTTGAAGCCCAAACCAAATGCACATATACATATTGCCAAAAGCAGAAATGCAGGTATGAACATTGTATATCAAAATATACAAGTACATTTAGTATAGAACCAACTAAAAGAAAAAAATAGGTATCAGGAAGTTGAGACAAAATATCTCATGTTCTTTCTGTATCAGCCAAATACTTAGGATCTATTTGAATCAGTACATCATGTATATTGTTTTTTCATAAGTTATTTTTGGATTATATCCTTACTTTTATGTGATAATTCCTAAAGCTCAAACTATCATATATATACATGATATGATAGTTACACCTGTACCCAACCAGCATTAGTTAAGCCTTTCTCCTTTATCTATTTTATCTATGTACATGTCTGTCTATTTACGCATTTATCTATCTATTCCTCTAGCTAGCTAGCCAGCTTTGTCCGTCCTATCCTCACCTTTAAACTCTAATCCTGTATCTCCAACTGTCTACTGGGCTTGTTCATCAAATGTTGGTGGTCTTGCAACATCAAGTTAAAGTCAACAATTGCAAGGTTAACCTCATAAACTTCTATAGGTTGCCTCCCTGACCCTTTATCCCTCATACCACCTCAGTGACCAAATACTGTCAAATTCACTTTCTGTGTATCTCATTGTCTGCTCCTTCCTTTCCCATTCCACATCCACCACCAGGGCACAGACTGCCATTATTTTTCAGTAGATAAAGTCTAACAAGCCTTCTCAGCTTGTCCTTGTAACTCCAACATCTGCCACTTCAATCCATCTTGCATGCCACTGCCATCTTAACTTTGTCACTCTTTTTGCCCAAAAACCTTGTGTTGTGCAATTCTTAGGCATGTATAACCAAGACCCCTCAATGCATTTGTGAAGGTCTTCTGTTACCTAGCTGAACTCTCTTTAGTCATCCCTGTCTCCCTATGTTCCACTAAAGCACTGTGCTCATTTCTCCTCCAACAGAGCAGGGCGCCCTAGTACAAGTCATCTCCACCTTTCAATTCTCTTGCTTTTATAACATTTAGAACAATGTCAGCCTTTATTGATGTCCATGTTATTTGAAGTCTTGTAACACAAAGAGCCTCTTGATGAGAGTGAAAGAGGAGAGTGAAAAAGTTGGCTTAAAGCTCAACATCATGGCATCCAGTCCCACCACTTCATGGCAAATAGGTGGGGAAACAGTGGAAACAGTGGCTGACTTTATTTTTTGGGGCTCCAGAATCACTGCAGATGGTGATTGCAGCCATGACATTAAAAGACACTTACTCCTTGGAAGGAAAGTTATGACCAACCTAGACAGCATATTAAAAAGCAGAGACATTACTTTGTCCACAAAGGTCAATCTAGTCAAGGCTATGGTTTTTCCAGTTGTCATATATGGATGTGAGAGTTGGATTATAAAGAAAGCTGAGCGCTGAAGAATTGATGCTTTTGAACTGTGGTGTTGGGGAAGACTCTTGAGAGTCCCTTGGACTGCAAGGAGATCCAACCAGTCCATCCTAAAGGAGATCAGTCCTGGATGTTCATTGGAAGGACTGATGTTGAAGCTGAAACTCCAATACTTTGGCCACCTCATGCAAAGAGTTGACTCATTTGAAAAGACCCTGATGCTGGGAACGATTGAGGGCAGAAGGAGAAGGGGATGACAGAGGATGAGATGGTTGAATGGCATCACTGACTCAATGGACATGGGTTTGGGTGGACTCCAGGAGTTGGTGATGGACAGGGAGGCCTGGCGTCGCAAAGAATTGGACACGACTGAGTGACTGAACTGAACTGAACAGTTAATGATTCTTTCAGTGTTCTAATTAAGTAATTATATGCTTCTTTTTATTTATTTCATCTCTTTGTTGCTATTTCATATGTTAGTCTTCTCCACCCAATTAGATAGGAATCTACTTGAACAGAAAAAACATCTCTGGTGCTTGTATATAGTGCTGGTATGCACCCGCATAGCATACCAGTACACTTTTTTTTCAGGCAGCGCACACACACACACACACACACACACACACACACACACACACACACACACACACACACACACACACACACACACACACACACACACACACACACACACACACACACACACACACACACACACACACACACACACACACACACACACACACACACACACACACCCCCCAGTTCAAATAAGTCAACATTCCCATGGCTTACTCAGAAGAAACAAGTTTACATGCCAATTCAAGCAGGGCAGGTGGGAGAAAAAAACAGAGGAAATATGATGGGTTTGGAGAAGTTGTGAAATTTTTGAAGATTGTAGTATCTATGTTTATAAAACAATTATAATGAAAAGCACTGATTCCCTGTACCGCCCCCCCCCCAGTCTGAGGCAGATATATAATCAGAGTAATGACCTTCAGAGTCCCTCATTTGCTCACATCCCTCTGAGGTCCTAAGGAAATCCTAGCTCTGTGTTCATATGTTTTCATAAAATTTGTTAAATTAACATATTTCTAACTTCTCTCAATTCAGGTCATTACAGTTCATTATTATTCATGGCACTGGATTGTCTGTGGGCATTTGATATTCATAATTTCTTGTATTGTTTAGGAATGGGGTGGCCAAGATCTTTGTTTATAGCTGTAATTTTTATGACAAATACTGCTGGGGTGACTGATGGGCATTTTGAATTATCATTTTTATTTTTTTTATTTTGTCATTGTTCCTATAGTTGCAAAATGAAACTGTTCTAAAGGCTAGCTCTAAACAGTCTCTTGTGCATATGAGAAATCACAGAAATGCAGTATCAGAAGAGATAGAAACCAATTTTCATTGAGAACCTGTGGAATAGCCCAGCAGTTTACATGAGTCACCCATTTCTGTGAGTGCTGCTACAGCCGTTTAAGGCAGATAGCTTTCTCCTCATTGACAAGTGAGGAAACCCAAGTTCAGACTGTTAAGCAACTTGTCGAAAGTCACATTATTAGTAGGAGTTTAAATACGGATGTAAGCTCAATTCTCTTGAATCCCATGTCCATGGTGTTTCTATTATCTTAAAGAAATGAAATAAAACTCAGGAAGCAGATATGATAAATAAATGGGGACATATGTGGGTGACCATTTTTAGAAACTAACAAAAATCAAAATCACTCACTCTTTACATATTTTTCCATAGTTTTGTAACCAAAAGTAAAAATGTTATTTCTTTCCTTCCTTCTGTGTATCCTCTTGACCTATTACTTCAAGAGATTCAGAGTAAATCTACAGTTTCCTCTGTAGTCAAGGATTTATAATTTGTCTGTCCCTAAAGAAAAATGTGAAGGAGGAGTAGTTGAAAGATCTGAGGAGTTTGGAGTGTGACACTTAGACTATTTATCTTCAGGTACTGGAATGCTGTGTTTCTCTCACCCTTGCACTTGTGATTTGCTGGGTGATTCAACTTGAGATAATAACCACTCTAAAAACAGGCTAAGTGAATTGAAACTTGCTATGTATCAGTAGTTACTTAATTGTGGCTCCTTGGCATTTAACAGCCTTAAAGAAGTCTGGTTTTGGTACTTACATACATTTTGTTTAAGTTGGCTTTTGAATATGTCCTTGTGTTGTCTTAGACACTTTGGTAGTTGGAAAACAGCTCTGTCATTGCTTTGATAAAATGCGTACAGAGCAGGCTACTCACCAAGCATGTTATGAGAAAGAGAAAGAAATTGCTGTTAAATTCCCATGCATTCAAGCAAGGACAGCTGGTTAGGATTAAGAGAACATTCTAGCTTCGGTATACCACTTTCCCACAGCTTCTATTCCTCTTTAAAAAAAATTTTTTTTATACAGCTGGCATAAACAAAGTCGGCATCATATCCTGTAGGCAGTTAACATGTTTGATACAATCAGGATATTCCCCTAAAATACTTTCAATGCTGAATTCAGCCAGCAATTCCTTATTCAAGAATCTGCCATTTTAACCAGAGCATCCCATTCACACGATGACTAAATTATAGAAAGTAGATTATCACGTGAGATCATCTACCCTTGCCAATAGCCAAAGTGCTATTCACTTGCTCAATGGGCATGTCAGACTTTTTGCGTTCTTTTTTTTTTTTTTAAGATAAATGTTTGCATTCTTTTGAACTGCCTATCAAGATTAGACAGAAAATCCTTGTCAGACAACTTGGTCTTGCAACACAAGATATGACCACTGTGGTCAACCATCCTGATTGCAGTGCTTCAGAAAGTTCAGGGAAGAAGTTGGTCTCTGATCCTTTATCTTCCAGTACATACTAGACAGTGCATAGAATGCAGGTAATAGGAGGTTCAAAGCCTGCAAAATGTGTTTAAAAAGTATCCTTCATCCTACACATTAATCAGTATGTTACTGGTGTTTATTCCAAGTCACCTATGGCCATCTCCAAGGAGCCTGCCCTTGTTTCTTGACTAGTTAAATTATTTTAGAAATCTGTGACAAGAAAAGCAATTATTCTTGGGATAAGTTAATCTAAGCGAGACCTTGTTTGAGTTCTTAGGAATTTTGAGAACTTGAGTTACGTAGTAATAAATACATGTGATTACTACAAACCTCCTTTAGGAATTTTTTTTTTTTAGTCTATTCAACCAAGCATGATTAGTTAAGAGTCTGATTTGTATTCCCCAGTCTGGGACTATACCTGCTCTGTGAGACTTGAGCAGGTCATTAATCTATGTAATCCTCATATTCTTCACCTTCAGAGATGGGGTTCAATTGCGTTATTGCTAAATGTCCTTCAATCCAGATATGCTGTTGTTCATCACAATGCTGTGTTGTGATGAAAAGATATAGGATATGAGCCCTACTCTCAAGACAGGTACAGTAAACATTAAACGATAAGAAAGGGCAGTATTCTTTTATTTAACAAGTATGAATAACTGCCTGTACGTGAGGCCCAGCTCTATGGCCGTTAACAAAGAAGATGTCCCTGAAGTCATGTGGAAAGTGATCATGACAGACAGTGGGGATGGAACTGGGTTGGTTAAGTCAGGCAAATGTAGGCAAGATACAGGAATAAGAGAGAACATAGTGAACCCTGGCAGAGGGTGCAGAGACAGTGAAAACAGTGGCCCAGTCATCTAGCAGGTAGAGGCCAGGGACTCTGCAAAATACCCGCAATGCACAGGACAGAGCATCCCCACAAAAAAATAAAAACAATGACCTGGTTAGCACAGGAAACCAAGGGTAAACTCACTTGGTTTCAGTAGAGGATGTGGTTTCAACCCCTGAATTTGTTTGTTTACTCTTTCCTCTTTCATTCATTCATATATTTAAAAGCTATTGTTGAACAGTTATCAAGTTATTGTATACTGGGATACAAAAATAGACAGGACTCACCTCTGCCTTTAGTATAATTAATAATGTAATCTGTTGAGCTTTTATATGCCAGGTCAGGAAGGTCCCCTGTTGAAAGGAATGGCATATTCCCTTGCCATAGAAGGGAATCCTACTCCTATAGGATTTTCAGACACTTACCACTAATTTTTACAAAAATACAATAAGATAGGTATTACTTTCCCAATTTTATAATAGATTAATTGTCACTCAGAGATATTCTAAACTCTTCCCAGCAGGTTGTTAAGTCTTCCAAGATCATATAGTAAGTGAGAGAGTCAGGATTTGAAACCAGATCATCTGTCTCTAGGGTCTTTGCCTTAACCAGCACTGTTCTGCCTTCTAGGTATTTGTTCAGTGAACTCTACATATTTCATTAAAGCAAAAAGACTTTTAGTCATGTCACAACCCCCATATGTGAAATCACAAAGGGGTGAAAGAAAGTGAAAGTGTTAGTTTGCTCAGTTGTGTCTGACTCTTTGTGACCCCATGGCCTGTAGACCCCCCCACCCCCCTCTGCAGACTCCTCTGTCCATGTGATTTCCCAGGCAATAATACTGGAGTGGGCAGCCATTCCCTTCCACAAGGGACCTTCCTGACCCAGGGATTGAACCAGGTCTCCCGCACTGTAGACAGATTCTTTAATGCCTGAGCCATCAGAGAAACCCAGGAATACTGGAGCAGGTTGTTATTCCCTTCTCAGGAGATCTTTCATTTATGAGTAACTCATGCTTTTAACCATAGTTTGGTCTTTATCCAATCACTTTTTCCAGTGGTATTTGGTAATTGGGAGTGTGGGTGGGTTAGGAGATAGGGAATGCAGTTTTATTCCATTTTATGTCAGTATCACCCCAAAGACAAGCCCATGTAGCATCGCTTCATTAATTATATGACTATGAAAAGTATATAGGGCATCAGTTATACATTACTTCAATATAGTAATCAAAAGTGGAAAGGAATTTAAGATATAGTTTATTGTTTTCTTTTCCATCTGCACTCTAATGTCCTCTCTTGTTCTTCAACTGCCTAGAAGATGTGGAGAGAATACATGAAACACGGAAATCCTGACACTCATCCCAGCAGGCTGCCGCAGCCTGCCCTTAAAGAAGGAGGAAGCGTGTCCTGACTTCTATCTGCATGTCTTTTAAGGCTCAAGACTGGTCATTTCTCACTTGTGAATTCACAGTTTCCCTTCTTGCCATTCTTTCCAAGTACTTGTTGTTTCTTTTCTTCATTCTTTCCCTGGGGGGTGGGGAGAGGAAGTGGGATTCCAGGTAGGTGACCACAGCATTCCGAGGAGACAAAACACGTAGAAAGCTGGTGTATTTGTGTAATCCCAAAGTTTGTCTCCTAAATATTTGGTAGACTACTTATATCCCTGAGTTGTAATGTTTTCATGGATTTTTGCAAGAAGGATTTTGCGAATTAAAGGAAAGACCACATTCACCCAAACTTTAGATGGTTACTCTAGTTAACATCTGGACTGTGCCCTGACATCAGGGTTGTGGCGATGAAGTCCAGATGTTATAACTCAGCCATGTTTTCGTTACTTATAAGCATTTGCTGCCTTTGGTTTTTTGTTGTTGTTGTTTTCAGACTCTTAACTTCTTAATCCATGATGGTGTCCGAGAAGACGGGAAAATGCAATTAGTATATGGCACGGGCCCCGAGTAACAACTCCTTGCCTTTTTAAGCACATTTTCAGGCCATCATAGTATGTGCAGCCTATGGAAGATGGGCCCCAGGGCCTGCTCAGAGAAGCCTATTTTCATTCCATTGTTATTTTCACTTAAAACGAGTTAGACGGTTTGTTACGTCTTTTTAGGTTCAATATTATGTAGTAAGGAAACAGGAAAAGGAACAAAATCAATAATAAATATTTGAAAATTTCTGTAGTTGTTTTCTTTTCATCTGATTTTAGCTGTATGTGTTGTTGTTTAGTCACTCAGTCCTGTCTGACTCTTTGCAACCCCATGGACTGTAGCCCACCAGGCTCTTCTGTCCATGGGATTTCCCAGGCAAGAACACCAGAGCAGGTTGCCATTCCCTTCTCCAGGGAGTCTTCCCAACCCAGGGATTGAACCCATGTCTCCTGCATTGGCAGGTGGATTCTTTACCACTGAACCACCTGGGGAGCCCAATTAAATGTGTACTCATACACATGCATCTGTAAGCATATAAACACAACATATGTGTACAACAAACACAGTGTTTACTGTTCTGGAGGAGAACTGGCAGGAGAGCAATTACACTGGAGCAGATTCACGTTACAATGAACGTCCCAGAACAGTTTGGAAAAAGCATTGCTGCTGTTACTCTCTGACATGCATGCCCAAAATTCAGAAAATCCTCAATAAGAATGTCTTCCTTCAGAACTCATTTTAGTTCTGTATCCAGTAATTTATTTATGATATTCACATGGCTTTTCACTTTTTAACTGATTTCACCTCTAATGGTAATGAGTTCCATACACATTTTGAATACTTTCTTACATAGTATTAATAGTATTAATCAACTTTGGTTTAACCTGACACTGTTTCCACGGTTTTCTGGGTGTTACCCCAAGTTCTGCTCTGCTATTGCCAGGTTTGGGAACAGGATTGTATGATAGCTTCCCATTTACCTCAGTCCTTTGGATAACTTTATGTGAGCATTTTATAACTTCACGATATGTACGTGAAGATGTACACGGTAGTTTAACAGTGAACCAATGTGATCTGTTCATGGTGAGATTACCTTTCTGGTTTCAGTTCTTGATCTTACTTACCATGTTCTGTGAATATAGCTTGCACCTCAGAAGTGTGCCCTTAGAATCAAGACATTCTTCTTATTCCCAGTCTTGTGCCTTTTCTGTTTGGTCAAACACCTTAACAGAACAATTATAATGGGACTATCCTTTGGTCCCATAAAATGTTTGCATGATGAACCTTTAGGTATTGAAAGCAAGTAAGAAAGTTAAGCTCTTATTTCCAGGATATATGCTTCTCGGCATGTGGGATCTTCCCAGACCAGGGATCACTGAACCCTTGTCCCCTGAATTTGCAGGCAAATTCTTATCCACTATGCCACCATCAAAGTCCCATGTCTCAATATTTTTAACCCAACTGCGTTAACTCTAATAATTATTATTTTGCCTTTATTTGTGTAGTGCTGACACCTTAAAAAAAAAGTCAACATAAATTCCCATGGAATCCCTTTAAAGAGATTAAGGAAACATATGTGATTATCTCTGTTTTAAAGATGGAGAAGCTTAATCTCTAAGAGCTTAAGAATCAGATCTTATTATTTTAAGCATAGATTTCTTTGCATGACACCACAACTGGCAATATTCAATTGCATTCTATTTTACATGTTAGGTCCTCAATGACTATGTTTGACTGGGTGGATAAAATTGTTCTAAAAGTCTTTGCACTCAAGGATTCTGCCTCAAGCACTTTGCCATTTAAAAGAAATAGAAAATTTTAGAAAGAACAAAAATTAAAGACTGTATACTACCAAGAAGTACAGCAACAAGTCCTAAACGTATACATAAATAAAATAAGTAATTTTTAAAAACAGTATATGTGATACGGTTTTTCCAGTAATCATGTACAGATGTGAGAGTTGGAACATGATGAAGGTCAAGCACCAAAAAATCAATGCTTTCGAACTGTGGTGCTGGAGAAGACACTTGAGAGTCCTTTGAACAGCAAAGAGATCAAACCAGTCATTCCTAAAGGAAATCAGTCCTGAATATTCATTGGAAGGACTGTTGCTGAAGCTGAAATTCCAATACTTTGGCCACCTGATGCAAAGAGCTGACTCATTGGAAAAGATCCTGATGCTGGGAAAGATTGAGGGCAGGAGGAGAAGAGGGCAGCAGAGGATGAGATGGTTAGATAGCATCACTGACTCAATGGATATGAATTTGAGCAAACTCCAGGAGATAGTGAGCAACAGGGAAGCCTGGCATGCTACAGTCCATGGAGTCACAAAGAGTCAGACACAACTTAGTGACTGAACAACACATATGTGATATTTGTAGTGTTTAGAATTGTGTTTTCCAAATCCTGGCCTGAAGATTGGTGCCAATCCAAGAGGAAATTTCCAGTGACCTGCAACAAAATGAGAAATGAACAATTATTATGGATTGAATTGTGACCCTTCCAAACTTATATGCATGTATGTGTGCTCAGTCACTTCAGTCATGTCCAACTCTTTGTGACCTTGTGGACTGTGGCCCACCAGACTCCTCTGTCCATAGAATTCTCCAGGCAAGAATAGCGGAGTGTGTCGCCATGCTTTCTTCCAGGGGATCTTCCTGACCCAGAGATCAAACTCGCGTCCTTATGTCTCTTGCATTGGCAAATGGGTTCTTTACCACTGGCACCGCCTGGGAAGCCCCCAAATGTATATGTTGAAGTCCAAACACCCAGGACCTCAGAATTCAGTGACTGTATTTGAAGATAGGGTTTATAAGAAAGTAACTGAGATTAAATGAGATCTAAAAGGCAGGGTCATAATCTAATAAGACTAGTGTTTTTAAGAACAAGAGGCACCAGAAACATGCACACAGAGAGAAAATAGGCCATGTGAGGACACAGCTGGAAGGTGACTGTCTACACGCCAGACAGCGTCCTCACCAGACCCCAGCCCTTCTGGCACCTTAACTGTAATAAATATAAATTTATTAGATTTCCAGCATCCAGAACTGTAAGAATATAAATTTCTGTTGTTTAAGGCACTCGGTCTCTGGTATTCTGTTATGGCAGCCTGAGCAGATTAATCCAGAAACATGCTGACTGTTTTTAAGTATCAAATGCATTAATATTTAATAAATTAATACTAAGTTTAATCTTAATTTCTAAGTATTCATTTTAAAATTGTATCCTTTATTCCATCTTTATTTGTTATTCCTTCTAACTTTTTTGTTGCATTAAAATATCCTGACTTTTATGAAATTACTGTCATCTAGAAATTGGTTTTGGATGATGTGGATTAATGCACTTACTTAAGATAATAAAAATTAGCAATCAAATCCTCTGCCCACATAGTTTGGAAATCTTATTAGTTTATGACATTCCTAAGTGTAGAAGTCATTGAAGAAGAACATGTGAGAGAAGAAATGATGTTCTGTTGGCCAGCTGACTTCAACCAGAACTCTGAACTGCAAAGAACCAGCTAAGATCTTTGCAGAAGCTTAATGAAGCAGATGGAAACAATGTTGTTCTGGCAGGGAGCAGTGATTATTTGGGTCAAAAATGATCAAGTCATATTAAAGCAATAAAAAGGTAAAATGAATGGAGCAGAGCCATTTGGTAGAACTTTATAGGGAAGCATTTATTCAACAGAAACTCACTGATGCTCTCCCATGTACCAGGCATTGTGCCAGACTATGGAGATATGGCAGTGAAGATGGCTCACTCCATGTGTGAGAAGGTCTCACTATCTTCTACTCAGGTAGACTGAAGGAAATGGTAGAAGTTCCAGAAATGGGCACAATGTCCCAAAGAAATTACAGGGAGAGGCCCCAGCCCAGCCTGGAGGGTCCTAGCAGGCAGAGATGTTTCAGAGAGAGTGGGTGACATGCAGAAAGACAAGAAGCAGCCAGGTGTGTCATGGGAGGGATGACATCACTGAAGGGTTATCACTAGGAGCCATTTGTCTAATATGGAAAAAGAGTGATAAATGGGGATTGTTTGGGATGGGAGAGAATTGGTTCCAGATATGTTTTGGTTTTCTGTTAATTGCTGTTTTTGTTATTTTGGTTTGGGTTGTTTGGTTTTTAATCAGGATGAAAGAGACTTAAGCTAAAGGGGAAGTTGCCAGTTGAAGAGGATGAAGAGGGGGAAGGGGAGAGGGAAAGGGAGGGAGGGAGAGAAGGAGGGAGGGAGAAAGAAGTAGAAGTCAAAACTCTGAGAAAGGGAGAAGAAAATAGTTAAAGTCTGAGACTAGTGAGAATGGGGTGGAGATAGTTGTGGTAAGAGATCACTCGACAACGAGTGTCTGGAGAGCTGATATAGATCATAACCGATAGTCTCAACTTTCTTAATGCAGTTCTGGCAATGCAGTCTGATAAAAGTGGTTCAGAGCTTGAGATGAGTCAGGAAGGTTTGGAGGAATCACTAAGGAATGGGGAGAGAGAGGTCCAGAAATGAGTCAAGAGCCCTACGAAGGTTAGGGAGCTTGGAGTGGCGATAGCTCCCGTCTGCAAAGCTGTGGGATCCTCTCCAGCAGTAACTCACTGTCACAGGAAGGAAAAAGGAGTGGATTGCAGCTCTAATTCTGTGTAGAGATTTGTCTAGCTGAAGGCAGGAAGAAGCTGGGATGCCAGGGAATTGAGGGTGCACGTCAGAAAGAAATGAGGGAGTGGTTCACCCAGAGCTGGGCTGTGGAAGGAGAGGAATGGGAGGTTGAAATCAGAATGAGGTATTGGAGCTGAAAACTTCCGAAGCAAGCCCAGACTGTGTCCAGTGATGGTCTTGGAATTGCCAGGTTGAAGCACAGATGGGAATTGTAAGGTTGCAGTCTCTACAGGAACTTGGCCTTGTGGTAAGTCTGTTGGAGTTGAAATGAAAGAGAAGTGTATGAACCAAGACCTAGAGTCTTCCATGAAGAAGGAGGAGCAGCAGGAGATTGGATTGATGTAGAGTTGATGGCCTCGACTTCAAAAGAAATGGTTTGGAGCGTTAGGATCAGGAAACAGTAGTTCAGAGAGAACGGCTCTTCCTGCAAGTTATTTACTGGATACGAAAGCAGGAGAAAGGTGCAAGAGAAGAGGTGTGCTTCCGGAGATCCAGGTCTCCAGGCAGAGCAGGAGGTGCAGAAGCTGCAGCACACGTTAGGACATTAGAAAGCATGTTAACAGTTAGGTGAGGATACCCGTGGTACAGGGACAAGGACTGGGAGGAGGATGAGACAGGGGTGAGGAAATGCTGTGCCAGGCACTGCGGTGCACGAGGTGCCTCAGTCAGTTACTGGACCCCCGTTCTCTGCAAATACAGAGCTGATGACCAGGACTAACAGGTCCCTGCCTTCCTGAGACTTCCATATCAATAGGCTTGCCTTTTGCTTCATAACTAAAGGTGACAGAGAGCAGAGGCATGGTTTCAAGTGACTGCAAGACTGCAGCTAAGCATTTACATGTTATTTACTAGGCTTGCCATAAACAATATCCCACTAAAATGAATTGCAGACCAGAAAGAACACTTAACTTTGAGCAATTTCAGGTAGGGCCATGGGGCTGGTTACTAATAAAATATTGCATAGTTCGGTTAGAAAATTATTCCTGCACTGTTGTTAGCTTTCAGCATTTGGTATTTAGCCTTGGAGGTAAAGCTGGTCTATTTTTGCCCCTGTTTGAGTGTACTTGTAATGTGTCTTCATCGTCAAATACTTGCACTGCATCAGGACAAGCAGACACCGTAGTTGTCAAAAGCAGTGTGGCTACTTGGAGCATGGATCTTGGAGGCAGACTTACGGGACTTGAACTTGCATTCTGCCACATACAATGTGGGTAACTATGGACAGGTTACTTCACCTCTCTGTGCCTTAATGTTCTCAACCGTGAAATGGGCATGATAGTAACACATCTACCACATGGGGTTGTTGTGAGGATGAAAGAAGCCACTTTAATCAAAGCACTTAGAAAGCTGCCAGGCATATTCTTGGTGTTCTGTAAGTGTTAACAGGTACTATAATTGCATATAGTGTGTCTCTCTTTTAAAAGGTGCTGCATCGTCTATAGTGGATCCTTCAGGGCAAAGTATTGGCTGCACTAGCTTTGCAGTTACATTTTGGACCTAGTGGCAACTGTGCCAAATTGCACAAGCAGATAGTAATGTCTGGCAGTGCCTGAAGTTTGGACTGCTAATGGAGCAACTGGAACTGACTTTCACTTGGCATCCAACCAAGTCATGAATCCTCACCATCACTTCAGCCACATTTTTTGTCTCTTATCTCTCTATTTTCAGTGGTTATGCATTAAATACTTACCTTTAAAAAGCGACTTGCTGGCTTCTTTCTGGGCAGGAGGTGAAACTCCCTGCAATGTGGTTAAGGACAGAGGCTGTCCGGATGGTATGCTCGTTAACAGAGGCGGCTGTTTCTGCCTGTGTGGAATAGAGACACTCAGTCTGGGTTTGTTCATTATAGTTTTGCAATCAAGGTCACTTCTGGGTGGGGCATGGTACTGACAACAAGACAGGAATGAACAGTATTTATGATCTAAATCATGGGAGGCATTGCTTTATGCACTGCTTTATTCATCCAGTAAATATTAGAAACATTTCTTGGGCACTGTGCTAGACCCTGGGACGCGGTGCTAGCCCCTCTCCATGGACTATCTCCAGATATTTGAATGGTAACTCAGATAAATATGGTAAAGGAATGAGTGAGGTGGTGGTATGCAGGTGAGTGTTGCATGATGGAATGTGGTCATGTAAAAACAGTCATGGTTTTGTAGGTACCTTTGTTATAAATACTAAATTGATATCAACCTCTGTCCCTGGACTCTTTACTCAATAAGATTTCTGAATGGTCTTATTTTCTAAAGTATTTGAAACATCAAATTCTTCTATTTTAGATGAGATATACACATACATACACAAACATAAATACACACAACCCAAAATGCCACCGTATGACTGAATCTACCCAGTAAAAGGAAGAACACTGCATATGTTGAATTATCAACAACTTCACTCAATACTAAGGATACCACTATTGCCATCTTAATTCCTAATTCTTTTTTGATCAAATCAATCTTACCTGAGATACCTGAGACTCCTACAGAAAATCTAAGATATTTTAAAGGCATGCTTTCAGACTTTTGGAAATAAAGTTATTTTTTCCTTTAAATGAAAACATATCTTTACCTCAGTTCTTCTTTTACTTTGCCATCATTGAAAATGGCCTCTAAAAATCTCAATTCTGGGCAAAAGCTGTTACTGGACTTTTAACCTTCAGTGTTTGGTATTTGGGCTTCCTCGGGTGGCTCAGATGGTAGAGAATCTGCCTGCAATGCAGGAGACCTGGGTTTGATCCCTGGGTTGGGAAGATGCTCTGGAAAAGGAAATGGCAACCCACTCTAGTATTCCTGCCTGAGCTTTGTGGGCTACAGTCCATGGAGTCGCAAAGAGCCTTGGAGGTAAAGCAGGCTACTCTGCCTTCTCTAGTAGTTGTGCTTTCTCAGGACCACTGTCTTGGTCTAAGTTCTGGCCCCTTCTGTAGCCAGTTAAAGTGTTTTTCTAAAGCATTTTTAATGTTTTACATCCACCTGAATAACTTCTGAAGGTGGGGGCTGGGCAGTGTCTTAACTTGGATTTCCCTTGTTTAAAAAGTCCCTGAGATGATGACTTGGGGGCATTAGCTTATTTAGGACACGATCACCAGGAGCATGATGAAATAATGAGGTGAGATCAATGAGTGATGAGCCAATAAAGAGTTAATGAGCAGATTACTGCTGTGGGTGTGCTTAAGTTACCATTGCTACAAGACCACCCCAAACGCTGTGGTGTAAAAACAACCACTTAGGAAGCTTCCCGAGCCTGTGGAGCAGGATTTAGGATGAACACAGGGGCCTCTGCATCACAAGATCTGGGGCCTCAGAGGGGAAAGTTTCAAAGACTGGGGTGACGCCACAGCTGGGGGCTTGACCCACCCAGAGGTTTCTTCATCTGGGTCGGGTGGTTGATGCTTGCCGTCAGCTGGCACCTCAGCTGGGGCTCAAGAGAACACCTACACGTGGCCTCTAGACATGTGACCTGGGCTTCCTCCCTGCACGGGAACCTGAGGGCCGCCACACTTCTTATCAGGTGGAACCGGACTCCAGAGCAAAGGCCAGGCAGCATCACGGCTTCTGACCTGACCTTAAGGTCACACAGCCACAGTCTGTGGGTCACAAGCATGTGGTAGTCCTGCCCCAGTTCAAGGCAGTGCAAGGACTACAGCTCGGCTCTCAAAGTATGTCAGAAACTTCCTGCATTTTTTCAAAAAACAAGCCATTGCATCACAGTATAGGCAACTATCTTCCTTCATGACTGGAAGCATCAGATGGAAGGGGAAAAATGTAAGAGGGAAAAATGCATTAACCGTTAATTACAATATAATGTAACATACGGGTGATAAGAGACAGGTATGTACCAGGTATCATAGGGTCACAGAGGAGGGGCACTTAGCTTGGTCATAAGGTTCAGAGAAGGTGGGTTAGAGTCAGTCAGATGAAGAAAGAAAGGTGGAGAGATTTCAAGTAAAAGGAATATAAGCAATTGGTTAGTATGTACAGTTTGGTGAAGTGGACCAAGGAAAGTGGCAGATCAAAGTGGAAACGGAAGGTCATGAAAAGTCTTGAATGTCCCACGAACAGGCAGGGACCTTATTTTTAGGCAGAGTGAAGAGTCGTTAAGGGTCCCTGTAAGCATCCAGGGTAGAGAGCCTGAAAGAAGGAAGTTTAGCTGAGCTCCACAGTGGAGGATGGACTTGGTAACTATTAGAAGGTAAAATAATACCTGGGATGTTAACATTGGGCTTCCCTAATGGCTCAGCAGTTAAAAGAATTGCTTGCAGTGCATGAGATGCAGGAGACGCAGGTTCATTCACTGGGTCGGGGAGATCCCCTGGAGGAAGGCATGGCAACCCACTCCAGTATTCTTGCCAGGAGAATCCCATGGACAGAGGAGTCTGGCAGGAAACAGTCCACTGGGTTGCACAGAGTCGGACACGACTGAAGCGACTTAGCACACATGTGGAGTGAAGGAAAGAGCAAAGATTTACTACCCAGTTCCTACCCTGGATGCTTGAAGGAATGGTGGTTCCATTAAGATGAGGAATTTTGGAGGAGAATCAGGTTAAGGAGGAAGAGGTGAGTATGAGGTGCCTATGGCCATCCCAGTGCACGTGGCCAGTGGTCAGGTGCATGTCTGAGTCTAAACTGGAAAGACAAGAGAGATAGGGCTGGAGATACCGACTTGGGAGTGATCAGCAGATAGGAAAAGAATGGGGGAGGGACTATAAGAATCCATGGAAAGATAAGAGCAGCTTTTTTTGGTTCCAAGAATGCAGATGTTGCTAATTACTTCAAACCTTATCACCTCTATTTTCTTGATGATGAAGACTAATTATCTGTTGAGAGAAGATGGAGTCCAGATACTGAGAACAATTTGTTCAAACAATGAGCAAAGAGAAACAACAAATGTGGACCACGCACAGGAAAAATAAAAGGTTTACTCTTTTTGACCATGCACATTTTAGCAACTCTTCCTGAAGCTGGTATGCCTTTCACGTGTGCTCTGAAATCTTCACCCTGAGGCCCATCGCTAACTAGGCAGCAACACTGTTAAAAAACACATTAGGATCATACTCTCCATAATCTCCAGCATTTTTAAGTTGATTTCAGTTTCTTTGGATTCACACATACATTGAATCATCACTAAACAAGAAAACTACTATCTTCAAATTTAAGCCTTCACAAATGGAAACACCTATCGTGAAATGGAAAGAGATTTTTCTTTCATTTTTCCTTGTTATTTCCTAGTCATTATTCCAAAACATCTCAACAATCTGTATTTGTGTCAGTAAGACTTTCCAACAGATGATAGATACCAGGCTTCTCCTGTAAACCTTCATTGCTTTACTTGAGTCTGAACCACAAGGAATTCATAGTATTATTGATGCCCTAGGAAAGATGTCTTTCCAAGAGGAGTTGGCAGGAGAAGAGAATGTGTTTGAAGAGCAAGAAGACAAGATGAACAAGACTTTCTTTTTTATGAGCACCTGCTCACCTTCCTCAGCAGACACTAACAGTATAATTACTGTCCCGTCAGGGTGCTCAAAAAAATTTTTTTTTAACCTGTAAAAGGACTCCTAGTTTAAAAGGTTGAAAACCACCAGTTTAGATAATCCTCCTCTATCGGTAATCCCCTCATAGCCCTTTCGATTGCCTTCCCCAAGAAAGCTGCCATCAGTGCTCCTAAGGGTGAGACAAATGGGCAGATCTGAACTTTATCCAGTTAATGAAGCATGGTAAATGACCAAAAGGCAAGCTGCCAAAGGAGGGTGAAAGGGCCCCACGGTCTGGATAGTCAATACCAGCTAATTAGCTCCTGAAAGATAGTGAGTGGTGCGCGAATAACGCCTCTTATTTCCTTGCAGCCCAGCAGGGTCCCCTAGGAAGGAGACCTTACCAACTGAGGCAGGGGCCGGGTGGGGGGCGGGCACCAAGAGAGACGTTCTCCATCAGCATCCTTTGTCCTTGTTGAAAAGCCAGAGAGCTGCTCCTCACAGCATTCCTCTGCCCTTCAGAGAAAGTGGGGGCAGAGCATGAAGAAGGACACGGAAAGAGCTTTTCTTCTGTTTTCTCTGTTACATCCGTAGAGCCTCTTAGCTCAATATTAATTGTCTAATTCTCTTCCTTTTATGATCTACAGTCAAAACTCAGCTAGAATATAAAAACATATCAAAGGGCAGAATGAGTGTGAAGACCAGGAACTGAAGAAAAAGAAACCAAAGGAAAAAAAATGTACCCCAAACAGGTACATTTCCTTAATCTAGGAAAACTTGTGTTCAAGTGCAAGTTCAAGTGTGTCCTGCTTGTTCATACTGAAGGTGTTTACTACATAAATTTGCATAACAGTACATTTCTAAGTGGCCTTAACTCTTAATTGAAAGACCATCTCACCTCTTGGGATAATGTCTGAGCATCTGCTTTTATTTCAGGTGATGAGAAGTTCAAAGTGTGCATACAGGGACAATGGTGGCTTCGTCCCTAATTCGTGTATACGACCCTTGTGACCCCATGGGCTCTTGAGACTCCCTGGACTGTAGCCTGCCAGGCTCTGACTCTTGCGACCTCATGGACTGGCAGGCTTCTCTGTCCATGGGATTCTCCTGGCAAGAATACTGGAGTGGGCTGCCATGCCTTCCTCCAGGGAATCTTCCCAACCGAGGAATCAAACCTGCATTGCAGGCAGATTCTTTACTGACTGAGCTATGAGGGAAGCCCCATACAGGGACAATAGGAATCCACAGTTCGGCATCCGAAGCCCTTTATGAAAGAACAATATTTCACAACTAGACTTTGAGTCTATGTAAGAATCACTTAGATGTAGAAAAGCCCCAGAGCTTTTCTCCTTTCTTTCCCAGCTGTCTCCTTCTCTTCCCTCATAGGTTTATTTCCCTTTCCTCTTCATCTCTGCTTTAGCTGTTCTTGCCATCTTTCTCAGCCTCCTGAGTACGATTAGTAGGGAGAGCTTTTGTTGTTTTCGTCTAGTCGCTCAGTTGTGTCCTTCTCTTTGCAACCCCATGGACTGCAGCATGTCAGGCTTCCCTGTCCTTCATCATCTCCTGGAGTTTGCTCAGACTCATATCCATTGAGTTGATGATGCCATCCAACCATCTCATCGTCTGTCATCCCCTTCTTCTGCTCTCAATCTTACCCAGCATCGGGGTGTTTTCCAGTGAATCAGCTCTTCACATCAGGTGGTCAAAGTATTTGAGCTTCAGCTTCAGCATCAGTCCTTCCAGTGAATATTCAGGGTTGATTTCCTTTAGGATTGACTAGTTTGATCTCCCTGCTGTCCAAGGGACTCTCAAGAGTCTTCTTCAACACCACAATTTGAAAGCATCAATTCTTTGGCACTCAGCCTTCTTTATGGTCCAAGACTATCCAAAACAACTCATAATTGAATAGTTTGCATGCCAAGCCACCCTTACCTGCTGCCAGTGTGACAGTGTGAAGCAAACAGGCTGATCTATGCTATTAATGTGCAATCTCCAGAAAAAGTTCAGATTTTCCACATTCTGGGGCTTTCCCTAACAATATTATGAAATTATATTAATATTATGAAATTAAAGAGAATGCATATATTTCCATCTGAATAGAAATTGTTCATGAATAACTTGGTTAATGATGTTGCTTAAAAAACAAACACTGCCAAGTGATCATTGTGCCCTTTTCCGGTACCAGCATTTAAAACATCTTAAGGAAGACTAGATGAACTATCACATGACTCACTCAAATGTCATTTTCGTGTTCCTTTGAACAACCAGCCCCTCTGTGTGAGTTTGAAACTGGCTAAGCCCTTGACTTCTTCTGCAGCTTCTGTGGCTTAAGGGTCACTATTATAGGAAAAGAGCAAGTCCAGTCTGGTAAACTGTACAGAGATACACCTGAGGCTCCAGAAACAGCTATTCCAAGTGAGATTTCCATAGTAGGCTGAAGTTTGTTCCTCTGGAAGTTTCCATAAAGGGCTAAGAAAAAAAGTCTCCCTGATCTTGTTCTCTTGTGTCTACTGTTCATTTGAAGATTAAGATTATTTATGTTCAGAGAGCACTGTAGCCGCTTAGCTCTCGGCAGGCGGAGGGCTGGTGGGATGCACTCGTGTTTATCACTGGCACCAGAACAAGCATCACAGAAATGCAAGCTCCTTGGCTTACCTCCCAAACTCTGCTTTCTCTCCAACTGACTTCAAGCCACTTTGTAAATTGTTTTGTTGTTTGAGGAGAACATTTCTCTCTGGGTTACGGTTCTGTAGGAGCCAATATTTTAACACTCTTCTTCTGGAAAGCTTCCCATTTCTAATACTTTCCCCTCATTGGAGTTGTCTTTGAAGCAGCGAACATGGCATAGGCCGGAGATTACCTATCAGGATTGTTTCCCTCTTGAGATCTGGGCCCATGTGTAAGTGTCTGTGAGTGTGTGTGTGTGTGTGTGTGTGTGTGTGTGTGTGTGTCTTGGGTAGTTGTTTCACTGCGTCCTTAGAAAATGGTGTAATATTGACCAAGATCCTGGTTCCAATCCTGGAACATTTCACACTGAGTAAAGCGCTCCATGGTGACAAATCCAATTTATGTCCCCAAATGATTTCAAGTCATTTGGCAGTTATGTGCCTGTGATCCACTAGAGGTGATGGCATGGTAGACCCCAGTCTGATCTTGTCCTACCTGTCTCCCCGCGTATAACCCAACCTTGATATCTGTTTCAGTTACCTTGGACTTTTCACTGGTCCACACACAACTTAAAGTGGTTCCTATTTTTGTGTCTTTGCCTCCATAGTATCCCAATACTGGAATATTCACCCCAGTCTTCAGTGATTTAACATGAAGCCCTTAATCTCCCCAGACATCTGCAGATCATAGCTACTCTTGTAGTTGTTTCTTCACCATGAGCACTAGATATGATGTGTTGCACATGTTGTTTGTAGATTAGAGATAAGAAACTTGTAGCTGTAGGTCAATACTCTCAAAGTCCTCCTACCCAGTGTCCTTTTTATATAAGGAAGAAAGAGAAAAATCAAGTGATGGTATATTCAGAACCTGACTTCTAACCGCACCATTTTGCCTGGTTTTGTTCTGGCTTTCCAGCCAGACTGTGAGCTCTGAAGACAGGGACCTGTCTTCTTTTCACTTACACACTCCCGCACCTCCCAGCAGAGTGCAAAGCACGCAGTTGTTTGTTGTTCAGTCACTCAGTCGTGACCCCCTGGACTGCAGCACCCCAGGCTTCCCTGTCCTTCACTATCTCCCACAGTTTGCTCAAACTCATGTCCATCGAGTTGATGATGCCATCCAACCATCTCAGCCTCTGTTGCCTTGTTCGCCTCCTGCCCTCAATCTTTTCCAGCATCACAGTCTTTTCCAGTGAGTTAGCTCTTTCCATCAGGTGGCCAAAGTATTGGAGCTTCAGCTTCAGCATCAATGCTTCCAGTAAATATTCAGGGTTGATTTGCTTTAGGAGATCACGCAGTAGGCTCAATAAATGCTTGCTCTTCTGATGGTTCTGGAGAGGAATGGTTTTTATGAACTTCCAGGAAATTGGACTGATTCCAATTGCTAACTATATAACTCAGAGCCTTGGTTGGGCAGCAGCAGCCCTGCTCCCAACCAAGAGCCACCTCGGAGCTGAAGTCCAGCCTGTCCTCAGATCTCCAAGCCCTGGAGGAGGACAGCTTCACCTGAAGAAGGGAAGCTTTTTTCTAATGTGTTAAAAGACGCAAATACCTCACTAAACCACATAGCTATGGGGCAGGGTATCCTGAGAGGGTACATATTCTGATTTCCTCGATAGTTTCGTGTGAGTTAGAGATTCAAGTCTAACACACAGAGAGAAAGGATGATCAAAATTAGTTTAATGATCTGATAGGTGTTAGTTTTATATTTTCACAGAGTCTGTAGAGAAGAGAGAGTTTTGTTTTTAGATTTCCTTTCCAATTAAACTGCTTCTGTATACCAATATAAATACATATTGGTTAACACATGCATATTTATACACATACACACACATGTACACACAAAGAACTTGGTTTTGGCTAAAAGTGAAAATATGTGCAAGCCTGGATGTTTAAGAGCATAGAGTTACCTGATACTTATTAACTTAATCCAAAGGATGTCAGAATGAATGAACTGTTCATTCATTCATTCATTCTTTCAGCATGTGTATAGGTCCACACTATTTAAAATTGATCAGTTATAACCCAGGAAGAGATGTGTGGCTTTGATTGCTCTACTCTGAAAATACTACAAATAATTTTCTATGTGGTCAGAAAGGTCAACAAAATGTGAGGAATGTGAGCAACAGAAAGCTTCGTCCTCTCCTTGTACAGTCATTGTGCCTGGTTCTAACCACTGCACTGCAGGGTTCTCAGAACAAGCAAAATACCTGAAAGGATGAACTGACTTCCCTATGAGGATAATTCGTATATAATCATGGAAGATCAGAGCTGGAAGGGACTTTGAAGCCATGTAAGCCTCCAGTCTCTACATTTTACAGAGGAAAAAAAGAAACTCCATAACTGAAAAGACTCAGTGCTTTGTATATTATTTCTTATTTTAGAAAGGTCAAATTATTTTCAGGACCCACCATGTCTCCTTTATCCCCTTGATGCCCAGGAGCAAGGAACATCTAGCTGTAGCTTTGTTTTTCTACTGCCTAACAGTTTACCTGAGTGAGTAGTAAGTCCTTGTAGATAGAGACCAAATTGTAACATCAACCTCAAGTTGTTTTTATTTCAATAGAAAGGTGATAATCATTGCCCTGTAAAACATTTATGCTAAATATTTCTAATTGATTCTTTTGAATCCATCTCCAAAGCACATACAAAAAGATTTACCTGGCTCAGAGTTATAAAAGGAATACTGTCAGAGTTTAATAAATTTTTAAAAGTAATACAAGAACCTATGGTTTAATACACTCAAACAAATTGCTATTTTTCTTTTTTTCCCCACTGAAGACATCATTATATAGGTAATTTCCTATGGATGTGGGCAGAGCAACTGTATGACAAGGTTGACAGCCTAACTAGGGGGTTAGGAATTCTAAGTTTTAATTCTGTTTTTAACATCAATTTATAAAGAGGATCAGACAGAATTTTATAATCACATTTCCCATTAGTTAAGGTAAAATAATACCAATAACTGATGTGGCAATCAGCTTGAACTAAGATTGTTAAAAAGAATTGAACTAATAAATAAAATCTTTGCAGTTTGCAGAAAATCAAGAATCTGTAACATAACTATGTATTAGAAAACTGAGTGAGACTTAAAGAGATCATAATCAAAGAGAGACTTATCCACCTTGATTTTGCAGCATTTTCTTTGCTGAAACACCATAGTAGAGCCTACCTTCTGCATTCTTTTAATCTTTAAGTAAATTCATGATTTCTTCTAGTTTATATGTTTTAAAGCATTCTGCATTAACAGAATATATTTTTGACTTACTAGAAATATATTATTCAGAATTTCAAAAACGGGTTCCATTTTAACATCAGAAAATGGGTAATACCTTAATTGTAGGTTTTTAAATTTCATTTTGCCTTTTACTGCTTCTTACTGTTAGCATTTTGTATAATAAGTACCAAACCTTCTAGTCTTCAAACAATCCTCCTAAAAACTGCCAGCTATTTATAGTCCTTTCTCCTCTATTTTGCTTTAATGGATGCTTTTAAAGCTGTTAGAAATTAAAGGCTGCCATGACTGAATGTGTATATGGCAATTTGTCCAAATTGACTTATTACTGCGGCCAATGGGTGATGATGAGCCATCTGGCCCCATTTCTTAGGAAATATCCTCCAAGACAATGATTTCTGGGAAAAGATTTAATTATCTTTCAGCTAAAAAAAGAAAAAACTCTAGTTAATTGGTGGGTTCAACCTATGGATTAATTATTGTGAATCCATAATCTATGAGGCTTTGTCCTTTAACACTGCATTTCTTTCTACTGCACAAGAAAATTAACACAAATTAGCCCCAGGTTGATATTTTATACACAGGTTCAGAATACCACTCCTTGAAGAAATTTATCATTCTGCAAAATGAAAGCAGTTAGAGTTAGTTGAATATACAGATTTCCTTTTGGCTTTAAGCTTTGAGGAGAATACAATGCTTTCTGTCCATATTTTCCTTATAGCTCCCAGAGGAAAGAGGGATCAGCTTTTTAGCCCCAACATCAAGCTATCATTACCTCATTTTATAAGTGCAAATAAGGCCATTGTCATCCTTGGCCCATCGAATGTCACTCCATAGTCAAAGAGACTTTAGATACTTCATCTGTAAAATTAAAGTAAAAGATAAAGTGTATTTCTTCTTTTTACTGCCTTGCTCCCAGTTTTTCATTTCTAAATGGATATGCTTATAAAAATGCAAGTAGCCTCAGTGCTCTTTATTATTAAATGTTGGATAAGACCCTATCACAATAAAAATGACCAGGAGAAAACAGCTATCACAAATAAATTGCCTATTACTCAAATGTATTATACACTCCTATACAGCTTCTTTATACTCTAGAAACAACTTGACCTCCCTTTGGGGAAAAATATGGCTGATATGATGCAGAAAATGTTAAAAGTACACAAATTACTCCATTTTTTAATGTTTTTTTTTAAATTTTTGTAAATCTGCTAAACTTACCTTATCTTTTTATTTTATTTTATTTTTTCATTTATTTTTATTAGTTGGAGGCTAATTACTTTACAATATTGTAGTGGTTTTTGTCATACATTGACATGAATCAGCCATGGATAAGGTTAATACATGTAAATACCTTATCTTTTTAAAGTAATGCATGCGTGCATGTGTGCCTGCTCAGTCATGTCCGACACTTTGCCACCCCATGGACCCTTTGTATCCCCTCAGGGTTCTCTGTCCATGGAATTTTCCAGGCAAGAATGCTGGAGGGGGTTGTCATTTTCTACTCTAGGGGATCTTCCCAACCTCGGGATTGAACCCGCATCTCTTTCATCTCCTGTATTGGCAGGTGGATTCTTCACCATTGGTGCCACCTGCAAAGCCCTTCTAAATTAATGTACTGTGGTAATTGGTGCTTCAAGTGCAACATGCACAGTAATGAAGATTATCCTACCTACCCGGTTCCCGGGACTCCTGTACACGGCACAGAGCGCTCCCAGGTCAGCAGCAGGGGTGCAGAGTTTGTGCTTCACCACAGGGATGCAGAGGAGCAGCATTTCTCACCCACTTCTCTGTTACAAGGGATAGCCCGTCCCAGGTAGCCTGGTCTCACTGTCTCATGGGCTCCTGACCTCCACGTAGAATTCAGCTTCTCCATTATTGATTCAGACCAACATTCCTTGATGCTGAGAAAGATAGATGGCCAGAGGAGAAGGGGATGAGATGGTTAGCATAACCAACTCAGTGGACATGAATTTGAGCAAACTCCAGGAGACAGTGGTGGAGAGAGGAGCCTGGCGTGCTGCAGTTCATGGGGTTGCAAAGAGTCAGACATGACTTAGAGACTGAAAAACTTTCAGAGGCTGCAAAATGTGTGAACAGCAAAGAACATGGGCTTTGACTGTAGCCTGACAGGCTCTTCTGTCCATGGGAGTTTTCAGGCAAGAGTACCAAAGTGGGTTGCCATTTTCTTATTAAGGAGATCTTCCCAGGGATCGAACCTGTATTGCAGGTGGGTTTCTTTACCAACTGAGCTACCAGGGAATCTAAATAAATATGAGTTAGGTTCAAATTTTGTGTCAGTGGTTTAATAGCTGAATGAGCTGGGCAAGATGCTGAACTTTTCTGAATCTTCCTTCTGTAGTTCACCTCAAAAGTAGGCATAATAATGTCTAATTTATAGAAAGGTGATGATGTTTAAATGAGAAAACTCAAGCCCTCCTAAAGTTCTCAAAATATTTTCTGGTTTGTCTTCTTTTAAACAACATTATTTATAAATCAGTAATTTGGGCTTTTTCTTTTTTATATAAAGCTCATTTCTTTGCCAAAACAACCCCCCAAAATTCAACTTCCCAGCATTTGTGTGCCTTTTATGGTTGAGTGAGGCTTCAAAATTTAATCCATGTGACTCTCCAATGTTCATTCGACAAATGTAACTTACATGCGCCATTGTTTTATTTTATGTTCAACCTAAGACAGATGTTTAAAAAGAGACCCAAGCAAAGGTATTTCTCCCACTTAGCAAATGTTTCGCTATCTAGCCTTCTTTGATCTGAAATGGTAGTGCTTAGAAACAGTTTTCTTCATTTGTAATATTGCCCTCAGATCTCCATGTATACAGATCTTTTCTTCGTAGGCTGTGTGTTCTCTTGAATGAACTATCCAAAATATATTTACTAATTAGGGCTGATTTCAGGATGCTAATTAGAATTAGACTTGGATGCTTATGTAAACAGGAAATAGGCTTGAAATAGACCTGTCCTGAATTACCCAACCACTTACTAAATGTTTTATTGGAACCTGTGTTTGTCTTCAACTAATGGATGAGGGACCAGTATCTAGCTTGGAGTGAATTGCATGCTGTTATCACTTGTTTTTTTTTTTAATGCAAATAAGCTGTGTGAAAAATAATTACAGTGTGATTCAGGGTTTAGCACTGCCTTGAATATACTCCATTATTTCAAAAATAAAAAAGAAAATAAAAGAAAGGCAAAGAAAAAATTTAATTGTTACAGCTTATGAGTGGTTGAGACTCCGTGGCATTCATTTATTATGATGTTAGCCTCAGAAAGAGACAATAAACCAGTAGAATTCATTTCCCTGCAACCAGATCCTCAATCCCAGACTCTCTTGCTCTAAGGACTTACGGCATATGAAGGTTTTATTTATTTAATTATCAAACAGCTGGATGAAATGAACAACTCAGAAATATCCAAGTATCAAAACATTGTGTTGATGAAATATTCAGATGACAGGCCAAATTATTTGACATTCATTTATGGGTTTAAATATTTTGTTGAAACTGAAGCAATGTGCTGGAAGATGAGGTACACATTGAATGTGGGATTATTACTTTAAGGGCCTTTACTTAAAATTCCTTTGAAGTACATTCTTATCCTATGCAAATTTCCTTCCATGGAATATACTCCATGAACTGAATAAAATAAAAAATAAGAGTGAGTCTTTAAAATACATTATCTTTTGAGAAGGAAATATTAGCTATTAGGAAGAAAGAGAACATACTAAAAAATGTATTGAAACTCCTTTCAGGTGAAAATTGGAACATCTGTCTGAAATGAGGATCACAATGGCCAAGGGCTATACACAAACATAAACCAGAGTTGTAAAATATTTAGCAGTAGTCAAAAATGTGAATAAATACTATACTTTTAATAAATTTTTTGCTACACATGCCATTATTTCTTCCCCAAATATTATTGCTCCTTCAGAGAAAACAAGCAAACAGAACCAATCATGGAAGAGCTTTATTTCTTTCATGTTAAAACAATTTTTTCACCTATTACAGAAGACAATGTAATGAAATAAATGGCTATTTTTAAGAACTCTAATACAATATGATATTTTATGAATGTACAGAAATAGCTTATATTTGAATTTAAAATTCCAGAAGTGATGAGGTAAACATGCTGCATCTCTTGCAATTGCCAAGGCAGCCTTAATATCACTTGATATGAAGATGGATTATGGGGAGCAGCCTTTCAATCATGGTTCTCTTCACACCCTAAAGTCTGCGATTTTAGCTGAATGATTAGGTTTGAATGGCAAAGAAATAAGAATGGCTACCTAGTTACTGTGTGTGCAGTTGACTGGAGGAAGAGGATCTTAACCTGTCCCCACACATTATCCCCCAACCCAGCTTCAGCATTCCTTGGCCCAGAACTGTCGGTCTGCCCACCCTGTAAGTTTGGCTCTCTGGTCTCCTAATATTGCTTCACCTCTGACCCCATACTGTGTCTGCTGCTGACACCAGTGGCCAAGTGAAACAGGGTCACCTCTCTATTTAGAACAGCTGGAACCATGCTGATGAGGGAACTAAGAACTCCAGAGGGGCCATTGTGACAGACTTGGAGTAAATCAGAGTAAACAGTGGACTAAACTGGATGTGCCAGATACGTAGGGATTCTCAGGTTATTTGTGTCTTGCAGAGACGCCAGCAGCTGAACACAGCAACATGTTTTTTAAAAAGCCACAAGGATTCCCTTTGTGAAGAAAATACAATCAAGTATGTCTACATATAAGAAGTGATGGTTTGGTACTTTCCCGATGGTCCAGTGGTTGGGCCTCTGCGCCTCCACTGGGGGAGGGGGTGCTGGTTTGATCCATGGTCAGGGAAGTTTTGCATAGCATGAGGTGTGGCCAAAGAAAAAAAGAAAGAATGGTTCCAAGTTCCCACTTTTTTAGCGAGCACTGAAGGAGAAGATCAAAAAATGCCATTTGCAAACAATTGGGGGTAAGACATTTTAAACTAATGAGCACAGTCGTGTGCTCAGTCGGGTATTCTGTGTGATCCTGGAGAAGTCGTATCTCAGGCTCCTCATCTGTTAAATTTCAAGAAGTTTGGACAAGATAACTGTTGCTGTGTCTCCCTGCTCTAACAGCCTTTGACCTGGTGGTGCCCAAGATTATAAAGTGAGTGAAATTTCCAACTCTTTGATCCTCTGTGTTTTCTAAATTTTATGCAAAGAGCATATATTCCTTTTGTAAATTAGGAATTAAGGACTTAATTGTGTCTTTTTTGACTTAAAATATTTAGAAGCACAGAAACGCTAGAGATCACCTCCTTTAGTCCTGGAAGAATAAAAAAGTTAAGTAATTTGCCCAAATGTGTACAGTCGTCAATGGTGAGTCTTGGATCCTAACCAAATTCCTTTGACCCCAAGGCTGGCCCTCTTCAGTGATACATTAAACAGAAAATGGCAATCATCTCCATCAGTTAGCAAGAATAAAACCCCTCCCTTGATTCTCTCTCGTCTTCCTATCAGGATTTAAAAGAAATTGAGGCTTAGCAATAAAACCAAGAATTTGAAGAACTTGAAGGTCAGGCACCTGTTTGTACAGTACACAAGTCCTATGACAGACAAGCTTACTTTCTCCTGTGCTGAGTATCCCGGTCCCCATGTGTCTCTCCTGTTAGCCAAGCGGCATGTGACACAGTGACCCACCAGTCCCTTCTCCAACCGTAAGCAAAGTGGCAAATGCTTACAACCCTTTGCATGGTGTTTCTTTTCTATGTAATCCTGAAAACGTTGTCTATCTGGATAGAACCCTCCTGTACACATACTCCATACACTGTGCACAGACAGCCTGACTCCCCTCAACTCCCCAAGTGTCAAAACCTCAAAGAGGAGTGATGACGTGAACTATCCTAGGTGCATTGCAACTTAACCTTGCTTTACAATTTACTGTTTTAACAGTTTTATGAGACAAACAGTGACTTGTAAGCTTAAGAAATAAACAGCAATAAACTAGAAAAAGCAAGCTGCTACATGAGTCTGATGAGGACTTCCAAGGCATTCTGGACTTTCAGCTGTAACCTTTTCTGGCGCACCTTCTGTTCACACCAGCAGAAGCTAAATATAGTAGTTTTTAAGGTATCCTATAATCGCTATTTACTGGCTGAGGGTGCAAGAAATGGTTTATTGGCGAGTATCAATAAAACATCAAAGCCCCCTCTTAGAAGGCAGTGCCGTTTCCCGCCTGTTTGATGCACATGAAATCAGTGACCCTAATAAGGCAGGGAAGGCTCATTAGGAAAAAGCAACAGTTTTCAGTGTCCTTTATGAGCGAGCAGCCACCGCAGAGGAGATCAAAGGCTCCCTCAGTGGTGTCTGTATGTCTGTTTTCTTTTCATCTAACGTGTTATTTGCTTAGTTGTTTGACAGCATCAAAGCTTTTGACCATTAGCTTCTTTGGTCTGCACAGGACCAAATCATTTTACTAATCCATCTGGTTTAAGATAGAAATGCTCCTGATAACCGCAGGTCACCAGTTTGAAGGAAATGAACACTTTCAGAGTTAACCGTTACTTTCTAGGGACCAGGTTCTCTTCATCAGCCTGGAGGTAGATAGCTTCTTTGTTCCTGCATCTTATCAAGTCATCCATTATTTTTAAGGGAAAACAAAATTTAGAATCCAGGAAAAAGAAGCATATTCTCCTTCCATCCCCCATCTTTCAAGAGCTTTATTGAGATATAATTAACATACTATACAATTCACCTTTTTAAAGTGTATAATTCAAATTGTTTTTAGTATATTCACAGAGTTGTGCAATCTTAGAACATTTTGTCACCCTGTAAAGAAACCCTCAACTGAATCACGTTGTTTACCTTAAATTTACACAATGTTATAAGTCAGTAAAGCTGGGGAACAAAGGTGAGGGGAAAAAAGGAAAGAAACCATGTGCCTATTAGCAGTCACTCCACCTTTTCCCCCCAAACCTCTCTACCTCCATCCCCCCATGACCAGGCAACTATTCCTCTACTTTCAGCTTCTATGAATTTGCCTACCAAATATTTCATCTAGTAGAATTATATAAAATATGATCCTTTACGACTGGCTTCATTCACCTAAAGTCTTGTGGCATGTGTTAATACTTTCTTATTACCAAACAATATTCCATTGTATGTATATACCACATTTTATTTATCCATTTATCAGTAGACAGACATTTGGGTTGTTTCTGCTTTGGGCTATCATAAATAATACTACTGTGAACATTCTTATACAAGTTGTGGTGTGTACATGTATTTTCATTTCTCTTGTGTATATACCTAGGAGTGGAATGCTGGATCATATTGTAACTCTATGTTTAACGTTTTGAGGATGTGCCAGGCTGTTTTCCAAAGCTGCAGCAGCATTTACATTCTCATCAGCAGTGGTGAGAGTTCCAAACCCTCCACATCCTCACCAACACATATTAATGTCTGTCTTTTTGATTAGAGCCAACCTAGTGGGTATGACATGGTATCTTTTTGTGGTTTTGGTGTACATTTCCCATTCCATACTCATGGATAGTACTACTTATCCTGTTTTTATGCTTATTGACCATTGGTATACCCTCCCTGAAGAAATGTCCATCCAGATCCTCTGCCTATTTTTTAACCAAGTTGTCTTTTTATTACTGAGGACATGCAGAGAGGCAGGTTCAATGCCTGGATCAGGAAGATTCCCTGGAGGAGGTCATGGCCACCCACTCCAGTATTCTTGCCTGGAGAATCCCATGGACAGAGGAGCCTGGTGAGCTAGAGTTCATGGGGTTTCTAAGAGTCGGACATAACTGAAGTGACTTAGCATGCACACACGCATGAGTACTTCATGTATTCTAGACATGGATCCTCTAATATTTAATTTGCAAGTGTTTTCTCTTTTTAATTTTATTTAGATGTTCTATGGTAATTGTGTGTTTCCTGTTTATATGAACAGGAAATTCCTTCAAAAGGAATCATGAGTCACAATAGAGGAAATAAAATATGTTTCAGGATGCTCTTTTGACAAATATACAGATTGAAAGAGAAAAAGCTCTAACTAATCATAATATTAGAACAAGAACTTAGTAAGTCATTACCATAACCCATTAGGTTTTGTTGCAACAAGTTATTCATGTCTGTGTATAGATTTTGAGTTTACAAATTACCCTGATATACATACTCTTTTATAACTTTCCTAACAACTCTTCAAAATATTACATTTATCCCATTTACTAATGGAAAAAATGAAGGGATGGGAACAGACTAGAGATATTCTGTAAAACCTTGTCACACTTAAGATTAAGTCTACTACATAAATGCCCCAATATGCAGGTCAAAGTATTTTGTATTTCTATTAAGTGAACTATAAAAGCCATCAAACTAGTTATGTGAAATGATTTTCTTTAATACTCTACCTCTTTGTATGTGATGCCTTAATATAAGATGGGAAGCAAAACAGTAACCAGTGTCACAATAAATTAGCCATGGAATGACTACAGATATCAAACATCTCAAAAACTTAATTTATCTTTAATCATGTCTTAAAATGCATACTTCTGTCCCTCTGAGAGTGTACATTGAATTAAAGGACTCATTATGACCATAGAGCATGTGTCTTGGATTTTTATCTAATAGTAATGCGTAAACTTGAGAAAATAGTACACATACACTGTATTCTGCCACTAACTTACAGTGTGAAACCAGACAAAGCATTTCTGGTAAAGTGCAGTATGTATGTGTGTTCACTATCACAGAAGCAGCACTAATTTCTCTATGAAAAAGTGCAAGTGTTAGTCACTCAGTTTTGTCTAACTCTTTGCGACCCTATGGACTGTAGCCCACCAGGCTCCTCTGTCAATGGGATTTTCCGGGCAAGAATACTGGGAGTGGGAATACTGGGAGTGGGAGGAAGAATACTGGGAGTGGAGAAGATTCCCTTCTCCAGGGGATCTTCCTGGCCCAGGGTCTCATGCATTGCAGGCAGATTCTTTACTATCTGAGCCACCTGTATCTTTACCAAAAGATGAAAGTATATGTGAGATAATTGTATTCTAATTTCCTAGGAAAAAACTCAAAATGTAAATCAAAAGTAGCATTCATCAAGAGTGTTATATTCAAGTCAATTAATCAATTTTTGGGAAAAAATTATTTTCAAACTGCAGAAAAAAGGACAATCTCTGTTGTTTTGTTCCCCCCAAAATGGACCCATGGACATGGGCATCTCCCCTTCTATGTGTTGCATATGCAGTTTAGTGTTCTTATTAGCTCTCTTCTAACCAGTGGTGAGTTCAGAAATACTTGTTCCATGGGAAGGAAGTGAATGATCTGTTTGCCCTCTTTGGTTGTAGGTGCCAGCCAGGCTGTTCACATTCCTTCCTGAACTCTGTTGGACCAATCTCTTGACTTCCCCTGTTTGGGAAATCTTCAGATGTAGATGTGATGATTACATTGGTTGGAGTGCCTGGAGAATGAAGCCTTTGAAAGCGTCCTGGGGCTGCCTCAACAGTCCGGGGGAAACATGCTCTCAGTCAAGAGCCACTTTGAAAAAGAAGTATGGTTTTCTTCCCGGCAGAACTCCCACCTTTACATAAGAATATCAGCTTTCTATTTAAAATCACACAGGGGTATAGAAGAAACAAACATTTCCGCCTGTGCAACAGACTTTAATTAGTTGAGATTAAGTGGCTGAGCTCTCCAAGAATTCTTCAGATTGGCGTTTCGTTTCCTGATACAGATAGGAAAACTCATTGAAACCCTCACAAAGAGATAAATGACTGAGCCCCTAATCCAGGAGCCCATCTTCTGTTATTACCTAGAAAATTCCTAGAGAAGCTTCCATTTTTTGGGTTTGTCTTTGATGGTTAACTCACCCAAAGCATTATACTATTTGCGGGGTGAGAAAGTTGGCCTTTGGCTCTCGGGTGAGCAGCTGCAGTCGACAGAGCTGGAAGAGAGAGAATCTGTAAGCATTCCACCCTGCGGATCACCACCCTGTCTCACCCTTACTGCACATGGCTCTGTGCTAATAGGGGGCAAGGAAATGTCCTTTAAGAGGAAGTAGCTCCCTAAGGAAGGAAGTGGGCAGTGCAGGAAAAACAAACCAGAACCTTCTCAGAATAGAATTCACCTCTGACCACCACTTGAAGCTCCCCACCCCAAGTCCGAGTCCTGCCGGACAGGGATACACATGTCAAAACCTGTCCAAACCTGCCCTGCCCTTAAACAATCGCCAGTGTTCTAAAATCAACTTCACTGGCGTTTGGAGCTCCCAGATACTACATAGGCTCTCACGTCCTTAATAAACAGATGAGTCGACACCATTTGTTCACACTTTGCAAAGAATTTTACATTCCTCCAGCAGCAGCCAAGAAGCAAAAAACATTAATGAGATTCAGTGGCCCCTTAGTTCATGAATAAGCTCTTCTGACCAGCAGGGTGGCCATCTGCTCATTGGCAATGAGATCCTCTAGAAAATAGGCTCTGGTTTCATGTACATGTCTCAGAAAACAAGTAGCTAATCTTTGTTTTTATAGAAGATTCACTGTTTTTGTAAAAGATTTTCAGTTGTTTTATGGAGAAAATATGTTTAATTTATTTTATTCTGAAGCCCGGAAAGTCCAAGATCAAGGTGCCAGCAGATTCAGTCTCTGCAGGGAGCTCACTTTTCTTTTCAAGTTCTCATCAGAATCAGCCTGAACAGTCCATTTATGACAATGGCCTTTTCCTTAGGCTTTTTCTAGCGTGCACCTGAAAACTTTTCCAGCTTCTCCTGTAGCTCAGCTCTGGTCACCTCATTCCCCAGTTCACAAACCTTCAGAAGTCCCTCCATTGCTTTTGAAATAGAGTTCAAACACTTCGCTTGGCACTGAATGTCTTCATAACCTTGACCACTGCTTCTCCAGGTTTCCTTTCATTTCTTATACTCTGCATTCCTTCACCCTGGCATGAACATATATCATGAACAGGCATCATTTTTTTCCTCTAATTTTTCCAGTGTTGGGGCCAGGGAGTGGGTGAATTGCCCACTAACTCTTAAAGACTTCTACTTACAAATGTTCATTTAGCCAAAGCAAGCTACATAGATACATATATCTTCAAGGAGGTAGTGAAAGACAAACGTGACATATACCCAATAAAAGGAGAATTGAAGTACTGGTGAGCATTTCTAGGGGCCACCGCACTCTAAAACCATCATGTGTTAAACAGAAACAGTTTATGTGAAATACTATGTAACTTATAATCAAAAGATCCCAAATGTTTGTAATCAAAAAGAAAAGGTTTTGTTGTCAGATATTTTATATGCCCTCAGAGCCTATAGTTATTCCAAAAATTCAATAATCTGGTCATAGCAATTCAGGGTAAAATAAATGCAAAAAGAAACAGCTTCTTAAACATACTCTCTGTACATTTTCCTTTCTTATTAGAGTTAGTTTCAGACATTCTTCACATTTTTAGGAAATCGTTTGATTTGTTTCTGTTTTACTATGTAATTTAAAACCCTCTACCTTTTACTGAAATATATTAACCACTGAAAAATTAAAAGCAATATAAAAGTAGAAACAGTTGAAGCCAGTTTTAAAGACTTAAAAGACTAAAATAAAATTTTCAAATATAATACTCTACTTTCATATATATATATATGTATGTATTCCTAGCAGTCCAATAAAATGGAGTGCTTGTTGTTCATTGGAATTTGACATTCCAGTGGTGTTAGCCAACCAAGTAATTCTTTTTTCAAGTTTCCTGCTCAAAAATGTATACAAAGAAATGTTTCTATACCAATTAATATTGATTTAACATCAAGTTAAAGTTAGTTTTATGTATTCTCTTTTTGCCTTATTTAGTGAATATCCTTGGTGGTCAGCTTTTTCTTTTAGACTTTTCAATCCTTGTTGCATTGAAGAAAAGTATCAAAGGAATGATCAAAAATAGACATAACACAAAAAGTTAGCTTCAGAGACATAAATATATTATAATGTTAGTTTAAATGAGCATTTATTGTTCTTTAAACAAAGCACAACTGTCTTAGGTGCAAAGATGCCCCACAAGATATTAGACACCAACTGAGAGACTTGTGGGGTGAAGGGAAGGTGCAGTTCTTGTCTGATGAGCTAAGGAAACAGTTTTTATTGAGTGCCTACTATGTGTACTACTCTGTACTAAGTGATTTAAATATAGTCTGTCACATTATCCTTTAACAAACCTATAATGTTACTCTTCCCTTCTCTGCAAATGAAGGCATCAAGGCACAAATATTTAGGAAGATTGCAAAAGGTCACACAACTAATAACTGGTGGAATTAAGATTTCAACCAGGTTTGTTCAATTCCAAATCCTAAACTCCTCTCATTATGGTGGAGAAGGGAGGCATAGTTCCTAGAAAGCAGAAAGGTGTGGAAGAACAGTATCTCGGAAAAACAAGCGGCAGGGGCAGGAGGAAAGCTGTGCTAGGAGATAGAATTCTGGAATCACCATGGGGTGCCTCGGGTTTAGGAGCTCTTTGGAAATTTTAGCAAGTAGAATTTGGGGAAATTCTGGTGAAGGAGCAATCAGAAGGTAAAGTCCAAGGGGAAATTGTTAATAATTAGTCTCATTTTACCATGTTTCTAGACATGTTTCTAGCCTATATAAAACATTATCAATATACTCAACAAAATGCTGATATGAAATGTAAATTTCCTTTCTCAAAACACTTTTAGTACAATGGCTTAAAGTCCAACGTGGGATAATCTACACTATCTACCTTTTTAAATTTTCTTACCATAATCTGAAGAGTTTGAAGATACAGGGCTTCCTCTATCCCCCTCTCATCTACAATAGCAAGGGTGGGTGAAGAAATCAAAAATATGTTTTTGAGGATGGTTCTAAGTTTCCTGATGTAATATGTCTGTGATATCTTCCATTGCACAGTACTGTGAGTGCCAGAGATTGCCAAAATATTAATTGATGAAAATAATCAAAAGGCCTTCTTAGACTTCAGAATTTCAACCTTCTTTGTTGTCTCTTAAAAGAAGAACTAACTTCTCCTTGGCAGTGCTTTCCTTGGCATTAAGAAATGGAAGCCTTTGGAAGCAGTTTTTCCCATTGTGTGGAATGGGTCCCTGGGGAAGGATTCTGGTTGCCAGCCAGCTTTGGAGGCCTCTCTCCAGCCTAGATGTCTCTATTTGGGTGTGCTGCCAGCAGCAATCATCGAGGTCAGTGGTGTCTAACATCTCCCCAGGAGAGAACGAGGTGGTGACACGACAGCGTTTGTTTAGTTTGTAGGGAAAACTCGTGAAAGGTGACGACCTTAGTTCAGGGCTGAGAAAACCCAAAGAGTTTAAAGTGGCTCAGAATTGAAGACTTGAAAGATAGTCCCTTCACCCCCTTGTGCACAGGAGTCAGCCATCTCCAGTCCTCCTTTGGCCCAAGTCTGCCCCATTAGGTTTGAGATCCAGTCACCTCACACCTTCTCACTGGGGCTACCTCTCATCACTCAGCCCACAGCCCTTCTTGCCGACATTCCAGGCTGTGACTGTGTGGTTGTCACCGTGCTTCCCCTGCAGGACACACAGTCACACCTCCTGAGTCTGTTGATCTCCACGTGAATGGTTAACAGTCCTTATTTGAAACTGTATATTTTTTTTTGAGGGGGGACACTTTAATGCAACAGTGAATCAAAAGCCATATTTAGTCCCTAAAGCAATGATGTATGGAACTCTCTGATGTAGAAAAAGGAAATATGCTCTGTGAGTATACACCTCCCTCCTTCACAGGAACACAGTATCTATAAAACAAATGTTATAAAAATTGATGAACTGTGAGTGAGCCAAAGGATATTTGCTCCTTTTCTTAAGGGTAAGAAGACAATAATATCTGATTACAAAATCCAAGGAACATAGCATCCTACTTGATGTGCTCACTTATTGATAGTTGTATTTAACAGTCTGGAAGCATTTGGTCTCTGAGGAAAATATATTTTGTGCTTTAAAGCAATTCTTGCCTGGACCAAAATTAGAGAGTATAATTCTATAGTTATATTCTGTAGTAGAATGTAACTCTATTATAGAATGTAATTATAGGAGAATATAAAAGGACTTACCCCACTTGTCCCACCAGCCGTTCTGCTCAGGCCTCCATCTTTATTTTGGTCACCCTTATCTTTCTTTGCTGAAAAGTTCAAATTTTGTATCTCCTGTATGCTCAGAAACATACCTTGTTCAAAACAACCCTCACTGACATCCCTGCTACTGAACCATTACCAGCCATTCAGTTTTCTTTATTGTTGCAAAATACAAACTTCACCATTTTAACAATTTAAAAATATGCAATTCAGGAGTACTTAGTGTATTCGCATTGCTTTGCATGCCACCATTATATAGGTCCAGAAAATTTTGATCACCCCAAAGGGAACCCCTCATACCCATTAAGCAGTCACTCCCCATCTCTGTTGCTCCCCAACACCTAGAAACCACTGATCTGCTTTCTGGGTTTGCCTGTTCTGGATATCTCATGTAAATGCAGTTATGCAATATGTGACCTTTTGTGTCTGGCTTGCTTCACTTAGCATAATATTTCAATTTTTACCCATGTAGTAGCATGTATCAGAATTTCATTCTTTTTATGGGTGAATAGTATTCCATGTATGACTCTACTACATTTTATTTATCTATCCATCCAATGACGGATGTTTGAAATGTTTACACTTTTTAACCACTGTGAAAATATATTTATTATAAAATATATTTAATTAGCTATTGTTCAGCTGTTGCGAACACTCTTGTACAAGTTTCTGTTTGAACATCCATTTCCAATTCTTTTGTATCTATACCTAGTAGAATTTTTTGAGTGATATAGTTATTTATTTTGAACTTATTCAAAGGATAAACCATTTTACATCTACCAGCAATGCATGAGGGTTCCAATTCCTCTGCATTCTCACCAACATTTGTTATTTTCCATTTTTTAAATTATAGCTATGTTAGTGGGTATGAAGTGGCAGGTTATTGTGGTTTTGATTTACTTCTTCCTGATGGCTAGTGACCTGGAGCTTCTTTTCATGTACTTGTTGCTGTTATCTTCTTAGGAGAAATGTCTATAGACTTGCAAATATTTTCTTTCATTCTGTGGGTTGTCTAATAAATGATAGAAGTGATTTTAATGCCCATTTCTTAAAATTCTGTAGCCTAGACTTTTAATTACTATGCCATAAAACTCAAAGTCAATCAGGAATGTGAGGATATGGTCAGCAGCTCCCATATGAAACTGGAAGGAGAGGCAAAGGTCCGTAATATTTATTGAGTGCCCAACATCTTCAGAGAATACAAAGAAAATGCATTCTGCCCACACTTGAAGTCTCATGGGGAGACATACCAGACCCACATCATTCAACTAGAGAATAACTGCGGGCTCAGCCAGCGACTCTCAGCCACCTCTTGGCGCCAGAAGATGTTTGGCAGTGTTTGGAAATACTGTTAGCTGCCACAGCTGGAGGCACCACTAGCATCTAATGGGTAGAGACCAGGGATGCTGGTCCACCCATTACAATGCACCAGGACAGCCCTTCCATAGCAGAAGTTATTTGTCTCAATATGTCAATAATTCTGAGGCTGAGAACCTTTAGGCTAAATTTCGGTAAGGAAGTTTTTCAGAAAAAGAAGAGAAAACTTTGTGGGAAGCCTGTGGCAAGGAAGGGACCCGGTCTAGCTGGGGACAGGGCTGGGGCAAATTGAGCAGAAGAATATTACCAGTCGGGGAGGAGTGTGGCCAGTGGTGGGAACTGAAAATGAGCTGGAGCCAACTGGAGTAAAGAGTGTGTCATGGAAAGGAAAAGCAATAGCCAGAAAAATGGTTTGGAGCTCAGAAGCACTGGGCTCTAACTTGGCAACTGGGTGGCTTTCAGCAAATCACTTGACCTTTCTGAAATTCAGAGTAACCCTCTGTCAATAGAGATCATTTTAATCAAATGAAATCCCATGTGTACAATCAATTTCTAAGAGGAAATATGAAATATTGCTGTTAACTTTATGATTGTGATTGTTACCAGATTGGGTTGATTGCAGAGCGTCAGGACCTTGAAAGCCTGGCAAGGAGATGAGGTTGGGTCTGACGGGACCATCTGGAGCAGAAACCCATTAGAGCAGAGGGATGCTGTGGGTGGTTTATTTTCTCATGGAGCAGGGAGGCAGTGTGGTAAGGACGACCATCTCGGACACCTTTCCAGGGAAGCAACATGAGTGCAGGAGGGGCCGGCTTGGAGGCAGCTGGGGGAAGGCCCCACCCCACCATCCCCCCAGGGGGCTGCTGCCCCTGTGGATGCACTTCCGTGACCTGGTAAACTGACTACCGCAGCTCTGCTGAGGATGTGTTGGGGAGTGAGTCGTGGCACTTTGCAGAGGTGGACAGAAATGCAGGCAGGTTACTCCATGAGCTTGTGCACTGGTTTTGTGTAATGAGGTAGAATTGAACAAGTTAAAGCTATATGTGGTTTCTAAGAGTGACTGTTTAATAGTTCATAATCAATATACAATGGAATTCTAAGGAAAACTGGATGCTGAATTTTCCTGAATTTGTCCTGCCTTGCAGAGCGCTTGCTGCTGCGTGCTTAGTTGTGTCCGACTCTGCTGCTGCTGCTGCTAAGTCACTTCAGCCGGTCCAATTCTGTGCGACCTCGTAGACAGCAGCCCACCAGGCTCCTCTGTCCCTGGGATTCTCCAGGCAAGAATACTGGAGTGGGTTGCCATGTCCTGCTCCAGGGGATCTTCCTGACCCAGGGTTCAAACCCACACCTCTTGCATCTCTGCATTGGCAGGCAGATTTTTTACCACTGTGCCACCTGGAAAGTCTAAGCATTATTATGGTAGTATTTTTGAAGCATATATAGATAATGGAACACATTATCTTTGAGGTTTTATTTTCCCATATTCAATCTTTAAATTCAGATTTTGCCAGCCTGGCACCAAGGCAGAAAATTTCACAAGTTAATTATTTTTAACTAAATAATTTATTTTTAAGACATTTGGAAAATGGCTGCCGGTTTTATCTTGTCTATAGAGAATGTTGACTGTAGGCTTCACTGGGATGTAAGCTCCTAAAGGCCAGGGGTTTGGGGTGGCTCTGTTCACTGTTGTAACCCTAGTTCACTACTATAACCCTAACGCTTAGAACCAGTGCCAGCTCACGATAACACTCGATCAATTGTCAAATGAATGAATGAATGTACGAATGAACCAGAAGTATGTGCTGTCTGTGCATTCTCCCCAGGTGGCTGTGTGATTGATCAAACACTGTGTACATCTGTGGGGCTGGGTATGACAGCACCTGACCCCCATCCTGAACCAAGGCTGTTATCAAGCTGTCCACCGAGACCCATCTCTTGTCACTCATTCGTGGCCATGAGCACTCACATCAAGCGTTTTCCGCTCTCCTTTTTACCTTCTCTGGGACCCAGCAGAGGTGAACCAGTACTGTTGGAAGTGGATGCAGATAAGAGCACAAAGGGATCAAATTTTCCCCCTCGGAAGTGGCAGCTGGTTTGTCTCCTTACACCATTCCCCAAAAGTGGCCTTTCCATGTTCCGAGGAAGAAAACATCGTCTGGGCGGGTGTGCGCCTGGCAAGACTGTTGTACTCCATTCTCCTCAGTGGCTACAGAAATAAGGGCTCTTCAGTAAGACTTGACAAGATGCCAGTTCCGCCAGCGATAAGAGAGGCCTGAAACCTCAGCAGTCACCGCAGGCCACAGGCCCTGCTTCCCCAGGTAGGGCTGTGAGACCGCCAAACCAAGCAAGGAGGAGAGCTATCTTGACAGCCTGTCAGCAGAGTTCCAAAAATATAAAATGTGGCTTTCCTAAAGAACTGCTGAAACAGCAGAAGAATGCTAACTCAGTCATTTAAGGATGTTCTTCATGGTTTGAAGGACTCGCTTTGCCTATTTTCCATTCTCTTTAGCCATTCTGAGTATATCTATGTTTCTTTCTTTCTTTCTTTTTTTAGTATTTTATGTATTTATTGACTTGGCTGCACCAGGTCTTAGTTGTGGCATGCAGGATCTTTAGTTGTGGCACTCAAACTCTTAGCTGAAGCATATAGGATCTAGCTCCCTGACCAGGGATCAAACCAGGGCCCCTTGCATTGAGAGCTCAGAGTCTTAGCCCCTGGACCACCAGTGAAGTTCTCATTCTGATTATTTCTCAGTCATTTATATTAATAATGTTTGCTCACTTTCTACATCAACATGCAAATTGTTCTTTATGATACCTGAGCTCTTCATGTGGTGTAGGGGGAAATTCCAGGATATATCTTCTTATAAAGAAAAACAGAAAAAAAAAAAAGTACTTACTCTGATGTGAATTAAAGTACCAAATTCTCATGAAACCTTAGTCTGAGGTGTTATTGCATTGTGGGAGCCTTAACTGCAGACTTGGCCAAGGCTGCTAAAAGATGAAATTTCATCATTGAAGAGGAGCCAAGGAAGGGAAAGGAATCTGCTGGGGGTTTCTTTTCACTGGAGATGGAATCCCTCTGTTTCAGATTTGATTCATGGGCAAAGCCAGCTTTATTAGTTTTCTTTCTTAATGTCTTATCTTTTAAAATGCATGTCCTTGTGGTAAAAACCAAAAATTTTCCAGCATCTTCCCAAATTATATGTTTTCTGAAAACATGAAGATTTTTGATAAACTCAGTGAGGCATTTTTTGGTTAGAATTTACATAGAAATATAGAATATGCGTTTCAAGAATATAGTGTCATAGATTGGAAGGTTGTGCTTGAGGATTTGTGATGTGGGCTTCACAGGTGGTGCTAGTGGTAAAAAAACCCACCTGCCAATGTAGGAAATGTAAGAGACTCGAGTTCAATCCCTGGTTTGTGAAGATCCTCTGAAGGATGGCATGGAAACCCACTCCAGTATTCTTGCCTGGAGAATCCCATGCACAGAAGAGCCTGGTGGGCTATATCCATAGGGTCGCAAAGAGTCGGACACAACTAAAATGACTTAGCACACATGAGGGTGTGTGATACATAACTGTGAGCCCATACACAGCCCATACCCACGCAGAATGTGGGTATGACTGCACATCATGAGGTTTGCGTGATCATTTTGCTTTCCTGAGCTACCTACAGCCAGTAATCACTCTTGAGGGAAAGTCTTGTTTTCTCAGTATTTTTAAGTTAATTATTGGGGCATTTTAATGTTGATATTATCCTGCAGAATTTTTATTAAAAGTCTTTCACCTTCATCTCTGAGACTATAAAGAAAGGCAATAAGTTAATAAAAATTAATATGAATAAATAAATGTTACTTTTAATTGTGAAATTACAAATAAATTATAGTTAAGCTCCCACCACATTAAACATCTCTTCTCAAAACTTAAAGAATCAAAAGTAAAGCACAAGCCATTTTAAAATTCTCTATTATAGCAAACAGAATATAGCTATGCAAATAAAAACCAGTCCAGTACCCTGGAGTAAAGCAAATTTTGATCAGGTCAAACTAAAATGAGTGAAGTCCAGAAGTAGAAACAAACATTTGGTCAAATGGGAAACATTTCTGGACTTCTGCGTTTCAGACCTGCCTGCCTCCCAAGCTGTTATATGGTGATATCGAAAATACTTCACGTATCACAGAGATAACATGAGGATGAAAGGCATGTTTGAAGTTCTTGAAACTATTCTGAGAAAGCTACTTGAGAAAACACAAGCACTGTCAATGATACCAGGCAGCCTGTCATTAAAACCAGGTAATTGAGACTTCCTGGCAGTCCAGTGGTTAAGATTTCACCTTCCAATGCAGAGGTTGAGTGTTCAATCCTTGTCGGGGAGCAAAAAAAAAAAAAGAAAAGCATAAAACAGAAGAAATATTGTAAAAAGTTCAATAAAGTCTTTAAAAATGGTCCATATCAAAAAAGTCTTTTAAAAATTCAAAAAGAAAAAGCTGGGCCATCATTTTTCATCCATTTCACCTTTCTCTCAAATTTATGACATTAAAGTATCACATCAAAATGAACATTTTCTAAATCAATCTTCGTTGGTAACATGAGTGCCAAAAGCAACACCAAAACCAAATCCTCAGATGAAGCAAGATAAAAAGAAAATACAGTCTTAGGAAATGAACAAACCCAAATGCATTCATTCATTCGTGTATGTCAAGCATTGTCCTAGGTGCTAGAGACATATCAATAAACAGTGCCATCACAGCCCCTGCCCTTATGGAACTTACAGTTCAACAGAAGAAACAGCAGTTACTGAGTGTTCCAGAGAAAAGCTGAGTACTCTTTAACTGTGTCTTAACAGAGTGACCCAACTTATCCTAGGAGAGGATTAGGGATACAGATAGGATCAAGGCAACTCTGCAAGCTTGGACGGCCAGCATGGCTGGTCATCTTATATGACCAAAATAAAAGAATGCCATTTATCTAGCTGTTAAACAGAGATGGAAGCCTTTGAAATATTAAGTTAAATTCTCCCTAGAGTGTTTACATATTTATACCACTGTTAGTTTAAATTGAAGGCACCAATTATTTCTTGTCCATCAGGCAAGGTGCCAAGCATTTGTAGGAACAACTTTTCTATGTTGAGTAAAGTCCTGGTTATGATTTATTTAATCTCACGCTTAATCAGCTGCAGTTTGCCAACATACAATGTGTGAGTTGTGTTCAATTTTCATTCTAGAACACTAATCTTTACAACACATAGGATTGTTTTACCTGCCAGGACCTCATGGAGATTTTTTAAAAGTCCCCCACTCCTTGCTTTGGGGTTTCTTTGGTTTTCTTTTCCTTGCTTTTCTTTTCAGTGCCAACTGACTTTTCATTTCTATTTTATAGCTATTAGGCTATAACAGTTTCAGTGATAAGGAAATAGAAAAAAGAAATTGACATTTCCCTTACCAAGCATGATATGGTATTATATTGGTGTTTATCTAGTAAACAGAGGAAGCATGACTAGTATTTGTTGGTAACTAATGCAGTGGATGCCAATGGGTTTTAGAAATAGATCGATGTTCATCATTAAAAGGTCCCTGCAGGAGATATCTATCATTCTTCTCTCTGCTTTTACTCTCCCACCCCATCATTTGTTCAGGAGTTTTCAGTCTGGAAGAATGAGAAAACTAAAACACTATTCATTTTAGATTTCTATTCTACTCCTACAGATCAAATGACCTAGATTACTAGATTATTTAAGATTTATATGAAGAACTTCAGAGAAAGAGATTTAAAAGCAGCAAGATTGATAAACGCCTTATGTAGCTTTCATTTTGAAGATAATGAAGGCATAAAACAGTTTCTCCAAAAGATGTCAAAATATGCATGTTTAACTAAATCACTTAACGGATGGAAAATTCAAAGTGGTTCTATTGAGCCACCAGTTACCAAATAACAAATAAGTAGGACCATCTGCCTTATATCAAAGTAGTGATTTCCTTCTTTCCAAATGTCTGAGAAGGAGCTTTTCCAAAACTGATTTAACATGATAAATGAATTTGCAGAAATGATTTTGAAATACAGATCTCTATTGGAGATCAAATCCATTGTTTCTGTTCACTTTATGTTCCAGTTTTACAACTTATTAGTTTAGGCTCAGTGTCTTTTATTTCTTCTTCTGAAGTTTTTTGCTCCCAGTAAATATTATAAGCATTGTTAATATATTTCAGTCCTGTAAACTTGGATATTCTCCTTTAATGAATATTTTTAATTACTAAAACACTATTTAAATGTAGTCAGAATTGAAAAAAATGCTTAATACAAAAGAACAGCAGAGAATGTACAGGCTTTAGGAAAATTCAGTAGAAAAATCAAAGTCATCAGTGACTCTTAACATTCTCTTTATTTCCTTATTCTTTAGCGTTCTTTACATTCTTTAGCATCAACTAAAACAAAATAGCATGAAAATCAGTCAATACAGACAATATAAATTACATAAACTTAAGTTGGTTTCCTTCTGCGTTCCTCCATCTTCTCACAGGAATATAAAACCATGCCCTTCAGAAATTCAAAGCTATGGAAGCTAAAGTCACTCACTGCCCCTCTCCAAATAATGACTACTACACAGTTAATTTTTGTTTTCTTTATAGAAAGCTTTTATGATATCCTTCCTCCATCATCAACTCCTCCAGCTTTTAAGGAAATACTTATAAAACTATCTTGCTTCATTTCATTGTGTGTGAGTGTGTCTGTCTGTTGGTCTGTCTTTATCTCTATCTGTCTGATCCTATATTCAAAACTCCATTGCCTTTTTAATTTTATAACTCAGTCGCTAAATCTCTGTTGTGAAGCCATGATTCATGATTGATCTGAAGGTCTGGGCATTGCAGAAAGGAAACGGAAGTTTGATAAACTATCAGATAAGAGGAATTTAAAGTTGGAGAGTGACTCAGACCTCTGGTCAATTTTTAATCTCCATCCCCGTACCAAAAACAGGAAAACTAATATACTAACCTTGAAAACTGAAATTGTAAATCTGCAACTTTTGGGTGAGATTTAATACCCTTTTACTGGAGGAAAAAAAAAAAGTGATAACTGCTAACAATTGTGTTTATCTCCACAATTTTCTTTTAAAGGCTGACCAAAGTAGAGACAGAGATCCTGATAAAATGTTTTTTAAATTCAGTTCTTTGCCTGGAAACTCCAAGGTAATCAGATGGATAATTTTTATGAAATTCATCATAGTGCCCCTACTTTGAGATTAAATTTCTTGAATTCTGTATTCAAATATAATAGAACCTCATGAAAATCTAACTTTGTTTTAAACATTTTGATACTTTAGAAAAACAACAGAAAAACAGCTCTGAGATATAGTACAGATGTGGCCTTGCTTCCTAAGAAGTCCTTCTTTTGTCAATCATGATTTATAATTCACAGAGGTAAAAATTAAGTGAACTTTGAGTCAAGATATTATGGTATATTGAAACAAATACCAGATATTTTGCACTTTGAACCAAACAGCATAACTGAACTTCTGAGAAATCATAACTTACAGTGGTCTACAAACTTTACGCTGAGTATACACCTAAGTGAAATATTTTGAGTGCATACTATGTGTTATATGTATACACATTTATATATCTCTAAAGCAGAATTCCTTAGACTGCACTATTGGCATTTTGGGCCAGGTAGTTCTTGTCATGGGGGATTGTCCTGTGCGTTGTAGAATGTTTAGCAGCATTCCTGTCTCTACAGTCTAGATGTCAGAGTACCTTCCTTAGTTACGACAGCCGAAAACATCTCTAAACACTTCCAAATGTTCTCTTATGGGTAAAATTGCCCCAATTGAGAACCACTACTTTAAATCATCCACATGTAATGTTATGTGTAATAATACTAATATATTATGTAAAGCAAACATGGAAAATGTCTGTTTTTAAGGTTGAGGTTTACATTTTAGTAGTGCTAAACATTTTTTTTGCTTTCTCTATAAGTGTTATCATTAATAATTTTTAGAAAAAGAAATGTGACAAACTGTGCTTCAATTTGTTTTTTAAATCTTGATGTAACTGATTGCATCCTGATTCAAACTGTCAATTTATTTAAGTACTTGAATTTAAAGGCCACCAGGCAAAGGATAGGTAACTCTAGTTGGACAAAATGAAACTGTGAAACTTTTGAACTGTATCATGGTACAAAATTGTCCATTCAGTCTAAAGAAAGGATTTTCCTGAAATTTCACTAATAAATATCTTTGTGTTGATCCCTTAAAAACAAGTAAGAAATTGCATTTTTATATTTTTAACACATATGCTTGAAATTACTGCAACTCTTCATTTAGAAAAAAAAAATAGCTAGTTAGAAAGCTGTATTCAGTTTCTTTTAACTTTGCTTATGGGAGTTTTAATAGGAGACACAGCACATAATTTTCAATAAAAAATTCACATAACAATGCACACATTTCCAAAATATTTTCAGAGTGCTTTGTAGATAATCCAAGTTGTTTGTTTATTTTAAAAAGCAGTTACTTCCCCCCTCATTGTTTAAATGTCACCTTTATCTTGGGGAAACAAATCATATAGGATTTTTTTAAATGTATGTTCAGGGCATGTAATAGTAACAGCAACTTATCATCATAGAAATTTTAACAAATTTTAAATATATGCTTTTTTTAAAAAAGAAAAATAAGTAACTTATCTTCAGGTTCAAGTTCTTTCCTGTAAAATAACCAGTGAACCTCTGTATAATAATGAGTGATTTTTGTGATCACTCCCTACCTCATTTCAAATATTGTAAAGAATTCACTATGCTTTATTAGTTTCTTAAATTAAAATCATTAGAATGTCAACATCATCCTATAGCATTTTATACACTTTTAGTTTTTACTTCCTTGCTAAAACAGTTCATCTATTAATTTTGCAATGTTGTCTCTGTAAACTTAGCCTAGAATACTTTCTGTGGTTAAATTAACAGCTTTTTTGAAAAATATTATTTTTATTGAAAGAGTTATTTATTATAAGAATATCACCTCATTGGTTTTTCTTTCCTTTAGTGACTCATAATACAAGTGAGAAGGTAATCGTTCATATTCCATCATTGAAATAAAATTTAGCAAATACTATATAAGCTGAGACCTATGAAAAACATCTGTGCTTTCATTTAACTATACCATGCCCTTTCCATTACATAATTTGTTATAAAAGTTGTTTCTTCAAATTTTAATAATATTTACTATGAATTTTTTGTGTTTACTATCAAAGGAATGTAATCTAACTTGACATTGTATTTTTTTCAAGGATTATTTTAAGCATTTTTACCAAGGCAAGAACAAGTGTTTCCTTAATATGTCTTTGGTGTATTGACTATCAAGTGAAAATTTTCAATTGTGGCTTCTAAACATTTAAAATTAAACATTAGACTGAGTATCACATAATTAATCATCATGGAAGCAATCAAAGGAGTATATTTTGGATGCATAGACTGGATGCATCATACTAATTATTATAAACTTATTGTATTCTTATCTGACATCTCAAGGTGTACTTTTACCCCAGGTCAAGATTCATTCTGAAAAATCATAAATATCAGTACGAATATCAATATGTGGATATTACTATAGTCTTTTTGAAAATTTCATGGCAGAGGCAGATGGAGGAAGACATTTTGCCAAATCTGATTTGTCAACATATCAAGAGTTTACATTAAGAGTAGAATAAATATCAGCTTTAGCTTGTTCTTCATTATGTATTGACTGATTAGCATTATTTTCAGTCAGGTTTCTTTTCAAATGCCATAGTGTGTCTTTTAAATCTCTAAGATTACCTCTGTTTACCCATAGGTGAGTATTTTGGGGGGGCGGTTGCTGTGCTGGGTCTCTGTTTGGCATGCGGGCCTCTCGTTGTGGCGTGCGGGTCTTCTCTAGTTGTAGCACTCACTCAGGCTTAGTTGCACACTCATTGGACTGTGAGATCCCACTTTCAGGGCCCTGCCTTACAATATGCATTAGGTATCCTTGGAGGTGCAAATAATGTGTATTAGACTGCATTGCAGGCTGAAATGAACCCTGTTTTCCTATAGAAAAGTAAAACTTGCAGTGCCGTCTCATTTTTCCTAGGGTGACCTCCCAGTAATGCCATCTGGGCTATAATAGTTTCATTTTAGCATGTGATCACAAAATGCTCCATTACAGGAATGGCCCAATTCAAGCAATATGATCGAGAAAGTGCTAAGAAACAAGCCAATTAGTGTCATAGTTACAGTTACCGTCCAAAATACAAGACAGGTGCTTGGACCACTAACCAATTGAAAAGCATTCTCTCCACTGAGTCATAGGTAAAAGCAGTGGAGGAATTTGACCACAAGCATTCTCATAAATTTTAAAAACAGTTCTCTGGCTGAGTTAATAAATGAATAGAATCGTTCAGAATTTCCAGCTGAAGTGTGACAAGTAATTGGCAAAATCGGCAAAATATCTAGTGACCATTTAAAAAGATGTTATGTTTTAAGATCATTAAAGCACAGCATTTTATTTGCTGATGATTTATTTCATTTGTAAAGTATCCTACTCATAATGAAATGAAATAGCCATGACTTTAGCTTAATAAAATATTTTATTGCTTCTAAAACCTGTGAGTATATAGGTGTGTGCATATATTACCCTGAAATTGTCTAGATCTACAGTAATTTATTTATTTATTTTTATGTAAAAGTGTTGTTTTTTTTTTTAAATCTGGAATTTGAGCTTTGTCCATATCAATAATCAAGAGAGTACTAAAGCTATCTTTAAAGTCTGAGGGTAATAGTGTATTTAAGCTTAGTCTGTGCCAGGGGATCTCATTACCTTGACCTTCAAATATCTGAAAGTAAGTGAACTTTGTGACAAAATTTACAGCTGTCAGAGTTCAGCAGAGCCCACAGGCCCTCTGTTTTCCAACTGCTCAGCCCACACAGACCCTGTATGTTAGCACACCCAGGGGAGTTAGTGTTAGTCCATGGGTCCATTTGTCCTTGGAGTTTGCTAGACTGAATGAAGACTTCAGAACTATTTCTGGTTTACAGCAATATGTTTCTTAACAGGAGTTTTTCCTCCTCAGTGTTTTTGCCCCTACAAGCCTCAAGAATCTTTTCAAAGTCACTCCCATGATAGGTGTGCTGCAATGACTCTGTTGACCCAAAGCACATCAAAGACCCAAGAAGTTACTAACGCTTATGAGTATGTGCGAGACTTGTAATGGTGTCTCCCCGCAGGGTTACAGCAGAGGGAGGGAAATGAGTCAGCACCAACTTTTAACAACTCCCCTAGTGAAGAGGTTGGATTTGAAATTAATGCAAAAGTACAGAACTCTTTTCTTATCATGTTATTTCCCATCCATTCTGTTTTGTTTCCCAAAAGGTTTATTTCGTGTAAAGGACAGAAGTTCTATCACAAAGCTATTTTAAAACGAATTTCCTCTTCTGTCCATAACCCTGAGGAACACTGGCCTTTAAAAGAGGGAGCCTGTGTTTACAACTCAGTACAGAAGGAGAGGAAATATATTCTTAGAGTAAAGCCAGCCAAAAAAACAGATGGGATACCACCAGTTCACTCTATCAGGCCATGCAAACAGCTGACTCGTTGTTTAGAGGGGATTATACACAGCCTCAGGTTTGTTCTCTTTCTTCCTTTTCATAGAAAATTCATTCTTCATGTCACTTTTGGCAATTGTCCAAGTTAGAAATGCTCATCCCAGCATAATTCCAAAACCAATAGAAGGAAACTAGGCACTTATCACCTCTTACTTATCTTCCTTGTTTCTAATTTCCGAGTGAAACTCCCTACTCATTATCTTGGCTGAGTAGAGCCCAGGTATTGTTTAAAAAAAAAAAAAATCACCCAATAAAAAGTTTAAAAGAAGTGAGCATGGTCATTATTGACACTTCATTCTGAGTACCCTCTAGTACCTTACAACCTGAAACAGAAAACAGAAACTTTTAATAGGACAGTGTGTATATGAGCATCACCTAAACACTATGAGGTCCAAATGATGTTAGGTTAGGGAAGGACAGGATAAAGTGAGTGAAGCAAGTTTCAGGAGAGACATAGGAATGGATCCTACTTTCCCACTGTTCATTTTGTAGGAGAGACTGACTCTGACTAAAATCTCAAGGTGTCCTTGACAAAGAGAGGACATGTAATATGTTAAAAGGGAGAAGTTTTAATTTTGATAAATACGAAGTCATGGTGTAGGAAGTGAAATAAATGTAGCATGAATGAATGTGAATTAATTAATAAAGAGGAAAAGGATGGAAAAGTGCAGGAAATAGGCAAATTAGGAAAATGTAGGGACAGAAAAAAGATGATAATCTAAGGAAGTCTGAAGGAGAAAGAACCAGGTCATTTGGCCCAAATATCCAGGAGTAAAATTGTATATATAGTATTCAAGATATATTTTAAGGAAATAATGAGAGATACATATTCAGTATTGCTAAGGTGTAGATGAGAATGTCCAGAATATAGATCAGGCATTTTAGTGACTGCTAAAATCACAGTGGCATGAATTGTTTTTTCTTCTTAATTAGTAAACTACAATAGCATTTAAATAACTATAATAGTGACTATGAATTTTATTTTAATGTGTTAGAAATGAGAAATTTTTCTTCTTGGATACATTCCCAGCTGTATTTTATGATTCTGATAGTTGTTCAATATTGCCTTCTTAAATTTACTTTCTTAATATAGTGAATTTTTGATTGATTATTATCAAAGGGCACAAAATATTTATGAAGATTTTTTTCTTACATATGCTTTTAGTTTGTTGTTATTTAGGTTTTATACTCAGGTAATGTTTACAATGTAAACTGTAATGAAAGTGTTTGTTCCATTCTTTATTGTTCTACATGTAAAAAGTCTTTCACATAGCAGCTTGTCACAACATATTTTACAATTTTATTTTTTCATCTCAAAGTTACGTCAAAAGAGAACAGTTGTTTTGAACACTCTGAAACTCACCTCTGCATGATACCTTCAACCTTGAATGGAGTCCCACACAAATCAGAAATTGTTTGTTTGTTTGTTTTCCTTTTCTCCCTCAATTCCCAGTTTCCTTTATTACTGTAGAGGAAGAGGGGGGAAATTCCAAAAATAAAAAGCCTGCTTGTTTCATAATAACTGTCCATATGAAATTCAATGTACTCAATCATCTGAATCAATTCTCTTTTGTGCTGTATAATTAGAGTTGAGGCTATAGATGTAAAACCAAAGACAAATCTTGGTTCCATAGTACGTAGAGTATCAACATTGAAACTCATCTTGTAGACATTGTTCATTGTCAAAGTTCCATTGAGAGAAAAGACCAGTAGTTAAGTCTAGTTCCATTAAGAATATAGATGACAGATCCAGACCACCTGGGTGTGGATTTCTATTCTGCCCTTCTTTAGCTGGGTGACTTCAAGCAAATTATCTCATCTTTCAGCATCTCAATTTCCTTACCCGTACAGTAAGAATAATAGTATACTTATAGGATCATTATGAGGATTAAATGAATTAATACATCTAAATCTCTTAGAACGTTGTGGGCATATTATAAACACACAGTAAATGTAGACTGTTAGGAGTCACTGTTACTTTTTAAAAATTATTTCTTTACTATCATTTTAAAGAACAGTGATGATACTTGTAGTATTTAGTGAAATTGAGCATCCTATCATGCTATAAAGAGTGGTGCTGCAGAGTAGAAAGAGCATGAGTTGGACACAGGAGACCCAGTTTCAAGCTCAGGGTCTTAAACTCACCTGGTCTGCAGTTTTACTCATTTCACTTATCTCTACGTCATCATTCATAAAGCCATAGAAATGACATTCTCTCCTTACTGTCCTGTGTGGAAGACTTATACAAAATATAATTTTAACATAAAATAAGAACTAATTTAATATAAAAAGAATACTTTAAAATCAAGTAGGAACTATCTAATGAAAGTGTATTAAAGAAAACAGTGAGAACACAAGGGAGCAGCAAGTGTGGACTAGCAGAGTCGAAAGAAAAGCTTCCCAGGGGAAGTTATGTTTCAGAGGTATCCTAAGGAGTGAAGAGAAGTGTACTAGTCAGTGAGTTCAGTGACATAGAAAGAAGTCATGTCTGGACATTGGTGGTTAGGGATGAGTTTACAGTGAAACTTCATGATAAACTGTAAATTGCTATTAGTGGTGTATGTTGATTGAACTTCATGATCTCAATGTCATACCAAGGAGTTGCAGCTTTATCTGAGTTGTTAAACATCTAAAACCAGGTCCACTGTCTCTGTGCTGCCTTTGTAAATAGTACCAGTTCAAAACAAACACATCACTATGCAATCAAGAATTACTGGCATTAATTTGAGGAGTGAACATTTTTTTCTTTGTCCCCTTGCCAATACTTTCTAAAATTTATTAATGTAACATAATTATTGTATTATTTTATATAATTGATATTACATGTTATATAATTTGTAATCATTATTATTTTTATGGGCTTCCCAGCTGGTGCTAGTGGTAAAGAACCCACCTGCCAATGCAGGAGACATAAGAGACACAGGTTCGATCCCTGGTTTGGGAAGATCCTCTGGAGGAGGGCATGGCAACCCACTCCAGTAGTCTTGCCTAGAGAATCTGTTGGACAGAGGAGTCTGGCGGGCTACAGTCCAGGGGTTGCAAGGAGTCAGACATGACTGAGCAACTAAACCACTAGCTTCCTGGAGATTCCTTCATTCTTTTTTTTGAAAACTTTTTTCTTCAGTCTCACTCCCTCTTTTTAAAGTAAATCAAGGGCTTAAATAGCTACCAATTAGGGAATCTAATCAGCATACGATAGCTTCTATTAACAATGTTGACATAATTGCAGTTTTTTCCTGGTTTCAGAGGAAATGTAAGATCAGAAAGGAACTGTACAAGGAGTATCTACTGAAAATGAAGTATCATAGAACCACAGAATCACAGGATAGAAGAAAGTGCAAACATAGTGCCTGTCCCACAGTGGGCTGTGAGATACAATTGATAAAAGAAGACTCCTGTCTCCCAAATAGTGGCCTGTGGATCAGTAGTAATAGACAGTTTAATTTATGTTAGTGCATGTTGAAATGAGAAAAATACAGACAATGTTATAAAGCTTGGTGTTTTGTTCTGTTTTGTTTGGTAGGAGAGGGTGACTATTTTAACATAGAAAAACACAAAAAGATAACAGACATTCTTGCTTCCTGCATCCAGAATTGAAAAGTGTGGACATTTTATCATATTGGTGTTGTCATTTTTTATATAAAGAGGTAAAATAGTGTAGATCAAATTGTCGTCGCTTTTAAACTAGATGTCCCATCTAGTCCCAGTGGAATCCCATGGACAGAGAAGCCTTGGCAGGCTACAGTCCATAGGGTTGCGCAGAGCTGGACACAACTGAAGCGACTTAGCATGCACGCATGCAAGCACACTAGTCCTCGTCTCTTTTCCCATCCACGCTAATGATTTGACATTTCTTCTTACATCCACATGTGTGTGTATGTGTATGTATATGTGTCTGTGTGTGTATGTGTGAATATAGAATGTACGGTATTAGTTGTTGTGTGTTTCAGGTTCACAGATGGTACATCTTTCATAGAGCTGAGTTTATTTAGTATTACTCAAGAACTATCCTTTATTCTTACAGTATTTCCTTCCTATTCTTCTTAGCTTTATCCTTTGTTCTGTTAAATGGTTGTAGTAAAAAAATAGCAATTAAAATATCCTTAAGTGGCAAAATAAAAAGCTGCAGCCTAAATTTCTATAATGATCCCCTTGCTTATTTTTAGATGTTCCTTGAAATCTAGGAAAAGAGGAGTACTTTGGTAGTTAAATCAGTGTTTCTGCCCGTGACCATCAAACGTCCACTTGGACACCTCCAGGGAAGGGCATGTTATTTGGTATTGTGGCATCTTTACGGAGACCCCTCAGTTGGTCTGGAATCTATTTCCACGTGGCCTCTGCTGTGGCCATATTCTATACTTTGATATCACACAAGCAAAAACATTTAACTCTCCTTCACAGAAGTCCTTCAGTCACATGGAGAAACTACTAAATTTTCTCTGAATCGTCTTTTCTACAAATTAGGTATCCTCCTTTCAATCAACTATTCTCTTGGGACATGGTTTCAGTAGTTATCATATGTTGACATGGTTTCAACAAGCCATGTTCACAGTCCCTTTAGCCTGATGGCTCACCATTGACGGGAGCTCTTTATTTATATGTGAAGGGTCAGAAATGCCATTGCAGCTGTCACTATTTGTAACAACATTTTGATGAGATGACTCATCTGCTTTTGATCTTGCAACAGAATGACTGCCATCACTGAATGCTGCAAACTCTATCAGTCGACTTCAACAGGTATCCTGGGGAGTCTATGCAACTTGAAAAGTGCACAGCAAACTGGCAATGTAAAGTGGCATTAGCTCCCAAAAGTTTCAAGGGTCCTGCCATTCCTTCCCACATGGTGGGACACTATGTCATCAGCTGTGGCCAAATAAATGAGAAATAGCGAGAAAACTACCCTCAATATTTTTCTCAGTGTATGCATAGCATTTTTTTTAAAAAAAGAGGTTTTCTTAGGTCTATTTTCTCATCTGTAACAAAACCAGAAAATTGAAGATCACAATGCTCCCTCAAATTGACTATAAAAGGGTTAAAATTAGTTGGGTTTTTTTTTTTTCCAATTCCCAAAATGAAGTCCTTGTGCTTTTGCCAAACCGTCAGGCTTTGACTGTGACAGACAGCCCTCCAGATCAGGTATTTGACTCAGAATCAGAGAAGGATTTGCACACATTTTTGGAATGTATTCACTTCCGGGTACACCGCACATCAGGGCCTGCTTTTACTCTGGGACTGTTTAATGTCATCAGGGAAAGCATTCTTTTTGTTTAAACTTTAATAATATATTTTATTTAGCATAACATATGTAAAATATTCTAGTTTCAACATAAAAGTTACTGAGATAATGTTCATCCTTTAGGAAAAGCATTCTTTACAAAAATGCAAAGTGTTATTTTCACGTAATATTCCAAGGTGATCGGTAATGACATGTGTAAAGGGTGAGAGATGATTCACGGCAGCCCACTCAGCTCCCAGGGAAGTTTCCGAAGCCGAGGCTGAATCATTCCACAAGGCGATTGGCACGAGAGCCTTGGAAAGCCGTTCTGATTGCAAAAGCAGGCCTCTCACTTTCCTGAGGATGGTGATGGATGTCTCCCCTAGAGGACCTGGTTTACTGGAAAAATATGACATTTGATAAATATTTTGAACCCAGATATATTTTCTTACTAGGAGAATAAGTGTACATTTCTCTTTAAGCGAATGCACATTTGGGGGTACGCTTATTCTGGGACTACATACTTGCCACTCTCTTTTATCAACCTTTTAATGAATTACTATATTTAGCACCCATTCAAGCCCGCACCCAAAAACGTGCTGATAAGCGTACTTACTATGAAACTCTGTGTCAAGCATGCTTGTGAACTTGGGAAAGGACCACAGATAGTCCCTATAAATAACCCAAAAAGATACTCATTTCCTTCGAAGACTTATTTAAAATGAATATCTGGTTGAAATCCAAAGACTTCTGGCAGATTTCCATCTCCCAGGGAGCACCATGGTAATTACAACTTGTTGGCATTCTTTTCAGCAATTTCAGAAGGAATACCAAACCAAGAATTAAGCACTGAAAGAGGTTGAATCATCCTTTCACCCTTGAATGTACTCATTTCCTTTGATTCTGGCCAAAGTTTTTTGGAAGATATTCTTGTGAACTTCCGTTACTGTTGTAAGCAGTGGAAAAACAGAAGGCAACCACCAGGATTGGGTTGCTGCAGCAGAAACAAAGATAAATGCCTTTGACCCACTGCATTAGTAGGAAGCAGTGGGAGCGATTAGGGGATTTCAGCCATAACTGCCGTGATGCAGATATAGCACTAAACTATCGGCAAGTATGGTGAATTCTGTTCTCTTGTAACTTTGAAAATAACATTTTTAAAGAGTCCCCACCTTGTTTTTGTTTTGTCATCCACAGCGTTGGATGGGCCTCCTCCCTCCTAATTTAAAAAAGATAGCTGAAGAAATGTTTGAGGGAGTTCACTGGTGGTCTAACGGTTAGGATTTGGTGCTTTCATTGCCATGGCCTGGGTTCAACCCCTGGACAAGGAACTGGGATCCCACAAACACATCCCCCCAAAAAGAAATATTCGTGATGTTCCTATTTGATTTGACATTGTCCCTGATAGTCTTGAAGTCTTGTCCCTCCTCATAAGGGAGGAAAGATGTGTTGAAAAGTCAACATGGGACTAATGTAGCAGTGGTCCCATGGAAGCTCGAATTCCTTAGTTAAATGATGAAAGTCAGTAAGTGTGAATGCACTCTGAGCCCAGGAGGTCTCTCCATTAGGAAGACTTGAAGAGAGAAAGCTCAGACTGGGCTGGATCAGAACAGACCGAGAGGAAGAGGTTGCTGGTGAGCAAGGGGATAAGGCAGGAAGTAGCCGAGTCCATCAGCAGAGGAAGTTGACCCAGAAGCTGATTGCATTAGTTTGCTCTGGCCTGTCCTCTCCCTGTCTCTTCCTCTTCTTCTAAGGACACCAATCATATTGGATTAGGGCCCACTCCTGATGGCCTCGTTTTAACTCAGTCACCTCTTTAAAGACCTTACCTCCAACATTTTTAGGTGCTAGGGATCAAGGCTTCACCTGTAACACTAATAAAACTTAAACACTTCAGAGCCCCTGATGTAGATGGGCCCCTGTGCGTGCCAGCAGTTGTCCTGTTCAGGTTGGGGAGGGGAAGCCAGGTTGGAGTCAGGAAACACTTCTATGGAAGTATTTCTGGTGAACTGCCAAAAGAGTTGTCAAAAGGGTGGGGGGTGGGGGGTGGCACTGAATCTCCAAATTCCCAGTAATTCCTGTGATGCCTTTTTCACTCTAAATTAACGTTCACTGGCACATATAATTTTGTATTATCAATGTCATCTACTTGTTAAAGATGGCTATGTCATCTACAGTTGCAAAGCAGTAGGTTCCACAAGTGGATCCACTCTTTGAAGTATAACATACACACCAGATTTAAGACTTATTGTGAGAAAAAGAATGTAAATGATCTCATTAATAATCTCTGTATTGATCACTTGTTGAAATGATGTTTTGGATATACTGGGTAAAATAAACTATATGTAGTATTAAGATTAATTTCACATGTTTCCTTTTTTAAAGTGGCTACTAGAAATTTTTAAATAACAAAAGTGGCTATATCATATTTCTCTTGCTCCAAACTCTCGTAACACACCTATCTCAGGCCAGATGCTTCTCTCCTGCCCTGCTAAAGCCTGGAGCTTATGCAGAAGCAAACTCTAGGAGTTCCTTCTTTTGTTTCCATGCTACTTGTGTTCCTAATTTGGATCTGAATGTCTTTTTATTTAGTGATAGTTACATTTAGTGGTTAGGGCCTGTGTGTCATCACTAGAGTTCTTTGAGTTATTAAATAGGCTTTTCCTCTTTGCTGGAATTCCAATTATATTGGCACTAAGAGAAGATTATTTAGAGTTTAAAACAAATGACTTATAAACAAACAAACAAAAGGAATCTGTATACAACCTTCACAGGAAGAGGCTATTTTAGATTCTATTGTTGAAAGACTCTTAACATAAAAGCTTTCCACAGGGAGGGCTGAAATGCTTACAGTTATTTTACCATGGAAAATTTCAATGCTATCAAAGTGACTTACTTTAATTCTAATATACATTAAGGGTCTTTAAATGGTTGTTTGAGAAAACTCTTGGTCCAGAAGAGCAATTAATTTTTTTAATATTTCATAAAAATATGTGTCTCGTAGAAATGTATTGAAAAGTAATAACATGTACTCACCATCTAGCTTAAGAAGCTGTCTCCAATGCCTTGGAAAGTTCCTCCTACCTCCCAGTAGTAACTACTAGTCTAAATTTCATGTTTATCATTACTTTCCCTTTAGTGAAAATTTTACTGCCAATGGAGCTGCTTTAAAAGCTGGTTTAGTCATTTAAAGCTGCCTCTATTGTATGGACCTGCTTAAAATAATTATCCTGGATTCTATATAGCAACTTAAACTCCCAAAGCAACTATTCTGTTTTTACGAATACTTTTCCATTAGGGAGGAGGAAAGGGAGCAAGAGAAAAATATAAACTTTTAGTATGATTTTACTTCTTCTATAAGAAAGTGTCACCACATAGAGAAATACAGTTATTCAGGCTGGAGCTCAAGGGGTAAGGGCCAAGAAGACACCAGTGGGCAGCCACTGGAAATCTCATCCAGAAGTCTGGCACATAATAAATATTCCATAAATGTGAGAGGCTCTCCCGAAGAGGTAGCAGTGCCGAACCCCTCAAATATTCCCAGGTAATTATGATTAATATCCTCACTCCCTACTCTCATGATAGTAAGAATCCAGAATCTCCCTAGCCTCTATTTATTTCTCAAATTCTATCTACATTTTCATGTAATATAAAATTTAATATCTATATATTTGTTGGTTAACTGAGGCCTTCTCTGTTTCTCCTCCGTATCATGTATCCAGCCCTTCTTGGAATGTCCATCTTGGAATGCAATATTCAGAGAATCATAGAGTGTGTTTTTCTTCAACAGTTCACTTCAATATTAATGGCCACTTACCCTTTGCCAGAGACCATATTAAACTCTGAAAGATGAATTTGACATGATCCCTGCCTGAAAGCAATTTGTGTTTATTTTAGTGAGAAAAACAGAGAGGTTAAAGAGACTCTCTCTCATTCAACAAATATTTATTGAGCACCTATTATGTGCCAAGTGCCCTTAGGCTCTGGGTACACATCAATGACTGAAACAGAATTTCTGCTGTCATGGAGCTTACATTCTACTGGTGAGAGGCAAATCACAGAGAATAAGTAAATTATATATTATGTGTATATTACTATGTTGGTACGCATTAATAATAGATACTGTGGGGGTGGGTATAAAACAGAGAAAAGAAAGAATACAGTACTGGTGGGAATAAGGAGAATGTGAGTGTCATTTGAAACAAGGTGGTCAGAGAAGGGCCCTCTGAGAAGGGGACATTTAAGTCAAGACATGAAGGGTGGAGTAGCAGCCTATGGTTCCTGGGAGAAAGGGCTTTCTAAGCAGAGAAAATAGTAAGCGCAAAGTCCTTTAAGTGAGAGCAAGCTTCGGGTCCCTTTTTCCCCCAGAGGTCTTTCTTTTATATATATGTATACACACACACACACACACACACATATTTAGCTGGGCTAGGTCTTACTTGTAGCATATGGAATCTATTTACCTGACTAGGGCTCGAACCTGGGCCCTCCCTCCATTGGGAGCACAGAGTCTTAGCCATTAGACCACCAGGCAGGTCCCCAAGGTTCTTTCTTAAGAAGCATCAAGGAGGCCAGTATATGAATGAGAGTGGCAAAGAGAAAGGATGTAGAAAAAAAGGTCAGAGAGGTAACAGAAGGAAGGACCTGATAGAATATTGAAAGGACTTTGGTTTTTACTCTAGGATAGAAAACCAATGGAGGATTTTCAGAGGAGTGATGTTGGTTGACTTTAATTCTAAAAGAGTCACTCTGACCACTAAACTAATAGACTCAAAGGGGACAAAAGCTGAAGGAAGGAAAGGAGGAAGCCACTGGTACTACCCAGGCAAGAGATGACAGTGGCCTCGGACAAGTTGATCCCAGTGCAAGTGCTGAGAGGGGGTTTGTTGTTGTTGTTGTTTAGTCACTAGTCCTGTCCAGTGCTTTTGCGACCCCATGAAAAAGCATAGGCCCGTCTGTCCGTGAGATTTCCCAGGCAAGAATCCTAGGGAGGGTTGCCATTTCCTTCTGCAGGGGTTTTCTCGACCCAGGGATCAAACCTGGGTCTCCTGAATTGGCAGGTGGATTCTTTGCCACTGAGCCACCTGGGAAGCCTGAGAAGGGACTTGGGTGTGGCTAAAGGTGGAGCCAACAAGGTTTACCGAAGCAACACGTGGCTTCAGAAGACTACAAATCTGGAGTCCTGAAGACAGTCTAGCATTTATTTCCTATCTGATCACTGTGCTCTGTGACTCAGAAAGGTACTTCTCAGGGAGGCTAACAATCCAGTGGACAAGCTTGGATACACAAACAACTAAGTACAACTTCATAAGTAACAGAGTAAGTTCTGTAACACAAGTACAAACGAAGAACAGTGGAAGCCCAGAGCAAAGAACAATGAGTTTGGGCTGCAAACAATTGGTCAGCTTCAGGAAAAAGATACCCATTAGTGGATACCTTGAAATGTGACCTTAGGAGGTAGAGGAATGTTTACAAACAATCTGCATTTGATAAGAACCTGGATTACTAACTATCTATATGAACCCACTGCAAAATCAAGGTTTACATCTGGGGCTGCCACTGATATCCAGCAATCCACAGTAAATCCAGCATCACAAAGCGAAGGACATGTTCATGAAAAGAGAATCAAACCAAATAGGCACACTAAGCCCGCATGCAAAGTAATAGCCTTTTAACTTTTTATTAAAGGATAATATATACACAGAAATATGTATGTGTAATTGTAGAGGTTGGTAACTTAACACACCTGTTTATCCAGAAGCCACATTGAGAAACAGAACATCACCAGCTTTGCAGGAGATACCTCACATGCCCTTCAGGTCACACCACCACACACCCCCAAGCTTTGTTTCCTTCCTCATAACATAGTCACAGGCTTCCCTGGTGACTCAGATGGTAAAGAATCTGTCTCTAATGCAGGAGACCTGGTTCCATCCCTGGGTCAGGAAGATCACCTGGAGAAGGGAATGGCAACCCCACTCCAGTATTCTTGCCTGGAGAATTCCATGGACAGAGGAGCCTGGCGGGCTGCAACCCATGGGGTTGCAAAGAGTTGGACACAACTGAGTGACTAACACACACACACAACATACTCACACAGTCTGCACTATTTTGTGTCCAGTTTGCCTCACTCAGAACCATGCTCCTGAGACGCGTCCATTATTGCTAAGCGTAGCAGTTATGTGTTCTCGTTGCTCTGTGTCATTCTGTTCTGTCGATGTACAGTTGACCCTTGAACTACTTGGGTTTGAACTGTGCAGGAGTTTTGTCAGCAGTAAATATTACAACACTTCACTATCCTAGGTTGGTTGAATCCTCCGATGAACTGGGGATATGCAGGGCTGACTCTAAGTTGCATGTGAATTTTTGACTGTATGAAGAGTTGGTACCACTAACCATGTTGTTCAAAGGCGAACTGAACTACAGTTTGTTATCTCTTCTACTATTGATGTGCATTTGGATGGTTTCCAGTTTGGAGCTATTACAGATAATGCTGCTATAAATGTTCTAGTGCTTGTGTTTTGGTGAACAAGTGTGCACATTTCCATTTGATGTATATTTGGTAGAATTGCTGTATCACAGCTGATTAATACTACCACATAGTTTTCCAAAATGTACCAACTTATCCTCCTGCAGTTTTTGAGAATCTCACTTGTTGCACATCTAACACTTGATATTTCCCATCTGTCTCATTTTGACCATTCTCGTGACAGACAGGATTGTGTTTTTCTTACTGATTTTTAGGAGTTCTTCATATATTTTGGATATAAAAACCATTACTAGATGTATGTATAGTGAAAATTTTTCCCTCATTCTTTTTTTTTTCTTTCATTCTCTTAAACTTTCTCCTGATGAACAGATCTTAATTTTAACATATCTATCATTTTTCTTTCATCATTAGTGCGTTTTTTGTTTTTTGGTTTTTTTTTTTTTGCATTATCGATGAAGCCTGCCTACCTCCAGGTCAGAAAGAAGCTCTGTTTTTTTGTCTTAAAGCCATATTGTTTACTTTTCACACTTAGACCTGCAGTTCATGGAAATTATTTTTTTTAATTGATCAGGAATGAGATAAAATTTTTTTCTGTATGGATATCTAAATGACTTAGAGCCATTTTACTGAAACAGACAATTATTTTAACTTACTTGAGATGTTTTATATCCACTGAAATAAGAAAGAATCAAATATATGTTATCATCTTAAATGTTTTCTATCATCTGAAATCTTAGTTTTAAGTGTGAGGGAAATGTGTGTGTGTGTGTGTGTGTGTTTGACAAACTCAAATTTCCAGCAAATACTAGGGAGGAAATTAGAGAAGGAATAAGTTAATTTCACTGCTGTAAATCTATCCTACAGATATTAAATTGGAGTAGTTCCACTGTGATTCTGCATTTTCCATTCTGTCCAGAAACAGCATGTGGTTTTTACGTGATTCTCAGTCCAAGAACCAGAATTTCTCCTGGTCACACTAATGATGGGAACAGCATCTGGAATATAAAATAGCAAAATGGACGGGAATGTTGGCACTTTTGCCCTAGACCACCACAATTTCATTTGCAGCCCCTGCTATCACTCTGTATTATTTCCTTCAAATTCCATTTGAAAGAGTGATTGCTTTGTAATTTATATTCCAATAAGCCTCGAAACCTCAAGTGCGTTACCACAACTCTCAGGCAGGAATTTGAGGGAAGGATGGTTGGAAGCTATTGCACTTATTAAATTCTATAAACAGTATACTAATTATACTGACAGCTGCTATATTTAAATAATTTAAATGTGCATTTTAGTTTTTTATGGCTTCCCAGGTGGCTCATTGGTTAAGAATCCACCTGCACTACAGGAGACACAGGTTCAATCCCTGGGTCAGGAAGATACCCTGGAGAAGGAAATGGCAACCCACTCCAGTATTCTTGCCTGGAGAATCCCATGGACAGAAGAGCCTGGCAGGCTACAGTCCATGGGGTCACAAAGAGTTGGACACGACTTAGCGACTAAGCAACAACAATGATAAAGACTATGAAGATTTTTATTCCTCAGAGTAAACAGATGACACATAGAAAATTTAATGACATATCATCTAATAGCTAGCTCTTCTTATTAAAAAACTTTCAGAGAATAACAGGAAAGGTGGGAAATATATTTTGAATTTTCACACAACCCAAGTATCCCACAAAATTTGTGTCTAAAACAAAATTTAAACTCAAAACCCTCAGAGTCAGTAGACTTAATTGCTAATATATCATTATCACATAAAAATGCTTTGTTCCACTCTGATACTCAACTAGAAGAAATAAAATTTTTGAAATTGTGGGAGAGTTAAGGATTTGAACATTTAATAGGTATTATGGTTAGAGACTATCATTAAATTCTTAGGTGTGCTTATTGTTAAGTCTTTTAAAACTTAAATTTAGCCTTTAGAGATGCATTCTGAAATATTTATGGATGATATATGATATGATGTCACAGGTTTGCTTCACAATTAGCCACTTAGGTTGGGATGGACTGAGTGAGATTTGGACAAAACAAGTTGACAATGAATTGATTGATTGTTGTTAAAGCTGAGTGCATAGAAATTGATTATATTGTTTTTCTCTATTTTTGTTTATTTTTGAAGTTTCAAAATATTTTATTTCTGATATTCATTAATATTGCTGAGGCAGTAATCTTCCCCATTTTTTGTATTTTGCTTGGAGTACTATTTAATGCTTTTCCTGATCCTATTAATGTCTCTAATATATATACTTGTGTTCCAAAAATTGGGGTAGAGGGTTGCTGTTTCACCTTGGAAAGTTGTTCTATCTAATTTAAAAACAAATAACACAAAAGTACACATATGCATATGTTATGTATAAAATCATTTATTCATTTTTTTATATATGTATATACGTGCTTCCCAGGTGGCTCACTCATAAAGAATCCATCTGCAATCCTGGAGACTCTTGTTCAATACCTGGGTTGGGACGGTCGATCCCCTGGAATAGGAAGTGGCAACCCACCCCAGTATTCTTGTTGGGATAATCCCATGGACGGAGGAGCCTGGCAGGCTACAGTCCATGGGTTCACGAAGAGTCAGACACAACTGAGTGACTGAGCACGCATGCACATATATGTACATATACAACAAACATGCACTAATACAATAGAAATGTTGATTCTGCTAATGGTTCAAGTAAGAATTCATTTTTGCAGGAAATAGAGTTTTTACTGAAGTATAGTTGATTTCCAGTGTTGTATTTTTTCAGGTGAATGGCATAGTGATTCAGTATTTTTCAGACTGTATTCCATTATAGATTATTATACAATAATGGGTAAAACTCTATATACTAATTCACCACCAGTCTAAATGGGCAAAACTTTATTCTGTTCTTAAAGATCGTGGAGAAATATTTGTATAAAATGCCTCCTTCAATTGTTTTAAGGTTGACTATTGTGTTAGTATGACTTCTTATTTCTGTGACTCAAAGCAAAATGAATTTATTATTTGTATTAAAAAATTACCACAAGCTTTCAAAAACTCAGATCTATCACCTTTCAGTTCTGGAAGGCACAAGTCCAAAAGGTCTCACTGGGCCCCATTCCAGGTGTTGGCAGGGCTGCCTTCCTTCTAGATGCTCAAGGGGAGAAACCTTGCCTTTTCTATCTTCTAGAGATTGTCCCACTTTCCCTAGCTCATGGTTCCTTCCTTCATCTTCAAAGTCTGCAACAGCCAGCAAATTCTTATACTTCTTCCTTCCAACTTCCTATCTCCCTTGTCCACATGTAAGGACCCTTTTGAGTACACTGGGCCCACCTGGATAATTCAGAGTGATGTTCCCATTTGAAGGTCAACAGATTAGTAAACTTAACTTCTATCTGTAGTTTAATTCCCCCTTGCCAAGTAACATGACATCTCCATAGATTCCTAGGATTAGGACATGGAATTGGAGGTAGGAGAGGAAGGAAGCATTAGTTATTCTTCCTCCCCTGCTGTCTTTTCTATAACAAAGAAAGTGCTTATGTGTAGGCAATTGTTATCCTTCTCTTGGCAATTTAAAACTTACTCCATTTTTTTCCCCTAGAGGAAATGGAGAAAAAATGAAAAACAATTAAACTCTTTCTTCAGAAGCAATAAAACCAAACCAGGTCCTAACCTGATTGTAATATATTTTACTTTTTATGAAATATAGTAAGGAATTCTGTATCCAGAAAAATAAAGCAGAAAAGTAGAAAATTATATATTTAACGACATAAGGTGCTGAGAAGTTTGAGTTTTACAGATTCATGTCTAAAAAGTGGGTAAGTTTATCCTCTACTCATAGTAAGCATAAAAGCAATACGTAAGCATAAAAGCATAATAAGCATAAAAAGCAATACAAACTGTAGGACTCTGTGTCTGTAACATTATGTTGAAGACAAAATTATAAAAACGGAGAACAGATAAGTGCTTGCAGGGGTAGGAAAGAGGAAGGAGGGTGTGGCTTTAAGGGAGCAGCAGGAGAGAATTCACTTGTGGTGACAGGACAGTAGTGTATCTTGATGGTGGTGATGGCTTTAGGCATCTACACCTGCATGTAGTGGAGGGTCAGAGAATACTTTTTTTTTTTAATGAGGGCATGCAGAAGAAATTTTACTAAAGTCTGTAGTCTAATTAATTGTATTATGCCAGTCCATTTCCCGGTTTTGATTATGCACATTGGGAAAGCTGAGTGATGTTTGTAACTATTTTTGCAACTTCTTGTGAGTCTATAATTACTTCGAACATATGTTGATTTTTTTAATGTGTGTTTATAAAACAAGAGAGAAGTGAGAGTGTGGGCAGATGGTTAAAAGTTGAAGATAAGCACTTAAACATCTGTCGGCCATGTTTAAATTAGGAAAAGTGGACTTTATTTATGGTTTAAAATTTGATGGAGACATGGACCAAATAAATTAATACAATATGCGTTCTCAAAATGCATTTTAATTCTTAAATCATTCCAGATCTCTAGTCTCATATGTACTTCAAATTCAGTACGCTAAATAGTTCTATCCTTAATCCAGTAGCTGAAAGAAGAAAGTGTAATGTTGTTTGGTTTCTTTAGAAGCACCAAAAGTTAAGTCATCAGACTGGTCTGAAAAGAGACCATGTGAAACGCTTCAATTCCCATCCTACATGAGCTCTGAGGGAGTGGAGTGTATTCAGAAAGAGGTTCCCCTACTGGTTTGCAAGAAGTCGAACCTCTGATGAGGACCTTTTTTTTTTAATGTTAAAATTTATTTTTAATTGAAGTACAGTTGACTTACAATATTACATTTGTTTCAGGTGTATGACATAGTGATTCAATATTTTTAAACATAAAATGCTCACCACTATAAGTCTAGTTACCATCTGTCACTGTACGAAGTTATTCCAATATTATTGATTATTTCCTATGCTGTATTACATCCCTGTGGCTTATTTATTTTATAACTGGAAGTTTGGACTCAATCTATGGGGACCTTTAAAAAAAGGATTCAAATCTTTATTCACTTTGAGATATTCAAGACAATTCCAGAAAGCACCTTTCAAAAATATGTGAATTTTTCAAATATGTGTGTTTACTCAGAGTTCAAAACATTTCAAAACAATCATCCTAACTGTGCTGGGAAGAAATGCAGTCTCAGTGACCTCTAAACAGAGGGGAAAAAGGAAATATTTTATACAGACTAATAATTTTGGGGTGACCTGATGATGTGGGTCTGAAATTAAAGAAGTAGCAACATCAATTTGACAATGCTGGAGAAGTAGCAGAAATTAACAAGAGACAGGGAACTCAGAAAGAGAGTTATCTGGGGGTTGCTAAATCTGGGATTTGTTTGAATCTTGCAGTCTCTGAAAGATTCTGGGAGCTTATTCCTGTGTTCCTTTTGATAGAGGATTAGGAAACTCCTATTAGATCAGTTAAGCCACCAAACAATAGAATTTCCATTTTCTGATTTTTGCGCGTGCGCGCGCACACACACACACACACACACACACACACATATGATCAGAAGTTTGTTCAAAGTAGTATCTATTCCTAACCAACTGAAGTAAGGCAGGTTCAAATCCCTATTTTGTCACTTGCTGACTGTGTGAGTTGGGGAAGTCTATAAAATAAACTGAGTCTAAATTGCATCATCTGTAGAAGAGAATTATAATAATGGTTGACATTTATTGAGGAATTGCTATTTTGCAAGCCCAGATGTAAATTCCTTACACAAATGGCCTCATTTAATCCTAGTATAACAGTAATACTAAAATACTACTTATCTCACAGGAAATTATTCTATGTGAGGAATAAATGCACTCCTAAGTGTTAAAACCCCAGCCCTTTGTGTGTGGAACATACTTGATACTAAGTAACTATTGATTTCCTTCCCTTGTTTCTCTAATTCACATATTTTCTAAAGCAGGGATTTAGGTTTGAAGAGCTGCTGGCCACACCCTGTTGGGGACTCTTAATAAAGCTGAAAGTGTATTACTGAAATATTTGCCTAAGTGTCTTACAAGTCTAGGAACTTAACTCTTAAAATAAATAATTACATCTTTAACTCCCCAGACTCTATAAATTAGATATAAAAATAGCACCCCCAAATGATGTCTATAAAAAATACATTTTTCTCAAAAGCATGGCGCCATATAGACGAAGCATAATTATTGTTCTTGTTGGGTTGATGTTAATTAGGATCAGCTTTTTTATGGGCTGATTGCGTATAGATGTACTGGTCTTAGACTAACTCCTGAGCCTGTAAACTAATCCTGAGCTCTGCTCTATGATGGACATAAACCTGCTCCCGAGGTCAGCCTTTCCTGTAGCTGTAGCACTAGGATTCATTCGGAATTTGCTTTAGACCCAAATTTCTTCCTTTCTCTCCTCCACAAAAGGTCCTCCTCTGGAGCATCACCTTCTCTAGAAACACTGACTTCCTCAAGGAATTTGAGCCTGAAAGTCATCATTAGCAGTGCCTTTTGGAAGGATTTAGTTAGATGTTTCATGCTAGACATTACGAAAAAAGCCTCTTTCTCCTGTTTATTAACAATGTTTGAAGAGGAAATGGAGTACCTAGGGAAGCTCAGTGAATGCTCAGTCCCCACAGACTTATATCTATTAGAAACTTTAAAAAATATGAATTGAGGATAAGAATAAGCTTAGGTCAGTTCAGCCTAAATGGCATAAATAACACCATTCTGGAAAACTTCACTTTGTTGTTGTTGGTCAGTGGCTAACTTGTGTCCGACTCTTTGCGACCCACTGACTATAGCATGCCACGCTTCTCTGTGCTTCACTTCTCCAGCAGTTTGCCCAAACTCATGTCCGTTGAGTCAGAGATCCCATCCAAGCATCTCATCCTCTGTCGTCCCCTTCTCCTCCCACCTTCAATCTTTCCCAGCATCAGGGTCTTTTCCAATGAGTCAGCTGTTCACATCAGGTGGCCAAAGTATTGGAGTTTCAGCTTCAGCATCAGTCCTTCCAATGAATATTCAGGGCTGATTTCCTTTAGGATGGACTGGTTGGATCTCCTTGCAGTCCAAGGGAATCTGAAGAGTCTACTCCACACCACAGTTTGAAAGCATCAGTTCTTAGGTGCTCAGCCTTCTTTATGGTCCAGCCCTTACATCCACCTCTGCTTTTTAATATGCTGTCTACATTTGTCACAGCTTTTCTTCCAAGAAGCAATCGTCTTTTAATTTCATGGCTGTGCTTACTGTCCGCAGTGATTTTGGAGCCCAAGAAAATAAAGTCTGTCACTGTTTCTATTTTTTCCCCACCTGTTTGCCATGAAGTGACAGGACCAGATGCCATGATTTTCATTTTTTGAATATTGAGTTTTAAGTTAGCTTTTTTAACTCTCCTCTTGCACCTTCATCAAAAGGCTCTTTAGATCCTCTTCACTTTCTGTCATTAGAGTGGTAAATTTCACTTAGTCCTTTATAGAAACACTTGACACTCTGTTGGGAGAGATGATAATTTCATAGCAACTCCTTATTTCTTCCTTTCTTGCCTTCACCCTCAGTTGTAACTAGTGAGGTTAGGGTAGTCACTTTTTTGTCCAGTACCACTGAAGGATTTCTAAATCTTTGATAAGAGTAGTAATTTTCTTTCACTGTTTCAGCAGCTTCTGAGATGGCTACCCATCAGTCCAGTTCACTCGCTCAGTCATGTCCAACTCTTTGCGACCCCTACAAAGGGGTCTACAACAAAATGTACTACAACACGCCAGGCCTCCCTGTCCATCACCAACTCCCAGAATTTACTCAAACTCGTGTCCATTGAGTCAGTGATGCCATCCAACCATCTCATCCTCTGTCATCCCCTACTCATCCTGCCGCCAATCTTTCCCAGCATCAGGGTCTTTTCAAATGAGTCACTTCTTCGCATCAAGTGGCCAAAGTATTAGAGTTTCAGCTTCAACATCAGTCCTTCCAATATTCAGGACTGATTTCCTTTAGGATGGACTGGTTGGCTCTCCTTGCAGTCCAAGGGACTCTCAAGAGTCTTCTCCAACACCACAGTTCAAAAGCATCAATTCTTTGGCACTCAGCTTTCTTTATAGTCCAACTCTCACACCTATACATGAATGTATGGAAAAACCATAGCTTTGACTAAGACGGACCTTGGCTGGCAAAGCAATGTCTTTGCTTTTTAATATAGTGTCTAGATTGGTCATAACTTTTCTTCCAAGGAGAAGGCATCTTTTAATTTCATGGCTACAGTCACCATCTGCAGTGATCTTGGAGCCCCCCCAAATAAGGGATTCTTACCCACAGTAGTAGATGTAATGGTCATCTGATGGCATGTTCTAATAACCAGTAAATAACAGTGAAATCAGTATACCCAGTAAGCGTTAAGTGAGTTGTATTTTGTAAGTCACAGAATTTCAGAGCTGTAGGAGCCCTCAGGCACAAAGTGGTCTCTGTGGGTCTCACTCCTCTTGAGTGGTTTATGAAAGATTGTCTGTAGCTAATACCAGTAGACTTCATTTTTTTTTCAGCTTCTTCAGCATTACTGGTCAGGACATAGACTTGGATTACTGTGATATTGAATGGTTTGCCTTGGAAATGAACAGATGATCATTCTGTTGTGAATGAACAGAGATCATTCAGGCACTCTAAATGATTGTTTCCTCTAGCATTAGATGTCTGCAAAATAGGTAGTCTGCAGTAAAGTATAGAAACATACTTTTAAAGTGGTCTTCTGGGATCACTAGCACATGCCCATTACGTCTTGCTAACTCTCAAGTCATAATGCTTCTCGCAATTTCTAACTGTGAAAGATTGCTTAATAACTTTTCTTCCCAGTGATAATGACTTTGTTTTAATTGAGACATTTTGCTGTGCTTGAATCCATCTGAGACCCACCTGCTCTTCAAATATTAAGGAACATGTAGAAATGCATCTATCATACCTTTTAATCTATAAAGAGTTTTTAATATATCAATAGCCCTGTCTAGCATGGCATGGCCTAATAACAATTGCAAAAATTAAAATTGTGTGCTAAATAAGCTTGAAATCATCTTTACTGCATAAATCACAGAATTTTAGTGCTTAAGTGGTCTAAATCATGAAATGTTCTTCCATGTTCTTAATGTCTTGGGGAATTTGATGAAAGGCAATAATAATAGACTTTTAACAAAATACTGATTTAGACTACCTCTTTAATTTTTCAGAGAAGGCTACTGAAGTTTCACAGGATAAGATTTGACCAAAGCTACAAGCAAGTTCTAGAACCCAATTGTGAACTGAAACCTAGGTGCTCTGACACCTGACCAGTTGTGGTTTTTTATTAGTAAAAAGAACTGTTTATTTTTGTGTCTCTACTAAAAGCCAGGCAATATTCCAAGATATTTTACACATATTAGCCCTTAAATTTAAAAGCAATAAACCCCTACAAGGTAGTGATTATTTCCCCATTTTACAAAAACACTTAAGTCTGAAGGATTAAGTAATTTTCCCAAGTTCTCTTTAAGTAATTCAACAACAGAGCCAAGGTTTAAACCCCTGTATATCCAAACTTAAAAGCAAAAAAAAAAAAAAAAAAGTGTTATATTCCACTGCTTTTCTTTCTAGTTGTTAGATACTAAAATATAAACATTCTGAAAACAGTGTCTCATCAGATGTAATTGATCTAGGAGAAACAAACACATCAAAACTTAAAAACGAATAGTGCTATTAGGTTCTAACCTTGAAGCATCTAGAAGTAAAGCCCCCAAATTTCCAAGTTCCACACGTCACATTTCCTCCTGACCCATAACATGATGAAGATAAAGATATATGGCTGTGCACTATTTCTGGACTAGTAATACACTTCACAGAAAATTCTAAATCTCATTTCCTATACCCGTGACCTTTGCTACAATGCGAAGAGGAGTATGAGTTCCCCCTAACGTTATGACAATAAATTAGATGCTTCCATCCAGCAGTCATAACTGCAGGGTCACCATCAGGAAAAACAGCCCTCTAATCCCCGAGTCCACTTCCTGACCGCCATGGGGGTTTGGGGGCGTCCTTAGGAAAGTAGATAGAACAACGAGGTCACTTCTGTGGTTGGCTCTCTGACTGAAATAATGCCCATCAACAATTAGTTTACTGTGGACTTCACTTTGAATTTGTAAAAGCAAATTTAAAACATCCAGTTGTTTACCTCTCCTTATTCCAAGAGGAAGATCAAAAGGAGGCTTATCATGACGGGAGAGGGTTTATTTCCATCTCAGAACAAAAGACAAAAGATTCTGTGTCCTTTCCTTTCCTTTGAGGTTCCTGTGTTCCTTTCCACTCCCTTTCCTGATTGGCAATAATATCCTGACCATTAGTCTATTTATTTTAAGCATAAAAATCAATTTCAGGGACTTGTCTCATTTATTTTCATGCTAGGTATAATAAAAATGGCACCGAGTTGCTGTTGGTAGTAAAAGACTTTTTTTTTAAACCCTCTTACATTTTCCTTTCTGGCACCTGATGATACAGTGAACTGAAGTGGATCTGGGACAATATCTAGATACAGGTTAGAGCTCTGAGAAGAAGAGTTTCATCTGGGAAATAATACTGGCTTGGCCACCCATTAGAATTTTGGAAAGCCATCTAATATTCATATTAGTAAATTTCTTTATAGAGAAGCAGCTCTAAAAACTGTGCTGCTTTACTTAAGAAAAGCCTTAATGACACAGTTTTTATCTTAGATGTGACCTCTAAGAAATAAAAAATGAAGATTTGAGTTCAGTGTGTCAGCGTTACTAGAAATGTTTTCACTGTGGCATAGAGAGGCTTTATTTGCAAGAATTAGTCTGATCCTCATTTTCAGATGCTGTATATCCCTTGGGGCAGAAAAAAATGAAGAGAAAATATGAATTCGTTGTATTTTTTTTAAAAACAAAGCAAGACTCTACATGGACTAAGTAAAAGGTACTCAGTAATATTGAGTCATAAAAGACCAGATTGTTTGATTGCGTGATCTAAAAATAAGTTTAGTTTTTGCTTTTGTTTTAAATCATAGTTTCATAAAATGCCCAGTTGGAGATTTGACAGCTAAAATAATCCACGCAGGTGATGCCATTTGCAAGACTGTATGGACTCAAGAAATACTGTTTTGTGGGGCTCCTTCTAGAGTTAAGTCACTGATCCAACAGCAGTTGTCACAGAAGATGGTTTTCATAACTGCTGTGGCGAATTCTCACATAGCCAGACTCACGTGAAAAGCTGTGCATTCCTTGGGGGCTGGACACTGATTTTAGGCATCATCAATCAGGCCACAAATAACAGCGTCAAGACCCAGAAGATAAAATGTTTCCCCACTGAGAAGCCATTCAGTTTTAATCCATAATCGTCAGGGAAATGAGTGTAAGAACCCAGGTAAATCCAGAGGGAGCTATGGTCCAGGTCACACACATAATATGTGTAATTCTGTGTCATCAGAGTCGCTTACTAAAGAGTCCCCAAATCCCTAACATGAAGATTAAATTCTACTGCAACCTTTCAGAAAAAGTCTGAACCAATTAGCCTTAAGAACCTATGAAATGTTAAGACAAAGGGCGGTTTGGCAAAGTCCGCTTCTGTTAGCTTTTCTATCTTTTACTCCCTTAACTCCCTTTTAAACCATTCTCCGAATTGTCGTCTTGCTGAGTGTTTACCCTAGAATGTACACAGATTTCTTCCACTAGAAAAGGTCTTTTGTTCATTTCCTCTAGTTGTATGGTTCAGCTCACTTGGAGTCTTCTGATTTGTTCGTTCCGAATTCAATCCATTTTCATGGTTTTGTTTCCTTTGAAAGGAATGAACTGGACACAATTTCTCTAACTTTCTTCATTCTCCTCATTTGGAAGTGGGTTGAGAGCTCAGGAAACCTGCCTCCTTTCTTGCCAGTTCTGACAAATAGGAATTCTCTCAAGAGCCACAGGGCAGCTAATTACCAGCACCCGCTGGACTCACCTGCCAGCCGCCACCTCCTTCCTCTCTCGTAGGCGGACCTGGTATGAGATAAGAAACCCTCGGCGGATTTTAAATGGTCAAACTCGCAATCAGAGGTGTGTCTGAGAAAAAATTAGTCAGCAGCCTCAAGTTGGCTTGTTTGATCAGTTTAAATAAGATGACTTAAACAGCAGAGAAATCAAATACAAGGAGACTAGTTAATGGTCAGTGGTCCTAATGAAAAGTAATGATGTCCTGAATGAGGGTGGTCGCAAGGGCAATGGGAGATGCGCTGCAGCGGTAAGATGTGTTGGGCTTAATAGCTCATCAGCTGTGTGGAAAGAGAATAACATGCAGGGGTGGGTGGTCAAAAAAAGATGCTGGGGCCTGAGCCTGTGTGACCTGTATGATATCATGCCATTAAGGAAAGACTTAGAGGAAAAATGGTCAGTTTAGTTAGTGCTCAGTTACTCCGCCGTGTTCAGCTCTTTGCGGCCCCGTAGACTTGAACCCGCCAGGCTCCTGTGTCCATGGAATTTTCCAGGCAAGAATACTGGAGTGGGTTGCCATTTTCCTTCCTCAGTTTAGTTGAGGGTATGTTATTGGACATGTGCTGTAAGATACAGAGATGCGACTTCTCCCCAACCCTCGTAACTCGCTTCCCACCTCTCAGAAGATTGCCCCAGCTCAGTGACGTAATTAGGGATACAGTACCTAGCTGTACCACGAGGAGGGCGTCATAGCAGGGAACCTAGATTAAACACTTTTTTTCTGCGTTAGCTTTCTGGACTTCTCTAATCATCTGAGTGACCCAGATGAGCCAATATAACAATATGTGCTTAAGGAAATGGAACAAAGGAGGCCACTCATCCTACTTCCTGTCAAGCCACAAGACTGAGTGGGTAGAGAATCACTGCCACTCATGTGTGGTCAGCCCATTTAGCCAGGGTAGGGGAAATCCACAGAGGTGTGGATGCTAATGGTTTCACTGGAACTTCCCAGTGCTTTGGCTATACTCTGGAGGAAAATGCAGTTGAAGTAGCAACTGTTTAAGTTTCAGGAAGCCAGGTCAAATCTTCCTTTCCAAAAGAGCCATGGAAAACAGAAATCCTGGCCCTGGGTCCACTGTCACAACTAACAGTTCTGTGCCAACAGAACACTCATTCAGGGAGAAACCACTAGCTGGGTGTTGAAACTAAGTGCTCAGAACTGGAAAATTAAGTGCTCAGAACTGGAAAATGTTGTGACAAGGTCAGAATCTCTCTGGAAATATAGAAATACTGCTTCTCAGTCTATACGCCATTTATCTAGCAGTCACCTTTTCAGTGTATCATGCTCAAACCACTTTAAGCTCTTTGCCTTCTGAATAAAGCCAATTACCCTTCTTTCATATACCTTTTTTTTTTAACTTAACATTGAAAATCCATTTAGACCACAGTATAAAATAAAGTTGCTAGATTTAGCAAGTAAAAATAACCAGCGCTCAGTGAAATTTGGATTTCTGATACACAGTGAGGGTTTTTCTTTAAGTATATCCCAAATATCACATGCAATATGATGTGATATATTTTTGTGTACTAAGATATTACTTAATATATATCTGAAATTCCAATGCCACTGAGCATCCTGCATTTTATCTGGCAATGTGACTGCTAAGAGAAAACAACTTGAGAACCACTTCCAGAGCCAGATCAGTCTGCATTCTGCTGCTTACCTGTTCTAACGGTGGTCTCCTTTACTCGACTCCAGGACTATCTCATGTCCACAAGCTTGTGCTCACAAGATACTGCAAAACCCACCAGGAAGTGGAAAGTCCAGGCTCACAGTCTCTTCTGATTTGGATTTAGTTTCACAGTCATCATAGCTCCTTTTTCACTAATATAGTTTTGCAGGTTATTCTACTGAATTATCCAAGCTGACAAACAACTTTAGTCCTGTTTCAACACAGTCAAGTTTCTGTGTAGAACATTTGCAAAAACTTTGATGGAGAAGTCTCCAGAATAAATACACATTATAAAAAAAGTTCTCTCCTGGTGTATAAGTATAATCATCTTCTCTGGGTGTGTACTGCTAGCTCCAGAGGGACGATGTTTCTAGCCCAAGATCCAGTTAATACTTTTATAAAGATAAGATTGGGTTAAAGTCAGTGCCACAGAAAGTCTTCAAAGGCAATATCAGGAGATAAGATGTCACAGAAAGATGAGAGGAAACCAAAGGAAGGGGTCAGGCTGCATTGGTCAAAGACCAGCCTCCTTGCATTGGTTGGATGAGTACTGTCTCACCATGTTGGGCCATGAGTACCATCTTGATTTTGCTGGCTCCTTCTTCCCTGACTGCCTGCTAAATGCATTTAGCTACTTTGTTCTAGAAGCAGTAGGTAGCTTTCCTCTGCCTCCCACTGTTTCACTCACCACCCATGACCTCCCCACCCCACTCCACACACACAAAGGGAGGAACTACCCAGCTGGTGCTGCCACAGGTACTTCGTTCATCTGGCTGAATGAACCCCTTACGTAAGATTGGAGGGGTCACTCCTCCTCCACCTTAATGTCTGCCAGCCCTAGACTAAGGAGCCTGCCATCCAGTTTCAAAAGCATTTCTTGGCCCTGGATACTTTCTGAGAGGTCTTGGAGGCAATGCTGAACACAAAGTGACTAATTATGTTCCTTTCTCCCAAAGTTGATCAGCAGTTCACCAATCAAACAATCCAACACTAATAGAATGCAGGTAAAATGTTCTGTAAATGTAGGAATTAGCATTTGTGTTATGTCACAGCTCTAACTTATAGTAAGGAAGTGTGGTCATATTATAAAAGGATGGACTTTAGTTGACTACTCGCAAGGTGACACACATAGAAAAGTGAAAGTCAAAGTCGCTCAGTCGTGTCCAACTCTTTGTGACTCTATGGACTGTACAGTCCCTGGAATTCTCCAGGCCAGAATACTGGAGTGGGTAGCCTTTCCCTTCTCCAGGGGATCTTCCCAACCCAGGGATCGAACCCAGGTCTCCCACATTGCAGGTGGATTCTTTGCCAGCTGAGCCACAAGGGAAGCCCAAGAATACTGGAATGGGTAGCCTATCCCTTCTCCAGGGGATCTTCCTGACCCAGGAATCGAACTGGGGTCTCCTGAATTGCAGGCGGATTCTTTACCAACTGAGCCATGAGGGAAGCCCACACACATACAAGGTTGGAGCTAAAAAAAATAGGCCACCTGACTATCCTTCAGCTGTTAGTGTATGCATGTCAGGAGTATGCCTGTACTACTAACAATATCTGGTTATGACTTAGGGAGGCTCAGTCTTACTTAGGCTATTTAGTGTCAACCTCACAGTGCAGACAATGACCCGTGAGAGATCTTCTGCCAGTTCGATAAGCGTTTAAGCATCTCCAAACCCAGTTATATAAAACGATAGCCTACTACCATTTAGTTGCCAAGATAATAATTGCTTTTACTTTGATACTCTTCAGTCTCCAGAATTGTTTCAGTTTCTCTCCCAGGGTCCTACACTTGTTTATCTTTTCCTGAACTCCTTCTTATGATGTTTGTCTTAAGCTGTAAAACTGTTCCAATAACAGTACTGACAGTGTTTCTTTCATCAGAAGTCTCCATTATCTGGGCAGGCACTCTTCAGTCTTGGTTCCTGGACTTTCAGTTTTACATTCTTTATTAAAGGAAAAAGCTTTTGTAAATGCCTACAGAATTTTATCTTTCCTTTTATTTCCTGTTGACTGAAGTGTACCCCTCCAAAATAAGCTGCTATACATTTAGTATACTTTGAAACAAATGTGTATTTTATTCATCACAAAAAAATTTACCTGTATTTTAATGACAGGGTTCATATCAGAATGAAATAGTTTGCCCCTTCAGTCTACAAATACTGATTTATAGACCTTTTACTTGAAGTTCGGGCTCCCCAGGTGACTCAGTGATAAAGAATCTGCCTGCCTGTGCAAGAGACGAGAGACCCAGGTTCGATCCTGGGTCAGGAAGATCCCCTGGAGAAGGAAATAGCAATCCATTCCAGTATTCTTGCCTGGGAAATCCCATGGAGAGAGAAGCCTGATGGGAAATGCAACCCACTCCGGTATTCTTGCCTGGGAAATCCCACGGACAGGGAAGCCTGGCAGGCTACTGTCCATGGGTTCGTAAAGAGTCAGACTTGACTTAGCAGTTAAACAACAACAACAACATGAAGTGCAAGGTTCCTAACATGGGCCCACATTCCACTCTTCTGTTTGATACATTCTATATGTTCAGTTTCTCAGAAGGGTTACTGACCACGGACTGTTCTCTCTGGGGATGCGGTTCCTTAAGTGACAGAGGCACATAAAACCTATCAGTCTCACTTCAGAAGGATCAGGGAGGGGGAGTATGGGCTAATTTAGGATCAGGACTTTTCTTTGAGAAAGGACTTTCTTTGAGAAAGCCCTCACAGATTATCCTAAAAGATTCCTACCACTCTTTACTCCATTGAAAGCTGCTCTTGGAATTTTTAGCTTTGTTGTTGTTATAGCTGTTTATGCTAGTATTGTGAATAAATGTATTCACCATCGAGGTTTCAGTTCTGTTTCATGTACACAGAGATGGTACCTTTAAGGTGAAGAGAGATGAGCATGCATACGTTGTAAGTAACTTCAGTCTTGTCCGAATCTTTGCTTAGATATAGAATAATGTCTTATAGGCCTATCTCCCCCAGTGCCAACACCCCATATCCATCCTAATAACACCCCCTCCTCCACATAATGTTTCCCCAAGACAGTGAAGGGCACCGACTGTCATTACCTCTCCTGTCCCCCTCCCTGATAAAAGTCCTCTCTTGTAAGCCAGAGTTAGCATGCAGTAAGCTTTCTGTGGTTTCAAAGCCAAATCATCCTGGAGGTTTAACCAATGCCAAGTAAGAGAGAGAGAAGAAAAAAGGTAGAAAGTAGGGAGATGTGTCCAGGGCCCTCGCCCTCTGAGTGAGGCGAAAGGGAGATCGGACCGCCTAGCTGCCAAGTCCAGGAGGGCAGCACCCCTGAAAGCCACATGCAGATGCTGAGAAATGTGTCAAACTTTTAAATCAAGCTGGGACAGGTACTGGAATACTCTGACTTAAACAACGCTCATCAGTTATTCTTTGTGACTCAAAGGTTTATGACTTGAAACTGGCGCTACTGATGCTTGTGTTCCTCCCCCCTTCTTTCTTTTGCTAGGTTTCCACTCCTTCCCTGGGTCCCCTCCCTTCTTCCTCTTTGTTATCTGCCCTTCAGCTGGAAGAATGGTCCAAGGACCATGCATCAGCTGACCCAACAAGGGCTCCAGACATTGCCCTGGCTGCCACCTGGGGAGCTGGAGGACATGTGCAGGATGTGTTCCGCAGGACAGGTGCCAGCTCACCCAGGGAAATTTATTAGGCGACAGGGATGCGGGTGTGGGGAGGGGAAAACCCCTGTCTGGGTTTATAATTGAGATGATACGCCTATAGGTTGCATAATAAACAAACAAAAGAGGGGATGTTGAATGACATGGTGCCTCAAGCGAGGGAGAGGGTTCTCAGGCTTCATGTCAGGGCACAGAGCAAGGAGAGTCAACCAAGTCCCTCCTCCACCCCTAGAAAGACCTCAAAGCAAGAATGTGCAGCTGTGTCCCAATCCCTGGATAAAGGACACTGCTCTGGAGTCATTGTGAGTGACCGGTCCTGGGCCTCTGGGATGGCTGACACCACTGCCTCACAAGGAGAATAGTGTGAGATCCCCAACTTTGCTTCCCTTGTTTGAATTTCACCTGAAACTGTGAATCCCAAACTTTGGGGAGTGGATGCATGAGAATTTTCTGCCTCGATCTCTTGCAGTTTCTTGGGCCCTCGCCACAGTACTGGTATTTGAGTTAGAGGCCTAAGAGGGAAATCAGTCCCACGTGGGTAGATAACAAAACACTTTCCACCTTGGAATCATGAAGTGGAATTTCGATCTGAAGCCAAAAATCCTATCTCTGCCTGCTTCGCTAATTACATAAATTTCCTTGCTAGATTCTGCAGCTGTTTCTAAGAATACAACTCTGGTTCCCAGAAGTGGCACTGCTCATGGAGGGGTAGATGGCACTCACGCCTGGTCTGGAGCTCAGACTCTTAAGTGCTCATCTTATTTTGTTGACGATGCTGGGTGACCCTAGATTCATTTCATGCTTCGAGACAATGAGACAGACAGACAGAGAGAAGTGTGTGTGTGTGTGTGTGTGTGTGTGTGTGTGTTGGTTCTGAATGTGGTGGTGGTTTAGTCGCTAAGTCACGTCCGACTCTGTGTGACCCCATGGACTGTAGCTGACCAGGCTCCTCTGTCCATGGGATTTCCCAGGCAAGAGTGCTGGAGTAGGCTGCCATTTCCTTCTCCCTTCCCCACCCAGGAAATCGAACCTGGGTCTCCTGCGTTTCAGGTGGATTCTTTACCAACTGAGCTAGCAGTGTAGGAACTAGCAGTAAAGGCTAAGTGCAGGATCCTTACAGAGAGCACTGGAAGAGAAGCAGGGCTATAGCTGAAAATAAGTATATATGCAGCTGCTTCCAGAATGTTCCAGATTTTACTATGGGAAGGATCATCTAGCTTTATAGATTACCCCCCCCCCCAACATATTGTTTGACCTGAGGAAGAACAACCTGATGTGATGGGATGCGTTTCCCCCTCTCTTACCTGTGCCAGAACCTCACCACCTTGTCTGACAATGTCCCATCATAGCTTTCATCAAGAATAGAGAAGTTAGGGGAAAGGTTTAGCTGAATAACAATGAGTTCTCCCCAGATATGCAGATTATTTCAGCTTGAGTGTGTGTGTGCGCACACCTGCGCTCAGTACAGTTGTTTCTAAGTTGAAATGTAACCCGGTTACCCAGAGAAGAGCAAGTGCTTGGTAAAATTTTACTTCTTTTGTTTCTTGAATTCCTTTTAATAGAAAGATGAACAAGTCTGAGTAAATGTGACTCCCACAAATAAGTACTGTATTTTAGCAAAAATTAGACTCACAATAAACCCGTCTTGATGATATAGGGTGATTGGGCAGAGAACCTAGAGACCTACTGTGGTTAAAAATATTAAGGACCTTTTATTTGACACACAGATGAACCAATAAAAATGTGACCTCTTGACATCTATAAAAAAAGATATCTTGGGTTTCTTTCAGTGAAATATTTGAAGGCTTTAAAATTTTAAACAAAGCCCAGCTGGTTTATATGCACAAGTTCCAAATCCTGAAATATTCCCATGGTTTCTAGTTTCAAAGAATCCTGCTGCTGTAAACTAGTGGATAAACTGAACTGGTAAGAGATTTTTCTTTTTTAAAAATGTTGCTTTATTTTTGGTATCAAGTAGTACGTACGTAGAATAAGTAAACATTAAGAGGAAAAATGTGAATTACTCTGGTGGGAAAAGGAAAAGATTATCATTGTGATTCAAATGTAGTAAAAATTATAAAAGCTAAGTTCCCAGTCAAGAGTGTGAAAGTATACCAGATTCTCTCCCAGATTTTACATTTAAATTTAATTTATAGTCACAGTGCTACACATTTAGATTCTAGAGCTGAGAACAACATTTTTGAAGTTCCCCCTTTAGGTCACAGTCCCTGTATTATATTTATTATCTTTGTGAAGGGACGGACACTCTGACCTTTCTTCCCTCAGCCTGCCTAGATTAAGCTCCCTTAGCCCATGATTTGGAAGCCAATAAATAGCTCCACGGTGATTACCAATGCTTTGTTATTTTTCAAATGCTAAATGACCTTTAATCATGGTCATTTTAAAGTATTCTTTTTTTAAATTTCATGATAGCTGTCCTTACTCCTGTTGTTCTCTCTGGATCTAACTAGCTACTAGCAGGCTTTCCTGCAGAAACACATGTTCTTCTTCTCAGTAGTGAATTTTCATTCTCCACACTCCTCCAGGCTCAAGCACTTTCCACTCTTGCACTTTCTCTAACCCTGCCTCCTCAAGTTACTAAGTTTTCATTTTGTCTTTTACTCTCAAGAAGTCTTCAGTCTGCGAGTTCTTAATGTGCCAGTGTTGCAAACCTGCTGAACAGTGTCCGCCAAAATGGGAGAAGGGTAGGTGCAGTGGGCAAGTGCACTCCCTTTGTAAGTCACAGCGTGGAGAAGCACTCTGCCTCTTCTGACTCAGGGAATGGAGTTTACATGAGAAGTCCCAGAGAGCTCCTGGTAAATCAGTCTGAAGGTTCTGCGTGGGCTCCATTCACACAATTGTTTACGCTTCCTGTCTGGGAATCAAATTTCTGTCATTGCAGTGAATCCTGGCATTTTCATTTAAACTTTGTACCTGGAGGGGGGAAAAAAGGCTATTCCCTCAGAAAGGCAACAGGAGGGAGCTATTCTTTCTCTCCTTCCTGTGTCCTCTGAAAGTACACATTGACTTCAGGCAGGTTTTCACTTCCAAAGGGGCAGAGGCATCAGGTTGCTCCCGAGCAGATGTGGTAATAGTTATCGCAAGCTGGCTGCATCGCAAGCCAGGCATGCTCTCTCAGCAAGCCTTTTGCCCAAAGTCCCTGACTTTTAAGTTGCAAACACTCTCTCTTTAGCCAGTTCAGACACAGGGACATTTGGACTTTTCATAACCTCTCATTCTAGAGTTTATACATGTGGAAATCCACCCTTTCCTCCTCTAAACCGACAACTATGATTAAACCCTGGAAGGAAGGGATGGGAAGTGTGTGAGTACATAGCCCACCAATGACTCAGGAGTCAGAATTTCCAAGAGAAAATATTTGATGAGTTTTTCTAGGCTTTGGTGGGAAGGAAGAGAAGAGTTTTCCTCCAGGCGTCTCACAAGGCAAAACAATGTAAGGCAAAGTTAGGGCTAATATATAAAAAGCATCTGGTGCATCCAGCACACTTTAACCTCATAACCCTGTAATCATTTGGCACAGCAGGAAGAAAGTCAGGACAAAACCAAAGTATGCACTCAATATTCTTTGTGTGACTGTAACTTAGATCCTTCGGGATGGCCTTTGGGGCATCATATTGATGGTAGGAGCTTGCTCTAAGGCACAGCTTGAGGCAAGGATTGGAGTGGTTGGTCACCAGTGAGTTTAACGATCTCTTAATTGAAACTAACTTTCCAGTAGAAAAGAATAGTACTGGAGTTTAGAGACTATTCATCTTGAATACTGTAGTCACGTCTTTGCTGAGTTGATTCTCCTTGCTGAATAAGCAAAGCAACAGGGGAATAAATGACGACATTTCCCCAAATTTAAAAGGTAAAAACATACTGAAAATAAATTTAGAGAGCTCATTTCTTTTTTAAAAAATCTTAAAAATTAGGATTCATAATAAAAAATTAAACAGGATTAGTCTCCATTTCATCTATTCAAAAATGTTTCATTTTTATCAAACAGAAACTAGTTAGAAGGTTTCAAGTTCCTTTATATAGGCTTTTGGCATATAGTTAATATAGTCAGATAAAGTTACTATTCACCTACAGTCCTGGGTTCTTTTATTCCCCATACAGACTATTTAAATGATATCTTTATTGAGTTTTCATCGATCAGCATTATTTAACAGGAAATCTCAAATAAGGGGTAACTCTAAAATGAGCAAGATTTTCAGCAATGTTATGATGAGAACCTTCAAATTACAAGTTAGTACAGTAAACAATATAATGTACAGGGGAATATATTAAATATCAGAATGATTAACTTTAATTAAAAGCATTTATCTCAATATTTTAGGGTACTTCTGAGGTATTGAAAATAATCTGATTTTGTTGAATGTGTTTTTTCTATAGCATATAAGTAGATTAAAAGTTTAAAGCTGAAATAATTAGAAAGTAGGACATCCATTACAATTATAGTATTTAAGATTCTAAGACTAAAAATGTTAATGTCCAACCAGATAGTCTCCTTTTTTTTTTCTTTTGATTTGTTTTTGAGAGGAGGTGGTTTTCCCGTGTGCCCACTGTGCAAAACCTGTGAGCACAGGGAGAGCCAGTGAGGCGGGTTGCAGCAGTAAAAACCAGATAGAGCACCTTATGAGTGTTCATCAACAGAGAGCTAGTTCCTTAAGTAGCTTAGGATTAGGGTATAGATACTCAATAGAATTCTATCCAAACCTTGAAAGAAACTGGGTACATCTGTCTACACTAACATGAAGACATGTACATTATTTTTATTATATTTATATATTTAAGCAAGTTGTAGAATAATTCACATAGAAATTTGTGGACAAAAAAATGTGTTCATATATGTGTATGCAGAATATATAAAATATACTGGCAATTGCTTAGAAAATGGTTTGAATAATCATACTAGCTACCTCAATAGATGGGGGAGTTCCACTTTCAAGTTCATTCAATTCTATGTTGATTTTCTACATGTTAGCCTGTATTATGTGAATTTTTTCAATTTGTGAAAAACAGAGATTGATATAATAGGTTTTCCTTATCTACATATTAAAATATTAAGAGTACTTGTTTCTATATTTTTTCTTCCTTAATCATTCGCATTGTCTATTTTTTCCATACTCTCTATATGTAACTGTGTATTGAGGGCAGAAGGAGAAGGGGGTGACAGAGGATGAGATGGTTGGATGGCAGCATCGACTCAATGGAGATAAGATTGAGAAAACTCCAGGAGATAGTGAAGGACAGGGAAGCCTGGCAGGCTGCAGTCCATGGGGTTTCAAAGAGTCAGACACAACTGAGCAACTGAACAACAAAATAAAGAATTAATTTTAAAAATATTAAAGCAGAGAACAGTCCCAACAGAGGGACAACATACAGAGGCAACAGAGTGGGAAGAAAAATGCCTGAGTGTGTAGTGTCCAAAATAGTTACCAAACCTTATTATTAAGTCATAAACTTAAACAAAATTCCTCTCACCCCAAGGCAAAAATGGCAGCACCTTTTCAGATAATTGATGAAGAGGCCCCAGGTGGTTGCATACAGACAATTTCTTAAGCATAATAAAAAGACAACATTAATTTAATATTAAAGCTTACAATCAGTCAGATTTCTAAAACCTAATGTTTGACTGGAAATGGTTCAACTTATTTCTCATCATTGCCTCCATATCCCATGCAGGGTAAAAACCATTGCTTCCTTTACTGAGAACAATCTGTAACTTGACTAAACAAAGATGCTTTAAAGCTTACTTGAGATAGCAGTGAAACCCATCAAATTTATTGAGTCATTTCTTTTGGATATATATTTATAAACTCAGAATTGTTGTGTTCTACTTATGAACTTGTAAATGAACCCCAAAGAAGGGTTGTGCTGTCAGGAAAAGCACACAGACTTGTCCACCGTGATCAGCATTGACTCTTGTTTCAGCACAATTTTTGCAGACCAGGATGTAAACTTCAGAAAATCTGGCATAACTGCCTTTTTACAGACACTGAACTTCCCGAAAGCATGCTCCAAATTCTAGCACCATCTGTCACTCTAAGAAACTCAGACAGTACATTCAGTAACCTGGAGGAAAAGTTCATACTGTTAATAAGAAAGTATGAAAAGTGAACCATCTAAAACATCACATAGACATAGACACAAGATAGCCACATTTTTCTGGGTAGAGTAAACCCCAGAAATCTATTCCTTCAGAAATAGATCTGAATAGCACTAGCATTAATTCACATCACTAACACACACACACACACACACGCACATGCGCACACATACATACACACATTCTCTCTCTCTCTCACACCCTGTACCACTTTATTTTCTTTCTCTTTTAAAACTAATTAATTTTAACAGACAATAAATGCCAGTAGTATAAAATTTAAGTATCTTCCCCCAATTCCTGTCATTCACTCACCCAGATTATCCTCAGATGGTTACATTTTAAAATTTTCAATACATTTGAAAAATACTTTGGGGTAAAGAGTGGGCTAGGGTTCAACTTTATTTGCCTCCAGATGGCCACATAAGTGCCTCAGCTTCATGTATCAGATGATTATTCCTCTTTTTCTCCCATGTTCCACAGTGCTATATTTGGTACCATCTAAATTCCTGTATTTAACTCAATGTCTAGACTCACTCTTCAGTTCCATTGACATGAAAGCACAGATAATTGTTAAGTTCTAGAGCCTGAACCCTTGGGTTAGAATCTCAGTTCCGCTACTTACTGGCTCTGTGACCTTGGGCAAATTGCTTAAACTCTGCCTAAATTCCTCACTTATAAAATGAGGAAGTGAATAACTATAAGATTATTGAGGGATTGAACTATTTAAGAGATGAGAACACTCAGAAAGTACTTGACATAGCATGCAATTCATATTAGTGATCATTACTCTTAAAACATACTGTTGTTGTTTTTGTTGGTACTTAAATTTAAAACTCAACATTCAGAAAACTAAGATCATGGCATCCGGTCCCATCACTTCATGGCAAATAGATAGGGAAACAGTGGAAACAGTGTCAGACTTTATTTTCTTGGGCTCCAAAATCACTGCAGATGGTGACTGCAACCAAGAAATTAAAAGATGCTTACTCCTTGAAAGAAAAGTTATGACCAACCTAGACAGCATATTAAAAAGCAGAGACATTACTTTACCAACAAAGGTCTGTCTACTCAAGGCTATGGTTTTTCCAGTAGTCATGTATGGATGTGAGAGTTGGACTATAAAGAAAGCTGAGCACTGAAGAATTGATGCTTTTGAGCTGTGGTGTTGGAGAAGACTCTTGAGAGTCCCTTAGACTACAAGGAGACCCAACCAGTCCATCCTAAAGGAGATCAGTCCTGGGTGTTCATTGGAAGGACTGATGTTGAAGCTGAAACTCCAATACTTTGGCCACCTGATGTGAAGAAATTACTCATTTGAAAAGACCCTGATGCTGGGAAAGATTGAAGGCAGAGGAGAAGGGGATGACAGGGGATGGGATGGTTGGATGGCATCACCAACTCAATGGACATGAGTTTGAGTAAGCTCTGGGAGTTGGTGATGGACAGGGAGGATGGTGTGCTGCAAAAAAGGCTGAGGTTGCAAAAAGTTGGACATGACTGAGCAACTGAACTGACCTGAATTAAATTGATGGATTATTTAAGGGAGAAATGACGTGTAAATATTGAGTCTTCCCAGGTAAACATCATGTCCTTGTTCTTATGTACTCAAGTCTTTTTTTGTATCAGACATACACCCACAGATCTTTATGCATGTTTTATAAGGATTCATATTCCCCTCACTACAGTTCTTCTTCCTGGGATATTTTATCATCATATGGTTCCATCCCCTGTAATTCTAGTTATTACCTCCCAACTGGCTTGCTCTATCTCTAAACATCCCTTGTCCAGAACTCTTAACAGAAAGCCTTGACTACAACTGGTCCCTAATGGTGCAACTTTCTGTATTTCTTTAAAATAATTGAGATTCAAAATCGTTTATCAAGGTTCAAGCATTTTTTCAGTCTGGTGTTTTCTCTGGTGGAAATGTTCGCATTTGTCATCTTTTTCTGGACATAAAGTCTTGAGTTTATAGAAAGCGTTCTTACTCTTCAATAAAATTTTATGCTTGAACCCTTTATCTGAGTTTTTGCTTCATGGGCATTAAGTATTGCTGAAAAGCACAGGTCCTTTAAAGTTCAGGGGGAAAGTGTTTATAAAGATCTGAGACTGAGCTAAGACAAAGCTATAGCCAGAGGCCTGGTTTCCTGAGAAGGAAGGAGCTGCCCACTAATCTGTCATGCTTCTGTCTCACGGGATATTAAAACCATCGCAGGCTCCTTTCCTTTACAGCCAGTCCTGTGTCTGACAATCTTGCGTCTGTCCCCATGAACCACATGACCAGGGCTCCACACCAGGGCTCCTCCAGGGCTCCTTGTAAAGTACCACAGAATGAGTCATTAGGGTATGGGCAACAAAGAAAACAGGAGAGACAATGAAACCTTATTAGTGACCATCCTTCCAATCACTGTCTAATGTAATTAGAAGAAAGAAATAACCTTTAAAGGACTCATTGGGCCTGCTGGGCAAACCATTCCAATTCTTATTCTCCATCACTTCTCTTTGGTTATGATTCTTTGATTAGGGTGAGATGAATTTTAAAAGAAAACACTCATTGGGACTTCTCTGGTTGTTCAGTGGTTAAGACCCTGCGCTTCCAATGCAGGGGACACAGGTTCAATTCCTGGCTGGAGAACTGAGATTCCACATACTGTGCGGCATGGCCAAAAATAAATAAAAATATAATATTTTAAGAAGGGGGAAAAAAAAAAGAAAGCACTCATTAAATGTTTTCTAGCCAAAATAATGGTTGTTGAAAACAGATGGTGCATATAATAAAAGAAGATCCTCTCCTGACCCAACCATAATCCTGTCTTTCCTGTATGTTTCTCTTAAGCTTCTAAAGGGTCGGGGGAATATATATTCACACACACACATGCATACATGTATACACCACAGGCTGCAAAAGACATTTTGGTGGTGTTGGTGTTATAGGCAGCATTACACCCTTCAGAGGCAAATGGCTGATTTAATCCTGGCCCAGAGCTGACAGATCTTGGGAAATGCCTATTACATCCTTCGGAAGAGTTCTGTAAACAGGTATTGTGGTTACCAACAGCATGGAGTCTCAGTTTCAGACTCTGTGAGTAATTCACTTAGGCAAGCTTTCCCAAACCAAGTGCAAACACGAGGCCTGATGACCCTGGTGACTGTTAATGGAGCCTTTGGTCTCATAGGCACCTGCTTTATCCCAGCCCCAGCCAGTCGGGATGCTAGTTTGTTTATATCTCGTTCCTTCCTATTTACAGATGTTCTTCCAGCTGGTGGGAAGGCTGGCCAAGTTTACAGGATCTCTTTGCCTTTCTGAAGATGCAGGATACAGTCATCCACCATAAAAACGCACTTGGGAAATGTTAGTGTTGTCTGTGTTTGGGGAGAGTTGAAGGTGTAGGTGGACCTGCATAGATCTGGGAAGAAGGACCCAGATCAGATTGTAGAATGAGGTGAGGAGTAGACAAATACGGAGGATAGAGAGGACAAATATGGAGATTTTTATGAACTGATGGCAAGCAGGGCTTTGCCTCAGTAAAGGGTAGGAGGCAAGAGAAGTTGAGTCGATAGTTTGTCCCTAGGAAAGAAAGAGACTGTTTCAGAGTGAGTTCTGGGAGTAGGAAATGAGGCAATTATTAAAGCCTAGACTATAATGGGGCAGCTTAGTCGCACTGTTTTGGAATTTCAGGGAAATTAAAGAAAAAGAATAGGGTTCACATATGAACAAGAAGTTAGGAAGAGAGCTTGATTCTTGGGTGGGATTCGGACAAGGAAGTGCAGACAGAGAGGTTTTGAAAGTTTGCATGAGTTAAGCTTTGTCAGGAGACTTAGGAATAAGATTGTGCCTTCTGTACTTTGTTTCTGCTGAGAGATTTCCAATCAGCTTCCTAAAAGAGTATATATTATTCACCTTATTACTGATCAAACTGAGTGTTTGCTCTTCTGGAAGAGTGGGAAGTAAGCATCAAGGCTAAAAGTTAACAGGTCTTTAGGAAAAACCCTCTTAAGCCCTCTATGAGGAAATGCCAGCATGTGTGTGCCCCATTTGTGTGTTACATGCACCTGCACACACACACACACCTCTCAGGATTTAGTTGAAGTTTCTCTCTTTAGTTTCTGAGTGGCTGTTACTGGCCTACAAACCAAAACTGGGTTCTACATCTCTGACAACCTCCTTTTCTCAGTCACAGGGTGTCCTCTCAAACACTGTTTAAACCTTAGCCTCGGTCACGGTAGACCTGCTTCTTCACACACAATGCACGTAATTTTCAGGTAGAGGCTCCTACCTCCTCCTAATTGTGGAATATCCGGATGAAGCTTTGTCAGTGGGAGCCACAAGATATGAAAATCAGCATGAAAGAACTTTCTTTTCTGAGCTCAGGATTTGAGGTTGGTGATAGAATGAAAGCTACTGGGATAGAACAATTTGGGTCACAAAGCTGTGCGAAGAAGCACTGCATTCATTTTGAAAAGGGGGGAAGGAAATCCATGCATACTAATTTAGCTTCCCTAAACTTGCCATTCTTCAGTTCAGCCCTCAAGATTTATTTAGGTCAGTGTTTTGGGTTAGATCTCTCACTCCCCTGGGAGACTGAGATTGTTATTTAAGAGCTCAGTTCTGAGGAAGAATCCCAGAGATAAGACTGATGTGTTCAGTTTCTATTATAACCTCATGAGCAAAATCGTTTTTTTGACTGAAGCGTGGCTCTTAGACATGCAAACCTACCCTATCAGACAAATAAAGAAAAAATATATAAATTGTGAACTGATAGATTCATATCTAACACTGTTTGGAAGATGCTAATAAAAGCCTTAACATGAGGTTGATTATCCCAGAGAGACTTAAAATTTATACCACATTCATCAGTGTTCCTTCATTCTTTCTAAATTCAATGCAGATTTCAAAGTGTCTTTCAGGAGTAGGGCTATATCAGAACCAAGTCAAAACTAACCAGCAGTGTCTTGTCACTTCCAGATTAAGTTATGGGGTTTGCTTTTCCCTCTGGATCTCTGTGCTAAGAAATGTTAGAAACATTTCCACAACCCTGTCTTGGATTTTATCTTTCCAACTTTAAACATTCTAATAGCATGAGTGATAGCAATATGACACAACTTTTTTAAAAACATAGAACTGAAATAAACATGAAAGTCTCATGTCTTAGATGCTATGCAATAAGAATAAACTTTAATGGTAGAAAGTAGATGTTCCTTTGCAGCCTCCCAGGTTGCTCAATGTTGAAAGAATCTGCGTGCCAATGCAGGGGACACAGGAGATGTTGGTTCAATCTCTGGATCAGGAAGATCCACTGGAGGAGGAAATGGCAACCTACTCTAGTATCCTTGCCTAGAGAATCCCGTGAACAGAGGAGCCTGGCAGGCTGTAGTCCATAGTGTTGCAAAGAGTTGGACACAAGTGGACAACAGAGCACACACACACGGTTGTTCCTTTACAGAGTCAAATTATTATTACTGCTATTATTATCATTATTAATATTATTTAGCTCTCATAATGCAAATGAAGGTAAAAGGAGAAAATAAGATAGCTGTAGGGGATTGCTTTGAATGAAAAATTTAGATATTAAAAAGTTAAGGATTTTTCTTTTTAGTTTCATTAAGTCACTAGTTCTGGAACTTTTCAATAATAATACTGCAGCACACAATAATAGTACAATAATTGAAAGAGAAAGAATCCTTTTGAGACACAAATAGAATAGCAGTGTAATATAATTGAGCTATAAATATAGTATCAGTCAGTCAGTTCAGTTGCTCAGTCGTGTCCGACTCTTTGCGCGCCCATGAATTGCAGCATGCCAGGCCTGCCTGTCCATCACCAACTCCTGGAGTCCACCCAAACGCATGTCCATTGAGTCAGTGATGCCCTCCAACCATCTAATCTTCTGTCATCCCCTTCTCCTCCTGCCCTCAGTCTTTCCCAGCATCAGGGTCTTTTCAAATGAGTCAGCTCTTCGCATCAGGTGGCCAAAGTATTGGAGTTTCAGCTTCAACATCTGTCCTTCCAGAAGTTAGAATCGATAAAATATGCACATGTACCCCCAAAACAGATTTTTGAGTTACAGTTTCAGTTCCTATTTTTTAATAAGTTTACATATAAGTAAATATCGAGCCCTTTATAAACATAATCTATTTTAATCCTCACAACTACCCAAGAAGGTATTATTGTTGCCTTGTATGCTGCTGTTGCTTGGTCACTTTAATCTTGTTTGACTCTTTGCACCCCATAGACCATAGCCCATCAGGCTGTCTGTCCATGGAATTTTCCAGGCAAGAATACTAGTGTGGGTTGCCATTTCCTCCTCCAGGGGATCTTCCCGACCTGTGGATTGAATCCAAGTCTCCTGCGTCTCCTGTATTGCAGGTGGATTCTCTACCGCTAAGCCGCTGGGGAAGCCCATTGCCATGTATGTATAAGGAAAATAAGATTTGAAAATAAAGTTACTTCTCCAAGGTCATGCAGCAAATAAATGGAAGTTTCAGGATTCTTATCAGTATAATAAACAAATTTTCTCCAAGATTATTTCACTTAAAATTTTAGTGATGTAATATTTAATACCAACAAGAAAATGTATGTGAATATAAATTATAAAGTATAATAATACAACAGCCATTAACCCCAAACCCAACTGAATATCTGGAATTACCTTTCCTGTTAAAGCTACCTATGACTCTACCCTAGCTAGTCTCCTTGACCCCAGAGGCTAACACAATCCTGATTGTTGAATTTATTATTCCCTCTACATTTTATGAAATGTTTTTACCATGTAAGGCTTCATTTTTAATGTTGATATTTTACCCAACATTGTTTTAAAGAGTTGTCCAATGTTGTTCCATGTAGCTGTGGCTCACTTACTTTCACTGCTCGTGTAGTATTCCACTGTGTAAATATTCCATTTTAAAAGATCTGTTCTCCATTAGATGGACATTTAGATTATAGATTATTTCATTTTTTCGAATATAATATTAGTGTACTGTTCCTTCAGTTTTCTAGATGCACAGTTGCAAGAGTTTCTCTAGGCAACAAGCCTCAGAGCAGAATTACTGGGTCATAGCAGAGTCAGTGTTCAGCTTTAAAATGAATATAAAATTGCTTTCCTAGAAGGTTGAACCAGCAATATAAATGGGCTCTCATCTTTCTAACACTTCCTGACATTACCAGACTTTTTCATTGTAAATATTATATATGTGAAATATAGTCTTGATTTTCATTTTTTATTACTAACCAATTTAAGTGTCTTGCCATGTGTTTGTTCACTTCTTGTTTTCCATGCCTTTCCTATCTTCTAATTTTATTAATTTTTGCTCTTTTATTAATTTCTTTATTTTGCCTTCTTTGAGTTAATTCCCTCATTCTTTTTCAAAACTGGGTGCTTTATTAATAGTTAGCCTTTCTTCTTTGCTAATATAAATAATTAAGTTTATATATTTTATCAAATACTTGTTTCCACTCTATTTCACCATTTAAAATATGCACTATTTTCACTGTCATTCAATATTTAACACTTTCCATTATAATTTCTTCTTCAATCATGAGATATTTAGTAGTTTCTTAAATTATGAGTCAACGTGAAAGTTGCTCAGTCATGTCCTACTGTTAGTGACCCCATGGACTATACAGTCCATGGCATTCTCCAGGCCAGAATACTGGAGTGGTAGCGGATATTGTTATTCCTGGTTTCTAACTTATTTGCATTTTGGTCAGAGAATGTGGTTGTTCTGATTATCTATTTCTGTAGAACAAACTACTAGGGGCATAGGGTGGTAGCAATCACATGCATTTTCCTCTGGAGGTTGACTGGATCACCTAGGCTTTCCTCAGAGTCTCTTGGACAGTTGCAGTCAGAAAGTGACTGGAATTAGGATCTCCATTCACATGACTGGTGCCTGGGTGGGGGAAATTCAAAACAGCTGGATTTCTTCTGGCACCTCTGTCCTGGCCCTTCCATTTGGAAGTTCCACATCAGGAACTCAGGGCAGCCACACTTGTTACCTGGAAGACACCAGAGCAAGCAGCTGTCCAAGAAAAACTTGCGGAAGCTACGTGACTTTCTCTAACCCACCTTGGAAGTGGGGCAGAAGCCCTTGGGCCACATTCTAGTCATTGAAAGTCACAAGGACCTCCTGGGTTCCAGGAGAGGGGACACTGATTCTATCACTTGATGAGAGGATTGCAAAAGGTTTTGTAACGTGTGTTTTAAAATTACCACAGTGGTTGACATGATACCACTTCTTTAAAATGTGTTGAGATTTGCATTATGGCTTAGTATATGGTCAGTGGTTTTATTTTGTCTCGTTTGCTTGGTCTTAATATTGCAATGTTGAGAATGTATATATTCTTTTTTTTAATTGATGGGTACAGATATCTATACAAGGTCATTAAAACTTGCCTATTTTACTTTTCTTTTTGCCTGCTCAACCTATCCAGAATTGAGAGAAGTATGTTGAAATCTCTCACCAATATGATATTTGTCCATTTCTCCCTCAAATTCTACCAATATTTGCTTTGTAAATTTTGAGGTTATTTTATTAGAGGCACACAGCTTCAGAATTACTTTATTTTCCTCATTAAATGAGCTTTTTTTGTGCCGTGTAATAAGTTTTCATCATTTATAGTCCTTTTTGAATTGAAGCCTTTTATTTGTATTTACATAGGTACCCTAATTTTTTTAGATTTGTATTTGGTTGGTAAATTCTTTTCTATTCTTTTACTTTCAGCCTTTCCATATTCCAATCTTTTTAATGTAGTTCAAATAATATATAGCTGTATTTTTATTTTTAAGCGACCAATATAATCTGTAAGTTTCAACTTTTACGTGACAACTTGAGACCATTTATATTATTACTGATAAATACTAACATATTTGAATATATGTGTCCCTTCATTTTGTGTTTTTCATTTGACCTGCTCTCTCCTTTGTCTTTATCCTCAGCCTTTTTTGCTTCAAAACATTTCAAAATCTTTGTTTTCTTATGTTTCAGAACATTTCAAAATCTTTCTTTTCTTATTCCAGTTTTTCCCTATACTAGTTTAGAAGTAATGCACTATTTCTATTCTTGTAGAGATTATTCTTGAAATTTTGCTATGCATACTTAATAAATAAACACAAGGACCTTAGAACACTCTACTGCAATTATTCTTTCCTGACTTGCTGTTGTCTCTGTAGTTGGCTTTTTTAAGCTCCACAAATAAACCTGTTATTATCATTGTTAATACTGTTTTTATTTTCCATAGACAAGGTTTTTTCCCAATTTACCTGCAATCTTTGCTCTCTATTCTTTCTTGAATCTCAGACTTTTAAGGTCATTTTCCCTTTTCTTTAAGTATGTCTTTCCAAATCTCCATTAGTAAAGTTCTGTTGGTTGTTAACTCCTTCTATTCTTACTTACCTGAAAATGTTTTTTTACCGTCATCCTTAAAAAAATTTGGGGGGCACATACTTCAAAGTTATCTTCCCACCCCAAGTCAAAGATATCCCACTGCTCTCTGACTTGCTTTTTTGTTGTTGTGAGGTACACCATCAATCTAATTACCATTTTCTGTAGATGATTTCTCTTTTCTCTCAAGTGCTTTTAATATTTGTTTCTTTTAGTAATATTCTGCAGGTTCACTAAATGGTGTCTGCTTGGTATACATTATTCCTCCTATACTTGTGAATTGAAGTCTTTCATCAGTCCTGAGAAATCCTCAGTTACCATGAACTCAGATGTTGCCCCTTTGCTCCATTTTCTATATTTACTGTTAATAGGACACCAAAACAGTTATGGTGTTTGGTGTCCTTATCATTTGAGATTCCATGTTCTTCTAAAGCCTCTCATATTTTTTAATAGGCTTTATATTCTCCAGCAGATGTATATTCACAGTGAAATTGAGAGGAAGGAATTTCTCATATAACTCCAATCCCTTTCCCACATGCATAACCTCCTCTTTTATCAACATCCCTCACCAGAGTGGTACATTTGTTAAAATTGATGAACCTACGCTGACAGATCATTATCACCCAATGTCCACAGTCAACATTTAAGATTCACTCTTGGTGTTAAACATTCCATGGGTTTGGACAAATGTATGATAATATGTATCTACTATTATAGTATCATACAAAGTAGTTTTACTGCCCTAAAAATCCTCTATACTTCACCTGATCATTTTCCCTCCCTTCTAACCCCTGGCAACTGCTTATCTTTTTTTCTGACTGTCTTCATAGTTTTACCTTTTCCAGAATGTGAAATAGTTGGGCTATAAAAGGGGAAAAAAACATCTGGGAGGTGGGAAATGGAAGATGAGAGAAGAAAAAGATCAGAAGAAAATACAACAAAATATCCTGCTTAATTATTGAATATTATTGAAAATGAAATTTCATTTATATTTAAGAGCACTATGCAAAAGAGTATTGTTACATGCCAAACATACTAGATAATGGCTCAGATGTAGCAGGTTTTAGTGCATAAAAGCAAGACAGCCAGCACATATATTGTCATCTTTTTATTAGTTTGGTAGTTGTTTTAAAACTGTTTGTATCACTGTGAGGAAATGCATGGATCCAAAATATTCTGTCAGTAATACTTTGCCATGGTGGTTTTATATTCTTTTATAACAATCACAATAGGGTTCTTACAAAGGAGAATAAATTTTGAAGAGAGACTAAATGAATGAAAAGTGGAAAATAACTCTTAGTGAAAAGTGTGAAAGAAATCACACAAATACAGGTATTCCACTTCAAAATCCAGATGGGAAGATTAAAATCAAAATATGATTGGCAAATTAGAGCAATGACACAGGAAAAAAGGAAGAGATCATTTTTAAGAAGGTCGTTTTGGCAAAGAGCCTTGAAATTCTACACAACCAAACTGCATGGTCCGAATTTCACGAGCCTGTATAGGGACCACACCACATACCTCATGGGGCCTCAGTGATAGTCAAGGAGGGTGTTCAGCTTTACTTGGGGATTTTCAAGAAATGTGGCTCTGTACGTGAGAAACTGTCACGGGAAAAGAGTTCTGCCATAGCAGGTGAAATCCTGGGATTTGCGCACTCAGGGGACACCATGATCTATTTTGAATTGGTGTGAGGCATGGTGGCCGAAAGAGTGGATGCTTCTTCCTTTCCACTATGTTTTTAAATTAGTAGATTTTTTGAAAGTTGGATATGTTAGAGCTCTAAACAAGGAAAGGAATGAGAGTGTAAATTCAGCTTTACACTGTAAATCAGGACAAACTAGAACCTATAGATGGCTGAAAGAAACTGTGAGAATCACTGGTCCTGTCCCCTCAATTTACATTCTAGGAAAGGTGAGACTCAAAAACCTGCTCCGAGCTCACAAGTATCATTGCAGAGAGACCCAGGATTTTGCTTCTTCAGTTCTTAACAATGTTAAATCAAGCAAGCTACTAAGTATAATCTCTCTGAGTTAAATATCTTATCTGTGATAATAATGTTCACCTCCAAATTATACTATGTCTTCAGCCTAAAATCCTTAGCTAAATGATCCAGTATTCTTGTCTTGTCATATAAGTTATATCTGTATTTATTTATCTATAATAAAATATAGAGGCTTCCCAGGTGGCTTAGTGGTAAAGAAAACACCTGCCAATGCAGGAGATGCGGGTTTGATCCCTTGATTGGGAAGATCCCCTAGAGAAGGAAATGGCAACCCACTCCAGTATTCTTGCCTGGAGAATCCCATAGACAGAGGAGCCTGGTGGGCTACAGTCCATAGAGTAACAAAGAGTTGGACACAGCTGAGCACTGAGCACAGCACAGTAAAACATAATACAAACATATCATGTATGTCTAATATATCTAATTTTTAAGATAAACTAAGGAACAAGCGATAATATTATGTAAGCAACTCAAGGTCACTGATAGTGTCTGTGACCAGGGCAGAAACGTGAGTTACATCAGTATTCTTTCTTCTACACATGCATGAACTGAAGGACCCTCACAGATTCATTTTTCTAATTCAGACCTGGAGAACTCAGTTGTGACATTGAGTGGGCTTTCTAATTTTTTTGCCCTTTATTGTATGTTTGTTTTGTCAACCCATGAAAAAGATGACAATAATCAATACAGAAATAGCTGTGAGTCCAGCAGCAGAATATTTGTATAGGAGAAGAGTCAATCTACTGTGGTATCTCCTGATAAATCTTCAAACGTCAGTCTTTCACAATTCATGACTCCTGTAACCAGGGCTATTTTTAAAATGTCTAATGTGTTGTCATGTAGTTCCCCCCAAGCAGCTTAATTCAACTGAATTCATAAGAGATAATTGACTGAGTTAGCTATGCATGAAAAGTAAAGCTTGACGACTGACTGCAACTTCATTCTCCTGCTGGCCATTAAAGTAAGTTAATGATCTGGAGCTGTGTAGGGGTTTCTAGAAATAATACTATAATTGCCAACATGCTGTAGTTAGCAGCTGAGAAAAAGAGCTATTTATTATTTTTCAGGCAGTCGCCCTAACCCATGCCATAGTATTTTTAAGATGCAATCTACTATGAAGAAAAGCAACACATTACAACTCAGGTGAACACAAAACATCTCTTTTGTAAAAACAAACTCATGAATGATTTCACGCAGATTTTCAAAACTATGGAAACTCAGTGCCCCTAGGTCTCCAACTTATACACTAAACCCGCCAGCCTTTTGCAGTAAGTATTTATGGAGGCCTTACTCTATATATAGCATCTATATGTGATGTTAGAGTAAACAGAAAAATCAAATAAGATACCTAGAATATTTCTTTGAGTGAATAATGAAACTCATAACTAAAGCAAAAGTCCCACCTGTTAAATGACCTTGCTTTGCAAATTGATTTTGTGTCTTAGCATTTCTGGCTTCAAACCACATTGGGAAAACTACTTAAGTAAATTCCTAGTTAATCATTAAGAAAAACAAATAAGATCTTTGAATTTTGTTTGTTAATTTTTTAAATATCATAATCAAGCTTAAAAGGTAGATAACAAACTCCTAAAAATATTTTTATAATAAATGACAAATGGTTAGTATCTTTAAGAAAAGACAAAATGCTTCATCAAAAAAAAAGAACAAAACTGTGGGATTAGATAGGCAAGTTTTAAAATTATCACTGGTTAATAAATATGAAAACACTCAACCAGTATAACAAAAGGTCTGGACACAAAAAGACAAATACTGTATGATTTCAGTTATATGAGCTACACAGAATAGTCAAATTCCCAGAGACAGCAAGTAGAACAGTGGTTCCTGGAGGCTAGGGAAAGAAGAATGGGGAATTAGCTGGGGAGGATGACAAAACTCTGGCAATGGATAGTAGTGACAGCTAGAAAAATGATGTGAATGCACTCTGTGCCTTTGAGCTGTACACTTAAAAGCAGTTAAAATAAATTTTATGTTACATATATTTTACTATAATAAATTAATCCAGTTTAATATTCAAACAAATGTAGACTTGATAATGAGATAATATATTTTTGCTTATTAAATTAGTAATGGAAATTATAATGTTACGATGCTTAACATTGTAGAGAAATGGGTACATTCAGACACTGGTAAAAATGTCAAATAAGTACAGACTTTCTGAATGACAATTTAAAAACATATATCAAATGTCCTAATGTCCTTCTGCCTCTCAATTCAAAGTAAGTGAATTTTCCTAAAGGAAATTATCATTCTTGGTGTTTAAAATTTTTTATACAAGAATGTCTGTTAAAGGAAAAATGGGGAAAAATTTGAAGTTCAATACTGATTAACAATTTGTTGTATATCCATAAGAAGAAATATGAAGCAACTTTAAAAAGCTATATTCTTCAGGTATATGAAGTGAAAGAAAATGTTACAAACAATATACACTGTGATCCCAATGTTGTACAATAAAGAATCTGTCCTTAGAAAAACAGACTGGGAAGAGAGACATAAAAATGTAAATCATCTCCAGTTGTCTCTGGTAGTGCAGTTATGAGGTTTTTATTTTCTTCTTTATACTTTTTCATATTTTCCAAACTTTTAAACAATGAATATTTTATAGTCACAAAAGTTAAATAAGAAAGCAAAAGATTAAATATTATTAGTTCTTAAAAAATAGCATTGTCCATCCTCAGCTTTCAATAAGTTATTTGCTACAAGCTCAAAAATAAAAAAATCATTACAGCATACTAACACATATATATGGAATTTAGAAAGATGGTAACGATAACCCTATATGCAAAACAGAAAAAGAGACACAGAAATACAGAACAGACTTTTGAACTCTGTGGGAGAAGGTGAGGGTGGGATGTTTCAAAAGAACAGCATGTATACTATCTATGGTGAAACAGATCACCAGCCCAGGTGGGATGCATGAGACAAGTGCTCGGGCCTGGTACACTGGGAAGACCCAGAGGAATCGGGTGGAGAGGGAGGTGGGAGGGGGGATCGGGATGGGGAATAAGTGTAAATCTATGGCTGATTCATATCAATGTATGACAAAACCCACTGAAATGTTGTGAAGTAATTAGCCTCCAACTAATAAAAAAATTTAAAAAAAAAAAAAAATCCTGTTCAGTTGAGGATAATGTCAGAATAGACAAAGAATCAAACGCATGCCATTAAAATTGGCTAATTCAATGGGAAATTAGGCCATTTTCTTCTGTGGATTCAAAAAGGATCGCAAATTTTGTCAAAGGCCACTTGAAAGAATCAGAGCCATCCTTGGTGAAGCACAGATGGAAGTTGGGGGTGGCCCAGGCACTGATTAGGGGTCCTGGGGTCACTTCTCTGCCATTTGGGCTGTGAGACCATGGGCTGATTAACTATCTCAGGTATTAAATGAAATAACCTTTCAAAGGAGATTCTACTGGGAATATTATAATTATCTCAGGAAAGCATGCCCACTGGTTTACCAAACCAAGATTGAGAATTCAGCATGTCCAGCACACCAGTGAACTGTGGCAGACTGTATTTGTTTTTATTTTCTACCGAAGAGCTTTCTCTTCCAAGCCTTCTTGTTATATTCTATTTTTTTGTTTGTTTTCGTCATTTACTGAGGTTTTTATAAATTGAGATATGAAAGTGAAAGTTGCTGAGTCGTGTCCAACTCTTTGCAATCCCATGGACTATACAGTCCATGGAATTCTCCAGGCCAGAATACTGGAGTGGGTAGCCTTTCCTTTCTCCGGGGGATCTTCCTAACCCAGGGATCCAACCCAGGTCTCCTGCATTGCAGGCGGATTCTTTACCAGCTGAGCCAAAGGGAAGCTCCAAACTGAGATATAATTGGCATATAACATTATATCAGTTTCAGGAGTATAACATAATGATTCAATATAAGTATATATTGCAAAATGATCACCGTGATAAATCTAGAATAAGTCTAATTAACATCCATCACCACAAATATTATAAGAAGAGGTGGCAAGAATACACAGAAGAACGACACAAAAAAGGTCTTCATGACCCAGATAACTACAATAGTGTGATCACTCACCTAGAGCCAGACATCCTGGAATTCGAAGTCAAGTGGGCCTTAGAAAGCATCACTATGAACAAAGCTAGTGAAGGTGATGGAATTGCAGTTGAGCTATTTCAAATCCTAAAATATGATGCTGTGAAAGTGCTACACTCAATATGCCAGCAAATCTGGAAAACTCAGCAGTGGCCACAGAACTGCAAAAGGTCAGTTTTCATTCCAGTCCCTAAGAGAGGCAATGCCAAAGAATGCTCAAACTACCGCACAATTGCACTCTTCTCACATTCTAGCAAAGTAATGCTCAAAATTCTCCAACAGTACATGAACTGTGAATGTCCACATGTTCAAGCTGGATTCAGAAAAGGCAGAGGAACCAGATATTAAATTGCCAACACCTGTTGGATCATCAAAAAAGCAAGAGAGTTCCAGAAAAACATCTACTTCTGCTTTGTTGACTATGCCAAAGCCTTTCACTGTGTGGATCACAGCAAACTGGAAAATTCTTCAAGAGGTAGGAATACTAGACCACCTTAACTGCCTCCGGTAGAACTGGATATGGAACAGCAGACTGGTTCCAAATTGGGAAAGGAGTATGCCAAGGCTGAATATTGTCACCCTACTTATTTAACTTATATGCAGAGTACATCATACAAAATGCCAGTCTGGATGAAGCACAAGCTGGAACCAAGATTGCCAGGAGAAATATCAATAACCTCAGATACACAGATGACACCACACTTATGGCAGAAAGTGAAGAAGAACTAAAGAGCCTCTTGATGAAAGTGAAAGAGGAGAGTGAAAAAGTTGGCTTAAAGCTCAGCATTCAGAAAATTAAGATCATGGCATCCGGTCCCATCACTTCATGGCAAGTAGATGGGGAAACAATGGAAACAGTGACAGATTTTATTTTGGGGGGCTCCAAAATCACTACAGATGGTGACTGCAGCCATGAAATTAAAAGATGCTTGCTCCTTGGAGGAAAAGCTATGACCTACCTAGACAAAATATTTAAAAAGCAGAGACATTACTTTACCAACAAAGGTCTGTCTAGTCAAAGCTATGGTTTTACCAGTAGTCATGTATGGATGTGAGAGTTGGACTATAAAGAAAGCTGAGCACCAAAGAATTGATGCTTTTGTTTTGTGGTGTTGGAGAAGACTCTTGAGAGTCCCTCGGACTGCAAGGAGAGCCAACCAGTCCATCCTAAAGGAAATCAGTCCTGAACATTCATTGGAAGGACTGATACTGAAGCTGAAATTCCAATACTTTGGCCACCTAATGCAAAGAACTGACTCATTTGAAAATACCCTGATTCTGGGAAAGATTGAAAGCGGGAGGAGAAGGGGATGACAGAGGATGAGATGGTTGGATGGCATCACTGACTCAGTGGACATGAGTTTGAGTAAGCTCCGGGAGTTGATGATGGACAGGGAAGCCTGGTGTGCTTCAGTCCATGAGGTCTCAAAGAGTCAGACACGACTGAGTGACTGAACTGAAGTGAACTGAACCACAAATTGTTGCAATTTTTTTTTTCTTACGGTGAGAGCTTTTAAAATCTACTCTTAACAACTTTCAAATATGCATGCATGCTAAGTCACTTCAGTCATGTCCGACTCTGTAGATCCTATGGACTGTGGGCCACCAGGCTCCTCTGTCCACAGGATTCTCAAGGCTCTATTCTAATGATTAATATTATATATCATTGTCATTGCCCAAGGGCATCCCTCTTTCATTTTTTCTATTAAAAAAGAAAATAGAACTCAGGTATCTCCAGGCACTCAGGCAGGTAATGCTGGTGAGGAAAGCAAGTCACAGTGGGATGGTGAGAAGTTGAGGAACCCAGGACCCCTCCAGGCGAGAATACTGGAGTGGGTTGCCATTTCCTCTTCCAGGGCATCTTTCTGACCCAGGGATCGGACCCAAGTCTCTTAACTCTCCTGCATTAGCAGGTGGGTTCTTTACCACTAGTGCCACCTGGGAAGCCCTTCAAATATGCAGTAAGATGTTCTTAACTATAATCACCATTCTGTACATAACATCCCAGAACCTATTTATTCCTGTTCAATTTTGTATCATCAGCACATCTCCTTTTTCTAGGGTTTAATATATATTTGTTGAATAATAAAAGTTCTGTGCTAGACTGGATCATATTTGAGGCTTAAGTTATTATCCAGAAAATAGATTTTTACCACCTTTATGCAGGAACAAGGGACTTCCTCCTCTGAACTAAAGCTGACTGATAGATTGTTAACCTTCCCCATATTTTAAACTTCATGTGTTCAAAAGATGTAGTCAAAAAAAGGCCTGACTGAATAAGAGAGCTATTGTGTGCATGCGTGCATGCTAAGTCACTTCAGTCATGTCCGACTCTACAACAATATGGACTAGCCCGCCAGGCTCCACTATTCTAGGTAGAATTAAAAGCAGGCTAATTTATTTCACCTCCTAAACCTTGCTTTTTCTCTTCTTTCACCATCCTATACCCGCTGGCATCTGGGTTTCAAATATTTTGGAAAAGGCTGAATACCAGGGTAGACAGTGGGAAAAGAATCCAGATTTGGGTCATGGAAGCTTAACCATAAATGAATGTTTTAAGGACAACCATTAAATTTCAAATTTAATTATTTCTCTGAATTGTATACTGTTTACAAACTTATTTTCACTGCTTTCTATTATTAAATTTCCTTTGAACAGTAAAAATAAAAAACTATTTCCCACACACATTTCACAATGGTCCATTGAGCACAAATTATATTACAACATTCTCCAAGTGCAGAAGTCTTTTAGTTCCTGTGGGAGAGAAATAAATTTTTAAAGAGATTGCTTGGCTTGTATCACTAGAGCAGAGGTTTAAGCTAGCTGCCCCAGGGCTAAATGAAGCCCAAAGTTGAACCTGGGATGGGTTTCAATGTTTTTTTTAAATTAGTTCCTGGCATCTAAAAATTGGGACATGTGGTATAAAAATTTAGAAATCTAGGGGCTCTTGAAAAAAAATCTTTAAACCCAGGTCAATGGGTTGCTGTGTTAACACAAGCCAACAACCAAGTGGGCCTGAGCGACACTGCCCTCTTGGAGGGGCCCCTGGTTCCTCAACTTCTCACCATCCCACTGTGACTTGCTTTCCTCACTGGCATTATCTGCCTGACTGCCTGTAGATACCAGAGTTCTATTCTTTTCTTTAATGAAAAAAAAAAAAGCAAGAAGGATGCCCTAGGGCAATATCAATGATACATAATATTAATCATCAGAAAAGAGCCTGAAGAATCCCATGGACAGAGGAACCTGGTGGGTCGCAAAAGGGACACAACTGAAGCGAGTTACCACACACGGGAATCAAAGAGTAGCCCAATTAGTCACCCAGCCTTCTGTTAGGCAGTTTAGAAGTTCACCGTGTGGTTTGTTTACCTTGGTAATACAACCCTTGAACATGAAAACATCCACGTAGATGACAGAGCCTGGCTATCCTTGTGAATAACTTGAAATTGATGCTCCGACTGAGAGGAGCGTGACAGGAAGTGAAGGGCAGCATCACAGGTCCTTATGTCAAATATTTTCTTTGTTGTTGGTTTTAACCTACCATTGGGAACAGCAGCAGCAACAGTAGCAACAAAACCTGGGGTTACTTGTGATTTTTTTAAAAATATTTATTTATTTGGCTGCATCTTTCTTAGTTGTGGCATGCAGGATCTTTAGTTGTGACATGTAGGATCTCTCTCCCTGACCAGGAGCCCCCGCATTGGGAGCACAGAGTGTTAGCCATTGGACCCCCAGTGAAGTCCCTGTGAGGGCTTTTTATTCTCATTTATCAAAGGAGTATCAGAGGACCATATATACTGTGGGCAGGGAAATGGGCTGCCTTATTCCATGCCTCTTGGAGTCCAGTGTTTCAATATCCAAATCTCATGCCACGCATTGGTTGACAAACCCAGGCTAGTGGAGTCTTCCAGTGATAGACAAATGAAACCGTGGGTGATGAGTTGATGGTTAAATGGAGAGGCAGGACACTGCTCTTTCCTGGGGACCCTCTTTTATCCGGAAAGGACCACTGTGTATTTAACTCTTAATGATGTCCCCACTTCTTCCTTGCCCCAGTTTGTACAGGTTTCTCAGATTCGCAAAGGTTGAAATCAAAATCTTGTTTTGTTTTCATCTTCTCCTAGATGGCTATTTAAATACTAACTGCATGGCTTAGTTTGATGTGCCCATTTAGTAATATATAATAATAATGTCTACCCTTATCAAGTACTTACTATGTGCTAAGCGTAATGTGCATGAGCTTATCAATCTTCATGATAAACCTCATGAGATATGCACTATTTCAAACCTCTTTTTTCAAAGATGAAGCTAAAGTTTAGGGGGCTAAATAATATATTCATCACACAGTTGGTAAGTGGCCTATTCCAAAAGTCCCTGTTTCAGCCACATTCTACAAGTGTAGCAGTTTTCTAAATGTAGCATATCCATTTCTAACGGGAGTAAGAATTTAAAAAATAAAGTTTGGGATTTGGCCCAGGTCACAGGCTAAGTTAGGAAACCAAAGAATGGAAGAAGATGATGAGATTCAGGGGAGGCTATATGAAAACCAATGCATCACCGAGGCAAATGTGTCTAGAGTTACTATTATTTTTAAATGGTGAGCAATCCACATCACACAAACCTCCAAAGAGATGGAATGAAACAAGAGAAGACAACATAAATAATCAAGGAGAAAGAGTCTTCCCTGGTGGCTCAGTGGTAAAGAATCTGCCTGCTAATGCAGGAGACAGGGGTTCGATCCCTGATCTGGGAAGATCCCACATGCTGCAGAGCAACCAAGCCCATGCGCCACAACTACTGAAGCCCACATGCTCTAAAGCCCACGCTCTGCAACAAGAGAAGCCACTGCAATGAGAAGCCCGCACACCACAGCCAAGAGTAGCCCTCGCTCATCCCAACTAGAGAAAAGCCTGCATAGCAACAAAGATGCTGCATAGCCAAAAATGAATAAATAAATGGGCCACATCAAAAGATATTAAAAAAAATAATCAAGGAGAAAGGAATGAGACTTAAGAGACAAAAATATTAACATTATCGGGTCTTATTCTGGAAAGATTAACAGTGGCAGATGGTACATCAGGCTTGCACAGACTCCTGGAAACCTAATTCAAGAAAAATACAACTTCAACCAGCTAATAATAAGCATTAAGAACATATTCTGAGAATTGATATGTTTTGGAGGAGAGGCTTAGAGTATCTATATTTTTAAGTTTTGGATTGTTTCTAAACAAGAGAATTTAGTGTATAAGGGAAGTTTAGGGAAATATTCCTCTTTTTCAAGTTTTGAAGAAGTACACACTGTGCACTGAGCAAAGATTTCAAAATGCAAATCTGATCACGGGATGCCTTCTTTCTTTATAGTGGTTTACATTGTTTTTTGCTGTTAAGGATTTTTAAAAATTGTCAGCACAGTAGTGTAGGGAATTGAAAGTTCTTGCCTTTATTTTTCCAGCTTCTCCTGAATCGAATTTCCCCTTGCTGGCAGCTGTTTTGAGCGTTCTTCCAGCTCCCGGACTTCAGCGGGACATTCCCTTTTCTTTCTTCTTGGGCCAGGTCGGGTCCCCACTTTTCAGGCCCTTACAAGAACTCTTTCTCGTAAGCCCTTTGCTTTGTTAGCAGACTAAACTCTGAGCGGGCAGAGGCGGGCCTGCCCTTGCTTATCTTGGGGTCCCCAGCAGCTCTAAGTAGGTAAAAGCCCTGGAAATAACCATTAAATAGAGGAGCCCCATGCACTCCCAGGATGCCACTCCTCAGGGCCCAATTCCGGTTTGGGTAAATTAGGAAGTCAGTGGTGAAATGAGTGTTTTTATTTTGTTTTTAAGAAAATGGAGTGAAAAAGTCGTGTATGTCAACTAAGACCCAGCTATGAAATCAATACATTTTAAACCAATCAAGAGACTAAATTCTCCCATTGTATTTAACCCTATTTGAAAACAGACTCTGCTCCAAGCTTCCTCATCCCCTCCCCTACTTTATATATCTCCATCTAAGACATTATATATATTTCACTGACTTATTTTGTTTATTGTGCATCTTCCCCACTAGGAAGTAAACTCCAGAAGGGAAGGGATGTGTATCTTTTTTGCTCATTGCTGAATCTCCAGGGCCTAGAACAGTGTTTGGCTCATGGTAAATAAATGCTCTGGATGTATTTCTTTAATGAATGGGTTTAGGTTGGTGTTTTCTTTACCCAGAGGAAATAGGCAGAAAGCATTGACTAGCCTCAAAGGAAATTTTCATGCAATCTTGATCAGAGTTTTTTTTTCTTTTTAATTTTACAGAGATTATAGTCAATTGTAATATTTTAAAATAAAGCTTCCTTTTATATCAGGGGTCCTCAAATTGCAGTGCACCAGAATCACCCAAGAGCTTGTTTAAAAAAAAAAAATGCAGATTCTCAAAATCAGAGATTCTAATTCTGCAGTCTAGAGTCAGCTCTACCAGTTCCAGGAGCTGTACTGGGTTGTGGCCCAAGGGCTTTGGTTAGGAAACCTTTGGGTCTGGCTGCACACAGGAGACTAGACACGTGGAGTAACAGCTGTCCCTCTCTACCACAGCGTCAGTTACATTCCTCTGTACCCCTGCGCACCTTAGCATTGAATGATGAATGTCCAAGGGACAGGTTGTCTTCTTCCCATTTTACATGTAATGCAACACTGATTCACCCCTCCCTCCCCACCTCGCCTTGGTTCCCAGGAATTTATGCAGTTCCCATCATGATGAAAGGCAGGATAACAAGTTAAAAAAAAAAAGTGTGCAAAGCTACCAAGAAAAAGATGAGGGAAAGTGCGCGGTGTTCTCAGCGTGGAGCCCAGACCTCCCCAGCAAGTAAATGCCTCCAGGGTCCAGCATTTGCCTTTGCCCCCAAGACCACTAATGGGAGACTTGTAGGCGCTTCCTCTAGCCGATTTGCCGGCCAGGGGAAAAGCATTCCAGCCCCGGGCGGAGGAGGGACGGGGCGGGGCTTGAAGGGGGGCGGCCCGGGAGGCCTCAGGCGGTGGCGGGCTAGCTGGGCGGTGCGGGGTGAGGGGGCGTGGCCTGGGCGTGGGGGCGGGGCCGGGAGAGCAGGGCGGGGCCTGAGGCCGGCGGGAGGCGCTGCTGGAGACCGGGGCGGCTGGGGGAGGAGCCGCGCAGGGTCTAGTTCCTCCCCTCAGGGGTGGGCGCTGCAGGAGGGCGCGGCCTGCCGGCTAGGCGGGAGGCAGAGCGCTCCTGTGGCTAGTACGAGGGTGCAGCGCTCCGGTCCCTGCCATGGCCGAACTTCCCTGCGGCAGGAGCCAGCAGCGCTCCCGGGCTTCTGGCTCAGCTCTCTGAGCGCTCCCGCTTTTCGATCTCGGGCAAACCCCGCGTTCTTTCTGGGGTTGCGAGCAAGGATGCTCTGAGGATCTCTCGGAGGGGCGCGCGCGTCTCGGGTGCCGCCGTGGGTCCCGGCGCCGGAGCCGAGCTGCCTGGGGCTGCCTCGATTTCCCCACCGCGCCCCCGCCGTCCCCTGCCGCACTTGATGTGCAGAGAGAAGCCGGACACCATGATCCTAACACGTAAGCTAGACTTGTGCCTTGCCATCCGGCCGGCCGCGAGAGCCAGCTGCGGAGGGAACCCGCCGCGGAGGAAATGTCACCCTGCCTTGTCAAGTCGGTGCCTGACGTTCTGTGCTTTGGCAGCGCTTTCCGAGGAGGCTCGGAACCGAGTCGCCCGTGTTTCTTGGAGTGCAGGAGGTGGAGTGTGGGGAAAACAAGGGTCGTCGTCCGGGGAGGGAGGTCTTAATCTCGGGTAATGTTCCCTGGGGCCGCGGGCTGACGCGCCCCGTGGGCTCTGGGAAGGGCTGCGGGCTGGTGGGGGGCGGGGGAGCGACCGTAACTGATGAAGTGAAACCCACAATAACTTCCCGCGCAGGCTGGGGGTGCAGGCCGGGCTGGGGGGCATAGGGCCGGGTCGGGGTCGCAAGACGCGTAGTCCCTCTGCCCAGCCTCGCTGGCGGTCTTTCTATTCTTATTCTAAATCCGAGGCGGTGGCCTCTGGCTCCGAGGGGGCGCGGAGCGACCTTCTTTCTGCTCTCTTCCGTTTGAGGACCTTTGCAGGGCTCGGCCTTTGCTGTCCTTCACTCTACGAGCCAAAATCAGCGTTGACTCCCTTGAGAATCTTATTATTTAGGGATATGTAGACTGCGGTGGCCCTTGGAAAAAAATGTTCAACTGCTTAAAAGTGAACTTATCAAAAAACTTTTAATTTCCAGCCGTTTTTGTTCACATATTTTAAACGCTGGAAAATAACCCAGGCTTAGCCAGGAAAGTCTTGCTTTGGTGGCTGCCTGCCCCTGGAGAGTACTGCAGCTGTTTTAGCCAGCCCCAAGGCTTGCATGTGGGGCGCTTGCTGGAAGGCTGTGCCTTCACGTGCTGGGGCGTTGGACTGGGTTTCCTAAAATGCCCCATGGAGATGCCCACGCCCTTGGCTCCGGAGGAGGCGCCCGCGCGCCGCGAATCCCGGGGCCGCCAAAAGGAAGGAAGCACAACAGGCGATCTGGCTTTTTCCGTATAGCGAGGCGACGGCCTTTTGGACCCCTGCCCCCCGTGTCCTTGTCCCCACCTCCAGCCTCGCGGGCCGAGTCATTGATCCTTCGGCAGGAGTTACACCTCTGGCCGCGGCAAACCGACGCCGCCACGTGTAACTTAACAGTTCCGCGTGCCTTCCAGAGCGCGGACCCTGGGTGAGGCCGGCAGGGTGGGAATAGTGGTCTGCAGCCTGCAAGCTGAGTGAATCTGGGAATTGACACCTCGCCGTACCTCCTTCACCTGCATCATGGGCGTCATAACTGTATTTACCGCGGTGGGAGGTGCTGAGGATCAAACAGCAAGGGCTGAGCACAGTCCCTGTGATGTTCGGTACCCAGTGTGTGCTAATTAGAGAAGGAGGGAACCCCTGCATATAGAGTGGAGAAGAAAATATTGCCCAACGCTTGCTTTGCCCCAGTCATTTTACACTCAACTTGGCTAGCAAATGGGTACATTCTTAGGATTCAGAAGCTGCCTTACTGATTGCCGGTGAGGCAGAGGAATGCAGTCCAGGCACAGCCATCCGTTACCGAAAGATTCATGAGGGGGGGGGTGTATATGACGCATTTGGATGGGGGAAAAAAAAATCATAGCTCTGAAGAAGGCAGAATACCGAGTCTCAGATTACTTTTTTGTTTTTTTTCAAAACTCTATTTGCTGAAGATTTGAGAGAAAATAATAGACCAGCAGAACTCTGGATGTAAATCTATCAGCAGCTCCAAGAGGTTGACTAATTCAGCATCCATCTGGCCTGCAGGCTGGTCCTCCGCAGAGATAATTTGCGGAGCATAAGTGAGAAATTAATGGAGGGACATAGTGCCATCTTGGCTTGCAGACTGCAGCAAATGGTCGGAGGGGTGCCCTGTAAGTCAACAGTCCCCCTAATAGAACTAAAGTCCTGGGAAATGAGTGTCAAATAGTTAGCAGATGTGCTTTCAGACGTTATTTCGAGTCGTTTTCTGAGAAAATGTTGGCAATTGCGTGTATTAACTTTTATTGTGGCATGCCAGATTTACAGCGTGGCCCAAACCTGAGTGCATATTTTTTTCATTAGCACTACTGTTCAGCGTTTAAAATGAAGCACAGCAGACTGACTTTCTCTCCTAGCTGGTTTTAAAACTTTGCTTTTGACAAAAACAGATTTTATTTTAATTCATGCTGAGTGACACCTTACACCAAACTGGCTGGAAGCCCAAAACAGAGAGCTGACTTGGTTTCCCTCCTCCACAGACTTGGACTTAAGTAGCTTCCAACTTCATCTTTCCCTCCAGTGAATGAGAAGTGTCATATCAATGACTTACCTGTGTCTTAACTTCCTAATTGTGGACCTTATGAGAAACACCACCTCTAACTCCTTAAAGACTGAAAAGCTTAAACAGTTAAACAATTAACTATGGCTAATTGAAGGCAGTGTTCCAAGTTTTAATACACTGGACTAATCAAAGGATTTTCCTATTGTTCTGGAGCAAAGGTGAGAGACTAGATGCCCCTTTAAAACTAAAGCCTTTTTATCTTTGTTTATTTTATTATTGTTCTCTCTTGTAGTTCAAAAACCAAAGATGGAGCAAAGTTTCAGGGCGTTTTTACATTAAAGGGGAATGCTTGGTTGGTTATGGAAAATATGCCAGATTAATAGAAAAGCATGTTATGATTAAACAGTTTGTCACTGTGAAGTGAAAAATATAGATAGTAGTTAAACTCTTCCTTGTAAAACTACTGTGGGGCTTTAAGAGGGTATGGGAGGCCCCGGTGAGATGCCTTCTAATCAGAGGCTTGGTGGGATTCCAAGAGGTGGTTTCAAATACAAAAATAAGTACCTGGGTTTCCCTTGGTGTCCCCATGGAGATTTTAAGCCATGATGCAATGTTCAAATGAAAGTGGTATTTTTATGGCTTAGGTGGGTAAATATGCAATTTGAAAATATTCAGGGGAGGGTGGTTTGGTTCAGAAGAATGGGGCATCCAAAGTACAGTGGGTGAAGTGAATTGTATTCTTTTGAAGAGAGCCTTGTGCTGGACAGGATGGTCCAGTATTGTAAACACGCTTTTCTCATGCTTAGCTCCCCTTCCTAGCAACAGGAAGACGGAAATGAGGCCATGCAAAAAAAAAAAAAAAAGACCCTGAAGGTTCTAGACAATACTTGACCCACCCTAGCATTCACTGTGTACAACCAGAGGACTTGCAAAAGTAAAAATAACTTCAGATGTTTCCCCTTCCTCCCTGGACATTGCCAAATTGCTAAAGACCAAATTCTCTGTGCTTTAGAACATTACAGAGCAAGCAGGCTCATGGTACAGCTGGGAGAAAGTCTCATCATTGTGAAGCCTATTCTTGAAATTATAAAGCAAACCTGGGGAGAAGAGTGGTTTTCATTTTTAAAGTTGACTTAATCTAATGCTTACAGTGATATGAGTTGGAATCCAGTGGAGGAGAGAGAATTTAACTTCTAAACGGAGTCATTTCTCTGAATGTTCATTTTAGCAAGATTTAACTCTAATATACTTTGGCATTGTGGGGCTACAGTACAAGGAGTAATCTACATAGCATGCAGGACATCAAAAATTGTCCTCACTGTGGTGGGAGTGGGGGGTGGAAACTGATGCTCAGCCATAAGGTATAAATGCCCAACACTGTGTCCTAAAAAGCACAGTGCAGGTGCCTCTTTTCCATGGCTATGAAATTAGGAGGAGAATGCTTTTCTGGAGTGGATTTTCACAGTTGTCTGTGTATCTGATTGTGTGGCCATTGTGTAGAGAGGAATTCCAGAACTTGAGGGTAATTCTTACTCTTTTTAAGGAGGACAGTGCTGTAGGGTTAAAATACATTTTTATAGGAATAGATGACTGGAGGGAGTATGATCAGTGGTGTTTTCTTTCCACCTCAAATTAGTCAGAAATCCAATTACTGTGAAAGGGGTAAGATTCCCAGCTGAGAAAGCCTCTTCCTGCCTGTTTCCGCTTTTCCTTGTGGGAGCCTGTGTTATTGTTAAGGATTATCATCATTAATGATAAGTAAGTATAGTTCTGCTGGAACTTCTTTAGTTGGGTCTCAACATTTTTTTTCACTAGCTATTTCCTTCTTGCCATCATAATTAACAGTGGGTAGGAATAAAGTCTTGTATTTTTAGCCTATACATACATATATGTATATGTCTATATATATGTTTATGTACATATATATGTATACGTATATATAAAAATTTTTATAGTTTCTAATAAGCAACAGTCAGCCTTCTCTAGTGTGGATACTCCTTTTTAATTTTTATAGAAAATACATAGACTTTTTTTAAATACATAGACTTTTAACAGAATAGTAGTGACATTATGTGTGCATGCTCAGTCACCTCAGGCATGTCCGACCCTTTGCGACCCTATGAACTGTAGCTCGCCAGGCTCCTCTGTCCATGGGGATTCTCCAGGCAAAAACACTGGAGTGGGTTACCATGCCCTCGTCCAGGGGATCTTCTTGACCCAGGGATAGAACCCACATCTCCTGTGTTGCAGGCGGACTCAACCCGTTGAGCCACATTATAGAAGTTAAAATGTATTCTTAAGTTTGCTTTCATTGTCACATGTAATCTTCATGCAACCTCACAAAGTAGATCTAATTATTTCCATTCCTTAAGATGAGGAATCTGAGCCCTGAAAGAGTTAAATACCTTGCCTGAGATCACTCACTGTACATGACCAAGCTAGGATTTCAACCAGGTGTCTGTGACTGTAGATTCCAGTTGCAGACATACATTTGGCAGGAGTTGATTCAGTTGAGGAAACAATATTCGGTGGCCAAACAGAGCCTTGCAGTTACTCCACAGTTTCTTTGTGCTGGTAGGCAGGGAGCTGTAATGTTAGGGTCCCAGGTTGACAAATGAGTGGTCTCTGCGTCCCCTCTCAGGGGCCTTGTGAATCGAGAACTCAAGCCTCTGTCTTTAATATGTGAAGACGGAGTTTTGGATACCATTTTCTAGTCTCCGTTGACTCTACTGAATGGTGCTTACTTCAGTGAAAGCACTCCAAAATAATGTTTCCAAGGGAAAGTTTTCTCCCAGAGGTCATTGGAAACATTTTGAATGGCATCTTGAAAAGGCCTACCTATTAGGAAATAATGTTCTTGGGCACCAAAAGGTAAAAACAGTATTCCTTTGCTGAAGTCAAGCCAACACACATGGTGGGAATCAAGTCTCTCTCTTAATCCTTCATTCTTGTTTTTTATGCTACTACTGGAGTGAGTTTCACAGTGGAAAGTGAGCTCCTTTTCCATCCACACATTCTGCCTCAACCGGGTGGCCTTCTCATGTCTTCTCCCTTCCGCCCCCAGGAGGAAAATCAAAAGCTAGCTGAAGGCTGAGGTCAGTGCCTAGAGTCCTCAGATGCCTTTGACGCCTCCCATCCACATTTTGTTCTCTCCCCTGCCCCACCTCTGAGTGTCCTGCGGAGAGGGCTAGAGGCTGCTTCCTGCAGCTCGACAGAAAGGCGCCTTCCTCCTCCTTGCAGGAGTCTCCAGAGGATGTCTGAGGGACAAAAGTTTTCCACACCCTGAGTTCATAGCATTTCCCAGGCTGCAGCACTTAGGAGGCCGGAGAGGAAGGGACCTGGGAGGTGAAATGGCCTGTGGCCCATGTACTCCCACCCTGCCATGCCTTTTGTCACACTCAGATAACCAAGGAGATAGAGGATGTCGAAATTCTGCAATCATTTTCACCTGCCCTCCCAGTTTGGAGAGACCATCAAGGACATCTCTTTACAACTCCATTTTTCAAACTGTGTGACACCAACAAGGGATCTTGTATGGCGCTTATGCATTTGTAAAAGTTATTCCAGGGGAAATTCCAGATCTGTGCAAAGGCAGCCTGGAAAAACATTGCCTCTTCCCTACTGAGGGACAGCTGAGTTGCCTGTAAGTTCAAGGACTAGTCCAAGGTCATATGTGAGTTGAATGGAACTGGAGACCTCTTCCTGTCCCTTGTGTAAATAAAACAGGGAAGCAACAAAATGAGGATTTTAATGTGTTTGTAGGAAAAGCGTATGTTATAAAACCAGTAATGTCCTAAACTAAACAAAAATACTTGGGTCAAATTTTGACCAGTGGATTGTGTGTGTTTGGGAGGCCTGAATGTCATAAGCAGTTTTGATGAAAATAATTCTTTCGCTCACCTAGAAGACAATAATACTTCTATTTCTTACACCTTTTGCTCAAGACTCAGAAAGTTGAATTGAACCCAGGCGTGTCTTGGAGGTTCTGCAGGTTTGGTTCCAGACCACAAGAATAAAGCAAGTCATACAGATTTTTTGCTTTCCTTGTGCATATAAAAGTTACATTTACATTATACTGTCATCTGTTGAGTGCGCAATAGCATTACATCTTAAAAAAAAAAAAATGCAGACCTTAATTTTTTAAAATGCTGTTGAAAAAGTGGCCCAATAATAGACTCGCTTGACAGAGTTGCCACAAACCTTCCATTTGTAAAAATTGTGGTATTTGTGAAGTACAGTAAAGCAAGGTCTGTCTGTAGTATTTCCTGTTTGAGGTTAGACATAGGAGTGGCTAAAATCTGCTTGTATTAACTAGTATCTGCCATGTTTTTGTTTTCATTGGTCTTTGATAAGGCAGCCTGATGTTTCGTTCAATTCTAGATTTTCTTTTTTTCTCTGTCAGGATGGACTGTAATATGAGTGAATAGTTTCTGTACCATCCCTCACTATTCCCTTTATTGCTAACTTCAGGTTTTTGTAGCACTGCAGTTTGCACAGTATTTTATGTTTCCTGGGCTATGATGCTGTAGAACTTAGGGCAAAAGCCACAGATTGGGGAGAGGTGCTTAGTGTTATAGAATAGGCTTTGCAGACATATGTGAAAGACTAGATGAGTGTATCAATCTTGAATGGTGGAGATAGGGAGGAAGGTGCTATTTTAGGTTTGTAACCAGGTATTTTTGCCTTGAAAAATAAGTTTAAAAGGAAGCAAATTATATAATCTTAAACCATCTTCTTCACTTAGTGGAAGAAAAAAAAATGAGACTCAGAAAAACAAGGACCCTTAAAGTTGGTTTAAGATGGCTTCCTCTCTTGAAATCATTTTCCTAATCTATCCAGTTATCTTTAAATAATTTACTATTTAAGAAACTACTTCATATCTTTTTTCTTAGCAATAGGTGGTTTGAAATGCATAAATATTTGGTGCAGAATACTGGAAGAGAGAGTGTGTGTGTGTATGTAGATGGAGGTGGGTTTTGCTCTGCCTCAGATTGCAATGAAGTAGAAAGATGTGATGATGCAATATCCATTTCCTTAACAGTTTATTTTCATTTAAGTTTGATTTTGTGTGTGTGTGTGCTGGGTAGTAAGTGCCAGTTTCTGATTCATTGGGAGATGATTTCTGTTCCTGGAAACAACTGGATCAGCTCGAGCCTGGAGTGCCTGATAGCGCCCAGTCCTGCCTGAGCTTAAATGCATGCAGAGCTGTTGGCCTCCGCACGGGAAGGGCATGTATTTTTTGGTGTGAGCTATGTGCTTTTTTTCCTGGTTTGTGTGTTAAAAATAGTGTTTTCCAAACACTTGACCTCAGTGATCCCCAAAGGAAATTTTAATTGATTTAATTTCTACGTTGTTGGAGTGTGGACTCCTGTGCACAATATCAGGTGTAGGCTTGCCTTATGTGTCCCTTCTTTAAAGCAGAGCCATTTATTAAGTTGTCATCACATCATTAGGGAAAATGGGCCCTGCCCCCCCCCCCCTTATATTATTTCTAGGAATGTTCTTTACTAGAAAGCAACATATCTGCCTCTGAATCTCAAGTAGGAGAGAAAAAAAAACTTAAAAAGAGAACTCCCTCAAAACTCCCAGTTCTTACTTGTATTGAAAAACAGCCTAATCTTTGTGGGCAAGACTGCCGTGTGCAGTAAGTTCTCTAACCAGGAGTGAGGGCTGGTGGGGGGAGGGGGGAGGGGGGTGCCTTCTGTGACCGTAAGCAAATTATTGATAGCTAAACTTTGGACCAGCTTCCTCATTTGTAAAGAGGAAAAAATGGAAAAGTTCCAAGAGGCTTTCCAGCCCCCAGTTCCCTGATTGAGTTGATGTCAAGATGGTGCTGTTAACTGAAACACAAATGTACAAGATCAATAAGCAAAGTAAAAGTTTGATTTTTTTTTTAACTCAAGAGTTTTCTATGGGTTGGAGTGTTTTCTTCCTGTAAAGACTAATTTTAGTTTGAGGGCTGGAGACATGCATATGCAAAAATGCCTAGGGTTTTGAGTTCTCTGTAATATGATCATAGGCTTCAGGGAACAAATCTAGAAATTGATCTATTAAGAAGCAAATTAGAGGGAATTGCCTGGCGATCCAGTGGTTAGGACGCCATTCTTTCAGTGCAGGGGCATATATGTTCGATCCCTGGCATGGTTCCCAACCCCCCCCACACACACAAAAAAGGAAACAAATTAGATATTTTAGCAATAAGCCAGTCAATTTTGTACAGTTGATCAGTTTTTTGAGGGAAGGAGAATGTCTCCATGTAATTGATGATAAATGTGGAAGATTGACAGATGGAACCTTGTCTAACTGTTGTCTTGACAAACAAAGGAAATGGGCATAAAGGAATTCTTAGAGTCAGAAGCTTAAGGAATCTGCACAGCCTATGGCAATCCCAGATTTTACAGATGAGGAAACCAGTCCAGAAGGATTGTGTTCTTAAAGCTACTTAACTAAGCAATGGATTCTTTCCTGGACCTGTTTCGCTGACCTGTTACAGGTCATACTTTGCCCCCTTTCTGTGGCGGATTATTAGTAGGAACTTGGGACACTCGTGCAAAGTTCTTGTATATCTGAGGAAATCATGTTGGTTGCTCATTGGGTAACCAGGCTAAGGAGATGCTTGTGTCTGCTCTTTGGCATGACCTACTTTTCACTGCATCCCTCCCCTTCCTCTGTTGTGTGTTACAGTAAATCGAGTCTGCTTACCGTACCTTCACACACACACCTGTGCTTTGCCAGCTCTCCACTTAGCTTATTCTCTTTTATTCCCAGTCTCCTGTCCTGCAATCCAGCCTTCTATAAAAGATCACAACCCCTCCAAATAAAGGCTGAGCATTAAAATGAATGCCCAGTAGCCCCCTCCCTCCCCCGCCTGCCTCTGAATTCATACGTGTGTTTCCTTTGCCACGTCATAGCCTCCTCTGTACTATACAAAGGTTTCTTAGTTTACTTTTCTTCCTTCCTTCCTTCCTTCCTTCCTTTTTCTTTTCTTTCTTTTCCTCTTTCCTTTTCTTTAAGAAAAAGCTGTGTGAGAACAGTGTATTTCAAACAGGATGGTTTTTTTTTTGGAGGTAACAAATAGCATTTTTTTTTTTCATTAAAAAAATGTAAGACTGCATTACTTATTGTAAGTGTTATTTGGGGAAACTTGTTTCAGTTTTATATATGCTTATATACACACGTGTGTGTACATGAATGCGTGCATAGGTACACATGCATGTGGGGGGGGCAATGTAAGATGTATTTCTCATGGTGGCTTCTGATCTGAAAAAAATAAGACCACTTCACTAGAAGAAAATCACATTGCAGTTTATTTATATGGTATTTATTGAGTAACTACTATGTATCCCACACTGTTGGTGGTGCTTGGAATATATCAGAGAGTAAAACAGGCAAAGAAACTGGCCTTTGGCGAGTTTACAAAGGGGAGAGACAAAGTAAACATAATAAATGTTTTGGGAGAAGAAAAGATAAAGCAGAAAAGGGAGCATGGGGTGGGTGAGAAGAGGCCTGTGAGGGTGGGTCAGTTAGCCTGGGGGCCATGGGGTCACAGGGTGCAGGAAAGCGCAGGGGCCCAGGGGCCAGTGTTAGAAGTCTGGCTCTCATCTATGAAATGGGGACTCTTGGGGGCTGCCTGGACAAGGTCCCTTGGGACTTAAATACATGGATCTCAGAAGAGCCCTTTGGAAGCCAGCTCATTCATAAGAAGAGAAGCAGCTGAGTGTCCGTCAATTGTGAATTACCTTTGCCTTTGGGTTCCTGCTTCAGGGCAGCGACCTGTGTCTTTGATTGTCCTGAACACAGCAGGCGGCACAGACCGTGGATGTGCAATAAATAAATATTAAGCTAAGCAGGGAAGTGAAGGCTGATGAGCTGCACGTAAATGTGTGGCTGGCTAGAATATATCTAAAGGTGGATTTGGGCCAGCTACTGGCAGGCCAGATGGCCCAGGAGCTGAATTATATTGATCGGTCTTGCAGAAGCTTCTCACTGGTCTCTTTGAGAAGAGACACAGCAGATGTTTAGAATTTTTTTTTAGGCACCTGAGGGTAGGAATGTTGCTAGTGGCTAGTCATAATCTTTGCTGTGATTAGATAACAGAAGAGTTTAATAAATATTAACATATACATTGTGCTATCTGACTTAGCCCACCTAGAAATTCACTTTACATAGTGAAGTCGCTCAGTCATGTCGGACTCTTCGTGACCCTATGGACTATAGCCTACCACACTCCTCTATCCATGGGATTTTCCAGGCAAGAGTACTGGAGTGGGCTGCCATTTCCTCCTCCAGAGGATCTTCTCGACCCAGGGATCGAACCTGGGTCTCCCGCGCTGTAGGCAGACGCCTTACCGTCTGAGCCACCAGGGAAGTCCCACTTTACATAAGTAACTCCCAGTAGCCAATCTTTTGGCAGTGTGTGTGTGTGTGTGTGTGTGTGTGTTGAACATTTATTTTTATTAACTGCAAAGAGATAGGGGTTTAAGTCGTAGTTCTCAATCAAATGTCATTGGGTTCTTGTCCTTCAGACAAATGTTAAGTGTGCTTCCAGTGTGGAAATAGTAGTCTCTCAGGATAAATGAATGAATGAAGAAGCTTCTAGTAGGTGTACTCACTATCCCAGGGATAGGGGCAGAGAGGTTGATGGGGGTGCAAAGGGAGAATTTATCTGCAGCAAGAGAGACAGGAGATGAAGAGCCTGTGCATCCTGGGAGCTGCAAGGAGTTCAGGAAGACTGGAGCAGAGCTTGCACGTGGAGGCCCTCCATGAGCAGAACGGCTGGGCAGAGGGCGAGTTAAGATGGCTGTGGGTCTGCGAGGAGTCGTGTCTGAAAGGCAGTGGGAGTCGTGGAGGAATTCTGAGCAGAGGAGTGACGTGACACGACATGACATGACTAAATCGTGTATTCCCTACAGACCAATCCAGGGCTCACCTGCCCTTTGGGCTAGGAGAGAGTTCCTGAGTGCAGGGAGGAGCAAGGGTTATCAGAGAGTTCCGTGGGAAGGATGCCAGGGTACCTTGGGAAGAAAGAGTCTGGGATAAAGGAATATGAAGAAATGCTACCTGGTTCAGTGGTCCCGGATCCTGACTACCTTTACATTTACTTAGGAGCTTCTTTAAAAAGATGTTGTCCCAGTCCTCTCTAGATGGAGAAAAGGAGAGCACTTGGGAGTGGGGGTGGGGGTGGTTTTAGAAGACGCCCCCAGGTGATGCCCGCCGGGACCCGGGCTCAGAGCCTCCGAGGTGAAGTGTCTGAGGCTGTAGTTTGCTCCTCTGCCCCCGAGAAACCCACCTGCCAGGGAAGGGGGGCCTGTTGGTGCCCAGCTGTGTGGCCGTCCGGTAAAGTGGTGCCCCGAATGGAGGCAGGAGAACTGATCCCTTGAAGCAATTCTTCCTTCCGTTTGAAGGAATTTTTGTGACCGGGGTTAGGAATCCTGGTTTAGATCAGAAAGCAGCGCCTGCCTTCACACAGCCGACATGCTTCTCCACGGCTGGTAAAGCATCCGCATTTCCACGGGTCTGTGCCCACAAGTCTGCCCGTTGGGGGAATCCGCGGGATCCAGAACATGCTTGACTTTTCTTACATTCCTCCCGATTCCTTAGAATTGTATTTAAGAGATGCTTTCCATGGAGCATTTGCCTTGAGGCCTGATTTTGGAAGCACATGGCAAATCGCAAAGAAGGCAGGAAGCTCGACGAGAGGGTTCCCACCGTGAAGACAGCAGATGGAAGGTGGAAGTACTCATATCCTGCTCAGACCCGACGGTCATTGCTCAGCCACTGAGACGGCGACTTCAGCGGAACGATGACGGGGTTGGGGAATTTCTGTCTCACTTACTGTTGAGGGGTGAGGGGAAGCTAGGGTCACCCCATCATGCCAGGAAGTGTGCAAATACGGCCTCATGGTTCCCAGTCAGACACCAAAGGTTCTCCCGAACCTCATTCATCTAACACAAGTCATTACTGAAGCTGGTTCCAATAAAAATTTCCTATTTCCTCCTTCACACGTTTGTCTGTTGTTGGCTTAGAGAAAACCCAGATCTAAACCTGTCGTATTTCCACTGCATTTTCAGTTTCTGATGGCACTATTGCCTGGTGGGGGATTTTTTTTAAAAAACATTGTCCCAAGAGCCGGTTAGAGGCCTCCAAAACCAGACACAGGGGGAGTCAAAGTCACAGTAGTAATGCAGCATTCACATGGTTTGGCTTAGTATTTTTAACGTTGTTTATTGATGCATATTTTTGTTTCAGGGAAATCGGGGTTGCTTGTTTCTGCAAGTCTTTGCTCTCTGTCACACTATAGCAATTGAATGGAAAGAAGTGGTTGTTTCTCCACTTGTTCCCTCATCTTCATATCTTAAGGATATTCCCAGCTCACCTGTTAGGATCAATATGAGGAGTCAGAGAATTCATACACCTTAAGTGCTTAGACTGAGCCTTGTACACAGTGAGTGCTCAATAAAAGTTAACCATTGATGGAATTGTTGGAAGGCATCTGGGAAGACTGCCTAGAGGAGGTGACACTTGGCTGAGGCCTTGAAGGATGAGTAAAATTTGATAATGAGAGGATGGGAGAGTATTTCCCGCCAGGGATGTGTTGGGGGTGAAGAAGGGCCAGGTTCACTTTGGCTGGGGTATGGAGCACGTGCAGGGAGCTGAACAGTTCCATGCCACGTGAAGAGCCTTAAAAACCCCGGGGAGATGTCTAGACTTGTTTTCTAAGCAGTGGAGCAGGAGCTCCAGGGAAGTTTGTGCAGGAGCGACAAGATCAAAATGGTAATGTAGGAAGTTTGATGAGGCAAGGTTGGTGTCAGGAATCTCAGGAAAGAGAACAGGAGACCTGGAGTTTTAGTTAGGGTAAGGGTGGAAGTTGTGGCCTGGATCAGGAGGGAACTAGCAAGGGTAAATCCCTACCTGACCTGGTTGTAGACATGGGTTCTTCATATTAAATAAAATGGATCTTAGGTCATTACCATTTTCTCTTGGTAATTGCAAAGGGGTGATAGTGAAGTCAGTAACTATCCCATTTATTAAAAAATCAATGACAGCTTTTTACAGTTTTTCTAATTCTGATTTCTATAGAAGCAACAGGTTCTCATTTATTATGCATCCTAATTTCATGAGTGGACATTGTTAAATGTCAACTAAATAGAGGCATGTCGCTTTCCCATGGTTTGATATCTAAAGGAAAGACATTCTCATCTATATTAGAGAAAGGAAAAGGCAGGTGAAATTCCTGATCTCTGTAGTTCTTGAAAGTGATGCTTTTTAGCCATTGTAAGCCTTCCATTAAATTATCTGCACAAGATGCAAACCTTGGCCTATTCACATAGTTTCTTTCTAACCAACTGTCCCTAAGAAGAATGGCTATGTGAACACAGCTTTTTAGATCAATTTTTGGTCATTTGGGGGCATTTCTTTTTTCTTAGTGGTGGGAAATGAATAAGAGTGACAAGACATCAGTAGGCATTTATGTATTCCTGAAGTGGCTTTAAATGAGTAGGGTCAGACAGTAAAGAATCTGTCTGCAATGCAGGAGACCTGGGTTCAATCCCTGGGTTGGGAAGATTCCCTGGAGGTGGGATGGCAACCCACTCCAGTATTCTTGCCTGGAGAATCTCATAGACAGAGGAGCCTGGTAGGCTACAGTCCATAGAGTCACGAAGAGTCGGACACAACTAAGCGACCAAGCACAGCACATATATGAAAACACTTTGTGATTTGTTAAGTATTAGATAAATAATTTAAACGTTCTTTAGAAAAAATAATGCCATACATCTTTCATGCCTCTTGGCATGAAGCCATTTTAATAAGAAATCAGGAGCATGTTCTAAATAAGTGGTGATGCTGGCTGGAGAATTGTGTCCAGTTAAGGCTTGTGTGTGTGCTGATCTGATAGCATGTCTGAATATAGTTCAGAAAAGGTAGATGTTGAGAATTTCTGGCTATTCACCAGTTATTAAGTAAAATATGTAGAAAGCAAATACTTTTACTTTTTAACAATCTATTGTTTGACGTCTAACAATCTATTCAATGGAAATAACCTCTATACAGTAGAAGAAGCAAGGTATTTAATATATTTTTAAAGAATAAACATTTAGCTTCTTTTCTTTCCATGTCTATCTTTGTGCCATGGCCATGGGGATAGAGAAGAAAGTAGTTTCCACATCTTTTAAAATAAAATGTTGAACTTTTATATTTTTTCCAACAATACAATTTTCTGGAAAATGTTTATTTTATGATTTTATTTAAAGATTCTTTAATTCCTTACTGAGAAGAGGTATGGATATAAATATAAGAAAAACTGTTAAGTGCAGATAATTCTCATTGGACAGTTTGATATATTGTTTGATTCAGTATAGAGATTGAGATTCTTCAGTGTCAACAGAGTGACACGTTCCAGTCACTCTATCCTTCAAAACCTCAAGTTCAGTCCTGAATCTTGTGTTTTATGATGCTACTTTCATCACCACACTGAAAAGATTCATCAGAGTAATAAACCTTGCCCTGTCTTTTATTGCTTCTCTGCCGCCATAAGTGGTTTTGTTTGGGTATTAACTAACTTATCAGAAGATCGTAGCAGGCTTTTTTCTGTAATGCCATCCTTACTTGTTTTAATGAATTTGAGTGTTCTCAATTGTCTTTCCTCTAAAGACTCAAAGAACTCATGAAACAATAAGTTAAAACCTATTTTCTAAAACAGTAAAGTTACTGCACAAAAGTGAGATTATATTACAGTGAGACATATATATATTTCTCTCTGATGGATTATCCACCTCCTGTCTGGCTCAGAGGAGAAAAGTGTAATGAACATTTGAATGTGGAGTAAATAAAGCAATACTGAGACATTTATAAATGAGTGAATAGCCTTACACGCTAAGTACTCTGAGTATCTGAGGAAGGTGGGAAGAAGGGTTGAAAGAATATTTTTTGTGCAAACTGAGAAACTAATGACTGTGCCCCTAACTCCTCTGTGGGTCAGTTTTAATGGGGTCGTAAACAGGGCTTGAATGAATTTGAACACCATGTCAGTTGCTCTTGGCCTTACTGTTTATCCGTACTGTCTATAAGATGTTAGCCACGGGGTAGTAGAAGTTGTTTTGTGCATTTCAGCCTGCCATGACTGTGGGGTTTATCAACTTAGTGCCCTCCAGTGCCTCTCTGCTGCCTGATAGACCCAAAGAGACACCTTCACAACACAGGCCGCTACATGCATCCCATTGGGTCAAGTCAGTTCTCTTCCAAGGTGTCAGATGTACTCGTTGGCCTTCTATTAATATGAAAAGTAAACCAAGTTAAGCCACGCAGACCTCAAATCAACTGTTTAATCCTCCTTCAACTTTCTCACGATGTTGTTTTCATAATTATTTGTAACCAGAACACAGAAGCAGCAGAGAGGGACTTAATGCTGAGACTCCATTTTTGTTTCTTAAAGGAAAGGTGGATAATTAAATGTATCTTTTAAAGTCTGAAGAGATGTAAGAATTTTAAGCCGTTTGAATAAGTGGATTTTGTTTTTTACTTATCCCTTCTCAACAGGGAATTATATAACAAAACCAGGGTTTATTAAGGAAGAAGGAGCAGAGTTACACATAGCTAACATGTTTGTCTGTCCTCTCTTCTCTTGTAGAAATCGAAGCCAAAGAAGCTTGTGATTGGCTCCGAGCCGCAGGATTCCCCCAGTATGCCCAGCTTTATGAAGGTAAGCTAGAAACATCATTCTTTTTTTTTTTAATTTACTTTGGGCTGCTCTGGGTCTTCGTTGCTACTCACAGGCTTTCTCTAGTTGCAGCCAGCCGGGGCTACTCTCTAGCTGTGGTGCGCAGGCTTCTCACTGCGGTGGCTTCTCATGTTGCAGAGCATAGGTTCTAGAGGACAGGCTCAACAGCTGTGGTGCATGGGCTCAGCTGCTCAGCCACGTGTGGGATCTTCCTGGACCAGGAATCAAACCCATGTCCCCTGCCTTGGCAGGTGAATGCCAAACTCCTGGACCATCAAGAAAGTCCCATACCATTCCTATATAATGGCCATAAGCCTATCTTTGGTACATGATTATTACTGATCTATGATTTATTTTCAGACATTTTATTATTTACTTGAATATTTCATTAAGGAAAAAATATAGCAAGCACCTAAAACCACCGCCACCGAAAAAAGCTAGGACCTTAATAATAGCACACCTACCAGTCTCCTGTCACTGTACCACCCCGTAACCAAAGTAACCAGCATGCAATAACACACACACACATACCTAGGAGTAGCATTACTGGGTAGTAGAGAAGATGTACATGCAACTTTATAATGCAAGGTTTTGAAAAGTTCCTGTACTGATTTCACTCCTCCCTGTAATATAAAAAGATCCTGTCTCTGCACATGCTGCCAACCCTTGACATTGCCAGACTTTCATTTTTGCCATTCAAGTGGATATAAAATGATATCTTACAGGTTTTGACTGGCATTTTTCTAGCTATTGATGATAAGACACATTTCTTTGTGGCATCTGGTCGTATGTGTTTGCTCTTCTGTGAAATATCTGTTGCCCATTTTTACCCTGAGTTGATTGTGCTTTTCTTGATGATTTATAAGAGCTCTTTATTCTAAACACTAAGGCTTTGTTGGTCATGTGTCGTAGATATATTTCCCTACTTTGTCATTAGGCTTTTCACTTTTCCTTAGGTTGTCATTCGATCAATATTATTTCTCCTAGGTTATTTCAGTAAGTGGACCCTTTTTTAAAAAGAAATCAAGATCTAGGTTGACTTTTAAGTAGCTTCCCTGGTAGCTCAGACAGTAAAGAATCTGCTTGCAATGCAGGAGACCCAGGTTCGATCCCTAGGTCAGGTAGATGCCCTGGAGAAGGGCATGGCAACCCACTCCAGTATTCTTGCCTGGAGAATCCCATGGACAGAGGAGCCTGGTGGGCTACAGTCCACGGGGTGGCAAAGAGTCAGACAGACTGAGAGACTAGCACATTCACTTTCAGGCTGGCTTTTTGCTGCTTCTTGATGTCTTCACAGTGGCCCGAGCATCACTTGGATGCTGAAACAGGATGCTGAGCACCTTGAGTCTCGCTCATGTCTTTGGTTGCCTGGGGTGGGTAGAGTGTGCTCTGTATAACACGAGGGGAAGGGGTTGTTCATTTAAACGGGAGGCTTATTGTTCTTATTGCCAAATGTCTCTCATTCATCTGTCCATCCATCTATCCATCCAGCCATCCATTCAGCTAATCAACAAGCCAGTATTAATTCTGCACCATCAGGGGTGCCCACCACTTTAGTAGATGCTGCAGATTTTGTAGAAATAAAACAGTTCAGACCTCAAAGAACACCTTTACGGGGTTGCCAAATATCTCAAAAAGCAAGCATAATTTTCTTTGATTTACGCAGAACGAATACATCTTTTTCACCACTTAAGAGGAAGGAGATGCTATGAGACAGGCATTATGTGACAGAACTGCTGAAAGAGCCAGGTTAAACGATGTCATTTCAGTCTTTTCACCAGGGATGTTCAACTCTTCTCACAATAAATAGTGATTTCAAGATGTTTCTTTTGCTCTCCCGTCCTTCTAGGATGATGACAAGCAGGCTGCTTCCTATCGCAATGGCAGTGGGCTCTCTCTGGTATCTACTGGTCACCAGCAATCTTCTTTAATAAATGAGCAGAATGCCATGATGCTGGGAAAGACTGAGGACGGGAGGAGAAGCGGGCAACAGGGTGAGATGGTTGGATGGCATCACTGACTCAGTGGACATGAATCTGAGCAAACTCCAGGAGATGGTGAAGGACAGGGAAGTCTGACGTGCTGCAGTCCATGGGGTCACAGAGTCAGACACAACTTAGCAACGGAGAAACAACAAGTGCTAAGACTGGATACAGTTTGTCAGCTTGGAGGTGCTCCCGTGATAATCAGGCTTCATTTTTAGGAAATATTTATTTATTTGGCTGCACTGGCTGTTAGTTTCAGCTTATGGGATGTAGTTTCCCCATCAGGGATTGAACTGGGCCCCCTACATTGGGAACATGGAGTCTCAGGCCGTGGACCGTCAGGGGAATCCCGCTGCAGCAGGTTGCACTGAAGAAGGAAATGGAGGGAGTAGGGATTTTCCCCAGAAGCAAACTGGGGAGAAACCACAGAGATCATTTTTATATCCCTAGCTCACTCAGCTAATCTAACTCATTACTTCATTAATAATGCCTGCTCTTCCTCTTAGTAGCCCAGACTGAATGTATGATGTTTCTCCATGAAGATGGGTTTAAAATTATTTTATAATTAGACTGTATAGAATATCTTACTGTTCCTCCATTTCAGAGAATATCTCCAATTCCTTTTCCTTCTTCCTTCCTTTCTTTCTCTCTTTTAAGGTGTTTGGTTAGCCCGCGTGTTTATTATGTGGAGTTGCTTATCTTTCCTGTAGGAGAATTTTGGACCTGTTACCATTTACAGCACCTCTGTCTCTCAGTAGGGTTTTGGAGGGGGTGGGGGTGGGGGCGGCCCAGCATTCTATTGGATTTTCAGTTCACAGCTCTACTGGAGACGGAAAGATAATTGCATTTGCAGTGGCAGTAACATGCTTGTCCTTTTGTTCTCCTGTTTAGAAATTAAATTTCCTTCAATTATGTCAATTTTTAGTGTTGATTTGCTGCCAAGCAGCCCTTTCTTCTGATGTGTATCTTTGCTGAGATCCCCTTCCGGTCTCTGCTTACATCTTTCCAAATCCTAAGAGACAGACTTTATTTTCGCAAGTTACATTTTGGGGGTCCTTTGACGTTTATAAGTCTTTTAAAGCCTAAATCTACTTTTGAGGTTGTACTGTACATTGTTCTAAGCGTTTATAATTTCTCTCCTTTGTCCTGCCCCCATGTTCAGGGCAGGTACACACACACACCACATACCACCACACTTGTCCCTTGATTCCTAGCTTTATTTTGGTCCTTGACAATATATACATCCTGCATTTAAACCCAAGCTGGAAGTTTAAATCCTAACTTGAAGAACTCTGAGAACTACTGAACAACAACAACAAAATGTAATTATTTCACTCTTCTCTTGCATTTAGTCCCTACTTTTCCTAGAATTTCTTTTTTAAACAGAATTTTAAAGTTAATTTGGGTCAGGAAAGTAATCTAAAATATAGCTCTGGGCACACTGAGTTAGGAATTGCTAAAATAGCAAAGTTTCTGTCTCAGATGCACGCAACAGGCATGTTAACTTTATGATTTACATGTATTAAGTATTACAAGCATATTCCTTAATATATGCTCTGTCCTTTAATACTTAGAGTGCATGATGTCTGTTCAAAGTGAAATAGTTGCCAGAAGCTTCAAACAGCTTTATAATTTGCTTTGCTTCTATTTACTAATAGTTTACATTCACTAGAAGTCTTCTCTCTTATTGCTACTATAGTGGTGCAGCTAATCATTTCCCTAATCATTTGGTCTATAAGGTAATGAAGAGAGGTAGATCCTCCAATATTGAATTTTATAAATTTCTTCATGAATCTTTAGGCTCTAGCTATTTCATTGGTCTATCTGTCTTACCATTCAGAGAACAGGATCACTAACTTTGGCCTTCAGGAAAACGAATAGACCACAACACTCATGTTAATCTTCAACATTGGTGGGGGGGTATTTATAAGTATAATTTCTGGAAAATTGATGACTGAAGATAAAGAGCTCGATACTGTCCTCTAAAACCAATGATCATAAGTTAGAAGCCATAAAAACATAACGAACCATCATGTGCTCCCACGTCAACCCCAGAACTAGAATACTATTAGTTATTTGTGTCTCCAAAACTACCAAGAGCCATGTCAGTTTCCCCTTGCAGCATTAGCCATTTGGGAGGTCAAAGGGGTCTTTAGGTTCTGTGCATTCTTGTGTATTCTTGTGTATTCTTGTGTATTCTTGTGCATTCTTGTGCATTCTTGTGTATTCTGTGTATTCTTGTGTATTCTGTGTATTCTTGTGTATTCTGTGTATTCTTGTGTATTCTTGTGTATTCTGTGTATTCTTGTGTATTCTTGTGTATTCTTGTTTATTCTTGTGTATTCTTGTGTCCTGCAGTGCTCCATTCCTGACCCACAGAGTTGCACAGAAGGACTCTTCCTCATGATATTTTACAAGCTTTTTACTAGGAAGGCCCGTTATTTACCTTAATAGCTTAGAACACCAAAGAGGGATAACTTGCTCTTATCTAGTGGCAGTTCCAGAGCTTTGTCGTGTTCCATGGAAGCACTGCTGGTCTTCTTCCTCCCTACTCTTCCTGGATGTGTTTATCAACGAGGGACAGAAAAGTGAATTCTTCCACTGAGTTGACTCTTCCCCTTTTCTGCTTTTTGATTTTGATATAACTTAATGTATTCTTAGAGTAGTGAACTCTTCTACAGATGAAAGGATTTGGGATTCTGTCTTTCTACACCAGCTTTAGAGCTGGCCTTTTGTTTCAGGGGGATTTATATAAACCACTGGAAAGCCATATGGAAGTGCTAGTATTTGTTTAAAAATAGCACATCCTGAATTCTCTTTAGCTTTTGATGTCATGCAAATGACTGGATTCCATTGACAACCACCATTGTTCTCTAGATCTTTCCTTGGCCTGGTTTTCTGTGACCTCTTCCCTGATCAAAAGTGAGTGAAGACACACATGGCGGGGGGAGGGAGGAACAGCCACATTAGAAGGAAGCATCCTCCTGGTATTCATCCTGGTTTAAATTATAATTTATATAGCAGGTCTCTTGACTGCTGATTTGTTTAAAGGTGAAACAGTGTTTTGAACCACTTATCTTTGACAACAGATACTTGAGTCTGCAGACCACTTGATATCCAAGCTCCTTTAGGACACAGAAGATATTGTCTTAAACTGCTTTACATTCCCATAGCACTTGGTAGGGAAGGAGGTAACCTGTACACAGTAAGTATTCAAGAAATTATCTTGTTTTTGAGGGTTTTTTTTTTTTTCCTCCCTCTGCTAAACTGGGCTAGATTGGCAAGCATCTGAATGCTCAATGAGTATATTTGTTTTTATTTTTCTTACAGATCTTCTGTTCCCCATTGATATTTCCTCAGTGAAGAGAGAGCATGATTTTTTGGACAGAGATGCTATTGAGGCTTTATGCAGGTAAACTGAAATGTTTTGAGTGCTTTCTTTCTCTTTTCTTCTTTTTTAAGAGCATAGTATTTATCACTGGGATGAGTTTGCTTTTGTTCTAATTATGTCAGGTGTCTTTTCTTTTTGGCCGCACAGTATGCACAATCTTAGTTCCCCAGCCAGAGAGCGAACCCATGCCCCTTGCAGAAGCACGAAGTCTTAACCACCTGATGGCCAGGGAAGTCCCTATTTATGTCAGGTTTTTGAATAGTATTTGGATATAGAGATTTACTTCCTTATGAATCATAGGCCTTTTAATTAAAATTAGGAACTTCCTATTATTTAGTATTGCCATTAAAATAGCACAGTCCTAGGGCCATTCCATATTTGATGCCATGTACTTTCTGAAGCAGGTAATGTTCAGGCGGTTTGAAAGCCTAGAACAGGGTTCTTTTAAGGCAGTGTACTTGACCGCTCAGCCCCACCCAGGTGTCCTCAAAGAGTCAAAGCTGTGGTCAGGTGAAAGTGACACATTTAGAGAAATCAGTGGGCGTGGGGGAGGGGGAGACTACGCCAAACTAGAGGCAGGAGGACCGTGGCTTGAATTCCAGGAAAGCATCTCTGAACCTCTTCAGCTTCCCCACGTACACATTCATAACGATAGGGTTAAATACGGCTGTAAAATAACTCAGCACAGCCTTTAACAGAAAGTAGACAGGCAGCAAGTGAGCACTGATGGGAAATGTGAGAAAAACTGTCAGAAACCCTTGTTCGTGGTGCTGGTGGATTTTCACGCTGAGCAGTTCGCAGGCTTTAATGAAGTGGAAGCGATAAAATACGCAGCAGACGATGACAGGACACTGATAATCCTCTCCAGCTCTTTAGGACATATTATTCATTTTTAAGCTAATCATCCTTGTAATTTTTCTCAAAACCTGTAAGCCAACAAAGGTGAATTCTGGAGAGAAAAAGATCATACACAGACTAATTCACTTATTGATTTGATTGTAAAATTAGTTTTCTTTTAATTTCGGTATTACTTTTAACTTGGAAGAGCATCATTGAGGTGGAATGGCACCCAGGATGTATTTCCCTTTTACAGACAAAGAAAGCAATTGTAGCTCTGTGAAAATACTGTTTTCTGCCTTTTTTTGTCATCCAGTGGTTTTTGAAGCACCTAACTTAAGCAGGCATTTTAGGGAAAGACAAGTATGGTATTTACAATGGAGTATGGAATAGGGCTTCCCTGGTGGCTCAGAAGTTAAAGCGTCTACCTGCAATACAGGAGGCCTGGGTTCGATCCCTGGGTCAGGAAGATCCCCTGGAGAGGAAATGGCAACCCACTCCAGTATTCTTGCCTTCCATGGAGGAAGGAGCCTGGTGGGCTACAGTCCACAGGGTGGCAAAGAGTCGGACACAGCTGAGCTACTTCACTTTCACTTTCATGGAATAGACTAGTTCTCCTGGCTTCAGAAAGAAAAAAAAAAATGCCATATTAACCACAGAAACACTGTCACTTTTCAAATCCAATTGAATGACTGCTTAGAAAAGCCCAGGGTATGTAGACACTTTCTGAAAGCAACCTGATTCCAAGGCCCTGCACCCCCACCCCGCAGAGTGTATAATATCATAGTTATGTCATCTGTAATGAAAAAATGTCCCCAACACAGTTTAGGAGGGAAGGGACCACATCTGGTATATAAATTACTCCAGACATTTTTTAAATGTTTGAATGCTTAGCTGTGGGACAGAATTAATTTCTTCTCAATTCATCACTGGTGATAACGCATAGAAATGAGGTCACTCCTAAGATGTGTCCTAGGAGACATACTCATTGTGTCAGATCATCCGTCTCACACATTTCAAGCTACTTAGTGAGCGTGCCCTGTAAACAGCAGCAACAGCTTAGGAATTTCTGGGTCATAAAAATATCATGGCAGCATCACAGCCCAAGGGGTCATGATTAGAGTCTTGTTTTTTTAATATCAGTTTGAAATGCAGTTACCCTGTTCTGGGTCTAAGGGCATCCTCTGTACCCTGTGCCTTTTACCGGCTCTCAGCACCATCAGAGAGTCTGCCTCTCTTTGAAGGGAGTAAATCTGTACTCTTAGATCTTTGATGAAAAGAAAAGCCTAAAAACAACTAGACCTTGCTCTCTCTTTGGATTCCACAAGTGTATTCTGATTGGTCTTTGGTTTCTCTTGCTGTTATATGTTTCTCTTATGTGTAGAATAATATCTCATAGGTTAAGTGTAAGAAGGAAATGCAGTGATGGATGTCAAGTGCTTTAAAATTTATCAGGCCTAAAACCGACACCCAGATTTGAGTATGTGGATAAAAGCTTGAGGTAGGATTCAGAATTCACAGGAATAGTCATCAAGTTGATTGTAATGAAAAGCCCAAGGTCTCTTGTCCACACTTTCACATAAACAGACTTCTTATAGCAAATGATTTTCCTTGGAGAGGGCTAAACGAATGTTCTGAAGAAGGAAGTGGCGAGCATCTTCCTTGGAAATGCCCTCCAGATCCTGGGATGGTCATCAGAGTTGTTGGGGACACTTGCTTTTACTGATGATATTCATCTCATTTGCTAGACTGGCCTCTTCTATGTACTCGCTCAGCCCACAGAATTCAAAGAGCCAGCAGATCCTGAATCTATAGTGTTGTTTGAAACTTTGCCTTGTGATCCGTCAAGTTTTTTCCTAGACAGACTGTTTCATAGACTTCCATCTTTTTGCCTTGTTGAAACAGTTTGAGCAGTTGTTTTAAATACATATGGTAATATAGTTAACAGAAACTCAGCTAAAAGTTTTACTTTAATAAAATATTATTAAATATTTAATAGTTTTTACTTTAAAACTTTTTTAGGTTTGTTTTAAATGAAATAATTCTCACATGGTTTTTCTTTCTTGCCACCCCTCCTCCCCCCACCCACACACACAGATCAAATGCTCCCATTTACATACTAGTATACACTCCCATGTTCTGCTTAGAGGTTATTATAAACATTCATGTACTTACAACTTGTGCAGATATTAAAGCTTCTTTTGGTCAATAATCTAGTAGGTGCTGACCTCTTAACATAATCTACTAAGAGCAGAAAACTTGTAGACAGTGTGTTCCTGAGAATGATAATGATACGGTCTTAAATAATATAAAGTTTTATAATGACCAAAAGTTGTAATTATGCAACTACTAGATTGCTTGGGTTTGGATTGCTTACCAGCATTCTTAGCATGCACACTTGTAAGGAGTGAACGTACTTGCTTCCTTGGAGAGATTGGCTTTTGTCCCAGTCATGCTAGCTTTGCTGTTATGATCCGACCCCAAGGATAAGGCCGAGATTCTGAGAGCATCACATTCAGTATTAATACTAGAGGACTGATTCACTTGTCTTGAAGCATATGCAGATGATAATGCAAACTGTGACCTCTTAGAATACCTTTTCTGAAATCTTCTCTCTATAACTTTATATATCCCATATTGCTATTTTCCTATGAGGTTACAACTGACTCCTATGAATACACCAAAGAATTACTTAAATAAAATGATAATCATATAATGACGAATCACATAATGACTGGAGCGTCTTCAGTCTGTACTTTATTGTATAATCGCCCTTGAAGAGCCTAAGCTCCGTGAAGCGCCCAGCCATTTAATACATTTCAGCTATGTTACTATTTTGGTCCCATTAAAAGAAAAGCAATTGCAGCAAGAAAATATCTTTAAGGCCTGGAAGAATTTTTATTTGTCAGGTCTATGTGGGAAATTGTTCCTTTTTTCTTTTTCTTTTCTTTTTTTTTTTTTTTTGGTATTTTTAAATAGTAAATTTCCTAGGAAACTCAATATTATGCTTTTAGTGCCAAATAATAACAGCATCTTGGAAATACATTTCTTTGAACCTTTCATTTCACCTTCAGCATCTCAAAGTAGAATAAAACTGGTAAGCTATTCATGGATGTTCTTGACACCTGGCTAGTATTTATTCTTTGGGGGGGTATATTCTTAGAGAGAGATGGCGGAACAATATTTTTGGTTTTTTTTTTTTTTTTTTTGGATGTTTTATTCTCTTTTTTAAAAAAATATTTATTTATTTTAATTGGAGGATAATTACTTTACAGTATTGCGATGGTTTCTGCCATATATCGGGCCATAGGTATACGTTCCTTTTTCCTTTCTCACTTCTCTTCTGCTTTCCCTGTTTTCACTTGGACTACGTGAGGCCCAGGACCACGCCTGCCATGGTTTTATCAGGGTGCTTGCAGCTCCTCCAGCAGAGCTCGTGAGCCTCTGATGGCTCACTCTGTGCCCCCTCCCCCTCTGAGCTGAGTGCAAGTTGCCGAGCAGATAAGACTGACACATTCCTGAGGAGCTGAGCCAGCAGGGACCCTGGGGGCCAGAAAGGACCCGGGCTTCCGGACAGGCAGTGTGAGATACCAGTGTTCTGCCACTCACTGGAGGAGTCATACTTAGGGTAGAAGCTGCTCCCATATATTATCATGGTTAACATTTATTTTAGAAAGGAACACGGAAGAGACTGCTTCTCAGGGCCAGAGTCACTGTGTTTTAGTCCTGTAGCCTTGGACCAGGTTTGTGTCCACTCCAAGCCTCATTTCCTCATCTATACATTGAAAATAAATAATAGTATCTCTATCAAGACGAAATAATACACGCGAGGCTCCAGGCACAATGCCTGACCCAAAGTGTGTCCCCAGCTGCTACTTCATGTCAGTACCCTCTCTAAACTGGTAACATCCCACTTTGGAGGTGCTTAGGGGGCACGTGAATTCCCTGAAAACTTCAGAAATAACTCCTGGGCTTCAGTTTTGAAGCACCGTTAGCTTGATGCTACCAAGAGAAGAAGATAACGCTGACCTTTACAAAAATGACCTTCGGGGTCTTTTCTGTTTGACTGAAATCTGCAGCTTGTGAAGTAAGTCCCTCCCCCACCCCCACAGGCATCCATGCCTAGTAAACTTGATTATAAACACCACTCGACCATTAAAGGCCAAATGAAGTCAAGTGGGTATTTGATTTCAGGTTTGATTAATGAAACCCAGACCTAAGACTATAACCATCCTGGATTCTTTACATCTTAAAAACATTTGAGAACTAAAACACTGTGGATACAAGTCATTGAAGTAATGGATGCCCCTTTGAAAGGGACTTTATATCCACTTGTTTTAATGTCTGTGGACTTTTTTTTTTAAGTTATTTGTTTTCTTTCCCTTCCCATTATCAGAGAGAGTTTTCCTGAGCATAGGTGCTCTGTTTAGGGTTATCTTTGTTTATCCTATAAGCAGGCTACCACATAATCTATGAAATCAAAGGCAGTCTTATCAGCAGGCAAAAATACTTTCTACCCTCCTTTATCCAAGTTATTAGACAAGCTGCAAGAACAGGATCAGAACGATAGAGCCTTGAAGAGGGCTCAGAATCAGTTTGAATTTGTGTGCATTAAATGCGCTTGTCCTGTGAAATAGGAAGAACTTCAATCTTAACTGATGGTGCAAGACAGCAGCTATGATAAGGATTCATTTGAAGACAATTAAATGATGGTCATCTGGAAGACGTTAGATTTGGGGCCTGAAAAGCTGTCATTCACAGTTTTACATGCCATTTATCTGTATAAATAATACAGATTATTTATCTGTAAAGGGTTTCTTTCTTTGAGCTATATCATTATTTCCCAGTGAGATGGAGTTTTGCTTTGTTTTAAGTACTTCATTTTTGATGAAGCTAAGTTACTTTCCTAATTTTAAATTATTACTCTTTGGCAGGAATTAAAAAAAAAAAAAAAAAGCATTCAGAGTGAAAAAATTGACTCCTGTTCCAAAGAAGAATCTGATCAAGCGCTTATTTTTTGAATTTTTAAAGATACCGACTTTTGAAGTATACAGTTTTTTAAATGAATCATTTGCACTGTTGCTACGACTATACCAATGCATTTTCCTGTCCTATACAGGAAGCTGTAAAAAAGAATTAGGTAGTAAAGAGCGTTCAAATCTCCTTTCTATACAGAGCTCACTAAATTTTTTAACAGACTACCTATCATTTGTTTATCATTTGTCAGAGATAACTAAAAATAGCTTTATTTTTATATTTGGATTTTGATTTGAGATAGAATACATTACAACAGCAAACACTTTATTCACCAACAGCTCAGCTTGGTGACTTGTTCATGTTCCTATTTCTGTGAAAGGAGACATCACTGGCGTTTACTTCTTGGCACGGGGTGGAAATGGCTCAACTTAGGGGCTATTGGAAGAATACATGTCTTCAAATGAGGGTTTTTTGTTCTGTGAAGAATAAGAGGCACTTTATAGAACAATTGCAGGGTGCCATTTCACTGTAAAATAGTAATATTAAATGTAAATAAAACAACTTGTGAAATATAAAAGTATTTTTAAACTTCACTTTTTAAAGAAATTTCGAATACTCTTCTCAATTGTAGATATTAATGGATTTAAAGAAACTCAAACATGTCAACTGTTTGGAAAAAATATTTATCCACCATCCATGGTTTCCTATCTTCGCTAATGTTATTTCTTTGCTCTGTAGGCGTCTAAATACTTTAAACAAATGTGCGGTGATGAAGCTGGAAATTAGTCCTCATCGGAAAAGAGTGAGTATATAAAAGGTATCATAGGGTAGGAGCAAAGGAGAAGATGAAAAACTGGATTATGTGTTTTGTGATAGATTTTGTTTCACAAATTCTTATTTCCTTGTTCTAAAATTACCTACATTTTAAATGTTATAATCCAGGCAGGTTTACCAAAAACTGTGTAGTCTTATGCAGTTGAAACCAACAGCTACAGCTAACCAATAATCTGTGTCTCGCCTGCTATTTTTGATCTGAACAGATTTTCTGTGATTTTGCCTCATTAACTCAATGCCTACAACATATTAAAGGGATGAGGCTTAAGAATTCTGGTGCATTTTGCATTGCCTCCCTGCAGAAACTGCAGCTGAAGTTCTTGGGAACTCTGTCTTCCCATGTGTAACAGAACCTGTGTTTTGAAGCTGTAGAGATGGCAGGGAAGGCTGGCTGGTGGAATATGGAAGACTAGAGCTTTGAAGGGAGAAAAGGAATTAGAGGAGAAAGAGGGAGGGCTGGAAATCCCACACATTCTAGTGAAATGCCGGCACAGAACTGATTCGGATGGTATTTTCTCCTGTGTTTGAAATGTGAGGACGTCTTATGAGATCTTAGGAGAAGAGGTGGGTGTAGTGGTGGGAGTGAATGCCACAAATTAGAGTAAACAGAAGTGAGTTTGGTCAAAGAACATATTTTTCACTGTCAAGAGTACCGATTTTAATTATCTAACTTGCGCCAAGTTGCCTTCTTGGGGGAGTTAAACCTTTTAAACAAATGAGCGGGAACCTCACCTCACACTGTGAGGAGCTGTGGAGAGGAGCCTGCAGGAGTCAGCGTTCAGTGCTCTCCACCCACTGTCCCAGGAGACCCTGCTCACAGGAGACGCTCCACATGCATCACACTGAACTATGCCTCTCGATATCCCATCAAGGGGCTCGGATGCAATAGTCTGTCACAGTGTAACCCTGGGTCCCGTCTTTAAGTCAGGCATCACCAGCAGAGATGTTCTGTCAGGTGTGTGCATGTTACATGCCGTCAGAACTAGGTATTTGTGAAACCTTATTAAATGGCCTGGAGCATGCCTGAGTTTGAAATGTCATAGGACTCTTGTGGCACTAATTCTGGTTCCCAAGTTGGTGGGGGAGGAATGAAAAGGAACAGGGAAGAGGCTGAGAGATGAGAGTGTTCGGGAACCACCATTTTAGTTGCAAAAGGGAATATAAACACATACTATCAACAGACAGCAAAACTGGAGGCAGACCAGAGGGAGTCCTACCCGTTGCTGATTCCAGTTCAAAATATTTTACATGCCTGGAATTTTCACAGATCTCAGAGGTTTCCTCTGTGAGTAATTTAAGAGCAGCCTATAGATCCCAGAGTTTCCATAAAATAACTCTTATTTAGCTTGAAACACTTGCTCAGGCTTTTTCCTGTGAAATGCTTACATTCATCTTGGTTATTTTAAAAAATAATAATAAAGCTGTAAGGCGGGGAGGGGTATTGACATGAATGGCATTATGGTCAGTCTCCTGGCCCCTGGGCCTCGGGTCATGCCCTGCCCCGTGCTGTCTGCCGGTTTCAGGGGACAAATGGTTCCCTTCTGTCTTTGCAGAGCGAAGATTCTGACGAGGACGAGCCTTGTGCAATAAGTGGCAAATGGACTTTCCAGAGGGACAGCAAGAGGTGGTCCCGGCTTGAAGAGTTTGACGTCTTTTCTCCAAAGCAGGACCCCATCCCTGGGTCCCCAGACGCTGTCCACCTGAAGAGCGCCCCAAGCCATGAAAGTATGCTGACGGACCTCAGCGATCGCCAGGAGGTGGCTTCTGTCCGCAGCACCTGCAGCCTCGCCACCCACGCGCCGCAGCGTGGGGAGGCGGCCCCAGCCCGGACTAACTCTGTCCTCAGCGTCTGCTCCTCTGGCACCTTTGTGGGCAATGATGACTCCTTCTGCAGCCTGCCCTCTCCCAAGGAACTGTCCAGCTTCAGCTTCAGCATGAAGGGCCACGAGAAGACCAAGTCCAAGACGCACAGCCTGCTGAAGCGCATGGAGAGCTTAAAGCTCAAGGGCTCCCACCACAGCAAGCACAAGGCGCCTTCCAAGCTGGGTCTGATCATCAGCGGGCCCATCCTGCAGGAGGGGGTGGACGAGGAGAAGCTGAAGCAGCTGAACTGCGTGGAGATCTCCGCCCTCAACGGCAACCACATCAACGTTCCTATGGTGCGGAAGAGGAGCATCTCCAGTTCCACGCAGACCAGCAGCAGCAGCAGCCAGTCTGAGACCAGCAGCAACGTGAGCACGCCCAGTCCCGTCACCAGGACCTGGAGCCTCAGCGCCTGCAACAAGCGGGGAGGCATGTACTTGGAGGGCTTCGACCCCTTCAATCAGTCCACGTTCAACAACGTCATGGAGCAGAACTGTAAAAACCGGGAGAGCTACCCGGAGGACACGGTGTTCTACATCCCAGAAGACCACAAGCCCGGCACCTTCCCGAAAGCCCTTTCCAATGGCAGTTTCTCTCCCTCAGGGAATAACAGCTCTGTGAACTGGAGGACCGGGAGCTTCCACGGCCCCGGCCACATCAGCCTGAGGAGAGAAAACAGCAGCCCCAAGGAACTTAAGAGACGTAACTCCTCGAGCTCTGTGAGCAGCCGCCTGAGTATCTATGACAATGTGCCGGGCTCCATCCTCTATTCCAGCTCGGGTGACCTGGCCGATCTGGAGAACGAGGACATCTTCCCCGAGCTGGACGACATCCTCTACCACGTGAAGGGGATGCAAAGGATAGTCAACCAGTGGTCGGAGAAGTTTTCCGATGAGGGAGACTCCGACTCGGCCCTGGACTCCGTCTCACCGTGCCCGTCCTCTCCCAAGCAGATACACCTGGACGTGGACAACGACCGAGCTACCCCCAGTGACCTGGACAGCACAGGCAACTCACTGAACGAGCCTGAAGAGCCCTCTGACATCCCGGAAAGGAGGGATTCTGGGGTCGGGGCCTCCCTGACCAGGTCCAACAGGTAAGTGTTTCTTACCTGTTGGGGGTGAGGGGCAGGTGATCAGAAAGGGGCTGCTTCTGCTTGCTGTGTAGGGGACATGGGATTGAGCCATTTATAGCCATGAAATTCCTAAGGAAAGTGCTAGATGGGAAAATCCTACCATCCTACAAGATTAATGAACATCGTTCACTGGGTACCAGAATTTCAGTTTGGGAAGAAGTAGTCAGTTCTGTGGATGGGTAGCGGGGTTGATTGATTGTACAACACTTTGTCACTGTTGTTGCTTAGTCGCTTCAGTCGTGTCCAATTCTTTGTGACCCCATGGACTGTAGCCCACCAGGCTCCTCTCTCCATGGGATTTCCCAGGCAAGGATACTGGAGTGGGTTGCCATTTCCTCCTCCAAGGGATCTTCCCAACCACAGGGATTGAAGCCATGTCTCCTGCCTGACAGGTGGATTCTTTACCACTGAGCCACCAGGGAACCCCAACACCGTTGATGTGTTTAATGCTTCATGTACTTGAGTGAGTGAAAGTCGCTCAGTCGTGTCCGACTCTTTGCGACCCCATGGACTATACAGCCCATGGAATTCTCCAGGCCAGAATACTGGAGTGGGTAGCCTTTCCCTTCTCCAGGGCATCTTCCCAACCCAGGGATTGAACTCAGGTCACCCGCCTTGCAGGCGGATTCTTTACCAGCTGAGCCACAAGGGAACGTAACTGTATACTAAAAGTGGTTAAACGAGTAAATTTTATTTATGTACATACTTTACCACAGGATAAAATAAAAACAGACTGGAATGGAAATTGAATCTTCTCAGTTCCTAAGATTAGAGGCCAGTGAGAGACCCACTGCTGACTGTGCGTCCACCCATTAAAAAGCTTTCATACTCACATTCCGCCCCCTTCTCTCTCAGGCACAGGCTGAGGTGGCACAGCTTCCAGAGCTCTCATCGGCCGAGCCTCAACTCCGTGTCACTGCAGATTAACTGCCAGTCTGTGGCCCAGATGAACCTGCTGCAGAAGTACTCCCTCTTGAAGTTAACCGCCCTGCTGGAGAAATACACGCCTTCTAATAAGCATGGCTTTAGCTGGTAAGGGTTTAAACTGCCCAGTGTACCATATTTGAAAACATTTTCAACCAGAGCTGTCCCAGCACTGAGGGTGTAACAGGTGGATCCTATATCTTGAGTTCATTGTCCCGATGCGCTAAGTGTCTACATTCTTGAATCCACGTGCAATACTGCTTAAGCTAGTATAGCTTTAGGGAGTTTCCATTGGGGCTGGTTGAGTTTTCAGCGCTAGGAGTGACAAGCTGCCAGTTGATAGGGTGAGACCGCTTTAGTCTTCTACTTCACTGTCCAGGGCTTCCTTCCCAGGGGTAGGAATAGCCCACCACAGGCAAATACATATACAGGATCAGATCATATTTTGGAAGGAAGGGAATAAAACTTTAGATCATGGGATGTTATGAGAGCAGCTTTGAAATGCTTGATGTACAGTGCTTGGCTTTGTAACCCTCTTCATGCACGTTTTTTAGAAATAGTTTTTGATTGATATAGGTATCTGCAATATCACAAAAAAAATCTACCTGTGCTAAAGAGTTTAGGTTATGTTTCTTCCAACAAAGATTCTTGAGCAGTGAATAATAAAGGAATTCACCACTCTAATATATTATAAACAAAAATAATGTACAAAAATAAAATTTATTGAACTGTCCACACTTTGGAAAGTACGGTCTTTGGTGTATTTACTGTGAGATGTAGAGTGCTTGGCTGAACAGGTCATGGACAGGAGCCATTATGTGCATATTTTTTTCTACTGAGTGCAAAGTAGATAAATGTCTCTACATTGACATCCCAGCACATTTTGCAGTGTCAGCTGGGTATCCTTCAGTCTTTTCACTAATCTAAGTGTTCATTATCCACTTGCACAATTTTAGTTCTTTATAAAAATGGAGACTCGGTCCATTTCATGAGTATCACTTGGTAGCAAAACCAGAATCAGTGCAGCAACGTAACTTCTCTCCCCAGCTCCTCCCCTCTTTGGGACTCGTAGTGAGGTTAACTTCGGCATCAAAGCATCTCCTGTTCAAAGGCTGTTATTATGTGAGCTCTGCTAAATACAGAAGTTGTTTGTTCTGAATGACAGAAATAAGTATTGACTGGTTTATCCCCCACATGCTTCAGATTCTCGGTGGAGATCGTAATGTGTTCCTTGTACATTCCGCCGCTAGGCTTTTCTCCCCGACAAAGCAAGTATTATGCGTACTCAGAGCCACGATCCATATACTTCACTGTATGGAAATACAGATTTGGCCCTGCGCTTCAGTTTTACCTTTCCTAGAGCTATAAACAGTAACACACCGTGGCTGTGGGTTTAGCACTCTAAAGTCAAGGCAGTCTGCCTTCCGCAGTGTTCCTGTGTGCTTCGAGCCAGAGTTTCCCTGCTGGCTATTTAAAACTGCATATTTCACATTCTCAGTTCTGAGTGGCCCACCACCCCCCCTCGCCACCAAACCCTCAAGAATCTGAAAGTCCAGAATACTTCTTGAGTTCTGGTCAGTTTTTCCAGTGAGGCAAAACCAAACGTTAAAGCCTCATACTGTGGGATCCATGGAGTAAGGAGAAATTCTACACAAAGTTCTTTTCCTGTTCAGCTTTGCCCTTTCTTGTCCCATTCAGAGAGGTCATTTGTAGAGCTGAAATTTCTGCTTGACAGCATTAAATACATGACATCGGTTTCCTGCTGTTGCACACACTGCTGAGGCTGGACCTGGTGTCAGGACTCCAGGGAGCCTGGGGTAGGCTCACAAAACCCTCATTGTTCTCCTCTGTCTTCCTTTAGAAAGCTAAAGATGTTATGTTCTCTCGGGTCATCAGCAGGAGAATTTATTTTGACTTCAAGTCATTAGCTTGCCTTCCCCCACCCCCGCCACATTGAGCTCTGGAGTTAGTTCTTATTATGTGAGACCAACATCACGCATTTGCTATTTTTTTTTCATCCTGATCTTTTTTTGACGCTAAATACTTTGGGATCTCATCAAGAGCTTAGAAATGATTCTCATCCATTTTCAGGACAAATGGGAACTTGTTTCTCAGCTCTATCCTGAAGTGCCTACTTAGGGTCTTGACTGTAGCTTTCTCCTCTTGTTCCTTCCTATGCCGCCATTTTGGAAGGAAGCCCATCTTCTCCCTTAAGAAAATAGACCCCATTCTCAGAGCTAACAGTGGAGGGAGAATCCCCAGCTGAGGAAATGTTATTGGGCCTCATGGCCCCAAATGTTAGAAAATCTAGAACAGCACTGTCCGGTGGGATTTTCTGTAGTGGTAGGAATGTTCCATATTTGCACAGTCCAGTAGTAGCTACCAGCCACAAATGGCTATCGAGCACTTAAAATGTGGCTGATATGACTGAGGAACTGAATTTGTAATTTTGTTTAATTTAAATTTAAATAGCCACCTTATTAGCACAGATCTAGAACCCACAGGGCTTACCTGCAGAGACGGACAAAATGTGCATAAGACGAGTAATCATATCCCTCCCAACTCCAATATTTTTTCAATAGGGCTGTGCCCAAGTTCATGAAAAGGATCAAGGTTCCAGACTATAAGGACCGGAATGTATTCGGGGTCCCTCTGACGGTCAACGTGCAGCGCACAGGACAGCCCCTCCCCCAGAGCATCCAGCAGGCCATGCGCTACCTCCGTAACCATTGTTTGGATCAGGTGAGAGCCGATGTCTGCAGGTCCCACTTAATCATGGGAGCTCAGGTGCATGCATCGTTTTCTAGCTCTGCCGGAAAATGTTGCTTTCCTCTTGACACTTTACATTTTGTTTTGTTTTTCCAACAAAGGTTGGGCTCTTCAGAAAATCGGGTGTCAAATCTCGGATTCAGGCTCTGCGCCAGATGAATGAAAGCACCACAGATTGTGTCAACTATGAGGGACAGTCTGCTTATGATGTGGCAGACATGTTGAAGCAGTATTTTCGAGACCTTCCCGAGCCACTGATGACGAACAAGCTCTCAGAAACCTTTCTGCAGATATACCAGTGTGAGTGTTCTTTGACCTTGACATGGTTGGTGGTGGGGGAAGTGGGGTCAGCCAAAACCTGTAGCTCCTTTGATGCCCTTCTTTTGGACCCACATCGTGACCTCTTAGAGACAGTTTTTGTTTTCTTTTTTGCCTTCTTGTTTGCAAAACAGATTTCTGTACATCTGTTGAGTAGTGAAGGAAAAACTCCTTTGTCATCGTTCTCCAGTTACTAAGCAATTGGACATCTTTACATTCAAATCCAGGAACTTATTTTTTTTCATTCATTTCAAGACCAGTGTTAATCTAACATACTTAAAAGAGCAGATTCCAAGATCTCTCTCTCTCTGCCTTGTCTATAGGTATTTCAGTTGCTTCACTTCTCTCTAGCAAAGCCTGTTGTGTTTAAAATTTCACAGGTGTCCATGTGTTTTATCTTGCTGTAAAATGAATAAATAATCTTTCTGTTATGCATCTCAGCTTCTGCCAGAAATAGTTGGGGAAACAATCCCCATGCCCATCTCACTTTTAAGTAAAGCTTAAAGCAAACAGTTGTCTAAGTTAATGATCAAGATCAGGATTGTAGCTTTCACAGCCTTGTGTTTTCCTTGGCTCAGTGTGGTATTACAGCAATGTAATTTAAAAGCACCTTCTCTCCAAGCTACAATTGTCTTTAGAATTGGCGCATGGGACTTGACTTTATGAGAAGTGGAGCTGGTCTGGATTATTTCATTATTTGTTTCATCCTTTCAGATTTTATGAAAACACAGGTCACATTTCCCCCACCAAGGTATTTGTTATGTATTGTAACCATGGAGCTGTTTAATCAGTTTGCCCTATGGAGCTGCGTTTGAGTGACTTGAATTTTCCACCACATGCCTTTTAAAAGAAAAATTTGCCTAGTATAAGAGACCTGAAAGTTGGGTTCAGCATTTTCTACCTGTATTATTAGTTTATACATATATATATTATATTATATTGTTATATTTTTTATATTTTTATGGGTTTATTTCTCAAGCATGTATTTTTACTACTAGCCTCTCAGTAGGCTTTCCAAAGCTTAAATTACTACATAAAAAACATATCTGTTGTTTAAATTGAATATTTTAGCAGCTTCCTTTCCTCATTTAAAGAATGAGCAGATCAGTTAAAATTAGGAAAGTCCTCAGATATGCTGAACACTTTGTAGTCAAAGTGAAGAAATCTCAGTTTTTGTACTCTTGTATGTGTCTTTAATAAATTTCTCATTGAAACTGAACAAGAGTATAAGCCTATAATGTTCAGTAATTGAGAATGGTAAACTAGGAGTTTTGAAAAAAGTACTTAGAAAAGAAAGAAACCAAACTTCCGTAAACTATAAGAAAACATGAGACATCATCTGGAGTTGAACTCTGAGGTGGGTGTTTAAAATTCTCAGTTCCTCCACAGGCAGGAAATACTTGAGGGTAGTGACGTTGGTGGCTGTCCCTAATTTCTTCCATATTAACCTCAAGTACACTTTCTGCAAGTGCTTGTTCAGTGCTGGGCTGAGGTCTTTGGTGTCGATATTTGCTTTGGGGATGTTTCCTTGCAAGCGTACATGGAAAATCACTGGGTTGACGGGGGAAGTGCTGGTGTCGCGCAGATGTGCCCAAGGACCAGCGTCTCCAGGCGATCAAGGCCGCCATCATGCTCCTGCCCGACGAGAACCGGGAGGTCCTGCAGACGCTCCTCTACTTCCTGAGCGATGTCACTGCAGCCGTCAAGGAGAACCAGATGACCCCCACCAACCTGGCCGTCTGCTTGGCGCCTTCCCTCTTCCACCTCAACACTCTGAAGAGAGAGAACTCCTCCCCGAGGTGCGGGTCCAATGCGCTGCGCACGCCCCGTGACAACGCGCTGCGCACGCGCAGTGACAATGCACGCCCTGCTGTTCAGACAGCGGCAGCTTCCCTGTCCTGATAGAGCTGTCCGCGTGTTTTTTGTTGTGTTAATACCTGAATCCAGCAAAACGGAGCTTGGCCTCCTTTCGCAGCCCACGTTCCTCACCTCTGCTTCTCCCATCCGTCCTACTCAGCCCTGGGGGTGTGGCCTCCTAGACAATCTAGTTTCAACCCGCTTTTGAGAAACTTTTGCATTCCTGCTTTGCCACGGCAAGGGATTCCCCTGACCTTCGGTCAGTACCCTCGGTAACTGGTCATCATACTTTCTGCCCGCAAAGAATCATGAGGGTTTACTGACCTCCAAAACAGTCCTGGCTTCTGCATAAATAAAACCAGTCTGGCTTGGCCTCTTCAGTAGAACCGACCTGCTGGCCTGTGCCGGAGGTTGAAAGGAGCTGGATGTGAAATAAGTAAGGATGGTGTTTGGCCTTAAAAGTTAAGAACCCGGCTGAGCCAATGTTGCAGAGTTTCTCCTTAGATGTAGAGAAGGTGAAGTGACTGTGGAAGTCGAGGAATCTGGAAAATAACTAAGGCTGATGTTTGCTCAGCACGTATTCTGTCCCCAGCAAGGGGCTACACCCTGGACTTTCATTATCAACTTTAATCCTCCTAACAATTGAAGGAGGCAAAGCTGCTGTTAATATCTATTTTATACATGAGGTGGGACTGCGGGGAAGGTTCATTAAGTAACTAACTTGCTTCTGTCTGATGGGGGAAAAATGGCAGAGGAACTTCTTACTTACATGAATATTTTATATAAAGTAGGAAAGGAGTCATTAACTCCTTTCTACCAAATTCATCCTGCTGATCCTTTTCCTCAACCCTAAAGGAACTTGACAGGTAGTTCTCAGCTGTTGGGATGGGGTCAGCCTAGTTGTGTTAGGTGAAGTTAGCTTTGCTTCTGAAAGACATACAATGCTTAATTAACTAGTTCTAACCATTGACTAGAGCATTCCTGCTTTAATGGGAGAGAGAACTAAAGGGGAGCAGTAGAAAGAGATCAGATAAGATTAAGACAAAACCTCTAGGAAACAATCGACTTTTCTCTCACCAACAGGAGGGGCTCCTGTTTAATTTTAAACTGTAAAGAATGATCCTATTTACCCCAATGACCAGTGCTTCCCACCCACCCACCAGTCAAAGCTGCCTTTCCTTCTCCCCACCCCACATGTTTAGACCTTATAAGCTTCCCTGTTTCAATAGGAACCTATTTAACATGGTGGTTTTATCTTTATGGGCTGCATAGTATGGGGGAATCTTAGTTACCTCAACCAGAACTCAAACCCATGCCCCCTGCTTTGGGAGCTTAGATATGTAATCACTGGACCACCAGGGAAGTCCCTAACATGATGGTTTTAAGTAGCCAGGATTTCATCAGAGATGGTCTCTTTCATGTTTTTTGTATGTTGTTGATACAACTGAGAAATTTTAGTGACCAAAATAAAACTCTCTTCAACTGCTTAATGTCAAATAAGCTCCAGTGAAATAGCCTTTTTCTCTCCTTTAGGTTTCCTAGAATAACACACTGATTAAAAATATATAAACATTTGAATCTTGCCTCTTCCTCATTTCTCTCTCTAGGGTAATGCAAAGAAAACAGAGTTTGGGCAAACCAGATCAGAAAGATCTGAATGAGAATCTCGCTGCCACTCAAGGGCTAGCCCATATGATTGCTGAGTGCAAGAAGCTTTTCCAGGTAGGGAGATGGAAAGTTTTGTTATTGGTTGAGGATAATGTAAATAGGGGCAACATCTTGGGCTCCATACTTGTTCACATCGTAACCAAAAGATCTTTTCCAAGCTAGAAATTATATATGTAGTCTGAGAATGTCTTATTTATGTATTTTATAATATATAAGCTCAGTAGAGTTAATATGTTTCATGAAATTGCCAACCTTCATACCCCTTTACTTAGAAAACAAAAGCTACAAATTATCTGAAGTAAATTCTGTATCTGAGGTGCAACCACCATGGGAAACAGTACGGCATTTCCTCAAAAAATTAAAAATAGAACTACGTTATAATCCAGCAATTCCACTCCTAGGTATATATCCATACGAAAAAAAAAAAGACACTAAACCTAAGTGTCCATCAACAGATGAAAGGATAAAGAACTAAAGAATATGTGGGGCGTGTCTGTGTGTGTATATATAAAATGAAATACTACTCCGCCATTAAAAAAAAAAAAGAATGAAATTTTGAGTTTTGCCGTTTGCAGCAACATGGATGGACCTGGAGGGTATTATTCTTAGTATAATAAGCCAGACAGGGAAAAACAAGTACTGCATGCACCTGTCTGTACTTATATGTAGAACCTAAAAAACAAGACAAAAGAATGAATACAATGAAACAGAAACAGACTCACAGGTATAGAGAACAAAATAGTTTTTTGAGGGGTTAAACCACAAGATATATTGTACAGCACAGGGAAGATAGCCAATATTTTATTGTAACTTTAAATGGAGTATATAAAAAATTTTTAGATCACTATGTTGGACTCTTGAAAGTATTATAATTTTGTAAATCAATTAGCTATATTTCAATTAAAAAAAAATTCTGTGTCTTCATCAGTGTACGCCTTGTTTTAGTCACTGTCTTCTACTTCTTCAACTTCTAACTTCTAACTTCTTCCTAAAGAGGAGGACCTCACACAAGAATAAGCTTTCTAGGTACCTTTATGAAGGTGCTCTGCTTGCATCCTCGTGATACCATGTGAAGTCAGCAGGGACACCCTTCACCTGGGAAGCAGGGGGATTAGACTGCCTTCACAGCCTTGAGGATCCTGCCACTTCCACCGATGGGCAACAGACATCCTTTTTGTTTCTTGTGTCACTCCCAGGTTCCTGAGGAAATGAGCCGATGTCGAAATTCCTACACCGAACAGGAGCTAAAGCCCCTTACCCTCGAAGCGTTAGGACGCCTTTGTAATGATGAGTCAGCGGACTACCAACACTTCCTCCAGGACTGTGTGGACAGCCTGTTTAAAGAGGTCAAAGAGAAGTTCAAAGGCTGGGTCAGCTACTCCACATCTGAGCAGGCTGAGCTCTCCTATAAGAAGGTGAGTTGTATCCTTGTTGTCGGCCATTTGAGTCTGGTGGTTGGGACTTGGATTCATTAGAGACCAGACCCTTTTGCCAACACAGTTCTCTGTGGTGGTCTATCACCCATTGCCTTCATTCTAGAGCTGGGCAGATAGGTGATTCATATCCCTGAGGTAAGAGTGGAAACCAGTTCGATGAGGGATGGTACACTCATTGAACTCACGTCAGAGGAAACTAGCTAGTGAAATCCTTTGGCTCCATAGAATCATGCAAGAGTTTCCAGGAATGTTTCACTAATGGTCTTGGGCCTTCGGGCATTTTATGAGGAGCTCGGCTGTTTCCATCCTTTGATTGGAACCCCCTCAGGCTCTCCTCTGTTCTCAGTCACTCTTCTCCTGGTCCTCTAATGAGCAGGGAGTGCTGGGGGCAGGGATGGTTGGTTTAACTTGAAAGCCCCTTGAGGGCAGAGGTATCCTATGTGACTTTGCATGCTCATGGAGGTATTTGTTGACTTTTCTCTACCACCTTGAAAAGAAAGAAACCTTGAGCACAGTCTGGATGGCCATTGCAGGCTTGGACATGCCAACAGATCTTACTTTCATTGCATTTGCATTGCATTGACCCTAAAATGGGTCCCAGGAAAACAGGTAAAACCAGAGGTGACGCCAGCAGTCCTATCTGCTTTCTGTTCTGATCTTGAATATACTTGAGGTCAGCAGCCTGTTAAAGTCAGAAATAAGCATTAGGTCCATGTATCCGACTAGCAGTTTGTCTTAAGAGTCTAGATGTGTGGGGACTGTCTCAGCACTGAAAAGTCCATCCCCTTCTCAGGTGAGTGAAGGACCGCCTCTGAGGCTTTGGAGGGCAACCATCGAAGTCCCTGCAACACCCGAGGAAATCTTAAAGCGCCTCCTGAAAGAGCAGCACCTCTGGGATGTAGACTTGTTGGATTCAAAAGTGATTGAAATCCTGGACAGCCAGACTGAAATTTACCAGTACGTCCAAAACAGTATGGCACCCCATCCTGCTCGGGACTATGTCGTTTTGAGGTGAGAGCTTCCGGATTGATTATTGTGGCAAGAATGAGCTTATATGTCACTGAATGTTATATTAAAATTACTTAAAATAGAACATATGCTTCCATAAAAGCACTGAACCCTTCCAGATAAGAAAGATGACATCTGCATTTATTCCAGCAGTGTGTCCATCCCTGAAAATGGTTTGAAGTCTTGGAACTGTGCTCAGAGAGAGAGGCACAGTCCATCAGATGTGCTCAGTGGTAGCTATTTTTTCCCCTTTAGGATAGATTTTCTCAGAAATAGCTAGTGAATGCATCAGCCAGGAAATAACATTTGGGTCCCAAGTGAGCTGTGGTTGAAGCTGATTTATAAGTAATTCCTACATTCTCTGAAGACATTATTGAGGGAAGAATTTCAAAAATCTTTGAGGAAATGTCACATCATTAGTCCAGAACTTCTCCAACAGAGTAACATTTATTTGGACGTCCACGTTCTAGTACATTTGTGAAACATAAAAAGGGTTTTCAAATTCACTTCAGTTTGGTTTTCTTTCAAAGAACTGACTGTGTGAGCTTGTATACCCACTGCAGAAGGGGCCCTGTACAGAGTGAGCCATTCGTAAGTTCTTGCACAAGGATGCTTTCTGCCCAGGCTGGGTCACCAGGGTGCCCCATCCTGCCTTTCAGCTCCCTCCTGTAAGAGTGAGGCCCCATTTTAAACTTGGCTTCCAGGAACTTCCCATTTACTCCCCTTCTCGTTTTGTCTCTGCAGAACATGGAGGACTAATTTACCCAAGGGAGCGTGTGCCCTTTTACTCACCTCGGTGGATCATGACCGGGCCCCTGTGGTGGGAGTGAGGGTCAATGTGCTCCTGGCCAGGTATCTGATTGAACCCTGTGGGTCAGGAAAATCCAAACTGACCTACATGTGCAGAGCAGACTTAAGGTACGTTCTGATGCTGATTTTTTTTTTTTTTGACATCGTGAGTGAGGGGCATAAAGTAGATTCAGACTTTTCGTCTGATGCAAAAAAAAAAAAAAAAATGGCTTAAATGAAAATACATCCTTGCATCTTGGATGCTCCATGAAGAGCAGTGTTGATAAAGTAACTCCTTCACATTTCTTGGTCTTCTGGGTACCACTTGATAATTTCCACCCCTTAGAGAATGTAGTATTAAAGCAATGCAGATATGGTGGTTCTGCCATGAGCTTAAAGCCACAGAAAATGAGAGTTTGAATCAGCAAGCCAAATAATATGACATGCCCTTTTAGTAGTTAATTAGGCCTATGCTCTGTGTCTTAGATCCGTGTGAGTTCTTATCAAAACATGAATAAAATGCAGCAATACCAACAAAGAAAAAAAATCAACCTCTGAAAACTTTCCAAAGTGGCTCTCCTGTTAAATCAATTCTTGTTTGAAGTCTTTACATTGTCGTACTTCAAGTATCTGTTATCTGTTTTTGTTCCATATGCCAGAGCTTTCCTGGACAGTTATACCCAGTCTGTGTGTGTGAGTTGCTCAGTCATGTCTGACTCCTGTGACCCCGTGGACTGTAGCCCCCCAGGCCTCTGTCCATGGGATTCTCCAGGCAAGAATACTGGAGCAGGTTGCCATTTCGTCCTGCTGGGATCTTCCCAACCCTGGGATAGAACCCAGGTCTCCTGCATTGCAGGCAGATTCTTTACCATCTGAGCCCCCAGGGAAGCCAAGTCTCACCCAGTATCTGCACTCAGTATGCTATTCCTTGGGGAACTTCTGGTTCCGTAAGTGTAATGAAGGTGCCAGGAGATTACTTTGGAATAGTAAGAGAGATCTTTACTTGCACATTTGCTGATCAAGAAAGAGAAGTGTATTCAGAACTCCCTTCAGCTGATTCAGGGTTTTCCAACTTGAATAATTTGTTTGCGTTTCCTTTCTTTCTGTCGTAGGGGCCACATGCCAGAGTGGTACACGAAAGCTTTTGGACATTTGTGTGCAGCTGAAGTGGTAAAGATCCGAGAGTCCTTCAGTCATCAGAACACTGAAACCAAAGACACCAAATCTAGGTGATTCCTGAAGCGTGTCCACTGTCTGGGCGTTTGTTTCTAGAACACTTGCCAGTTCTTGGAAGATTGGGTTCAGTGTCTGATCCTGAAACGAAACTACAAATTGGAGAGTGGGAATTGACTGTAGCGATTCGATACCTTTTTAAAGCTGCTTCCTGTTTGTGTAAGGTCTGTATTATGGACCTTGACTGGAATATATGACTGTGCAAAAAAAAAAAAGTATTCTTATTTGAATTGCTTCTGAGAAGCAAACTATAACTATATTAGGGAAGATAATGAAGAGACTTCATTTTCCTGCAATGTCAGTGTCTGTGTACGTGTACCTGTCATTTTCTTTGCAGTGCGTGGAGGGATGGGTGTATCCACTGGAATAGTTGGTCCTCTTTGACATGTTTTCTCACTGAGAAGAGCAAAGAAAGGTTTGCACAGAGGAGTGCGTGTATGTGTGTCTGTTGCTGGTTGAATGGCAGAGATGCGTAAGTTGGGCCGCAGTGTCTGGCACACTGGGACACCTCCAAGAAGGATTTTGATGCACCAGGTTCAGTTTAACCTGGAATATCCGACTACCCATGGAATCGTCCAGAAAGGGAACCCATTTACTTTGGGGTGTTGGACAACCCACCCATGTCTTTTTTTCTTTTCTTTTCTGAGTTAGTAGACATATTCCTTTTCCACCAACCTCTTCTTTGCCTTAAAAGTGATTGTAATAAGTTTACTCAGATAGCCCCTTTTGAACGCAGTTTGTCTCTAGATGTGATTGCAAGGAGCAAAGTTGGTTTTATCCAGTACAGGTGAATTCAGGGATGGAAATTCTTCCTTGCTAGCACCAAAGCAGTTTTGTTTTGTTTTGGTTTTCAAGTTGAGATGTGAAAACTGACCACTCTAATGTCTACTTCTGAATCAAGTATCAACACTTTCTATGTATCTGCAAGTTCTTTGCATGTCTGTGTTACGAGAAACTCTTTAAGGCACTGTGTATGGGAACACAGGAAACTATGTCCCAAGGAACTCCTTGCAAATGTAACCCAACCAAAAAGTTGCTTGTTGTCATTATGGCAGCATTTTTGAAAGCTGCGTATGTTTATTAATTGGATTTGTCTTTATCAGCAAAGAGAGTTTGTTTTGTTTTTCCTATATTTCTTTTTCTTCTCTTTTCTGAAGCCCTTGGGATAGATTTTAGTAATGGAAAGTTGTAATCACAGTAAAAACAAATAAAAATACACTAGTGCAGGGTGTTGGAAGGGTGGTCTTTATACAGGTTTTACTGTAATAGTAAAGGTTGGCTCAAAAGACAGTATTAGTGAATTTATTTTATATGGATCAAAAGTGAATAATGTATGAGTGAGAGTTGTAAGAAGGATTTTAATTTTGTTATAATTTAGTTACCATTGTCAGTGTTATTTCAAAGGTTCTTTGAAGAATTAAGGGGCGGGGGACAGATCAGAGTTTAATTTGAGTATTTTGGATATTAGTGTTCCTCATGAAGATATACTTGTATATTCAATTTTAATGGCCTTCAGATTTGTAAGATTGTATGTTGTATATACCATTCTATTAAGAAATATGTACACCTACCTGTCCACTGTGCTTTCCAACATAGATAAAGCATGATAAAATTATTATTTAAAATATACTTGTATTTATACCTCAGATATTCTTTTGGATTTTGTACCTCAAGGCTTTTTGGTTTGTTTTTTGTTTTTTGCTAATGTAAATACACTTTACATGAATACAGTCTAAGTGAAAAAAAGTAAATAAAAGAAGAGGTTTATAACTTGCTCTATATCTGTACAGAATATAATCAATAAGTGCACTATTAAATGTTTAAAGTAAGGGAAACGTCTGGCCTGCTTTCCATTGTATTGCATCTCTCTGCCACCCTTCAAACCACAGATGGCAAGGCTTACCATCCTAGCATCAACTGAAATGAAAATACAGATTTGCTGCAGGAAAAAATCAGACTGCAAATCATTCCAAGGCCAAACTGCAACTGAGCCACTCACTCACAAACAGGAACCCCTGGGGAAGGCTCAGGAAGCATGGAGATGCTCCAAACAAAGGTCACGAGGAAACGATGCTGAGAAAGTTACAAGAGTAAGCAACGGCAACCGAAAGATGCTCGTAAGCAAAGCCAAGGTCATGGATTCATTCCATAAAAGGTCTCTTTCCCACTCTTTGCTTTCCTGTTCAAAGGATTCCTTACATATTTGACCGGAGGAGAATGTGAAGGATATGAACATTTTCAAGAAGTCCGCTTTAAGCCACCTACAGTGATATTGCCCCAGCTTACTAATTGTGACTAATTGCCTAGGTTGTGAGCTCTCTGAGAGCAGGGCTCTTCTATCTGTCTTTATAATCCCCGACAGCAGCTTTCAGTGTTTTGTACTTGTAGGCACCTAATAAATTTATTATTTGCCAAATGGAATTGATTGAATTTGTGTCTGTTTGAAATCTAGGATGCTCTCTGTCACTGTGGCTCATCAGTGCCCATTTTGAGATGGCAGGGACTGGAACTTGTTACATCTAATGAAATCTCAAAGTTCAAACTGAAGAAGACATAGATGCTCTGCAGAGATGTTCTGGATTCTAAATTAGAGAGTTCTTTGTGCTCAAAATTCAGCCAGTCTCATTTCTCCAATAAAATGTGATACAGATCTTAAAATTTGCTCTTGACAAATTCTTGGGCATAGTAAAAGGGAAAAACCAACCTCAGTAGAATTTTTTTTAATTTTTAAAAGACCCAAATACAGCCCAAAGCCTTTTTTATTTGCCTCTGCCTTCAGTGCTGGTTTCCTCAGAGCCATATAAAATGAAAGATCAAAATGTCTCAGGCCTGAAATAGCAAAAGTTCAGTTGTTTGAATGCCCCTGGAGTCGTAACTTACTCACAGGCTAAGTGTGGTCACCACGGTGGGAGAGATGCTCTCACAGGCGCCAAGGTAGATTCAGATTGCTCTTGTCACCACCATCGTCCTTGTCACCTCATTTAGTCAGCTATTCCAACACCTATTTATTTCACCCACACAGAGCTCCGACCTGAAGATACTGCAGTCCTGAAAATCTGCTCTCATGTACACTAATAGAGAAACGATAACACCCCATAGCACCCTGCCTACCAGTTAACGGATAGAGTAACTTGGGAGATTCTAACAAAATTAAATGGATTCTTAATTTTAAGAATTAAAATTCTTGAAATTTGCCTGCAGGGCTAAGGGAAATAGCTGAGATTTTGGAAAAGTAAAAAAATGAGGAAAACCAGGAAAGATAATCCAAACTGGTGCTTTTCCAACACCACTGGTTAGGGGGGTATGTGTGAGTGTGTGTGCATGCAGAAGGAGATAAAGGCAAAAGAGGTGTGTGAGATTTTCTTTTTTTTTTTTTTGTAATTATGAAAGAATGATACATTTGCCGGGAGACTTGGAAAATGCAAAACAAGGTTATAAATAGTTCAACTATATATAATTTTGTGTATAATATATACAATATGTATACAAAATATACGACAATATAATATATGCAATTACTTTAAGTAGTAAATTAAGATTTTTAGTTGGAGTTTCAATATCAAACTCCCCAAAATTAACAGAATGAATATACAGAGAAATAGAAGGATATAGCAGACCTGAAAAGCACGGTGAACCAATTCAACATAAGATTTATACAATTTTCACACAAGAGTAGATACAAATTCTGTTCAAGTTCGCATAGATAAACCCATAGACAAACAATGATGGGTCTTTTTGCCACTTCTGTCTACTTTTCACATATTCAACCCTCACATGCACCCCCTGAAGCATAGGTATTATCCTTCTAAGGCACAGGTTCAAGTGTTCAGAGCCTGAAGGAAGAGTTGAAATTCCAGCTCACTTGATCTACCCCAGCCCATCTCCCATCTGCTGATCTTTCTTTAATCCAGAGACAAATTTCTCATAGCAAGATCCAATTCACTCAGGTCATCTCAGCACCGGAATCAGAAGGAACACAGAGAAAAGGGAAGTCCGTAGCAAAAGAAAATTAAGTCAAAGTTCCCAAGAAATTATTCTGTCACCCAATTACTGAGAGGCTTAAGGAAAAATTAAGTAGGCTAAAGTTAAATATAAGGCAGAAGTTTTGCTTCAGGTTAATGGTTTAGAGAATTTGTAGTTCTGTTTGCCAATTGAATACATGATTTGTGATGTACCAAGACTCCAGTGATGCCTCCCATCAGACAGAAGACCCGCTCCTCCCCATCTGTGCCTGCAGAAAAATCTGACGTGTCATCTGATTGCAACCCACCCAACCTGGGTGGGTCTTGCATTGCTTCATGGATACAAGGGAAATAGCTATTTACAGGCCCCTTAATCAGTGGCCCAGGGTCAGAAACCCGGTTCTGTGATTTTCTGCAGTTCGTCACGGTGCCCTTTCCACCAGCCAAGAATACCATGAAGTGCCACTGACATATTCGTGAAGGTGCTTTGAAAAGCAAGAGTATATTGAAAGGTAAAGGATCCTTCATGAAAGAAAAGTGGGGTTTAGCCCACATGTTTTCCCTCACCTGCCTGTTGAAGCATACATACATGATTCTAAAGCAGAAAGCCTAAACAATGAGATCATGGCATGCATGTCATCTTGGTATTCCATCAGGATGAAATTTGCCTAAGGAATTTAAATTCCAGTTGCCTAAGGAATGCAAATTACAAAAACCCTCAAAGAGCCTGTGGCAGGGAAAACTTGGGTAGGTCTGTGCAGTTGCAGTGAAATTGGACCCATTCTCCAGGGAATGATAAGTTCTTTGCAGGCTGGGAGTTTGCTAAATCATGTCGGCGGCTGTAGCCAAAGTAATTACCCTCACTGTGTGTACACAGTTGCCATTAAAGCAGCCGGTTTGCCTGTCTGGACCCAAGGCTGTGTTGACACCTATAGTATAAACACCTCTTTGGAGAGATTTTTCATCTCATTAGACTTTAAAAAAAAAAAAAGTGAGTTGAGGGCTAGAAATGTTATTCCTCATAGGGGATTTTCATTTCTTTCTTTCTCTTTTTCTATCAAGATACAAAGCACCGTGGAAAGCAAAAACCTTACTCTTTTTATGACTCGACATCAGCCATGATTGGGTGATGCTGTTCCCACAAAAAAAGTGACTTGTTCCCGTAAAAATTGTCTGATTCCTGAGGAAATTGTTTCAAAAAGCTTCATAGGTGACAGGTACTTGACAAATACAAGTGAGTATGGCCCAAGTCTGAGAGGACTTGCTGCCAAGCTACCCTTTAATAAGCATATTAATGTGCAAGGTACTGAAATATATGCTTCACTGAATTAATATTACATTTAAATCTCATAGCAGTCCTTTGAAGGAGACCTTACTAGCCTCATTTTATAAATGAAAAAGCTTAAAGACATTGGGACACTTAAAGAAATAAAGCAGTTCTATAATTCATGCAAATGGACTCAGGAAATTCGGTACAACGCAGCATTCTGCCATTGGTACTTGTGACTGTTGTTGAAATGTGGCTAATGTGACTGAGGATCTGATCTGAATGTTTCATTTTACTTAATTTTATTAACTTAAATAGTTCCAGGTAGATAGTCGCTACTGAACTGGACAGTGTAACTTTTATTCCAAAGATCTGAGAATAATTCCAAGCAATCCAATTCTTCTCTCTCTACCACCTACAATAATCCTCTAAGAAAGAACAAAAGAAGGAAGGAAGGAGAAGGAGAAAGAAAAAGAAAGAGGAGGAAGGCAGGGGAAAGAAATCTAATCAATACTTGTAGACATCCACATTTCAGGTCAGATAGTATCCACTAACTATTCTACCAGTCACGAGGCTAAAACTGTGTGTCCCTTGTGGCCAGCTCCTGCATTTCTCAAGCTTGAGTTGGATGACCTCTTTTCTTTGCTGGTGGATTATTTTTACATAACCAAACCAGAGATAAGCTCGAGCTGATCTGAAAGAATGCTTTGTCATTCAGAACATTCTCCCAGGCTTGTTGCAGGCCCAGGCGTCCTGGCAGATGCTGCTGTCCAGGAACCACAGTGGTCCCTTCGCGGTCAACGTCTGTCCCTTCATTCCCCTTGTCCCTGGTGTCTAGGCCTTCCTGCATGCTGGTGAGAGTAGCCACTTGGCAGCAGCTGTCAGAGCCCAGGGTGTCCTTCAGTAAGAGTTCTTTTCTTTTTTTAAATTTCACTGTAAAGTAAAGTGAATCAGTCATACATATACATAATCCCCTCTTTTTTGGATTTCTTTCTCATTGAGGTCACCACAGATCATTCAGTAGAGTTCCCTGTGCTATACAGTAGGTTTTCTATTTTTTTTTTTTTGATTAGTTAAATAGTAGTATCGATAGTGTATATATGTAACTCCCAATCTCTCAGTTCATCCCAACCCCCCCCACCCCCACCCTTAGCCTCTTGGCATCCATTCATTTGTTCTTTTACATCTGTGTCTCTATTTCTGCTTTGCAAACAGGTTCATCTGTACCATTTTTTTCTAGATAGTGATAGGAGTTCTTGATCCAGGTTTGATAGGTGTGAGGCATCAGAACTTCAAAGTTGGTGGTAACAACTCTAAGATAAAGATATATCTTCAACAGTGGGCCCTAGCTTTTTCCTTCCAAGGACTCTTCACTACATTGCTTACTGCCTTCTTTTTCAGAGTTGTCAAAGGTATCAAACAGTACAGTTTACACAGGGAAGCCTGATGTGCTGCAGTCCGTAGGGTCACAGAGTCAGACACGACTTAGCAACTGAACAACAATGTTTTCTTTGAATTTTCAACAAGATAAATACTATTTAAAACTGCTAATGAGGTCCAGAAGGGTCTTAGAACTGTGTGTGAAATATCTTTTATTGGCACACGGTTTGAGAGTTTTCTTAATGAAAAATAGCTTACGAAGGCTCTTAAGCTGAACACTGTCCAAGGCCACTGGCACCTCCCAGTCACTGGTCTGTAGTTGAGTGATGGTTCCTAGCCCTGCTCAGATAATTCATCAAGGAAACGGGGGATTTAATGACAAGTGCCAGAGAAACCTGTTTTCTTGACTTCCTGGGCTGATAGGATGTATTTTTTTCAATAGCAAAGATAAGTCAAGCTCTATTTTGTTGCAGTATTTTTAAATGTAAAAATATGAATAGACCATTAATATCATTCCAGGAAAGCAGGAAATGAAGAGGCCACACAGACTATAAAGATTATTAAAGCAAGAAGAGATGTGAAGTCCCTGGGGCCGTGCAAAATGTTGCAATATCTCAAAAGAGCTAGAGAATATTTCACCCCATGACCCAGAATGCTGAAAATGGGATATGTTTTCCTGCCGCCATCCGGAAAGGAAAGAAGATAAATTTCCAGAAGTCAAGCAACCTGACTGGTAAGGCAGGATAAGGATGTAGATGTTTGTTCTTAACCAACCTAATGCCGTAAACACTCTCGGTCAGATTAATCTTCACCACGTTGCCACCCATGGGCAGCTCCGGCTGGCTGACCCTAAGAGGTCCAACAGGATCCTCCGGGAGCTCCTCCTTTCCAGTGACCCCAGGAGATAGGTCAGCCTGGCATCAAACGGACCAGTGGCCATTTAAATTTCAGGATCGCATTTTTGCTGACTTTTGTTCCCCCATTTCCTAACAAAGCAGACCTAACAGTTAAGAAAGCAGTTTCTAAGACTGATAACTTCATTTCTTGGCTTTGACCTACTTTCCAGTTTTCTCTGGTCCTAAACCCATTCTATGCCAAGAAAAGTACAAATCGAGATAAAAATCAGGAAATATAGGGACCGTGCCTCTCAACAAAACCTTCAAGTAAGCATCAAAAGAAAGAAATGGGATAAAGAGGAAACAAGCAAGAGAGTCTAACCATTAAAATATACTCAACTAAAATTCTTAACTCTCCATCACCCCTTCTGCACCTACCTCTGTGTTTGGAGACACAGATGCTTTTTCTTATGTTGCCTAATGAAATGCCACTTCTTACTTCAATTTTCACACTAAACTCCTTGACCTCCTCTTCACATCCTCTTGATATTTGAATTCCCCTCACTCTGGTCTCTGTTCCTTCACACTAAAACTTCCTCTCTCCTGTGACTTTTCTCTCCTCATGCCTTCCAACCAGCTTGATTTCCAGGCCCTCCCCTGGCCTCCCAGGTGGCCTGGAAGACTCCCTCTGTCTCTTCCTTCATCTCTTTCCATCTCTCACATCTCCATATGCTTCCTCTTCCTGCCCCACATCCCTCCCTCCAAACAAACAAACAAACAACAAAAAAAAAACCACCATAAAAACAAAAAATCGTTCAAATAGTTTCTTAGGCTTCAATTTGCAAAGCAGGAAGGTCACTTTGTATCTCTCTTGCTTTTATTAATTGACAGGTATTCAGCCTATCTCTGCTAGATGGGCTGAAGAATTCTTTATCCCATTGCCCTCATTGGGCAAGGACAGCAATATGAAGGAATGCTACGGGATGTGGTAAGGCACTGGGGAGTGAATTAATGGTCCTTCACTAAGCTGGACAGGTACAGGCACAGCAGGGGATTCAGAGAAAGCAGATCAGGGCAATGTTTTCTTAAGTTCAGGGGCACACGTGCATAGGTTTGAGGACAAAGGGACTATGCCCATGGAGATGGAAGGATGCAGACATCCTCAGTGTCCCTCTGTTATAGGGACAGAATGGGCTCACAAGACGAAGGGTGACTTTAAGAAAAGAAGGAAGGTGCTTTCCTCTGGGACAGCAAGGAAGGACAGACTGAGAAAGGATCTTGGTCAACCAGAGCCTGGGGCTGTGGGGTCAGAGCATGTTGAATTGAATGAGACTTTCAAGATAACTAAATCCCACCATCTGATCTTCCAGATGTGGAAGCAGTAACCCTGTAAGAATCTGTGACTGCCTTTAGGTTTTAAACTGCAGCAACAAATGGGCCAGAAGTCACATTAGGGTGACAGCAGTCACGCGGAGGGGCTTAAATTCTCCTCTCCAATAAAACAGCACATGAATGCTTTGATGATAGCCGTTTCCCTCCATCAGGTGCTCCAGTGGGACTCTCATTCACACTTCTGGTTCTTCTAGGGCCGAGACCCCTGTCACTGTCAGCCAGGAGTGCTGTGTCTACTTTCTCCGTCGATATTCCCTAAAGCTGTGGGTGGCCATTCGGTTACATGAATTATTGTGCACTTAAGCGTGTAGGTCTGCACAATTGTAACGTTTCCATCTATTACCTTACTTAATCCTCACTGCACACCTGTAAGGTGGGGAGGCATTGTTATGTCATTTTACAGACGAGAAAATCAAAACACAGCTAGGTTAAACTGTTTGGGTCACCATCAGATACATCACATAAAGCATTTAGAACACAGCCCAGCATGTGGTGAGCACTCAGAGTCAGTTAGCTATTGTTATTTTTAATATTATACTAGAGGTCGTCTGGGGCTTCACAGGTGGCTCTGTGGTAAAGAATCTTCCTGCCAATGCAGAAGACGCAAGAGACTCGGATTCGATCCCTGGGTCAGGAAGGTACCCTGGAGAAGGCAATAGCAACCCCACTCCAGTATTCTTGCCTGGAAAATCCCACAGACAGAGGCGTATGGTGGGCTATGGTCCATGGGGGTCACAAAGAGTCGGACGTGACTTATCAACTAAACAACAACAAAAACAACAGACGTCATTTTGTACAACAGGTGGGAGCATAGACTCTGGACAGATTTTCACAGTTAAACCATCGTTGACACTAAGCATATAATCTCAGAGAAATTGTTACTTAACCTCAGTTTTCATATCTGCAAAATAGACATAATAATAGCAAAGAAATTATTATACAAAGAATTATTAACAGAACCTTGCCCAATGCACAGTAAGTACTAGGTATCATTACCTCTAAATATCTGTTTCTTATTCTTTCCTGGTTTAAACTTGTGCCTAAAATACACTATCCATATTCATCAAATTAATATTAATTAAGATGAATACTGTCTAAGTTTGGGTAGCCAGACTCCATGAACAAAGTGGTGAAGACCTGACAGTTTCTTTTCTTCATGAAGTCTCTAGAATTCAGCAGCATTAGCCCTCCATTTTAACTTGGTTATTCATTCAACAAACATTTGTTGAATACCTACTAGATACCAACAAATGAAAGCCACAGAAGCATAAGTCATCCCTCTTGACTTGGAGGTGATTTTAGTCTTTTCAAGAAGGCAGACAGAGAAATCATTTCAATAAAATGTGTTGGAGTGGTGACTCCACCCCGACGCCCTGAGGAGGAGATGACATTTGAGCTAGGTGTTGAAGGATGAAGGCGAGGGAGAGGGCAGAAATGCATTCCAGGCAGGGGCGATGATGGGCAGCTTGGAGGAGCCTGGCTTGGGGAGGATGTTGGGAGGGCCTTGCACGTGGGAAACATCTTCCCTGCTGGCTCAGTTGGTAAAGAATCTGCCTACATGCAAGAGAGCCAGGTTTGATCCCTGGATTGGGCTGGAGAAGGAAATGGCAACCCATTCTAGTACTCCCTTGCCTGGAGAATTCCAGCTGGGCAGTCCATGGGATTGCAAAGAGTCGGACACAACTGTGTGACTAACTTTCACTTTCACTTGCACAGGAGAGGAGGTGTTCTGTAGGGAAGGTGTGGCAGGAGAAAGACCTGGGAGAACCAGGCGCTGTGAGGTGGACAAGGGCCTTGCATCCCTTTCTTGAAAATCTGAATGTCACCCCACAGGCAGTGGGAAGCTTGCAAAGCTTTAAAGGAGGGAAGCAACAGAATCAGATCTGACTTTTTAAAAGAAGAGGCTGCAGGTGGTGTGGAGGGTGGATCCAGTAAGAAGGCTGGAGGCCGGGAAGGCAGTGCTGAGTCCTTCACAGGAGTCCCCCCACCCCGAGCTCATGAGCGCCAGGACCCAGAGGATGAGAGGCGAGGAGGCCCTGGAAACACAGTTGGTTAGGAGGTAGACAACAGGGCTTGGTGACAGTTTGGTTGGAATGAGAGATTGGGGATGAGGATTAAACCCCACCCCGGAGCCTGGGCGGAGGGGTGGCGGCTGCTGTCTGAGATAAGCAATTCAGGAGCAGAAACAGATCTGGGACGATGCTGGAAGGTACAGTGAGTTCAGCTGTGAGAGCGCCGAGGCTTCCGAAGGCGTCTCAGCGGAGCTGTCCCGTGGGTGGTGGACATGATCTAGGTCAGGAGCTCCCGAGAGAAGCCTGGTGTGATGCATGGATGGAAGGGTAGACGGTAGCTGAAATCATGGACTGTCCTGGCCCAGGGAAGAATAGAGAAGCCACCTGTGCTATGCAAGCCACAGAGCCTGGAGGTCACGTTATAAAAGATCCCAAGACCCTGGGATGCGGGGAGAGAAGGGCGCTTGGATAATTACCAGGAATCTAAGGGGTTTTCTCCCTAACTTGATGTTTTAGGTTCACGAACGCCCTAGATTAATTAAAGACGATGAATTTTGTTTCTGCATCCCCACCATATAGGCTGGAGGCCTCATGGAGAAGTGGAATGGAAACAAGAGTGACTGCCATCACCTAAAAAACTCAATTAAATGGAATAAATGTGCACATCAAATTTTTAAAAAGTCAGAAATTGCCCTAGAGTCCCTGATACTCAGACCCAGTCCCTGTTTCACAAAAGTTAGTGTTTCCCAGAGAAAAGAACTGGTTGCTACTTCATTATCTTTTAAAAAAAAGATTGGGGGGGGGCAAGAAAAGTCTAATTCAAATCATGCCTTAGCACAATAAGCCTGTACAAACTACTTAAAGCACTTGGTTGATTTTATAAGAAACTACATCCTCCCCTGTGTAGTGTCATTTGCTATCCTGTGATAAGCAACAGTTTCAACTGGCAGTAATGTGCCATTAAATTGATTATAATTAATAATAGTTAAATGTCATTTAGGGCTTCCCAGGTGGCGCTAGTGGTAAAGAATCCACCTGCCAACGCAGGAGGTGTAAGAGACATGAATTCGATCCCTGGGTTGGAAAGATCCCCTGGAGGAGGAAATGGTAACCCACTCCAGTATTCTTGCCTGGAGAATCCCGTGGGCAGGGGAGCCTGGAGGGCTACAGTCCATGGGGTCGCAAAGAGTCGGACATGACTGAGCGCCTGAGCGCACATATATCACTTAAATTATTAAATTATTTAAATTATAATGGGAAAATAGTTAGGTTTAATTAATCAACACACTTTAATTGATAGACATCAGTTTTCAAAATATGAAGTTTCTTAGGATTAAACATAAAATGGTACCCTGGCTGGCGAAGAGCCTAGGAACCCACAGCAAATGCTTGGCCCTTAGTCTGTGTCCTAGTTAGTGAGTTGGGAGCCACCCACAAGGCCACAGGCATCTCCAGAGGTGACCAAAGGGTCCGGCCTGCTCACATTTCCAAACACTCTGAGACAGAGATGAATGGAAAATTTTAAATCCTCCCCAGCAAACTCTAAGCCATCTTTCCAGAGACTAAGAAGCCCACCAAGATGGGTGAAGTCTCCCTCTGGGTTCTCTTTTCCCAGATTCTTCTGTCACTGTCTGGGTTTGTGTTTTGGTTTTGGTCTGGCTCTGCTACCAGACAGCAGCCTCTTAGGGGCAAACATTGCCTTACTCCTGCCTCTGTTCCCAACACGTAACATGGTGCCTGGCATATTTCCAGAACTCCAAAAATGTTTGTGGAGCAGAACACAGACCATTTGTTTCACAACAATATGTGCACACGTGTGTGCCAAGTTGCTTCGGTCATGTCCAACTCTTTGTGACCCCCTGGACTGTAGTCCACCAGGCTCCTCTGTCCATGGGATTTCCCAGCAGGAATACTGGAGTGGGTTACCATGCCCTCCTCCAAGGGATCTTCCCAACCCAAGGGATGGAACCTGCGACTCCCACATTTCAGGGGGATTCTTTATGCTGAGCCACCAGGGGACCTGTGCAATGATATTTGCCTTTGAAGACAGAGGATGAAGAATGGGTACTTTCCACCAGGAATGCTCTTGTGGATAACTGAGATGGTTGTCAGAATGGCTTCAACATTCTTCAAAATACCCAGAAGTAAGAGAGAACTTGAAAATGTCCCTAGAAGATCTGTATTCCTTAGACTCTAGAATAATCCAAGACTGTGCACGAAGACTTCTCTATGATGCATACAGGAGCAACAGTGAATTTATACAAATAAACAGGGTTATCTGGACAAGGTCAGAAACCAAACGCAGTTTTAAAGTTGCCTTTCACTCAGGCTGGCGATTTTGTTCAATGTCCACTGCTGGCAATGGATGTCTTTGTGGATTCTTGTGTTTACAAGATTCTTGTGTTTAAAAACAAATTGTTTTTATGTTACCAAAGTATTTAATAAGAAGTATTTTGCACTCTGAAATTAAAAAAAAAAAAAGGCTCTGGTCTCAGGAAAATGGTGGAGAGGCCACCGGTCTGGGTCTGCTGGATACAGGAATCTCTTCCTCCAGGCCATGCCTGCAGCCGAGAACTGGATGGTGGTAATCGTCTTCTCATTATCAGTTTGGACTCTGAGAGGATGGATCTAAATAAGCTTTTATCCTCAGAGTTAGGACTAGTGGAGCCTGGAGGAAGTTTTAATTAGGGTAAAAATTTCTTTCTGGAAAATGGCAAGAGTAAGGTTCAACTCCGAATGCGTCCTATGTGTGTTTCTCCCCGATTGTAATGAAGATCTCAGTTGTCTCCAGCATTACCAGAGCTGTGTGTAATTGCATTCCTTGTCTGCACTGAGAATTACCTTGGCCATTTTATGGTGGGGGGCTCTGTTATATGTACTTCCTGGTAGGTGTGCTGTAACTTAGCTGACTTCTTTAGTTATTTACCCCCTCGCTTATACAAGCAGCTCTTTTTTAAAAAAAAGCAATAGAGTCTTCAGGTATTCATTTCACTCAGCACGAACAGCTCACAAACAGAAATCTAGGCTTACAAAAGCATTTGGGGGAATGCTACCTTTAAAATCTTTGAACTGCCAGACATGTGTCCCTAATGCATAAGAAGCATACTGTATGTAATTTAACTGTCACCCTCTCTTTTCTATTCTACATTTCTCTTTCCAGATAAGGCCCTCTCCTCACATCCCCTTATCTTTGCCTAAAGCTTCCTCTCTGGAAGAGGCATGAAGAGAATGAATGTGGTTGCAACAACAGGGAGAAGAAAATGTTTTTAATGTACATGAAGCTGAAGAGCTGAGGTTTTCGGTTCAGACTCCTGTTGCTACTTCCACATCCCGGTCCCCTTGAAGTGCATCAGTATAAACCGCTGGGACCACGGGAGGAGGCTACATCCTAGTTCAAAGATGAGGTATCAGACTGGGATTTCCCAACCTGATCCGTAAGGGGAGTCCAGGACTCCACCAAGCCCGGAAGAGACCTCTGGACTTGACAAATCCTTCAAATTAATCCTCTCCACGAAAGGGCTTATCATCTATCTACTCATCTGACTTTTCTTTTTAGCATTATCTTTAGCACCTGCTTTTCTCAGGTTTAAGAAGCTGCTTGGAAACCTTCAGAGGCTCATGACGCATAGGGGTCGGGGAGGCGGAAGAGAGGAGCAGATTTCAAGGTAGAGAGACCCAGTTCTATGACTCATTGGATGATATTTCTCCACAAGGTCAGATGCTAAAGTAGGTGGTTAGTGCTTCCGGTGGCTAGGATGAGCTGTGCCCCCCAGCCAGGATTTTCAGGCCCACACTGCAATGCCTAAGAATCACGTCAGTTTATGTCCAGGCTGAGCTGCTGGCCTGAGGTGTGTGTGTTTGTGGGGTGGGGGATGGGGAAGGTCACACTGTTGTTATCCATCCTGTAATCCTGTAACCTACATCCTGTTCCTTAATCTTTCATCCATGACTACCCCCTTTGATACCACTAAGTCCTGGTAGTTGGGAGAAACAGGACATGATTAGTGGAGGAATCAGTGGGACCCAATTTTTAGGGCACTACTTCTTAAACTGAGTATCTGTCTCCATGTCAAGAGACAGGAAGAAGAAAACTGTCACCTAGACGAAGGGTCAGGGTACGCACGAAGGGACTTCAGGTATATTAGACTCTGGAGGGGCTTTGGGAGAGAAACACAGGTTTTCTGTCTGTACATACAATGTAAGCATTGCTGGAATTTTTTCAGGGGGTAGTGGACTTTGAAAATCTTCCAGGATAAGATCACCTTGAGCCCTCTCTGTAAAATAAAGCTGGGACTTGTTCATGGGCTAGGGCGGACCCCAAACCATTTCCTGAAAAAAATTCCTGGCTAGTGGTTTCACCTTCCACAGTGCTCAGCTATTTCTAAAGTCTATGGTTTGTTGTTGTTCAGTCACTAACTCATATCCAACGCTTTGTGACTCCACGTCCTTCACTATCTCCTGGAGTTTGCTCCAACTGATATCCATTGAGTCGATGATGTCCATGGGCTGCCCCTCAATTAATGACACACAATAGCATCTCTCTAAGCCCATGAACAGATGCCTTTAAGTCTTATCCAAAGGATAGTGAGAAAGAGTTCCCTGTGAAGGGTTATTTCAAAATTATTCAGTCCATCACTCTTTTCAGTACTTTGAGTTCTTTCTTGGGATACAGCCAGACATCAGAAAAGTAAATACTTAAGACACTTATCCTTAGGTTCCCCCACAGAGCTGTGTTTTCATTGGGGAAGCCCCGAGAGAACAGGATGCAGTTAGGCATTTGGTTTGGATATGCTTGGTTTGTGGAGCTGAGACCCCTCCATCTGCTGGGTTCACTGGAAGAGACCCCGCGTTAGAAAAGGCTTCCTTGGTGGCTCAGACAGTAAAGAGTCCACCTGCAATGCAGGAGACCCGGGTTTGATCCCTGGGTGGGGAAGATCCCTGGAGAAGAAAATAGCAACCCACTCCAGTATTCTTGCCTGGAGAATTCTATGGACAGGGGAGACTGGTGGGCTACAGTCCATGGGGTCACAAAGAGTCAGACACGACTGAACGACTAACACACTGAACTCCTAAGGGCTGCAGAAAGACTTCTCCACCGAGTCTGCTCTCTGAACTGACTTTCTGTTCCCTGTCCTTGTCTTTTGAGATGGGAATCTTCAGAGTTCAACCTGAAACTCAGCGGAACCAGTCCACGGCCCCTCCTGCCTGCCTGATGGTACTGCCTCAGTCCTCAGGCCTCTGCGCCTTCCCCCTGTCTCCCTCCTCCCATGGTATCAGGGGCTCGGGTTGTAAACTGCCTCCACCTTGCTGGATCACAGAAAGTCCTAACAAGCAAACTGCTTAACCCGTTTCGGAGACCGATGATCCGAGTTATGAAGGGGCCAGGCCCTGTGTGTCGGGGCTCCTCTCCTCCCAGCAGCCTTTCACACCTCACTTCTCAGGATACTCACAAGGGACGTGCGTGTGTGCTAAGTTGCTTCAGGCATGTCCGACTCTGTGCGACCCCATGAACTGTAGCCCGCCAGGCTCCTCTGTCCATGGGATTCTCCAGGCAAGAATACTGGAGTGGGTTGCCGTGTCTTCCTCCAGAGGATCTTCCTGACCCAGGGAGCTCACCCACCTCTCTTATGTCTGCCTGCAGTATCAGGCAGATTCTTTACCACTAGTGCCCCCTGGGAAGCCCGCTGACCAGGGCGGGAGCGGGGCGGGGGTGCTCCTATTTAAACAAGTAACTCTAAACAGCTTACCACTCTCAGTACAGACTCGTGCAAATGTAAAAGTATAGATAAATGTTTGATCAGTGAAAAGCAGATCGTGAAGGGAAGACACCGAAGCTTTGCCTCACACTTTGAAAATTCTCTCCACACAAATACTAGAGTGGGTAGCCTTTCTCTTCTCCAGGGGATCTTTCCAACCCAGGGATAGAACTGGGGTCTCCTGCGTTGCAGGCGGATTCTTTACCAACTGAGCAATCAGGGAAGCCCCCCAGATCAATATTTGCGTGCATTTGCAGTCACTTACGGGTGTGTGACCCTGGAGAAGGAAATGGCAACCCACTCCAGTATTCTTGCCTGGAGAATCACATGGACAGAGGAGCCTGGTGGGCTGCAGCCCATGGCATCACAGGAGTCGGACATGACTTAGTGACTAAACCACCACCACGGGTGTGTGAAGAGCAGCAAAACATACGAATCACCTGACACCCATGTTCTCAGCAGCGAAGGCAAACAAGGAGAACTTCTGCCTTCATGTTTCAGCTCACACACTGTACACAAGCATTCTTTCTGGAATCTATTTCGTGTCATGTTTATTTCACTTTGTGAGTGATTTTGCTGTTTAAACGGCTCCGAAGTGTTCCCACGCACAGGAAGATGGTGACGTGCTTTAAAAGAGGAAACTTCATGTGTTACATAAGTTTTGTCCAAGCATGAGTTACACTGTGGTTGGTCTTGAGTTCAGTCTTAGTGAGTGAACAATATATATTAAAATAATGTTTCTGTAAACAGAAATACAAAACATAAGGTTATGCATTGATCTGTTAACAAAAATGTGGCCAGAGGCTTGCAGGAACATAACCCTGTATTTCCCTTAGGGGCAGTGGCTCAGTATTGCTGATTTAGTATTCCTGGTGACTTTACAGAACATAAGGGCCACAAAAAATGAGAATCCATTCCATTCAACTCTGCATTTGTAACGTGAAAGCAGCCACAGACAATATGCAAGCAATGAGCATGCTGCTACTGCTGCTGCTAAGTCACTTCAGTCGTGTCCGACTCTGTGCGACTCCGTCCCTGGGATTCTCCAGGCAAGAACACTGGAGTGGGTTGCCATTTCCTTCTCCAATGCATAAAAGTGAAAAGCGAAAGTGACGTCGCTCAGTCACGTCCGACTCTTCGCGACCCCATGGGCTGCAGCATACCAGGCTCCTCCGTCCATGGGATTTTCCAGGCAAGAATGCTGGAGTGGGGTGCCATTGCCTTCTCCAATGAGCATGCTACATTCCAATAAAATTTCACTTATGGACAGGGAAACTTGAATTTCATATAATTTTCATAAGCCACAAAATATTCTTCTGCTTTTGATTATTTCCCCCAAAACCATTTTTTTTTAAAAAAGTGTAAAAAACAGTTTTAACTGGCTAGATGTACGAAAACTGGTGACGGGCTAGAGTAGCCCGTGGTCCATAGGCTGCTAACTCCTGTGTAGCCTTCTTTTCCACAAATGCCCCTGCTTTGGAGCCAGCTCAGGGTAGGTTAGAGAAACCCACATCTCCTCCCCCGGGGAAGTCTCTGCCATTCCAGGACCATCACTCTGATGGAGTCCAAGAACTCCTGGAGTCCAAGGAGATAGTTCTGAAGCTGGACTTGAGATGGCTGGGTTTGAAAGCTGGTCCTATTACTTCCCAGCTGTTTTCCTGGAGGCAACTCCCCTGGGCCTCATATATGCGGCAGGGAGGATCATGGTCATGTCTCCTAGGCCTGCAGTGCAGGTTGAACTGCACCCAGGGGGCTCTGGAGATGGGATTCCTTTATCACCTCCATCACGCCCACCCAGACCAGTTAGACAGCTTGACCTCCACCCTTGAGTTTCCTTGGACATTCATCACCTAAGCCTCACAAAAGGAGCAAGAGGATGTGGACAAATCTCATTCCTTTCTACCCTGCTCACCGTTTTCAGGGGTCTCGGAGACTGTGCCACACAACCAATAAAGGAGCAGGAAGGTATCAATATTTCCCTAAAATCTGCAGACCACAATTCTACTGCTTCCCAATTCATCATTTTAGGTGCCCCCCAGGTTGCCCGAGCCATGTTTAGGGATCAAGTGCTGGTGAGAAACCTCTCAAATGTCAGTGCTTACAGAAGAGGGAAGAAAATAGAAAACTGTTTATTTTCCTGATTTAAAAGATAACATTGCTTTGCTCTTTCCTTTTGTGTATGGTCAGATGGGGAGCATTCTTTGAGAGTGGCTCCAGAAGACTTTCTCAGATATACATGTATTTAGCAATTTATGTTTTTCACTCAAAATGGATCACTTTCAGTAATAATAATATCATAGTGATTACTATTATAATAAACAATGTTTCATTTCCTTATCTGTAAAAATGAAGCAATGATTCAGATCCCAGCCTGACATATTTGGCAAGCTGCACAGGAAGGTTGTTATGGTTGGGTTACATCTAAGTAAATGTTGATTTTAAAATGCCATTTTAGTTGACTTTACAAGCAATGGGTGACAAATTAAGTCAGCACTTTTATCGCAAGGAACTCACGGCGCTTTACAGATAAGGTCTCATTGATGCTTGCAGAGTGGAAAAGCATCATTCATGGAACCACAGCCCCAGACCTTACAGCATCCGGAAGGGCCCTTAGGGAGCCTCACCAAGTTGTGAGTCGAGGAACTAGGAAGCCAAGACTCAAGATCGGTGACCTTTCGCGTCTTGGATCCAGGAAGGAGAAGGAAGTGCCTGCGTCTGGAACGTCCAAGGTTCCCAGGACTTGGACACCTGGAGCTGCGCAGAGGCGGGGGAGGACGAGGACGGGGTGCGGGAGGACGGAGAGGGGGTGGGGGAGGCGGGGGAGGGGGCGCGGGAGGCCGAGGGGCCGCCCCTCCCCTCCGCCCGGGCTGCGGGGGCGGGGCCTGCCAGGGGCACGCGGCCGTCCCGGGCGGCTGGGGGCGCGGCGAGCGCGCAGTCACGTAGCCTCCAGCCAGCCAGCCCCCGCCGCGCCAGCCCCGGCCCGAGAGGACTCCCGAAGGTCAGCGTTTTCAGATGTGGGTGTGATGCAGGAAGGAAAACTCCTCCTTTTCCTTCCCTTCGCCGCATCTTCCCAGAAATGGACAGAAAATGGGGATCTGGCACGTTCGTGTACTTGTGATACTTTTCAGAAGCAAAGAAATGTCGTAGAATGAGCAGGTGGATGCAAGAGCACGCGTTGCTCCGGTCTGGCAGATAACGAAACGGGTTTGGCCCGAGAGGGACCAGCCCAGTCCCCTTGCCCCACTCCCATGCCTCCCTTCCCACCCCACCCCCACCGCCCCTGTCCTTGCCCCCTCCCCCCGCCGCGTTCTCTGCCCTTGTCTCTTTCCGCCCCGTTGCACTGTTTTTATCTGGTGGTTTAGAGCTGTAAACAAAGCTTTAAAAACGCCAGAGTTGGGTAGAGCTAACCCCACCTTTGCCACCAAATGAGGGTGTGGGTCTTTTCGCGAGTTGCTTTACGTCTTGGGCAGCAGCGAGTGCACCTGCGCGATCACAGGTGCGCCCCAGATGCGGGATTTGTTAGTTACACGCGTGGAAGGCCGCTCTGCTCTCGGCCCGAGCCTTGATACGGTTGTAGCCCTGCTTAGCGCCCAGGCTTGGTTTCTGCACCCCACTGCTGCCAAAGCTGACCAACAACATCTGCACATTCTTACCCCGCCTCACCGCCCCGCCGCCCCCAAGCCTGGCCTGCCCTCCTGTGTTGGCCAAAGGACATGATTGATTCTCCTTGGCCTTGGTGTTTCTTTAAGGCCACAGGTTTCATTACCGGCCGAGATGATTTTCAACCTGCTGGTGGGCGGGACTGGAGCCTTCAGGAGAAGGACTCATCAGAAGCATGCTGTGTAAGCCAGTGGAGGCTAGAACACCACCTTCCATCCTGCCCGCCTGCCATCAGCCAGTGGCCTGGCCGGTGTGAGGCCCTGGGACTCCGCAGGGGACAGTTTGAGTCTCTGGCCTATAGGTTAAAGGCTCTTGAGTTAAAGGCTGACTATAAAAGTACAGTCTGCCCTCAACCGGTCCCCGCCGCCTCCGCCACCCCCACGGTCCTGACACATCAGAGGATGATGCCCTTCTCCTGCTCCCGCTTTCTCTGCTCCAAAGTTGCTTCCTCCCTCATTCCTTCCATGGAGACTTCTTAGTGCTTTTGCGTGCTTCAGATGTAGCAGCTGTCACCCTGTGACTGGAGGTCACGAGTCCTGAAAACAGGAACTGTGCCTTATTTTTTGCAGCGTTTAACTGGTGTTTGGAGAACCCTTGAGTCCTCCATTTTGGGGATGGAGTTCAAACTGCTGAAGCTGACACCCTAGAGAAGGGGAGATGCAAAAAGTAAGATCAGGTAAAAGATGTGGCCTGTAGAGTGATCAGTAGGGGGAGCAAGAGAGCAGAGGACGGAGGAGAAGGTGTGTCAGTGGGGATGTTTCAACTGCAGGACCCATGGGAGGTCACACTCAGAAGGTGATGGGCATCAGCTTGGAGGTGGAGAAGGAGGGAGCAGTGTGGACCTTAGTGAGGAAACTTCCACGCATTGAGAGGCAGAAGGCATAGACACCTGAGGTGGGAGCAAGGAAGAGGCCAGGTGGCCAATGGGAAGAGGAGAAAAGAGAAGGTGAAAGTGAAGTCACTCAGTCCTGTCCGACTCTTTGGGACCACCCCCGCCCCCTCCCCTGGGATTCCCCCTCCCGCTGTGGACTGTAGCCTGGCAGGCTTCTCCATCCATGGGATTCTCCAGGCAAGAGTACTGGAGTGGGTTGTCATTTTCTTCTCCAGGGGATCTTCCCGACCCAGGGATTGAACCTGGGTCTCCCGCATTGCAGGCAGACGCTTTACCCTCTGAGCCACCGGGGAAGCCCTAAAGAGAAGGTGGGAGGGGACGAAGGAACAGAGAAGTGATGGGTGTTACATGAGCCACTGAAGGACTGTTGGTGTTCCGGTCAGACCCAGTATTTTGATGGTCCCAACAGAGGACACAAAGGGTGACCCTTCCAGTGCCCATTTCTTGGGCCTTGTTAGATTTACTCTTTTCTTTAATTTCTTTTTTTTTTTTTTTGCCCTCGCCTCATGCAGTGATACGTAGGATCTTAATGCAGGGGAATCTTAGTTCCCCAACCACGGATCAAACCCATGCCCCCTGCCATAGAAGAGTGGCATCTTAACCACTGGACCCCCAGGGAAGTCCCCTTATTAGATTTGTTACCTTTGACAGCATTAACTGTGCCCTCTTTTTTGAAACTCTGACTTTTAGAGTTCCTCTTTCTCCTCCTCTCTCCTACTTCAGTGGCCCCTCTTTAGTGGGTAGCTGAGCAGAGCATTCTCCCTCTGCTCACCCGTGAGGGTTTCCCCTCGGCTCACTGTCCTTTGCACGCGCGTCCTCCCAGTGTGACCTCATCCAGATGCCACCTAACACGTGAACAAGACGGGGTCCATTGGCCAGGGGAGGGAGGGGGGCAGAGTGTACCCCGGCCGGGGATCACCTGGCCGCTGCTTTCCTCTCCATCTCCAGCTCCTGCTGGTCCCCCACGTGTAACCTTCTCTGGGGTCACCCCAAATACCTCCCATTGTTAGAAATTTTAGACGCAGTATGTTAAAGTAACTTATCTCTGAGAAGCAAATCCACCAAAACTTTTCGGTGGCTTACGGAACCAGTGATCACTTACATGACTCTCGGTTCCGGCTTAGGTTCCCTCACGAGGCTGCCGTCAAGACGTTGGCCAGCGCTGCAGTCACCCCTGGGCGGAGGATCCGCTGCTGAGACGGCTTGTTCACCTGGCTGGTGAGTGGCGCTGGCTCCTGGTCAGAGGCCGGGGTGCCTCTTCATAGGGCTGCTCGAATGGCCCGAACCCTGACCTCTCCTAGAGCAGACAGTCCAGCCGGGCACAAAGGGCGCTGCAGTGCTTTTTATAACCTAGTCTCAGAGTTCACACACCTATCTTCTCTATTGGGTACTCAGAACCGCCCTGATCCAGGAGGTCTGGATCATTGGGTACCATCTTAGAGGTGCACTATACCATCTGGTTATCCACTCTCCAAGTCAAGTAACTCGGACCTGTCCCTCGAATTTCAGCTCACGGGTGCACAGTTAGTCCCATGGAGAAGCCTCCCCGATTGGAGAGCCTCCTCCCCGGCTTCCGTTAGCCCTTGGTCACCTCTCCCATTCCTCATGTACCAAGCCACGCTGAAGCTGGTGATTTCCTTGTTTCTCTCTTACCTAGTCTTTAAACTCCTTGAGGGATAAGAGAGCATCTCATGGGACAATACGGTATCACAGTGTGTAGAACAGTGGTGCATGGCGGCATCTCAGTACGTTTCAGATAAGGAGTAAATGAGTAAGTTACAGTCCCTTTTTCCAATCAGAAACATTTATGTAACACTTAATTTATACCACACCCCACTTCAGGTCTCTGTTGATTGGTCTTCATATTGCATTTCCCACCCCAGTCTCACCCTTGACACGGCCCCACTCTCTTCTGACCCAACAATTCCATTCTAGGAATTTATTCTAGGAAAATAATTCCTGTGAGTCCAAAAAGTAGCTGAGCACTGCCCATTGCAGTTTGTTTATGATGTTCGCGTTTTGTAGAAAACCTGATTTTGAAAAAACAGTAGTTTGATTAAATAAGGTATGGAATAATAAAATAGGCTTTTACAGAACTGCTAAGATAATACCAAAAATGTTCAGTTGATATGAAAAGATGTTCAGCTGATATTTTTAAATGAAGTAAAATTATAAAATGTTTTAAATTTTCAGTTGTGGCAAAATACTTGTAACAAAATTTATCATCCTAAAAAGTGCACGGTTCAGTAGGGATAAGTGCATTCACGTTGTTCTGCAGCCAATCTCCAGAACATTTTTTTTTATCTTGAAAAACTAAAATTCCCTACTGTTCAGCAGCATTGCTCCCTCCCCACTTTTCTTTCTGCCCTCAGCCCCTGGCAACAACCATTCTACTTTATGTCTTTATGAATTTTGATGACTACAGGTACCTCATGTAAGTGGAATCATACAGTACTTGTATTTTTGTGACTGCTTATTTCACTAAGCTTTATGTCCTCAAGGTTCACCCATGTTATAACACGTGTCAGAATTTCATTCCTACTCAGGGCTAAATAATATTCCATTATATCTATGTATGGTGCTTTGTTCATCCATTTGTCTGTTGGTGGGTACTTTGTGTTAATTTTGTGATTTGGTTATTATGACTAATGAACGTAGGTGGGCAAAGATCTCTTCAAGACTCTGGGTTATAATTCTGTTTTTAGTTTTTTGAGGAATTGCCATACTTTTTCCATAGAGGCTGCGCCATTTTATATTTGCATCAGTAGTGCACAAGGGTTCTAATAATGCCTCATGCTTGGAAACACCTGTTATTTATGGTTCTTTTGGATAGCAGTAGCCACCCTAATGGATGTGAGGTGATATGTCATTGTGGTTTTTAAAATTTTTTTTATTTTTAATTGAAATAAAAGGTATTTTAATTGAAAGGTAATTGCTTTACAGTATTGGTTTGATTTCTTGTTCCAGAGATATTAGCTTGCCTTTTTGGAGGCCTGGGATCTTCTGCTGTGGTTTAGAAGCTGCTTTGTAGAAGTGGTTTCATATTTTGAGGAGTTTTTAATGTACTTGTGGGGAGGCAGGCCATCTCCCCATCTTATTCTCTGCTGTCTTCTTCCGCTCCCCTCATTGTGGTTTTGATTCACATTGCCCTAACGGTTAGTGGTGTTGAGCATCTTTTCAAATATTTATTGACCATTTGTTTGTCTTCTTTGGAGAAATGTCTATTCAAGTCTTTGCCTATTTTTAATTTGTTTTTGTTATTGTTGAGTTGTAGGAGTTCTTTATATATTCTGGATATTAGCCCCTTATCAGGTGCAAATATTTTATCCCATTCTGGGGTTGCCTTTTCATGCCACTGATTATGTACAAGACATTTTTTAAAGAGAAGTGTTTATATAAACATACATGAACTTAGGGAAAAAATGGAAAAAAAAACATTAAAATGTTAGTAGTATGGATTTAATTTTAGCAGTATTAAGTTTAATTTTCTTCTTTATGTTTATTGTTGAAAATTTCTGGGATAAACATACTACTTTCATGGAAAATTTTAAATAACATTTTCACGCTAATAAAGCAAAGGTCATAGGTTTATCTTCTGAAGATCTAACCAAGAAAGTCTGAAATCAAGACAGTATTTAGGTTGTTGGGATCCTCCCAAGTGGGTACTGAGTCAAGTACTCGTGCCAAGTTGTTTACTTTGCTGAATTTCATTTCCTTCTCTTTTTCTTTTTAAATGCAAGGCTTTTTTTTAGCACTGGCATTATTTATTTCAAAGAATTTACATTCCATGCATCAATTTAGTGTCCTTAGGAAACTTTAAAAGAAATTTTATTTATTTAATTAGCTGTTCCGGGTCTTAGCTGTGGATACGGGTGTGGGCCCCTGACCAGGGGTAGAACCCAGAGCCCCTACATTGAGCGTGCAGAGTCTCAGCCACGGGACCATGAGGGAAGCCCTGTCCTTAGGAAACTTTCCACCATGCCCACTCTGCTCTGAAAGGCACTTGTTCCTGTTTCTATCAGAGCGGTCATCCCACAATACGGTGTCTGCTTTCCTGTTTAGATTGGGTGTCCTCAATCTAGACACCCACAAGCACAGTCCGAACAGACTTGTTGAATGATGTTGCCAGATCCAGAAGTCACGTTGCTGTTCCTCAGCCTCCCGGGAGCATTTGACTCGGGAGAGTCAGCTGACCCTTCTTCCTCTTGAAACCATCTCCAGGTTTTGCTTCTGGGACGCCGCCCTCTTGTTTCCTCTCCTAGGTCTCTGGCCAGTCCTGTCAGTCTTTGCAAGTTCCTCTTTACTCTCTAGCTAAGCTCTAACATCTGAGTGCTTTGGTGCGTGGGCCCTTTTCTTCGTTCTCTCTGCTTCCATAACCTCCTCTCTTTCCAGAGCTCTGATTCCAGACCACACACCAATTATTTCCAACCAGCCCGTCCATCTTTTTGGAGCCCAGTGTATCCGGCTGCCTTGTGTTGTACACTTTCTGTGTGTCCTAGATTCACTCTCTACTCTTGTTGACCCTCCACTCTGCCCTTGGTACTTTGACCTTTGTGGGCCACGTGGAAAGAAAATCTCTTGCTTCCTGTGGCCGTGGCCAGTAGAAGTTTCCAGCAGAAAGTTGAAAGGCAGGAGGAGAGTGAGGTCAATAAATTTAGTACCCAGCTGCCTGTTTGTGGTTCACCTCGGACTGGATCTCCCTCCTGAGGACCACGGCTCCTACCACAAGAGTGTCTCCATCTAACCAGCTCTCTCTCTCCCTACCAGTTTCTGCCCCATTCACTTGCTCCTTCAGGCCTAGGAGTGGTTACTAGCTTCAGGGTAACCACATCAGCTCTCTTTGCTTGTCCTAAACTCTGCTCCCTTAGAGTAGGAAATGGCAGTATTCTTGCCTGGAGAATCCCATGGACAGACGAGCCTGGTGGGCTACAGTCCGTGGGGTCACAAAGAGTTGGACATGACTGAGTGAGAATGGCAGACTCTGCTCATAGTTTTGTATTAGGTTGGCCAAAAAGTTCCTTTGGTTTTTAAATAAAAATGAAAGACACATTTTTCATTTTCACCAAGAATTTTATTGAACAACGTATTCACCTTTTTGTTCTACTATCTTTTGCCATATTTCAGGCAACTTCATAATCCCATCGTCCCAAAACTTTCTATCTTTTTGAGCAAAGGCCTATTCCAGGTGCCTTTTACAGTCTTCTGGGAAATTGAAATCTTTTCCAATAAGATAATTTTATAAAGACCAAAATAAATGGACATTCGAAAGTGCAGTGTCTGGTGAATGTGGCAGATGAATCGGGACTTCCCAGCCAAGCTGTAACAGTTTTTGCCTGGTCATCAAAGATACATGTGGTCTTGCAGTATCCTGATGGAAGATTATGCATTTTTATGTTTCTTGAAATAATAAAGCATAATATGCCGAAAATGTTGCTTTTTTTCATTTCCAGTATTGAAATGGCTACACAGAAATTCATCAATTTTGATGTTTTTTTAATGCATACTGATATGACAGCTGTCACAATACAGTCTAACAAAATTGTTTCAAATGAAGTTAAAGACAACTAAGTGCTGCTAGAGATATCCTATGGAAAAAACACAAATGATCCTTTTGGCTTAATTCTTTTATTAAACTCTCCTCACATAACCCTGGTTTCCAGCTAGGATCCTGACACGTCTGTATGTATTTGACATCTCCCTTGGGAATTCTCGTAGTCGGCACACACATGATAAACCCAGAACATACCTTTTGACTTTTCCTGTAATCCTCTCCTTCTCCCTTTCTTCGATCTCTGGGAATGAACATTAGCACACCAAGTCAGGTGCACAAAGCAGATGCCTGGGAGTCCTGCGTGCTTGCTCCCTCTCCTTCACACTCACCCGCCTTCATCTTATCCATCACTAAGTCTGAAAACTGAGCTTCACACAGCTGGCTTCCTACTCTTTAGATCTCAGCTTAAATGTTATCTGCTTAAAAGAAACAAAAAACAAAAAAAACTTCCTCTCCCTGACAGTAAGGGCCCACATCCCTTTATTCTCCATGTACCAGTCTGTTTGCGTCTTAGGAAGCAGTGTTACTTAGGGAGTGAATGTCTATTGTGTTTGAGGGTTATGTTCCTTTGGAGCAGAAGGATGACTCTGAGCTATAAAGGGCAATGACTATATCTCTTAACATCACTGAACTCAGAGACTGGTTTGTCCTGGGCTTAATCCCATGGCAGAGTTAGACTTTGAAATTCCATACCTGTATCTTTGCTAACCCCTGCAAGGTGTAGTACCCTTCAGAGCCTCGTAGAAGACAAACCACTGGCTTTATCCATTTGTAGAGGGTTTCCCAGGTGGCGCTGCTGCTGCTAAGTCACTTCAGTCGTGTCCGACTCTGTGCGACCCCATAGACAGCCCAAGAGGCTCCTCCATCCCTGGGATTCTCCAGGCAAGAACACTGGAGTGGGTTGCCATTTCCTTCTCCAATGCATGCATACATGCTAAGTCACTTCAGTCATGTCCAACTCTGTGCGACCCTATGGACAGCAGCCCACCAGGCTCCTCTGTCCACAGGATTCTATAGGCAAGAATACTGGAGTGGGTTGCCATTTCCTTTTCTGCCAGGTGGCACTAGTGGTAAAGAACTCACTTGCCAATACAGGAGACAGAAGAGACATGAGTTTGATCCCTGGGTTGGGAAGATTCCCCTGGAGGAGGGTATGGCAACCCACTCCAGTATTTTGCCTGGGAAATCCCATGGACAGAGGAGCCTGGCAGGTTACAGTCCATAGGGTCTCAAAGAGTTGGGCACAACTGAAGTGACTTAGCATGCACACACTCAATACGCACTATAGAAATGAATTACATGATGTCTAGGGTTTCAAAAGAGTTCAGTTCTATTGGCAATAAATCCAAGGTTTTATTCTTGCCTGTAAATTTGTTTCAAATAAATGCCACATGTAAAAGCAACTTAAAAAAAGATGTAATCTACATGCCTGAAGTGCCAGATTCATGATTTAATTATTTGGCCCAGTCAGTGAGCTGAAAGTTCAGAAAACAAAACAAACAAAACCCTAAATGAAAGAAAACATTTCTAAGACAAATTGCCTTCCTTGTGTCAAAAGTCCTCATATGCCTGGAGTCAGACAGGAAACAGAAAAAGACCTGTGTGTTATCAGAACTGAACTAAAGTATTTGTCTGTTTCTCCCCATGGAACATCCCCTAAAAGAACGTTGTGTTTGATGTAGGGATTCGAAGCAGGACTTGCCATGGTGCTTAGGGTCTCCTGTGTATTGGTTTCATCTGCTTGAACTTTGAGTTGAAGCAGGCCAAGGAAATCAATACCTTGGATGCTACGTCTGAGTAGGGGCTCAGGAAAATACATAAAGATGGGGAAAGTATAAAGTGGAGCTTCCCAGGTGGTGTGGTGATAAAGAATCTGCCTGCCAGTGCAGGAGATGTAAGAGATACAGGTTCAATCCCTGGGTCAGGAAGGTCCCCTGGAGTAGGAAATGGCAACTCCAGTATTCTTGCTGGAAAATCCCATGGACAGAGGAGCCTGGCGGGCTATAGTTCATGGGGCTGCAAAGAGTTGTACACACCTGAGCACGCACGCACAAAGTATAAAGTGAGAGGATAGCTGGTCTATTCCCCAAACACATAGAATGCCATGGACGAGGCACTTCTCTAGGGTATTCAGAGTAAATAGATGAAGTTCCTTCCATTAGGAGATTATCATCTGCCTTGAAAAACATAGGACTTCCCTGGTGGCTCAGATGGTAAAGAGTCTACCTGCAATACAGGAGACCCGTGTTCAATTCCTGGGTCAGGAAGATCCCCTGGAAAAGAGCCTGGCAACCCATTCCAGTATTCTTGCCTGGAGAATTCCATGGACAGAGGAGCTTGATGAGCTACAGTTCGTGGGGTCACACAGAGTTGGACACTACTTAAGCACCTAACACATATACATACATGTATATGTATGTAAAAAACATAAAGCACTATAGGAATACCAGTTTTCTATGGCATGGCTGAAGACATCCATTTGTCATCCCCCAAGTGTGAGTGTCACATGTTTGTCATCCCCCAAGTGTGAGTGTCACATGTTTGTCAAGTTTCTCCTGCACACTCAGTTCTGTGTTCTGGGAATTTAGCTGAGGAAAGTTTCTTCTTCCTCAACAGCAAAGGCCAGACTGCTCTGGCTTTAGTAAACAATGTATTGAAATGTGCACATGGAAGTTGACTGCACGTTTTGTCCTCTTGACTGGGCAGAGCCAAAGAAAAATAACCTAACCCTGAAATCTCAGCTTTTTAAAATTTAACATTATCACTGCTTACTACCTTCCATCCAGGCCTTGGGTGGAAGGTTACAAAACAGGAGGAAGTGTTAGTTGCTCAACTGTGTCCAACTCTTTGCGACCCCACAGACTGTAGCCCGCCAGGCTCCCCTGTCCTTGGGGATTCTCCAGGCAAGAATACTAGAGTGGGTTGCCGTGCCCTCCTCCAGGGGATCTTTCTGACCCAGGGATTGAACCCAGGTCTCCTTTATTGTAGGCAGATTCTTTATTGTCTGAGCCACCCGGGAAGCCCTACAAAACAGGATAAATTTTCATTGAAAAATAAATGAGCAGGTATTACATAATGGAAAATCTACCTAGGTTAGGATTTCAGCTCCTTTTAATTCTCTTCTCTATGAGCTTAATTATAGTGAAAAACTTAAAGTATTTGAAGAGTTAAGATTTGGGCAAAAAACACAACTTTCATTTTTTTCACTTAATGTTAAAAATGTTATTGACATGTAGTTGATTGTTGTGTTAGTCTCAGATGTGCAGCAAAATAATTCATTTATATGTATGTTGTGTTAGTCACTCAGTCACGTCTGACTCTTTGCAGCTCCAGGGACTGTAGCCTGCTAGGCTCCTCCATCCGTGGAATTTTCCAGGCAAGAATTCTGAAGTGGGTTGCCATTTCCTTCTCCAGGGGATCTTCCCGACCCAGGGATCAAACCCAGGTCTTCCACACTGCAGGCAGACTCTTCACCATCTGAGCCACCAGGAGTTCTTGGTGTTTTCTATGTATATATGTGTGTGTATATGTTCTTTTTTAGATTCTTTTCCATTATAGCTTATGATAAGATATGAATGTAGTTTCCTGCACTATACAGTAAATCTCTGTTGTTTATTTTATAATATGTAGTAGTGCATGCGTGCTCACTCAGTTGTGTCTGAATCTTTGTGACCCCATGGACTGCAGCCCGCCAGACTCTGCTGTCCATGGGATTTTCCAGGCAAGGAAAATGGGTTGCCACTTCCCACTCCAGGGTATCTTTCCGACTTAAGGATGAAACCCACATCTCCCGTGTTGTCGGATTCTTTACCGTTGAGCCACCTGGGAAGCCCATTATGTAGTAGTGTGTATCTGTTAGTCCCAAACTCCGAATTTATCCCTCCCCTATCACTTACCCTTTTGGTTACCATGGTTCCCCCCCCCCCAAATCTTTGAGTTGGCTTCTGTTTTGTAGTTAAATTCATTTGTATCATTTTTTTTTTTTTTTTTTTAGAGTCCACATGTAAGTAATACGATATTTGTCTCTATCTCTCTGACTTCACTTCAGGGGATAATCTTTAGGTTCATCCATGGTGCTGCAGATGGCATTATTTCATTCTCTTGTATGGCTGAATAGCATTCGGTTGTATATATATACCACTTTATCCCTTCGTCTGTCGATGGACATTTAGGTTACTTCCATGTCTTGGCTGTTGTGACTAGTGCTGCTTTGAACACTGGGGTACATGTAACTTTTCTAGTTAATTTTCATCTTTCCCAGATATATGCCTAGTAGCAGGATAGCTGGATCACATGGTGACTACATTTTTAGTTTCTAATATTGATTTTAAGCAAGAATGTGTTTTTTCTCTCTTTCGTATTTGTGTGTTTATTTGGCTGTGTTGGGTCCTCGTTGTGGCACACAAGGGCTTAATTGTCCAACAGCGTGTGGTTTCGCATCTACCCGACCAGAGACCGAATCCTCATCGCCACTTTGGAAGGCGGACTCCCAGCCACAGCCACCAGAGAAATCCCAAAAATATGTTTTTGATCAGATCTTTGAGTGCAAGCCCTCCCAAGCTTACCACTGACTACTGGTTCAGCCAGGGGTGATGGAGCCAAAGGTTTCTTAGGATTCTCAAGGACCATGAGGAGACGCTCAAAGTGAGGGATTGAGCAGACTCAATGGGACAGAAAGCAGGCTCCACTTCAAGAAGCTAAGAGGCCAGTCAGATGTTTGCAGAACCCAAAGAGCTGGAGGTATGGATTGAAGGTGGTTATAAAGCTAAGAATCTGCGATGAAGTGGGATAAAGTGGCGAACTAGGATGCACCCTCGTCTTCCTAGCTTCCCTTTTCAAGATGTGAATTTACTATGAAGTGTAGGGTTTTCAGAAGAATGGATGAAGGAAAAGCAGCTCTTCCGGAACTTTGCTTGTTTTCTCTGTGATTTTCTGCTGGCTTCTCTGACCTTTGGCCACCACCCACGCCGTCAGGGCTTCCACCTACTCCCATCCTAATCCAGTCAATCGGCAGGCAAAGCTTATGACTCATGTTATTACTTAGAGTTCTATCTGGTGGAATAGAATTGGGTTCCACAGCTGTGAAAACCTACCGGCTCCCCTGTGATACCGACTTGCCTTAGCCTTATTAAAATGTGCTGTTTCCCTGCCGTGTTCCCCAGGGCCCCCGTGAAAGCTCTCGGTGATTCATGGGATTTGGAAATGTGAAAAATGTCCCTGCAATAGACATGTGGGACTAACTTGTTAACATTTCTATAGCAGTTTGTTTTGGGGAGATAAAATGTAGCCAAGACACATGTCAGAGGTCAGAAAGGAAATGGGAGAGAAGTGATGAATTTGTGGTGATTGAAGTAAAAGGATGTTGAAGGCGAGAAACATTAGATGAAGGCTTTCATGTATCTGATTCTTACCATGCTGGTGGTGAGGTCCTGGAGAGCTGCTGAAGTCACTTCAGTTCAGTCGCTCAGTCGTGTCTGATTCTTTGTGACCCCATGGACTGCAGCACACCAGGCCTCCCTGTCCATCACCAACTCCCAGAGCTTGCTCACCCTCATGTCCATTGAGTTGGTGATGCCATCCAACTGTCTCATCCTCTGTCATCCCCTTTTCCTCCTGCCTTCAATCTTTCTCAGCATAAGGGTCTTTTCCAATGAGTTAGCTCTTCACATTAGGTGGCCAAAGTATTGGAGCTTCAGCTGTAGCATCAATCCTTCCAATGAATATTCAGGACTGATTTCCTTTAGGATTGACTGGCTTGATCTCCTTGCAGTCCAAGGAATTCTCAAGAGTCTTCTGCAGCACCACAGTTCAAAAGCATCAATTCTAAAGCACTCAGCTTTCTTTATAGTCCAACTCTCACATCCATACATGACTACTGGAAAAACCATAGCTTTGACTATAAGGACCTTGGCTGGCAAAGTAATGTCTCTGCTTTTTAATATGCTGTCTAGTTTAGTCATAGCTTTTCTTCCAAGGAGCAAGTGTCTTTTAATTTCATGGCTGCAGTCACCATCTGCAGTGATTTTAGAGCCCCAGGAAATAAAGTCTGTCACTGTTTCCATTGTTTCCCCGTCTACTTGCCATGAAGTGATGGGACTGGATGCCTTTATCTTCGTTTTTTGAATGTTGAATTTTAAGTTAGTTTTTCACTCTCATCTTTCACTTTCATCAAGAAGCTCTTTAGTTCCTCTTCACTTTCTGCCATAAGGGTGGTGTCATCTGCATACCTGAGGTTATTGATATTTCTCCTGGCAATCTTGATTCCAGCTTGTGCTTCATCCAGTCTGGCATTTCTCCTGATGTACTCTGCATATAAGTTAAATAAGCAGGGTGACAATATATAGCCTTGATGTACTCCTTTCCCAATTTGGAACCAGTCTGTTGTTCCATGTCTGGTTTTAACTGTGGATTCTTGACCCAAATACAGGTTTCTCAGGCAGCAAGTAAGGTATTCTGGTATTCTCGTCTCTTTAAGAATTTTCCTCAGTTTTTTTGTGATCCACACAGTCAGAAGCTTTAGCATAGTCAATGAAGTAGAAGTAGATGTTTTTCTGGAACTCTCTTGCTTTTTCTGTGATCCAACAGATGTTGGCAATTTGATCTCTGGTTCCTCTGCCTTTTCTAAATCCACCTTGAACATCTGGAAGTTCTCAGTTCATGTACTGTCGAAGCCTGGCTTGGAGAATTTTGAGCATTACTTTACTAGCGTGTGAGATGAGTGCAATTGTGCGGTAGTTTGAGCATTCTTTGTCATTGCCTTTCCTTGGCATTGGAATGAAACTGACCTTTTCCAGTCCTGTGGCCACTGCTGAGTTTTCCAGATTTGCTGGCCTATTGAGTGCAGCACTTTCACAGCATCATCTTCTAGGATTTGAAATAGCTCAACTGGAATTCCATCACCTCCACTAGCTTTGTTTGTAGTGATGCTTCCTAAGGCCCATTTGACTTCGCATTCCAGGCTGTCTGGCTCTGGGTGAGTGATCACACGATCGTGGTTATCTGGATCATGAAGATCATTTTTGTATAGTTCTTATGTGTATTCTTGCCACCTTTTCTTAATATCTTCTGCTTCTGTTAGGTCCATACCATTTCTGTCCTTTATTGTGCCCATCCTTGCATAAAATGCTTCCATTGTGGCTTGGCTGGTAAAGAATCTGCCTGCAATGAGGGAGACCTGGGTTTGACCCCTGGGTTGGGAAGATCCCCTGGAGAAGGGAAAGGCTACCCACTCCAGTATTCTGGCCTGGAGAATTCCATGGTCTGTATACTCCATGGGGTTGCAAAGAGTCAGACACGACTGAGTGACTTTCACTTTCACTTTCTGTTAGGTCCATACCAATTCTGTCCTTTATTGTGCTCATCTTTGCATGAAATGTTCCCTTGGTATCTGTAATTTTCTTGAAGAGATCTCTAGTCTTTCTCATTCTATTGTTTTCCTCTATTTCTTTGCATTGATTACTTAGGAAGGCTTTCTTATCTCTCCTTGCTGTTGTTTGGAACTCTTCATTCAGATGGATATATCTTTGTTTTTCTCCTTTGCCTTTCACTTCTCTTCTTTTCTCAGCTATTCGTAAGGCCTCCTCCAATGACCATTGCCTTTTTGCATTTCTTCTTGGGGATGGTTTTGATCACCGCCTCCTGTACAGTGTTATGAACCTCTGTCCATAGTTCTTCAGGCACTCTATGTATCAAATCTAATCCCTTGAATCTATGTGTCAGTTCCACTGTCTAATCGTAAGGGATGTGATTTAGGTCATACCTGAGTGGTTTAGTGGTTTTCCCTACTTTCTTCAATTTAAGTCTGAATAAGTCTGAATTGCAAACTCGTTTTGCAATGAGGAGTTCATGATCTGAGCCACAGTCGGCTCCCGGTCTTGTTTTTGCTATCAAGTTGGTATATACATTGACTTTAAACATTTTAGAGCCAGCCCAGAAGAGGACTGTATAATAAGTGACACGATGGGGGAAGGGTGGTTACAGCAGAAGTCCTCTTTGGGGAACAGAGATAGGACAAAGACCGGCCTCCTACTTGTCCCCAGCCCTACCCCACCAGCTGCCTCTGGGAACAGCAGGCAGAAGCCTGGCTGGCTGAGCAGGGTGTATTTTCTGACATCCTTTCCATAACAGCATCAGCAGTCTGCAGAGGCTGGGGCTACTGGAAAAGGTCCCTGCTCTACAGAATTTTATGATTTCATAAGGAGAGGGAGCTCATCTGGTAAAGAATCCGCCTGCAAGGCAGGAGACCCCGGTTCGATTCCTGGGTGAGGAGGATCCCCTGGAGAAGGGATAGACTACCCACTCCAGTATTCTTGGGTTTCCCTGGTGGCTCAGATGGTAAAGAATCCACGTGCAATGTGGGAGACCTGCGTCTTATCCATGGATCGGGTAGATCTCCTGGAGGAGGGCATGGCAGCCCAGTCCAGTATTCTTGCCTGGAGAATCCTATGGACAGAAGAGTCTGGCGGGCTACAGTTCTGGGGGGGTGGTCACAAAGAGTCAGATACGACTGAGCGACCTTCACAAGTAGAGGGGTCATTCATGATTTAGTGGGTGGGGGGGGTTGCGTGGATGCCCTCGAACGAGCATTTCTAGCTCAGGGAGGTTTTGCACGTTTCAAGTTCCAAGACACCATCTGCGTCAAGTGCCTCATCCCATGGAGCGACCCTACGCCTTGCCAGCGTATGCCTTCTGAAAGACAGGAAGTGACTAAAGAGAAATGACCAGGGAAAGAGAAAATACACCTTTGTTGAGGTTATAGTAACTCATGGGGAAAGTGTGAGACTTGTGAAACAGGACTGTGGCTCGTGGAGGAAGGAGCACTAAGTCAGAGGAGGCGGATCGTAGAGGAAGGAGGCGTAAAAGGCTGAGCCACAGGCAAGAAGGGATGCCTCCTAGGACTGAGCAGAAGGGTTCGGTGAAAGAAAATCCCAGAAACTTCCTGAGAGATGCAGTCTGCCTTCAGAGGACATGTTCCTTCAGCATGAACCGCAGTGTCGTCCTGTTGCGCTAAAGCACAGGGGAGAGCCAGCCAAGAAGTAATTCTGGAGAAGTGTTCTCAAGGGTGTGGTGTGATTTCCTCCACGCAGTGGAACCTCCCAGCCATTCTGGCCAGTTAGGTGCGATTTCTTTGTTCTTTATTTTTGTTTATTCCTGTCTTAGTTTAGGTGCATACTGGTTTGGATGGAAAACGTCAGTGAACTCTTGAAGTGGCTCTGTAATAAATCCGGAGCGGAAGTGACAGGCTGCGGATGTCACTGTGAGTTGGGTCTGGCAGCCAGGGTATTGGAAGCATCATATTACAAATAATGCCCGCCCCTCCTTGTTCCCTCCTCTTACTGGCCTCCTGGCAGGCTAGGTGGCGCCTGCTGCTTCAGCAGCCCCACATCAGCCCTCGGTGGAGCGGCAGAGAGAGCGGCTTGTCCAAGTCCCAGCCTCCCTTCTTCGGTCATTTCTCCCCAGTACCTTGCTTTCCCCTGGAGAACTTACCACCCCCTAACTGGTAAATACCTTTCAAATACCAAGCACCATGCCCTCCCCTCCTCTTCCCAGTTTTCCAGGAGGTATTCCCATGCTGCCCCAGCCAGTCTCCTGGGAATGTCCCCTATTCCCATTTCTACCCAGGAATTACCATGAGTCAGACTGGGTGCACAAACATGACACCTCTCATTTGAGCATCTCTTACCACCTCACCTGTCTCTCTTCCTTACATCAATCTCTTTTTCTTACGAGACTTAGAGACTATCTTGTATGGTATTTGCAAGTTTATTGTCTCTTCTTCTCCCTTTAAAGTATAAGGATGATGAGAGCAAGGACTTTGCTAATCTTCTTGATGACTGTGTTTTTAGTGCCGAGAACAGTGTTTGGCATGTAATAGGTATGGAATCATTTTTGTTGTCGTTTTTGAAGAAAGAGGATATTGTTGTTCAGTTGCTTAGTCATGTCTGACTCTTTTTGACCCCATGGACTGCAGCACACCAGGCTCCCCTGTTCTTTACCATCTCCCAGAGCTTGCTCAAACCCATGTCCATTGAGTCGGTGATGCCATCCAGCCATCTCATCCTCTGTCATCCCCTTCTCCTCCCGCCTTCAGTCTTTCCCAGCATCAGTCTTTTCCAATGAGTCATTCTTTGCATCAGGTGGCCAAAGTATTGGAGCTTCAGCCTCAGCATCAGTCCTTTCAATGAATATTCAGGATTGATTCCCTTTAGGATTGACTGGTTTGATCTCCTTGCAGTCCAAGAGACTCTCAAGAGTCTTCTCCAACACCACAGTTCAAAAGCATCAATTCTTCAGTGCTCAGCTTTCTTTATGGTCCAGCTCTCACGTCCATACATGATTACTGGAGAAACCATAGCTTTGACTAGATGGACCTTGTTCAGCAAAGTCATGTCTCTTTTTAATATGCTCTCTAGGTTGGTCATAGCTTTTCTTCCAAGGAGCAAGTGTCTTTTAATTTCATGGCTGCAGTCACCGTCTGCAGTGATTTTGGAGCCCAAAAATAAAGTCTGTCACTGTTTCTATTGTTCCCCATCTATCTGACATAAAGTGATGGGACCCGATGCCATGATCTTCGTTTTTTGAATGTTGAGTTTCAAGTCAACTTTTTTCACTCTCGTCTTTCACTTTCATCAGGAGGCTCTTTAGTTCCTCTTCACTTTCTGACATAAGGGTGGTGTCATCTGCATTTCTGAGGTTGTTGATACTTCTTCCGGCAGTTTTGAATCCAGCTTGTGCTTCATCCAATCTGGCATTTCTCATGATGTACTCTGCATATAAGTTAACAAGCAAGGTGACAATATACTGAGAGGATATAGTCAGCCCTAAACCAGAGAACTTGGGGAAATAGTACATTTCGTTGAGTGCAGCCAGAGGGGGACTGAGAGCGGCCAGAGGTCACTGGTCGGGGGAGGAGGGGGATGGGGAGCCAAGGACAGAGGAGCGTCAGGGTCAGGGGAGGGGCTAGAGCAGAGGTTATCACAGCGTGGTCCACAGGGCCCCGAGGGCAGCTGTCTCTGAGACCCTTTCAGGGAGTCTGAAAGGTCAAAGCTATTTTCAAAACAGTGTTGCGATGTTGACTCTTTCACTGTGGTGACATTTCCACTGAAGTTGCTGAAGCGGGAGAAGGTCCAGCCTGAATCAGGATAGAGGCACCAAACGAGGACCACGTGCAGCGAAACAGGTTCCAGCTTCACTGAAGGATGTCCTCGATCTATCAGTGGAAGCTGTTCAGTTTATGAAATCTCAACCTGGAGTACGTGTCTGTTTCATGTCTGTGTGATGAAATGGGAAATACACATGGAACATTTCTGCTGAAAAGTGAAATATGTTGGTTTTCTCAGGGAAAAAACTTAAAAATTTATTTTATTAATGAATTAAAATTTATTTTAATTTTCAAAAGTTAAAATTAAAAAATTCACTTGGCAGTTGAATTGTGAGTTAAATAAATTGGCTCTTCTTTGTTATGGAGCATCATTTTTACTTTAGAGAATGAAAGACAAACAATAGTTATTTAGATTGGGGTATTTCACAGATATTCTGCTGAAAATGAATAAAGTGAGCTTGTCAAGTGAAACGATGAATGACACTGTCAGTTGCCAGGGATAAAATTTTAACTTTGAAAAGAAAATTAGAATTATGGAAAACTTGAGCCCATCACAGGCAGCTCAACAGCCTCATTATAGAGACTTTTCTGATGAGATTGTGAAGTGAAAGTTGCTCAGTCATCTCCGACTATTTGCGACCCTTTGTGACCTATACAGTCCGTGGAATTCTCCAGGCCAGAATACTGGAGTGGGTGGCCTATCCCTTCTCCAGGGGATCTTTCCAATCCAGGGATCAAACCCAGGTTTCCCACATTGCAAGTGAATTCTTTGCCAGCTGAGCCATAATTAGGGAAGCCCAAGAATACTGGAGCGGGTAGCCTATCTCTTCCCCAGCAGCTCTTCCCAACCCAGGAATGGAACCGGAGTCTCCTGCATTGCAGGCGTATTCTTTACCAACTGAGCTGTCAGGGAAGCCTTCTGATGAGATTGGTGGTGATATGTTAATGATGGGATTTTTGATGTTGGGTAATAAAATAGATCAGCATTTGGAGTGATCTGTATAGCTCGGTGAGTCAGTATTTTCCAAATGTTACAAAATCACACGTGAGAACACATGAGAAAATCAACTGTTCAGAGAGCAAAGCAGATCAATGCCTTTCATAGAAGAGAGCTTTAGGAGTTCATCGACAAGGTTGCGGATTCCACACTGAAAATTAATGTGAAAGAAATGAGCACTTTACTGTTTTTAGTTGTATCAAAGAATATATACAATTATCTTTCTTTAAAAAAGCATATTAAACTCCTCTTGCACTCAGGGACTGATTTTCTTCCTAAACTTCAACTAGGACATTACAGCAGGCTAAATGTAGAAGCAGAGAAGCTATGAGAACCCAGCTGTTTTCTATTAAGCCAGACATTAAAGAGATTTGTAAATGACATCACCCTTCTCACTAAACGTTTTTTTGTTTGGGAAAACCATCATAATTTATGTTAGCATGTAATGCATTATTATCTTTTTGATAAATAAATATTTTTAAAATGTCTCAGTATTAATGTCTAACATGGTAAATACTGATAACCCGTTTTTTTTTTTTTCAAAGCTCCTCAGAATCCTCTTTTGTGAGTGTAAGTGGTTAAAAAAAAAAAAGTGTTAAGGGGATTCTAAGACCAAAATGTTTGGAGAACCCCTGGCCTAGATTAGGCTTAAAAGAACTCAACAGTGGCTCCAAAGAAAATGAAGAATTTTCTTCTCACTTTTCTCTTTATACCTGCTATATACCTCCTATGTGTTAGTCACTCAGCCGTGTCTGACTCTTTGAGACCCCATGAACCTGGCCCACCAGGTTCCTCTGTCCATGGAATTCTCCAGGCAAGAATACTGGAGTGGGTTGCCATTCCCTTCTCCAGGAGATCTTCCCAAGCCAGGGATCGAACCCAGGGATTGAACCCAGGTCTCCCACATTGCCAGCAGATTCTTTAGCACCTAAGCCACCAAGAAAGTCCCTTTTCTTTTTAGTTGAGGCCAGATCCACACCAGGGCTGTGAGTTAGAACACAACTCTGAAGGAAGGAGGCTCATGTTTATGGACGCTCCTTTGTGTTGTGTGACGGCTGCTCTCACTTCTTTTCAGACCTATCTTGTGAGGTCATAGTTATTCAGTCCCATTTTGATAGAAGAAGAAAGAGGCTCAGAGGAGTTAAGTATCTTTCCCAATATCACACAGCCTCAAAGTGGGTGGCAGAACCACAGGTCTGCCCAGCATTTCCCACCAAACCACAGAACATCTGATAATTATCAGAAGTGTTTAGGTCCAAAATACTGTCAGGAAATGGCAACCCACTCAGCATTCTTGCTGGAAAAATCCCACGGGCAAGGAGCCTGGGGGGCTATAGTCCATGGGGTCACAAAGAGTAGGACACGAATGTGCAACTGAGCATGCACGCATGCACTGTCACTTGAAATGTAAGTATGATTGAGGTAAAGTATGGTTTTGATGTATTTGGATGATCCCAGTGATTGCCAGGTCATGCCATCACCCTGGGCTGGCAAAGGCAATAGCATCACAGGATACCAAATTTGCTGTGAAATAAACTAGCTGGGTCTTTAAACTTCTTGGAATGATGATTCTTCATAAGGAAAAGGGTATGTGTGTGTGTATGTGTTTGTATGTGTGGTTTTTCTTTCCCTTCTGTTTCTGCTCTGGCATTCTTTTGTGAGCATGTAACTGATTATTAAATAGGGTCAAACAACTCCAGTTGGGTTTCCTGTGTGAACGCACAGCATGGATTTCAGCCTTTCGTGTGATACGCTGTCTGCAGCAGCTGTGCCCGCCGTTGAAGTTTCAGATCACTTCCTTCAATTTCCTGTATTGTTGAAACAGTGAATGTGTGTGCACACTGCTCGTGGAGGCAGAAGGAAGGGTGTCTCTACGTGGCTTTCCTTGGATTTTGTGAAGCATTTTCATTCAGACGTGCGGAGCGCCACGTGTTTTCCTGGAAAGAGCACTGGCTTAGCACAAATACAAGTCCAGTGCTTGTCTGCTATGGATTATCTGTGTAGTTCCCGGCAAATTTTTTAGTTCCCAGGCCCAATTCTGCTTCCTTATAAGGTTCCTTCCCTCTCTGAAATTTTGCAACTCTGAGTCCTTGTAAAAACCTCATTTTCCAGCTCACCACACTCTGTTGTTCTGAAACATTCATTTTTCTTCTTTCTGCTTTTCCTTTCCATCTACTGTTCATCCTCTTTCCTTTTCCTTTATTAGCCCAACATTAAGTACAAGAGCATTTCAGTTCTTCCAGAATGGCTGTCTTTCACTGGCTCTGTCATTCAGCTCCCATTGTCTCTAGAATGATATTATGGACGGTCTCCTTCCTGAGAAAGAAAACCGCGCTGTGTGTTCACTTCCGCTTCAGCTGGCGGTGGATCTGGAGCTTGGATTGTGTCAGGATCCTCCCGCCCCGCCGCAGTAGAGCCCAGAGGTGCTGGGCCGGCAGCCACTTCTGCAGCTGTGCTCTATTTTTGTTCAATTTAATTAGATTTAAGCACGAAGGATGATCATGGCAAATCGAACTCGTTCTGCTTTCGCGGCCCAGTATGGACATGTGAACTAGAACCAGGATGCGGTACGTCTCTGTACTTCTCACCCTGGGCTGTCTCTCCCGGCTTCCCCAGATCGCTCAGGAGTGGCTGGGGCGCCATCTAGTGATGGGCTGGGCTGATGCTTTGCTGCCCGATTCCTGCTCTGCCTGCCCAAGAAAACCCCTGGGCTATGAAACACAGGCAAACAGGAACTTAAATAAAATACTGGGGACATTTTGCAGCAGGTCATTTAGTATACAGGAACTTCCAGTGTGTTTAACCATGCAAATGTGTGTAAGTACAGAATCCCTGGGCCTGTGAGAAGTGAAGATTTATGGGCATCTTTACTTTTCTGGTGGCGCAGACAGTAAAGGATCTGCCTGCCATGCCGGAGACCCGGGTTCTATCCCTGGTTTGGGAAGATCCCCTGGAGAAGGGAATGGCAACCCACTCCAGTATTCTTGTCTGGAGAATCCCATGGACAGAGGAGCCTGGTGGGCCGTGGTCCATGGGGTAGCAAAAGAGTCAGACACGGCTGAGTGACTAACGCATTCACTTGAGATGAGTCTTGTTCAGTTTTGAACTTTTCAGTGAGGTTTTGTGTTCTTAGTTTGAGGTCCAGGTGTTGGGGTTTGGGAATTTACACTCTTGTGAAAAACATGGGTAACTGGCTTGATTTTTCTCAGCCTAAGTGTCCCTGTTTCTCACCTGTAAGTAAAAGATCATTTCTAAAATCCTTCCAGCCCTTTAAGAAATGTCATCTAACCACAGGCACTGCACCTCTGTGATTTGCGCTAGTGATTGTACACACTTCGGATCCCTGTTCTTTCCGTCTTCCAAGAGGAAGTGTAGAAAGAATACCAATAGTTGTCATTGATTGGGTTCCGCTGCATCTGATACTGTTTTAGGAACTTCACACACATTTGCCTTTTTAATATTTAAAATCACTGACAGATTCTGTAAGATGAACATGATTATCCTCATTCCACAGTCAAGGAAGCTAAGGCTCCCACTGCCTGTTCTCAGTGCTAACAAACGGGTAAAGAAGATAAACAAGTGAGAAAATATTCTGTTGTCGTTATAATTCATCATAACACCATTCACAGGGTTCCAGCAACACTAAGTGTATTCAGGCCTCATCGGAGGAGGAGATATTTATCTTTCACATACTCATAAAGCTTCTTTATGATTGTTGGAGAAATAGTAAAAAAAAAAAAAAAATGACAAGTTTTCCAAGGATTCAGGGGGAAGGTTGCCTTTTTAAGTGCTAGGGTGGTACTCAGATCTCTTCCCTGGTAGCTGAGCAGTGAGGAGAGACGGAGGGTCAGGCTCCCTGGGGTGGCTCCTGTGTCCCGGCTGCTGGCGCAGTGATGGCAGGTGGCAGAGGTCCGTCAGCACCATTGCAGAGACAGCTCTGGGTGCCCTGGGCACGGCACCGTAGCAGCCTCCTATGTATTTCTGTTGATTGGTTTGCTTGGGTCTTCTTTTTTGAAAGCTGAGAAACTTTCCCCAAAGTGTGCTTTCTAGGGTGTTAACACATTTTATGAGGCAAACAAAGCTTTCAGATCAAACAGCATGAGAACTGCTGGGCTGAATAAAGTTAGTGGATTTCTTGGCTCTGGTGTAAGACTGCTTGAAATGTTTTGCAGTCAGCGTGTGGTGTTCAGTCACTAAGTCGCGTCTGACTCTTTGCAACCTCGTAGACTGCAGCACGCCCAGGCTTCCCTGTCCTTCACCAACTCCCGGAGTTTGCCCAAGTTCATGTCCATTGCATCGGTGATGCTATCCAACCATCTCATCCTCTGTCACCCTCTTATTCTTCTACCTTCTATCTTTCCCAGCATTAAGGTCTTTTCCAATGAGTCAGCTATTCCCATCAGGTGGCCAAAGTGTTGGAGCTTCAGCATTGGTCCCTCCAATGAATGTTCAGGGTTGATTTCCTTTAGGATGGACTGGTTTGATCTCCTTGCTGTCCAAGGGAGTCTCAAGAATCTTCTCCAGCACCACAGTTTGAAAGCATCAATTGTTCAGCACTCAGCCTTCTTTATGGTCCAGCTCTCATATCCGTACATGACTACTGAAAGAACCATAGCTTTGACTATATGAACCTTTGTAGTAAAGTGATGTTTTTGGTTTTTAACACACTGTCATAGCTTTTGTTTATCATAGCTTTTCTTCCAAGGAGCAGTAGTCTTTTAATTTCATGGCTGCAGTCACTATCTGCAGTGATTTTAGTGCCCAAGAAGAGGAAATCTGTCACTGCTTCCACTTTTTCCCCTTGTATTTGCGATGAAGTGGTGGGAAGTCAGTGTGTAGTTTTAAAAAACAATTTAAATTAACTGTGTATTTGTTGTGGTGCGTGGGCTTCTCACTGCGGTGGCTTCTCTGGTTGTGGGGTGTAGGGTCTAGGGCGCTCCCACTTCAGTAGTTGCAGTTTGTGGCCTCAGTAGCTGTGGCTCTCGGGCTTAGTTGCTCTGAGGCATGTGGGATCTTCCCGGACTTGGGATCAAACCCATGTCCTCTGCATTGGTAGGTGGGTTCTTATCAACTGCACCACCTGGGAAGTCGTACGTTAGCTGTATTTTAATATATAAATCAAGTAACCCTCAACAGTTGGGGACAAGAGGGAAAGTGTAACCCTTTTCCCTGTGCCAGGAGCCCTGGTAGCTAACCACTAGTTAGCTCATGTGCATGTAGATTTCCAAAAACGTCCTCATGGCATCACTTTGCTTTGTGGATAGCGCATCAATTCTGATGAAAGATGAAAATGTTCCCTCGCAGTCACCTGGCAACCTGGTGTACACTCCTGCAGAGCTGTGAGCCCAGTCGCCGCTGTCTCCCGGAGGTGGGGTTGCACCCTGCAGGCTTCACGCCCCTCCCAGCATCCTGTCCTTGGGTTGCTCTCCTGGTCCATGTTGGCCCTGACGTGCATGTACATGCTCAGTCGTGTCCGACTCTTTGTGACCCCGTGGACTGCAGCCTGCCAGGCTCCTCTGTCCATGGGATTCTTCAGGCAAGGATACTGGAGTGGGTTGTCACTCTCTGTTCTAGGGGATCTTCCCCACCCAGGGGTAAAACCCACATCTCCTATGCCTCCTGCACTGGCAGGGGATTCCTGACCCCTGTGCCACCTGGAAAGCCATATTGACATTGGTATTTGTTATCAATGATTTTGATTAATGATCAGTCCCACATTGACCTAGATGGACTGCCCTATATTACACAATAGAAATTAGTCATCAGTTAGTTTATTTTAGGGCATCAATTATATGCTTAAGAGGTCTCTTAAGAATGGCTACTAAACATTTTGGGGTAAATCCTAGATCCTGATTCATGGAATCTTACCATTTTAGTAATAACATCTTTCCTATATTCTGGGCACCTGACATATTTTAACTTGACTAACCCTTCTACCAGCAACCCTGTAAAGGTAGGTGCATGTAACATCTATGATTTATAGAAGAGGAATTGGATCAGAGATTGGTTAGGTAATTAACTTCCCCCTTAGACCACAACTTCCAGAATCTCTCAGCACCTCCTGCTGTTTTGCCTCAGTGGCTTTTTGTAACTTCCAGGACTTCTCCTCCTGGGAACCTCAGCTGATCCTGACACAGCCTTCTTGAGCAATGACTGATCCAGAATGCCTCCCCTCACCCTCCCCCATCAACTCTCACTTCCCACTTCCACCCCCAGCTGACTGCCCTAAGTGTGACACATTTTGAACAGCTTCTGTATAAAACTCTGTATGAAGTTTCAGTATTAAGACACAGAGTGAAAGAAACAAAAAGCAAACTTTTATGTACATTCTTGACTCCAGTTACGGGAAAACTGCATAGAAAAAGAAGCTGGAAGGGAATATGATGATGAGATTGTGTTAGAGTTGCAGGGTAATGGATTTTCTTTTTTTCTGAAATGTGGTTATATGAGAGAGAGATTTATATGTGGTTATGAAATGGGAGAGATTTATTTTTTATGAATCTATAAATTTCTTTCCAAAAAGACATCTATCAACTCAGATGGTTACCCTACACTATCATGAATTATGAAGCAATCTTTCTAACAGTTATTTTTATCAATTGATTAATAATTGCTACTTGCCTTACACATCCAATTTTGAATCTCCATAAAATGTCATCAAAGAAGCTCTTACTGTACTCTTTTTGGAGCTGAGTAAACAAACCAAGGAAGAAAGCAAGTCAGTGTTGTTGTTGTTGTTTTTTCCAAGACCACAATTGCCAGCGCCACGTGACTTCAAAGCGCTCTCTGCAGATAAACATGTCGGCAATGCCTGAATGTCTGAGGGCTCTTTTCACACAAATCCTCTTGGTCAGTCATCACCATTCAATCATCATTTATTTGGTAGAAACAGTTGTTATATAAGACCCCCAATTTCATGATGCCCAGAAATTTTGCTGCTACTTCCCTGCTGGTTCACTGGTAAAGAATCTGCCTGCCAATGCAGGAAACATGGGTTCGATCCCTGGATCGGGAAGATTGCCAGGAAAAGAAAAGAAAATAGCAACCCACTGCAGTATTCTTGCTTGGGAAGTGCCATGGGCAGGGAAGCCTACAGTCTAGAGGGTCACAAAGAGTTGGACACAACTTAGTGACTAAACAACGAACGAAGATCATAGGAAGAGTGGCAGAAACATCACAAGATGCTGTCGTAGGGTCCTCGGACAGTGCTCCTGGGTTCAGCTTCTAAATTAATTCATCAGTCTGTGTGCTGGCCTGTCTCCAGGATGGCCCCCATGGAGCCCTGCCTCCTGCGTTCTTGCTCTCGTGTAGCTGCTTCCATATCATTTCAGGGTTGTTCCACGTGACCAGGGGGCCCGGCAAAAGTGATGCTTTGTCAGCTCTGAGACTAGGTCATAGAAGACTTCGTGGCTTCCCTCTTGCTTGCTTGCTCTTGCGTCACTGACTCTGGGCAAAGCTGCCTGTCATGTCATGAGGACATCTAAGCACACACAGGTCCACGTGGTGAGAAGCCGAGGCCTCCAGCCACCAGCCATGTCAGAGAGGGATCTCAGAAGCACGTCCTCCAGCCTTATCATGTCTCCAGATGACAGCCCCAGGTGATACCTTGATCGAAGCCTCCTGAGAGACATGGGGTCAGACCCCCCAGCAAAACCTCTGAATTCCTGAGTCACAGAACCTGAGCTGATAAAGGGCATTGCCACGGGAGTGGGGTGAGCGTGACCGTACTAATCAATAACTGCTGTATTCTGTGATGGGTGTGTTGCCTGTTGACCATCTAAAAGGCCACCAGACAAACTTCTTGATTCAAGAGACAGTATGCTCATTAGTTATGGGCTCATAGTTGCTGTGATCATTCGTGGGCCAAATGAAAGCCTCCTAAATCTTCCTCTTACTCTTTTTAACAGAGTTGCTACATTTACTAACTAGTCTTAAACATTAAGGTGCATTGTTTAATAAGAGACGTCATTCAGAGACAACATGCATTGTTCAGAGAAAAACTTATCAAAAAAATGTAAGTTACTTGCCTTCTCTTGTCTCCTGGAAGTGGAAGCTGGATAATGTATAATTTATTATGTTATGAGGGAGAACAGCCCAGATTAGGAACTAGGTTTGCTTCAAGGATCTAGAGTAGAATCAATGGACATTAACCAGTATCTACTGAAAATATTCGGAAAAGTACTTCAGACCCTCTTCAGTCATAGTAATAATAGTGACATTAAGATTGACTATATAAACTTAGATGATTTCCTCTTATTTCACTTATTTGCTATTTTTTCATTAAAAAAGCATTTTTGAGTTTTTTGTTTGTTTGTTTATAAAGCTAAGTTTATGAGTTCTATCGCTGTGAGGGAGACCATCAGCTTGGTGGTCTTTGTAGTGTCTCAGAACAGGAAACAAGAGCAGGGTACTTGTATGGTTTCAGGGCCTGGTCTGGGTGAATTTCAGGTGTATCTTGCACTGTGGGGTCGGGATTGGCCGAGTTCCGCCTTCCCAGCTTTCTCTGGACCGGTGGGCATGGTGAGGTGGGGGCCAGGGGCTCTTCTCCGTGCCTCAGCTGTGAGTCTTGGTGAGTCAGCTGTCTGATTAGATCAGGGTTTTCTTCTAGGAACACGTGTTTCCTGAAGCGAATAGCTTGGTTATTTTGTTTGGTCCTAGCATCACTGAACAAAGGCCCAGGGAAGTATATTGGCTTCAGTTCTTGGGTGTTACAGATGTGGAATCATGAAACAGGAGGGTTAGTTCCTTGGAGAAGGGGATGAGGAGGGAAGAGGATGAGGTGAGAGGAGCTTCTGAAGCTCCTCAGAAGAGTTACTCAAGCGAGAGAGAGAAGTGCGATGTGAATTCTGCAGAGATGCGAGCTGGGAAAGAATTTAGATTGTCTCTCAAACTTTAATGTTCCTACAGATCAGCAGGAAATGGCAACCCACTCCAGTATTCTTGTCTGGAAAATCCCATAGACAGAGGAGCCTGGCAGGCTGCAGTCCATGGGGTTGCAAGAGTCAGACACGACTTAACGACTAAACCACCACCACCACCACCGATCAGCAGGGGATATTGCTGCAATGCAGATTCTTTATCCTGACGTTCTTGGTTCCCAGGTGACATTGACGCTGATCTGGGGACCACACTTTTGAGTCATGAGGTCCTCGACCCATACAGGGGCATGCAAAACCTCCCGAGGCTAAAATGGTCAGGTGTATTCGGGGAGCATCCCGTCGTGTTTGTGTGGATGGTGGTGAGTGAGGCGGTGAGAGAGAGAGGCCCCAGCTTAGGAGGGCTTGTGGCCACGAGAGGCTCTGGGACTCCAGGGGCCAGCTGCCCAACCGTGACTGCACATCCAAGGTGAGTTAGAAGCATGAGGTCTGAATTGGTGGGTTCCGAGTGGATGGCGTTCACTGGGATGTCGTGGTTTTCACCGCGGCTGGGCTGCCAACCACTTCTGTAAGTGAAGGGGGGCCGGGGGGGTTTAGGCGGCTCTGATGGGGGTGTCGAGCCACAGTGGATGGGGCAGCAAGGAGGAGGCCTGAGGTCCCCCCCGGAGAGGGGAGCTTTGGGAGTTTCCTTCAGCTGTTGAGTTAACATGGATTAGAAAGCTGGGCCTGAGGGAACGCGAGTGCCTAGCTGGAGAAAGAACAGCCAGGTTCAGGAAATTTCCTGCTCTGGGCTTGAGATTTCTCCAGGGATGTGTGGCCTGTAGGACACCTCGAGTCCCCGGGCTCCTGGCTGTGGGATGGGACCACCAAGGCCGGCTGGGGACATGCAGGAACCAGAGTGGGCACAGAGCGAGGTGGGGGCAGTGAAAATCAGTGGGGACACTGCTGGGGTTGCCTAAGCCCGGCCCTGACCCGGGCCTGACACCACTGGGCTGTTCCTAGTTGGATATGTTCCTGGGAAAAATGCCTTTGTATAAATCAGAAATTCAGAATTTGATCTGTTGGTGTTGCAAATGCTTGCTTCCTCTATCTCTTTCTGTTTCATTTGTATCTTTCTAACCAATACTGAATTCTTAATGTTTTTCTTTTTGCAAGTAGAGAGAACAGGACAAATGTCTCAACTTCATTACTCACAATTTTTCTTGTCCTGTTTGTCCTTTTAAATGATGTCTGAGCCACCTGTTTGGAGAGGATGTTACCTTTGACCCTGTGCCCGGGGCCCTCCTCGACAGCGCTTCCCTTTCCTGATGCTTTGAAACTCAAACACGGGTTGTGTCTTACTCGGTTTGCCCGGAGCTGTTAGCATGAGCCTGTTTACTGACGAGGAAATTTACAGATGAGAAAGCTGAGACTCAGGATGGGTCAGGCCGATTGGTTAAGCCCGTGGACAGAAAATACAACCACAAAATAGAATCCAGGTCCTCTGAGAGCCCTGCATCCAGGGGGGTGGAGAGGAGATAAGGTACACAGAGAAAATGTAGTGTGTAAAGGGGGTAAGGCTGTGGGACAACACGAAGCTTGGAGGGGGACGTGTGTGCGGGGGGTGTCTGTGGGGGGTGTGTTGTATGAGTGTGTGTGAGATATGTGTATGGAGTGTGTGGTGTGTGTGTAGACTGTGTGATGTGTGTGTGTGTGCTGTGTGTGGTGTAAGTGTGTGTGTGGTGTGTATGTGGTATGTGTGTGAGTGTGTGTGTGGTGTGTATGTGTGTGCTGTTTGTGTGGTATGTGTGTGTGGGGTGTGTGTGTGTGATGTATGTGTGTGGTGTATGTGATGTGTGTGTGGTGTGTATGTGTGTGCTGTTTGGGGTGTGTGTGTGGTGTGTGAGTGTGGTGTGAGTGCGTGTGTGGTATGTACCTGGTGTGTGTGTGTGGTGTGTATGTGTGTGATGTGTGTGTGGTGTGTGGTATGTGTATGGTATGTATGTGTGTGCTATGTTTGTGTGGTATGTGTGTGGTGTGTGAGTGTGGTGTGAATGCGTATGTGGTATGTGTGGTGGGTGTGTGTGATGTGTGTGTGTGGTGTGGTGTGAGTGTGTGTGTGGTGTGTGAGTGTGGTTTGTGTGTGGTATGTATGTGTGTGGTGTGTATGTGGTATGTGTGTGTGTGTGGTGTGTTGTGTGTGCTGTTTGTGTGGTGTGTGTGTGTGGCGTGTGTGATGTGTGTGTGGTATGTATGTGTGTGGTATGTGTGTGTGGTGTGTGAGTGTGGTGTGAGTACGTGTGTGGTATGTACGTGTGTGGTGTGTCTGTGGTGTGTGTGATGTGTCTGTGGTGTGTTTGCGTGTGCTGTTTGTGTGTGGTGTGTGTGGTATGTATGTGTGTGCTGTGTTTGTGTGGTATGTATGTGTGTGGTATGTGTGTGGTATGTGTGTGTGGTGTGTGAGTGTGGTGTGTCTGTGGTGTGTGTGATGTGTCTGTGGTGTGTTTGTGTGTGCTGTTTGTGTGTGGTATGTGTGGTATGTATGTGTGTGGTATGTGTGTGTGGTGTGTGAGTGTGGTGTGTCTGTGGTGTGTGTGATGTGTATGTGGTGTGTTGTGTGTGCTGTTTGTGTGGTATGTGTGTGTGGTGTGTGTGATGTGTGTGTGATGTATGTATGTGTGTGCTGTTTGTGTGTGGTGTGTGTGTGGTGTGTGTGTGGTGTGTGTGCTGTGTTTGTGTGGTATGTATGTGTGTGGTATGTGTGTGTGGTATGTATGTGTGTGGTATGTGTGTGTGGTGTGTGAGTGTGGTGTGAGTACATGTGTGGTATGTATGTGTGTGGTGTGTCTGTGGTGTGTATGTTTGTGCTGTGTGTGTGGTGTGTGTATGGTGTGTATGTGTGTGCTGTGTTTGTGTGGTATGTATGTGTGTGGTGTGTGTGTGTGCTGTATGTGTGTGCTGTGTTTGTGTGGTATGTATGTGTGTGGTGTGTGTGTGGTATGTGTGTGTGGTGTGTGAGTGTGGTGTGTGAGTGTGGTGTGTCTGTGGTGTGTGTGATGTGTCTGTGGTGTGTATGTGTGTGCTGTTTGTGTGTGGGGGTGTGTGTGGTGTGTGTATGTGGTATGTGTGTGTGAGTGTGTGTGTGGTGTGTTGTGTGTGCTGTTTGTGTGGTATGTGTGTGGTGTGTGTGATGTGTGTGTGGTATGTATGTGTGTGCTGTGTTTGTGTGGTATGTATGTGTGTGGTATGTGTGTGGTATGTGTGTGTGGTGTGTGAGTGTGGTGTGAGTACATGTGTGGTATGTATGTGTGTGATGTGTCTGTGGTGTGTATGTGCTGTGTGTGTGGTGTGTGTATGTGTGTGTTGTGTTTGTGTGGTATGTATGTGTGTGGTATGTGTGTGTGCTGTGTGTGTGTGGGGTGTGTGGTGTGTGAGTGTGGTGTGAGTACATGTGTGGTATGTATGTGTGTGATGTGTCTGTGGTGTGTATGTTTGTGCTGTGTGTGTGGTGTGTGTATGGTGTGTATGTGTGTGCTGTGTTTGTGTGGTATGTATGTGTGTGCTGTGTTTGTGTGGTATGTATTGTGTGGTGTGTGTGTGTGCTGTATGTGTGTGCTGTGTTTGTGTGGTATGTATGTGTGTGGTGTGTGTGTGCTGTGTGTGTGTGGGGTGTGTGGTGTGTGTGTGTGTGCCATTGAGTGACCAGGGAGACCACGCTGAGGATGTGGTATCTGAGCCAAGGCTGGGAGAAGCTGAGGGGACATCGCTTGTACCTCAGGGAAAAGCGTTCCCAGCAGAGGGAACGGCAGGCGCGGAGCCCGAGTCCTGCAGTGTTTGAGGAGTAGCCAGGAGGCGGTGAGGCCAGAGCTGGGCCGGAGCCGAGTGCGAGGTGGGACCGGGGGGTGCTGGGCCGTGCGGTGGGCGCTGGAAGGGAGCTGACAGTTCTCTTCTCACGACTCTCAGGCTCGAGCAGCCCTTTCTCTGTGTACAGGACGCGTGTACGTCACAGGGTGGATGTGGGAATCAGGGAGCTGGTGCGGGGGTGAAAGCCTGGAAGGGGCTGGGGGTGTCTCGTGAGGACGCCCCAGAGGCCTCTCGCCGAGTCACTTCACACCCGTGCAGCCCAGCTTCCTTCTGCTGTTCTCTCTGCCAAGTTGCATGTGCAGTATTCTTAAGTTGTTCAGACCCTCCACATTTCAACACTCAATAGCCTGAAGTACTCCAGTGTCGCCTTAGCAGCTAAAGATCACCATTTAAGCCCTTTATCACTTCTGAACAAATGTATTTAACATTCCCCAAAAGACCTCCCTTGATTTTTCTCCCACAGATGATATTCTCTTGTGCCTTCTGTCGAGCATGATTCTTTGTTATCACTAAACACGTCTAAGTATGAGGCAGTATGTGTTAGAAGATGCAGCAGCTGGCTTGGACAGCCTCTTGTTTGCACAGATCTGTCTGAATTACTGCTGAGGTACCAGTTTGTTGGTTACTAGGTGTTTGAAAGTTAGTGTTGGCTCAGCATCAGCCGGTTCTGGGAAGACCTCTGGGTGGTGCTGGCGTGTGCTGACGGCCCGGCGTTTACGTCCAGCAGAGGGCGCCCTAGTTCCACCATCGCTGCATGGTCCTCTAGTCCCAGCTCCCGCGCTGGGCTCTGTTCACAGCCTCCCTGGCCGCCAGGTTGGATGTAGGAGCCATTTCCTCCCTTTCTTCTCCCTGACTCTCTGATCAGATTCTAGCTCGTTCTATCTGAGCTCTGCATGTATCTTATTTTCATTTCCAAGCCTACTGCCCCACCTCATCACCGCACCTCCTCTGCTCCATCGTCAGAATCGGAACACGTGTTTGCTCAGTCCTGTCCGACTCTTGGGACCCATGGACAGTAGCCCGCCAGGCTCCTCTGTCCATGGGATTCTCCAGGCAAGAACACTGGAGTGGGTTGCCATTTCCTCCTCCAGGGGATCTTCCTGACCCAGGGATTGAACCTGCGTCTCCTGCATCTCCTGCATTGGCAGGCGGAAGCTTTACCACTGGTGCCGCCTGGAAAGCTCGGCCCCTCCCACGACACCTCTCTTCCAGAGGAATCTTCCCAAGCAGCTACTCAAAACCCCTCCCATGCTTTCTGACATTATAGGTTGAAGTTTGAATTTTCAGGGAGGCATTCGAGGCCCATGAGACTAGTCTGTTACATGTGCAACAGTATTATGTCTAAAAAATCGTACCGAACTTAATTTAAAAATACCTTATTTCTGAAAAATGCTAACCCTCCTCTGAGCCTTCAGTGACTCATAATCTTTTGGCAATAGTGACATCGAAGATAACTGATCACAGGTATCATGGAAGACACAGGGATAATGAAAAAGTTTGAGATGTTGCAAGAAGTACTGAAATGTAACACAGGCACAAAGTGAGCAGATGCAGCTGACAGAAGGGCTGGGAGAGACCTGCTCAACACAGGGTTGCCGCAGACTTTCCGTCTAAAAAAATGCAGCGTCTGTGACATGCAGGCACACGACGTCTGCCTGTACCAACGTATCTCGGTAGTGATGCCAGGCAGGTTCTCCATGGACCCCCTTTTGCGGGCGGAGGCCTCACGAGATGGAACAGATGCGGTTCTTCCAGCTGCTGTGCTGAGCCCCCCCGCCCCAGACCAAGGAGCTCTGCCCGTAGGAGGTGTGTGGGTCCCTTCAGCCCACACGCGGAGGTTCCCCGCTGATCAAATACAGTGCTGCGGGATTGGATGACGCCATCCTAACGATCTGCTTCCATGCAGTCATCTTGTGTCATGGAACTTTGGGGCTTCAACTGCATTTCTTTTGATGAGAAAACTTCGGATGCCTTGGATGTGGGCACACGCAAGCAGACCACCACCTTGTCTGGGCAAGGACGGTGGTCTCTCGTTATAGCCCAGGAACAGGACTCGTGGAAATGGCTCCACCGAGTCATTGGGAAGTGGCAACTCCACCCACCTTATGCCAAGCCTGAAGCGTGGGCCCGGGAATCTTTGCCAAGTTTCCCAGACGTGGGGCCAGCGCTCAGGCTTGTGGTACACGTGGGGCTACCCCCAGGCAGGTTCCCTGCATCCATGGGGCAGTGCTGGGGGCCCCAACTGGCTTCTTGCTAGTGGGACTGCTCCGGCCTGCATATCATATGGCATCTCCGTCAACCAGCTACTGAGCCCTGGCTGCTCAAAAGCGTGGATCTGGTGAAGTTCCTGGTCAAACAGTTCTGAACACTGAGGCCTGGCTGCCCTGATTTTTCAGGAGTGACTTGTGAGAAGGAAGGGATTTCCTTTTGTATCAGTATCTCCAGCCCTCACACTCTTCACTGTATGCGGGTGTGCTAAGTTGCTCAGTCGTGTCTGACTCTTTGTGACCCCATGGACTGTAGCCCACCAGGCTCCTCTGTCCTTGGGTTCTTCAGGCACGAATACTGGAGTGGGTTTCCATGCCCTCCTCCAGGGGAACCTTCCTAAGCCAGGGATCAAACCGCGTCTCTTTACTGTCTTCTGCATTAGCAGGCAGGTTCTTTACCGCTAGCACCACCTGGGAAGCCCCCTTCATTGTATGCACTTAGCCAAATACTGTGGCCTCTTTCAAGAGAAAGAAAAAGCTAGTAATTGATGGTTTGAATATTGGTGACTGTCATTTTAACCCTTGATCAGTGAATTCCAAGGACCAAGCCCACATCATCAGTTGTCATCAGGCCTCAAATAAAAATCTCACAAATAAGTGAACACTTAACTCTTCCCACTTGGGGAGTCTTAGAGGACTTAGAACCATGGGACCTGTGAGAAGTTATCTTGGGAGGAGACTCAAAATTCAGGGAGTCAGTGAAGTTGAGACACGGCCTCCCCAGCCAGCTGAGCCCACAAGGAGCAGAATTCCAGTGGCCAGAGCCGGACTCTACCTTCCCCAAGTTGGGAGGCCAGTCTGGGAGTCGCCGGTGGGTGGGGGAGTTACTTTATGTCCCTTTATGGCCGCTCTTTAAAATGGCAAATGAGAGGCGGTTTCCGGAGCTCACAGTGGGGTTGGCACGGAGGAGGAAGAACTAAGTAGAAAAGTGAGTGGAATTGGGAAGCTGTTGGTCAACTCGCTTTTTTTTTTTTTACTGGAGAGACAAGAGGAGGCCAAATTGTAGCTGGTTCAGGAAGGTTTCAGGAAGATTCTTTGCTGAAAGAGAATGCAGCAAATGCTGCTGTCAGTCATCCTAAATGCACAGGGCTGCAGGATGGTGAGGAAGAAATCAAGGTGGAGCCGCAGGCTGGGGTGATTTCCCTGGAGATGGGACCGGGGCTGAGGGCTGCAGTGTGACAAAGTCCTGGGTGGAGGCAGAGGCCCGGAACTCCCCGAAGGAGTGCGGGGTGGTGTGGTGGAAAGGGCAGGTGTGGTTCTTGGCTTGGGCGAGTCCCTCCTTGTCAGGCTCAGTGGCAGCCGGGGGCTCTGGCAGCTCCAGCATCTGACGGTCCCCCACCCCAAGGCTGTTCAAAGGGGGACAGTCTTCTGTGTCCTCCCCTGGGGACTGAGCCAGAAGTGATGAGCACAGTAAAAAGGTACTGCAACTAGCTATTTCCTTCTGATTCCGACCATCAAGGAAATGCTAGAAACTGCTAACAAACCCATGATGCATAGAGCTTTTAAAGCTGAATTTACACTTCGATATTTCAAAAATTGCAAGATGAGCACAAAGATGAAAGAAGTGATGGTTTCTGGAGACAAGAACTAGTGATGATTTTTAAATTGAGAGATTTCCACCAAAGAGTACACTCAACTTCACTGATTATTGTCAAAAGGTGGGCACAGAGTGTATTTCATTTGTTGTACTTTTCATTTTTGTCTCCCAAGCAGCCAGGCTGGGGCTCGAAACTGATGGCTAGATGATTGGCTTTCTTTTTAACCCTTGACCGATGACCTCCAGGGACCAAGCCCACATCATCAGTTATCACCAGCGCACGGATGCTCTAAGATTTGCGGTAGCTTCCTCCATCACAGGGAAGGGATGGGAGGTGCTCAGCGCTGCCCAAGCCAGGGCACCATCTGCGGCTAGAATGTGGCCCCGCTGAGCTGCGTTGGAGCCACAGCAGGGCTGGCCTCAGGCCCCTCTTACTTCATTCACCCCATGCCCACCACCCGCCCCCACCCCTGCTCTGCCAATGAGCTGATTGACTGCGGATGGAGCAGGTCAGGAAAAAGAATAAAAGTGCTTGCATTCCTAGAACGTAAAAAATGATGCTCTTTCTGTTTTAATACTGTTTTTTCACACACACCCACTTTCAGATATTCTCATAGTTTCATTCCATCTTAAAAGATGTCTTTTGTTTTAGTCAATAACAGCCCTTTTCTAACCCATTAATGACACTCTGTTATTAAATTCCTAGCATGGTTTCTTCTAGACAAAGATAACAGAATCCAAATACAAATTTGCCCAGTTCTGTATGTCTAAGGAGAGGTGGCTGTCTGAACAGAAAGAGGGTAATATCTGTCATGTCACACTCAAGAGTGGAAATGAAAGGTGATATTGTTCACCTTAGTAACATTTTTTAAAAGTACATTTGGACATAACTGAAACTATCATATGTTTCATAAGCATATGAATCACATTATTTTTAATAATACTTATTGCAAAAGATCCTAAACATTTTTTGGTTGATGCAAATAAAATGTTCAGGTTTGTATAACAGTCACGAGATTTTACATCAACTTGTGCTTTTAAAGGTTTCACAGGTGGCTCAGTAGTAAAGAACCTGTCTGCCAATGCAGGAGCTGTAGGAGACACAGGTTCGATCCCTGGGTTGGGAAGATCCTTTGGAGAAAGAAACCCACCCCAGTATTCTTGCCTGGGAAATACCATGGACAGAGGAGCCTGGTAGGCTACAGGCCATGGGGTCTTAAAGATATGGCTGAGCATGCACACACGTGCTTTTAAAATTGTTGCTAGTTTCTTCTAGGAAAAGCTAAAGTAACTGACTGTATAATGTACAAGAACAGGATTTTTGCACTTTTGACAGAAATACACATCAACACCTGAGGAGGCACAATAATAAAAGACAATTCTCTTCATAGTTCCCCAAACAAAAAATCTATTCAATGAAATACATTTCTACTGTAATTGCTAATTTAATGTTTCACATATACATAAAAAGGTCACTACTGACAGCAAATGCTCGACATCTAGGAATATATATATATACACACACACACACATATATATTTACATAATACGTATTTAAGAGAACATCTAAAGAAAATGGGACAGCTTTTACCTTCAAATCTAAAGCATCTCAGAAATTTCACTGGGGTACACATTAGTGTTGCTAGTATTAGTATTGCTAGTTTCTGTGTAAGTGAGCAGAAAAGCAAACCTTTACTAATGGTGTCCATCTACGTGCATTAATAGAAACTCTAAGGAAAGTGGTATGATTAGCTCATTAGAAAAGTGCCCATCATTTAGCCAAATCCCCTGGTGGGTGTAAAAATAGCTGGTAATTTCTTCATGCAATTCAACATTCAGTGACACCAGCTACAGACTCACAACAGTGACCCTCTGTCTTTTCTGTGCAGAGGTAATATCTAGGGAAAAATAAATGTTTTGTGTAGAGGAAATGCAGTTACATGTATGTTAATTAATAACCAATTGGATTAGAGTGAGTTATATTTTTCCCAGCTCTAGTTGAAGAGACAAAATATGTATTGATTTGCCCTGTGAGAGATCCAGTTTGACAGTCAGCTCTCACAAACTGTCCATCGGATTGGCCATACAGATTGCATTACAGCTCCGCTCCCACACAAATTGGAGAGGGAAATGGCAGCCCACTCCAGTATTCTTGCCTGGAGAATTCCATGGACGGAGGAGCTGGCGAGCTACAGTCCATGGGGCTGCAAAGAGTTGGACACGGCTGAGTAACTAACATACACCCACCCAGACAGACTTATGACAAGTGCATAATCAACTGGGAAAGACCCGCATCTAGAGGGGGACAGAATGTGGGTTATAACTGAAATGATTCGCATTCCTACTGTGGGATCCGTGGTGAATAAAAAATAGGGCAGTTCACAGTGAGTGTTTTCTCTTTGATTGGCTGTCTCAGGCTCCTGTGTTGGCGTTCCCCATGCCATGCCAAATGCTTTCTATTTGCAGTATCATTTCAATCCTTGGTTGATGAGAGTCCTTTTAAAATATCCCCACTCCAATTTTGTATACAATCATGACCGCAAATATGGAGTCTGTATTATCAAATCAATAATCATACATTTGAGTTAAGACTGGGATGAGAGGAGTTGAGTGTCCTGGTTTGGGGTCTGCCAATGCTTCTGTAATTTCACTCCCATGGTGTGTCCATCTGCTCGATGGGTGTGTGATGACGTGTATCTCGGATGCCCTTTGAATCGACAGAATGAGGCCTGTTCCATACATTTTTCTTTGGAGAAGGATTACCATTGGCATTTGAAATCCAAATTTTTATCCAGGGGAAGTGGTAATTACTTGTCATTATGTAAACCCTAATGAAAGTATTATTTAAAACTGCAGATTGCAGAACAGAAAAATTTTTTTTTGCAATAGCAGGAGATGAGACTGAAAAATACTCAAGAGAATTTATGCAGGGGGGCATTGTACACGTCATCCTAAGGAGTTTTCATTTCACTCTATTGGATTAGTTGCTTCTTTTAAATTATAGCCTAATTGATTTACAATGTTGTACCAATCTCTGCTGTAGCGCAGAGTGACTCGGTTACACACATAGACACATGCTTTTTTTTTCCATTTATTTTTATTAGTTGGAGGCTAGTTACTTTACAATATTGTAGTGGTTTTTGTCATACATTGACATGAATCAGCCATGGATTTACAAGTATTCCCCATCCCGATCCCCCCTCCCACCTCCCTCTCTACCCGATCCCTCTGGGTCTTCCCAGTGCACCAGGCCCGAGCACTTGTCTCATGTATCCAACCTGGGCTGGTGATCTGTTTCACCCTAGATAATATACATGTTTTGATGCTGTTCTCTCAAAACATCCCACCCTTGCCTTCTCCCACAGAGTCCAAAAGTCTGTTCTGTACATCTGTGTCTCTTTTTCTGTTTTGCATATAGGGTTATCATTACCATCTTTCTAAATTCCATATATATGTGTTAGTATACTGTATTGGTCTTTATCTTTCTGGCTTGCTTCACTCTGTATAAGGGGCTCCAGTTTCATCCATCTCATTAGAACTGATTCAAATGAATTCTTTTTAACGGCTGAGTAATATTCCATGGTGTATATGTACCACAGCTTCCTTATCCGTTCGTCTGCTGATGGGCATCTAGGTTGCTTCCGTGTCCTGGCTATTATAAACAGTGCTGTGATGAACATTGGGGTGCACGTGTCTCTTTTAGATCTGGTTTCCTCAGTGTGTATGCCCAGAAGTGGGATTGCTGGGTCATATGGCAGTTCTATTTCCAGTTTTTTAAGGAATCTCCACACTGTTCTCCATAGTGGCTGTACTAGTTTGCATTCCCACCAACAGTGTAAGAGGGTTCCCTTTTCTCCACACCCTCTCCAGCATTTATTGCTTGTAGACTTTTGGATAGCAGCCATCCTGACTGGCATGTAATGGAACCTCATTGTGATTTTGATTTGCATTTCTCTGATAATGAGTGATGTTGAGCATCTTTTCATGTGTTTGTTGACCCAATCAAAAAATGGGCCAAAGAACTAAACAGACATTTCTCCAAAGAAGATACATACTTTTTAAATATTCTTTTTCATTATGGTTTGTCCCAGGATACTGGCTATAGTTCTCTGTGCTTTGCAGTGGGACCTTGTTGTTTATCCATTCGGTATATGATGGTTTGCATCTACCAACCTCTGACTCCCAGTGCTTCTTTTCCCCTCCCCCTTCGGCAACCACAAGTCTGTTCTCTGTGTCGGTGAGTTCTGTTTTGGATGAGTTATTTCATGAAACGTGTTCCGCAGAAAGCTTGTGCTGGAGTATGTTAACATGTCAAGGGCAAGCTCAGTTAAATACCAGCTTACTTTAGGGGAAGCCTTAAATACCCTCACATGCATTGTGATTCTCTAAGAGGGTTTTTGTAGATTGCTTTTCTCAAACAAAACAATATAATGTAGTCGGTGCACGATGAATATGAAAACTGCTCCAGTCTGGTACTTTTCAGCTCAGTTAATTCTAATATTCTGTGTATACTTGTGTGCACGTGTGCCAAGCCGCCTCAGTCGTGTCCAACTCTTTGTGACCTTGTGGACTATAGCCCACCAGGCTCCTCTGTCCATGGGATTCTCCAGGCAAGAATACTGGAGTGGGTTGCCATGCACACCTCTGGGGGATCTTCCCAACCCAGGGATCGAACCCATATCTCTTATGTCTCCTGCATTGGCAGGCGGGTTCTTGACCACTAGTGCCACTTGGGAAGCCCCTGATATTCATTACTTTGTATCCTATTTGTCTGGCACATAGTGGGGTTCAGTAAACGGAAGGAATGAAATATCTGAATAGCCCTCTATTTTCTTACCTATAAAATGAGAAAATGGTAACAACAATTTTTAGAGGATCAAAGAGTTGGATAAAAGCGGTCACAGAGTATTTTGTGACTTTTTTTTAAACTTAAATGGAAAGAGATTTACAAATGAACAAAGTTAATGTAAAAGATAGGGGGAAATATGTAAGGGATTCCTGTCCAATTACTGTCTAACTATGGAATCTTGGTTTAACCTCACCAAAGCTTATTTGTAAAGGGGATAATCACTTCCCTCGAAAGGCTCTCAGAGCCTGCCTGGTGCCGTGACTGGTGCTGTACGGAGCTACAGGTAAGTGCAAAGACTGGGAGGCAGACTGCCTGGGTTTGAATCTCAGCCCTGCCCTTTGCCAGCTGTGTGATTCTTACTATGCATGTGGCATTGGACAATTTAACTGATCTCTTTCTGACTCAGTTTTCCTAATCTGCAGAATGGGAACAGTAAGTATACTTAGCGGTGGTCAGGATTACAGATAAAATAATACACATTAGATATTTAAGAACCTAGCTTCTCTTTATTATTTCCTATTTCCTTCACAACAGGAGAGAACTGATCAGGCTTGCCCTCATTTGTTCCTCCCAGACTGTAGCTGCCTGGCCAGTGGTTAACCCCACTTCCTCCTCTGTCCCCCAAACTGAGTGCTCACAGCTCATTTTTAAGGAGTCCCCTCTCACTGCTTATATGTGGAATCTAGAAATATGATACAGATTAATTTATTTGCAAAACAGAAATAGAGACACAGGATGGTACTGGGGGGGGATTGGGAGATTGGTTTTGACATACATACATGACTATATACAAAATAGATAATTAATGAGAACCTACTGTATAGGAACTCTCCTCAATGTTCTGTGATGACCTAGGTGGTAAGGAAATCCAAAAGAGGGTACACATGCATACGTATAGCTGATCCACTTTGCTGTGCTGCAGAAACTAACATAATATTGTAAAGCAACTCTACTGCAATACGAATTAATCTTTAAAAAGTAAGTGAAGCAAAAGAAAAAAAGCCACACAGTCTATGATACCTTTTAAATGAAATGTCCAGAATTGGCAAATCTATAGAGACAGAAAGCATATTAGTGGTTCCCTTAAGTTGGGGGGACTGAGTGGATCATAGCTAAAGAATACAGGGTTTCTTTCATCTGCCAATGATGAAAATGTTCTAAAATTTATTACAATGATAGTTGCACAACTCTATGAATATACTAAAAGCCTCTGAATTATATACTTTAAAGTGGGTGAATGGTGTGGTATATGAATTACATCTCAATAAAGCTGCTATCAAAAAAGAGTACCCTCCCCGACCCAGATCAACAACTATTAGAGGGTAAATCCTCTGCCCTCCTCCAAAACTATTTATTAAAAAAAAAAAATCTGACAGGGCTTATTCTTTTTGTGGCCATGAATATATAAGTACATTAACATTCCTGGCTGATTTATATTGGGATTATTTTTTCTCTGGATTACTGCCAGTTTTTGCCCGTTCAATTGATGGTCAGTTAAAACCCAGAGGAGGTCCGGACGTCTAGAATTTGGAAGGACACAGAAAGGCAGACTAAAATCGGACTCACACACCGCCCTGCGCATAGGAATGTGTGGTGAAAGGGAGAACTGAACCAAATTGACACTCCAGGGCGTGTTAGATGGCTTGTTGGTGACATGCTGGTGTCATTAGTCACTTCGGTGACAGTGTTAAAAGTAAAAATTTAAACGGGCCACTTGCTTGTTTCTTACTCTAATGTTATTTTGCATCCTTTGTCTGTGATAATGCACTTTCCCCCAGACCATTTGGTTATATGGAATTCCTTAAGTAGGCCAGCAAGGAATTGATGAGCCCACGGAGGTTTTTAAGGACCTTCCGACATGCTTCGTTCCACATCAGATAGTGGCATCTGCAATGATGCCCGCGAATAAAGGAGAAGCAGGAAAGACACTCCAGTGTGAATAATGGAATCTTAAGTTTCCAAAGTATGTACTTTGGATTGAAAAGAAAAACCTATAATAGAGCAAGTTAAGGCCAACTAAACACTCACAAATGCTGTGTGTGTATTTAAACTCACTTAGATTTGTATTTCCTTTTGGGTATAGTCCTAAGATGAACAAAATTTTAAATGATCAAGATATTTACATGTATGTATCATGTATATTTGAAGTATAAAGATATATTATCCATATGTATGAAAGTGAAATTGAAATTGTTAGTCGCTCAGTTGTATCCAACTCTTTGTGACCCCATGGACTATTATAGCCCACCAGGCTTCTCTGTCCATGGAATTCTCCAGGCAAGAATACTGAGGTGAGTTGCTGTGCCCTTCTCCAGGGGATCTTCCCAACCCACGGATCAAACCCACATCGCTTATATATCCTGCATTGACAGGGGAGTTCTTTACCACTAGCACCACCTGGGAAGCCCCAAGAATACTAGAGTGGGTTGCCATTCCCTTCTCCAGGGAATCTTCCCGACCCCAGGAGTCAAACCCAGGTCTCCTGCATTGCAGGTGGATTCTTTACTGTCTGAGCCACCTGTGAAGCCCACATATATGTAAAGTAAAGAATCTGCCTGCAATATAGGAGCCGCAGGAGATGTGGGTTAGATCCCTGGGTCGAGAAGATCCCCTGGAGGAGGGCATGGCAACCCACTCCATTGTTCTTGCCTGGAGAATCCCATGGACAGAGGTGCCTGGCAGGCTATAGTACATTGAATGACAAGACTGAAGTGACTTAGCACACATGTATGCATGTGTGTGTATACACACACACCTCTCCAAAGACAGAAGTGAGATTTAAGAGTGTTTTCCACATGAATATACCAAAGAGAGATTATCAACCGGAAAGTCAGTTGTTTGCATACAAAATAATCTGGATGAATAGAATCCTTGTGCTCAGCAGCTGAAGACTGAAAGATTGCTAGTATTAGTGTTTTTTTATTTATAGCCTTGTCAAAATTATGTGAAAATATTCCTCTCTCAAAAACCATTCTAGAGAGTTAGCTTATACAAAGTGGGGTGTGTGTGTGTGTGAATGTGTGTAGGAGGTTGCACATAAAGGTTTGCTCAAAGCTTTTCTGGCGCCATCTAATGAACTGAGTCCACGTAAGTGGTGGAACTTACTTGGTGGCTTCCCTCCCAGAAAGCCGTGACTTTATAAACAGATTTCAAGCAGCAAGGCTGGTAATGAAGATGTATGTGACAACAGACTTCAAGGAGAGGAAAAATCCACTCATAATAGAAGGGTCATCAAGCCTTAATTGTAAGAATGTCTCTGACTCTGAGAACATTTCTTTCCAACAAAAACCCCACTTACACTCACGGCTTAATATCCTCATTTAAGAAATGGGAGACATTAAATTAAATTTTAATTTATATTCCACTTTTATGTTTGTTTTTATTGTCCCTCTAATGCAGACTGTGTGCAGAACAATACAAATCATAGATCTCATTTCCACCCAACAACCTCATCAACCAAAAAGGTGATGACACAATCTTATTTTGAAGCCAAGAGAGTAATAAAATAAACTTCAGTACTTTCAGATGCACATTAAAAATAATCCTTTAAACTTCTTTGAAAGTATCATCAGTATTTTTAGTTAGAACACAATCACTGAAGGGAAAAAGTTACACTATTTTAGTAATTTCAGTGGAAAGCAAAACAAGAATTGGGTATCCTCCAGGTTTATAGTAGCCCATACAGTAAAAAGACTTTTGTCAAGTGTTGATTCTCTCCTCATTAAGGAACTGTCTGAGACTGTATTCCTGGGTCAACTCATGCCTGCTTTTCCTAATCATAGCTATGTCTCAGTATCCATGACATGGATATAAACAGATCCATGGTTAAAACTAAACAGAAGTGGTGATCAGGCAGTGCCCAGCTATCCATTTGTCTATAAAGTGGCAGAAATTGAACCTTTAATTAGTAAGATTTGATTGTCTACATTCTTACTATAACCATTAAAATGTAGTCCCTTTCAAGGGGATAAATGCCCAGATATTATTTTTAAAAATCCAGTAGTTAGCCCTCCACCAAGTCCAAATATCGTGCTCCTTAATGATCTACTTGTTTCGAGAACCAAAATAAAATGCTGCTTCAACCAGATTTTTATTTTCTAAATATCCCTTCAGTGCATAAGAAAAGCATCATTCCAGATGAAAATTCAGTAGTCAGTCTTGGACTTTCTGTGACTGGATACTCCTGCTTCTAATAAGGTTGGAAAAATACCTCCTGGATAACTTGCAATGTCTTCTAGTGCCCACATATCTACTCTGCATGCTGACCGTGCCTTTAAAAGCCTTCTGGGCAACATCAAAAACCTTGTGTTTTACTTACCTTGAAGCAAGTTCATTTAGCATTTGGAAAAGTTCTCAGAACCCTGCTTGTCTCTCTCTACTGTCTCTCACCTTTCTAAAGACTTTAAGCAGAAGCAAGGCCTTGGCCATGAAATAATTTATCACATTTGTGCAGTGGTAAATTATAACTAGAGCTAGGAATTGCCCCCTTACTGCATACAAATGATGTTTTTACAAGGTATACTTAAAAGCAGAATCTTTTGAAATCACTATATAATACTGAAAAGCGTGTAAACATGTATTGTTAGAGCAATTCGGCCATATTGGAGTTCATGTTCTATTGCTTCTTCAGATCTCTTCTATTAACCTTTAACCGTAAAGACTTTGTCAGATGCTTTAGATAGCCAACCACTGCGCTTGACTGAAAAGATGCTGAATTCATAGTCTCTACAGACCAGAATAAATGGATTAAACACAGACCAGATAACAGCATTGGATGCCAGTTCCAGGGACCACCTCACACACCCCGTGAGAAGAACGCGGTCCCTCTTTTGGAGGCCGTGTCTGAGATGAGCCCGTCAGTCACAGCTCTCCCTCTTCTCTGCGATGACACACCAGTTTCCATGGTCATTCCCAGAGCTCAGAATATGGAGCTCCGACACACTCTCCTTCAGCAGGCCACAGAGCTCACCTTCTCGAAACACGTGGTAATAACGCATAAAGGCTCTGGAATCCAAAACATCGGGCTGTTGTTCTTCGACAGAAATGGCGTCCCCTGGGTTGGAGTCTGTGGAATCTGCTGCAGAAACCCTCCTCCATAATTTACTACCAGAAGCGGTGCCCTCTTCTACATTATCTTCATCCACACAGTTCTTAGCATTGGTGCCACCCAGAAAATTCCCATCTCCGTTTCTCCTCATGACTCCAGGATGGTCTCCATTTAGCTGTTTGCATGTGGTGGGCGCCCTCAGCCACTCCAGAGGTCCTTGAGACGGCTCCACAAACACTTCCTCATCTGCATTTTGCTCTCCCGTGGACAAAGTCTCTGGATGACCCAAGTCGAAACTTGAGTGTCTTGAAGGCTGGATGGATATCGTGCTATTGGCCCAACTTCCTGTGTTTTTCAGGGGCCTCACTTTTTCAATTTGCTTCCTCAGAGTGGATTCATCCAGAGATCTAGAGGAAAACCAGGAGCGAAACGATTTCCCCAGCGTGTTATAGAATCCGTTTTCTTCCTCGCCTTCCTCGGAAGTATTTGCGCAGCAGGTGCCAGCCAGGACGGCGTCGCAGTCCACGCTGTGGGACCGCTTCGAGTCAGGGCGCCCCTCGAAACACTCGGAGCAGCGGCAGGCGGAGCAGGGCGGGTGCTGGGGGGGGCCTCTCCTTCTCCCCGGCGGGCCGGCTTCCGAGAGGGCTTGGGAGCACAAGGCTTTGTTCCATGGAACAAGCACGTCTTGCTTCTCAAAGTGCCGGTTCTTCTGTTCCATGGCCCAAACATAAATCATCAGCTGGCCTCCAGGAACTAGGATCCTGGCCATTTCTTTGATGGCTCTGATTCTCCTTTGTTTTGTAGAGAAATGATGTATGACTGGAAAAGAAGAAACTGGATCTCAGTGTGTATGCACGTTTATAGACTAGTATTTCCTATATAAAGACTGGTCTACACATCTATAGACTAGTATTTTCCATATAACAGTGATGCAGTTTTGACGAATACTGGAGTGGGTTACCATTTCCTCCTCCAGGAGATCTTCCCAACCCAGGGATTGAACCTGCATATCTTTCATCTCCTGCATTGGCAGGTGGATTCTCTGCCCACTGTGCCACCTGAGAAGCCCTTGACATGTGGTAAGTACTCCTTATTTCCTGCAGCTTGGGCAGATGGTAGAAATAGCACAGACCTGGTTTTCAGGAGAAGCATAATTTTTAACTTTGTTTCCTGTATCAGCAGACCCTGGAGATACTGTGGGTTTGCTTCCAGACCACTGGAATGAAGAAAGTCACACAAATTCTTGGTTTCCCAGTGCATGTAAAGGTGATGTTTACATTATACTGTAGTCAGTTAAGTGTGCACTAGCATTATGCATTAAAAAAACTATGTATCTTAATTTAAAAATATTGCTAAAAGCTGCTAACCATCACCTGAGCCTTCAGAAAGTTGTAATCTTTTTGCAGCAATACACCCAAGATCACAGGTCACCATGCAAAGATAATGATAATGAGAAGGTTGAAAATGTTACCAGAATTACCAAAATCTGACACAGGGACACAAAGTGACCAAATGCTGTTGGCAGAATGGTGCCAACAGACAAGAGGCTCAGTGCAAGGTTGCCGCAACCTTCCATTTGTAAAAATGCAGTGTCCGCAAAGTGCCATAAAATGAGATATGCCTCTACTCATTAGACAACTCATCTTGGACAATTATTTAACTTCTCTGGACTTTGTCTCTTCATGTATAAGAAGACACCTAGAAAAAACAATCTGTAAGGCCTCTTCCAGTTTTAAAATCCTATGAATTTTGTTAACCAGAAGAATGACCAGTGTGAATTGATAAAATTTGAAAGGGCGAGCTAACCCTAAGTTAGGTAAATGTTCCCTAGTAGAATTCTATGAAATAACTTGTTGTTTTAATGAATGATTTGTACTTCTGAAGCATCGCAAGATCAACACCGCTGGTCAGTGTTAATACAGTTAATCAAGCAAGTATGAGTAGAGAAAATGTTAAAAAAAAAATTCTGTTTAGAAAATGCAAAGATAAGCCATCCAACCTCCAGACTAGATGACTACTTATCATTTTTAATAATGTTAATATAATATGAAATTGTATTTATTTAAGAAAAAGCAACTTAGAGGTCACCGTTTTACTTGCAGTTCTTTGCAGGTTAAAGTGAGTCAAGTGGGACTGCCTGTATCTAGTCTTAGGGGGGTTATTAGATGTATTTTTATCAAACAGTATTTAGGAAGCACTAGTCTGTGAGCTCCTAGAGTTTAATCACACCGTGTCAAGAGAAAGCATCACATTATTTTTCCACACACAAGCTTTCCACACTTAACTCAGATATGAAATTGGCTCTAAAGAGAGTCTGGACATTGCTGCTCAGATGTGAGTACAGAGCAGGTGAAACAGTGCCTGTAACCTTAGCATAATGCAGAGGTACACATAAATCTCTTTAGTTTACACGGCACAGAGAGCTAGTAAAAGTCTAAAGTGAGATTACTATATAGATAAAGCTGTCAAAGGGAGGTTATACAAGAGGCACACTTTGTATTGTTCCCAATCAGATTTGCTTTCCCATCAGCAGAGCACAAACCCTGTCTTCTCTGACTATACCATGCAGGAAGCTAGAGGCAGGAGGTTCAAATGCATTTAAGTTATTTATTTATAGGTGTGCTGGGTCTTCGTTGCTGCATGGGTTTTTCTCTAGTTGCGGCTACTCTCTGGTTGCAGTGCGCAAGCTGCTTATTGCGGGGGTCTTGCTGCAGAGCACAGGCTCCAGGCCTTGCGGGCTTCAGTAGTTGAGACACGGGCTCAGCAGTCGCAGCTCCTGGGCTCTCAAGCACAGATTCCATAGTTGTGATGCTCGGGCTTAGTTGCTCCCTGGCATGTCAGATCCTCCCAGATCAGGGATCAAACCTGGATCTCCTGCATTGACAGGCGGATTCTTTACCACTGAGCCACCAGGGAAACCCTCAGATGCATTTAGAGAACAGGACACCAGTGTATTTTGTCCTGGATCTAGCAGTGACCAGCTTTGTGATCGCTGACTGATCACTTTACTTCACTAGGTGTCAGGCTAGTGACACTGATGAATGAGCCCTTTGCAATGGTCAGTTTTAAAGCTTACAGTCTTTTTTTTTTCTTTTTAAATTGATGTCTTTTAAAATTTTTGTTATTTTTTGGCCACACCATGGAGCAATCAGGGCCCCTATGGGATCTTAGTTCCCCAACCAGAGCTTGAACCCAGGCCCCCTGCATTGGGAGTGCAGAATCTTAACCACTGGGCCACCAGGAACGCCCCCCTAGAGCTTACACTTCTTGAGTAGTGTCTTGGTCAATGAGCCAAAAGGGGGCAGAGAAGTCAGGACTGAATCAGACTTAGGACAGGACTAGCATTCAGATCTATGACTACTCCTGGTCATTAACATCTTCCATAACTTGCACCTAATTCACCCTGAAACTTACATGGGTATGTTTTCTAAACGCAGTTGATCCTTGTCACCTGTGGATTCTGTATCCACAGATTCGCCCACTCACTAAAATTTTTTTGTAACTTCAGAACTCTGTACACTCAGCATTTTTGTGGTCATTCCTTGACGTGCATAGAACAGCCAAAAAGTTGAGCTTCCCAAGGCACATGTTCCCAGCTGGGGTCCAAGGAGATGATCTGCCTTCCTGTCTCAGCTCTGGCAGTGTCAACAAGTGTCCTTTTCATGGTCTATTTAGTGCCACATGTTTTGCATTTTTGTGTTTTTGTTCATGATTTCTCTGTTGATTAATTTGACAAAAGTCTTGTGACCAGAGGCTCACGAGAACCTAATCCTGTATTTCCCCTGGGAGCAATGGTTCAGTATTTGTTAATTCAGTGTTCACAGGACATTATAGAACATAACTACCGTGAATAATGAGAATTGACTGTATTCTTGTGTTTTGACCGTGAGAGGGGAAAAAAACACCATTAAAATAGGATGATTTTAATACAGTAATTTCTTTTTAGCAGACTTTATAGGCTTTCAACATTGTAGGATTCTTAGCTTCAGAAGTTTTGTTTTTAAGGAAAAATATCTTTATACTTTTCATTCCTTAATATTGCTTATGTGATAATCCATTTTAATACCATAATTTCACCCAGGAAATATCTCAGTCTTTTATATATTTAACATATAATACTAAGTAACTTTTAAGCCAGATGTTTTAGAATAAGAAAAACTTATAATACATATAAAATGTATTACACATACCTATACACACATATTCTATTAAGAAACATTGTAAATGTAAACTAAGTGGAACTTAAAGATGTCTTTATATGAATTATCACCAATGTCAGGAAACTATGTTGAATTTTAAAGAATAGAAAAGTTCCTTGTTGTTTAAAAATCATAATTTAAAGGCAGAAGTAGCACTTGGTATGTGTATCCTGTGGGATGGGGTTTTGATGGAACACATGGGTAGGTTGAATTCAGCGACTGGATTCCAGAATCATACGAGGTTACGCATAGTCATCTTAAAAGTCCTGTTATATCTTGGTATTTTATGATGTATTGTTATTTAATTTTTCAGGTGTGTCTCATTTGACTATAAGTATTCAGAATCCATGGGTTTAGTATGAAGCAGAATTTTACAACCTCAGCACTATTGGCATTTTTAAACAAGCTGGATAATTCTTTATTGCAAGGTAGTGGGGATCAAGTTGATGACTGTTGTCATACACACTCAGTTGTGACAACCAAAACTGCCTCCAAACGTTGACAGATATCCCCTGCGGGGGGCGGAGGGGGGCGGTGACAATATAATCTCAAGTTGAGAACCACTGGCATGAAAAGTTGGTTGACACCATTTCAATATATGGACAAGTTTTTATAAAAATTTTATCATCCTATTCTAAAAATAAGTAGAAAGACTGTTTCTTTTTGTTATCTGTCAGTAAAACATAAGGAATGTATTAGGTTTGATGCTTACCCTCTCATATGATTATTAAGAGACATGGAAAATATATATTTATATATTTTAAAATATAGTAAAAATATATTTCTTCATGTTAACCAAGAAATGCCCACATACATCATTCTAAATAAGTAAATCTGTATGGACATAGGAGAGACAGTTCAGTGACATTTCTCCTAGTTTTAAATGTAAACGCTAACTGGAAAATGACCACAGTTTATAAAAACACATGCTGGGTTTCCACTGAAGGAAACATTTTTCACTGGAAGATGGCAGCCAACTGTTCTCCATCTCCTCTTCGGGCAGGAGACTTCAGCTGAACAAAAAGCAGGACTCAACAATGTACAACATGAAGCATTTTCTGAAAGCGCAAAGTTGGTCAGCAGCCCCACGCCCGCAGCGTGGTCCGCAGCACCGCCTGTTCGTAGGTAGCTGACCGTAGAAATTCTACAACCGAAGTAAACAAAAGAAGAGCAAGCACGTCTCTGACCTCTCTGCAGTTTCTAGTTCTTCAGGTGGCATGACCAAACCAAAAACTTTCTTCCTTTCAATGAGTACAACTCTAATACTTCCTTATTCATAAGTGGAAGAAACTGGAATGAGTCATCCAGAAGAGGAAAGCAATAGTTTGAGGGTTCAGCTAGATAAAAGAATCATATGTACCACTGTAAGTACACTTGAAATTAAACAATTCAGTTGAAATATTTTTTTAAAAATTAGATAAAATGAATTACATGGATCTTTCTACAAAGAATGGATATTGAGTTGTGAGAGTGGCTTCAACCACGTAGCATTATCCTCACGGTGAAGAGCGAAGCTGTGATGGGGTTGCCTTACCGCCTATGGAGATGATGGCGTCGAAGCGCCGATCCCTAAAGGGGAGGTTGAGGTTGTCACACACCATGACTTCACAGCCTCTGCTCCGGGCAATCTCCACCAGCTGTGCGCAGTAGTCACAGCCCATGGTGTAGACCTGGCTATTCACTTTCAGATACTTCCCAGTCCCACAACCTGTAAGAGAAGAGCCTGTGTTAGACACTGTCCTTGGTGGAAAATGCAATAGTGCCGGTTACTTTGTCTTAGGGAATAGCAATAATTTTTTTTCCATTTATTTTTATTAGTTGGAGGCTAATTACTTTACAGTATTGTAGTGGGTTTTGTCATACATTGAAATGAATCAGCCATGGAGTTACATGTATTCCCCATCCCGATCCCCCCTCCCACCTCCCTCTCTACCCGATTCCTCTGGGTCTTCCCAGTGCACCAGGCCCGAGCACTTGTCTCATGCATCCAACCTGGGCTGCTGATCTGTTTCACCACAGATAATATACATGTTTCAATGCTGTTCTCTCGAAACATCCCACCCTCTCCTTCTCCCACAGAGTCCAGAAGTCTGTTCTGTACATCTGTGTCTCTTTTTCTGTTTTGCATATAGGGTTATCGTTACCATCTTTCTAAATTCCATATATGTATGTTAGTATGCTGTATTGGTCTTTATCTTTCTGGCTTACTTCACTCTGTATAATGGGCTCCAGTTTCATCCATCTCATTAGAACTGATTCAAATGAATTCTTTTTAATGGCTGAAATATTCCGTGGTGTATATGTACCACAGCTTCCTTATCCATTCGTCTGCTGATGGGCATCTAGGTTGCTTCCATGTCGTGGCTATTATAAACAGTGCTGCGATGAACACTGGGGTGCACGTGTCTCTTTCAGATCTGGTTTCCTCAGTGTGTATGCCAAGAAGTGGGATTGCTGGGTCATATGGCAGTTCTATTTCCAGTTTTTTAAGGAATCTCCACACTTTTCTCCATAGTGGCTGTACTAGTTGGGAATAGCAATAATTTTATACAGGCCAACCTTGGAGATATTGCGGGTTCCATTCCTGACCGTGGCATTAAAGCAAGTGTCGCAATAAAGTGAGTCACACGACATTTTTTTGGCTCTAGTGCATTTAAAAATGGTGTTTACACTGTAGTCGTTTCAGCATGCAGCAGCATTAAGTCTACAAAAACCATGTCCATACCTCATTTTTTAAATAGTGTATCGCTAAAAAACGTTCACCATCATCTGAGCCTTTAGCAAGTCATAAACGTTTCTTCTGGTGGAGGGTTTGAAATACAGGGAGAATTACCAGCATGTGACAGAGAGGCCCACAGTGAGCAGATGCTTTTGGAAAAATGGCGCCAGTAGACTTGATCAAGGCCAGGTTGCCGCAAACCTTCAGTTGGTGCAAAACGCAATACAGTATCTGGGAAGTGCAATAAAATGAGGTCTGCCTCACTCACCAAGACAGAACCCAGCATGGATTGAAGGTACCCACAGAAACAAAAAGAAAAGCCTTCAGAGAGCATGGACATGTTTTTACATAGAGAAAAAGAAATGGAAATGGGGAAAAGAAATACTATTTACTGACTATTTAATAAGGTCATGTCCATAGGGCTTTCTTAACATGATAGCACAACCAAGAAATGTCAGCTGGCCCCCCGCAGATAATAATAGTTGCCTAGTATTCTGGTGACAGGGTCCAGTCTCTTTATAAGTTGCCTTCACATACATATTTCTCTAGATTTATATGTTCTGGGCATTTAGTCTTGTGTTATCAAAACTTCTTACCACTTGCTGCTATGTAAAACAGACTACTGTTAACAACTGTTCAACTTTTATAACAACTTATAAAATTAAGTTATACAATAGAACGGGCCTTTCGAAAATGTAAAATTTGAATGAAAAAAGGGTTTCAGTATCTTTTAATCCAATCTGTTGTCAGTGCTAGCTCTTTTAAGTTTATTTTTTTTTTAAAACTTGTTCTATTTATTTGTTTACTTATGGCTGTGCTGGTTCTTTGTCGCTGAGTGCGGGCTTCCTCCAGTTGTGGAGAGAGGGGCTACTCTTCGTTGCCCTGCTGGCCTCTTGTGCTGGCTTCTCTCGTGGCAGCTCCCGGGTTCTAGAGCACCGGCTCAGCGCTGATGACTTGCCCTGCGGCATGTCTGGTTCTCCGGGGCCAAGGATCAAACCTGCATCCCCTGCATTGGCAGGTACATTCTCAACCACTGGACCACCAGGGAAGTCCTCTATCAACTCAGGATACAACTCTAACAAAGAACTATTTTTTCATAAATGGACCAGTTTTGACAGTCGCTTTCTGGTGGCAGAGACCCAGATAATAATTCAAGGTTTACACAGTGCATAGATTTAGATCAGTCAGATTTCCCTGATATTATGCTGACATAAAGAAATGGTCATCTTGAAACAAAACCTTCTGTGGTCTAGTGTCTAGCATTCTGTTCTAGCACCGACATATCATCTGTTTGTTTTTTCAGAAATATTTAAAGATCTCATTAGAGCTTATGTCCCTGCCTACTGGCATTGGCTGTAGATTTTTTTGCCTGAAAGATAGCTATCACTATTCAAAGATGATTCGGTTGCTGCTTTTGAAATACATCACAACACTCTTTGATGATAACTCCTTAATAGGAGCTATTCAAAATTATATGAGACACTAAAAACATAATTAAGATTCGCCAATGCCAGCTGAGACAGTGGAGAGCTTGTGAATAAAAAATAAGATTTCCAACTTCATTATTTCAGTGTAAATGATTGAGGTCTTAGAAATATTTTAGATCTCATAGCCATACTCCCTAAGAATGCTTTTGAGAAAAAGGATCCAATATGTGAGAGCAATCATGGGGAAAATATAATCCATAAAGTACTTTAAAATTGAAATTCTGAACATTTCAAAGATGATGCTCATATTTTAAGAAAAATAACCTTGTAAACTTTTCTGCTGTTTTGAACTGGCTCAGGGGATACATTTAGAAAAATAAAAGGGGAAATTACTTCCAAGATGCTGATAAAAACCAGTTCATGGAATATTAGAGCTAGAGAGATGTGTTCAGAGAGCATCTGGTAGCAAGGAGGAAACAGGTCTTCTTAGATCTTATCATCTCCTGAAGTGTTTCGAGTGCCCTGATGCCCTTGATTTATCCCATATTCATTTCTTGGTGTGTCTGTGGGAGTGCAGTGCTGTTCGTTCCCTGACCAGAATTGAACCCTGAGCGCCGAGTCCTAACCACTGGACCACCAGGGAATTCCCTCATATTAATTTCTAACAGCATTCTTTTTTTTTGGTTCTGAATACCTTTTCTTTTTTAAATTGAATTGCTTTACAATGTTGTGTTAGCTTCACATCCCCTCCTTCGTGGACCTCCCTCCAGCCCCAGCCCTCTCGGTCATCACAGAGCGCTGAGCTGAGCGCCCTGCGCCCTCCAGCAGCCCCCCACTAGCTCTCTATTTTACCCATCATGGTGTATGTAGGTCTCTGCTGCCCTCCCCATTTGTCCAACATGGCATTCATCTTTAAGGGTAGTAATGGGACTCCTGAATACAGTGCAATTATCTCTTTCCTAAGTGCCGACATGGAGGTGCTGGAGAGGGGAGATGTTATCCTAATGAGGAAATGAAGAATACTGCCCAGCCTAGTCACCCCATTATCTTAAACAAGCAAGAAGTAAATCAGACCACTTAAGTGGTCCGAATCAGATTCGGCAGCTCCTGTACATAGCAGTCATGCTCCTTTACAAAATCGCATGAAATGATAACCTCCTGTAGTACCGAAGAGCTACAATAGCAGATGTCTGCATGCTTCCGTTCCCCTCTAGTCTGTATTTTGCACCACAGTACCGCTGGGGAAGAAAACAGATAATTACCTCAGTTCAGCAAGATGTTTTGGCCCATGGTGAGTAAGTACTTGCTAGAAATAATTAATCTGAATGTTCCCTCCGAAGTTTGCAGAAAGAGCTACATTTTTTAAATTGAAGTTTTTTTTTTTTTTTTTTTTTTTCCTTTTTGGCTAAGACCTTATCTGAAAGAGAATTCTCTTTTCCTCTGGGAAGAGGAAGAATACAGCCTATTTATTTCTCCTAAACCTTTTGAAGTCAGAGATGAGGGAATATGTTTTGTTCTGTAGGCATGGTGCCTGCCCCTTAGTAGGAGCTCTTAATTTTTATTGACTCAGAGAAGAAATGGTAATTAGAGAATGACTTAGCAAAATAAGTCTGATCACAGAATATGGGAAAAATAATTGAGAGTTAAAAGGCATAAAGGAACTCTGATTATTGAAAAATCAGTTTTAGTTATGTGCACAAAAAGAAAAATTTCTAAATTGTTAGGATAGTTGTCTCTGATGTCAGGTAAAAAGGTCACCTTGCTCAGAAAGGAATCTGGCTCTAGTCTTTATTTTGCTTCTAAACTAATCAAAGTAAAGATTTTAACCCAAAGGACATCCACCAGGTACCATGTTCTTTTTAAATATTATAGTCTATTTTTATTCATAATTTGTCAGTTTAAGACTTTCTTGAGAAGAACATGAGTTTTATATATAAGGATAAGGTTATACTAAAAGGGATTGGTTATCTTTTTTCCATTGTATATCCTTGCCTCCTTTGTCAAAGATAAGGTGTCCATAGGTTCGTGGATTTATCTCTGGGCTTTCTATTCTGTTCCATTGATCTATATTTCTGTCTTTGTGCCAGTACCATACTGTCTTGATAACTGTGGCTTTGTAGTAGAGTCTGAAGTCAGGCAGGTTGATTCCTCCAGTTCCATTCTTCTTTCTCAAGATTACTTTGGCTATTCGAGGTTTTTTGTATTTCCATACAAATTGTGAAATTCTTTGGTCTAGTTCTGTGAAAAATACCGTTGGTAGCTTGATAGGGATTGCATTGAATCTATAGATTGCTTTGGGTAGAATAGCCATTTTGACAATATTGATTCTTCCAATCCATGAACACGGTATGTTTCTCCATCTGTTTGTGTCCTCTTTGATTTCTTTCATCAGTGTTTTATGGTTTTCTATGTATAGGTCTTTTGTTTCTTTAGGTAGATATACTCCTAAGTATTTTATTCTTTTTGTTGCAATGGTGAATGGTATTGTTTCCTTAATTTCTCTTTCTGTTTTCTCATTGTTAGTATATAGGAATGCAAGGGATTTCTGTGTGTTAATTTTATATCCTGCAACTTTACTATATTCATTGATTAGCTCTAGTAATTTTCTGGAAGAGTCTTTAGGGTTTTCTATGTAGAGGATCATGTCACTTTAACAAGTGGTGCTGGGAAAACTGGTCAACCACTTGTAAAAGAATGAAACTAGAACACTTTCTAACACCATACCAAAAATAAACTCAAAATGGATTAAAGATCTAAATGTAAGACCAGAAACTATAAAACTCCTAGAGGAGAACATAGGCAAAACACTCTCCGACATAAATCACAGCAAGATCCTCTATGATCCACCTCCCAGAATATTGGAAATAAAAGCAAAACTAAACAAATGGAACCTAATGAAACTTAAAAGCTTTTGCACTACAAAGGAAAATATAAGTAAGGTGAAAAGACAGCCCTCAGATTGGGAGAAAATAATAGCAAATGAAGAAACAGACAAAGGATTAATCTCAAAAATATACAAGCAACTCCTGCAGCTCAATTCCAGAAAAATAAATGACCCAATCAAAAAATGGGCCAAAGAACTAAACAGACATTTCTCCAAAGAAGACTTACAGATGGCTAACAAACACATGAAAAGATGCTCAACATCACTCATTATTAGAGAAATGCAAATCAAAACCACAATGAGGTACCATTACTCACCAGTCAGGATGGCTGCTATCCAAAAGTCTACAAGCAATAAATGCTGGAGAGGGTGTGGAGAAAAGGGAACCCTCTTACACTGTTGGTGGGAATGCAAACTAGTACAGCCACTATGGAGAACAGTGTGGAGATTTCTTAAAAAACTGGAAATAGAACTGCCATATGACCCAGCAATCCCACTTCTTGGCATACACACTGAGGAAACCAGATCTGAAAGAGACACGTGCACCCCAGTGTTCATCGCAGCACTGTTTATAATAGCCACGACATGGAAGCAACCTAGATGCCCATCAGCAGATGAATGGATAAGGAAGCTGTGGTACATATACACCATGGAATATTACTCAGCCATTAAAAAGAATTCATTTGAATCAGTTCTAATGAGATGGATGAAACTGGAGCCCATTATACAGAGTGAAGTAAGCCAGAAAGATAAAGAACATTACAGCATACTAACACATATATATGGAATTTAGAGAGATGGTAACAATAACCCTATATGCAAAACAGAAAAAGAGACACAGAAATACAGAACAGACTTTTGAACTCTGTGGGAGAAGTTGAGGGTGGGATGTTTCAAAAGAACAGCATGTATACTATCTATGGTGAAACAGATCACCAGCCCAGGTGGGATGCATGAGACAAGTGCTCGGGCCTGGTGCACTGGGAAGACCCAGAGGAATCGGGTGGAGAGGGAGGTGGGAGGGGGGATCGGGATGGGGAATACGTGTAAACCTATGGCTGATTCATATCAATGTATGACAAAACCCACTGAAATGTTGTGAAGTAATTAGCCTCCAACTAATAAAAAAAATAAATAAATAAAATTTAAAAAAAATACTCATAACAACAAAAAAAATAAATAAAAGGGATTGGTTAGCCAAATATGGTTCTGTTTTATTTTATTTTTTATTGGAGTACAGACGGTGTACAATATTGTGTTAGTTTCAGGTGTATAGTAAAGTGAACCAGTTATACGTATACTTATATCCCCTCTTCTTTTTAGACTCTTTTCCCATATCAATTATTATAGATTATTGAGTAGAGCTCCCTGTGCTACACAGCAGGTTCTTACCAGTTATCTATTTTATATATAGTAGTATATATGTCAGTCCCAGCCTCCCAGTTTATCCCTGGCAGGTACCCTCTTCTAATGGCCTTAAGTTACTAGCCCATTTCAGGAAAAGGTTGCCTTAATTGTACAAATTACAGTATTTCCTGAGGATACTTTCATTTCTGCTGCCTTTGAATCTTCATCACTCTTTATATTTAGACACAGTTGCTCTCCCTTCATTCCTGATCCCTCCCTGAAGACACAGTTCCCATCAGGAACCATCATCACACACCTCAGCAGATCAGCTTCGCTGGGGAACAGGGTGATGTGCTTAATAAAATTTAGCCAATAAACAGTTGCAGTACTAAAATAGCATAGCAGGTAGAGAATCCCTGTGTGGGCAGCTGGAGGCCAGTTACCTCTGCGTGTCTATTACCTATGCAAGTTTTATTAATCATTAATACTGGAGTGGGTAGCCTATCCCTTCTCCAGCATATCTTCCTGACCCAGGAATCGAATTGGGGTCTCCTGCATTGCAGATGGATTCTTTACCAACTGAGCTGTGAGGGATGCCCGAATCATTAACTTAGAAATTGCTAATCTAAATACCAGTCAAATTAGCCAACATAGACTATTGATTTTTTTAACTAAGTGGAAGACCTAGAAAGAAAAAGTATTTCCTTTGGAGGATAGCTCTGTTGTTCTATGGGCTTCTCTGGTGGCTCAGTGGTAAAGAATCTGCCTGCAATGTGGGATATGCAGCTTCAATCCCTGGGTTGGGAAGATCCCCTGAAGTAGGACATGGCAACCCACTCCAGTATTCTTGCTTGGAGAATCCCATGGACAGAGGAGCCTGGAGGGCAACAATCCATTGGGTCGCAAAGAGCCGGACACAACTGAGTGACTAACACTATTGTTCTTCCTTTTTCCTACTAATCCCTTTGGGCTCCTTTCTTCCCTTTTCATTGATTTTTCTTAATTTCAATTTTATTTTTAAACTTATCTTTCATGTGTAATTAAAATATTCCTACTATTGAATGGTAAAAAAGCTATAAAAAACACAAAGTCAAAAGATACAGATGAGTAAAATAACATTTGGATTTCCAAGTGCAGTGGTAAAGAATCTGCCAGCCAGTGCAGGAGACACAAGAGATGCAGTTTCCATCCCTGGGTTGGGAAGACCCCCTGGAGGAGGAAATGGCAACCTGCTCCAGTATTCTTGCCTGGAAAATTCCATGGACAGAGGAGTCTGGTGGGCTACTCTCCATGGGGTCACAAGAGTCAGACAGGACTGGGCTACTGAGCACACAAAATAGCATTTACTAAATTGATTTGCACAGGGATACTTAATGTTATTTGTGCTGTAATTTGTAGTAGGAAAATGTAGCAAACAACATACATATCTGTTGGTGTGGTGTTATTAGCATAGAGAGCTATGCAGCTTTTCAGACTCAATAGCTATATAAGAACAAATGCTATGCTGTGCTGTGCCCAGTCGGGTCTGAGTCTGCAACCCTTTGGACTGTGCTCTGCTAGGCTCCTCTGTCCATGGGATTCTCTAGGCAAGAATACTGGAGTGGATTGCCATTCCCTTCTCCTGGGGATCTTCCTAACTCAAGGATCAAACCCTCATCTCCTATGTCTCCTGCATTTCAGGGGAATTCTTTTGATCTCAATATACAAAAAGAAACAAAAGCTAGCTATATAGCAGTCTGTATAACATACTAATTTGTGTAATTGAAAAAGGTAAGTCCATCCACGCACACACTTACATGTACAAATATGCTTTTATTTATGTGAAGTATCTCAAGATTAAACAAGAAGCTAAGAGCATAGTGCCTCTGATATGGGTTACTTGGTGCTGGGAGACTGGGATGGGAAGATAATTTTCACTATACATTTTTTGTACCTTTGTTACTAAGCCATTTAAGTGGATTACCTATCAAAAAAGTTTAAGCAATTTGTATTCCCCTAATATTCAAACTGTTTACTCATATGGTTTCATCATTGGGGGTTATTGGTCTTTTTCATACTGACTCTGAAGAAGATTCTGTTGATTAAGAAAATTACTTTTTTTTCTATCAGATATGTTGCACTTAGTTTTACCTAGTTTGATTTTGGTTTTTTACTTCCCTTATATTTATGTCTAGATTTTTGCCTTGTAGAACCTTTTAAATTTTATGCACTCAAAAATAGCAAGTGCAGTCAATATTCATTACTCACAGACTCAGGATTTGCATGCTCATCTATTTGCTAACGTTTATTTGTAATGCCAGAGCCTGTACTGACAGTACATGAATGTCTTTAGACAGAAACACACGTGAAACAAGATTAGGTGTTGATCAGTTGACAAAAATATTGTGACCACAGGCTCATAGGAACCTAATCCTGTATTTCCCCTTAGGGGGCCAATTCAGTGTTCACTAATTCTGGGTTCACAGGAGCTTTATAGAATCTGACTTCTGTGGATAATGACAATCAATTGTATTTTCTTTTATGGTTTCTGACTTGTTTTGTGTCATACATGGAGACCCCTTTAGCTTTTGAGAATATTAAAAAAAAATAACATAGTCATCATCCAGCCCTTTAATTACTTTCTTTTCTTATATTTAAATCTTTGCTCCATTTGGAATTTTTGATGTAAGGTATAATCAGGGTTCCCTGGTAGCTCAGACGGTGAAGAATCTGCCAGCAATGTAGGAGACCCAGGTTCAGTCCCTATGTTGGGAAGAAAGGAATGGCTACCCACTCCAATATTCTTGCCTAGAGAATTCCATGGACAAAAGAGCCTGGTGGGCTGTGGTCCATGGGATCGCAAAAAGTCAGACACGACTGAACAACTAATGCTCACTTTTTTTCATGAGAAGGTAGCTTATATATTCTGTTGTCTCCAAACCTTTTGATCCCAATTGATTTAAGATCCTGGTACTTTGCTTATATTATGAGCGATAAGAGTTCCAAACCCACTGCATCTTCTGAAACCAGTTTTTGTTTTTTTTTTAAGTTAACACTATAGAGATATTTTTAGAGATTCTCCACTTCTACATGACATGTACCCCTTCTCCAAATTCTACCCTGCTCGAACCATCTTTAACAAGCCAAAGCCCTGGGCACATTTCTCTTACCAGCATTTTGACTGAATGTCAGATTAGACAGAACTTGTGACTCCATACTTATAATTCATATAGGTCCTCTGTACATGCAGTTGCTAGAGAGCAGATTTAGGTGGGAATGCTTCCAGTGAAATCATACCTTGTCTTAAAACTTAATCTGAGCTCTCCTGGGCTGTGGTTACCACTTCTGGATTCCAGAACATACTGAGCCAAAGACCTCCCAGGAAATTAGGGATTATGAAGATATGATCTAATTTAAGTTATGTCCCTATAATAAAACACCTACAGAATAGTTAAGGGAAAGGATTCATGAGATTCATGAGGTGATAGGGCTTCTTGTGAGTGTATGTTAGTCACTCAGTCATGTCCAACTCTCTGCGACCCTATGGACTGTAGCCCTCCAGGCTCCTCTGACCATGGGATTTCCCAGGCAAGGATACTGGAGTGGGTAGCCATTCCCTTCTCTGGGGATCTTCCTGACCCAGGGATCAAACAGATTCTTAACTGTCTGAGCCACCAAGGATCTCAGATAGAACCTCTACTATATACACAATCCTGGCTCTTCTGTAGAAGGCACGAGAGCCCCTCAAGGTGAGCTACCAAAACACTGTACTTACAAATGTGAGTGAATCTACATTTATTAAAAGGGTCAGTTTCACAAGCAGCCATTTCAGTCCTGGCAGATTCAGCGAAGGTCAGGTTGATTTTGTGAAAGGATGTGCACAAAGGCTCTGAGAAGACCGCCTCTGTCTAAGTGTAGATTTGGGGGACTTTTCTACTTTCTTGTGCGACCTCATGAATTTCTGCTATAAAGTGAACATTCTAGGTGCTGACATGCCAAGGACACGGTTTCAGACTTCTGGTTAGAACAGGATGAAAAATGAATCTGAAAAGGAAAGGCACGATGGAGTATATGCACATCAGACTGCGTGGCCCTGCCCAGGTTACCTATGTCGGCGATGAGGCTGCCTGGCTTCTGCTCCTGGAGGAACTGACGGACTCGGGGCCAGGCCTTGCTCTGCAGGTCGCTGAAGTAGGGTGCGGTGCTCTCGTACACATCATGCACGTGCTGCTTCTCCAGCTGGGCGGCCGCATGGTCCATCCTGGGGAGAGCGGGGCCATGCCAAGGGATGCGGTTCAGAGCAGGCACGGGAAACGGCTGATGGAGATGCAGGTTTCCTAAGATGGGAACTTATGACTGCCAAGGCTGTGCTGTTTTTATCCTTTCTTTCTTTTTCTCTCTTTTTAAAAAAATTATTTACTTTTTAATTGAAGGATAACTGCTTGACAGAATTGTGTTGGTTTCTGCCAAACATCAACATGAATCAATCAGAGGTATACATATGTCCCCTCCCTCTCTTACAAACTGCAAAGAACACAGCCTTCACCGGAACCTCACCAGCATTGTCGAAAGACTAACAGACGTGTCGCTGTTAGCTGCACATCTTCAGAAAACAGTCGTTTGTGAATGAGCTAACTGTAATGTGTTTCTGTGTAAGATGAGTCCTTAATTTTGGAAACATATACAAAGGCCTTAGCAGTGGTTCACTTTGGATAAACCTCTCTTCTCTTTGATGCTAAAGAGATTAAAATTTTATAACATGCATTTTACAACTCCAGTCCAATCACAAAGCCCGATTGATTCTACCTTTTGAATGTCTTTGGATTCTAACCATTTTCTTTACATCCTACTGATTCTGTTTTAGAAAAGACCTCATTTCTTGTTTCAGTTACTTCAACCACCTGTAAATGGGGTGGTTTTTTTTTTTTTTGTCCCTTCAGTCTCTTTCCTTCCGTTATGCCACAACTGTTTTTCTAAAAACTATACATAAAACTGTGCTGCTCCCTACTTAGACTTCTTCAAAGGCATTTTATGGCTTGTCTGCTCAAGGCTGGATGTCTCAGGAGGGTATCCATGGCTCTTTCTGATCTGGCCTTCACTTACCTCTTGCAGTGATTTCTCACTTTCCTCCCCCAGCATCGGGGCACGTGTCATACTTAGTGACCCGAGGTTTCTCAGACTTAATGCATCCACCCTCATCCAGGGGCTGGTACAGACTCTGTGCCTTACCTGGCTGACTTCTATTCATTCTTGGCCCAAGCATCACCTCTTCCAGAAGGACTTCTCTGACCTCCCATGCAGGATAAGGGAGGTCAGAGAGCAATGGGGAGGACTTCCCTGATGGCGCAGTGGATAAGACTCCACCTGCCAGTGCGGGGGACACAGGTTTGGTCCCTGGTCCGGGAAGATCCCACATGCCGTGGAGCAGCTAAGCCCATGTGCCCGTACAACTACTGAAGCCCACACACCCTAGAGCCCAAACTCTGCAACCATGAGAAGCCCTTGCACCGCAGCTAGAAAGTAGCCCCCATTCACCAAAACTAGTGAAAGCCCACAGGCAGCAATGAAGACCCAGCGCAGCCAAAAACTTAACAGAAAAAAATTTTTTAATAAAAAGGAGTGGGGAAAGTAGAAGAGCAGGTCTTCGAGGCTTCTGTTCGTTTAGGGTTTGGTCTTTTAATTATTCTCCTGTGGCATGTGAGCGAGGATATCCCAGGGCAGCAGCCAGGGCTCAGACCATGGCTTTGTACCAATCAGTATTAAAGTGTTTTTATCACTGAAGAACCCACTTGGCCCCACTGCTGCTTACCAGCTTGCTCAGTCCCGCCCCTTCTCCTCTTGCGTCCCGTGCATCCTCTGTGGTTACTGAGGGCTGTAAGTCTATTAGTTGTTTTTTCTGTAGCCCTGACTAGAAGAGCCTAGGTAACAGGGGCTTATCTTATTTAATGCGGAGTCCCCAGTGGTTGGCACACAGCAGACCTTCAATAAATGAACAAAGAAAGAACCAGAGTGGACTCTGAGTACAGAGGGTAAGAGAATAATCTGGGGAGTGTGGGAAGAGGGGACCCTGCACCCACAAGCTTGCAGATGGCAATGTGGTAACAGAAGGTGCTGTCCTTGGACAGCCTCTGTATTCCCTCACCCCCCACCTCCTGGTCTTTGTCACTCTGGGGAGTAGAAGGCACTTGGGTCAGATGGCATCTGAGGAGTCACCCCACTGTAAAGTGCCTACCTTCCACCTTATATTTAAGAAATATCTTGATGAGAGATACTTAAAGACCATGTAAATATTCTGTTTCAGTAATCTCGCCATTTTTTAAATTTTAACTTTTTTGGCCACCGTACGTGACATGTAGGATCTTAATTCCCCGACCAGGGATCGAACCCACTCCCCCTGAAGCATGAACTTGGAGTCTTCACCATTGGACCACCAGGGAAGTCTCTACTCACCGCCTTCAGCGTCCAATCCATTGACGACTTTTTCTAACTCAAGTATAGTTGATTTACAATATTAGTTTCAAGTTTATAACATAGTGATTCAGTATTTTTATTGATTATACTTTTAAAGTTATTACAAAATAATGACCATTTCCCTGTGCTATACAGTGTAAGCTTGTCGCTTATCTGTCTTATACACAGTAGTTTGTATCTCTTAATTCCATAACACTACCTTGCCCCTCCCCTTTTCCTCCTGTCAACCACTTTGTTCTTTAGTCACTTCAGTCCTGTCCGACTCTTGTGACCCCACGCACTGCAGCCCACCAGGCCCCCCGTCCATCGGATTCTCCAGGCAAGAATACTGGAGTGGGTTAACCACTAGTTTGTTCTTTATATGTGTGAGTCTGTTTTTGTGTGTGTGTGTTTTGTTATGTACATTTGTTTGTTTAATTTTTTAGATCCCACATGTAAGTGAAATCGTACGGTATTTTTCTTTGTCTGACTTATTTCACTAAGCATAATACTCTCAATGAGTATTATAAGCATAATATCCACGTTGTTGCAAACGGCAGACTTTCACTCTATTTTGTGAATGATGATATGATGACATTCTCAAATGATGAGAATGATGATATACTCATTCCATCATTCCTTCCACTGCAAGGAAGAGCTTTTCAGGATTTACTCTTAAAACAATTTAGCAGTAGGTTATCCTTAATTGGGCTTCCCTGATGGCTCAGTTGGTAAAGAATCCACCTGCAGTGCAGGAGACCTTGGTTCAATTCCCGGGTTGGGAAGATCCCCACTCCAGTATTCTTGGGCTTTCCTGATGACTCAGCTGGTAAAGAATCCGCTTGCATTTCGGGAGACCTGGGTTCAATCCCTGGTTTGGGAAGATTCCCTGCAGAAGGGAACGGCTACCCACTCCAGTGTTCTGGCTTGGAGAATTCCATGGACTGCATAGTCCATGGGGTCACATAGAGTCAGACACAACTTGGCAACTTTTACTTTTCACTTTATCCTTAACTATTATGGGCCTGCCCACAGTCCCTGCAAAAAAAATCTGGCAACTCTTAACAGAGTACAAATCTCATTTGTGATGTCTGACAAAACTTCCACCCAAACTGAAGCAGCTTATATTACACCCTCAACTAGAATACAAAGTAAACATATGGCTGCCTATAACTGCCTACACATGAGGAAAAACACAAACACTGAAGGCTTTTCTCTGTAATCAAAATCTCAGTAGACTTAGGTCTGTTTAAAATTGTCCCCCCCTTAAGGAATCAATTAGGCAGAACAGTCTTGAGAACTGTAGAACAAATACATTTTACTTCATTGCACTTGCCAGTGTTAAGGGCTTCCTAAGTGGCTCAGTGGTAAAGAATTAGCCTGCAAATGTAGGAGACCCAGGTTCAATCCCTGGGTCAGGAAGATTCCCCTGGAGAAGGAAATGGCAACCCACTCCAGTATTCTTGCCTGGAGAATTCCATGGACAGAGGAACGTGGTGGGCTACAGTCCAGGAAGTCACAAAGAGTCAGGCATGACTTAGCAACTGAGCACACACACACCAATCAAGTGACAATAATCATGAGCTTGATTCCCTTCAATCTGCTTCTATCTGCAAGCTCAGAATCTGTAGTATTTGAAAAGCACCACATGAAGACCTTTCTCTAATTCTTCCCCAACGTTGCCCAGCTTCTACCATAAACAAGCAACTTCAAAGAGCTGTTTGAAAGCATGTGAACAATATAAATCCGTTTTGTTGTATTTTACACTTAATATTATATTCTGCAGAATATGTAGCTAACTGTGAAATTGATTTGCAGAGCTGGGGCCATCCAGTTTGACATGCTTGACACTCTGTGGATTTATATTTCCTGCTCTGTGTGTATGTACATGCTAAGCTGCTGCAGTCATGTCCGACTCTGTGACCCTCTGGCCTGGAGCCCACCAGGCTCCTCTGTCCATAGGATTCTCCAGGCAAGAATACCGGAGGGGTTGCCAAATCCTTCTCCAGGGATCTTCCCAACCCAGGGGTGGAACCTGCTTCTCTTAAGTCTCACCTGCATTGGCAGGTGGGTTCTTTACCATTAATGCAACGTGGGCAGCCCTTCCTGCACTGTACACATACGCAGATTCCTTGTGAATTTGGTCCTGTGACTAAGCTAGTAAGACCAGTACTGCAGCACTTAGCGCAGGGTTCCAGCAGAAGCTAGGGATGTAGGGTTTGCTTTAGCCAGGTTCCTAGTCTGTGTGCTGACAAGTTTGGAAGGGAGAGTAAGTCACAGAAAGTGATGCCCTGTGCATCTGAGAACTAGTTTGGATTTTAAGTGCAGTGGAAAGTGGTTCCCTGGAGAGCAGAAAAGGGGAGAGAAAGTGCTAGGAAGCTACCAGGAGGGGTCAGTGGCTTGGTGTGTTTCCCGTGGAGAGAGGACCAAACAGACACATCAGCGCTTCTTGCTTCTAGCCACAAGGTGGTCAGTAATAGATCACAGATGTTTGGTTTTCCTGTTTGGGGCGTGTAACCAGGGTAACATTTCTCCACCCAGCTTGAGTCAGGCAAAGCCACGGGATGTGCTTTGACCATTACATGTGATCAGAAAAGATCTGGGCAGAAGAAAACTTCAGGGCAAAAGTTTTACCAGCCAGAGTGTGTGTCTTCGATCCTGGAAGCACCAGCCCAGGTCTTTTGATGGGTGGGCAGTGTGCATGTTTTTAGCCAGAAATAGGGCAATACACAGCTCATCATAAGAGATGTGGATTATCTACCTAGATAATGGAAAAGTAAAATCTATCAGCCATGTTCTGTTAGAAGATCACTTGTTACTATGTGAGTTTGTCCTGTTTTTTCCTTCATAAACATTAACACTTTTCTCATTACTGTAGATAGAACTAAACTGGGAGAAAACGGAATATAATTCTGTCTCCCACTTCTTAAAATTAATGCTGTGAGCCAAGGAAGGAAAGGAGGGAGGCAGGGAGAAAGGATGCTAATATCTGTGAACCTGAGAGCACAAAGGCATCAAGGTGTGGCTGAGAGCACTTTCTGTCAACACGTGTGTGTGTGTACTGAACAGTAACATGTTTGAAAAGCAAGAGGATCTGTCAATGGTAATAGTGAAAAAACATTTGGAGATCCAAGATTCTAGGGAGTATGTAACCTGTCCCCAAGCCTGAGCCTGTGCATTTATGACCATTATTTACAGGCCTAGACATTTTAGAAATGAAATACTTTTAAAAACCTGTGCTTATCTGCTCTTCCTTTGAGGAACTGTACTTCCCTTTGGACTCCAAGTGATGTTGGAGCCTGCCAGTAATGTAGGACAGGGGTGGACACATGACCTCATTTAAGAAAATCATTCCCTCTCCCCTGGGAAACTGACAAGAGATAGTTGAAGCCAAATCACTAGAGGAAATATCCTCCAGTTTCTCCTAAGTCTTACCTTTCCTGAGGTTTGTTTTGTTTTTCGTTTTTCCTATTCTATTAGCTACTTGGTATACTCCCAACAGATCCCCTCTTGCTTGAGGAAGAGTTTGTTTTGCAGGCGAAGGACTTTAGTTATTTCAGACTTGAATGCATCTTCATGATCACAGCATGGACCTTAGAGGGTTCCGCGGTGGAAGAGAGGTGCTGCGCCATCCAGAGTCCCAGCAGGACTTGGCTCCCACAGATGGAAGGACTCTGGCTGGAGTCCTGGCAACAGACCCCTGGGATCCTGTGTCCTGTTGGAAGCAGTGCCAGCCTAAGAGCAGAGCAGATTGTTGTACTGCCTCCGTCTTTGCTACTGCTACATCTTTTTTTTAATGGCCACAGCCTAGTATCTGAGCTGTTATTACAGCTTCCTAGTCGGTCTCTTTGTCCCCCTTGTCTCCCTCCCACTCCCCGGACTTGTCACCTCTAATACATCCATAATGCGGGGAGGTTGCAGTACTCTTTTTTCAGTTAACATTCACTTGCTGGAGACATATCCTACAGTAAAAGGCAACTGAAAAGACCACACAGCATGATGCTGTTCTTGGCTTGATGGATGTAGCTTGTAATCTCCCTCCAAGAACTCAAGAAAAGCAGTTTAGAATCTCTATTTTCATGCTGGTACTGGATAATTTTCCTCTAATATCCATTTGATCATCTCCTCTCCCTGCTGAAAATCCTTCAGGAGACCTCTCTGGGACAAAGCTTGCACTCTTCCATCCAGCATTCAGAAGCTTCCAGGACTTGGTCTCAGTCTGGCTTTCCAGCCATATCCTCTTACTGTGACAACTCAAATTCTCAGCTCCACCCAAAGAACTCTACTCACGTTTCCCTGAGTGGGCCTTGTTTATAGCTCCTCATTCAGGTCTTTGCTAAAGTCAGCAGGCTCTTCTTTCTTTTCTGTAGTGCTTCCCTTCTGAAATCTTACCTGCCCTTCAAAGTCTAGCTCAGCCTCCCTCTTCTCTGTAAAGACTTTATGATAGCTATCAATAAAAATCATTTCCCCTAGTATTTCTATATATTGCATATTTATTATTGCTGCCACTCTTTGAGCATTTCTCCTGATTCTATCTTGAATTTTCAACTCTGTGTATGTTCCCAGATCAATTAGAAGCTCCTGGAGGGCAGAACTGAAATTGGACTTCTCTTTTATATGTATCATAATGCTTTCACTCTGTAGTTAACTGTAGAACCAATGGATCAGGGAGCTCCATTTACTTAGCTCCCTATGCAAGACAACAGTGCTTTACTCCAGATAAACTGGTCCTCAAATATTTGGTCATAAATCATGAATCCCCTGATAAGAGTCAAGAGGCTCTCAGAGGCTCCCAAGGCTAAAACTGAGCCTTCCCAGTCATGTTTTGTGTTTCATAATTTCCTTCCCTTGCAGAGGCCTGTTCAGAGATATACCCTAGACACAAAACAGTCCCAGTTTTATAACTGAAAACAAATATAAATACTGTAAATTATTCTCTTATTATAAATGCCACAGAAGACACATATTTTAAAAAGAGCATAGAGCTGCTTTAAATTTCAAAGATATATTCAAACTGTAATTCTAAAGTTTACATACTAAATGGTCAAGTCAAGTTAAAGACTTTACTTACATTATAAAAAGACTTTAGCATCATATAACTAAGTTTATTTAATCTTTTACAAAAACATTTAATGCATGATACTTATACCTACATATTATTTTCAAATACAAATTATACTGCAACCTTTTGTATGATAAAAAAAACTATCATTTCACAATATGCTGACATCCTAGAAACACATTTTGTTCTCTAATAAAACATTGAATACATTCTTGTTATTTTAAAACTAGTTTCAAATTCTTTTTTCCACCTAGTGCAGAAATAAACTCCAGCTTACTTTATATCACAATGTCGTAACTTTTAAATGATAGGAATTGGGCCTAATTAGGTTTACTGAATAAGCTCATGTTATGTGAATTGCTATAATAACTGAAAGCTACTAACCTGAGTCATCTTGTGATTACAGAAAATTACTTCTTGTCTTTTTGATTCATGGCAGTTTCCACCCTCAGAGAGTGACAGTTGTTGCTCATAATTTTCTCGGTGTGTAATGTAAACGCAGTTTAGTGGGAGGAGAATCAAACAGCGAGGTCCTTTCCCACGGTGAGCCGCTCCGTGTGAGTCTTCGCAGGGAACACAGGTTCTATTAGGAAGAGAACAAGTACTAAAGTTCATTTTACATAATACAACTATTGAACCAGCTACAGCCCACGCTGACCTCGTGACATATGCCTGAATTACCCAGAGGAGACAGGATTAGAACGAACTGTTAATTTATGGAATGTGCCAGAACTATAAGAGCAGTTTCTGAATCAATCCCTCAGCTTTCTGTAAAACACCCAAATACTTTCTTCCCAAATTAAACAGGATGATTTCATCTTGTTCCTCAAAAAATTACAAGTACTGAGAGTCAACTTCGAATCCAGTGGTTTAAGTACTGTAACTTTTTAAGACATATGACTAAATGTTATTAAGTCATTCCAGTACAATTTAACTGTTCAGTATTTGTTCTTATTATCAGCTATTTCCATGTCACTTTGACAAGTAACCCTAGTTATTCTTCACTGTTCACATTTATTTTTTTTCTTTTTACATAATAGAACAGATTTGTCTTGAAATTCATCAAAAGACTCTGAGTTACATTAAAAAGAGGACATATGCAGAAAAACACTCCCTAATGGGGAGGTCTTGGGGTGTAAAGTGAGGTCTGGAGAGAGGCCCGGTGCAGTAGGAAAAGCCTGTCGTGTAACATCTGGGGGCCTGATGCATCTGTAAATGAGGCAAATGGACTTTCATCTTGATCACATTCTCAGTCACTTTCCTCGGTCTTCACGTCCTTTGCATATGCACCTCAGTACCACAAACTGTGCCCCTTTATTACACATAGTGATTCTCAGGATGGTGGGGTGGGATGTACGTGGCTTCCCTGAACTGGCTGGGGCTCTCCACCCACCCGTCTGGATCCCCGTTTAAGAAGCACTGATCTGCGGGTGCTTTGCAAAGCTTCTTGCTGGTCTTCAGAGTATGCACATAACCCATCGTCTCTCAGTCACATGCAGGCGAACGATCTGTACCTCAGAGAGCCACGAAGGTGGGCATTTTAGGAAGAACACTTAGAAAGAGTCTTGAAAGCGTTACTAGTCAAAAGACTTCATCTTTCCTTTGGCAATTTCAAGCCTGCCTTAATCATAAAGGAGAGGATGTTTTGTGTTATGTGTGTGTGTCTGTCACATATTCTTTATTTAATTAATTTATTTTTAATTAGAGGATAACTGCTTTAAATTCTGTGTTAGTTTCCGCTGTACATCCACATGAATCCACCGTATGTATACATACATATGTCCCATTCTTCTTGAATCTCCCTCCCACCCCATCCCACCCCTCTCAATTGTCACAGAGGAGCAGGCTTGAGCTCCCTGCATCATACAGCGGATTCCCACTGGCTATCTGTTTTACATGTGGTAATGTATATGCCTCTATGCTATTCTATCAGTTTGTCCCACCCTTTTCTTCCCCCACTGTATCCACATCTGTTCTCTATGTCTGCATCTCCACTGCTGCTCTGCACATAGGTTCATTGGTACCACCTTTCTAGATTCCATATATATGCGTTAACATATGATATTTGTTTCTCTCTTTCTGACTTACTTCACTTTGTATAATAGGCTCTAGGTTCGTCCACCTCATTAGCACTGACTCAAACACATTCCTTTTTATGGCTGAGTAACATTCCATCGTATATATGTACCACACTTTACGTATTCCATTCATCTGTCAGTGGACATCTAGGTTGCTCCCATGTCCTAGCGACTGTAAATAGTGCTGTAATGAACATTGGTGTACATGTGTCTTTTTCAATTACGATTTTCTCAGGGTATATGCCTAGTAGTGAGATTGTTGGGTCATATGGCAGTTTTATTCCTAGTTTTTTAAGGAATAGGAGGTGATGGTGTCTGAAACTCCATGCTAGTGGCAAAGCCTAAAGCTTGTCACCTCAGGTTCACCCTTCCTGCCCTGACCTAGGGGCTGCTCTGCCCCCAGCCAGCCTGACTGTCTAAGCACCTTGCCTTCAGGCATTAGTGTCCAAATGCATTCACCCTCTCAGATAGGCAATGAGGACAGGGTGTTCTGAGTCTTAGTCAGAAAGTGTAGCAAATGAAAAGAATTTCAGCAGGCATGTGTGAGCTACTGGGGTGAAAAAGAAAACAGGGGTGGGGAACTTCTCTATTCACCCAAATCATATTCCTCAAACACATATAAAGATAATTGACTTTCCATAAGTTTACTAGATTATGATCCAAACTTGCCTCTGTTAAAAATGAATCATTTTATCTTTTCCAAGAAGTTTCTGGGCAAAGACAAAATAGGGTAGTATGTTTCTTTTAATAAGTTGAATTGGATCAGACCTTTCATTTTATCAGCCACACATCTTTGGAGTATCTAGTATTAAAAATGCATTTCTTCTCCTTTTCTCCTTGAATAAATAGGAAACCATCTTCGAGAACAAAGGTGACTCAAATCTTACAAAATTTTGAGGTTAACCATGTGTGTGTATTTTCCTGGGAAGAGACTCAGCACCTCAAACTATGTCTCAGGGGAAAAATTAGTTTTTGGAAAAAAAGTAATTTCTGTATTAAATTAAAAAGATACATTCATTCATTCAACAAATACTAATTGAACTTCTATTATATATAAGGTGCTAGGGATAAAGATTTTTTAAGTCTCCCAATTTAGAAATCCAAAGTTTAATATAGGAAGCATACAAAGAAATAGAAAATTAAAACATGGTACTACTTTCACTTTCAGTATGGATACATCCTGAGAGCTTTTGAGCTTCTGAATCCCTAAACTAATTACGCCTTGCCTGTGCTATCGATCGACAGGTCAATCAGTTGATTGATAAATTAATAGATAAAACAGACCTATTACAGATTACTACATCATGGATCTTTGGGCCATCATCAAGTATTTAAAACCACAGATGCCCAGAGCCCACACCTGGTGTGAGGAATGTTATGACCCAGGTGCGCACAGGTTCTATAGGAACTGTAGGTGAGGCAGCTCATCCAGCCTGTACAGGGGAGGGGCGGTGAAGACTCCCTTGAGAGGCTGACAGCTCAGAAGATGGTAGGGGTGAGTCAGAAAAAATGGGAATGGGCGATTCTAGCTATCAGAAACATCGTATATGAAAAAGAAATGAGACTCTTCGATGAACTTCAAGTAACTTAACAATAATTGTGAGACATGCACACACACAATGTGTGTTAATTGTTTACTGTTATTGAGGCCCTGTTATAAGCATTTAACACATATTAACTCATTGAATCGACACAGTAGCTAAATGAACCAGGAATCACCATGTCCCCATTTTACAGATAAGGAAGCAGAGGCACAGAGAACACAGGTGACTTTCCAAGGTTACATAGCGAGTAAGTGGCAGAGCCGGGATTTCAGGGCAGAAAGTTAGATTCCTGACTTCACACTTAACTGTACAGTCAGTGGGGAGGCAGGAAGGGAGAATGGGTGATACTGTAAGAACCTGGAAGAGTCAGACCACACAGGACCTGGTTTAACTTTCTAAGGAGTTTAGATCTTTATCCCGAACAACAATTGTGAACAACAGTTATGTCAGTGAGAGAAAAGACAAATTTGGATTTGGTTTCCAGAAATCCACAGCAAGCGTGTAGACTAGTATTTCCTGGACAGGTTCACAGAGAAAGAACCTAGTAAAATCCTTTAGACAGAGGATGGTATTAAGGATGCTTAGGAGGGGGTGGGATACGGAGATATTAAGGAGAGAGCATCACATTAGTAGGACTTGCTAACTGATGAACCGCCTAGTCAAGGCTATGGTTTTTCCAGTAGTCATATATGGATGTGAGAGTTGGACCATAAAGAAGGCTGAGCATAGAAGAATTGATGCTTCCAAACTGTGGTGCTGAAGAAGACTCTTGGGAGTCCCTTGGACCGCAAGGAGATCAAACCAGTCAATCCGGAAGGAAACCAACTCTGAATATTCATTGGAAGGACTGATGCTGAAGCTGAAACTCTAATACTTTGGCCACCTGATGTGAAGAGCTGACTCATTGGAAAAGATGCTGGGAAAGATTGAAGGCAGGAGAGAAGGGAACAACAGAGGATGAGATGGGTGGATGGCATCATCGACTCAATGGATACGAGTTTGAGAAAACTCCAGTAGATGGTGAAGGACAGGGAAGCCTGGTGTGCTGCAGTCCGTGGGGTTGCAAAGAGTCAGACACGACTGAGTGACTGAACAACAACAAGAAAAACTGATGAAGAGTTAAGGCAAAGAACACATTGAAGAGGAAGCAGTGATACTGATAAGGCTGACTCTGTAAGAGGTACCACTGGCATCCTCAAACAGAGGGAAGGAGAGTAAGAACGAAAGACAAACAAAAGGAAACTTGAGTAATGACCATATAATATAAACTCTGAAAAACTCTTCCCTTGGAATACCTGTGAATACGTCCAGAGAAGTTTACTTAAGATACTTGCATCTGCAGGAAAAAGGCTGTAAGAAGGACTAGGTGTTGGTAATGGAAATGCCATAGTGATTGGTAACACATTATATTTCGCATTATTGCCTCAGCTGTTTGTATATATCCCTTATGTCTGTAATTGATGGCAGCATTGTCCAGATAGGGACAGTGGAGCTCATGATCGCTGATGTCTTGTTGGGTATTGCAGCTTACACAGCACTCAGTCAATGTCTACGGTAAAGATACATGAAGAAAGGCAGGGAAGAATAAAAAAGAGGGTCCTTTAGATGGTGCTGTAGTTCACCATCAGAGGGAGTACATCTGAGCAAGGGTTCTGGTTTGGACATAACTGTTTCTGTTTATCTGAAGGACAACCAAGTAAGACGGACATGAAGCTCAGAGCAGGCTGTTCTAGAAATCATTTAAAAATCATTATTCTAAAACTTGGCAGTGACGTTGCTTTAACTCTTACCATTTACTCCCAAAGAGAGAAAGCATATAGTGTTCAGCCACAACCAAATACAGTTTGGTCCGATTCAGAGAGCTTTAAAAACAGATTCTCCTGAGCACCAGCCTGGTCTAGTGGACTGACCCAAGAGGCAAATGCAAGGAGCTAGTTAATGACCATCTCTATTTACATGGACAGTCACTGCACAATTAATAAGTTAAAGTTGTTGGGCCAATCCAGTGAAGAGGTAATAAGGTGTTTATTAGAAACTCTTTTTCATCCAGAAACAGTTAATATTTATAATTTAAAACCCAGCCCACTGGGTTTTAAAGGAAGTGAATTAAATCAAGAGATTGTGCAGAGCAAGAAAGAAACGAGGTTAGGAGACCGTGGCTCATCAGTTGTAACCAACATGTTAGTGGGCTCCTGTGGTGGCTTGGTGGTAAAGAACCCACCTCCCAATGCATTAGACGCGGGTTTGATCCCTGGGTCGGGAAGGTCCCCTGGAGAAGGAAATGGCAACTCACTCCGATATTCTTGCCTGGAGAATTCCATGAACAGAGGAGCCTGGAGGGCTACAGTCCATTGGGTCGCAAAGAGACACGACTGAGTGACTGAATAACAACACATGCACATTAGCAGTAAAAAGGAGGTTAGCCATGTGCTATTAGAATTCTACTGTGATTATTTTAACCCCAGAAATACCTTCTGAGCAACTACTAGGCAACAGTTGCTTTGGTAGTTCTGAGAAGAACTGGGATGGGTGGCATTTACTCTTAAGAAGCTACAAGCAAATGCAAGAGTGACCCAGAGTGAAGCTGAATGACCACAGTGGGGGGCACACATATGATTGATTGACAGAAGAGCAAAGGTAGCAGGTGACCTCGGCTTTTATAATTCGTGGCGATCCTTTAACGACGAGTATTACTCCCTCCAAATAAGAGGCAAGCAAACCAGCTGCCTCTTAGTGTTCCCCATGCTACACAGGGGCTTCCCTTGTAGCTCAGTGGGTAAAGAATCTGCCTGCAATGCAGGAGACCCGGGTTTGATCCCTGGGTCGGGAAGATCCTCTGGAGAAGGAAATGGCAACCCACTCCAGGATTTTTGCCTGGAGAATCCCATGGACAGAGGAGCCTGGCGGGCTATAGTCCATGTAGTCGCAAAAGTCAGGTACGACTTAGCGAGAGAGAGATGCTACACAGAACCTCTTAACAATACACCAGAGGTTATGGCAGAAATGGTAGGAACAAAGGCAACTGGCGTTTCTGGTTGAAATCCTATGAGCAGAACAAATTGAGGGCTTTAAAACAATAACATACATAACCCAGAGAGAATAGGAGCCTCTCTGCAATCCCAACAGGGACTGAAAGGTTACCCTGGAGGAAATATATGTGAAAATAACATGGATTAAATGCGGGGCACTTATTTTAGGGAAAGATAAAATAGTCCCAAATAATATTTGGTTTTCTTGAAAATGTTCAAAAACTTGTGTGTCTACATTGACTTTGTGTTGGAGCAGAATGGTATCTCCAGAATCTAAAAATAAAGGAAATGAAGGTGGTCATATCTGGGTGAGGAATGTGTGTCCCTGTGAGGGTTGGGGGTGACTACAGGAAGAGAATACAAGGAAGTAGGAAATAAGAAAGCCAGGTATTGATTATGATATCTGTTACCAAAGGCCACTCCCCCAGGGGCACCGACTAGGCAGTATTTATTATAACTGGATCACAACTCATTTTGATGGTGTAGATTAGAGAAAACAAGAAGAAAATCAAAGATGAGATTTAAGAAAAAATGAAAATATAACACCTAACTTGCCCCAGGCATTTCTACGGTGTCAATTTGACAAAACCAGCCCTCAGTCTGTGTTAAAATCGAGGGGTGGTGGTGGTCCCCCGGACAGCAGCCTAGAAGGAGATAGGTGTGATGTCACAAAAGGCAAGACCAGAAAAAATGCAACACATTTCCCATCCCCTTTCCTCCTAGGAAGGGAGATCCCGGCAGGTTGTGTGACAAGGAATCTCACTGTCGTTTTGGTGTGGAATTGATTGTTCAAGGAGCTTTTACAGGAAGCCCGTGTAGTCAGCCATAACACTATAGATCATCTGATGATTATTCTAAGAATGAAATTAAGGGGAGCAATGTGAGGATGAATTATACATTCGTGTATTTCATAAAAACATGTTTATAATACAATTGACCCCAAAGAGGGGCACTCATGGGCTTATTGCTGAAAAAAAAAAAAATCCGTGTATTTGAGGTTCAGGAAGAGAGTGTGTGCCTAGCACAGTAAAATCTGGACCATCAAGTGTCTTCTCCTGTAGACTCCACCTCCGTCTCATCCCCTCGCTGTGTCTCCCAGTGCCCCCCCCACCCCCCACCGCCTCCGCCTGAGCTTAAGCCTTCCGTGTTAATCCAGGAGTTCCCGCAGACCTGGGAAACCTCACCAGCTGCTGCTTTACCTGAAGGCGATCACACATCTGTATGTTTTTTAGAACCTATTCTTTACTGACACCGTTACTGCAGTGGCCGATTTACCCTCCATAAAAGCTGGGAGGTCATAATTTTGAACCGAAAAAATCCTTTAAAATTAAATAAAATTTAACTTTATGAAAAATTTACTCTCGCTTTTAAAAATGGCTCATTTTAGTAGAGATTGATGAAAACACTGTCACACAGCAACGCTGAAGAAAGAACTGGATCTGGGGGACCAGCTTAATAGCATAGCTCTGAGCGTCATTCTGCCAGCATCGCCACGCTGATGGCAGTTCCCCCTCTTTAGACTTACAGAGGAAGTCCAAATACCTTAGCATTTCCTAGAGCCCTCCACCATCTGACCCCAGCCTGCCCTCCAGCATCACCCCACGCCCCACCTCCATCCCTTGGGCCCCACCAGTGCTACTCAACGTAGCCAGCCCCCCTTACCCCCACAAAAAACCTGTCAGCTTAGTGACTTAGCAGATTTCCACTCAAGCACAAGCTCCTTATCTAGGCTCACTGCTTGACGTTTGTGACTTGCGATTCTCTCAACGCTTTAGACATTTGAGGTTTTCGTGCTTTTTGCTCATCTGTTCCCTCTGCCTGGTATCACCTGTCTCCTCCAGCCCGCCTGCCAGACACAGTTCTCTTCAAAGGTTCAGCTTGGGTGGTTTTCTCTACGAAGCCTTTCCTGTCCCCGGCTAGATTCACTGCCTTCTGCTTCCTGTGTGTCTACCCTGTATTATTCAGAAGCTCACAGCACTAGCGTTTTGGTGGCTGTCGTCTCCTTGCTCTGGGCTGCCCCACATCCAGCGGTGTTTGTGATGAGGGACGACCTCTAGCGTGCTGTTCTTGTGAACGAGGGCCTTGCCCTTCTGCACAGACCCTGCAGCGGGCAGAGTTTCCTGCCCCCGACTCCTGGTGGGATGGTGTGTTAGTGTGTTAGGGCTGCCATATCAGAGTACCACGGAGCCTCCGTCATGCCGAGTAAAGTAAGTCAGAAAGATAAATATTGTATATTAAAGCATGTGTGTGGAATCTAGAAAAATAGTGCAGATGAATCTATTGCTAGGGCAGGAACAAAGACACAGTCATCCAGAATGGACATGTGGACACAGCAGGGGAAGGAGAGGTGGGATGAACTGGGAGATTAGGACTGACGTGTATACACGACCATGTGTGAAACAGATGGCTAGTGGGAAGCTGCTGGATAAGACAGGGAGCTCAGCTCAGCGCTCGGTGATGACCTGGGGCGGGGGGGATGGGGCAGGTTGGAGGGCAGTCCAAGAAGGAGTGTGTATATATATATATATATATCGGATTCACTTTCTTGTACTAAAGGGGAAACTAACACAACATTGTAAAGCAAGTATACTCCAATGAAAGAGATAAACAAAGTACCACAGACAGCTGGTAAACAACAGGAATCTATTTTCTCATAGTTCTGCAGGCTAGAAGTTCAAGGTCAACGCGTCAGCAGGGTTGGTTCATTCTGAGGGCTGTAAAAGGAGAATCTGTCCAGGCCTTTCTGCTTGACTTGGAGATGGTCGTCTTCTCCCTGTGTCTTTCTATCATCTTCCTCTACACGTCTGCGTGTTAATTTCCTCTTCTTACCAGGACACCAGCCCTATTGGATTACTGCATGGGTGCTCAGTCGCTTCAGTTGTGTCCAAGTCTTGGCGACCCTACAGACTGTGCCCGCCAGGCTCCTCTGTCCATGGAATTCTCCAGGCAAGAATACTGGAGTGGGTTGCGCTGGCCTTCTCCAGGGGATCTTCCCAATCCAGAGATCAAAACTGCATCTCTTAAGTCTCCTGCATTGGCAGGCGGGTTCTTTACCACTAATGTCACCTGGGAAGCCCACTGGGTTAGAGCTCACCCTAAAAAATTCATTTTAACTTAACTACATCCATCTTTAAAGACTGCATCCAAAACACAGTGACATTTTTGAATGTTGAGTTTTAAGCCAACTTTTTCACTCTCTTCTTTCACTTTCTTCAAGAGGCTCTTTAGTTCTTCTTCACTTTCTGCCATAATGGTGGTGTCATCTGCAGGTTATTGATATTTCTCCCAGCAATCTTGATTCCAGCTTGTGCTTCATCCAGTTGGGCATTTTACATGATGTCCTCTGCATATAAGTTAAATAAACAGGCTGACAATATGTCCATGTGCTAACCTCTTGAATTTGCAAATGTGACCTCTTTTGGAAAAAGCCTTTTGCAGATGTGATTAAGTCATAAAGATCTGGAGATGAGATCCTACTGGATCTAGGGCCTTAAATCCAATAACAAGCATTCTTATAGGAGACGGAAGAGGAGAAGGCCACCAAAGACAGAAGCAGAGGCTGGAGCTATGCTTCTAAGCAGAGGAGCCCCTGGAGCCACCAGCAGCTGGAGGAGACAAAGATAGACCCTCCTTGGAGCCTCCAGTGGGAGCTTGGCCCTGTCTTTCTCAGACAGTCTTGGTTTGTGCCCATTTTCCAGCCTAGACTCTCTTGATTCCATGCAGTCTCTAGTGTAGTCCAGAAAATTTTCTTTCTTACTGAAGATATCTAGACTTAACTTCTGTTGCTTGCAATCAAAAACTTTGACGAATTTTTGGAAGTATCACTAGTTGTTACAGTCCAGTCTATTCAGAGAAATATGACAATTCTGAAAAGCATCATTAATGTTTCTGAAAGGAATCTGGCAGCCAATGGCTTACAGTAGCAAAAGGCTAAACCTGTCAATCCCCACGTGGTCATTGGAATTAGGTGCCGAGAGAGGCAAGGCTGTGGTGACCCAACAGTGCCGTTCCCAAGAACAGTACAGCAGGCCACGAGGAATTCTGGAAGGGTGGTGAGATGTTTGCAGAACTTCAGAAGGAGTAAAACAAGAGATCACATTATTCTTAACCCAAGCCTGATTCTCTTATCTCTTGAAGCTGAAAATTAAACTCCAAGTTAGAGTCTGTGGGTTACCAAATTAGGTGAACTTGCAGAGTCACTGAGTATTTTATTAAGAAAGTTAGGACATTTCTTGGGGGGTGGGGATTGGGACCCTGAGAACAGGCCTGAGAATTCAAGTGTGCAGCACCTCCTTACTTCCTTGTAGACCCTACAGTTCCCCGCCCCCACAGTGGGTTTCTTGTAAGAGGGACTGAGTTCACCCCCTCCACACCTACAAAATACCTCCACCTCTCACTGTCCCCAGCTCTGTACCAGTCACTTTCCTGCATGGTCCAGGGAGACAAAGGCAAGCCCCAAAGGCTTGCACCCCAGGAAAATTACAGACAGCTGAAGCTAGAAAGCAGAGAACTCTGTGGTAAATGTCCACACACATGGATTCAGAGGGGGACCGGCAAAAAGAGAAATATTATTTTAGATTGTCCCAGGTTTCTCTATGACAGGTGCCCTTACCAGATGTTCCGCCAACCTGACCAAAGCAAGGGGCTCCTAGGAGCCTGCCCATCAGGTACATCAGAGTCTGGACTCAGTAGTGGCCCAGACAGAATGGAGATGCCACACATTGCTTGGCCAGAGGTCAGCTAAGGTCTGGTGAGATGGCTGCATGCATGGAGTGGTTGCTGGATTACTAACATAGAAACACAGTTCAGGGAAGAATCCTATGGAGAGGCTTCTCAGAAGGGCTCACTATATGAGGATATCTTGGTTTTGTTTTTTAGTTATTTATTTTGACTGCATCAGGTCTTAGTTGGGGCATGCAGGATCTTTGTCGTGGTGGGTGGGCTTCTCTCTAGTTGTGGCTCTCCAACTTAGTTGCCCCATGGCATGTGGGATCTTACTTCCCTGACCAGGGATTGAACCCACGTCCCCTGCATTGCAGGGTAGATTTTTAACCACTGGACCACCAGGGAAGTCCTGCCGTGGCTGAATATTTTTGACTGAAGAATATAAGATGGCCAGGCTACCTCCTCCTCCACCACTCCAGAGCCTTGACTCCTTCGGAGCACGAACCCCTTGGGCTGCCATGTTGGCAAGGGTGGAAGCTATCCATATGTGCTCAATAATATGGTGCTTCTTCCACGCTGACCCTGCTACCCCCACAGCCAAGTGCTCAGTCAATCAGCAGAGGTCCTAAACCCTCAGCCAGGATGGGGTACAAATTGTCTGGGGCCACTTTTCATCACGGAGGGGGCAGCAAATGGAGGAGAATTAGAAGGGGGAACGGGGCTGCCCTGGCGGCTCAGATGGTAAAGAATCTGCCTGCAATGCAGGAGAGCCTGGTTCGATCCCTGGATCAGGAAGATCTGGAGAAGGGAATGGCTACCCACTCCAGTGTTCTTGCCTGAAGAATTCTATGGACAGAGGAGCCTGGCGGGCTACAGGCCATTACACAACTGAGGGAGTAACACTTTCACATGTTTTTTCCTTTGCTTTCCACACTTCTGTTAGCGGCACCATCTCCTAGCACCACCTCCAGGGGGCTCTTCTTTGCCCCCAGGCTTCCAGCTTGGTTTGGTCAGTGAAGGGCAGAAGCAGGATTTGGGAGGAGACAGAGGTGGAGTTACTTATTACATCCTGTCAGCTGCCTGCCACAAAGGCCTGGGTTTTAACAATGGCTTTGTTTCTCTCCTGAAAGCCACAATTTCCATGGGGCTACTCTCTCCTGAGATTAAAGTTCTCATTAAGTAACTAGTCTTTTTATAATCTTTTCTTTTTAAAATTTTTATTGGAATATAGTTGATTTACAATGCTGTGTGAGTTTCAGATGTACAGCAAAGTGAATCAGTTATACATATACATATATCCACTCTTCTTTAGATTCTTTTCCCATATAGGTCACTATAGAGTATTGAGTAGAGTTCCCTGTGCTATACAGTAGGTTCTTATAAGTTATTTATTTTATATATGGTAATGTGTATATGTCAATCCTAGTCTCCCAATTTATCCTTCCCTGCCTTTCCCCCTGGGTAACCATAAGTTTATTCCCTACGCCTATTACTGTATTTCAGTTTTGTAAATAAATTCATTTATACCATTTTTTTTTTTAGATTCCACATCTAAGAGATACCATATGATATTTGTCTTTCCCTGTCTGGCTTACTTCACTCAATATGACAGTCTCTAGGTCCAGCCCTCTTGCTGCAAGGGCATTATTTTGTTCTACTAGTGTTTATCCCTTCCCCTTTCAAGCCCAGGATGATAAATGTGCCCAGCTGCTACCCCAGAGTGCTTCACCATCCCTGGTCAGTTTCTCTAGGGACCCTGCCAGTTGGGGATGAGACAGACATTTCCCTCTCTTCCCCAGGATGCTGTGGTGTGTGTGTGTGTGTGTGTGTGTGTGTGTGTGTGTGTGTGAGAGAGAGAGAGAGAGAGAGAGAGAGAGGGAGAGAGAGAGAGAGCAGGGAAGTGGGTATCCACAGCACAGCAAAAACAATATCTCTGAATCAGTCATTTCCCCAGTGTCCAGGTCCTTCAGCATGGATGTTGCCCTAAGAGTCATAAAACCAAATTTCATATTGTGCTAAATCGCTTCAGTCGTGTCCAACTCTTTGTAACCCTTTGGACTGTAACCTTCCAGGCTCTTCTGCCCATGGGATTCTGCAGGCATGAATACTGGAGTGAGTTACCATGCCCTCCTCCAGGGGGATCTTCCTGACCGAGGGATCAAACCTGCGTCTGTTGCATCTCCTGCATTGGCAGGTGGGTTATTTACTGCTAGCACCACCTGGGAAGCACAAATTTCATATTATCCAGCCTTAAAAAGGAATGGAAATTCTGACATGTGCTGCAACATGGATGAACCTTGAAGACATTATATCAAGTGATGTAAGCCAGACACAGAAGGACAAATACTGGGTGATCCACTTCTGTGAGCTTTCTAGAGTAGTCAGATTCATAGACTGGAGTGGGGGTCGAGATGGGGCCTGGGTGATTTGGGAGAGTGAGATATGGCAAGTTACTGTTTCATGGAGAGGGAATTTCAGCTTAGGGAGAGGAAAATCTTGAAGTTGGTTGTACAAGAATGTGAAGGGCACTTATGCCACTGTCTGTACACTTAAAAATGGTTAAAATGGTAAGTTTTAGTGGACTTCTGCCCATCCTCCTGCATGACCTGCTTGGGTATTGTAGCAAGTAGTTTCAGCCCATGAGGCTGACTGCCCCCTCATGTCTTTGGGACCATGCCTGTTGTGAAGTTGTGGGCCCTGCACCCCCTTCTCCACAGCGTGTGTTGTGGGCGTGAGAGCTCTGCAGACAATATTCCTTCCTTGCCAAGTGGCCCTGCACCCAGGACACACTGCATCGAAGTGAGTCCTGGAGGTGAGAGGAAGGAGGGGGACCAGCCCCTTTCCGGTTGCTTCCTGTTCCTGCGAGTGTCACCCGGCAACAGCCCTGTGCCCTGGCAGACCATTTGTTTCTGGGAGCAGTCAGTCCCCCGCTCTTTTCTGCTCTCCAAACCTCAGCCCTTTGCCTCTCCCTGAGAGACAGCTCCAAGCCAGGCAGCGCCAGGCCAAGAGATCTGCTCCAAGACCCTCAGGGCCCCCTCTCTGGGCTCTTGAGGAAACAGCACTAGCTGGCTGGTGCCAGCTTCCCAGAGTCTGGGTCCTACCTCCATGGATCCTCTCTAGTCCCGGGGGTCTGGTTGCTGCTCTAGGGGCCCCTCCTCTAAGCCTCCAGGTTCTGAAAAGCCCCACTCTCTTTTCTTGGTCCCCCCGATGCAGGGTGGCAATTCAGTTGCTTTTACCGTCCTGCCCCTATGACTTTTGACCCTCTAATATCTGTTTAACCATCTCCTTACATTAAATTCTCTCTGTTAATGTAACTGGTGAGGTTTCTGTTTTCCTGACAGCATATTGACTGATATTACTGTATTCCTGCACTTTGGTCCAAGAAGCGAAAACTAGAGAGTGTGTGCCATTTCAACAACCTGCTATAGTTGCTTACTGCCTATCTGCTTTAACTAGTTTGTAAGCACCATAAAATCCATTGTTTTTGGTTCACTGATCTATACACCCTGTGAATGCAGGGTGAACTGCAGTTTGGCACATACTAGGCACCCATATCATCTTCATTGGACAAACGAATAGGAAATATTTAATTTGAATATAAAAAACCAGAATAATTCTAGTCATGAAAATGTGCTTGTAATATATAAATATACATGCAGATATATCCAGGGGTAAAATAAGTAGCTGGAATTTGCAAACCTCTTTCTGAAATTATAGCAATATGCATTTTATGGTTCCCCCCATTCTCTTGTTTAATGATTTTACTCAGTGGGGGTTTCTCCATATTTTTCTTGTGCTTTTAGGGCATATTATCCATAAGTAGTCAGTCAATGTGATATTGTGATTTATACTAAGAAATATGTATTCGCCACTGTTCCTGGCCCACAGCTTCTAAACCCTTATAATTTCCTATATGAAAGCCTTAGGGGCATCTTTTGTCATGTGTTTTTTTCTCAGTTCCTGAAACAGTTCCAGAGCATAAAGGTGAAATGGGTGTCTTTTGTTATTAATAAATAACGAGCCCCTTTCAACCACACCAGAGTTTCCGTTAATGAGGTGACCTTTGGAAAGTCCCTAAGGATGAGGCTGGTTGCCTGGGGGACTGTGTGATTAGAGAGTTGGACCTAGAGGCCTACTCCTCAGACCTCCAGAGAGTTCAGACACCCAGGGCCAAGGGTTTAATCAATCACTCGTCCGTAAGAACCCCAGAGGATAGGATGTGGAGAGCTTCCATGCTGGTGGACAGAAACACGCCCATGTGTCAGGAGGGTGTCACACTCCAAGCCCCAAGGGGCAGAAGCTCAGGCCCTTGAAAGGTCCAGATCCTGCTCTGTGCGTGTCTTCCATCTGGCCGTTCCTGAGTTATACCTTTTGAGAGACAAGCTAGTAACCCAGTAAGTAAAGCGTTCTCCTGAGTTCTGTGAGCCACTCCAACAAATTAATCCGAGTAGGGGTCATGGGAACCACCAATTTCAGGGCACGTTTGAAGTGTGTGTGGGGGCGGTGGGAAGGAGAGTGCCAGTCTTGTGGGACTGGGCCCTTATCTTGTGTGTCTGAGTCTGTCTCAGGCAGCTGGTGTCAGGATCGCGTTAAATTGTAGGACCCCCGGGCTGGTGTGGCGGAGGGGCCTGATGTGTGGGAAAGCTCCACCTCTGGGGACCAACAGTGAAGCGGTGTGAGAGTGGGAGTCACACACGAGGGTGTTCTTCTTTACATTCATTCAGTCGATAAAATACACAGTTTGAAAACCGAAACACCAGTATGTTAAACTTCACAAATAAAAGACTTCAAAAGGAGAGCTCGGGGAATTTTGATGTGATGGAAAAATAACTGTATTGGGAGACCACATAGGCTCACGTCGTCACTGCTGTGTGACCTTGGCAAGTCACTTAGCCTCTCTGGGTATCTGTGACGTCATCTTTGATATAAAAGAAGAGAGATCATTTGTAAAGGGCCTTCCTTCATTTAAGACTCTGATTCTTCAGATAGAAGAGTGCTTTACCATCCCAAGAGCACAAGATAACTTTCAAGCATTGGGAGTCTATCCCAGACTCGAATTTCTTCTCATCACTGTCCTCAGGCATATCCTTTCCATAGATGGAGCCTGGCAAAGTGTGAAGTGACTGACAGTCGAATAAAAAGCTTTGGTACCAATTCCTATTTCCAGATCCAGATGAAATTCTAATTTTCTGTAGCTCACACTTTTTAAACTTGCCTGGATATCTTTAAGACCCTAATCTGCAGAGCAGTGTTAATATTGGAAAGCTGCATGAAACATCTGACACACGGAATACATTGCAAAAGCTCAACAGAGACCAGGTCAGGGCAGCCAGCTCTTCTCTTTCCCTGACATTTAAACGGATCAGACAGCCCGGAACGCATCAGCCCAACTCTGACCAGTGGGGCACAGGCTCACGGAGGGAGCCCCGCATCCATGGAGCCGTGAGAATGAACCGGAATAATGATCCACAGAAGGAACCAGAAAATGGTCCACAGGATGAACTGGGATAATGGTCCATGAATGGAAATGGAACAGTCCACAGAATGAACTGGGATAGTGGTCCATGAATGGAACTGGAAAATAGTCCATGCAATGAGCTGGAGTAATGGCCCACGGAAGGAACTGGAATAATGGTACAATACAGAGGAGTGTGCAACTGCTATAACCATTCTCTCTTTACTGTTCTGTGTGAGGGAGAACAGTGCAACCTGAAAGTCGGCCTAATGCTCCTTTAGAAACAGTGAGAACAGAGGAAAAACAGGCTTATGTAAAAGACATCACAGAGTCAAAAGTTCAAGGACAGGGAAAGAACAGACTGGTCTGTTTAAGGACAGCACATGTCTACAAAAGTGAACAGAGTAAATTTGCTTGTTGTTGTTGTTTTATGTCTAAGATGAAGTCACGGAGACCCAGAGAAAATTGTTTCTGTATTTTTGTTCACAGAGGTGAAATACAATGTGTATGTGTACAAAATGTATATGAATAAGAAAACATAGTTTTCATTCCTGGAAGAAAACTGAGTAGTGTTGTAGTTATCATCAGGGATGCTCACTATCAGTGAGGAAGCCTGGGATCTCAAATAATTCTCCCCCCCCATATATATACACACACATACATATACATATTGTATATATACACACATATGTATACATGTGTGTATATGTGAATGTGTTTATATATATAAATAACAAGAACAGGACAGTGGACTCACAAGCCCGTGTGAATACAGAAGCAGGCAGCTCCGTCCCAGCCCGGAGGCCAGGGTGTAGCCATGAGGGGGAGGGACTCTGGCTCTCGGAGGTGTCTGAGGAAAAGATGCCTCTGTGACAGCTTCTGAAGGACAGCAGGTCAGTTGCATCTCTCTGTGACGCTGCTCAGACCAGGCCAGGGTACTTAATACAGGGCATGTCATCTGTTCATCACAGCTCGGTTCTTCTCGTAATTAGCTGACATTGTTGGATTGGAAGATACCTGCGGAGAGGTGGGGGTGTCCTGCTGGTGCCTCCTGTGAGTGACTCAGAGCTGAAACCTCTGGGCTGCTAGGGCTCCTCACCCTGAGGGTTGATCCCTCCCAGAGGGGGCGGCGGAACATCCCAGCAACGGGGACTCCAGCTGTCACATCAGAACATCACCAGGTTCCTGGTGACTGATTCCCTGACAGGATTCTTTTCACTCTGACTGCATGCCATAAACACCCAGATCTCAGACTAGAGAACGTGAAGAGGTTCTAGTAATTAAGAGCGCTGCAGTAGCTCTTTATGACAAATACATCAGAAATTGCTAAAAGACCAGTGTTTGTTTAGGAAGGAAAATTCTTTTTCAGCAATTCCGAAGAAGAAGCCCGTGGCTTTCTAGATGAAAGGAATAGAAATCAGGAATCTCTGCCCCCTTTGTTCCCCTTCTGATCTCATCTTTATAAAACAGGTCACATCCCAGTAAAAGCACATAAGTCTGCAGACCTGTATAGCCCCTTAGCATGTGTGTCTTTTATGATCTGGGGTAGCATCTCATTTAAAACAAAAATTCATCTATGGTGGTGTCTCTTTTAAGAAACTGTATCACAAGGTCATTCAGCCTGACAATGGTAAAACTTGTAACAGTGCTTTAAAAGAAATTCATCATTTGTTAATAGCGTACTCCCAGTTATTGCGTTCATATGGACATTCACTACTTTCTATTTTAGAAAGACAGTGTTCTAAAAATGTGTTCAGTATTGGTCTGGCTTTCTAAGTTGATTAGTAATTGTAATTCTACTGTGGGAGGGACAGCTTTCATTCTTAACAAGAAAAATGGAAAATTCAGGAGAATTTCCCTTCCCTAGAAATTATGAGTGTTAAAGAGCTGCTTTAATTAGGAAGGTTTAGCTCAGTAGGGGCAAAATGTTCAAAATAATCTAAATGGAGAGGGCTTGAATTGGTCAAATGCCAACAGAGGAAGTCATTTTAATGTCAACTCCACAGGAAGAACTGCTGGGGTAAGCAAATGTTTGTCATTGTCCCTCTGACTTCCTTGAGGTCTGCTGAGGGTCTGTCTGTGTGTGAAAGTGCTAGGATGGAGCAGGAGTTAAGAACATGGATTTGAAGCCCTAAATTCCTAAGTTTTCGCTCTGCTGCTGTCTTGTGCCATCATGGAACATGCTTTCCTAAAGTCTCGGATGGCGTTTTGCACCACCCTTGTTGGCTTTTGCCAACAAAAGTCTTTTTGGCTTTTACCCAACATGTTAGTATTTAATTTAACTGACAAGATTTCGGGGTCCTGGGCATACCTTTAGATGATTATTTCAGAGAGAAAACAAATATAGGAAGTGATTTACCTTGAGCCCTAGAGTTAAGCAGAATTTGCACATGAAATCCACAGAACATTTCTGCTATCAACCCAATTCTTCTGTGTACTGTGAAAAAATTAATTTTCATGCTACCTAGGATCTTGTCACTTATACTTCCCATACCTCAGGAATATTAGCCAGTGGTGTTATGCTACCTGATCCTAAAATACCTTTGAATTATAATCTCATAATGTAAAACTTGAAAGGGACACTGAAAAAAAGTGAACAAGTAATATTGTAACCTCTATTTTTTGCTCCTCTGAGCTGGGGAAATGAGGTGGTCAGCTTCCCCTCCCCTGCCATGCACCTCTCCTTGGGCCACCTCCAGGGCACACAGGTTCTGCCCACCTCCAATGGGGACCTGTTTCTAGAAGCCTAGCGTCTCTGATCTCCTGCGTCTGTCTTGCTCCTCCTCTGGGAGGGTGGTGGTATGAGCATGTGCCAGCCAGCTCCTGTACTGGTCTGCGAAGTCCTGTGCTAAATAGACAGGTACTGAACTCAAAACAGAAGCAGAAGATACTAAGAAAAGGTGGCAAGCATACACAGAAGAACTATACAAAAAAGATCTTAATGACCCAGGTAACCACAATGGTGTGATCACTCACCTAAAGCCAGACATCCTGGAGTCTGAAGTGAAGTGTGCCTTAGGAAGCATCATTACGAGCAATGCTAGTGGAGGTGATGGAATTCCGGCTGAGCTATTTCAAGTCCTAAAAGATGATGCTGTGAAAGTGCTACACTCAATATGCCAGCAAATTTGGAATACTCAGCAGTGGCCACAGGACTGGAAAGGGTCAGTTTTCATTCCAATCCCAAAGAAAGGCAATGCCAAAGAATGTTCTAACTACTGCACAATTGTACTCATTTCACATGCTAGCAAAGTAATGCTCAAAATTCTCTAAGCAAGGCTCCAACAGTACGTGAACCAAGAACATCAAGATGTTCAAGTTAGATTTAGAAAGGCAGAGGAACCAGAGATCAAATTGCCAAGGGTCATTGAAAAAGCAAGAGAGTTCCAGTAGTTCCATCTACTTCTGCTTTATTGACTATGTCAAAGCCTTTGACTGTGGATCACAACAAACTGTGGAAAATTCTCAAAGAGATGAGAATACCAGACCACCTTACCTGCCTCCTGAGAAACCTGTATGCAGGACAAGAAGCAACAGTTAGAACTGGACATGGAACAACAGACTGGTTCCAAGTTGGGAAGGGTGTACGTCAAGGCTGTATATTGTCACCCTGCTTTTTTAACTTATGTGCAGAGTACATCATGAGAAACGCTGGGCTGGAAGAAGCACAAGCTGGAATCAAGATTGCGAGGAGAAATATCAATAACCTCAGATATGCAGATGACACCACCCTTATGGCCAAAAGTAAAGAGGAACTAGAGAGTCTCTTGATGAAAGTGAAAGAGGAGAGTGAAAAAAACTGGCTTAAAACTCAACATTCAAAAAACTAAGACCATGGTATCTGATCCCATCACTTCACAGCAAATAGATGGAAAAACAGTGGAAACAGTGACAGACTTTATTTTCTTGGGCTCCAAAATCACTGCAGATGGTGACTGCAGCCATGAAAATAAATGACGCTTGCTCCTTGGAAGGAAAGCTATGACCAACCTAGACAGCATATTAAAAAGCAGAGACATCACTTTGCCAACAAAGGTCCATCTAGTCAAAGGTATGGTTTTTCCAGTAGTCACGTATGGATATAAGAGATGGACTATAAAGAAAACTGAGCGTCGAAGAACTGATGCTTTTGAACTGTAGTGTTGGAAAAGACTCTTGAGAGTCCCTTGGACTGCAAGGAGATCCAACCAGTCCATCCTAAAGGAAATCAGTCCTGAATATTCATTGGAAGGACTGGTGCTGAAGCTGAAACTCCAATACTTTGGCCACCTGATGAGAAGAACTGACTCTTTGGAAAAGACCCTAATGCTGGGAAAGATTGAAGGCAGGAGGAGAAGGGGATGACAGAGGATGAGATTGTTGGATAGCATCACCGACTTGATGGACATGAGTTTGAGGAAGCTCTGGGAGTTGGTGATGGACAGGGAAGCCTGGTGTGCTGCAGTCCATGAGGTCTCAAAGAGTTGGACACGACTGAGAGACTGAACTGAACTGAACTCAAAATTTAGGCCAATTTTAATTAGAAAAAAAAAACTGGGTCACATAGTTGAACATTAGAAGTAGCTGAGGTTGACCCTTTTTGTTACCAAGGTATTGTTTATTTAATCACTTCTAGGGAAATATTTCAAATATGCTACATACTTGTTATGTCTTTTTTCTTTTTGGCCATTCCTCACAGCTTCCCCACAATTTAGTTCCCTGACCAGGGATTGAACCCATGCCCTCAGCAGTGAAAGTGTGGTGTCCTAACCACTGGACCACCAGGGAATTCAGTTATGTCTTTCTAAAGAGCCTACACAATGCATTTGTAAAGAATCCGCCTGCAGTGCAAGAGACCCCGGTTTGATTCCTGGGTTGGGAAGATCCTCTGGAGAAGGGATAGGCGCCCCCCTCCCCCCCCCCCCCCCCCCCCAGTATTCTTGGGCTTCCCTGGTGGCTCAGCTGGTAAAGAATCCTCCTGCAATGCAGGAGATTTGAGTTCGATCCCTGGGTTGGGAAGATTCCCCTGGAGAAGAGAAAGGCTACCCACTCCAGTATTCTGGCCTGGAGAATTCCATGGTGGACTATACAGTCCATGGGGTCGCAGAGAGTCGGACACGACTGATCGACTTTCCCTTTCACTTTCATAATGGAGCAGCATCCAGCGATGCTAACGGAGCGTCTGCCTTTATCCTGAGTGGCATCTTGACTGTTTCTCGGCCCCGCACTGCTGTGGGCGGTCACTCTTCACTGTCTCTCTTCTCCTTTCTAATTTGCTGCTCTTCATGGGCTTGGAGTTTAAGAGAGACCAAGCAACTAAACCTGTTGGAAGCCTACCTAAAATAGGAAGAAAAGAACATTTGGGTCATTAGAGGCGTGAGTTTTAGATGAACCAGTCTGATGACATCTGTGCTGTGTTGGTTCTGGGTTATGATCTGGAGGCTAAGAAGGGCTTGCTGGCCTCCTGTAGTCCTTGGGCGCTGGTCCTCTGGTTGTCAGCCTTCGTTTTTTTAACCCGGAGCTCGCTGACCTCAGCTCCTGGCTGAGTGTTCATGTCAGTGCTGGTTCTGTCTCATTTCTCCTGAGCTCCTTCTTAATAGCTCAGACCTCGTAATGCCCTCTGTTGTCTGCAGGAGCCCTCACCTCTGAAAACCAGCCAGTGCGTGACGGGCTTTGAATGTTTACATCACACACTGAGGCATTCAATTCAAAGTAAGGGCCACAGACATAAAAGCTGCACAGAAGGAGGGAATATGCCAGTTGAAAAAAAAAGAGGTCTAATTTGCAGGCAGCTTGCATTGTATTTTATAACAATATGTTTGACATTTTCAGCTTTTCTATGGCAGTAAATTGTACTTCTCCTAGCAGCAAGAGTTATTAAGTCTGTGCCCAGAATAAACCAGACTGTTTTGGAAAGTTTAATTTTTTCAGTTTTCATATTCCATTTTATGACAATGTTGGTTTCTTCAGGAGTAAGCCTATAAGGAAACTCTGTTTATTATTTCTAATTGAAAACTATAAATACCGTTTGTACCCTTCACAGTTTCATCATAATTTACTTAAAAAAAAACAAATACAATTTGATTCTAAATTAAAAAGAAGACAGAAGAGTTAACATAAAGCACTGATGACAAGATGGCAATTTATCTTGGTGATGGTGATAAGCATTTAATGGAATCCAGGGTGCCATCTTCATGGACTGAATGTCCACATCTCCTGCAGGATTCACATGTTAAAGCTCTGACTCTCCGTGTGGCTGTATTTGGAGAGGGCCTATCAGGGGGTAATTAAGATGAAATTAAGTCATAAGAGTATGGTCCTGATCCGACAGGGTAAGAGACACCAGAGAGGTCTCTCTCTCCACGTGCGCACAGAAGGAAGGTCATGTAATGACACAAGGAGAAGGTGGCTGTCTGCAAGCCAGCAAGACGGGAGCTCTCACCAGACAGCAGACCAGCTGGAACCTTGTGGGGGAACTTCTAGCCTCCAGAACTTATGAGAAAATGTATTTCTATTGTTTAAGCTACCCTGTCTGTGGTACCTGGTCATGCCAGCCCATGCTAATACACTGTCTATTTTGTGTCACGCACACTTATTTTACCAAGAAAGGCGATGATGTGTCATGAACTGTAACTCATTCATTTCTACTCTGTCATGTCTGACTCTTTGCGACCCCATGGACTGTAGCCCGCCAGGCTCCTCTGCCCATGGCATTCTCCAGTCATGAATACTGGAGTGGGTGGTCATTTCCTCCTCCAGGGCATCTTCCCGGCCCAGGGATTGAACCTGCGTCTCCTGCGGCTCCTGCTTTGCAGGCGGATTCTTTACCACTGAGCCACCTGGGAAGCCCCCCAAGGTGTATCCCAATTCCAATGATGTGCACATGTGAAATATTGAAAAATAAAGATGGAATACAATGTTTTTGATAAGTAGTTTTTAAACAACAACCCAAAAAGGACAATAATGACTTGAGTTTTTAAAAGTAGCTTTTTCCTTAGAAGGGACAACCAATAGTGTACTTCGCTCACCAGATCTTTCTTTGGTGGCCTCCTTAACTGTTAGAAAATGAGAAGTCGCACAGCTCATGCGTGAGAAAACTAGGGTCAAATAGGGGGCAAATGGATGTGAAACCAAAGTTTTCATTTGACTGTTTACATCGGGATCTTAATTTCCCCAGACAGCCAGGGATATTGACAAAACAGTGCCTTTTCAGGCTAACTCTGCTCCGACTTCACTAAGAAAATGCAAACCTCCTCCGTTTCCCTCTTTGCGCCCCACAGACTCGTGCATCCCTTTCGTTTCAGAATCCTCAGACTCCTCGCCAAGGCTGGCCTCTGTCCTCCGTGGATCCCATCTTTACCGGGACATCAGCCTCATTGATCACTCTTTCTGTCCCCGCCTTTGGCTCTTGCCCGGGGCCTCCTCTCCTCGGCCAGCAGACATGCGGAGCCCCCTCTGCTTAAACAGAAACACAGAGCCACACGCAAGGCCAGCCCCGCCAGTGCCTCTGCTCTCGCGCTTTACCCTCATCTCCGCCTTCCTTTGCAAGAGGGGTCCTGAGTCCCACCTGTATGCTTGTCCACCAGTCTCCTCTCAACCCATCACAGCCTGGCTGCCGAGTGACACAGTCCATCACCAAGGTCTCTGGGTCATCTTGCCATCTGTTTCCATCACTCAGTTTCAGAGAAGCACCATCCTGGAGAGAAACTGTGGTTGAATGCCATGGGATGGGATTTTGCTGGGACCTGGGGGTCTCACTGTTAGTATGTGGACTAGAATATATTCTTTCTGAAGCCAGTGGTCATCTGTCAAGCACGAAGCCTCAGTTCAGAGCCGCTCAGGCGAAGGGTTCAGGATGCTAAGGAAGGCTTGAAAGGAAATGGCTGCAGGATGTAAGGACAGCGAGGGAGGACCGTGATGCTGGCATGGTCAGGCCAGGAAAATGTCAGCTGTGTGTGGAGTGAGGTTTATTTAAGCTCTGGGTCACGGTGAGAATGCATGCCATTGGTGTCATATATAAATACTTGAGAGCCAATGCCTAAATAAAAGAAAACTATATAATTATGTTTCTGAATGACTAACATCTTCCTGTACTAATTCTGCAAGGGCAGGGGTCTACCCTGCCACGCTGTGGTCTAGTTTAAACAAACAGATCCAAGATCTAACTAAAGTAGTCACAGCTTTAACTAAATTAATTGGTACACAAAGTATTCAATAACCTGAATGAATGCTTTAATGATTACTGTTACCTGTAATAAAATTTTCTGTGTCAAAATACATAGTTTTCCTTCATTTAAAAAATTATTCCATTATCCTTCAATTTCCTATTTTTCAATGGACAAATCATAATACACAAAACCCTGGGAATCATTCAGAGCACCAAACTATGTGGTTAAAAGTTTGTAACTTGACAGTTGAGTCCACAGGGCGTAACTTGCCTACAATACAGTCTTCTGTTTTTAACAGCACTTGTAGTGGGACTCCTAGTAACTTCTGCTTTCTGAACATTCGCTATCATCCTAAAGTGGTATGTTATACATAAAACCATCAACATATCCAAAATATAATCATCTTAATGAGAATAAACATCTCCTGTATGCACATACTTCCACTGCATCTCAAAAGGCCTAAATTTTAACAAGTAGAATAGACAGATTATCTAACATAAATGACTTTAAAAATATCTGGCTGAACATTCCACTTGGAGGTTTATACATCTTCTGCATACATATGGATTTGCACGTGTGTCTATGTAGCTTTTTCAAGGGAACGGCGGATCGTCTGGCCCAATTTTTCATGGTCATGTGGGAAATATAACATTCTTGGCTCGTGAAACAAGAAAAGGTAGGTTTGCATTTCTGCCAACTAGATGCAAAGCCTTAAGAGCTTCCTGCAGAGGAAAGCCAGCCTGGAGAATCCAGGCAGTGTCTGCAGGAGGAAAAATTAATGGTAGAAGGTTAGAGGGCCTTGATGATGAATGGCCTTAACAGCTTCAAAAGTGACCTTTTCTCTGGTTTCAGGCCTGTCTGTCAGTGGATTCTCTGGGCTCTGGTCCTAGTCTTTAACCCATATTCAACTGGATGGCAAGAAGTAGTTTGCTCAGAAGTCTCACTGAGTACATCTTCCTCATCTCCTAAAAGCTTGGGTGAAATGTCTGTGCCTAGGGTAAGTGCCGCTTGTGAAATGTTTCAGCTGGGATTGCAATGACAGAAATGCTCTCATTTATTAATTTCCCTGAATTGACCCATGTTCCCTGACATGCCATTACCTGGCCTGCTGAAGGTAACCTTGCCTACATTTTCTTCTCTAGCACATTAAGTGCCTATATTTTTTTAAAATATTTAGGTAATTTAAAAATTAACAGCTTGCATTGGTGTGGAACTTTGGTTACAACTAATGAGCAAATCGTGATGCATTATTATTAATAAGTGTCCATAGTAGGTAGCAGACGTCACAGTTTGTATTATTGTGTACTATGGGTTTTGCCACATGCAACATGTCATGTATCCACAATTACCCACATACCATGCAGAATAGTTTCACTGCCATAAAACCCTCTGTGTCCACTTAATTCACCTCTTTTCCCCCACCAAAAACCCCTGGCAACCACTGATCTTTTTACTGTCTTTGTAGTTGTTCCCAGATGTCAAAAAATTGGGATTATATAGAATTTAGCCTTTTCAGCCTGGTTTATTGACTTAGCAATTATGCACTTAAAGTTCCTTCTCCATGTCTTTCTGTAGCTCCATAGCTATTTTCATCATGGAATAATATTCCAGGACTTCCCTGGTGGCCCAGTGGTTAAGACTCCACACCACCAATGGAAGGGGCATGGGTTCGATCCCTGGTCAGGGAAGTTGTGCATGCTACAGCCAAAAAAAAATAAAATAAAAACTACTATAGACTAGTATACCACTGTATGAACAGACAGTTTATCCATTCACCTATTGGAGGACATCTTGACTATTTGTGAATTTGGGATGTTTGCGTTATAAACATGTGTGTGCAGGTTTTTGTGTGGATTTGCCTGATAATTTTTTGGTACTCAGCAATACAAGTGAGGTCTAATGCAAGCAGACTTGTGGATGCTGTTCATTTTTGGCGCCCATGAGATATTCACTTTGGGTCTTCTTTTCTTAATGCTCCTTAACAACTGTTGGGCTCTCAGCTATCATCTCTGGCTGGCAGGTAACTTCTGCAGATGTATTTTCTGAAGCTCAGTTACTACTGATCACCAAAAGTTTATTAAGTTTCTTCAAGTCTGCTATTACAGATGAATGAGATTTCTTGGTTGACTCTACAGAAGGCTGGTATCTGCCAGTGAGACTTCAAGAGAGGAAGCAATTCCCATCCAGCAAATGTGGCAATTCCTTGTTTGTTCCAGACATGTCAGTATTACTGTCCAGATCTATAAATTCCCAATGGAAACCAAGTTAAAAAATTTCAAATGAAAGGTCATATTTTAATACTTCAATTTCCATAAAGGTCTTCCCTGTTGGCTCAGACAGACTCCCTGCCAATGCAGGAGACATGGGTTTGATCCCTGGGTCGGGAAGATCCCCTGGAGGAGGAAATGGCAACCCACTCCAGGATTCTTGTATGGAGAACCCCAGGACAAAGGAGCCTTGCGGGCTACAGTCCATGGGGTCGCAAAAGAGTCAGGACATGACTGAGCGACTAAATAACAACAATTTCCGTAAAGGGACTAATAAGTTGAGATCAGATGCATCTTTTTTTTTTTTAACTTTCTTATTTTGTATTGGGGTATAGCCAATGAATCAGGGCTTTCCCTGGTAGCTCAGCTGGTAAAGAATCTGCCTGCAATGCAGGAGACCCTGGTTCGATTCCTAGGTTGGGAAGATCCCTTGGAGTAGGGATAGGCTACCCACTTGGCTAGTGTTCTTGGCTGGAGAGTCCCCATGGATAGAGGAGCCTGATGGGCTACAGTCCATGGGGTTGCAGAGCTGGCCACGACTGAGTGACTAAGCATAGCACGTAGCTGATTAATAATGTTGTGATGGTTTCAGGTGAGCAGCGAAGGAATGCAGCCATACATTTATATGTGTCCCTTGACCCCCAAACACCCCTCTCATCCAGGTTGCCACATAACATTGAGCAGAGTTTCATGTGCTTAACAGTGGGACCTTGTTGTTTATCCATTTTAAATAAGGCAGTCTGTACATGTCCATCCCAAGACCCCTAACTTGACATTATTACCTACTTTCATGGCCAAAGGAAGAAAAATTTTTGTCCTTATGTAGAAGGACCACATTCTGCTGCCTGTCTCGTTTTGTCTCAGCTTCCAAGCCAACAGGTGGTTATTGGTTTGTTGCCTGTTTCCAGGAAGTTCATGGTCCCCTGTGTTATGTGTTTGGTCACGTGGACTAGTTCTGTTTGACCTTATGCTATTGATCCTCTGGTTATTTGTGCTGCTGGAGGCTATTCCCTGACTCCAGTGCTGACATTCTAGATGCCACTCCTTTTCTCTTCGAAACATCTGTGGTCAACGCGTTATGACAGTTGTGACAGAAGAGCTAGCTTCCTTGTGTGAAGATGGAATTCGAGACCCTGGGTGCTTTTATCAGCAGGCAGCTTGTTCAGATGATCCCAGATTCCTTTCTCTGATGGATTCTGCAGAGACGGTGCTGGACTTCCACCCAACAGAGTATGATGCTGGAGAAGTATAATGAAAAAGTTCCTGACAGGAAATAATGTTCTTTTCCCCTTCCATTTTTAACTTCATTTTAAAATCAATATGGTGGATATATACCCCAGAGAACTGGAAGCAAGGGCTTGTGGAGAGATTTGCACACCCATGTCCATAGCAACATTATTCACAACTGCCAAAGGTGGAAGCGACTCAAGTATCCACTTAGAGATGAATGAATTAACATAACATGCATATACATACAGAAGAACACTTGGGTGGTTTAGTCGCTCAGCCGTGTCCAACTCTATTTCCACCCACCCCATGGACCGCCAGACTCCTCTGTCCGTGGGATTCTCCAGGCAAGAATACTGGAGTGGGTTGCCATTTCCTCCTCCAGGGGATCTTCCAACCCAGGAATCTAACACGCATCTCCTGCATTGGCAGGCAGATTCTTTACCACCGAGCCACAGGGAAACCCACAGAAAAATATTATTCAGCCTTAAACAGAAGTACAACTCTGATATATGCTACAGCATCAATGTATATTTTGCTAAGTGAAATAAGGCAGTCACAAAAGGACAAATACTGTGTGATCCCACTAATAAAAGGTACCTAGAGTAGTCAAACTCGTAGAAACAGTGGTTGCCAGGAGCTGGGAGGAGAGGTAAGTGGGGAGTTGCTGTTTAATAGGTGTCGTTTCAGCTTTGCAAGATGAGAAACATTCTGGAGGTGAATGATGATGATTGCACAGCAGTGTGAACTGCCACTGAATTATAGACTTAAAAATGGTTAAAATGATAAGTTTTATGAAAGTCACGATTGCAATCAATGCAATAATGCTACACAACACCTTAATCGTGGGTGAGATCTTAAGTCCAGGCTTGCTGGGGCAGTCCCCACCCATGCTTCTTTTCCCCAGAGCACTCATTAACACAGGCAGACCTGGAAAATATTGTGGGTTCGGTTCCAGACCACCGCAATAAAGCAAATATTGCAATGAAGTGAAGAACGTGAGATTTTGGTTCCCATTACAATAAAAGTTATGTTTGTAATATACTGTAGTCTAGAAGTGTGCAATAGCATTATGTATAAAAAATGTATGTATCTTAATTAAAAAATACTCTATTGCTAAAAATGCCAACTGTCACCTCAGCCTTCAGTGAGTCTTAATCTTTTTGCAGTAGTGACATCAAAGATCACTGATCACAGATCAACATAGCAAATATAATAACAACGAAAAAGTGTGAAATATTGTGAGAATTACCAAAAAGTGACAGAAAGGCACAAAGTGAACACACGCTGTTGGAGAAATGGCACTGATAGACTTGCTCGATGCAGGGCTACCTCCAACCTTCAGTTTGTAAGCAACACAAAATCTGCAAAGTGCAATAAAATGAAGCACAATATAACAAGGTCTGCCTGCAGTGCTCCCCGTTTTTGCTGTCAAAAGTGTCCCAGGTTGAATAGTAAGTCACATGATCACCCTGGTTCTATTTCGTGATTGCGTAAATCATTGCATTGCCATCTTCATTTGGAAACGTCTCAACATTTAGAAGGTGCCTGCATTTTCTAGAATCACTCTAATTATAAACACGGTGTCCTGGAGAATGCTACAGTCTCCAGTATTTTTATTTTTTAATTTAAAACAGCACTTATTTATTTGCTCATAACTCTGTTGGTTGGATGTTTGGCACAACATGGCTGAGTTTTCCGCTCCGACTATGGTAAGACTGAGATCAAGATAATCAGCCAGGGTGAGCTGTCAGCTAGCGGTTCTGGGGTAAAATCTGCTTCCAAGCCGATCCTTGGAATTGAATTCAATTTCGTGTGGTCATAGGACTGAAATCCTTGATCAGAATGAGGTTCGCCTTTTCTTGATGCCCTTCACATTTTAAAAAAAGTACTGATTACTTGCCAAACAGTGACTGAAGTACCAAAAGCAGCCCTCCATTCGTACAAACTCTTTACTTCTTTAAACACTAAAACCCTCTTTTTTTTTTAAATTGATGTAATACTGGCTTGTAACATTATATACATTCCATGTGTACAGCATTATATTTTGACTTCTGTATATACTGCAGTGTGCTCACCGCTAAAAGTTTAGTTTCCTATCATTGTATCGTTGATCCTTTGACCCACTTTGTCCTCCTCCCACCCCATAACCACTTCTCTGTTCTCTGTATCTGTATGTTTGTTTGTGGTTTTTTTACTTTGGTTTGTTCATTTATTTTGTTTTGTTCTATATTCCACATAAGAGTGAAAATACATGGTATTTGTCTTTCTCCATCTAACTTATTCCACTTACCATAATATGTTCAAGGTCAATGTTGTAATAAATGGAAGACTGCATCTTTTTATGGCTAAGCGATATTCTGTTGTGTACATAAAGCACATCTTTGTCCATCCATCCATCAGCGGGCCTTTGTTTCCATATATTGGCCATTGTAAGTAGTACAGTGAACGTGATGGTGTATATATCTTTTAGAATTAGTGTTTTTGTTTCTTTAAATAAATATCCAGGAGTGGAACTGCTGGATCATATGGTAGTGCTCTTCTTAATTTTTTGAAGAATCTTCGTATTGTTTTCCATAAGGGATTGCACTGGTTTACATTCTCACCAACAGTCTATGTGGGCTTCCTTTTCTCCACAGTCTTTCCAACACTTGTTATTTCTTGTGTTTTTGATAATAGCCATTTTAATGGCCATGAGGTGATCCCTCATCGTGGCTTTGATTTGCATTTCCCTGATAATTTGTGATATTGGGCATATTTTCATGTGCCTGTTGGCCACCTGTATGTCTTCTCTGGGAAAATGTCTATTCAGCTCCTCTGCCTGTGTTTTAATTGGTTTGTTTGGCTTTTTATTGTTGAGTTGTAGAAGTTCTTAGTATTTTTTTAGATATTAACCCCTTATTGGATACATGATTTGCAAATATCTTCTCCCATTTGTTAGGCTGTCTTTTCATTTTGTTAGTGGTTTCCTTCTGCTGTGAAGAGGCTTCTTAGTTTGATGTAGGCCCACTTGTTTCATGGTTGATTTTGTTCTCCTTGCCTGAGGAGACATGCCCAGAAAGACATTACTAAGACCAACTGCAAAGAGAATAGTGCCTATGTTTTCTTCTAGTAGTTATATGGTTTCAGGTCTTATATCAAGTCTTTAATACAATTTGAGTTTATATTTGTGTATGGTTTAAGACTAATATAATTTTATTCTTTTGCATGTGGCTGTGCAGTTTTTCCAAGAACATTTATTGAAGAGACTGTCCTTTCTCCTTGTATATACTTTGCTCTTTTGCCATAAATTAATTGTCCATATGTGTATAGGTTTATTTCTGGGCTCTCAATTCTGTTCCATTGATCTGTGTGTCTGTTTTTCTGCCAACACCATGCTGTTTTTACTACTGTGTTTTTATAGTATAATTTAAAATCAGGCAGTATAATTTTATAGTGTAATTTAAAACCAAATCCAGCTTTATTTTTTTTTTTTCTCAGGATTGCTTATTTGGGATCTTTTGTGGCTCTAAATAAATTTTAGGGGTTTTGGTTCTATTTCTGTGAAAAATATTGAAATTTTGATAGGTATTGCACTTAACCTGTAGGAGAAGGCAATGGCACCCCACTCCAGTACTCTTGCCTGGAAAATCCCATGGACGGAGGAGCCTGGTAGGTTGCAGTCCATCGGGTCGCCATGAGTCGGACACGACTGAGCGACTTCACTTTCACTTTTCACTTTCATACATTGGAGAAGGAAATGGCAGCCCACTCCAGTGTTCTTGTCTTGAGAATCCCAGGGACGGGGGAGCCTGGTGGGCTGCTGTCTCTGGGGTACGACTGAAATGACTTAGCAGCAGCAGCAGCACTTAACCTGTAGATTATTTTAGATAATACATAAATTTTAACAATGTTAATTCTTCCAGTCCATGAGCATGTAATATCTTTCAGTTTCTTTGTGTCTTCTTTTGATTTCTTTCAGTAATGTCTTATAGTTTTCAGGGTGCAAGTCTTACACTCCCTTGATTAAATTTATTCCTAGATATATTATTCTTTTTGTTGTGACTATAAATGGGATTGTTTTCTCAGTTTCTCTTTCTGCTAGTTTGTTGTTAGTGTGCACTTTGGCAGCACATAATACTAATATTAGTTTGTTGCTAGTGTACAGAAATGCAAAATACAATTTTACATGTTGATGTTGCACCCTGAGGCTTTACTTCTAATAGTTTATTATTTCTAATAGTTTTTGGTGGGGTCATTAGGGTTTTCTATATATAAAATCATGTCATCTGCAAATGGTGACAGTTCTTCCTTTTCAATTTGGATGCTTTTTATTTATTTTTCTTGCCTAATTCTCTCCAATACCATGTTGAATAAGTGTGGTGAGAGTGGGCATCCTTGTTCCTGATCTCAGAGGGACAACTTTCCATTTTCAGTTTTAGTATGATGTTAGCTGTGGGTGTGTCATATAAATTTTGCCTTAAAAAATATATCACAACCCCATGTTCTCTCTTCCCAGATCCCTGATTCAACTTGGCACATCAGTGATCTAACCAGTGATTTAAGATTTGGATGTTCTTCTGCTCTATAATACACTTGGCAAATCAAAAGACCATTTTGATTTTCAATCTTAAAAAAACAAAACAAAACAAAACAGAGTTGTAGCTTATAACTTAATCTTTAAGCTCCATATAGCTGAAGACAAGAACTCATCATGCTTATAGCCCAGAGGGAGGAAAAAGCCAGATTTTTCTCTTGAATATTTACTCAAATAGGAATGAGAGAGAGAAAAAAAGGAGGGTTGGGATAAGTTGCAATTAGGTCATTTGTGTGTTACTGTAACATACAAAGGTGAATACCACTTATTATTCCTCACAGTGAATCTGATTAAGGTTAGATTCAACTAGTTCCTTCCTGAGAAAATACTGTAAATGGGCTTAGTTGGGGGCTCACTGTGAAAGAGAATGCATTTGTCCTGAAGCTGCATTTACAGAGAAAGAGTACTATTTTTATTTTGATGTGTTTATTTATGATGACATGGGGCCGAGTGGCTAAACTCTTGCTGTCATCAGTGGACCTATAATATGATAGTGTGGTTTATCCCAGGCAACATTTGTAATTCTGCATTTAAATGTTTTCATTACCTACCAGAGCAGATCTCTGAATGAACTCTCACCTTTTGAGACATGAAAATCAATTAGAAATTATGTATGTATTAGACTAAAATTCACTAAGTAACTCCATCTCCCTCAGCTACTCTTCTCTAATTTTTAGGTTCAAATATCAGAAGCAAATATAAAATGATTTCATTGAATAATCAAGACCTAGATGTGCTAATATAATTTCTGAGTACAAATAAATGATAATGTGTTACTTAGGAATTATAAAGACTGAATCATATTTGATCTTCAAATCAGGGCTTCCCTGATAGCTCAGTTGGTAAAGAATCTGCCTGCAATGCAGGAGGCCCTGGTTCAATTCCTGGGTTGGGAAGATCTGTTGGAGAAGGGATAGGCTACCCACTCCAGTATTCTTGGGCTTCCCTTGTGCCTCAGCTGGTGAAGAATCTGCCTGCAATGTGGGAGACCTGGGTTCGATCCCTGGGTTGGAAAGATTCCCTGAAGAAGGGAAAGGCTACCCACTCCAGTATTCTTGCCTGGAGAATTCATGGACTGTATAGAGTTCATGGGGTCGCAAAGAGTTGGACATGACGGAGCGACTCACTTTCACTTTCAGTCATATTTACTTTAATAACTAAAAAAAAAAAAATCTGACAAGGCTCAGAGTATGAAATAAGTAATTAGAGTGAATTCAAGCATACTCTTATTTTAATCTCCAATTAACAGGACATTTCTCTATTTAATCCTCTAAAAAATAAAAATTAAAGTTCCAGAGCAAAGAAAGATTCAGTAGAAACACAGCCACATAGATAATTCATTTAATGAAAGAACCAGCCTTCCAGAAGCTATTATATTGCTGAGCAGACCCTAGTTCCTCCTTTGTATTGCTCTTCACTAAGTAGATAGGCTTTCTGGAACTTGGGTGGGGAGGGGGAGGAGCTTTTAAAAATCATTTTCTTGGTATTTTACCTCGATTACGAAACTGAAACAAAAGAAGATTATTTCATATTCAAATAGAACCACCACAGGAAGGGGTAGGTGCTTAGGAATTTTAGTGACTTATTTGCTTGATGCTTTTTCTAGCAATTTCATCTGTAATGACTATAACATCCATCTGCTTGAAATGCAAATTGGTTAGCAACTGGATCCTTTTTCGATTCTTACAATATATCATCTCTCTGCTTTGAATGAAATATCCTAGCTGAGTCTCTGATGAAATCTGTTTCCAGTAAGCGCTGGAAAGGGAGTGTCGCACAGCATCCATTCTGGTCTCCTCCAGGTGTGCCTTCCTCTGTCTCTAGGCTGGAAAACCATCAGTATATTTCCCAGAGTCCCTTGCAGCCAGGGCTCTGGGCGCAGCTCAGGTTCTGCCAAGTGAGAGGACCTGGATGATAAGCGAGGTAGAGGGTGTCTAAGGAAGATGTTCGCTGGCTTGTTTCTGTCCTTGGTAACCAGGTTCCGTTACTAGCTTCCTGCATGAAGTGGCGCTTTGTAGCAGCTTCTCTGATCACTGGAACACAGCTCAGAGAGTGAGCTTGATGTCAGCAGCTCAGGTGGTGGCTTCGATTCCCAGCCTCCAGACTTGGGCGATGACGGCAGCAACTCTAGGAGGCCGGCTCCGCAGAGCTATCTGGGACTCGCCCCTCCAGCCCAGCCTGCAGCCTCTCCTCTCTAAGCCGCAGTTTTTCCTTCCAGCTTTCCTGTGAGCACCAACTTCCCATATGAAACCCCGTTCTGCTTAAAATAGCTGGGATCGTTTCTCTTATCTACACCATGACATTAAAACAAGACAAAGGAAAGATGGCAGCCTTCAGTGCCCAGGACAGTACATTAAGCCTGGAGAGAACCACGGAAGGGAAAATGGTTGTGACCTCCACAGGGACTCCTTGAGGGCCAGGGAGAAGTCACTGGCCTCGCCACCAAGGACTCCCCAAATTGGCACCACTCTTAGGGCCAGGGGATGAGGCCACAGCATAAAGGCTTAGAAATAATCATGAGACTTTGGAGAAAAAGAAAAAAGAAAAAGAAAAACATGAAAGGAAAAATAACAAGGAGGGGAGAGAGGAAGGAAAAAGAAGGGAAGAGAGAAGAGAAGAGGAAATAACAAACCAAATAAAAGCAGGCACTGGTGACAACTGTCCTCTGCCAGCTTCCTCACGTGACCTGGCTTGGGCGGTGCCCTGTCGGACCTGCCGGTGTCACAGAGCTGGGCTCAGGGGGTCTCAGATGCAGACTCAGGGGCACTTTCCACAGGAGGAAATCAAGCGACTCCATCAGCTCTTGAATAGACAGATTCAAACTGGATAAATACATATGTTTTGTCTATTTCCAGCTATCCTATACACGTGTACGTGCTAAGTCACTTCAGTCGTGTCCAACTCTTTGTGACGCCATGGACTGAAGCCCGCTGGGCTCCTCTGTCCATACATTCTCCAGGCAAGAATATTAGAGTGGATTACCGTGCCCTCTTTCCAGGGGATCTTCCAGACCCAGGGATAGAACCCATGTCTCAAATCTCCTGCACTGGCAGGCAGCTTCTTTACCACTAGCGCCACCTGGCAAGTCCATCTATACATAGTGTTTTTTCTCTTAATAGATAGGTAGATAAAAAGAAATCTAGTAGCTAGAAATTATAGTCCATGGAATTGCAAAGAGTTGGACATGACTGAGCATGCATGCAGCTGGAAATATACAAAATATGTATTCTAAACAAAAATCTATTAGATTTTTAAGAAGGAAATGAATCCAGATGGCTTTAAAGTCAGACAATTAATAATGCAAAGAGTTGACAAACTAGTCAATTATGGTAAATATTGGTTTAGGTTCTGAGCAGCTTAAAAAAAAAAGATTGTCAGTATGTTTTTTTATAATTCAGTAATCTGTAAGAAAAACAAATCCTGAGCTGTTTACACAAAACAATTAAGACTCTATGGAGATGTAATTCTTTTTTTTTTTTTTTTTTATTAGTTGGAGGCTAATTACTTCACAACATTTCAGTGGGAGATGTAATTCTTAATGTAAAAGAAAAGCAAGCGTGTCTCCCAGCCCAGCCTGCTGTTCAAGCCCCACTCACACACCACTGCCCCCCTCGGCAAAGATATCTGTTCTGTCTGCTGCTAGCTCTCTCCTCATCAGGAAACCTGCACACAGCAAGCGCACAGAACCTCTGCAGGTGTTGTTCACTGGGCTTTAATCCTTCCCAACCCCAGTATCACTTCCTAAAGCACACATTCCTGACCTCCCTCCCGCCACAGGTCAAATTCCCGTCTCCTCCCTTGACGTGTTTCCTGCATAGCACTCAGCACAGGTATAATGATAGGTTTACCTGTGTGGTGACCAGCAGCCATGCTTCCAGAGGGGTTACATCTGCTTTTCTTGCATCCTGAAGGCTTTAGCATGGTGCCTCAGGTGACTTAGGGATGCTCAATGAATAAAACCCTGCATCAGTCATATTGCTGCTTCAGCCCCAGCTACTCCATTTCTAAGTATGTACCTGCCCAGGAGAAAACTATGGACTCTTATCATTTTATGAGAACCACACTTTAATGACATTAACAGAAGCTAGTTTATAAAAGATTTAAATTTGATTCTAGAATTTCATCTCCTTCCTCCCCCTGCTACCTCATCATTACCTCTCAGAGCCACCACACATAACTTCGTTCAGCTAGGTAAGCCAGTGGTCTGTCCATGGGGGAGGGGATGCAGGCTTGATGGTGTAAGCCTCTAATCCTCCCCCAAACACTGATTACTAAGAGTCTATTGTACCCTGTAGTGTATTGTACAAAAGTATAGTAAGTTTACCAGGACAGGAGAATGAGTTACCCAAATACTCAGTTCTACCATCAATTACACAGCAACCCCTCTGCAGTCCTAGGAGATGAGATTTAAGCCATAATATTTCTCTTTCTTGTAAGACAGCTCACAATGTGCATTTTACACCAGTTATTCCATTTGCTCCGACTACCACCTTAGTGGGGCTTCTAGGTGGCGCTAGTGGTAAAGAACCCGTCTGCTGTTGCAGGAGACATAAGAGATGTGGGTTTGACCCCTGGGTCGGGAAGATCCCCAGGAGGTGGGCATGGCAAGCCACTCCAGTATTCTTGCCTGGAGAATCCCACGGACAGAGGAGCCTGATGGGCTACAGTCCATAGGGTCACAAAGAGGCAGACACCACTGAAGCGACTTAGCATGCAGGCACATACCACCTTAGTTAGGAAATATTATTCCCATTTCACAGATGAGGAAATGGTTCAGAGCGGCAATTCATTCCAGGTGATGGAGCTCAAACTCCAAGCGGTTAGAAGTTTCTATGTTTGGAAAGGGAGTACCCAAAGTGAGTGGTGCAACTCCTCTTGGACACCTCTTAGCTAGAGGTTCAGTCTGTCCGATGACATTAAGAGAAGAGAATCACACAGGCTAAGGGATGTTCAGTGGGTCAGTTAGCACCCCCAAACTTCCAGCCTGACCACCAACCAAGCTGCACCAGAATCAGCCTCCATATTTAGCTCCTTCTGTCTGTCCTTAAGTAAATCACCACACAGTTTTCATCCTTTCCTGCCACTCTCCTCAGAATGCGTCCTAATTTATCTACGCTTAAAAGCAGAAGACTACACAGGCAAGTGCTGACAGCTTAATCGCAACGATACTTCATAGAAGGGCTAAATCACAGTGAGAGCTGATTCAGTTCCCATTTAAAATACGAATCGGAACATCAACATGCAGTAAACACAGGATTTAGTTGCATTTCTTCCTCAGCACTGAGATCCTGTTTATTGCCAAGTTTGTCTGGCCCTGTCTGTCTTCTTCAAGGTAGTGATAATAATGTGTTCATCATAATGTGGCTCAAATTTTGGACACATGTTTTCTAAAGGCGCATATGAATTCTTTATAAGTGGAATGAATATAAATATCCCCGTTTCCATCTATCAGAAATACTGAAAGTATTAATACTTTCTTTACAGTCCTCTTAATCCCCATTAGGATTTGGCTTTAGAAGATATACGTACACAGAGGGTTAAGATGTATTGGGAAAGCAGCCCAAACCACCACCACTGCCCCTCTGCTTTAAGGCGGAGTTAACCATGAGGACATGGCATTTTTCATTTCCCATCCCTCCAGTAAATAAAATCTTATTAAAACCTTGATGTTTTTGCTATATTAAGACAGACACACAAAAGGACAAAGTATTTCCAAAGAACATCATTTCATTAATTGAATCTTCCTAGAAAAGGATTTCTTTTGAACTAAGAGAAGAGTCTATAGAGAGCCCGCCTCTCAAATCTGACCGAATGCATTAAGAAAGCAGTTTCCTTGGTGAGGAGATAGATCCTTTCCAACCTGTCAGGGTCCACTTTAAAAGAAGTTATGGGCAATCAAGGGCCTCCAGGGAGTCGCTTTCATTCTCTTCAAATGATCTTTCCCTCTGAGCTGCTCTAGAGTAGCCCTCACCATCCCTGGAGACTCCTTCATACTGCGTTTCCAGCCGGGCATCAGGACAGAAAAACCTACAATTGTTCCTTCCTAAACTTCAAGACAGATTAACCGTTCATCAGTCAGAAATGTCAAGGATTCGCTGTGCTAATGAGTCACATGAATAATAGTACTTCAGCTCCTGAAACAAGGAGTTAAAAGCCAACTGTTAACCTGTATTATTGCAAGTAACCTTAAACTCAAATGACATAGCTGCGTTCCAGCTTTTCGCCCACAGGAAACATTCTGTGTACATTTAAATGCATGCAGACATGCCAATATAAAGCTTTACCTTTGCATTAGTTCTTCACAACCGAACCCCCTTTCTATGCATCGCACGCCTAGAACATTTATCACAAAGAACTCAGATAACATGTAAGGACACTTCGAGCAAATACTACACAAATTCTGCCCGTGCCGTTTTGATATTCTTTCTTAAACTGTATTTTTGACATCAGCTTGGACTATTTCTATAAGTTCTTCCAGACCAACTAAAAAATATTCCCTGACAAACTTTCTGGCTTCCAGTTATGTTCGTTTATCGCCTCCAGCTAGTTAAAAATCAATTCCCAAGTGATAGCCTCCAAAGGGAAAGATACACGTGTACTCCAGGAAAACACAAATTCATTTTCACCTTTAGACACGAAACAGGTCGCCTGCAGCTCTGGGTTCTGATTTATCTGGTGTCACATCCGAAGCCCATCCCGGCAGTCCCTTCCTGCAAGCCAGGCTCCGCTGTTAGGACCACGTCTAAGTTTTCAAGGTAAGCAGGTCACCCTCGGCGACTGGAGTGACCGCGGAAGAACAGGCACTCACCCCAGGCGGTCAGACCAGGGACGCGGACGCCGGAGAGCTCGGGAGGCGACCTGTCGCGCCCCCTCCTCCGGACCCGAGGCGGGGAGGACAGGCGCGGGGCCGGCCCAACTAGGGTGGAAGGGAGGCTCCCCGCCTCCCCACTCTGCGGACCACGGTCAACGCCACGGTCGCCGGCGCTGGCCGCGAGGTATGGGGGCGGGCAGCTCTACGGAACCGAATAGTTGCAATGCATTTCGCGCCCCACCCCCCACGCCCCGAAGCCGAGGCGGAAAAGCTGCCTTTGCATCAAAGCCAGGGTCTGCATCGGGTGTAACTTCCAACCGGTGACCTACTTTAGAGTGTGAGAATGAAGGCGATGGGGGGGAAAAAAAAGACAGACGGAGGGCGCGCGGGGGAGCCGGGCTCCGGGGACGCGCGTGCCCCCATGGGAGCGCGCGCCCGCGCGCCCCCGGGGCTTCCAAAGAGAAGTTGCCGCGCGGCCCCCGGAGGCCTGGGGCAGAGCCCGGGGCCGTCCCTCCGCCAGCGCTTCCCCTCGCCGCGGCCCGGGTGCGAGCTTCCCTGGGCTCGCGGGCCTCCGGACGATCGGCGCGGCTCCCCGCCCCCACCTCTGTCCCCGCCTCCCCGACCCGCCCTCACCTCTCGGGGCGGTGCGCGAGCTCCGGCGGCCTGGGGACCCGGGTCGGCGGCGCCTCCGGGCCGGGAGGGCGGCGGCGGGCGCAGAGCGGATCCCGGGGAGTGCCGCCTCTCGGCCCGGTCCCCTGGGAACGCCCCGCCCGAACGCGCCGGGGAAGTGAGGCTCTGCCGCGCCGCCTGGCCCGGGGAGGGGGGTGACCTTCTTGCCTCCTCCCGGCGCTCTAGTCGGTGTCTCCCGGCGCGGCCCGTCCTCCGTGGGGAGGCCGAGGCGAGCACACCTGGAGCGCAGCAACGCCGTACCTGGGTGACAGCAGCGTGACGTTTCAGCGCGTCTTTTCTCATTTGATCCTGGCAACCACCTTCTGCCACCGAGAGGTCCCCATTGGGTATCTTCAAAACCGGAGGTCAGAGGGGTTCAGTCCCAGGTGCCCCTGCTCGCACTCTCCAGATCTTTTCACTCACATGGCCTTCGGAATCTGTGAGCCAAAAGACCCGTCGAGTCTGCAAAACTAGACCCATCACAGTCGCATCTGTCAGAAGAAGGGATGGAACTTAGGTTGAAAGTTTCTGCGGAAAGTTGGACACAGATTCCTCCCTCCCCAGCCGCCCCCCCCCCCCGCCCCCACACTTCTGTAACAATAGCGCTTGCTACTTTCTATCAGGTCCTTCTCCTGGTCCAACAACTTAATAATCTTCAGAGGCCTGTGACTTTAAAATGCGGATACCCAATATTGGAAACTGAACTGAATTTGAAAAGATCCTGATGCTGGGAAAGATTGAGGGCAGGAGGAGAACGGGACTACAGAAGATGAGATGGTTGGATGGCATCACTGACTGGATGGACATGGGTTTGGGTGGACTCCAGGAGTTGGTGATGGACAGGGAGGCCTGGCGTGCTGCGCTTCATGGGGTCGCAAAGAGTCGGACAGGACTGAGCGGCTGAACTGAACTGAATATTGGAAAAGTAAAATGTTGAGTAACTGTTCTGCCCCTTCTTGTGTTTGAGCTTGACACTCCTGACCCTATGGGATGGAGATGAGTTGAGTTGTATTTCCAGGCACAGTTTTCTGTGGGGACCCAACTACACCTCTCATGTAACACCTCGATGATGTTATTTAAGGCACTACCAAGAGGAGCTCAGCAGATATAGCTTGTGATTCTGGAATAGTTTTCTAGTGCCCTGCTATATTGGGAAACTTGGCTTGGGCATCTCTGTCTTAATGCCCAAGGGTAATCAAATTGACATTTCCTTTTTATGTAAACTCCGTTTTGTATTTAAAAGGGGAAGAATCGTGAGTCTGATGATACATGTTCTTCTTGAGCAGAATGCCAGCCCACAGAAGTGCCCCTGCTCATTTTTGTTCCCATTCAGTGGAGTTAGAACTGCACTGTTTCCTTGGATGTGGCAGCCATACTGGATACTGGGGTGTTCCTTGGGCTTTTCTAACAGGGCAGCAGGAGACAAAGCTGCGTGTATAAGTGGGTTTTATGGGCCTCTCCGTCTTCCTGAACTACGTAAAAAATAACTCTGCGGATAATCTCAACATTTCTCAAGCGCCTGTCCTGGTTCTCTGCTTTTCTCTGTCATCGTTCCCTGGACAGCCTCATCCACTTTGATGACTGCAAACAGAATCTCTGTGAAGGTGTCTCAAGTGCTGGTCTTTGCATAAACCTCCCAACCCATATTGCCAGCAGCTTGCTTGACATCCCCTGCGGAGTGACCGCGGTACATTTTGAATCTGAGGTCCTATGCCCTCCATGACCTCATCCAGCTTCTCTTTGCATTTCTCTGTGAATCCCATCCTCTGACTCCCCTGGTTTCACCTTCAAACTCTTTGCTTCTCCTGGCCCTTCGTATCCCACTGGCAGCCACCATCTACCATCAGTCTTGCAATACTTTTATTTACCTACTTCCCTCTCTTGTAATTGTTTCTACTTTACTTGTTTATGTCCTATTCCTTCTCTCCTATGTGATTATATTGTTTAATTCCATCTCCTGACTTTCAAAACCATCTCTTCTTTGAAAACTTTCAGCTTTTATTTGAAACTAATCACCCTGTCCTGAGACTTTAGTGGTCTTTGTCTATGTACCTCCTATAACACTTATCACTAACTTTTGAAAGTATTTGTTCATTTTTTTCAACAAATATTCATTGAACATCTATTATGTGCCAGGCACTATGCTAGGAAAACAGTGGTGAGCAAAACACATAAAATCCGTACCCTCGTAGAACTTATGGTCTAGTGAGATGACAGACATTAATCAAATAATCACAGATACCAAAAATGAAATGTGTCATCCAAACTGAAACCGGTACCAAGGAGGATAGGTACAGACTGTCATGAGAGTTCACGTGTCTAATCTCTCTCCTTGTGGAAACTTGGCAGTAGGACTCAGCCTCAAAATGTAGCCCAGAGCTGTATGTGGGGAGGTGTTCCGAGTTTTTGTTGAATGAACATATGCATCCATTTCTTACATGTAAGTGACTTGATATGTTTCTGTCTTGCAAAGTGTTGAATAAAATAATGACAAACGCTAATCACAACTCACTGCCACTTAAGCTATTGGCTGTTGTTCTGTTACAGCAAATCCATGGATCATCTGTCTCTAAATGCATCCTGTTTTCTTTGTCTGCATGGTGACAGGTGAATTTTTTGTAATCCCTGTAGCGTTATCAAGAACATTCTTTATGGCAAAAGTTCTTCTGTGTACTAACAGTTTGCTGTTCTCACCAGCACCAGCCCCTTCACCTTCCGTATAGTTCAGAACATTTGCTGAGGATGTAAAATAGCCTTGTTTTTTCTGCCCCGCTGGAAGCTGTGTCGTCCTCCACCCTCTGGGTCGTTTCCCTGCTTCCTCTCCATCTCTGTAATTGTGTGATCATTGTTTCTGCATCCCTTTCCTCTTCATTTCTGCTGTGTTGATCTTTATCATCTTTTGCTTGTGATCCTATGATTTTCGGTAATCAGTCTTTCACTGGAACAGTAAGTGACACAAGTCTCCTAGTTTATTTTATCTTTTTTTTTTTTTTTGGTAGTGCTACTATGTAGTTTTTTTTCAAGAAGCACTCTTGAAAAACAAGACACAGAATTTCAAGCCTGATTTTTTTTTGTTTTCAGCATCAAATAGATATGGAGTGGGAAAGTGACCTTATTTTCATGGTAGGAAAATAAAGAGTGAAAAAGAAGTTCCAACAACAGGAAATGTGTCATATAAAAAGTAAGACATTTAGCATGTAGAAAAATACAGAGACATGATTTTGAAGATAAATTTAATGACCTGAAAATACAATAAATGTTAAGTTAAAAAGCATTTTGAGTAGATTTTAGATTAGGTAAATCATATGTTCACATATGTGTACAGGAAAAATACTGTGTAAGTATACCAAAATGATAATAGTGGTTTTCTCTGAGTGATGAAATTTTCACTTTTATATTCTTCTATATATTTTTTAAAGAGAAGGGGACGATATGCAGTTTCAGAGCAAAGCATGTTTCTATTTGTAGCCACGATTTTGTCCTCATAGATTTTATGGATTGTGCTTCCCTACTATTATTAACACTAATCAAGTATGTGAGAAGTAGTGTTAACATATGAAAGGCCCTCTTGTTCCTTTCCTTTAATATTATTTTAAATACTTGAGTGCAGCAGTTGAAGTCCAGTTGTTTTAAATATAGAAGTCACAATTACCACACTGTTTCCATGCTGGAAAGCTGTTAATGGCTATGTTAAAGACATAGCCATAAAAAAAAAAAAAAAGACATAGCCATATGTGCCTCATCTTGTATTGTACTTAGATTACTTGTTGTATTTATGTCATGCTTTGTTGCTGCTGCTAAGTCACTTCAGTCGTGTCTGACTCTGTGCGACCCCATAGATGGCAGCCCACAAGGCTCCCCTGTCCCTGGGATTCTCCAGGCAAGAACACTAGAGTGGGTTGCCATTTCCTTCTCCAGTGCATGAAAGGGAAAAGTGAAAATGAAGTTGTTCAGTCGTGCCCAACTCTTTGCGACCCCATGAATCGCAGCAGGCCAGGCCTCCCTGTCCATCACCAACTCCCGGAGTTTACTCAAACTCATGTCCACTGAGTCGGTGATGCCATCCAGCCATCTCATCCTCTGTCGTCCCCTTCTCCTCCCGCCCCCAGTACCTCCCAGCATCAGGGTCTTTTCCAATGAGTCAACTCTTCGCATGAAGTGGCCAAAGTACTGGAGTTTCAGCTTCAGCATCAGTCCTTCCAATGAACATTCAGGACTGATCTCCTTTAGGATGGACTGGTTGGATCTCCTTGCTGTCCAAGGGACTCTGAAGAGTCTTCTCCAACACCACCGTTCAAAAGCATCAATTCTTCGGTGCTCAGCTTTCTTCACAGTCCGACTCTCACATACATACATGACCACTGGAAAAACCATAGCCTTGACCAGACGAACCTTTGTTGGCAAAGTAATGTCTCTGCTTTTTAGTATGCTATCTAGGTTGGTCATAACTTTCCTTCCAAGGAGTAAACGTCTTTTAATTTCATGGCTGCAGTCACCATCTGCAGTGATTTTGGAGCCCAAAAAAATAAAGTCTGACACCGTTTCCACTGTCTCCCCATCTATTTCCCATGAGGTGATGGGACTGGATGCCATGATCTTAGTTTTCTGAGTGTTAAGCTTTAAGCCAACTTTTTCACTCTCCTCTTTCACTTTCATCAAGAGGCTTTTTAGTTCCTCTTCACTTTCTGCCATAAGGATGGTGTCATCTGCATATCTGAGTTTATTAATATTTCTCCTGGCAATCTTAATTCCAGCTTGTGCTTCTTCCAGCCCAGCATTTCTCATGATGTACTCTGCATATAAGTTAAATAAGCAGGGTGACAATATACAGCCTTGACGTACTCCTTTTCCTATTTGGAACCAGTCTGTTGTTCCATGTCCAGTTCTAACTGTTGCTTCCTGACCTGTATACAGGTTTCGCAAGAGGCAGGTCAGGTGGTCTGGTATTCCCATCTGCTTCAGAATTTTCCACAGTTTATTGTGATTCACACAGTCGAAGGCTTTGGCATAGTCAATAAAGCAGAAGTAGATGTTTTTCTGGAACTCTCTTGCTTTTTCAATGATCCAGCAGATGTTGGCAATTTGATCTCTGGTTCCTCTGCCTTTTCTAAAACCAGCTTGAACATCTGAAAGTTATTGGTTCAAATATTGCTGCATGCTTTGTTAGGTACAGTCAAATGTCAACCCCCTGGGTAAGCATCTTGATTACATCTACCTATTGTTAATGGTGATCTTGAGTTTATCTGAATGTAAACTCTAGGAAAAATGGAGATGTAGATTCATCGTGTGTGTGTGTGTGTGTGTGTGTGTGTGTGCACACACACACGTGTGCACATGTGCTTATGTGTGCACTTATGTGTGTATATGCAGTTCCCAAAGATTAGATATTCTGGGGAAAATGGAAGGTGAATTTTAAAGTGGTTTTTATTTTTCTCTGATGATAATTTTGGAACTGTCATGTGGGGGTAAAACTTTTTTAAAATTTAGACTAAATTAGTAATTAAGATTAGGTTGTAATCTTCCCCAGTGGCTCAGTGATAAAGAATTCACCTGCAGTGCAAGAGATGCAAGAGACCCAGGTTTAATCCCTAGGTCAGGAAGAACCCGTGGAGGAGGGCGTGGCAATCTACTCCAGTATTCTTGACCGGGAAATCCCATGGACAGAGGAGCCTGGCAGACTACGGTCTGTGGGGTCACAAAGGGTTGGACACGACTAAAGTGACTGAACACCCACCCACCCATGTTACTAGAAGTCAACTTGATGTAAAATAGTTGCAGAAAACTGCACAATAACAAAATTTGTTGGAAAACCATTTGTAATTGTCACATCACAGTGTTTTATCTTCTGAGAACAAACAAGACAATACTATTCTCCCACAGTCTTACCACCAGAATTACAATGACCAGAGTTCTTTGACCCCGATCTCAACCAAGATCTCTGGGTCTTAGATGATTCACCTGAAAATTTAGGGAACCAAGTTACACCTCCATGGGGTCGCAGAGTCAGGCAGGAGTGAGTGACTAACACTTTCACACTTCGTGCCTTGTTTATCTTACCCATTTATGATCTTAAGATTGAGTAAGAGCTTCCTATTTTCCAAGCTGGATTTAAAAGGGTTGGATGTGCAGCTCACAGGTGGTACTAGCTTCTGTTTAATTCAGGGGAAGAATTTAGGAAGAACTTGCAAGATGAAAGAGGAAGGAGATTTATTTCAAGAGGCTCCAGAGGGCAGGCTTGGGCCAGCAAAGGCAAGTTACAGGCCAGCACGTTTAGACTCAGCAAAAGCAAAATATTTCTAGAGTTTGAGCTGCCTGGAACCCAGCTCCTTTTAACAGGTACAGTTATTTGTATCTGGTTAGATGGACAAAGAGGCCCTCTGACTTATTGCCGTCCTTTTCAGAAGGAATCCACATATAAGATGGGAGATCCTGCTTCCCAGGCACCCACAGTCCCTTCCCAAGAACCATGGGATTCTTTGATGTGGTGTTGACAAAGGGTGTTGAGAAATGGTAGAACACAAAGTTTCTCCAGGTGTTTGGACAAAGAATGAGGCTGATATTTTTACAACACAGCCTTTGCCATGCTGGTTTCTCCTTCCTTCTCCAGTTGGTTTCATCTTTTGTATTATGGAAAAGCAACTGATTGTTTTTGGAAATAGTAGTCAAGCAAAGATATACACTAACATGAGGAAGAGCTGCAAAGATCGGTTTCACCCCATTATTCAAGGCAGTTGGCTGAGACCAGAGCAGGGTACTGGTTCGGTGGTTTAGTTGCTAAGTTGTATCCAGCTCTTGCAAAACTATGGCCCATCAGACCTCTTTGCCCCTAGGATTTCCCAGGCCAGAATATTGGAGTGGGTTGCCCTTTCTTTCCCCAGGGGATCTTCCCAACCCTGGGATTGAACCCGAGTCTCCTGCATTGCAGAAGGTCTCCTGCATTGCAGATGGTCTCCTGCAATGCAGGTAGATTCTTTACCACTGAGCCACCATGGGAAAGATCTGCAAAGATCAGCTTCATCGTGTTATTCAAAGCAGTTGGCTGAGCAAGGAGTATAACTTAAAGACTATGAGGAATCTGTGTGCAAATCATCAGAGAAAACAGCATCTGTGGCTTGAGTAAGACTGGGTTCATACCTGCTCACCTGGAATTTGTACTTCTTTTTCGTCTTTAACATGGGAAACAAAAAGGAAATAAAATAAGATAATGAGTAGGGAGGTGACTAAAAGCATTAAAAAATCCAACTGGGCAATCGGAAAAGCCACAGAAGGCCAGAAAAAGGGTATGTTGGGTTTTGCGAATTGTTTTTTCTTTTTTTATAGATTTTTTTAATTTTTGTGGAAAATTTTTATTGTCTTTATGGAATTTGTTATAATATTGCTTCTGTTTTGTGTTTTGATTTTTTGGCCATGAGGCATGAGGGATCTTAACTCCCTGACTAGGAATCAAACCTGTACCCCTGCATTGGAAGGCAAAGTCTTAGCCACTGGACCTCCAGGGAAGTCCCTGTTATGTTTTTCTTGTCTAAAAGAAAAATGAACAATCATCACCTAGCAAGAATAATAAAACAGAAAAAAATGCCTTCCTACGGGGAGGACTGCAAGTGAACTGGCCCAGAGGTTGAAGTCAGTGCCAGGGGTTAGGCAGGTGGGAAAACCCTTGGCCCAAACATCCTATGTTATTGCAGGAACAAACTCATCCATCATTTTGGACAGTGGCCCTTCCATTCCTGAAGGCCGAAGTTCTTTTGCACTTACTGTTCTGGCCACATACAGGCGTGGTAATGTAATATACATAACCATCCCTCATGAGCTCAGTTCTATCTGATCGGAAATCAAATCAGTCTAATGTGAAGAGAACAATTTAAGAGAAGTGCCAAGCACAATTTTCCTATATCCAAACTGAGTCCACGTTAAAATAATTTTCCTTACCCGCAGGCTAACTTGACTGAAGAAATGTTCATACAAGAGAGAAAGGCGTCTTACGTGGGAATAAAAATGAACATTTTTTCAAACATTCTATTTACATCTAAATTCATAAACTACAGCATATTAAACATTAAAATATAAACAGTATATTTTAGTTCCAGCTTTAAAGAAAGTCTGAAATGGCTTGGAGTTCTAGAGTTCTGTGTCTCTGATTGTCATGTCCAACCGTTCAGTGAAATTTTGTCTTAGAAATCACTTGAAATTAGTCCAAATGATTCGGGATCCAGGTACATGTTAGAGAAAGAAGGGGAAAAACAAGGATTTGAAAAGATATCTTTGCTCTTTACTATTGACTGAGAGAGAAAAAATCTAAGAGCAGGGACTATTTGCTTCTCAGCAGGTTAAACTTTAATGTTACTGGCCGATTATTCTAACATAAGAGTAAAGCAAAGAATTTCCTCTGGGAATTTTTCTTGATTTCATGAGAAAATAACATAAAAGAATCACATCATGTTAATAAAGCAGTTGTGTGTGCACATAAAGAGATGGAAGGAATTTTTGAGGTATTAGAGTATGTATGAAATAAATGTTTACTCTAAAAACATCTGAAAATTCAGAATTACATGAAAAAGATGCATAACTGTACCACTTCAGGACACTATCATTAACACTGTAGGGCATTTCCTCCCTGTCTGCCTGAGTCCATTTAATATTTTTAAAATCAAAATTGGGTATTGTATTCATTTTTATTTTAAATTGTATCTTTGTGCAACATATCATGTTGTTAAGTAATCTCCCAAAACCCTGATGTTAACATCATTGTAAAAATCCATTTTAAAAATAGTTAGCATGTGCCAGGTGTTGGACAAAGTACAACAATGCATTAACTCATGTAATCCTCAGGAGAGCCCAAGGCAACAGTATCATTATTATTATCTTTGTTTTCTTTTAACAAATGGGGAGACTGAGCTCAAGAGAACTTAAATAACTTGCTCAAAGCTAATAAATGATGGGCTGGGACTTAAAATGATTTGGTTCTAACCTTAACGCTAGTATTCTTAATTATTATGATCGACCACCTCTACATGATGAATGTAAATTGTCCCAATAAAAATGTCAAAAGTTTTATTTACTTCTTTATTTTTACTTGTCAGAAAATCAATTAACTTCCTTCAGAAGCCTTCCTGAATAAATCACAGTGGCAGCTATATGAATTGCGTCTCCCCTCAGAGAGCAAATATTGCTCTCTACCCAAGGTTTTCAGTTTTCTTTTTTGAAGCTCTGAATTTTAAAAGGCAGGACTGTGCATTTGTCTCTGCGTTTGGAGAACACTATAAGCCTACGTTAGAGCTGTATGAAAATCCGGAGAACATTATATTTGCTTCTCTTTTTGTAGTAATGTCGTGTGAATCATAAAGTAAAGCCATAATTAATGTTGCTCTGTCTCTTGGCACGTACTGTAGGTTATCCTGTGTTACTTCTCTCATTATGTGGAAGTCCTGATGCCCTTCTTGTTTGTAAGCTCCTTCAGTATGTTGTCACTTCTTGCATGTTCAGAGTCTAGCACATCACCTTGCAAAACAATTTCTCAACACTTGTTTGCAATATACATGATGGGGATTATGGTCTGTGAATTAATACTTAAATACTAAATGTGTGCATACTCAGTCACTCAGTCATTTCCAACTATTTGTGACCACATGGACTGTAACCTGCCAGGCTCCTCTGTCCATGGAGTTTTCCAGGCAAAAATACTGGAGTGGGTTGCCATCTCCTACTCCGGGGACCTTCCCGACCCAGAGATGGAACACGGGTCTCCTGAGTCTTCTGTATTGGCAGGTGGATGCCTTACCACTGTGCCTCCTTGTTGTCCTTGTTGTTCAGTCACTCAGTCGTGTCTGACTCTTTGCAACTCATGGACTGCAGCACGCCAGGCTCCCCTGTCCTCCGCTGTCTCCCAGAGCTTGCTCAGATTCATGTCCGTTGAGTCAGTGATGCCATGCAGCTATCTCATCCTCTGTCGCCCTCTCCTCCTCCTGCCCTCTTTCCCAGCATCAGGAAATGAGTTCCAATGAGTTGGGTCTTGGCATCAGGTGGCCAAAGTATTGGAGCTTCAGCTTCAGCATCAGTCCTTCCGATGAATATTCCGGGTTGATTTCCTTTAAGATTGGCTGGTTTGATATCCTTGCAGTCCAAGGGACTCTCAAGAATCTTCTCCACCACCACAATTTGAAAGCATCAATTCTTTAGTGCTCAGCCTTCTTTATGGTCCAGTTCTCACATCTGTACATGACGACTGGAAAAACCATAGCTTTGACTAGATGAACTTTTGTTGGCAAAGTAATGTCTCTGATTTTTAATATGCTGTCTAGGTTTGTCATAGCTTTTCTTTCAAGGAATGAGTGTCTTTTAATTTCATGGCTACAGTCACTGTCCTAGTGATTTTGGAGCCCCCCAAAATAAAGTCAGCCACTGTTTCCACTGTTTCCCCATCTATTTGCCATGAAGTGATGGGACCAGATGCCATGATTTTTGTTTTTTGAATGTTGAGTTTTAAGCCAGCTTTTTCAGTCTTCTCTTTCACCTTCATCAAGAGACTCATTAGTTCCTCATCACTTTCTGCCGTAAGTGTGTTATCATCTGCATATCTGAAGTTTTTGATATTTCTCCCGGCAATCTTGATTCCAGCTTGGGATTCATCCAGCCCAGCATTTTGCATGATGTACTCTGCATAGACATTAAATAAGCAGGGTGACAACATACAGGCTTGACGTACTCCTTTCCCAGTTTTGCCAGATAATTGTTCCATGTTAGGTTCTAACTGTTGCTTCTTGACATGGATATAGGTTTTTCGGGAGGCAGGTGAGGTGGTCTGGTGTTTCCCCCTCTTTAAAAATTTTCCAGTTTCTTGTGATTCACACAGTTAAAGGCTCTGGTGTAGTCAATGAAGCAAAAGTAGGTGTTTTTCTGAAATTTGCTTGCTTTTTCTATGATCCAATGTGTGTTCGCAATTTGATCTCTGGTTCCTCTGCCTTTTCTAAATCCTGCTTGTATATCTGGAAGTTCTGGATTCACATACTGTGGAAGCCTAGCTTGAAGGATTTTGAGCATAACCTTGCTAGCATGTGAAATGAGCACAAATGTACAGTAGTTTGAACATTCTTTGGCATTGCCTTTCTTTGGGCACCTGAGAAGCCCTAAATACTTAAATGCTTAAATGAATTACCTTCATAGATGATTTTCTGTGGCACAGACAATGCTCAGTGGTGACGAACTGGTGTCCTTACATCCTCAGCACACGGAGAAATGACCTAGTCACGTCTCCTTTCCAGTTTAGTGGGACCATGTCTGTGTAACTTAGTTCTGGCAATAGAAATGTGGGCAGAAGTAATGTATGCCCTTCCCGTCCTGGCCCCCACTGCCTGCAGCCTCCTCTATGGCTTGATCTCTCTTTCTGTTTCTGCCTCTCCCTCTGTCGCTCTCTGTCTGTCTGTCTGTCTGTCTCAGATACACACACACACAGCCTCATGGAAGACAGGACTAGTAGATGCATAGGTCTGTGACTCTCCATATGGAAGGCTACCGACTGAATACCGAATCTGACTGTGATGGGACGTGAGTTGTTGAGACTCAGGGGTTGTTTCCAGCACTTCACATCTAACTATGTTTGTCACGGACGGTTCCACATGCTCTTTGGGCACCAGGCCCATCTGTCCTCTACTATGATGTTTCTCTTCCGTTTACTCCCACTATTTCTTCAACCTGAAATTCCCTCCTCCCACATCTGTGCCTTTTAAAACTCTCCCTATGACTCAGCTCAAATGTCCTTTGTGTGAAGCTTTGTTTCCTATCGCAGGCAAACTAATTTTGCCCTGCTCTACACTGTTAGTGAACTTCATTTTCTTATTGTGTTTTCACCATCGAGTGTGGTTGCCATTGTGCCCCTAGTATTGGCCCAGTGTTGGCGTTTGTGAGCACTCAGTCACGCTTGTCACTCGGGGACTGAGTGAACAAGCCCGTGGCAGATGAGTGCCTGACATTCTTCTCCAGATTTGATAAGCTCTTTGCTTGTAGGATCACATATCATTTATTTCTGTATTTCCCAGCAGCAAACACAGACTGTGGCACCTGGGAGGCAATTAAAATATACTTGTGGCAGCATGCTCACAAAGCACACTGAACTTTTTTTCTTTTAAAACATTTTTAAATTTTATATTGGAGTATAGTTGATTTACATTGCGTATGGCAGGGTCACTTTGCTCTACACTTGAAACTAGCAAAATATGCTGAATTTAAAAGAGTCCCAAGCTCACCAAGTTCTGCCCAGAGTAGCCTGATTTACCAGTGTTTCATGAGAAAACAAAACTTAGACCTTTTAAGGTGCCAAAAAATAAAAGGCTGTGGAATGGCTAAAGTGCTATCAGTGACGTTGGAGAGAAGTGCATTTTTTCCCCTTAGAATAGGTGTTCATCAGGGTTTTATAATTCTTTGAATATTTAATAACACTCCCAGATGGGAAATTCAACATTAAACTTGACCTAAATTCCTTTTGTTGCAATTTCAAGTCTTCCATGATTCTTGGTTACCCTACAGTGAGAACACTTTGAAGAGGGAAGAGGTTCCGTTCTCATAAGCTATTTCTGTCTGGTTGATGTATTTACAGAAGAGATGGTAATGATTCAACTGCTCTGGATCAATATTGCTGTATTGTTTCAGGAAAGACAGAGTTTTGAGCGTCCTCTACCATATATTACTTTTCGCTTGTGGTTTCTGTAATTTGTCACAAATTCATGCTTACATGAAATTGGACTCTCATAATCTGGGGAGAAAGTAATGGGGTAGCAACCTGTGAGGTTGACTTTATTGCGGAAGGCTCAGGAATTAGTACTATCCCAGTGATAACATCAGGAAGTGTGTCGCACGTGAATAAGTAAAGTGGGGAAAATTGCATGGAATTAATTATTAAGAATATGGCCATTACCCAAAATATAAACACAATCTGATTTCAGAAAATATAACTAACCACTGAAAATGCCTTCCATAATCATTATGTGCTAAACGGCCCCAAGTTATGCCCTGAAATGTAATAAAATATATTTATTGCCAAATATCAAAAGGGCAGCAAAATACACTTTTACATTTTAATTGTAAGATCCAAATATGTTTTGCTAAAAAATTAAACAATAAGTAAGATGTATGGGTTTTTTTTATATTGGCTTTTTTCACAGCCTCTTTCCCACCCCTGCTGCACTGTCCTTCCCAGAAATCACTTCTGTTAAGGGTGTGTGTAATGTCTCCAGAAAAGTGAAAGTTGTGTCTGACTCTTTGTGACCCCATGTAGTGTAGCCCGTCAGGCTCCTCTGTCCATGGAATTCTCCAGGCAAGAATACTGGAGTGGGTTGCTAATTCCTTCTCTAGGGGAACCTTCCCAACCCAGGAATTGAACTTCAGTCTCCTGAATTTCAGGCAGATTTTTACTATCTGAGCCAGTGTCTCTAGACTTCTATGCAATTGCCAATAAGTTTTTGCCTGTACGAATATGATGGAGAGCACTTTTTACATAGATGTTATCTGACTGCATGTATTATTCTACAACTCGCTTTATTATTCAACCATTGTATTTTGAAAACACATGTCCATACAGATAGATTTGCCTCATTCTTTTTTAACTGCTGTTGCAAAATCTATCATGTAGATTTACTGCATTTTGTTTAACCATGTCTCCAAGGATAGAGATTTAAATTTACTGAATATTTATTATGAATTGCTATAAAGAAAATCACTGCCTATGTCTTTGTAGGCACATATATGAGTAATCTTACAGATTGGAAAGTGCCAGGTAAATACAATATCTCTATCAAAGGATATTTATCCGTTCAGTTCAGTTTAGTCACTCATTCATGTCTGACTCTTTATGACCCCATGGATTGCAGCACGCTAGGCTTCCCTGTCCATCACCAGTTCCTGGAGCTTGCTAAAACTCGTGTCCACTGAGTAGGTGATGCCATCCAACCTTCTCATCCTGTGTCATCCGCTTCTCCTGCCTTCAATATTTCCCAGCATCAGAGTTTTTTCCAATGAATCAGTTCTCATCAGGTGGCCAAAGCATTGGAGTTTATTTATTTATATTTATATATAAATGTTTATATTATTTTATATAAATATCTTACATATTATATTATATAAATTTATATATTTTATATAAATATTTATATTATTTTATTATCTTATTATATATAATTATATATTTATATTGGTTCAGTTAAGTCGCTCAGTCATGTCTGACTCTTTGTGACCCTGTGGACTTCAGCACGCTAGTCTTCCCTGTCCATCACCAACTCCTGGAGCTTACTCAAACTCATGTCTGTCAAGTTAGTGATGCCATCCAGCCATCTCATCCTCAGTCATCCCCTTCTCCCACCTTCAATCTTTCCCAGCATAAGGGTCTTTTCAAATAAGTCAGTTCTTCACATCAGGTGGCCAAAGTATTGGAGCTTCAGCTTCAGCATCAGTCCTTCCAATGAATATTCAGGACTGATTTCCTTTAGGATGGACTGGTTGGATCTCCTTGCAGTCCAAGGGACTCTCAAGAGTCTTCTCCAATACCACAGTTCAAAAGCATTGTATTTATATTATATGAGGGTATTTATAGTACATTTAAAAATTCCATGGCTGTTCCTCAATAACCTTCCGAAAGAACTACACTTCTTTATTGTCCCATCTACAGAATGAGCATATCAGTTCTGGATGTGAAAAGTCATTTTGTTGAGAATACCTCAGTTTAAAAAAATCCAGATCTTGATATAAGTGTGATTCCCCCAGGTGGCTTCTGGTGTGGAAGAAGAGTAGGAGAGTGTGGTGGAGGCTGGGACTTGTGCAGTAGGCGACAGAGATGGTGATGATGCTGGGGCTGTGATTAAGATGGCAGTGGTGGAAGACATTTAGGAGGAAGAAGGGGCAGAACCTGTGACAGAGGAGGAAACTAGAGGTGAAGGGAAGGGAGTGTTCTGACAACACCCAGGTTTCTGGTCTGGGTGACTGGGTGGAGAGCAAAGCCATTGCCTGAGATGGGAACCTGGGAGCCAGAGCAGGTTTGGGATCTAGTGATGAATTTGGTTTTGGACATGTCTGCGGGGTCTCGAAAGTCATGCTCTAGGTCATGCTCCTCAGTTTCTAGCTGAAACAGGGGCAATCTTGGAGGAAACTTGTGACCCACTGCACACAGCAAGGCACTGGTAGCCCCAGAGAGACTTTCTTCCCTGCTTCCTCACTGTTGTTCCAAAGGTCTAATGTACGACAAATATTTTCTACCAGTCAGGGCAAGTCTTTTTGTTTGTGTCTCTTTTTTTCATGTAACAGCTTTAAAATTTTAGGTAGTCAAACCTATCAATTTTTCTTTTTTTTTTCCATTTATTTTTATTAGTTGAAAGCTAATTAGTTTACAGTATTGTAGTGGTTTTTGCCATACATTGACATGAATCAGCCATGGATTTACATGTGGAACACATGGGGAGCACATGTAAATCTATCAACTTTTCATACAGGGTTCTCTGGAGTTTGTATTTTGCTTATGAAATCTTTCCTCTTCTCACAATTATAAAAATACTGGCCTATGTTTTCTTTTTTTAAATATTTATTTATTTATTTGACTGTCCCAGGTCATAGTCATGGCATGTGGGATCTAGTTCCCTGACCAGGGATTGAACCCGGGGCCCATGACACGGGAGCAGAGAGTCTTAGCCACTGGACCGCCAGGGAACTTTCTAGCCTATATTTTCTTATAACACCTTTGTAATTTGTTATTGTTATGGTGCAAGATAAAGATCATGGGTAACAATAGAATACCTCACTCAGAGATTGTTCCACTCTCTTCCAGATTTCGGTTTCACTAGGACTTTTGGACGTGAGTCTGGTTCCACCAGTAGGAGGTACTTACGAGAGACTTGTATTTGAACTGAGTTGTTTGGAGAGAAAAGGACGTGGGGTATTCATCCGGCAGACTTGGATCTTGGCAGCACTAGCAAGTTCTAGAATCAGCATCTATGGTGGCTGCTTCTCATTAGGCAGATGGATTCCTGTGTTGGCAGCTTCCTGAGATGGCAGAGCGTTGTTGTTCTGAAGCGGCAGCTGTGGTGGCGGCCCCTGATTCTGCAGCTGCCTCTTGTGCGTGCATCAGGTGCCTTAGCTGTTTAAATCTGGGGGTTGGTTTTGATAATCATTCCTGGAACTTCAGCCTGGAATCTTTTTCTTCATTTATTTACTAAAACAATGTTGTGAACTCCACATACCCCTCAATAAATTCCTTTTATCTTAAGCTAGTTTGAGTGGATTTTAATATCTACAACTAAGGACCTTAACCAAAACAGGATCCAACACTGTTTTCCATGCAAATCTGTCCATAATTGTATTTTGAGTCAGTTTCTTCATTTTTTTCCGTTATCTCCTTATTTACTTCTATACCCAGTACAATTATAATGACTGTGGTTTTTTGTTATGTTTTAATATAAGTGGGGATGTCCCTTTTCATTGATTAGTTTGTTGAAATTTCCTTGATTATTAATGCACATTTTCTTTTTCAAAGGAACTTTAGAATTAATTGGTTGAGTTGTGTAAAATAGGCTTCCCAGGTGCCTCAGTGGTAAAGAATCCAACTTAATGCAGGAGCTGCAGGATACGGGGTTCGATCCCTGGGTTGGGAAGATCCCCTGGAGGAGGGCATAGCAACCTACTCCAGTATTCTTGCCTGGAGAATCCTATGGACAGAGGAGCTTGGTGGGCTATAGCCCATGGGGTTGCAAAGAGTTGGACACGACTGAAGCAATCTACGATGCATGAGCAAATAAAAATGCATCATTATTGTATGGTTTTATCTGAATTTAACTTGCATATTAATTTGAGAATATGCTTTAAAACAGCAGTTTTCAAATTTTTGATTTCTAGATCCCTTCATACTCTTAAAAAGTTATAGGCCTTCAGGGAGCTCTTGTCATATGGAATATATCTATCAATATTTGCCATATTAGACATGGAGACTGGTAGTTTAGAAATATTTATTAATTCATTAAAAATAACCATAACACACATTATATTTAAATCTCTATACCATCCGTGCATGCGTGCTAAGTTGCTTCAGTTGTGTCCAACTCTTTGCGACCCTATGGACTGTAGCCCACCAGGCTCCTCTGTCCATGGGATTCTCCAGGCAAGAGTACTGGAGTGGGTTGCCTTACCCTCCTCCAGGGGATTTTCCCAACTCAGGGATTGAACCCAGGTCTCCTGCAGCTCCTACATTGCAGGGGGATTCTTTTACCGCTGAGCCAGCGGGGAAGCCCATATATACCATATTCATTATGAAAAATAACTATGTTTTCCAAACAAAACAATAGTGAAAGGGCAGACCTTATAGTTTTGCAAATCTCTGTAATGTTTGGCTTAATAAAAGAGAACTAGATCCTAATCTGCTTCTGCATTCCGTCAGTTGTGATATGCTCTTTTGATTGAAGTATATGAAAACAAATTTAGCCTCACACATATATGTAGTTAGAAAAGGAAAGGGTATTTTAATAACTTGTTCAGATAAGTGTGGATTTTTTTGTTTGATACTACATCACAACCTGATAATTATTGACTTCGTAGAGGTTATTTAAACTGTGGAATCTAAAATCTTATCAATGAAATTTTTGTACTCTAGTTTATTAAAATCTCTTGATCTGTCTTGAAGCTTAAATAGATCTTTTACCCATTCATTTTGTAACATGATGCATTGGCTATTTGGCAAATACTTGTTTAAAGAGTTATGCTGATTTTGCAAATATTAGCACATTTCATTATACAAAATTGTAAAGTTCTATTCATTATTATAACCACTGAGCTCATCAAAAAAGTTGTCAACTGTTGGAAAGCTGACAAGCTTACTATGGTGAATACAAGTTTTTCAGAATTCTAATTTTCATTTAAAAGCTTAAAAATAAACATTGTCAGTTGTTTTCTTTGAACTTACATGCCCACTTCACTCCACTTAAAAAATATGTTTGTCATGATTTTCCTGTCATTTGTTCTTTCAAGTAAAAATGGTGTTCCATGAAAAAAGTAGATGAGTTTTATTTTTTAAAAATTGCCAAACTTCGAGTTAATAGTTTTTGGCTTTTAGAGTTGAGGATAAGGAATGTGGACCTGAACTACTGATACCTACATTCATTACTGATACCTACATTTCTTAGTTCACACTTTGGAGATTGTTTTGATGGACTGAGTAATCAATTTATTTACAAATATATATTTACTGACCTCTGCTGTGTGCCAAGACGTTGTTGTTCCTGGTCCCAAGTATAACACAGCCAAATTGTGAATCTGATATGTTCATGAGGTGAGACAGATTATAGTTGACCCTTGTTGTGGGGGTTGGAGGTGCTAACCCTCCAAATATTGGAAAATCCTTGTCAGATTTTACTGTCTGCCCTCCATATCCATGGTTCTGTATCAGAGGATTCAACCAGGTATGGTATCGTAGTGTAGTATGGATTTAGTGGAAAAAAAAAATCTGTAATGTTCTTTATCTTTTTGGCTTACTTCACTCTAGAGGGAGGTGGGAGGGGGGATTGGGATGGGGAATACATGTAACTCCATGGCTGATTCATGTCAGTGTATGACAAAACCCACTACAATATTGTAAAGTAATTAGCCTCCAACTAATAAAAATAAATGAAAAAACAAAACAAAACAAACAAACAAAAAATCTGAGTCTCAGCAGCCCCTCATAGTTCAAACCTGTATTGTTTAAAGGTCAATTGTATAAACATTTAAACAGATAAATAGAATCCCCATTAGGGTAAAAGTTATCAGGAGGGGAAACTTCCCCAGTGGTCGAGTGGTTAAGAACCTGCCCACCAGTGCAGGGGACACAGGTTCGATCCCTAGTCTGGGACGATCCCATGCGGCTCGGAGTAACTAAGCCCATGCACCACGACTACTGAGCTCCACTCTAGAGCCTGCACTCCAGAACAAGAGAAGCCCGCGCAAGGTGAAGCCCACGCACTGCAACAAAGAGTAGCCCCCATCCACTGCAACTAGAGAAAGCCTGCCCTTAACCAGCAACAAAGACCCAGCACAGCCAACAATTAAAAATAAATAAAATAATTAGGCAACAAAAGCTATCAGGTGAAATAAAGCAGGATACAGACATTGAAAATGACAAATGTGTGATCAGGGGGCAGGGGTGAAGTGGGAGAGGCGTTGTGGAGGGTGAGCAGCAGAGCTGATGGAGCAGGGTGGTCAGGGGAGGGCAGCTTGGCTTTTTGGCCAGAGAGCTGTGTGAAGTAGGGCAACAGACAATGTGAATATCTGAGGGAAAACCTTTCTGGACAGAGTGAGAAGCAAGCAGTCTGGGAATAGGAATATTTCAGTGTGGTGGGGGGGTGGGGGGCATAAGAAGCCAGAGCAGCCCCAGCAGAAAGAGCAAGGAAGAGAGTAAAAGGAGAGTCTGCAGCCAGATGCTGTCCCATAAGGACTTGGAATCTTATTCCCAGTGAATGGTGCACCTTTTGTGCGTCAAGGTGCTGACCAAGGAAGGGTGGGATCACGAGGCTTATGCTTGACGGAGTTGAAATGGACAAGTATAATAGGTCCTAGAGTCTGATGATCAGTATCTACTCCAGCCTCTTTCTAGAGCGCCTCTTCATCCTGGAGACACCAGAAAGGTAAAACCCACATTCCCAGGTTCCTGTTTAGTGGGAGCTCTGGAGGTGATGTAGGTTCCACCGAACAAATGCAGTCATATGAGATTTAGTAGGGTTGAGGCCGTGAGATGGCTGGTTCCTCTGTTTTCTGCTGGCAGGTCTCATTGCCAGGAGGAGCTTCTGATCATGCTGGTTTCCTGTTTGTGGCGAGGCTGTATGGTTTGGGCTGTGTCACCTTACTGGTCAAGTGATTATAGCAGTGGCGGTAGCTCTCTTGGTGGCTTGGTTCTACCGTATGGATCATTGAAGTTTTGATTGGGACTCAATCTGGTGTTTGTTGCTGTAGCCCTTTTACTGCTTCTCTGGAAACAGCTGCTAGTCAGTTCCTTTCTGCAGAATTAGCAAGATGAGATTCTAGTCTATGCCTCAGTAGAGGGAGCCTCGGTGGTGTCTGGGAAGCTAACTAGGGGGCTTCTGCAGAAGCAGGATGGGGGATGCTCGGTATTCTGTGGTTTGGACCGTGTTCACACACAGGGCTGTGTGAATGCAGTATTAGGAAAAACAGTCTTGTCTTTTATCTTGATGCCTGGTGGTCAGAGTGTGGCCTTGTTTGAGGTGGATTTTCTGTGAAATTGTTTATGTCTAAGGGGAGTCCAGCAGTGCATGCAAGCCAGATACTGGCAACACCAAGGTCTGACCGTTAGCATCAGGCTAGCTCCAGGCTCTCAACTTCCATTCTCCTTCTCAGAGGAAACCAGAAGAGTGTGGTGTTATCAAAGCCAGGATATCAAGATGACTCAAGAAGGGAAAAGTGATCAGTTGTTTAAAACCCTGCCACGAGGTCTGGTGAGGTGGAACTGAAATGGCCTGGACTCATGTTGGACTTAATGATATTGAGTTTTTGGAGACCATGACAAAAATGTGGAAAGTAAGTTGGATTAAAACTTTCTAGGAAAAAATCTGAGTTCCAGTTTTAGCTATTTTTTTTAAAAAAAAAAAAGCAAAAACTGGAGAATTCCCTGGAGATCCGGTGGTTAGAGGGCTTCTCAGGTGGCGCTAGTGGTAAAGAACCCGCCTGCCAATGCAGGAGATGCAGGAGACTTGGATATGATACCTGGGTTGGGAAGATCCCCTGGAGGAGGGAATGGCAGCCCACTCCAGTGTTCTTGCCTGGAGATTACCATGGATAGAGGAGTCTGGTAGGCTATGGTTCATAGGGTTGCAAAGAGTCAGACACGACCGAAGCGACTTAGCATGCACGCACACCGGTGGTTAGGACTCAGATTCAATCCCTGGTTAGGAAACTAAGATCAGATCCCACAAACCATGGTGTGGTGGGGAGAACCTACCTATTTGACCTTAGGAAAATCAGTTCACTTTTCTGAATCTAAGCTTTCTATTTGTAGGAGATGTGGTTGACCTTGATGCTTCCTAAACCTTGGAGGGAGACAGCATGATATAGCCTTTATTTTCTTGGGTTCCAAAATCACTGCAGATGGTGACTGCAGCCATGAAATTAAAAGATGTTTGCTCCTTGGAAGAAAAGCTATGACCAACTTAGACAACATATTAAAAAGCAGAGACATTACTTTACCAACAAAATCCATCTAGTCAAAGCTATGGTTTTTCCAATGGTCATGTATGGATGTGAACATTGAACTATAAAGAAAGCTGAGTGCTGAAGAATTGATGCTTTCGAACTGTGGTGTTAGACAAGACTCTTGAGAGTCCCTTGGAATGCAAAGAGATCAGACCAGTCAATCCTAAAGGAGATCAGTCCTGAATACTCATTGGAAGGACTGATGCTGAAGCTGAAGCTCCAGCACTTTGGCTAGCTGATGGAAAGAACTGACTCATTGGAAAAGACCCTGATGCTGGGAAAGATTGAAGGTGGGAGGAGAAGGGGATGACAGAGGATGAGATGGTTGGATGGCATCACCGACTAGATGGACATGAGTTTGGGCAAGCTCTGGGAGTTGGTGATGGACAGGGAAGCCTGTAGTGCCGCAGTCCATGGGGTCACAAAGAGTCAGACACAACTGAGTGACTGAACTGAATGAACTGAAGTCATGTCTGACTCTTTGTGACCCCATGGAGTGTAACCTGCCTGGCTCATCTGTGCATGGGATTTCCCAGGCAAGAATACTGGGAGAGGTTGCTATTTTCCTCTCCAGGGGCTCTTCCTGACCCAGGGATCAACACTGAGTCTCCTGCATTGGCAGGCGGGTTCTTTACCACTGGTTCACCAGGGAAGCCAGACACGGTACCAAATCCTGGTTCCACTTCCTAGCTATTGTATGTTGAGTCTGCCATTCAAACTCTTGGAGTCTCAATTGCCCCAACTCTGTGTATTTCACAATCGGCTGCTTCCCACACCTCTGGCCCTGGCAGCCTCGGTTCTCAGTCCATGCCCTTTTTGAAGTAAGACTTAACATCCCTCGACTGTTGATTTTATTAAAATATGGGGGATTTTTTGGAAGGAAAAGTGAAAAATGTTTATAGTGCAAATATTTAACAAGAAAAAAAATTTTTAATTTTATAAAACACTTTTTTCCCTCCTGACGTCCCTCCTTCATGGCCTGCCGTTGGCTTCCTTCCTGTCATCCTTGGATGCTGTTTTATGCAGCCTCTTTTTTCTCTTCTTCTATTTATCTTCTCTATTTTTCTCTGCTTTCCTTAAGCAGAGGCATTTGATACCAAAATCTCCAAGTTATGCAATACTTCTACTCTCTCAAGACCAGCACACATTGGGCTTTTAGGTGATCAGAGCTTACATGAAGTAATCCTTAACAGATTTGAAAAATCAAAAGCATTTAGCTTGTATCACATAACGAGTTAGTAAGACTATCTCTACCTTTATGGGTGTTTGGAAGATTAAATGAGATCTAAAATGTGATGTGTCTAGCTTAGTGTTTGACCCATAATATGTGATCAGTAAAAACCAGTTCTTAGGCTTCCCTACTTCCAGATCTCAATTATTATGATTTACGATTTTATCTCTCTTATGTTTTAAGAATAATCATGGAAAATACCTAATGCACAATTGGAGAGCATTCCCAGATACAGAGTCCTGCTCATCCCAGTGTTCCTTGCCCTTTCAGCACAGTTGATAAGGACTCACCAGTGGGTTGTTCTGATCCCTTAAAATGGTTGCCTTGGAAGCCAGACTTAAGGGAATACGCCAGTGGATCAAAGTACGATATAGACAATGTAAAAGACTTTTGGGGTATATTTTCATTTCCATCTCCCATTTCTTATCTGTTAGTTCCTACCCGGTAGCCAAAAGATTGGAAAGCTTAAACTTAATGTTCTAGCTTAAATTCAATGTTCCAAGAGCATTCCAACCTGACAGCAGTAAAATATTTAAGTCTGTTAGTCGTATGGTTCCAGGAATTTCACAGAGATGCTTTTGTCAGATGATTTCCAGCAAGGACATATTAAGATGCATTATCTCATCTGTCTGTGAAGACCTTGAACTGAAAACAGACCATTGGAGGGATTTTGCCATAGGGTCAGGTCCTTCTTTCAAGTCCTCATCACCTGACTCTTACTTTATGACATTTGAAGCGCTAACTTGCCAACAGAGATGAAAGGTAACTGTTGATTCAAGATATTGACAGTACTCGGTTGGACTCCTACGTATAACCCAGACACTGGAATGGATTTTTAAGTTAACCTTGCTACCCAGTCTTCTCTTCAGCCCCCAAATCTGGGAAAATGCTCCATTAACCATAAAATGCTGAGATAATATTTAAAAACTGCATCTCCCTGTTACCCAGTAACCCCAGATATCATTCCTTTCCTGGCAACTCAGATCTGTCTCCCGCCTTGGAGATGCAAGCATCTGCCATGTGCATTTTTCTCGCCCCAGGATGCAGTCTAATGCCTTATACATGGTAGAAAGAACTCAACAGTTATTGAAGCCTGAAGAAAAACTGAGTACTTATGAGATCCACAGTTCGGAGTCCTGAAGTGGTTTATGATTTCTGAATAAGATCCTTGCATTTAGGTCTTAACATCTCAGGAAGCCACCTGAAGCTCTTTATGTAAGAATGCTCGGACCGCCCCTCCCCCCACAGCATCTTCTGTTTTCTCACAGGAAAACACTGTGTCCTCACAGACTGCTTCACTAAATTAAAAACATGCTCCTACCTTCAGAGCCTTATAGCCCAGTTCCTAAATCACCTTTCCAAATTTAAAATGCTCCTGTCTGAGTCCAGGGTTCACAGGTTTGGGACCAAGGGACATGGTCTGCTGACATTTTCTCAGTAAGGAAATTGTCACCAGACTTTTTGGACCATCGTTCAAACTCCACATTTATGAAGAGGCCCACCAGGAAGCATCTATGTGCAGGCCATAGAATCAGGGTAGTCAAGGGACGTAAAATTTCTGGGATATTACATTGCAACCACTTTCATTAAAGGGCTTTAAGGGAGGGATAATTTTAGCTACCGGCTTCCATGATAGCTCAGTTGGTAAAGAATCTGCCTGCAATGCAGGAGACACCGGTCTGATTCCTGGGTCGGGAATATCTGCTGGAGAAGGGATAGGCTACCCACTCCAGTATTCCTGGGCTTCCTTTGTTGCTCAGCTGGTGAAGAATCTGCCTGCAATGTGGGAGACCTGGGTTTGATCCCTGGGTTGGGAAGATCCCCTGGAGAAGGGAAAGGCTATCCACTCCAGTATATTGGCCTGGAGAATTCCATGGACTATACAGTCCATGGGGTCACAAAGAGTTGGACACGACTAAGCGACTTTCACTAACTTTAGCTTTGCATAAACCAATAGTTAAGATGGCTAGGAAATCCTCCAGTTGGGCTGAGCTTTTTCTTTGTTTTCTTTCTCCTTTCATCTTCTCCTTCCTCCCTCCCTTCTTTCCTTGTCTGTAGAAAGGAATAAACAAAACCATATTGCTATGTTGTGTTGGGAGCTGTATACATTCAGCTGGGTCATAACCTTTTTGTTATTTTGATGCAATTATTTCATTAGCAAATGACATATCATTCCTGGTTGATTCCTCTGATCAAGATTTGTATTAAATCAATAGAGGAGATTAAATCAAGGTAAACTGAATAGATTTGTAATTCTTTAAATGCAATCATTCATTTCTAAATCGAATTTCAGTGACAAGCCTAGGCTTGCGTCATCTTTCTTCTCTGATAGGGAAGTTTTGTACTAGGCAGGACTCACCTCTGGACAAAGAGGACATAGTAGTACTTTCAGGCTTTGACTTCAGGAGAACAGACTCAATGAATGCAGAATAGCTCTCTACAGAGTGCATAAGCAGTGAGAATTAAAGAGATGGTGGAGGACATTTAGAAGAGTCTTTCCTTCCTTTTCCCACACACTCTATAAATGGATAGGCACATATACCTTGGTAGAGTCCCCAGCTAGTAAATGAAAAAACTGTACACAAATGACCAGCCCCTCCAGGCTAGAAGGAACAGCTCAAAAAGGGTGACCTTAAAGGAAATCAGTCCTTAATGTTCATTGAAAGGACTGATGCTGAAGCTGAAGCTCCAATACTTTGGCCACCTGATGTGAAGAACTGACTCATTTGAAAAGACCCTGATGTTGGGAAAGATTGAAGGCAGGAGGAGAAGGGGACAACAGAGGATGAGATGGTTGGATGGCATCACTGACTTGATGGACATGAGTTTGAGCAAGCTCTGGGAGTTGATGATGGACAGGGAAGCCTGTAGTGCTGCAGTCCATGGGGTTGCAAAGAGTCAGACACAACTGAGCGACTGAACTGAACTGAACTGAACTGTGCTTTAGGGACATGAGGTGGGTTGGGCCAGAGAGGACCCACCTCCCAGCCCTAAGATGGAAGGTGTAACTCCACTGTCTTAACACGGTCATTTAAAAATTCTAAAAATAATAAAAATTTTAGAATAACATCTAGTTGAGATCCTTTGTAGGAGGAAATGCTGGTTTTCAGGCAGGTCATGTAGTGAAACAAGGTGGTAAGTGACTCTGGAGCATGGCAACAGTAGGTTGGGGAGCAGCAGTGGGTGGAAGATACTGTTTGCACTCTGGGAGGAGGGCCATTCAGCACCTGATGGGAGCCCCGCAGCTCGGGAACCAACCAAAGAGAACTCAGTGGCTTCACCTGGAAATCATGCTACATGCCTTGTACATTTTTTAAGAAGTAAATTCTAAGTTCCAGCCATAATCTTTATTTAGTCAAAGTATTGGCTAATTATTTGTGGTATTGTCTCCAGATTCCTGCCAACAATTTAATGTTGATTTTTGCCATCTGTCACTCAGCCGTGTGTCTCTCAGATGTTTCAACTACGCGATTGCTTACTATGTACATATCCAAATCACAAATAAAAATGTTAAACAGGGCAGATCAAAGATGAGACCCGTGTGGTGCTTTGCAACTACTTCTGTAGTTTATAAGCCTTAGAATTTTGGAGATAAATAGATTTTTCAGAATATCTCATGAAGCATTCATATTGATGAGAAACAGAGACCTGGAAAGTGGGTTGAATGGTTCAAGGACATACAACTGGCTTTTCATTTATTCAAGAATTGTGTGAGTATGTGTGGTTTAATCCATTATTATTATGTGTGTTTAATCTATTATTATATGAACTCACTTTTAGTGGAAGAGTCCAGATTCTCCCCTGACTCCAAGACCACTACTCTTTTCCACTAATTCTTTTGACAAAGACTCATGAATCATCACTGCTGAATACAAATATTTATTATGCAACTCTCATCTATCTGCAGGGATCTCATGGGGTAGTCTATTAAATACTCTGCTAATATTAATGTAAATTTGACTGAGCCTTCTCCTGCTCTAATAAGTAAATGGTTTTGTGGATTTAACTTGGCATTGCTTGTATGAAAATTAATAAAGAAAAACTTCACCACCGCAGAGTCTGGAGGGCAGAAGAGGGAGCTCTCATGCATGTAGATATGCACAAGGCCAGCATGTATTCCAGCAGGAAGAGGTGCACCTTGCCTTTCTAGAAGAAAGTGAACACTACATTACTACCACCCAAAGGAGGAAGAAAGATTTTTCTCCCAGTCTAGCACCAGCTCAGCCACTGAACTTCACACTTCCACTTTCATCCAATGAGCTTTTTGTTTAGACACCCCTTCCCAATTTCCCCTTCTCCTCTATAAAATAGAGCTTCCTTCCTTTTGCTTTACTGATTTGTATATGGTTCTCCATAGTAGCACATTGCAGTTCCTTGCTGCTCTCAAGTAAACCTGTTTTACAGGTAAAATAACTGACTCTTTTATTGCTTTTAGATTAACTCTTGTGTTTTAGTGAACATGTTTATTCACTCCATCCCCCTTCCTCTTCCATGCTTTTCTATTCACCCAACTTGGGAAATCTTACCCATTGTGATGACTCCCACATACATATGATCAATTCCTGTCTTTCCTTAAACTTTCAAGCTTTTCTCTTCCCAGGTATAGCACAGACCTCAAACTCAACATATTGAAAACCAAACTCATTGTCTCTTCTTTGTCAGTTCCGTTTCTTGTCCTGAACTTAATAGTAAACATTTCTTGTCTACTATTTCCTACTCTGTTCCTCCTCAAGTTATCTTTATTCTACCTCCAAATTCTTTCAGTTTAGATGCTCATTTTATCTTGTTTTGATAGCCACGATAGCATCTTAACCAGTTTCCAAGTTTTCACACTTCTGATACTGTCTCTGGAGTATTCTTTCTACAACATCCATCCAGTTCTTTTTACCAAACGGGGCAGCTGTGAAATATTATTTTGCAGTATCCTAAAATATTTTCCTTGGAAGAAAATTGCTTATTGTGGTAGGCAGAATTTTAAAATGGATCTTCAAGATTTCTGGTTCCTCAGTCAAGTAGTCATTACTGCTCTGAAGAGATCTTTGTAGATATAATTAAAGGCCCAAATTGATTGACTTTAAAATGGAAAATTTATCCTGGTGGGCCTAAGCTAACCCGTGAGCCCTCTGGTCAGAGACAGGAAAACAGAGAAATGTGCCCTGGCTTGCTTCAGTTCAGTTCAGTCACTCAGTCATGTCCGACTCTTAGCGACCCCATGGACTGCAGCGCACCAGGCTTCCCCAGCTGGCTTCGAAGAAAGCAACCCCCCCACCCCGCCCCATGCTGTGAACTGTGAGTGAGGCAGCAGAGTCCACAGTCAGCAAGGAAATGGCATCAATTCTGCAACAGCAAAGAGGCAAAGAACTGAATTCCGCCAACAGTATTAAAGTTTGGTGGTGGATTCCCCTCTCCTCCCCCACCCAGGCCCCACAAAGCCTCCAGATGAGAATTTAACTTGGGCAACACATTGATATTAACCTTGTTAAACTTCAGCAGGGAACCTAGTTGTGTCATGTCAGACTTCTGATGCAGACTGTGAGCTACTAAATATACTTTAATTTTCTAAAACTGAGATATTTTGTTACACAACAATAGAAAAATAATACACACACTTAATTATATTTTGGAAATACTGTGCTAAACCAAGTTAAGCTTCTTTAAGAATTCTCAAGTGTGGGGAGTACAAATAAGGAGTATGAGATTAACATATACAAACTGCCATCTGTAAAATAGATAAGCAACAAAGATTTAGTGTGTAGCACAGGGAATTATACCCAATATCTTGTAATAATTTATGATGGAATATAATCTGCAATAAAGATCGAATTACTATTTGATACACCTAAAATTTATGCACTACTGTTAGTCAACTATACTTCAATTAAAAAGTTAAAAAATAAAGTACAAAGTACAAATATTCTTGCACATTCTCCTTTGAATGCCAAAAAAAAAGAAATATCAAGTGTATATTATGTTCATTAGAGTTTTTGTGAATCTCTAGGAAAGAGATATGTTGTGATATATTTCTCAAACCATGTTGACTGCAGGCATTGGTGAGACATTGTTATACAAACAGCAGTTTGGGGAGCTTCTCACATAATCATTCTATTTCCTATAAAATCTGTGATAATTTGCTGTCATTTGCCCCCAGATGTTCAAATATCCTAATTTGGTTTTTGGGGACTTGCATGCTGTGATCCCAACCTCTATTTCCAGCATCATTCCCATCATTTTCCCACATCTAGCTTGACTCACTCTTGCATACCAAGTCGTGATAGTTCAGGGCTTTGACTTTTCATGTGTCTCATGTTTTTGAGACACACACATCCCTTTTGTGACAGGTCCCTGCCCACCTTCCTCACAGGCAGGTATGTTTGCTGGGCATTGTAAACTGCCATTGTAGCTTTGTGTACAGAGCTTTTAGGTCCCATGTCATATTACATGACAGTCACAGTTCACCTCCTCTTACCTAATTGTGAACTACTTGAGAAAAGGGACTATATTTCATTCATCTCAATCTTCCTCATGATAGAAGTGGACCTAAGGCTTCATCTTCTGAAGTCTCTTGATAGCTTATTCTTTCCTTATAAAAATCGGTGTGATGTTAGCTTGTCTCTAATCTTCAACATTTTTTTTCATGAATTAAATTTTTGATTTTTTTTGCATGTGACCAATTATGAGAAATAGAGTAGGGAAATGGAAAGAGGAATATTGATGCAATCCTAGGGAATAAGAATGAGCAAAGTTTCAGTATGTGAAGAAGAGTTCCTAAAACTGAAAATCTAGCTACTCCTTGACCTTCCAAAAATACCTTGAAAATTGAATATCATTCTCTTTTTCAGACCCCAACCCTGTTTTCTCTCCTCTCTCCCTTCCCAGGGGCCACACATAACTTTCATTTCATTCTAAACTGAAACCATCCTCACTGCCTGTCCACACTTGTCACTCAATTATGAGTGTCCCACTTGTTCCCAGTAAGAATCAGTACCTTCTGTATCTATGCTTAGAAAATTCCAACATGCAGTGTTAAAGCAACATCAAGCAAGCACTAAAGGTATAATGTTAAAACAGTTTTCTTCCACTCTGTTTTTCCACCTTGGGGAGTTATTTTAAACACTTATCTAATGTAGACACTGGTGGTACCTAACAAATGTCCCTCCCCTGTCTGTCTTCCATCCCTTCCCCCTTCTTTTGGATGAACAAATACCCATCCACATGTCACAGTTCCCTTGCTGCTGAGCTCAGAGTCTGCCCATTAGAATCTGGAGAAAAGTAAAGCAAGTCACGTTAAGTCCTGGTACATAAAAGACCCCGTATATTCTTTTTACCCTCTCTTCCCCTGTCACAGTGCCCTTGGAGCCCTCCATACACCAGATGATATCATTTCAAAATGGAGGACAGACAACTGGTCTACCTCACTCTGTGTAAAGCTGTTATTATATTAAACCTCTGAAGTTTCAGTGTTTAGTCATTCACGTGGCAGAGTGGAGCCTTCCCTTAGTTTAGTCTGTTAAACATTTAAAACTTGAGAATAGTCCATAAATATGTACTGGCTGCAAATATGTAAATGAAAATAAAAGATGAATTTGAGAGAAGTCAGCCAGGAATCTCCACAGTTTTGTTTTTTGCTTTTTTTTTTCCACGTGAAGCTTTGTTGTTAAGATTTAAATGCTAAACAAATGCTATAAGTGCTTAAGTTATAATTAAAGTAATCGGAAGGAAATAAATTTCCCATGCGCAGATATAATTTTATCCAAGAACTAGGTTGTACCCCTTCCAGTTTTCTTTCGGAATTCTTAATTATAGAGATTACTAGCTCAAGGAACAGGAGGTTAAACATCTGCTTCCTAAAATGAAGCAAAGGCATGAGACAAATAGTGTGAATCATATACTAAAAGGAAAGAATGAGAGGCTAAAATTAAACATCACCACCAGCAGCTGATACCATTTCTAATGAAACAGTCTTACATCAAGAGCTTGATGGAAGGGATAGGGTTAGATATTGAGGGAACCTTGAAGAGAGGCCTTCTCAAGCCTTCTTAGCTACTCACATTTATAATTGCCCCCCTGCACATGTAGATGGGAGTGGACATTGTCCTCAGATCCTTCTGCCCCTGTGTGTTAAGACGCTTCAATTGTGTCCAACTCTTTGCAACTCCATTGATTGTAGCCTACCAGGCTCCTCTGTCCATGGCATTCTCTAGGCACGAATACTTGAGTGGGTTCCCTTGCCCTCTTTCGGGGGATCTTCCCAACCGAGGGATCAAACCTGAGTCTCTTATGTCTCCTGCATTGGCTCAGACAGTAAAGAATCTGCCTTCAATGTGGGAGACCTGGGTTCGATCCCTGGGTTGGGAAGACCCCCTGGAGAAGGGAATGGCAACCCAGTCCAGTATTCCTGCCTGGGAAATCCCATGGACAGGGAGGCCTGGCGGGCTACAGTCTACGGGATCACAGAGAGTTGGACACAACTGAGTGACCCAACAACAGCAACAAATTTAGTGATAAATAAATACCAGATGGTTTTAAGTGCCAGAATATTTACAGGGTTGTAGAACATGTCTGTTCTGTGTCTTTGGATGACAGTCAGTCATATGCAGCTGCAAGAGGGGACACACGAGAGGCTCAGGGAGTCGGACCTGCGAGGTTCTCACGGGTCCTCGATATAGGAGGCTCAGCAGGTGGAGTGGGGCCAGGTGGGGAAGCCTCAGGATTGTCAGGCGACAGCAAGCGCAAAGGGAAAACCAAGACCGCAGCCTGTCCTGGGCGCTCCCAAGAAAGGCAGGGCAGGGGAAGCAGTGTGCAATTGGCTGCCGCTGCCTAGTCACCCAGTCGTGTCTGACTCTTTGCGACCCCATGGTCTGTAGCCCACCAGGCTCCTCTGTCCATGGGATTCTCCAGGCAAGAATACTGGAGTGGGTTGCCAGGCCCTTCTCCAGGGAATCTTCCCGATCCAGGTATGGAACTCCCGGTCTCCTGCATTGCAGGCAAATTCTTTACTGCATAGCGACCAGGGAATTTCTTGCAATTGGCTAGTTGGAATAATTCCTTCAGGCTCTAAACTACATGGGTGGTCCCAGATGCCGGGTACCTGGCCTTGGGGTGATTGAGGCAGAGGAATGTTACCTCCTGAGGTGCACAGGCCAGAGAATGAAAGTGTGGCTCTGGATCGGTTAGTTTGCATGTCAGAGACTGGCTGGGCTGAGCCCTGTCCTGTCTCAGAGGAGTGGCCAGATCAGGCAAAGGGCAGTCTCTCCCCAGCCAGAAAGGTTTTTTAAGATGTCAGAACAGTGTACAGAAAATTTAGACACATGCACCCAGTGTTCATTGCAGCACTATTTCCGAAAGCTAGGAAGCAACCTAGATGTCCATTTATAGATGAATGGATAAGGAAGTTGTGGTACATATACATCATAGAGTATTCCTCAGCTGTAGAAAGAAACTAGTGGATGAACCTAGAGCCTATTATACAGAGTGAAGTAAGTCAGAAAGAGAAAGACAAATATCATATATTAATGTATATATAGGGAATCTAGCAAGATAGTACTGTCAGTACTGACGATCCTACATACAGGGCAGCAAAGGAGACGTGGACATAAAGAACAGATTTTGGACATAGTGATGGAGGGAGAAGGTGGAATGATCTGAGAGAATAGCACTGAAACATATACATTACCATATGTAAAATAGATGGCCAATGGGAGTTGGCTGTGTAAAGCAGAGAACCCAAAGCCGGAGCTCTCTGACAGTCTGTCTCTGACAGTATGGGAAAAGGAGGGAGTGGGGAGGGGAGTTCAAGAAGGAAGGGACATATGTATACCTAATGCTGACTCATGTTGATGTATGGCAAAAACCATCACAATACTGTAAAGTAATTATCCTCTAATTTAAAATATATATAAGTAATACAAAGTCAAACAATACAGAAGCACAAAAAGGAAACATTAACAACAGCTCACCCCCATCTGCAATTCCATCTCACTGGCAGTAGAGTTAGCACTCTGTGTGTGTTCTTCCAGGCCTATCTCTGTGCAAACATATGCAAACAAACACGTTGATGCCAATGTAGGAATTTTTTATAAATATGAATTCACACTCTATACATCTCTCTGCTGCTTATGCTGTCACTGACTATATTTCATGAACAGCCCTCCAAATTAAAACTTGTAATATACTTCATTATTGTTAGTAGATGCTTACTATTTTATAGAATATATTCTGGCTTATTCAGCCACTCTTTTTATAAACATGTCAGTTATTTTCAGCTGGGTTTTTTTTTTTTAATAACTGCATGTATGCTTTAATACGGGACCCCCCTGGTGTCTCATATAGTAAAGAATCCGCCTACAATGCAGGAGATCCGGGTTCAGTCCCTGGCTTGGGAAGATCTTCTGCAGAAGGGAATAGGAAGCCACTCCAGTATTCTTGCCTGGAGAATCTCAGGGACAGAGGAGCCTGGCGGGCTACAGTACATGGGGTCACAAAGAGTCGGACATGACTGAGTGGTTAACACTATGATACATGTATGCTTTAATGCATATCCTGGTGCATAAATCGCCATGTTCCAGTCCTTTTATTTCTCAGTGAGGTTGTTGGGTCAATGAATGCATTGTAAACATAAGAGAGATAATCGATAATCACATTTTTTTTTTTTCCAGATTGTTGTAGTAGTTGAAACCAGTGTCAGCAGCATGGGAAGTTTTAACCACATTTTGAGCAGCCCTGGATGTTATAAATGTTTTAATTTTTATAAATCTGATAGGTGATAATGGTTTCATTATTTTTCTAATTTATTTTTCTCTTGGCTATTAATAACACTGAACATCTCAGAGCTTCCTTATTGAATTTTATAAGAACACTGAGAACCATATTTTTCTCCTGGTCTCTTGTGAAGGTGTGTTCCCAGTGAGGAAATTAGTTGAGTTCCGCATACCACACAGCAGTGCTGACCTTGCTTTTTCCTCTGCAGGTCTGCGTTATACATCTTCAGTCTCCCAGAGTGAGATGAAATAAAACTTAGCCATTTCCAAATTCGTTTGATGCAGGCTGTGTATAGGATTTTTTTTTTTAATGCTGTTTGCTATTGTCTCATCTTGGAAAATAGGGCAAGAGAATGGCTGTCAGCTACTTGATTCTGAATGTTATTGTAATTTACTTCCTTTGAGGAAGTAACACTGAATACATTTAGCTATTGAATATACTTGATTTAAAACATACCATCATTTTGTGCTGTCATTGAGACCTGATGACACCATGTTCTGTAGTTTTGGTATTATTAAGCCTTGTCTTGCTAAGCAGGGTGAATCTAGGAGCAAAAAATAATTAAGCCCTGGTTTCTTTGGAGTGAGTCTAAGGTAAATAAACCTGTGAGAGCTAAGTGATTACTTCTGATTTAATAGCCTTGGGGGGAGGGACATTGGCAAGGTGGCAGTGGCCTTATTTTAATAGCCAAGACTGATCAGTGTGAGAGGGTGATGGTGAAGTGATGGTATTAGTCAGAGTTCTCCAGAGAAACAGAATCAAAAGGATCTTTCTCTCTGTCTCTGATGATAGATAAGGAATTGGTTTATGCAGTTGAGAAGCTGGTAAGTCTCAAATTTGTACAACAAGCCAGCAGACTAGAAATTCAGGTAAGAGTGGATTTACACTTTGGGGCCCAAAGGCTGGAAACACAGGCAGAATTTCTGCATTGTAGTCTGGAGGCAGAATTCCTTCTCCAGGAAACCTCAGTCTTAGTTTTTAAGGCCACCAGCAGATTGGAGGAGGTACCTTGTTCTAGAGGGTAATCTGCTTTACTTAGAGCCAACTGATTGCAAATGTCCATCATATCAAATAAAAAATACTTTTACAGTAATGGGCACGTTATTCTTGCCAAGTTGGCACTCAAAATTAACCATCACTGTTGAGTATGTTTGGTTCAAAGGAGTTCAAATGACACAAGTAGTATTCATTTCTCTATGAAGCAAGTAATTTAAAGTGGAGCCTGGCTATTGTCAAACTGTGGTCAGGAGAGATCTCTAATGTCCCATTCATTTCCAGCATTTCTATCCCCATGAACAACAAATGCAGAGATAATGAACATACTCTAATTTAGGGGAAAGTAGGAAAATAAGTAGACAGAGGAGCCTGGCAGGCTCTGAGAGTCCATAGGGTCTCTAAGAGTCGAACACAACTTAGCAACAGACTTCCATGAGAATGTGTGATTCTCTTATTCCACAACTTTCCTTCTTTTCCTCCTTTGTCAGCATAACCCAATAAATCGACCTATTTTTCTTGTTTAAAATAGCTGGTGTGAAGAGTGCTCCATTGAAATGGAACAAACCATTTATTTTCTTGGCACAATTTTTCTGCCTAATGGGGAAAAAACATTCTGTACCATATGGTGAACTTTAAAATTTGCACCTAAATCATTGGTCTTACCACCCATATCGATGAAATACATTGGAGAATTTTTAAATCGTCCACTTATGCTTCACTTGTGTAATTTAAAAAAAATAACTGAGGTGAAATTTACATAACATAAATCATTTAAAGGTGAACAATTCATTAGCATTCAGTACTTTCACAATGATGGGCAAACACCACCTCTTTCTAGTTCCAAAACATTTCCATCTTTCCAAAGTGAAATCTTTATCCATTAAGCCATTTCTCCCCATTCCTCCCAGCTTTTGGCACCCACTAATCTGTATTCTGTGGTTATGGATTTATTTATTCTGGATATTTCTTCAAAGTGGAATGATACAATATGTGATATTTTATGTCTGGCTTCTTTAACTTAGCATAATGCTTTGGAAGAATAGCATACATTGGTACTTCATTCCTTTCAAGAGCTGAATAATACACACTTAATGTGTATACCTGGGCTTCCCAGGTGGTGCGTTGGTAAAGTATCCGCCAGCCAATGCAGGAGATGCAAAGAGACGCATGTTCAGTCCCTGGGCTGGGAAGATCCCATGGAGGAGGAAATGGCAACCTGCTCCAGTATTCTTGCCTAGAAAATTCCGTGGACAGAGGAGCCTCGTGGACTATATAGTCCATGGGGTCACAGAAAGTTGGAGATGACTGAGCGCTAACAAGGACTAGGAGTGTATACACCACAAATTGTTTTTTAGCCTGTTGATTGGCCTTTGGGTTGTTTCTACCTTTTGGCTTTTGTAAATAGTGTGTACACTATTTACACGTGTGTACATGTTCTTGTTTGAGCACGTGTTTTCAGTTATTTTGAGTATATACCCAGATGTGGAATTGCGAGGTTATATGGTAATTCCAGTTTAACTCTTTGAGGAACTATCAGACTGTTTCCACAGTGGCTGAACCCTTATACATTACTAGCCACTCTAGTGGGTGTGAAGAGGTACTTTGTGATTTTGATTTGCATTTGCTTAGTGACTAATTAATTCAACATTCAAAAAATTAAGATCGTGGCATCCGGTCCCATCACTTCATGGCAAATAGATGGGGAAACAATGGAAACACTGACAGACTTTATTTTCTTGGGCTCCAAAATAACTCCAGATGCTGACTACAGCCATGAAATTAAGATACTTGCTCCTTGGAAGAAAAGCTATGACAAACCTAGACAGCATATTAAAAAGCAGAGACATTACTTTGCCAACAAAGGTCTGTCTAGTCAAAGCTATGGTTTTCCAGTATTTATATACATATGTGAGAGTTGGACCATAAAGAAAACTGGGTGCTGAAGAATTGATGCTTTTGAACTGTGGTATTGGAGAAGACTCTTGAGAGTCCCTTGGACTGCAAGGAGATCAAACCAGTCCATCCTAAAGGAAATCAGTCCTGAATATTCATTGGAAGGACTGATGCTAAAGCTGAAGCTCCAACACTTTGGCCACCTGATGAAAAGAACTGACTCATTTGAAAAGATCCTGATATTGGGAAAGATCGAAGGCAGGAGGAGAAGGGGACGAGAGAGGATGAGATGGTTGGATGGCATCAGCGACTCGATGGACATGAGTTTGAGAAAGCTCTGGGAGTTGGTGATGGACAGGGAGGCCTGGTGTGCTGCAGTCCATGGGGTCACAAAGAGTCAGACACGACTGAAAAAACTGAACTGAATTGAACTGGTGACTAATAATGTTTTGTGTCTCTTCAAACATTTGTGTAATTTTGTCCTAAATTTTAGGTACATGGCAAGGTTTCTATTTGGTATGGCATGCATAGCAGAGGTCACCGATAAGCCAAATTACTGACCCCCTTGAGTCCTTGGGACTACCAGTGGAGACTTAAGATGGCCAGAGTCTCTGGGATCATTTATCTCAGGTGTAAGCAGACCCTTCCACTTTCTCTGTCCCTCTCTGTGTGTGCCAGTATATGAATAATTTGGGGAGTACTGGTTGTGGGGGTGTAGGAAACCAGAGTCCTCTTGAGCTATCTCAGTTAATGGGACAACGGATTGACTCTCAGCTGCTGTATAGCATTGTAATTTAATTTTTTTCACAAATTATAACAGAACTTTCTGTAATGTCTCACTAAGAATAGCCATTCTTAGATTGTGTTCTTAAAATAGGGCTGTATATTAATGTAATATACAGACTTTTCTAAAAAGTTAGAAAACTTTAGTGATATAGTACAGTAGTCATGGTAAGTCATTGAACTTTGGACAATTTTAATTTTCAAAATGGCATACAACATATGGATACTTAAATACTAAAATGTAAAGCACTATGTATTTGTTTTATATGATGACTTATGGGAGATAGGTGTTTGAGATTAAATCCCAATTCTAGGCAGTGTGAGGATCATCCATCTAAAGTTAACATTGTTGTTCAGTCGCCAGTCGTGTCTGACTCTGCAATTTCACCAACTGCAGCATGCCAGACCTCCCTTTATTCAGTTCAGCTGCTCATTCAGTCGTGTCTGACCCTTTGCTACCCCATGGACTGCAGCATTCCAGGCCTCCCAGTCCATCACCAACTCCCAGAGCTTGCTCAAACCCATGTCCATTGAGTCGATGATGCCATTCAGCCACCTCATCCTCTGTCATCCCCTTCTCCTCCTGCCTTCAATGTTTCCCAGCATCAGGGTCTTTTCCAATGAATCAGTTCTTTTCATCAGGTGGCCAAAGTATTGGAGCTTCAGCCTCAGCATCAGTCCTTCCAATGAACACCCAGGACTGATCTCCTTTAGGATGGGCTGGTTGGAGCTCCCTGCAGTCCAAGGGACTCTCAAGAGTCTTCTCCAATGCCACAGTTCAAAAGCATCAATTCTTTGGCGCTCAGTTTTCTTTATGGTCCAACTCTCAACATCTGTACATGACTACTAGAAAAGCCGTATCTTCGACTAGATGGGACCTTTGTTGGCAAAGTAATGTCTCTGCTTTTTAATATGCTTTCTAGGTTTACCATAGCTTTTCTTCCCAGGAGCAAGTATCTTTTAATTTCATGGCTGTAGTCAGCATCTGCAGTTATTTTAGAGCCCAAGAAAATAAAGTCTGTCACTGTTTCCATTGTTTCCCCATCTATTTGCTGTGAAGTGATGGGACCAGATGTCATGATCTTCATTTTTCAAATTTTGAGTCTCAAGCCAGCCTTTTTTTTGTATTTCAGTGGATATTTCAGTAGTTTAGCTTAACAGATATTTCATACACCTGGTGCTTAATTAATAGTACTGTCTTCGAGTAGCATTGAGAATTATAATTCAGTGAGTTCACAACATAACACCTTATTTAGAGTTATGTAGAAGAACATTTAGTTGCATTTTGAAGTCCTTCTGAAGCTTCCTCTGACGGAGACTAGATGTTATCATGTCTGGCTTCTGGGCAGTAAGTGAAGGATGTGAAACTGGATGATCTTGGTGTCGGATAAACCATTGAGCCCGGCCCTTCAAGTCAGTCTCCATCCTAATCCACTCCTGGAGGACAGATCGCAAGGGTCGATGTGAGGTTTCATGGATCAAAGGAAACATTATCTGAAACAAAATTTGGACATCTGAGCATCAAGGGTCATGTTGATCAAGTTAACCCACCATTTCACATTCTTTTGGGTCTTAATCCAAAGCTCTTTTCCCCATCTAGGACATTTCTGTTCTCAGAGAAAATAGAAAACTTCCCCTTCTCAAATGGAGCCATGTCAGGTTAATTATATCCGATTAAAATGAACATTGTCTCCTTAAAAAAAAATGCACAATATGAGAGTTGCAAGTTAAGTTTTGTTTGGGGCAAAATAAGGGATAGTAGCCCAGAAGACAGCACCTCAGATATCTCTGAGAGACTGCTCCAAAGAGGCAGAGGGGGAAAGGTCAGTATATGTGATTTTTGGTGAAGGTCGAATACATGCAATCAAACGTATATTTCTCCAGAAGCTTTCTACTAGTCTCATGAAGCCTTCGCTAGTCACAAGGAACAGTCGTCACATGAAGGATTTTAGTGCTTTTTAGATATGAGGAGATAAGATATAAGAACTGGGCTCATAAAATCAGCTGCTGAGAATATCTAACTATCTGAAGACCTGTCCTGCCAGTTTTTCTCAAACACAGAGTGCCTCATTTCTGCTGTCCACCCTGAGTTCCTTCAGGGGGTGTCGAAGATCAGTAGCCTCTGATCTAATCTAATAGCAGCACACGATCTAATCCTTCTAGAGGTGAATGGCATGCACCCATGGCAAGTGCAATTTGTAGTTGACAACATCATAGACAATCTGTGGTCAGTGCAATACAGAAGATAAAGATTAGTAAAGAAAACAGTGGAAAGTGTCTCAGCGAGGCAATTAGGCAACCTGATTGGTAACCTGGTGTGAATTGCACTACGGATGCAGAAACCCAACCCTACCGACAGCCTCTTCTCTCAGCCCTGGCTTGGAGCCCTTCAAAATTCAGAACTTAAGGAAATGGACATTCTAGTTCTAGAACCACCCTGGTATCACTATGAGCCCAGGAAACATACAACTTTTAGAAAAAGAGTCAGTGCCAGTCACAGCCAGGAAGGGAAATCTATTGGGCAAAATACATTTAAGATGAAAAATTTCTAACTGTCTACGGGGTGACTCGCACCAAAGAATGTTTATAGGTAGGAACTATAGCTGATCTGCTCTTTCTTATGACAAATTGCAAAAGACAAGAATCTCCCACAGGAGCGGAACACGTCCGCATACTCTCCCAAATGCAACTTCCTTGCATTTCTTAATTATGCTGTTTTACTGAAGAAATTAAGTTATACTGTTTAGTCATTAGCTAAGTAATAGTATGCATGAATATGACGTAAAACTTGGCTTCTGGAGAATATCTGCAAATAAATAATAAATCTTCTTGTGAAACAAATGCTAGAATATTATTACCTGCTTTAATGGCCTTTTGTCCCAGAACAAATCTCATAAGAACCAATGATTAGAAGAAAAACATGGCAATGTAAAAAGAAATAAAACAACAAAAGCATTAAAAACAAAACCCTTATTTATAGCATCATTTTGTACTATCACAAGAACATTCACTTAAAAATCAAATATCTTACCCGATGGCAGAAACAATTTTGTAAGTCATAAGGAACATCTTGTTATGAACACTTTCTACTTGCAGTAAAATGGAAGAAATTGAAGGTACAGTGAAATCAAAAGGTCAAATTGTCCATGTGATGTCTGTGAAATTCATGTATTTGCATTAGCTCAAATATATGAAACATCAGTAGCTGCTGACCTTGAGTTTAGGAATAACCAGTGATGGATGTTTAGGAAATGAGGATACCAGGAAAATTATTTAAAATATGGATAATAAAGATATTTGCATTGTGATAAGGAAGAGAAAAACATAACCAGGGCTTTCTGTGAATGAGGTGCTCTGTGTAATTCATAATTTTAATTTAAAAAATGAAGTGACTTATTAATAACAACTTATTCTTTCCTTCATCAAGTAATTTTGAGGACCTACAACAGGTCAGGCAGTTTTAGGAACTGGGCATATACTAGTGAACATTAGTGAAATAGCCCCTGCTCTCAGGGAGCCTATGTTCTACTGGGGGTGGGGAGTAGGTTACAGAGACAATACATGATAATATGTCAGTTTGGAATGGAAAGTCCTGTGGAAGAAGAGAAAAAGAGCAGTTTGGAAGGGGATGGTAATGGGAGGAGGTGGGCAGGGTAGTTCAGCTTACATTTATGTGCTGTGGTCCTGGGGACACATCAGAGCCAAGACTTGGTGTCAAGAGTTGGCCACATGAAAACCTGGGAGAGAAAGAATGTTCCCAGCAAAGGCAGCAGCAAGTGCAAAGAGCAGAAAGAGAAAAGACCTGGGGGCAGGAGAGTGCAGTACACACCGTGGAGTGCTTTGGAACCATGGGGAAAATGCTGGCTTTTAAAAAAAAAATGTATTTATTTGGATCTTCCATCTTTGTTGTGGCACGTGCAGCATGTGAACTCTTAGCTGTGGCGCAAGGAATCTAGTTTCCAGACCTGAACTCGAACTGGGGCCCTTACAGAGTCTTAGCCAGTGGACTACCAGGGAGGTCCCAAAACTCTAGCCTTTTGTCTAAGAGAAATTGGGAGGCATTGGAGGAGTTGAAACAGAAGAGCAACTTGATCTGGCTTCTATTTTAGGGCCATCACCCTGGCGGCTGTGCAGCTTGGGCAAGGGCAAAATTCAGGCGACCAGGTTGAAATAATGCAGGGGAGAGAGGAGGTGGCAAAGACCTGGGAAGAGGCAGTGGGATGTGAGAAGTGCTCTGATTCTGGAAGCATCATTAAGGCACATTTCCTCAGACTGCAGGTGTCACAGACTCCCCTCCTGTTTCTGACGCTAATAAACTGAGCCCAAGCAAGGCAAATCTCCTCTGCAGAACTGCTTAAAGAAACTCATCTTCAAAGGTTAGTGTAACCAGGAAAAACTTCCATGATTTTAGTAAGAATTTACCCTTCTGACAAATGAACACTGCTCTGTTAATGCAGTCTTCCTAATGAAGATCAGTTTTATTTCTTAAATTATTGAAAATATTTTTCATTTTCATGCCTCTGAATTAGTTATTGTGTATCTAGTAAGGTGAAGACACCTAGGAAATTGTTTGGGATAATCTAAGGTCCAGAGTTTATTTTTGTCAGTTTGAGTGTTTTACGTTGGTCATTGCTGTTGTTGTTTAGTTGCTTCGTCGTATCTGACTCTTTGTGACCCCGTGGACTGTAGCTCACCAGGCTTCTCTGTCCATGGGATTTCCCAGGCAAGACTGCTGGAGTGGGTTGCCGTTTCCTTCTCTAGATCTTCCTGACCCAGGGATCAAGCTGCATCTCCTGCCTTGGCAAGCAGATTCTTTACTGCCAAGTCACCAGGGAAGCCGCATAGTGGTCATGTAAATCATTTATTTTCCAGATGTCTACTTGATTTCATACTATTTAGAAGCCATAGTAGTTATAAGGGGGGAAATCTCTTTTTATTATTCATGTTAAGAGCAAAATGACTATGAAAGGAATATTCTAGTTCAAAATATTAACTCACCAATTATACCAGGATCATAAAATCAGTAAGGTTTCAATGAAAAATGATGGTTGCCATTTCTATACCTTTCATTTTCCTTTATATTTGCTCACGTGAAGTCCACAAGGGGATTTTGGGTTCAGAACTTAGTTTTCTTCAAAGAGAAAAGTAAGAATGATTTTGAATTTTACTTGTTTTGTTGGATCCCCCCCCCAAAATAATAAAAAAGCCTGTTTTTACTGTAAGAGCATGATTTCTTTCTTGCAGTTGATATTTTATTCAAAAGCCTCGGTCTCCTAGAAGTTGAATAAAATGCCAGATCTCATAGACATAACTTCTATATACAAGCTTTTGCTGTACCAGCTTCCTCCCATTCTTTGAAGTCATTAGGATCAGAGACAGTCCACAGATACTGGGAGGAATCACTGGTTGTGATGCTAATAATAAACACAGTCTGGCAACACGAACTCTGTGCTGACCAGAAGTGAGATGAGGATGCTCTTATTAAGGAGATCAAGGCCCAGTGGTCAGGAAGTTGAGCACTGGAGTCAAATAGAACTGCATTCAAATCTCAGCTCAGCCATTTACTAGCTCTTTATCGTGGTTGCATTTCTTTTTTTTAAATTAATCATTTTAATTGGAGGCTAATTACTTTATAATATTGTAGTGGGTTTTGCCATACCTTGACATGAATCAGCCACGGGTGTACATGTGTCCCCCATCCTGAACCCCCCTCCCACCTCCCTCCCCATCCCATCCCTCTGGGTCATCCCAGTGCACCAGCCCTGAGCACCTTGTCTTGTGCATCGAACCTGGACTGGCAATTTGTTTCACATATGATAATATACATGTTTCAATGCTGTGCTCTCAAATCATCCCACCCTCACCTTCTCCCACAGAGTCCAAAAGACTGTTCTTCACATCTGTGTCTCTTCTGTTGTCTCACATGTACCGTCATCGTTACAATCTTTCTAAATTCCATATATATGCGTTAGTATACTGTATTGGTGTTTTTTCTTTCTGACTTACTTCACTCTGTATAATAGACTCCAGTTTCATCCACCTCATTAGAACTGATTCAAATGCATTCTTTTTGATAGCTGAGTAATATTCCACTGTGTATATGTACCACAGCTTTCTTATCCATTCGTCTGCCGATGGACATCTAGGTTGCTTTGTGGTTGCATTTCTTTTTTTTTTTTGTGGTTGCATTTCTTAGCTTCCAGTTTTTAATCTGGTAGCAGCCTACCCGTGGTGCAAAGCGGGGAAACAACATAAATATTAGGACCTTACCCTGATGTTTAAGGAAAGAAGGGCAAGCACTGCTCTTAAACCGTGATCTGTTTAATTAGTGCTTCTTAGGTTCCTGCCTTAGGCTTTCTCAGCAGACGGAGCTGGGGGTACAGATGTACATACATTCAAACAGGTACATGTTTGTGGGCACATGTCTGTGTGTGTACATACATATCTTGCATATAATGTCAGTGTTTGCACTTACATGGATACCTGGGTTCATTTTAGCAGGATTTCTGTTGTGATCTTTAGGCCATTTTTGCATGTTGTTTTTGTTTAGTTGCTAAGTCATGCCCGACTCTATGCAACCTCATGGACTATAGCCCGTAGACCTTTTTGTAGACCTTTTTGCAGGATATTACCACAAATATCCAGATAGCAGAGAGTTCAGTTAGCAAGGGCTGAGGAAGTATCTGGTACATAAGCATCAGATCCAATTTTTATTATTTATTATAAGCATGGGCAGTGTTGATTCCCTCTTTGTCCTTTCTGGGCATACCTGCATGCATGCTAAGTCGCTTCAGTCATGTCCAACTCTTTGTGACCCCATGAACTGTAGCCACCAGGCTTCTCTCTTAATGGGATTCTCCAGGCAAGAATACTAGAGTGGGTTGCCATGCCATCCTCTGGGGATCTTCTCAACCCTAGGGATTTAACCCGTGTCTCTTATATCTCCAGCATTGGCAGGTGGGTTCATCATTAGTGCTACCTGGAAGCTTCTCTGTCCTTGGCTCTGAGGCAAATAATTGACAGGATGTGATTAATGGTAAGAAGAGTTACAAGTCAAACAGTTGTAGAATGGAATTTCTGATGTCCTTCTGTGTCCCTGCAGCAGATGTCATTATTTACATGAAAAAGAGGGATTATAGATGTATATCCAGTATGCTTAAACCTCAGATCCTCTTGGTTTTTTTTTTTCTTTTGGCCATAGCACCCAGCTTGGGGATCTCAGTTCCCCAACCAGGGGTAGATCCCAGGCCCCTTGCAGTAGAAAAACAGAGTCTTAACCACTGGACCACCAGGGAAGTCCCTCTGCTTTTGTTTTAAAACAAGTTGTGATTTCTGTCTAGGGGGTGAAATGGCATCCCCCTTGCTGAATATAAACCTGTTAATGGGCAAGTTTTCCTCAGGATTATCACTAGATGGAATATTGTCAGGCTAAGTTTCTCCAAATAGGAAGTTGGCCACTGCAAGCCTAAATATTATTTTACTATGTTATTTATTAAAGTAATATTTGTGTGCTCAGTAGCTCAGTCATGTCCGACTCTTTGCAACCCCATGGACGTAGCCTGCCAGGCTCCTCTGTCCATGGGGATTCTCCAGACAAGAATACTGGAGTGGGTTGCCGTGCCCTATTACCTAAAAGGGACATTAAAGTAAAGTGAAAATGACTTTCATGCTGTCAGAAGTAATGTGTCAAACTCATGGTGTCGATGAACTTGCTATTCATCAGTAAGTCACCAGCTCACAGATATCAATTTTTTATAATCTACTTATAAATCAGTTTGATGGATTTTTTCCTTATAATGAGCAGAATATCGTGCTTATCAGAGACAGTTAAATTAACCATTAACCTAGGGGTCATGAAAAATTAATTTAGAATGAGCTGACAGCTGTCAAGAGGCAGGTCAGGTGGTCTGGTATTCCCATTTCTTTAAGAATTTTCCACAGTTTATTGTGATCCACACAGTCAAAGGCTTTCGCATAGTCAATAAAGCAGAAGCAGATGTTTTTCTGGAACTCTCTTGCTTTTTCGATGATCCAGTGGATGTTGGCAATTTGATCTCTGGTTCCTCTGCCTTTTCTAAATCCAGCTTGAACATCTGAAGTTCTTGGTTCACATACTGTTGAAGCCTAGCTTGGAGGATTATGAGCATTACTTTACTAGCGTGTGAGATGAGTGCAATTGTGCGGTAGTTTGAGCATTCTTTGGGATTGCCTTTCTTTGGGATTGGAATGAAAACTGACCTTTTCCAGTCCTGTGGCTACTGCTGAGTTTTCCAAATTTGCTGGCATATTGAGTGCAGCACTTTCACAGCATCATCTTTCAGGATTTGAAATAGCTCAACTGGAATTCCATCACCTCCACTAGCTTTGTTCATAGTGATGCTTCCTAAGGCCCACTTGACTTCGCATTCCAGGATGTCTGGCTCTAGGTGAGCGATCATATCATCGTGGTTGTCTGGGTCATGAAGATCTTTCTTGTCCAGTCCTTCTGTGTGAAGCTCTTCTGCTTCTGTTAGGTCCCTACCATTTCTGTCCTTTATGGAGCCCATCTTTGCATGAAATGTTCCCTTGGTATCTCTAATTTTCTTGAAGAGATCTCTAGTCTTTCCCATTCTATTGTTGTCTGAAGCAACAGTTAGAACTGGACATGGACCAACAGACTGGTTCCAAATAGGAAAAGGAGTACGTCAAGGCTGTATATTGTCATCCTGCTTATTTAACTTATATGCAGAGTACATCACTAGAAACACTGGGCTGGAGGAAGCACAAGCTGGAATCAAGATTGCCGGGAGAAATATCAATAACCTCAGATATGCAGATGACACCACCCTTATGGCAGAAAGTGAAGAGGAACTAAAAAGTCTCTTGATGAAAGTGAAAGAGGAGAGTGAAAAAGTTTGCTTAAAGCTCAACATTCAGAAAACTAAGATCATGGCATCTGGTTTATTTTGGAGGCGCTCCAAGATCACTGCAGATGGTGACTGCAGCCATGAAATCAAAAGACACTTGCTCTTTGGAAGAAAACTTATGACCAACCTAGACAGCATATTAAAAAGCAGAGACATTACTTTGCCAACAAAGGTCCATCTAGTCAACGCTACGGTTTTTCCAGTAGTCATGTGTGGATGTGAGAGTTGGACTATAAAAAATGCTGAGCACCGAAGAATTGATGCTTTTGAACTGTGGTGTTGGAGGAGACTCTTGAGAGTCCCTTGGACTGCAAGGAGATCAAACCAGTCTATCATAAAAGAAATCAGCCCTGAATATTCATTGGAAGGACTGATGCTGAAGCTGAAACTCCAGTACTTGGCCACCTGATGCGAAGAACTGACTCATTGGAAAAGACCCTGATGCTGGGAGGGATTGAAGGCAGGAGGAGAAGGGGACAACAGAGGATGAGATGGTTGGATGGCATCACTGATGCAATGGACATGAGTTTGAATAAATTCTGGGAGTTGGTGATGGACAGGGAGACCTGGCGTGCTGCGGTTCACGGGGTCGCAAAGAGTCAGACACGACTGAGCGACTGAACTGAACTAAGTGACGGCTGTCATGTGGGCCTTTATTACTTTGTTAGCGACAAAACTTGCTGATGTTTCTCTAATGCTACTGTGAGGTAATACAAAAACATATGTATTTAGGTTTCTGCCCCACTTCCTGGCACAGAAGTCCTAAAACTCTTGCAATTTCCTAGTGATCAGAGCACTGGGAGCACCTTCTGTTTTAGTATTTGGTCTTTGAGTCCCTATCCTGACAGCGTTCCTCTATCCCTTGGAATTTCCTGGGTGATAACAGTGTCCTTTGTTCTAATGAGGTGACTCTTGGTGGGTTCCCGAATGGGGGCTGGTCACCAGAAAGACCAACAAGCCAGGATTAGAATCTTAGGATTTGCAGCACCATCCCCTTCTCCAGTGGGGGAAGAGGGTCTGCAAGTGGAGTTAATGATTGATCATCCCTATGGGAGAAAACCTTCCACAAAATCCCAGGGGGTTGGGGTTTGAAGAGCTGCTCGGTTGGGGGCCACATGGCCATGCTGCAAGAATGGTGCACCTGGACGGAACATAGACTCTCTGCCCCTCCCCACACACCTTCCACCTGGGTGTTCATCTGTGTCCTTTATCATATCCTTTTAAAAGATTATTTGTTTATTTATTGCTTCCTTGTAGCACAAGTCTTAGTTGCTCCAGGGCATGTGGGATCTAAGTCCCCACGTCCCCTGCACTGGAAGGAGGATTCTTAACCATTGGACCACCAGGGAAGTCCCTATCACATCCTTTTATAATAAACTGGTAAACAGTAAATAAATTGTTTCCCTGAGTCCGCAAGCTGCTCTAGCAAATTAGTGAAACCCGAGGAGGGGTCATGGGAACCTCTGATTTATAGCTGATTGGTCAGAAGTGCAGATAACAGCCTGGCTTTGCACTTGGTGTCTGAAGTGGGATGCTGGTAATCTCAGGGGACTGAGCCCTTAACCTGTGGACTCTGATGCTATCTCCAGGTAGACAGTGTCAGGTTTGAGTTATTGTGGGACACTGCTGGGCTTTCCTGGTGGCTCAGTGGTGAAAAATCCATCTGCATTGCAGGAGACCCAGGTTTGATCCCTGGGTCGGGAAGATCCGCTGGAGGAGGACATGGCAACCCACTCCAGTATTCTTGCCTGGAGAATCCCATGGACAGAGCCTGGGGAGCTACAGTCCATAGGGACGCAGAGAGTTGAACATGACTAAGGCAACTGAGAACAGTGCAGCGCAGAACACAGCTTGTGTTGCAGAGAATGATTTGATGGGCGGAAAACTCCCATGTAACTGGTCTCAGTAGTGTGAGTGTGTTGGTTGTATGAGAGTAAAGGAGAAACCCACATGAACAGTGTAGGTTTTTCTATACAACTACGGTGTTATGTTTGTTAATGTTAATAAAAAGTACCACAGGTTTTATAGCCAGGGTATTATTATCACTTTTGTAGGTAAGTAAGTTGTGTTTCTGTACCTTAACAATTTGATTTTTATCACTGAGTATTGGTATTAGAGTCTCATGTGTGTGTTCAGAAGTTGTCATGTGGCCCAAGAGAGTTCATGGGGTCTTGCTAGTGTCTAATTTATTAGAGAAGAATTTTGGCATTACCTCTATTTGGCATAAAATTAAGTAATTTTAGAGTGTAAACGTTAACCTTGAGGCACTCTACTGTCATCTTGTAATTTTGCAGATAATTTTACAGAATCAGGAACTTGAGCTCAGAAAGATGATGTTACTAGTATAGAATAACAGCAGAAGCGCTCAATCCAGGATCCAGGTGTTGGACTGTGGTCCCCAAAATGTGCCTCCTTAAAATGTAAGAAATGAGTGAATGAGCTACACAGTCAGATCTGTGCAGCAGGTATTCTGAGAGAGGTCTGTCCATGACATCATCAACTAGAGCAAAAATTCAGCTTTCATAATGCTGAGAGGCTGCAGCTAGCAATATTAAGGAGGATAAGAAAAGTATGTTGACTTGCTTTTGACAACTGTGATTTTACTTCTCTAAAATTATTTGCATTTATATCCATTGCAAACCTAACCAGAGACTTAGAAATACATTTTTATTGGCAGAGATCTTATTTTTCAAAAACCATGACTTTGTAACCATGTTGTTAAGCTGTCATGTATTAGCTCTACAAACTCAGTTAAAATTATGTTTTGAGCCTTTCTTGGTTTTTAGTTTTGTTGGTCGGTTGTTTGGACGTTAGGTTGTGATTTATTTGTTCTTGTTTGTGGTCTTATATCAGTGCTGCCTAGGATATGGCAAGTTTGCTAATGATGCTAATAAGTTTGCACATTATTTAGTTTTTCTTTTTTTCAGTAGTGACTCTCCACGTGGATGTTGAACTGCTCATTGTACCATGGAACTCAGAAGTATGCTCTTTTTGTACATCAAGTACGTCCACTTAGCATGTAAAACTAGCGTGGGTTTAGTTGCCTTTAGACCTTTTGTGTTTGACTATGCAAAAGCACAGTGAAAATAACCAGGGTTCAGAAGGTCTTTTTATAGAGCAGAAGTAATGAGCCTGATTCTCTGACTCACAGGCTACAGATGGATCCCACTGTCAGATGAGCAAGAGAGAAGAAAGAGAACCACTTTCCCCGGCCTGCTGGTTGCGAACAGGTGGTAACCTCCTTGCTTCTTCTGTCGCCACAGCCTACTGCACCCCTGAGAACAGAGTTTCCCCTCAAGCCCCTCGACTCCGATTTCCCAGCCTGACCACTGTTCAGGGGAGCCCTTGTGATGCCACACAGGGCAACCAGATTCTCAGGGCCCAAAACAGCTGCCAGGCAAGACCTCTCTCTGCTGGCTCTTCTCTGAGCTCCTGGACACTGGCAGGATCCTTATGATGATCATCTCAGACAGAAGAACAAGTGAGTTTTTGTTTTTATTGCCAATTATTATTCATGTCTCTTAGGGCTGAGACTGAGTTTTTAAATCACAGTGGATACCTTTGAAGAAGCTTAGGACCAAAAGACAGACTTTCCCCCAAGGTCTATAACCAGCCAGTAGCAGAGTTTGCCTTCATTCCTGTCTCTACCACGCCACCCTTTATTTCCGTCTCTCTACAGTCTCTACTTACTAGTTGCTCAACAAATTGTTATTGGTTTAATCTGATGCAGTTAAGTAATCATCGTATGAATTAATCTTGTCACAGCATTTGGCTCTGCTGCAAAGCTCCTGCCCAGGGAGTAACTCCAGCTCAGACACGAGCCCCCTCATCCCTCTTCTGAAGGCCGGCTGGAGCTGTGAGAAAGCTCAGGCTCCCATCCCTGCATCCTTGAGACCGAGGAACGGTGCAGCAGAGAACCATCCCCCACGACCGTCTGTCCAATCTCTCTGGTTTCTGTTCACCTTCTCTGGGAAATACTCACCCACCCAAGGGTGTGGAACTGAAAGCAAGTCAATCAGTCCACCCATGTGATCAGCAGACGTTTTCTGGTGCCTCCTCTGGGCCTGGCACAGTGCTGGGCTGGGGGTATAGAGATGCAGGACACGGCTCTCATTCCTTCCGAGGATCTCAAGAATGGAAGGATGTGGCTGGCCAGGGTGGAGCCTTTGTAGGCCTGATGAACAAAATGCAGTCTTGCCTAACTGAGGAGTAGGTAGAGCCTGGATAACCAGCCTGATATTTACCAGGCAAGTTCACCAACTTCCCTCCAAGTTCGTGGCTGCTGCTTTCCTTTTCCCACCCAAGACTCCTGTTGGGGCACCTCTGTGGGGACTGGCTGAGGCACTGGGAGGTGAGGCCACTCGCCTCGTTGCTTGTACCGATTTTTCCTGCTGTCCAGAAATGCATCGTTCCTAGGAAACCTTTCCTAAGCCAGAATGGCATAAAGGGAAGAAGAAATTACCTTAGGACACATCTTGTTAACAGATGCTCAGAATACATCAAGGTAAAGCAGAGATGTCCACAGACACAGTTCACAGCTCTGATGGCTTCATGCTGGCTCGTTGAGATTCTGAGGTGGTTCCTGGGGAAGGAGCTTGGAGAGGCCACTCCAGGTGCTGGGGGTGGAGGCTGACTCTGTAAAGGCTGCCGCAAAACACCTCTGAACACTAGTTTTTGCTTTTCATCGATTTTTGTAAAGAGAATATCCTCTTTAGATTTCTTTTGGTTGGAGAAGAGAGGTACTAATTAGGGTAGGTCTTTTGTAAAAGTAGTATGAAACTGGCGTAAAGCAAATCTTCGAAAAACAGGCATACTTGTATCTAGACCTGTTGCCCGGGCTCGTTACACATTTGAAGGAAAACAAAAGTAAAAGCAGTTTCAGTCCTAATTTGTCATTCTTTTTTGCCTTTGATCTCAGGACCAGCTGTTTATTGCCTGGTGCAGTTCATTTGGAGTCGGTAGGGTGGGCGAGAATAATTTGCCATTTAGCAGGAATAAGAAGAGTGGAATAAGAGTTGGCTTTCCTAGCTGCCAGGAGGCCTGCTTCTTATTTTTTCAGTTCTTTTCCATTATGGTTTATCATAGGATATTGAATATAGTTCCCTGTGCTGTACAGTAGGACCTAGTTGTTTATCCTTTCTATTTATAATAGTTTGCATCTGCTAGTCCCAAACTCCCAGTCCAACCCGCCCCCTCACCCCCTCCCCCTTGGCAGCCACAAGTCTCTTCTCCATGGCTGTTTCTGCTTCATAGATTCATTTGTGTCATATTTTAGACTCCACATAGAAGTGATATGGTATTTGTCTCTCTCTTTCTGACTTACTTCACTTAGTATGATAATCTCTAGGTCCAGCCATGTAGCTGCAAATGGCATTATTTCATTCTCTGTTATGGTTGAGTAGCAGGAGATCTGGGCTGGACCCCTGGGTTTGGAAGATCCCCTGGAGGAGGGCATGGGAACCCACTCCAATATTCTTGCATGGAGAATCCCCATGGACAGAGGAGCCTGGTGGGCTACAGGCCATGGGGTCGTAAAGAGTCGGACACGACTGAGTGACTTAGCACAGCACAATATTACAGATAGAGATACATTCACACCATCTTCTGTATCCATTCATCTGTACACGGACATTTAGTTTGCTTCCACGTCTTGTGACTATTCTATGGTGACTAGAACTGCTGTGAACATTGGCGTGCATGAGTCTTTTTGGATTATAGTTTTGTCTGGGTATATGCCCGGGGCGGGATTGCTGGATCATATGGCAAATCTGTTTTTAGTTTTTTGAAGGGCCTCCATATTGTTTTCCATAGTGGCTTCACCAGTTTACCTCTCACCAGCGGTGTAGGAGGGTTCCCTCTTCTCCACACCCTCTCCAGCATTTGTTATCTGTAGGCTTTTTAATGATGGCCATTCTGACCGGTGTGAGGTGGTACCTCATTGTAGTTTTGATTTGCATTTCTCTAATAGCAATATTGAGCATCTTTTCCTGTGCCTGTTGCAGGAGGCCTGCTGCTTGCCCTCTGTGTTCTAGCTCAGAGCAACCAAACTCTGTGCCCTGAAGGCCGTGGCATTGCGGGAGGAGACTGTGGTAGAAAACCTAGTGTTGCACCCAGGTCCCCCTCTTGGCACCAAATGGAACCACAGCACAGATCAGTCTGGAGAATGTCCAGGTGGAGGAGAACACGGCTCAGGCTGCCTACTTGGGAGCAAAGGTTGAGGCTTCGGTGCTGGTGGCAGCAGTCCCAACTTTGTCCCATCTAATGTGCTGTCACAGCCATTCTCAGAGACCCCAAGGTCCCCCCTCATTCATTCCCTGGGAAGGTTCCTAGACCAGGGAGTCTCAGCAATGGTGCCCGCTCCCAAGGACTAGCACCACATCTAGACTTGTGACAGGCAGCTAAGGCAGAGCTGGTGGGAACCACTCACTGCACTGTAACCCAGGACACGCTGGTGGGCCTGTGGGGGGCCTCCGTTACTATGGAGATGAGATGCTGGCACCATCAGATCTTGGAGGTGGAAAGAGGCCTGAGCCTTGCTAGGAGGACGGGCCCAAAGGCTGGTCACAGTGATGTCATCTAAGCTGCAACAAGTTACAGAGCCCTGAAGAAGTCCAAGGCTGAGGGGAGTGAGCCCTCCTCTCAGGGACGCAGGCTGCTGCTGCTAAGTCACGTTAGTCATGTCCGACTCTGTGCAACCCCATAAATGGCAGCCCACCAGGCTCTGGTCCCTGGGATTCTCCAGGCAAGAACACTGGAGTGGGTTGCCATTTCCTTCTCCAGTGCGTGAAAGTGAAGTCGCTCAGTTGTGTCCAATGCTTCGCGACCCCATGGACTGTAGCCTACCAGGCTCCTCCGTCCATGGGAGTTCCCAGGCAAGAACACTGGAGTGGGTTGCCATTTCCTTCTCCAGTGCATGAAAGTGAGAAGTGAAAGTGAAGTCGCTCAGTTGTGTCCAATGCTTTGAGACCCCATGGACTGTAGCCTACCAGGCTCCTCCGTCCATGGGAGTTCCCAGGCAAGAGTACTGGAGTGGGGTGCCATTGCCTTCCCCGCAGGGGCGCAGGAGGGAGGTCCTATTCAAAATGAGTCTGGGTGAAGGAGTCTGGGCCACCATTGTCACGTGGGAGTGGGTGCAGTGATCACAGGAGCTCCCCGCCTGACCCTGCGGTCCCCTAAGAAGCCAAGGATTGAGGAGGAAGGGGCAGTCGTGTGGTCTCAGTGGGCACTCTGAGCTCTCTGTCGAGCGCTGGCTTGGCTCCCTCGACCCCAGCCACGCTCTGAGCTTTCCAACCTGCAGAGTCTCTCACCCACCCCCACCCCAGGGACCTGGTCTGGGGTGGGTCCCTTGAAGACACCCCTCGCTGAAAATGAGTGAGGCCTGGAAGCAACATCTGGCACTCGATTGTACCCTTATTCTGAATATCCTTTGTGCATTTTCAAGCCCTCAAACCTGGATGGGAGTTCTGAGCTCTGGCTGAGCACATGCGGGAAAACTGTATAGAGCAGAACTATTCAAGTTCAGGAAGCTCTGGGTGGGAGATCCACACCTGCTTTCAGGCAAGCGGGTACCAGTGACCCTATAACCCAGTCCGATGTGGGGGACTCCAGGGTCTCAGCTTCCCAGCTGAATTGGAAAAGAATGAAAAGTTACTCAGGAAAAGGTGGGTAGGGACGGAAATGTAGGAGAAGGGGATTCCAGGCGTAAGGGCCCCTGTGGGCAGGGTGTGGAGTTCAGGGAACCTGTGGCAGGGCTACTCAGTCTTTATTTTCAAAATTGGTAAATATCCCAAGACACTTGGGAAGTTTCTAGAGAGACTTGTCTATCATTAAGGCATTCAGTCATTCAGCAGATGTATATTGAGTGCCCACAGTGTACAAGGCAAAAGAAATTAAGAGATTAATAAGGCTTAAGAGAAAGAGGTAAAAAAAAAAAAAGAGAGAGAAAGAGGTAAGGGAGGTTAAGAGGTACAGACTTCCTGCTGCAAAATGAATGAGACATGGTTGATTATGAAATGCACAGGTGGGGAACATAGGAAAAAAGAAAAAAAAAAGAGAGGTATAGTGTAAATGTGTCCAGTTTTGTTGCATATCAATTATACCCCCATGAAGCTAAATAATTTTTCCCTATTAAAAAAAGTAGATAAGACTTATTCTCTGTCCTCAAGGAACTCACGGTTTAGCAAATATTATTTATAAAGGGACATGTGCAGTGATAGACGTTAGAACACAATGTTACAGGAACACGAAGAATGGAGTGATTACTTGTGATTAAGCAGGTCAGGAAGGCCTCACGGGGAAGAGATTTTGAAATTACCAGATAGAATGGGAAAGGGCCATTTGCATTTCCAAGATGTTTAAACATGTCCAGACTTATTTTAGTTTGCCCTATTTGCAAGAATGCGTCAACTGTTGAGATGCTTATAAATTAGATGTTAATTAATGAAGTGAAAATGACGCGGGGAAGGGATCCAGATTGCTTTTAGAAATCGTGTGGCAGAACTGAGCTCCTTTCTAACTTCAAGTTATGTAAATGAAATGAACTGCATTTATAATTGTAAGAATTGGAAATGTTATTTAATATGTAAATATATTCTAACAGATAGGGGATATTTATAATGCCAACAAATATTCTATTTAAGATAATGTATATTTAACTTCACGCATTTCTAGTTTTTTTAAAATAATTTCCTCCTCAATATTAATGTTTTTCTTCTCTTGTACGTAAGTGTAGTGTATTTGCTATAGCACAATTTCTCAAACTTGATGGGCCCTACTCTGCTTTCATTTTTTACCCTCACTTTAAAAAAATATTTTTATTGAATCATAAGATACATACTTGTGCAAATCTTAAGGGTATCATTCAATTAATTTTTACATATGTATCTGTTTATGTTAACTACCATTCAGATTAAAACATTTCCAGAACCTTCCAAGGCTCCCTGATGCCATCTCCCAATTAATACCAAATCCTGCTAAAGTGACTACAGTTGTGAATGTATCACCATGGATTAGTTTTGCCTGTTTCTGAACTTTACATAAATGGCCATACTTTTTTTTTAAGTCTGGCTACTTTCCTCAACATTGTCTCTAAGACTGAACCCATGTCCCAGTCAGTTTTTTATTTTTCATTGATATGTTATTTATGAATATACCAAACTAAGGTATCTGTTTCTGTTGGTGGCATATTTCCAGTTCTGGGCTATTATGAACAAGTCTTGGAGATGTCTTCGGTGGACACATGCATTGATTTCTCCAGGGTAAATAGGAGTGGAATTGCTGGGTTATAGGGTAGAGATCAGTCCTGGGTGTTCATTGGAAGGACTGATGCTGAAGCTGAAATTCCAATACTTTGGCCACCTCATGTGAAGAGTTGACTCATTGGAAAAGACCCTGATGCTGGGAGGGATTGGGGGCAGAAGGAGAAGGGAACGACAGAGGATGAGATGGCTGGATGGCATCACTGACTCGATGGACATGAGTTTGGATAGGCTCCGGGAGTTGGTGATGGACAAGGAGGCCTGGCGTGCTGTGATTCATGGGGTTGCAAAGAGTCGGACACAACTGAGCGACTGAACTGAACTGAGGGTAGACATATGTGGGACTTTATTTTATTTTATTTTTTAAATTAATTAATTAATTTATTTTTTCAGTGGGTTTTGTCATACATTGACATGAATCAGCAATAGATTTACACGTATTCCCCATCCCGATCCCCCCTCCCACCTCCCTCTCTACCCGATTCCTCTGGGTCTTCCCAGTGCACCAGGCCCGAGCACTTGTCTCCTGCATCCCACCTGGGCTGGTGACCTGTTTCACCATAGATAATATACATGCTGTTCTTTGGCAACATCCCACCCTCACATTCTCCCACAGAGTTCAAAAGTCTGTTCTGTACTTCTGTGTCTCTTTTTCTGTTTTGCATATAGGGTTGTCGTTACCATCTTTCTAAATTCCATATATATGTGTTAGTATGCTGTAATGTTCTTTATCTTTCTGGCTTACTTCACTCTGTATAATGGGCTCCAGTTTCATCCATCTCATTAGAAGTGGTTCAAATGAATTCTTTTTAATGGCTGAGTAATATTCCATGGTGTATAGGTACCACAGCTTCCTTATCCATTCATCTGCTGATGGGCATCTAGGTTGCTTCCATGTCCTGGCTATTATAAACAGTGCTGTGATGAACATTGGGGTGCACGTGTCTCTTTCAGATCTGGTTTCCTCAGTGTGTATGCCCAGAAGTGGGGTTGCTGGGTCATATGGCAGTTCTATTTCCAGTTTTTTAAGAAATCTCCACACTGTTTTCCATAGCAGCTGTACTAGTTTGCATTCCCATATGTGGGACTTTAGTAAAAACTGCTACTAAGTTTTCCAAGTACAACAATTTAAACTCTTCACAGCTGGGATAAGAGGTTTGATATTCTGTCTTTTCAATGTTAGCCATTCTAGAGAGTGGATAATATAGCTCATTGATTTGATTTTCATTTCACTGATGACAGTGTTGAGAACCTTTTCATTTGCTTGTGGCCAGTTGGGTATCTTCTTGTGAAAGACCTACTTTAATGTTTTGCCCATTTTTAAAATTGGGTTGTCCTTTTTTACTGAACTGGAGGGTCCTTTGACAGATATGTGTATTGCACATCTTCACCCAGTCTTCAGAGTGCCTCTAACTCTTTCAGTGGTGTCTTTTTCTTGGGAAGAAGTTCTTGACTTCAATAGCATTCAACTGGAGCAGTCTTGTCTTTTGTCGTTAGTGCATTCTGTGTCCTTTTAAATGAATATTTGCCTCTTCCAGAGAAAAATTCTAATGAAACAGCGTCAAAGATTGTAACATTTCTCATAGAACCCTCAAACCTCTATGCATATGCACTTTTAGATTCCCACCTGAGAGCCACGCTCTGTTGTGCTGTTGCAGAACATTCTAGCCATAGATAGATCCCCCCAAACAACACCACAATACAACCACTGTAGGATTCCATTTTAAGCCAAAGAGGCAACAGGTTTAACTTTAAAGAAGCAGCTACTTAGAACTATTATATAGTAAATAAATATAATATAGGTCAATATATATTAAATAAGTATTTTTGCACCATTATATTTCAGAGATTCAATAATAGGGGGAAGTTCTGAAAAAAAAAAAGAGTATGAGGTGAGAAAATCAATTCACTTGAAAACACTGGAGCAAAACCTTGGTCCTTTCCCATCTGTGCCTAATTAGGAGCACTCATCTCTCCCCTTGGCCTACTTTTATCACTACTCCAACACACACACACACACACACACACACACACACACACGGCACTAGTCCCAAGGAAAAAACACAACCGAGATATTTATGACTTCTGAAACCTGCTCTAACTTGACAGTCCACAAGCATAACAGATGGTCTGTAATAACTGAACTGTTGTTGAATGTGTCTTCAGTGGTTAATTACACACCCATTTCTTAAAACTTAAAACACATGGAGAGCAATTATTCTTACCAAAGGAACATACTCATATTTTCATATTCTGTAAGTCATATTGTCATACAGTTTTAGATAGATAGACATAGATAGATGATAGAGAACAAGACAGATAATAGATTTCAAATAGATGTATTTAAAACACAATTACCATTTGTGATATCAAACATAACTTCTAATTTTCAAGTCTCTGAAAAGCTTATAAATATCAGGGTCTTGGGTAGCAGCCTGCCTTTCTTCATGATGTCTCAAAATTTAGAGTCGTCTTGCTATGCAGATTTTTTGTATAAATAGGATTTCATAATCTACAAAACATTTCTCTCTCTAGCAAGTTTCCAACTAGAAATCAAGAGACATACCAAGAATGCATATGCCTTACAAGGGTCAGAGCAAATCACTGAAATATTTGAAACTATTTTAAAACTGGGCAGAGAGACCTCTTAATATTCAGACGAAGATAATTCACAGTACTAAAACTGTCTTCTTTTTAGTATGATCTTTTCCCAACTCATCATGATTATTTTGAGGGGGGAAAAAAAAACCCTGAGTGCAGGAATATTGTGCCTTTATTTTTCATTTGTTCATTTTTAATCCCTCGTTTATAAAAACTTTCGTTCATGTGTAAATAATAAATGCAACCACAGTTACATATGCTTTGACAGAAGTGGGTATGGAGAGCAGTGGGCCTCGAAAGAAGGAAGAGAGGAGTTTAGGAAAGTTGGGCTTCCCTGGTCGCTCAGACGGTCAAGAATCTGCCTGCAATGCAGCGCTGGAGACCCGTTCAATCCCTGGGTCGGGAAGATCCCCTGGAGAAGGGAATGGCTACCCACTCCAGTATTCTTGCCTGGAGAATTCCATGGATGGAGGAGACTGGCTAGCTAAAGTCCATGGGATTGCGAAGAGTCAGACATGACTGAGCAGCTAACACTTACAGAGCCATAGAATGACTCTTGAAAATCAGTGGGTTCTTCACTTGCCCATGTCTGCTCTTCCTGGATTTTCTTTTGCCGTTCTCTTCACTGCTATTCTGTTCTCCAGAAATGTCTTCATGGGTGTCTTATCTTGGTACAACCAGTGGAGGTGGAATCTAGAAGATCCCTTTAATACCAACCCTGCAGAATTCACGTCTATTCCTGGGTTCAGTGTCAACAGATCACCCACCAATAACAAAATACATGAGAGGCTGCTTAGGGTAGATACTTGAAAAGTGTCAGATCAGAGGGATGCCTTGCATTAGTAGGAAAGCTCTGGAAGTCTGACTTGGGTAAGCAGACAGACAGAAAATTTGGTCATCTTTGGTTTAGCTTTGAATTTCTAATGAAGGCTGGGTTTTTAGTCATCCATTCCATATTGTACTGTTCCTTCTTATGCTTAAGTACATTTCATTCTGTTCTCCTTGGAGCAGGACTGAAGTTCAGATTGCAAGGAACCTAATAATGCCAGATTTTGAACAATTAGATTCTCCAGGGGTTTTAGTTCAATCATTAGTATAGAACTGAACCAGCTCAGTTTTCTTCCTCAGACCCAAATCACAAGGATACTTTAGTTTCAGGGAGGGAGCAGTGAGGGACAACTTATAACTCCACTATGTTTTTCTTCTTCTAGACTTTTCCTGAAACTTTACAACTGATTGTTGAACAGCGTCCTCTGATTCTGATAATTAATTTGCCTGTTTACAAAAGGAAAATGAAATACAGAGATAACAGTCTGAGCTGAAGAAATTATGTATTATTCATCCAACCAAAAACTTTGCTATTGCTAAGATAATGGTCTAGACTTTTCAATCCTGCCAAGTTTTTTTTTTTTTTTCCTTTTTAATTCTTTCCCAAAGGGCTATGCTTATTTCTTTTTCACACTATTATCAGACACATTTTCTACTTCAAGACTTGTTTCTCAGCAAGTTTAAATTAGGAAGACACTTCTCTTAAGCAGGAAAGCATTTAGGATTTTTTAAAGTTTGAATCTTTCGATCAGAGGAAAGGAGAGAGAGAGGAAGGGAATAGAAGAAGGAGAAAGTGTGTGTGTTATCTTGACAGATGTAGGGACCTAATACAGGGGAGAAAAAAGACATTTTCAAGAAAATTGCAACCGTTATGATAGGCCTTTTATTAGTGGGTATTGAAAAAGTGCTGGTCTTCTTTTGGTCTGGCGTTGACTAGATCTGGTGCAGTAAGCTTGAGAAACGGTAGTACCTACGGTCTCTGATCACTTCGCTGGGGTGAAGATATGTAGGCTAATCCGGAAACTTTATGGTCTTGTTACAATTACTTTGTTCAAAATGTCTTTACCAGCTATATTTTTGTTGCACCAGCTTCCAGTGTTGTTTCTTAAGGGCTTCAAGTCAAAATCTTGATAATGCTGACATTGTCACTGGCAAAAGCTTGATGCTTCAACACATAATTAGTCAAAATTCAGACACCCCATGTGAGTAGAAGAGGTAAGGCTCATCTTTAACTGAGACTTAGTCTCATTTTGATGGGCAGCTCCTGACGTTTGTTCTGATTCACAAGGTCTCTGAGGACACTGTAGAAGACATGAGGGAGCACTGGTTTACTTGTACATGGGTGAAGTCAAAAGCCACCTACATAGTCAATTAAAAGTTCCAAAAGTTCCCTTATTTTAATATTGTTTGCATTGTTTTGAACTTTTTCTTTGTCAGAGCCGATGTTCTTGCCTTGTGGTTAGTATTTTCCTTACAGCCTCTGAGTTTGTTCATTGTTCTGTTTCCTGTTAGCTCCGTTTCCACAGTTGGCAGCTCTTCTAAGTTTGGTGCTGCACCTTCATGACACTATTTTTCTGAAAGGTTGGGTGATTTTTAGTTGCTTTTCGATTTTTTTTTCATTTATTTTTATTAGTTGGAGGCTAATTACAATATTGTAGTGGTTTTTGTCATACATTGACATGAATCAGCCATAGATTTACACGTATTCCCCATCCCAATCCCCCCTCCCACCTCCCTCTCCACCCGATTCCTCTGGGTCTTCCCAGTGCACCAGGCCCGAGCACTTGTCTCATGCATCCAGCCTGCGCTGGTGATCTGTTTCACCCTAGATAATATACATGTTTCGATGCTGTTCTCTCGAAACATCCCACCCTCGCCTTCTCCCACAGAGTCCAAAATTCTGTTCTGTAAAATAAACAAATGGGACCTAATTAAACTTAAAAGCTTTTGCACAACAAAGGAAACTATAAGCAAGGTGAAAAGACAGCCCTCAGATTGGGAGAAAATAATAGCAAACGAAGCAACAGACAAAAGATTAATCTCAAAAATATACAAGCAACTCCTGCAGCTCAATTCCAGAAAAATAAATGACCCAATCAAAAAATGGGCCAAAGAACTAAACAGACATTTCTCCAAAGAAGACATACAGATGGCTAACAAACACATGAAAAGATGCTCAACATCACTCATTATCAGAGAAATGCAAATCAAAACCACACTGAGGTACCATTACATGCCAGTCAGGATGGCTGCTATCCAAAAGTCTACAAGCAATAAATGCTGGAGAGGGTGTGGAGAAAAGGGAACCCTCTTACACTGTTGGTGAGAATGCAAACTAGTACAGCCACTATGGAAAACAGTGTGGAGATTTCTTAAAAACTGGAATTAGAACTGCCATACGACCCAGCAATCCCACTTCTGGGCATACACACCGAGGAAACCAGATCTGAAAGAGACACGTGTACCCCAGTGCTGATGGGCATCTAGGTTGCTTCCATGTCCTGGCTATTATAAACAGTGCTGCGATGAACATTGGGGTGCACGTGTCTCTTTCAGATCTGGTTTCCTCAGTGTGTATGCCAAGAAGTGGGATTGCTGGGTCGTATGGCAGTTCTAATTCCAGTTTTTTAAGAAATCTCCACACTGTTTTCCATAGCGGCTGTACTAGTTTGCATTCCCACCAACAGTGTAAGAGGGTTCCCTTTTCTCCACACCCTCTCCAGCATTTATTGCTTGTAGACTTTTGGATAGCAGCCATCCTGACTGGTGAGTAATGGTACCTCATTGTGGTTTTGATTTGCATTTCTCTAATAATGAGTGATGTTGAGCATCTTTTCATGTGTTTGTTAGCCATCTGTATGTCTTCTTTGGAGAAATGTCTGTTTAGTTCTTTGGCCCATTTTTTGATTGGGTCATTTATTTTTCTGGAATTGAGCTTCAAGAGTTGCTTGTATATTTTTGAGATTAATCCTTTGTCTGTTTCTTCATTTGCTATTATTTTCTCCCATTCTGAAGACTGTCTTTTCACTTTGCTTATGACTGATGGAAAGCAAGACAGGAGGGAAAGAGAATTGACTCATTGGTATTTTTTCCTTATATACTGCTAAGGGTACCAAGTAGCTGGCTTTTCACATATTTTAACTCTAGAAAGTGCAGACCAATCTCATATTGATGGACAGCAGAGCCTCCTCAATGTGAATGACTCTGGTTTTCAATGGACAGAGTAAAAAGTGGTAAATAAGAATTTTATGGGGAAATACTACTTATTTGCCAAAATGCTAGAAAGTCATGACAGTATGTTAATAGAGGCAGTCTGTCTTCTTGATTATGAGGCTGATAGGCTACTGACCTGTTTTTAGGAAACCTTCACATTTTTTCAAAGAAATTACCTGGAAGAAATAGGAGTTCTTTTGTTTATGTGTATAGCATATATGTCTCCCACTCCCCCCAAAAAACATCTTAGAAATTTTGCAAACAGTAATCAGTATTCTTGGATCCCAATTATTACTCTAAATAAAAACTTTTAAAATTACCCTCTCTTCACAATGTGAATTGTGAATCCAGAAATGCTCTGACCACCATCTCAGCAGAAATATAAAGTTGGTTTTAAAAAAGAAACAGCTTCCACTTATTCTGATTACTGGGATGGGATTCTCACTTTTTCCTACCTTTTTGACTATCGTTGTTCATCTCTCTATGGACTCCTATTATTTTCTCCCCCTTAAATTCAAAATCACCTCTAACAGTTACTGTAGCCAGGAAATTAAAAGACTCTTGCTCCTGGGAAGAAAAGCTGTGACAAACCTAGACAGCATATTAAAAAGCAGAGACATCACTTTGCCAACAAAGGCACATTTACTCAAAGCTACGGTTTTTCCAATAGTCATGTACGGATATGAGAGTTGGACCATAAAGAAGGCTAAGCATCAAAGAATTGATGCTTTTGCACTGTGGTGCTAGAGAAAACTCTAGAGAGTCCCTTGGACAGTAAGGAGATCAAACCAGTCAATCCTAAAGGAAATCAACCCTGAATATTTATTGGAAGAACTGATGCTAATGCTCCAATACTTTGGCCACCTGATGCAAAGAACTGACTCATTGGAAAAGACCCTGATGCTAGGAAAGATTGAAGGCAAAAGGAGAAGGGGACGACAGAGGATGAGGTAGTTGGATGGCATCACCAGCTCAATGGACATGAGTCTGAGCAAATTCCAGGAGACAGTGAAGGATAGGAAAGCCTGGCGTGCTGCGGTCCGTGGGGCTGCAATGAGTCGGGCATGACCTAGTGACTGAGCAACAACAGCAAAAATTCAGACATTTTCTAGGCTTATGTCCAAAGTTTCTTTCCTACTTTCCTTGTTCTCCCTGGAAAATTGCACCCATGTCTGTAACTTCGTGTCTCCAGGTCTCCACCTTGAGCTCCAAGCCCTTTCTTGCTCTAATGAGACTCACAGTCTGGTGCTCCTGGGAGTTTAAGACTCAACTTTCAAGAGCTCATGAGTAGAGTCAAAAGTCAGTTGGTTTAAGATCTTGAAGAAGGAGTGCTGTGTTCTAGCCATGGGGCTCCAGATGAAGCTGATGGTACAGAAATAGAAGCTAAAAAGATGCACACAAACATACTGTCTCATGGTGAAATGATATTAAGATGGACAATACTTCCTAGTTAGTTTCTGCAGTTGAAAATGGTAAAATTAACATGGATTATTTCTATTTTCACTAATTCAGTTGACTATCCCCCATTATTCTGATTTAGAGTGATTCTTATTTCCAATCTTTCCCTTCAAAATAAACTTCTGATAATTATTTTTGAAATGTATTATACCTGAAAGCCCTTTGAAAAGTAACTAAGAACATTGTGTTCAAGCGTTAAAATGACATACAAACTCCAAATTAAAATATAACTCCTTATTCCAAAGCTTTAATAGAATGAAACTCAAAAAGAAATTTTATCTGATAAAATTCAGGTCATTGAAAAAAAGTTCAAAAAAGAACATTCTCTATAACAAATAGCACTTCCATTTAATTATTGGTTGAGTTAGTTTTCATCCACTTTAAATGTTGAGTTTAGCATCCTCACATATTAACAATCCTGGTAACACATGGAAATAACAAATTTCAGGTAGATTACAATTAGTTATGCAGGACCTTAACCTGTATCTCCCTATAAGGTTTGTCATCATCACATCCTCCTGTTTCTAATCTTCTGTAATTCCTTCCCTGATCACTACCCCAGTATCCATGAGGCAAGGAAAAATAAACAGAGCTTAAATATAAGCCTCAAAAGATCCATATTTTAACAAACATTGAATAAAGAACTTCTTTGTGGTTCATAAATTTAAAGTGAATTGAGGTTGAGTTTCGAAAACTGTTTCAAGTGGACACAAAAAACACCATCTCCAAATCCAGTTGGTTTTGACACCGATTGTAGAGATAATCGATGCTCATAATTCTCTGAGCTGTGTTCCTCCATCGTAGAACTTTTGTCTTTCCAGGAACAGTAAAGCCACTGAAGGACCTGCTCAGCCTTTCTAATCAAAAATGTATATGAGTGATCTATCAAAGTACCTCTTGGCACATGTGACTCACAGATCCTTGAGAAGTTTTGATTCTTGCATCTAAGGGCTTGATGACTACATTCTGGTGGAAATGGAGGTATCTTTTCAGGGCACTGTCATTTTATATAGTTCAAATAAACTGTAACTGCATAGGTGGTATCATGTGAGAAAGATTATTTGGGGATGTGGACACTTCAAAAGAAAAAAAGAGAAACATCTGAAGTTGTATCATGAAACTAAAGCAAGGCAGGAATCAAATCTATCTTGGAATCACCTACTGAAGAGCAATTTTGAATGTCGAAGAAACGGTGGTGCAGCAGAAATGATTCATTTGCCCTCAGCGTCTGCAGATGGCTCCCCAGAGCTCCCCTCCCCACTCCTCTCTGCTGTGTAATTAATCAGAAAGAGGGGGCCCATGTTAAAAAAGAATTCTGCAAAATTCTTTATAACTGAGGCCACTAGCCAAAGTCGGAATAGCACTTGAGAATGGCTGCAAGTCACACAAGAAAACCTTCCAATTCAGCCCCACTGGGAAAAGACTATTCTTTCCCCTTCAGAACATCAGTTTCTGAGTGGAGGGTAAAATATCAATATAAAAGGAGGCACAGATGTGCAAGCTCCTCTCATAGAACCTTCTGGGAAAAAACAGCTTGCTAACCAAATTAAAGACCTCTGTCTGGAAGAGATTGCCAGTCGCAGTGTTCAAAGAATAAAGTCTGCAAGTGAAATATGCATTTAAGACTAGGAAAAAGAAATTAAGTTAGATTAAATAGAAAATAGACTTGAAGATAAAGTGATCTTGTATATTACATTTTTAGGAGATAAAAACATGAAAAATAGTGGGTGGAAAATAAGTTTTCTGCTATCAGACTAGATAAAATATCTAAAAAAAGAGTTTTAAAAGTTCACTAATGGCTTATTAGCCTTTTTTATTCTAGGGTCTTGTGATGAAACCACTTAAAATTATATCTCTTTGGCTTCTTCAGCTAAATGCTTCTTTTTTAGGTATTTGTTTTTATTGAAGTACAGTTTGGGCTACAGAGGATGAGATGGTTGGATGACATCACTGACTCAGTGGACAAGAGTTTGAGCAAGCTGGGAGATAGTGAAGGACAGAGAAGCCTGGCGTGCTGCAGGCCATGAGGTCGCAAGGAGTTGAACAGGACTGAGCAACTGAAATGAACTGATAGTTTTGTTTTTTCTTTTGGCTGTATTGGGTCTCTTTTGCTGTGCTCTGGCTTTCTCTAATGGTGGCAAGCTGGGATCTAGTCTTCATTGCAGTATGCGGGTTTCTCATTGTGGTGGCTTCTCTTGTTGCAGAGCACGGGCTCTAGGGCTCGTGGGCCCAGTAGTTGACAGCTCGCAGGCTCGAGAGCACTGGCTCAGTAGTTGTGGTGAACGAGCTTTAGTTGCTTGCAGCATGTAGGATCTTCCTGGACTAGGGATTGAACCCAGGTCCCCTGTGTTGGCAGGTGGATTCTTAACTACTGGACCACCAGGAAAGTCCTTTATTGAAATATAGTTGACCTACAATATTATGTGTGTGTGTGTGTGTACTCAGTCATGTCCAACTCTTTATGACCCCATGGACTATAGCCTCCCAGGCTTCTCTGACCATGGAATTCTCCAGGCAAGAATACCAGAGTGGATTGCCACTCCCTTCTCCAGAAGAACTTCCTAACCCAGAGATGGAACCCTGGTCTCCTGCATCACACGCAGATTCTTTACTGTTTGAACTACAGAGAAGTTTCAAGTGTACAACATAGTAATTTGATATTTTTATAGACACCATCAGAAAAACTATTAGAACTAATAAATGAATTCAGTAGAGTTGTAAGGTACAAGATTAATATAAATAAATCTGTTGCATGTCTATATACTAATAGTGAACTATCAGAAAGAGAAATCAAGAAAACAATTCCACTTATAACTGAATCAAAAAAAAAATAAAATATCTAGGAATAAATTTAACCAAGGAAGTGAAAGATCTGTACTCTGAAAAGTATAACACACTGATGAAGGATACTGAAGACTATACAAATAAATGGAAAGATAGGGACTGGAAGAATTAATATAGTTACAATGTGCATGCTATCTAAAGTAATCTATAGAGTCAGTGCAATCCCTATCAAAATACTCATGACATTTTTTCACAGAGCTAGAACAAATAATTCTGTAATTTGTATGGAACCACTGAAGATCTTGAATAGCTGTACCAATCTTGAATAAAAACAGCAAAGCTGGAGGTATCACGCTCCTTGGCTTTATATTATACTACAAAGCTGCAGTACTCAAAACAGTGTGATATTGGCACAGAAGAGACACATAGATCAATTGAGAAGAACAGAGAGCCCAGAAGTAAATCCGCTTACTTATTGGATCCTTTGATCCACATGATCAATCCACGACAAAGAAGGCAAGAATATGCAAATAGAGAATAAACAGTCTCTTCAGTAAATAGTGTCGGGAAAGCTGGACATACAAAGTAATGAATAGTTGAATAAATAATGAACAGCAATTTTTTTAGAGCTAAATGATTCTTGAAGGAAATTTCCCCCCAAATTTAAAGATCTGAAGTGATTTGTAAAGTAGTTATTAACAATCATTGAAATGTCATTAATTTTTTTAAAAGTCTTTTATCACAGAGATATCAAGACTGGTTCATAGAGATCACCTCTTAGATGAAAAGAACTTAAGCAGAGAGGCAAGAATGAGCTGCCTGTTCTGTATTTGCCTGCCCTGTGCTCCGGAATGGCGATTGGTTGTCGCCACTGACTCTCCATCTGTGCAATGCTCCTGTTTTGACTGCAGTGACAGGACAATCTCTTGGTTTTCTTCTCTTCTCCCCACAGGCAACATTTCAATTTTCGATGTAGGTTCTTCCACTTTGGCCCAATATGAAAGCTCTTCTCTTTTATTTACCTCTCTTATGGAACTGACTGGAAAATACAAGCCTTCTCTTGGGTCAGTTTTAAAAAAAATGTTTCCATGAATGTTTATATGTTTTGCAACTTTCTTCTAAGCATCTATAATGTTTTAAACTGTCTATATAATGCCCCCAAATATTCTTAATGAGTGAAAAATCAATGGTGGGGTTATGATTTTGATCTAGACATGCTTTCAAACATTGTCATTGCAATGGATGATTCATCCAAAGTGGCTGAAATGATTGCTGTTTAGTATTTCCTCTTAAGGTAGCCCACAACTACTTTTTAAAAAATTTAAATGTATTCATTGATTATATTAATAATAATAATAACATAATAAATAACAACAACAACATAATAATAATCTGCTGCTCCAGGTCCCAGTTGCCACACAGAAGAACTTTAGTTTTAGTGTGTGAACTCTTAGCTGTGGTTTGAGGGATCTAGTTCCTTGACCGGGGATGCGGTCCGGGCCCCTTGGATTGGAAATGCTGAGTCTCAGCCACTGGACCATCAGGGAAGTTGCTACTATTTTAATTTTTATTTCTTTCTTTGCCTTCTGTTTTTTGTCTTTTAAAATGTATTTTTAATTGAAATATACTTGATTTACAATGTTGTGTTAATTTCAGGTATCAGCAAAGTAACTCAGTTATATATATATATATTTTTTCAAATTCTTTTGAATTATAGTTTATTACAAGATATTAATATAGTTTTGTTTTATTTATTTCTGGCTGTGTTGGGTCTGTGTTGCTGTGCGGCTTTCTCTAGTTGCAGCGAGCGGGGCCTATTCTCTGGTTGCGGTGTGAGGGCTACTCATTTCACGTGGCTTCTCTTGACTCTTGTTTGGGAGCATGAGCTCTGGGGCACGTGGGCTTTAACAGTTGAGGCAAGGCCTGTGTTGTTCCATGGCCTATCAGATCTTCCCAGATCAGGGATTGAACCTGTGTCTCCTGCGTCTCCTGCATCGGCAGGCAGATTCTTTACCACTGAGCCAACAGGCTTTTGTTGGTTATCTATTTTGTGTATAGTATCAACTACTTACTTTCTAGATGAATGGTTCAGAGAGGTGATTGGCAGGTGTGATAGACATCACCATGGCAACTCTTCATAAAGGAAATTGATGGCTGAGCAAGTTGAGGGTTTGTATTAAGAGCTTAATAATCCCCCGGCTGTTTGTTCAGGTCCTGTAGCTTCCTAAGGATTTCAGAGGAGGGATGATGGATCAAATATTTTATTAGCTCAGAAAGCCTCACCCACAAAATATATATTTATCCCTTCAATTTGTTCTTTCGCTGCCACATAGTTTAGCCCGCTGAAACATTTTATTTTTCTGTCAGTGGCATTTGCGTCAAGAGCTCTGACCAAATATGACCTCGGTCAGTGCTAGATTCCAGCCAGTGTCTTTGACCTAGACACACCAGACACTGAAAGGGTCGCACCCTGTCTTCAATTTCCCTCTCCAAGACCAGCTACATAATTCTGGGGACTCAGTGCAAAGTAAAAATGTAGAACCATTTGTTGAAAAATTAGGAAGAGTTTCCAAACAGTAACAGCACAGCATTAAGGCAAGCCAAGTCCCTTTGGCCCAGCTGTACAGTCTGCTCGTCCACAAGGGCAGCCGGGCTCCCCTGTCTCCTTGCCCTTTCCTTTCATCCAGGCTGACATTTTCTTCTCTCCTGCTCGTTTGCAAGAAAGTGAAAATAGCTAGAATCTTCCCCAGGCAGCCGAGTCTTACTGAATCCTCATTATTCCAAGTGAGAGAAAAGAAAAAGGCTCACTCCTCTTGCAGATTTGGGTGATGAAAGCGAACTCCATTTTTGAATGCTGACTGTACAAAATTATTAGCCTGAAAAAGTCAGAGAACGTTGCCTTGAAAGGATCCCTGCCCTGACAGAGATGAGACTGAACAGCCTTTTGGTCTTTTTCCACTTTTTTAAAGTTTCTAGAACTCTGTGCAGATGTATGTAAGCATATTTGATACTTAATATACCAAATCAGAGCTCTGATTGTTTTAATAATGGGAGAAACATATCTATGGTTTCGAGCAAGCCATTATCTTTCTTTCAAGTATATTAACAGTAATAAGAAAAAAAGAAAAGTTCTTTTCAGAAAATATTTGAGAACCAGTCTCATCATAATTCTGTAGTATGGATACAAGAAAGGCATTTGTGGTTGAAGGATTTATGTCTCTGATGGAGGATAACTTAGTATTTCCCTAAATGTGTCTTGCAATTGCTAGTGTTCCATGATTGTAAGAAGGACTCCATACTCAGATAAGCTGGGAAATTCTGCTTTAGAGATCCATATAAAAGTCTCCTGGATGTCCTGCAGCTTAGAAAGGGAAAAAAGAAAACAAAAAGAGAATCTATAACCCACCTGCTCTTTGTTTAACCCAGTTTTGCCCAAACACATTTAATCACAGAATGCTTTCACTGTATAGTAACTATTAAAGTCCTGGTGTTGGTCAAGCACACTTTGGGAAATACTGATTTAATGAATCCATGAAGATCATCGGAAAGGATTTTGTATTGTTGGTCAGATGCTAGATTTCAACTGCTGTTTTATGCCACTGACATGCCTGCACTCAAATAGAACCAGCCCTCAGAGGAGGTTATCGTGATCCTGATTTTATATACAAGGTGAACAAGTTAAGTGATTGACTCAGACACACAACTTTAGGTGGCATAGGGTTTCTGAACTGGTATCTTTCTCTCCAGCCCAAGGCCCCTTCCTCCACAGCACTCAGAATTTACTAACAGTGGTGAAACAGGACAGCATAAAGTATTTATAACATCTTATGAATGCATGCTCTCAGTTCTGAAGGTTGAGTCTTTCTTAAGATACACGGAATTCTCTTGACAGATTTTTTTCACAAATGAAACAATAAATCTGCCTTCTCTTGTGGTTTGCCATCTGTTATGAAGCCCAAGAGAAAAATCTTTCTCTTTACAGCAAAGCTTGGCTGAACAATTTTAACAAGTAACTAAGGTGGAGAATGCAGAATACCTCAGTGGAGAATCACAGCTACTAGGCTGGGTCTGCATACTGTTAGATTGAGGCTAATACTGTGAATGTTGTACTTCTCAGTAAGTAGGTTCATTAGCCTCTAGCAGAAATTTGCAAACTTTTATTAACCAGGTACCAGAGGCGTGCGTGGGTACTAAGCTGGATCAAAATCAAAGGAAATACTCAGGTTTGCATTAACTTCTGCTCAGATCCTGATTTATCCTTTAAAAAAAAAGTTGCACTGGGTCTTAGTTACAACACACAGGGTCTTCGCTGCATCATGTAGGGTCTCTCGTCGTGCTGCATGGACCCTTTAGCTGTGGCTCACAGGTTCAGTTGCGCCGCGGCGTGTGGGGATCTTAGTTCCCCGACCAGAGATTGAACCTATGTCCCCTGCATTACAAGACAGATTCCTAACCACTGGACCACCAGGGAAGTCCCCTGATTTACTCTTTATCCTTAAAGCTGAAAATGATATTTACTGTTGAGCATCATTTCTCACTTGATCTGAAATAATTCAGTGCTTTAGACTTACTAGTTTTTCCAGATTTTCAGGAAAACTTAATTGGTGAATCATTGCACATATTAATATCAAAGGAAGTATTCCATAAATAAAGCCAGTCTAGAAGAGAGGCTGCACCAAGTAGGCACCTGTACAAACAGCCATAGCGAGAAAGAAGAATACATAGTAAGAAGGGTTAGAATAGACTGCTGAGACCAGAGGTCACAGTGAGAGGAGACCCACCCATTCAGAGAAAGCTCAATTCATGTCAGCACTTGAGGGATAAGCGGGGATTAATTAAAGACACCAAGTGGATTGGCTGTCAAGCAATCTGTTTGAGACACTGACATATAACTAGGAAGCGGTAGACCTAAGATTGCAAGAGAAATTGCTTCTCCTAGCAGCTGGGGGCCCTGAAAGCAGTGTCTCTTCTCCAATGTGGGTTTGAGGGTAAAAGAGCATCACCACGGGCTTCCCTGCTGGTCCAGTGGTTGAGACTTTGCCTTCCAGTGCAGAGGGTGCGGGTTAGATCCCTGGTCAGGAACTAAGATCCCACATGCCTCACAGCCAAGACACCAAAACATAAAACAGAAGCAATATTGTAGCAAATTCAATAAAGACTTTTAAAAAGAAACACAGCAGTTCTGTGTTTCTCGAAAAGAGGACTGTTCTCGAAAGAGTCACACCACCGTGAAGGTGAGGCACCAGAGGCAGCAGCCAGGGGTCGAGATGGGGAGACAAGGGCCAGAAAAGCTTATTCTGGAACATACAGGAGAAGACCCTTTCAAAACTCTCTGAAAGAATTGAAGGGATTCTTGAGGGTGGCTAATTTCTAGCCATCAATTAGAGCCTATACAGGAAGTATCAGTATAAGTCTATGTTATAGAGGCAGGCTGGAAAAGGAAGCAGGAAGTAACGATCTAGTTTGGGTTGCATCGGTTATCCTGGCTGTGGTTTGTGTCTCTGTAGCCCCCACTTAGCCTGTAACAAAGTCCTCTCCTCCTGACCAGGGGTTTGGGCAATCACAGTGTGTCACGCATGCCCACAGGGCTCTGCGATTAATAGAGGTGTGAGAATGTAACCAAGATGGATCATCTTAGGATATATCCTTGAGCTTGTTAAGAGCTGGATTCAAATAGTACCAAAACAGTTATAATAAAGTTTGGGAAATTAAATGCTGACTGTTTAATGGAATTGCAATTCATGTGTTAGGTGCAATGATGTGTGTGAGCTCAGTCGCTAAATCATACCTGATTCTTTGCAACCCCGTGGGCTGTGGCCCACCAGGCCCCTCTGCCCATGGGGTTTCCCGGACAAGAATACTGGACTGGGTTGCCGTTTCCTCTTCCAGGGGATCTTCCTGACCCAGGGATCATCTTTGGCATCTCCTGCATTGGCAGGTGGAGTCTCTACTCCTGAGCCACCTGGGAAGTCTATAAATTACATTTAGTGTATTGCACATACAGACATATATAAAGTAATATATTTAAAACTTTAGTCCATCTGGACTGTATTTTAGAACATGAGAAGCATATAACTTTTTATCTCCAAATAATTGTACCAACACCGTTTATTGAATGATTCACAATTTTCCCACCAGTTTGATATGCCACTGTAATAAAATCCTCAGTAGTTAGGTTCACATAGTCCATTATGTTCTTTTGGTTTGTGTGTCTTAGCACATGTGTGATAGCATGTTAATTATTACTATTATGCTATATGACATGATACAAAATCTGAAAGTTCAGATTTTGTAAAAGTTCCCTCTTTAAAAGTGATTTTCATTTTTCAGTATTTTAAATGCCTTCCTGATGTTTTATTTTTGGGTGTAAAATTTAGAATAATCTTGTGAAGTTTTTAAGAGTGCTATTGAAGTTTAGATTGTAGTCTCATCATATTTATATATTATTTGGAAGAGTTTTAAGAGCCTTGAATAATTTAATAAGCTTTCTGAAAATTCATGGTTTATATATAGGCCTAGATAAGAGAATTCAAAATGCATAGTACTTCTTTCTTTTTGAAAAAGCTGTCATAACTTTTTAAAATTCCAAATTCTTTGTTTAATGTTTCTACTAGATATTTTTGTATAAGTTTCTCCTTTATTTCCATTAGCATGGGTAATGCTGACTTATTCTGCTAATATAAATTTATTTGAATGGTATTTATCTATAAATATCTATAAATATTTATAAATATTTATCTATTTATCTATTTCTAATGTATGTTTGAGTTTCTGGTGAATTTTTATCAAAGCTGAGTTCTCTATTTTTCATTTGCATTGCTGCTGTATTCCAAGAGGAGGCAAAGAGCATATATTTGAGAATTAGGCTCCCCCTGCTGGTAAATCTGACACCCTACAGCGTCGTACTCTTCAATCACTCAGTTGTGTCCGACCCTTTGAGACCCCCATGGACCATGGACTGCAGCACTCCAGGCCTCCCTGTCCATCACCAACTCCCAGAGCTTACTCACACTCACATCCATTGAGTCAGTGATGCCATCCAACCATCTCATCCTCTGTTGTCCCGTTATCCTCCTGACTTCAGTCTTTCCAGCATCAGGGTCTTTTCCGAGTCAGTTCTTGGCATCAGGTGGCCAAAGTATTGGAGCTTCAGCTTCAGTATCAGTCCTTCCAATGAATATTCAGGACTGATTTCCTTTAGGATGGACTGGTTGGATCTCCTTGCAGTCCAAGGGACTCTCAAGAGTCTTCTCCAACACCACAGTTCAAAAGCATCAATTCTTTGGCGCTCAGCTTTCTTTGTAGTCCAACTCTCACATTCATACATGACTACTGGAAAAACCATGGCTTTGGCTGGATGGACCTTTGTCAACAAAAATAATGTTTCTGCTTTTTAATATCCTCTCTAGATTGGTCATAGCTTTTCTTCCAAGGAGCAAGTGTCTTTTAATTTCATGGCTGCAATCACCATCTGCATTGATTTTGGAGTCCCCAAAACTAAAGTCTCTCACTGTTTCCCAATCTATTTGCCATGAAGTGATGGGACCAGATGCCATGATCTTCATTTTTTCAATGTTGAATTTTAAGCCAGCTTTTTCACTGTCTGCTTTCACTTTCATCAAGAGGCTCTTTAGTTCCTCTTCACTTTTGGTCATAAGGGTGGTGTCATCTGAATATCTGAGGTTATTGATATTTCTCCCAGCAATCTTGATTCCAGCTTGTGCTTCATCCAGCCCAGCATTTTGCATGATGTACCCTGCATATAAGTTAAATAATCAGGGTGGCAATATACAGCCTTGACGTACTCCTTTCCCAATTTGGAACCAGTCTGTTGTTCCATGTTCTAACTGTTGCTTCTTGGCCCACATACAGATTTCTCAGGAGGCATAAGGTGCTCTGGTATTCCCATCTCTTGAAGAATTTTCTACAGAATATATCTTACTCTAGACTCTTAAAATTCAATTCTGTTTTATAGCATCTTGGACCTAAGAGACTGAAGTGTTAGCTGACACTTCTCTGCTGCACAGTCTGCATGGATGTTGATATGAAATTTAGAAAGGCACTGTAGTTTGAAGACAGTGGTATGCTGGTGTATATGTGGCAGTTAACACTCTGAAAAGCACTGATTTGTAATGTTTGCTAATTTTGGGGTATAAATACCTCCATCATGGCTCACTTAAAGTCACAGATCTGAAGTCAGTGAACATGCAGCCAGAAACATTTATAATTGACTCATGACTGGTTCCGACAAGCCAGCTCCAGTACACTGCTGGTCGAGGCTGGCAAAGGCTTGAACTAGATTTTATATTCTGCGTAGGGTATGTGGGGCTTCCCTAGTGTCTCAGCAGTAGAGAACCCGCCTGCCAGCACAGGAAACGCAAGAGACGTAGGTTCAACCCCGGGTCAGAAAGATCCCCTGGAGAAGGAAATGGCAACCCATTGCAGTCTTCTTGCCTGGGAAATCCCATAGAAAGAGCAGCCTTGGCGGGCTACAGTCTATGAGGTGTCAGAAGAGTCGGACATGACTTAGCAAATAAACAACATCAACAACATAGAATATGTGGGAGACAAGAGTGCATAGCAGTGGAAAAAAATCAAGTGCTTTAAAGTTAGATCCAAATTTAAATCTCACTCCACTGATTTCTAGCTTTGAGCCGAATGTTCTTTGAAATTTTCTAGCCTCTAAAATGAGTTAATACCTCACCTGCAAAACTATTATTGAAATTAAATAGAGTATGCATGTAAATCACCTCAACAAAACATTTCTAATAATTTTTTCCTAATAATAATAAGTATTTCTAATAATGGCAAGTTAATTATCCACGTCTAGGCTGGAGTAAGGATAATTAGACACCGAGATGCTCGCTGAATGCTGAAACAGGAGCTGCTAGACTGACAGGTGCTCCTGACCTCTGATCTCGGGGAGTTTCTAGTCTAGGATGAGCCTTCTGCTCAGGTGACTCCGAGGAAGTCCTTCTGATTATAAAGACAGGAAAATACTGGAGGATCATGAAGCAGTAGCAGCAGATAAATAATCTTGTATTTGGTTTAGTTTTCCGGGTAAGAGGCAAGAGAAGGCAGTTAACTGTGGAATAATGGAGAACACTTTGTCTTGGATGTCAGCTAGGGGCCCAGTTGCAGAAAGAAGAAAGAAAACACACCTGAGTCCTTGCTGTGTCTCCTGCTGCTGGGCTGGATTTACTAATGGTGTTTTGAAAGTTCTTCCTTTGTGCAAGCCTCTTGGTTCCGAATTCCCACCTGATAAAGACCCTAGTCTTCACTCACTTCCGGTCTCTGTTTAAGTATTAAAAGATATGCTCTAAGGAGCTGAGCTTCCCATGTGGCCCAATGGTAAAGAATCAGCCTGCCAATGCAGGAGACACAGGAAAGCAGGTTTGATCCCTGGGTCAGGAAGATCCCCTGGAAGAGGAAAAGGCAACCCACTCCAGTATTCTTACCTGGAGAATCCCATGGACAGAGGAGCCTGGTGGGCTACAGTCCATAGGGTCGCAAAGAGTCAGACAGGACTGAGAGCGACTGAGCACGCACGTACGAAGGCAGCTGAAGGCAAGCAGATCACTGGGTTACTGGGATGAACAGCCCAACAACCACTCCACAGCCCAGCGTCTCAGGAGTCTCAGCAGCAGGGCTCCCGGGAACGCCCCCAGGGAATTGAGGAAGACTCAACAAAATGTGCCTGGTCTTCTGTATGTTTAATTTCTCAGAGGATTAAACATGAAACTCAGAGGATGTCAAAATGTCTTTTTAATTTCCCTCTGATAACTGTTTTAGACACCAGGGATGGATCTCCCAGACTCATTTCCCCAGCAGGATTTCTAGCTGGAGAAGCCTATGGAATGCCAAGACTTTTTGTTAGGGGCGGGGTGGGGGTGGAGGGCGGCTGCAGCCAAGTGCCCAGTCCTAACCACAGGACCTCCAGGCAACTCCCAACCAAGACTTTTTTAAAGCTTTGTCTTTGTAATAAAAAATAAGCTGTGACAAGTTGTTTTCTGAGTCCCTAAACAAAGGGAAGAGGGGAGAGATAAAGGGTCGGTAAGAGTAAAGGCAGAACAAGACTCTGATTACCTGTGCCTTTCTAGCCAGCGCAGAAGGACCACAGTTTGCCCCGATCAATGCAAGAAGGAGGGCAGTCAGACTTCAGCAAAGACTTCAGGAGTCAGAGGTGCACATTTGCCAAGGCGATCAGCACCCTGTAGCACCCGAGAGGGCACTTCTGATGCCCAAAGTGGCAGCTGCTGTCAGAGTGGAATCTCCAGGAAGATTTTCATCTCCTGGTTGTTCACTTGTTTGACATTTATTACCATGGGATCCTCTAAGATATTCTTAAACAGCCCCCGCCCCCCTGTACCTGCCCAGAGAAAAGACATTTTTAAACTATTTCAGTAAAAAGCATGAAAATATACCTAACGTTTTTACTTAGTTAACTCGCAGTGAATATGTCCTCAAGATGATTGCAACGAATTCAAAGAGTTCATTTTAAACTGGCTATACTTGTCAAACACAAGATCATTTTGGAAGGGCCGGAAGAATACCAACATGATAAAAAGATTTTGAAAATTCTGGTCATTTTTTGACATCCTAGTTGCCACTCCAGGACGGTCTGTCCTCCTCATGGATCCTGAATGAAGCGGGACGTGGAGGACTGGACGTGGAGAGCAGGTGCACCTTAGAGCTTCTTTTGGGATATCTGCCCCGCAAAGGTAGATCCCAGGAGCATGCGCACTGGGTTCTGTTTCAGCTCCGCAAAGCCCTGAGATGCTGCCAAATACTATTCTTTTACTTCGAAGCTGTCAGAGGAGAGGGAAACAGATTTTGTGGCCAATTTTAGCTCTTTGTAGTTGACTTCCAACTCAGAAGAAGGTAGATTTTTATTTTTTGAAAGAAGATTCTTTTTCTCATTAAAAAACAATGTTGTGTTGTTTTTTTTTTAATAAAATTTTTAGAGAGGAGGTTTGAGAAAATTCAGGGGAAGCCTCCTTAAGGAAGAAACTTAGTTTGTGTATGAATTTAGTTTGTATGCTCTTCTTACTGTTTGTTTTCATTGGAAACTGAACTTGGTAGGTTTTTGCAAAGCATTTAGCCAAGTTTTGCTTTGGGGTTTTGGGGCTTTCGGCTGCTATTTTTGTGGCTTGTTTTATTTGAAAACTTTATTTGTTTAGAAACTGAGGCCACAGGACTTTCAACAAAATCAAGTTTCTAAAGAGGCTCTCCATTTTTTCCTCCCTACTTCAGGTCCCAAAATATGCTGGAAGATTTCTATAAATAATTTTTTTTTTAACTTCTGGACTTGGGCTTGCCCATTTTTAATTGGAAACTGAGACCAGGGAATTTCAATACGTTTTTTAAAATCTGAATCTTTCTCTGCTCTTTTTATTATTTATATCAGAAGATTTTTGTTTTCTTAGCTTATGTCTGTTACTTTGTTTTATATTGGAAACAGTAGCATGGGAGCTTGAAATACCATCCCACATTGGAAAATTTCAAAGGCACTTAAAAACTTTACAACCAGACTTTGGGGTGCATATTTCTGCTATCTTCGTTTTGCTTGAAAGCAGAAGTTTTGATTGCATGTTGTGTATTTATACCATATGGTATTTCAGTGTGAGTGGCAGTTAAATTCATTTCTTCTTTATTTTACTTAACATGTATTTGCTGAAATCCTTCTTGGTGCTGGGTACTCCCCTGAGTATAGCAGTGAGCAAAACCAAGCCCTGGCCCTGTGATTGGATTCAGTGGGTTCTTGGTCAGATATTCCATTTAGGAATTGGAATTTTTGATTTGGGGTGTCCCAAGTGGTGCTGGTGGTAAAGAACTCTCCTGCCAATGCAGGAGACATAAGAGACTCGGGTTCAATCCCTGGGTCAGGAAGATCCCCTGGAGGAGGGCATGGCAACCCACTCCAGTATTCTTGCCTGGAGAACCCCATGGGCAGAGGAGCCTAGCAGGCTAGGTGTCCATAGGGTTGCCAAGAGTCGGACATGACTGAAGTGACTTAGCATGCACACACAGTGTTTATGGCTGGACGGGAGGCTGAGGGTTGAAGGGTGTGAGAGATAGGTTTCAGGTTGAGCTGGAGTTGGTGGCTGGTGTTGGTTGTAGAATTGGGGAGAAGGGGTTACCACCAGGAAGGGTGAACTGGAAATGGGAGACTATGGGAAGAAGGATTAAGTCCAGATTTGGGTATTTGGATTGAGGACTAATAGGGTCAGGGTTTCCTAATGTCATCCAGTGTATGGGATGGTAGAATGCATGCCTGTTTTTACAGGGATGTCTCCTTAGTGTTGACTGGACGATCTGAGAAATATCCCACTGTAAACGTGTAGAAGTGCCCTTCAGCCACTCCAGCATATACACACACATACTAGGGAGTGAGTTACACTCATTCTTTCTTCATTTCTTTTGACAAATATTTACTGAGCTCCTGCCTTGTGCCAGGTACTTATCCAGGCCTTGGGGCATGTCAGTGAACAAAACAGATGAAACCCTTGACCTCAATCTAATGATGCTTAGGTTGAAGTGAGTGTACATCTAAATAATTACTCTTTGAAATGCATAGCTGAGCTAGAAATTAAGACAAAATAAAGTTATGCTTTACGGGGATGTCAGGCAGAGTCACTTAAGGAGTTGAGTTTAATGCTTGAGTTGGGGTAGGAAATTAGATTCTGGAGCTACACACGAAAGAGTTATAACCAAGACCCTCCCCACCCCCTGAAAAGTCATGACATCTCAGTTGGACCAAGGAAAATGTCACACTCTAGCACAGAGGGACCACAGGGAAGCTCTGCCTCAGTGTGGAGAATCTGTAGGGAAAAAATTCAGCTCTTACTCTCAAAAGGCACAGACCAGAACCTCACCTGAATCAGTGATCTGAAATGCAATAGCCAGGACTTTGGGAAGACTTAAGAAAGTCAAGTCTGGGGGAGAAAAAGTAGAGCTATCAGGAAAAGCAGATGTAACACTGCTCAAAACAACGTTCCTCCAGCCCACACCACAGAAGTGTCTCAGGGAGAAACAAGCCCTGATAAAGATGAGCTCGTTGTAAAACATGTCAACATACATAAGAGGACACAGTGAGTGAATGTCAACAGAAACAAAACAATGTGAGTTTACCGTTCTGAGAACTAAGTTTAATGGAATGACCGTCAGAAAGAGGATATAAAGAAAGGCTGTTTAAAATAATTTAAAATATGAATCAAAACTTTTAAGAAAGAATAAGACCCTGTGTTGACAGAGCCAGCAGATTTGAAAAAACCATCAAATAGAGATTCCAGAAATAAAGAACACAGACATTTAAGGTTAAAAAAATATCGTGTGAGAAGCTAGGTTAGACATAATCAATGAAAAAACTATGGGGGGAAATTATCTATAATATAGCAAGAGAAAAAAAATATGAAAGTATTTGAGATTAAGAGACATGGTGGTTGAGAATGGAAAATTATAGGTTTATATAAAGTGAGTTTTAGGAAGAAAGAATGGAGAGAGAAAAATACTTGTCACAAATGATAAAAGGAATAACTGATCAGGAAGATATATTTCTAAACTTGTGTGAACCTAACAATAAAGAAAATTTTGTCATAATTACATAAAGAAATTATTTTAAAACACAGAGTAATTTCTAGTTTTAACACACCTCCCTTTGTTTGTGCTATTGTATGTTTTAGGCAGGCTTAGTAAGGATATGGAATATATAAAAAACACAAGATAGACTTGATTTAATGAACATGTATAGAGCTAAACACTAGCTAGGCATTCTTTTTAAGTAAGTACACTTGAAATATCAGCAAAAACTGGCCATATGCTTGTCCAAAAGGCAAATCTCAAAAAAAATCCAAAGAGTGAATAACCAAACAACCATGTTGTCTAAATGCAAATTTATAAAATTAAAAAGAATAAAATAACCTCCCCCCAAAATATTTAGACATTTTAAAATCATGTATTTAAGTAATTCACAGATCAAAGAAAATTTTAAATCAAAAATGAGAAAATATTTAGGCTGACAAAACCATCACACATGAAAAGTGGTATGATACAGCTAAAGCCATACTTAGAAGAAAATCTAACTGCATGTTTTAGGTGGATTTTGGCCAAAGGTAGAAAAATACTAGCTTTCTCTTTACAGATTCAAATAATTAAGAAGTTCTTTTTAAAAGAGTCTCTGTTATAAAATATTTTAAGCATATGTGAATGTGTGTGTGCTAAGTCGTTCAGTCGTGTCTGACTCTTTGTGACCACATGGACTGTAGCCCGCGAGGCTCCTCTGTCCACGGGGATTCTCCAGGCAAGAATACTGGAGTGGGTTGCCATGCCCTCCTTCAGGGGATCTTCCCGATCTAGGAATTGAACTGGGGTCTCCTGCATTGCCGGTGGATTCTTTACCAGCTGAGCTACCGGGGAAGCCAGGCTATCTAATGAACCTTCAAACACCTGTTAGCCAGCTTCAGTACTTACCCACTCACAACCAGTCCTGTTTCCTCTGTATCTCCGGTCTGCCCCCCTCCCAGACACAACTGGATTATTCTGAAGCAAATTACTGGCATCATGCCATTTCATCCACAAACATTTCATTATGCATATCTAAAGATGAGGGGTAGGGAGGCCCGACATGCTGTGGTCCATGGGGTCGCAAAGAGTCGGACATGATTGGTGACTGAACAACCTGGTTACTCAGCTATGTTCGACTCTTTGCCACCCCATGGACTGTAGCTAGCTAGCTAGCTAGCCAGGCTCCTCTGTCCGTGGGAATCTCCAGGCAAGAATACTGTAGTGGGCTGCCATTCCCTTCTCCAGGGGGTCTTCCCAACCCAGGGAGCAAAGCCGGGTCTCCCGAGTTGCAGGCAAACGCTTCACTGTCTCAGTCATCAGGGAAACCCCTTATCTAAAGATAAATTTTTCTCTTCAAAAAAAAAAAAAAAAAGCAAAGCCATAACCACACTATCTTAATCACAGTGACGTTTTAAGACAAGAGTTCCTTAATATAATCATGTATTCAGGCAACTTCCCTGTAACTGATCAGATTGTGACCCTCTGGCTGGCTCCCCCCTCTCACACTCAGCTGTATCTAACATCTTCAGGACTGTGTTCAAGAAAGGAGAGAAAAGAACTTTCTTATTCTCTTTGTAATGTCTGTAGGTAGCACATTCTTGTGACTCTGGAACTTGCTGTCCAATATGGAAGCCACTAGCCATACGTAGTTATTTAAATTTCAATTAACTAAAATTAAATCAGCTTTAAACTTCAGTTTCTCAGTCAACTAACCACATTTCAAGTGTTCAATAGACAAAATAGACAAGAACATTAAAGAAAGAAAAATTATTGGATAATCTCACTTTTGAACAGAGAGGCAAATAAAATATATCACCCAAATCCAACATGGTGTTTTTAAAATCCCACTTGAACCAAGGAGTTTTCTCAGGAAAACAGAATAACATGTCTTTAGAAAATATAAAATTCATCACATTAGTGAATGTGGAGACAACAGAGTCAGTGAAATTATTTTGCTAAACTTCAACTCCTATTCATGATCCTGCCTTTAGCAAACCAAGGATAGAGGGGTTTGCCTTAACTTGTTGAAGTGTATCCACAAAAACCTAGATGGAAGTGTAGATTAGTACAACTTTAGAGAACATTTTGGCAGTGTGCTAAAGTAGGCTAAAGGTGTACATACTTAGCATTTCAGAAATTCCACTCTAACTGTGGCCTCTAGAGCAGTGGTTCTCTGACGAAGAGATTCTGCCTCACAAGTGACATTTGGCAAAGTCTGGAGATATTTCTGGTCATCATGATTCAAAGGGAGGAGTGTGGATGGGTGATGGGGTAGTTGATATTGGCATCTAGTGGGTAGAGTCGAAGGATGTTGCTAAACATCTTACTACGGACAGGCAGCCCCATAGCAAAGAGTTCTCCAGCCCCAGATGTCACCAGAAGTTCTGCCCCAGAACCAATTGATCGGTAGTATTCAGAGCAGCACTATTTGTAATCTTTTCTTAAAAAGTAGAAGAAGAAGAACTGTAATCAGTGCTTAAAATGGAGCCGCAGTACATGGGCTCATTTGCATGGATTACAAAGATGTGTTTCAACACGAGAAATCTCAAAGCAGTGCTGAGTGAAGAAAAAAACACATCGCTAAAGGATGTGCACAAATGCAATTTATGTAACTTTGTAAACCTAATCAAGGAATCAGACCTTCCTCACGGTTTACTGCCACTGGCCGTTCTTGGCCCCTGCCCTCCTCCTCCTCCTCAAGTTTTCCTCTTAGCTTTACTAACCGAGTGACAAGAGATCACATTTTATAGGATTCATTTTTTTAATTCTATTTATATTGTTTTTGTAATTTGCATGTATGATGAAAGTAAAAAAGAATACATGGAAAGGATATGCTCCAACTTCAGGAGAGTAGTTATTTTGGGGAGGAAGGGAAAGGAAAGGCCTGGATGGTGCTCTGACAATATCTGGAATATTTTATTTCTCTTAAGAAAGTAAAGAGATTGATGCCAGTGCAGCAAAATATTTTCTGTTTTAAAATAGCTCACAGTTAATGACTAAGAACAAAAAGAAAAAGCATGAAAGGCTAGCCCTGGTCTTCGAGTGAGAATAAATATACATCACAGTGCTGATGTTTTCTGGATTAAACCCTGGGGAAATAACTGCATTTTCCCTGGCATTCTTCCTCACCTATGAAACAGGCTGACGATTCTTAGTCTCCAGAGTTTTTAAACTTCAGTCATCCTGTGATGCTTCAGCGTGTCTGCTGATACTCTCTTATTGCCTGTGATATTTGACAGGCTCGCTGCACCACCTGAAACCATCTTCTGTCCTGTGACCCTCATCCCCCACTTTGGGAAACATTGCTCTGTTATAAGGTACTTTGTGGACGAACTGAGGCTCCACTTGTAAAAACCCTCAGCTGTGTGAGCACATATTATGCCTTCAGCAAATACAGTAAAGGTATGTTGGACCTTAATCTACATAGTTTATGTCATAACTTACTTTTTATAATTAAAAAAATATTTAATTCAGGCCTTCTAAATGCACATTTTAAAAACTTGTGATTTTATGTAGCCTGGGGAATATAGTCAATATTTTGTAATAACTCTGTAGGGAGAATAAGCTATTAAAATATAGAATTGTTGTGTTGTATACTAATATAGTATTAGTCAACTATACTTTAATAAAAGTATAAAGTCAACTATAGTAAAAAATAAATCTGTGATTTTAGTAATCTAGAAAACAATGCTTTTAGGTTTTTTCCCTTTAATTTTCCCTAGATACAGTAAATATTTCTCCTCCAGCCTTATCTGTAGCATTAAATTTTTATACTGATTAACTTGTTGTTCAGTGGTAAGAAAATGAGTACAACGTGAGAGGTTCAAAACTGTAGGTTTTATTGAATAATGAATCTCGGGCATCCCAGAAGCAAGAGATGTCAAAGCCCCCCGCTCCTCTCCCCACCCCTTCTCTTGCTTGTGGCCGCTGCTTCAGATGTTGATGATTCTTCGGGGGCAGGGAATACTCCAGGCTCCGCTCCAGTGGATAATAAGTAAGCAGCGTCACAGGTGGTGATTCCGGCTGTAAGTCAAGCATTCATCTTCTCAGAAGCACAGGTTGCAAAAAAAAAAAGGGGGGCATTATATGGAGGCCATTTCAGCCTCACCCACATGAATAAACTCACCGGGGCCTTACACCAGCGGGGCCGCCCGGATCCCTGTTTACGGACCACTGCACAGAGCTGCTGAGTGAGGAGGTCCTTTTGCTCATGGACGTCCTTGGATAGGCTCCAGGCTGGAGCCTCGTTGGGCTAACATTTCCACAGTGATCCCCATTTTCAGTGAAGCATTCATGCTGATAATTGAAAATCTCAACCCAGCCCGCATTTTGAAGAATGACAAAAAGTATAATCTAAAAGCATCTATTTCCTCTGTCAGGGGAACCCATCCTTAAAGGTTTGGAAGGGGAGGGAGCTGAGAGTTGGAGAACATCTAAAGGTTAAGTCGTCCAGGTTGTTCCTGGGTGGAATCAGTGGAATACGTAAATGCAGAGTTAGCACCACACCCTGGGACAGCTCAATCAAAAAATATTTTGAGAGTTTATTCTGTACAACATATCAGATTAGGAGCTTTGGAGCATATATAGAAACCCCAGCTATGTCCCTCAGTCTCCAGAGTTTAAACTGTATTAGAGAGGAACCACATGAAGATAAAAAATACCAGTGCACACAAAGAGATAATCAGAAATTCATTTCAACACTTTAAGAGATGGACTATGACACCCACATACAAGATTCTGAATAAATGGGGATGATAGTGGCTCGATAGTGACACAGTTGTTATTCTTACCATACACTGTTTGAGTGCTTCCTTTCTCCTAGGCATCACGTGAACTGATTTTCAAATGTAACTCAGTTGGTCCCACGTCCTTTGGCTTTCTGCGGGCCTGTTTTCTTTAATGTTGAGATAAAATACTTGGAGCCGCTATCCCTCATAATATACAAAAGTCTGACACAATATTGGGGGGAGGTGGGCTTTTTTTTAATTGAAGTATAGTTGATTTACAATGTTGTGTTAGTTTCAGACATATAAAAAAGTGCTTCAGTTTTATATGTATATGCATGCTCTGTGCATGCATGCTCCGTCACTAAATTGTGTCCGACTCTTTGCAGCCCTGTCAACTGTAGCCTGCCAGGCTGCTCTGTCCATGGGATTTTCCTGGCAAGAGTACTGGAGTGGATTGCCATGCCCTCTTCCAAGCGATCTTTCCGATCCAGGAATCAAACCCACGTCTTCTGTAGCTCCTGCATTGTAGGCAATTCTTTACTGCTGAGCCATCAGGGAACCACGTTATGCATATGTGTGTATGTATATATGTATACACATACACACTATATACATATATACATACATGTTTTATATATATATATATATAGCAATAAGGATTTTCTGTATAGCACAGGAAACTATATTCAATATCTTGTAATAACCTATAGCAGGAAGAATCTGAAAAAGATATATATATGTATGTGTAATATATAAGATATGTATAATATATACACATTTATATGTATTTTCATATGCATATGAGTTACATTTGAAAATATACATACATAAATATGTACTGTATATATGTACATGACTTCCCAGGTGGTGCAGTGGTAAAGAATCTGCCTGCCATTTGGGAGACACAAGAGACACAGGTTCAATCCCTGCGTCAGGAAGATCCCCTGAAGTAGGCAGTGGCAACTCAGTCCAGTGTTGTTGCCTGGAAAATTCCATGGGCAGAGGAGCCTGGCAGGCTACAGTCCATGTGGTTGCAAAGAGTTGGACATGACTGAGTGACTGAGCAGACATACATACATATAAATATATTGTATATATACAATACATATGTATGTCTTCTTTTTCAGATTCTTTCCATTATATATATATATAAAGATATTGTATATATTATATTTATATAAAGATATTGAATATAGCTCCCTGTGCTATACAGTAAATCCTTGCTGCTTATCCATTTTATATATAGTAATGTGTATCTGTTAATCCCCAACTTCTAGTTTATCCCCCCCCCAACTTTTCCCTTTGATAACTGTAAGTTTGTTTTCTGTGTCTGTGATCTATTTCCATTTTGTAAATTAGTTCATTTGTACCATTTTTTTTTTAGATTCAACAAATAAGTGACACCATATGATACTTGTCTTTCTGTGTCTGACTTACTTCACTTAGGTCCATCCATGTTGTTGCAAATAGCATTATTTCATTTTTAATGGCTGAATAATATTCCATCATATATATGTACCACATCTTCTTTATTCATTTGTCTGTCAATAGACACTTAAGTTGCTTCTATGTCTTGGCTATTGTGAATAGAGCTCCTGTGAACACTGGGATGCATATATCTTTTCGAATTAAGAGTTTTCATCTTTTCTGGATAAATGCCCAGGACTGAAGTTGCTGGATCATGTGGTAGTAGCTCTGTTTTCAGTTGTTTAAGGAATTTCCATACTGTTCTCCATGATGACTGCATGGATTTACATTCCCACCAGCAATGCAGCAGGGTTGCTTTTTCTTGGGAGGCTTCCTCAGTGTGTCTTGAGGGAGACAGAGTGGGTGGTGAGTGTTACATTCTCCTGCCTCCTCTCCCCAGATTCCTCCTCCTGAATTGAGTCTCAAGCACACCCCTCTGAGCCATCCCTTGTATGCTGATCCTCTTTCTTCTCTCTTAAGCCCACTCATGAAAGTCTTCCCTTCTTCATTCATTAAAACCTCACTTCCACACATACATTATAGCAACAAACTTTTCTGAAAGTTAGAGGGAAAAAAATAAAGGGAAAAATTAAGTACAGAATAGAAAATAACCTAAGATTGAATATTTTACAACTAATACTTTATCTTCTCTCCAAAGTCCCCTTCCACTTACCCCACCTTCTCTCCACATTTCAGCCTCATCAACCTTATGCCCTCTTTCCTGGATTGGCTAGAGATATCTGATTTCAAATACTTTATTCAGCAGAGAAAGTTAGCTCTCTTTGAATTCAGTTCTTTGCATGATCTAGACTTCTGTGGAAGGAGAATAAGAAATGTAGGTTTGCCTTTCAGACCCAAAGACATCAAGATATTCTCTAAACAAAAGAGTAATTCTCTCTTTAAGAAATATTATTCTGCCTTGACCAGTGACTCAGATCAAAGTAAAAATTTAAAAATAACAGTCTTTAAAAATAACTTTAAAAATAACAGTCTTGCTCTGCCTCACTTTACATACACACACACACACACACACACACGCGCGCGCGCGTGCGCCTGAAACAACTGATTATTTACTCTCATTTTACAGATGAAGAAATTGAAGTTTAAGGAGATTAATGTGTTTAATTTACCCAGTTTGTAAGGGACAGAATTGGAATTCAGACCCATATCTACTGATTCTAAAGCCTTATCTTCTTGACTACCCCCTACTTATAGATCTCTGGTACAGAAAGCAAAGACTACAGGCATTCAAGAAAAATAAGATACGGCAGAAAGAAGAAGAGGGGGAGATTTCAGTTGGAAGGGGAGACACATAAATGAGAATTAGTCTAGACGTGACACTGTAAAGATTTAAACTAAGGGGTGGCAGTAGGTAAAAAGAGTCTTGACCATTTGATGGCGGGAGAAAAGAAGAAGCCATTAGAAATGGCTTCATGTATTCTAGTCTGGGTAACAAGCATCATTCATTCGTTCAGCTAAGAGGCATCGATGAGTCAGGCACTGGGTATGTCAGCGTCGTGCCCAGAGTTGGGAACAGGTGCAGGAATAGGACAGTCAGGGGTCAGAAGATGCGGCGTCTTCAGCAGGACAGGAAGGGGCTGCAGTGAGAGACACAGCCTGTTTAATGTCCAGCAGGCAGCAGGAAATACCAAACTCATCTGTGTCAGGGTGTGAGGCCCTCAGAGAACGCCAGGTGGCAGCACAGACTCGAAAGCCAAAGGGAAGCAGGCCTCGCTAAGATCTCTCAAGTCTTGTGTTTTGCATCTGAAGCAGATTAAAATAAAATGCCCTTATTCATAGAAGAGTCCTTTTAAAATATTAGCAAATAATATTAATGTCATTAAATGCTTGTTTAAACATTTATTAAATGGCCTTTCCATCTGGCAAGCTAAGAGTTGTTTTAGTACAAGGCTATGTGTACTAATACTGCTTAGTTTTTATACAGTATAATTTATCCAGATATCTAGGGGAAATATGCATATGATTAGGGCACCATTCTTCCAGCCAGACACATATTCTCAATATTATTAAATTGTCCATTACCATGTTCACAACTGATAAGCTAAGGGTTACCCATATTGGCAGGCATGTAACTCTGAGAATCTTGAGGTTATGATTCTGCTAAATGAGGTGGATGTTTTGTTACATAATTAGCACATTATATTCTGTTTCTGTACTTAGCATAATCCTACCCACCTCACCCTGCCTTCCCTGAAATGAAGCCCACTTAATACCTCCTTTGGGCTCAGGTTGTTTTATCTTTCCTTACAATTAGTTGTCTGTCTTTTCACGTTGTGTACTTACACGTCTCCTTATGACACAGCGGTGCGCTGTCATTAAGGAAGGAACCAGCGTGAGAGCTCAACACGGAGCCAACACGATGAAGACCCACTGGAACAGAATCAGCACTCTCATTCCTCCAGGCTAAGAGGTTTCGAGGCACTTTAGAAAGATGCAGTTGGTAATTAGCACCAATCTCACACTGTGGGTATGATGGTTCGTGAGCCCATGATTTGTATCTTGCTGTGTAGAGTTATTCTTAGTTCTTTAGTCAGTGATAAAGAGTTCACTCCAACTGTGAACTCTGTTCTTTCCAACAAATCTATTTGTGGTCCTCATATAATTCTAAATTGTTGAAACTTCTCAGGAATTGATCCATGGTTCATCCAGCAAGTTTTTTAAAAATTAGAAAAAAATCATATGTTGTGAACAATCTGCCCAGCAAAACAAGTGTCTATTTCTGGGATTTGGTAGAATGCAAGAAGGTAGAAAAAAAGGCTGTGTATAATAGGTGGGAAAACCTGGCAAAGAAAAGAGAGGAGGTAAAAGAAAATTAATCCAGAGAAAGACACCATACTAACATGGAGAGATACTTTACAAAGCAACTGTCAATATCATGAGAGACAAGGAAAGTCTGGGGACTGTTTCAGATGAAGGGGACATGAAAGTCTAATGTGATTCTCGAACCTGGATTGGATCTTGCACTAAGAAATAAGGAAATTATTGGGATGATTGACAGAATTAAAATACAGACTCTCTATATCAATGCTGCAGTTCCTGGATTTGATCATTATATTGTGGTTATGTAGAATAATATCCTTGAATAGATATGTATATATCTATGTATCGGTAGATATATGGGCTTCCCCAGTGGCTCAGCGGTGAAGAATCCACCTGCTATGCAGGAGACACAGGTTCAATCCCAGGGTCGGGAAGATCCCTTGGAGGAGGGCATGGCATCCCACTCCAGTATTCTTGTCTGGAGAATCCCATGGACAGAGGGGCCTGGTGGGCTGCCGTCTATAGGATCACAAAGAGTTGGACATGACTGAAGCGACTTAGCATGCACGCATGCATATAGATAGGTGGATAGCTCTATATAAAGATATGTGAAATGGATCACCAGTCCAAGTTCAATGCATGAAGCAGGGCACTCAAAGCCGGGGCACTGGGACAACCCAGAGGGATGGGATGGGGAGGGAGGTGGGAGGGGGTTCGGGATGGGGGACACATGTACACCCGTGGCTGATTCATGTCAATGTATGGCAAAAACCACCACAATATTGTAATTAGCCTCCAATTAAAATAAATTAGTTTTATATATATATATATACACACACACACACACACACCTTATATATTCTGCCTCTCTAGATAGAGGCAGAAGGGTTTAAGGAAGGGGAAAGGGGCACGGTATCTGCAACTTATCACCAGTTCAGAAAAAAGAAAAAGCAGAAAGAGGTGAAAAACCGAATCTCATATAATGTTAACAAGTATTGAATCTAAGTGAAGTTTAAAGGTTTATGGAGTACTGTTACAGCTTTTCCATACTTTTTGCAATGATTTTTAACTGAATAGTAATAATGATAATAATAGTAATAATAGTTCAGAAAAACTGAACCTAAAGCTTCACACTAGTTGCATTTTTCTGCTTCAAATCAGACTAGACACCTTTGTCTAATCCCCTATGATAGCTGTAGGAATAAATATGCCAGGATCTGAAGTTTAATTAAATATCAAAAAAAGTTTTAACTTCTTTACATATTTACGTATTTTCTAATATATTATTTAAAGAGTTGTTTTTCACATGAAAGGTGTCAGTATAGCACAGACCTTTTTTTTCTGAAGTATTGATAGTGAGACCAACCTCACACCCCATGATGGCAGGAGACTTTAGGGTGCATTTCCTACAAACAAAGGCATCCTACAGAGCCATAAGACCACCTCCAAATCAGGAAATTAATGTCGATACAAAATTATCATTGGGCCCCAGACCCTCCGCCTTGCTAATTGTTCCAGAGTCAATCCTAAAGGAAATCAGTGCTGCATATTCATTGACGCTGAAGCTGAAGCTCCAGTACTTTGGCCACCTAATGTGAAGAGCTGACTCATTGGAAAAGACCCTGATACTGGAAAAGATTGAAGGCAGAAGGAGAAGGGGATGACAGAGGATGAGATGGTTGGATGGCATCATCAACTCAATGGGCATGAATTTGAGTAAGCTCTGGGAGTTGGTGATGGACCGGGAAGGCTGGCGTGCTGCAGTCCACGGGGTCACAAAGACTCGGACACGACTGAGTGACTGAACTGAACTGAATGTCCTTTATGGCCAGTGGATCCTGTTCAGAATCACATAGTGGTCTCTTCATTCTCCTTTACTTTGAACTGTTCCTCACACTTCCTTGATGTTCATGACCTTGATGCTTCTGAAGGTAAGCAAGTACCTTGTACAGTGTCCCTCAGTGGAGAGTAATCTGTCACTTCCTCGTGATTAGATTCAGGTTTTGCATCTTTGTTGAGAACAGCCCAGTGTGATTCTGAGGTCTCCTCACTGCATTTGTTTGGTGGGGCATCATTTCAATTTCTCCTGTTACTGGTGATGTCCACCTTGATCACTTCACTAAAGTGCCTTCTGCCACAGTCTCCAGTGCAAGGTGACTATTTTTCTCCTTGTAACTAATAAGTCTTTTGTGCAAAGGTACTTTGAGAAGAAATACCCCAATCTTCATGCAACTTATTTATTTATATCAGTGTGACTCATAGTTTCCTCGTTTTTTCAATATGTTATCATCTACCAGTTGTTGTAGTTGTTTAGTCACTAAGTCATGTGACCCCACTGACTGTGTAAACCCACCAGGATCCTCTGTCCATGGGATTTCCCAGGTAGGAATACTGGCTGGGTTGCCATTCCTTCTCCAGGGGATCTTCCCAACCCAGGGATTGAACCCCCATTTCCTGTATTGGCAGGCGGATTCTTTACCCTTGAGCCACTAGGGAAACCCATAATCTCCCAGTAGGATTATTTATTTTGAAGGACAGATTGTCCCAAACATGGCCAGTAGGAGCCCGTGTGTCCCTTTGATGTGCCCCCACCACTCTTTGAGCACTTTCTTAGTTTTGGACACAAAAAAGATCTTTCTGTTTCATCAGGTGCATTCCTTACCTCAGCCCTGAAGTGGCCAGTCCTCCAAGAAACTTGACTTCTTTTTGTGGAGAACTCTGTTGAAAAACTAGGTCTGAGTACTAGGTACTCACAGTTATTGGAGCATCAGTTCACCAAGATGCTGTCAGCAGACAGCCAGACTATATGTGCATGTGTGTTCGTCTGTATATTTAAATCTATTTGCATCTCTTTATCTACCTTGATATATATTGAAAAACCAAATGTTCACACTGACACTTTCAGTTCCAGTCCAACAGCCCTGGACTTGTTTAGTTTCCTCTATTCTGTGATGGGGAGAAATCTGTTTCCCTCTACCCTTAACGTGGTTACCTCTTTGATTGATTCCCCAGTGTGTAAACAATCTATTGATTGCTGTCATAACCCTCTCCCCCATGTGGATGCTTCTCCCACCACACCTGGGCTCCGGCACCCCCGGGTCCCTGCTGGAAGACCCCCTCCTGATGTTCTTAGGGCTCTGACTTCCCAGGCACTCCCACCCCGCACACACATACCCTTCTTACCCAGTCTGGCTCTTATACTCCACTCCAGGCCACCTCCTCTCCCAAGGCTGTCCTTCGCACCTCACCCCCTTTCTAACGCCCCCATTGAGGTCATGCTCATGCAGGAATGCCCTCCTTTCCTTGTCCACGGATGGGTGCTCTTTGTTTTTCCAGCTTTCTTGTTCATTCATTACCATTCTTTATAATATCAGTTAAAAACAAGGGCAGAGGATGAAATGGGCATGGAATAAACTCTACAACTGAAAACACAACCATGTGTTTATAAACTTAAAACGAAGCCGACTTGAGATGAAGTATCTAGTATCTAGTTATGAAGATGATACCCATTAATCTTTAAATTCTCTAAACTCCAATTGTAGGACATTGACCTGAGTAGCGGAGACTTGGTAGGAAGCCTGGGATACAGAAATCAGAATAGCAAAATCTATTGTTCCTCCCTCCACAAGATTATGGAACGATCGCTGGGCTTCCCAGATGAACTAGAATTCAGAGAATGAGCCTCAAAGCCTGCCCCATTTTAATGAAGTCATTGGTTGATTCTGTTTTTATTATTAAACAAGCAATCAGATCTTCTACTGAATGGCCAGGTATTTACTTAAACCTTCAAGCTCCCAAGATCGCCTGGGACCATGGTATCGGGAGCCACATTTGTCTCTGCTCTGTCCCTGCACTGTAGTCCATATGGATGATGTCATTTACATGGTTCTTTTTTGACCTTCCACTCTTCACTCATGATCTGTATCTAAACTTCCAGCTATTCTACAAAAGCAGCATGGTTGGTCTTCCCTGGTGGCTCAGACAATAAAGAATCTGCCTGCAGTGCAGCAGATGCAGGTTCCATCCCTAGGTTGGGAAGATCCCCTAGAGAAGGGGATGGCAAGCCATTGGAATATTCTTGCCTGGAGAATCCCATGGACAGAGGAGCCTGGCGGGCTACCGTCCATGGGGTTGCAGAGTCAGACACGACTGAGCAACTTTCACTTCGCGTCACCCAGGAAAGGAGGCTGGTCTTTGGAGCCAGTATGATTCAGGTGAAATCTGTTTTAAAAGGTGAACCTTAGTTTCCTCCTCCAGAGAATGGCATCAAAAATTAAACCTGTTCTGGTAGATTTCCGGGAAGATTTGGGACAGCATAGATGTCACGCGGGAAATAATTTAACAATTATGTATGTGCTTTTATACTTCTGACTTTCCGAATGCTTGGCGTTGTTCCCAGGGCATTCCAGGTAGTCGTCCGCCTGAGGGAGGGAAGGGGATTGAGATGTTCTATAAAAGGAACAGAAAACAAACTGACGACAAACAACACAGTGACAGCTAATGTTCAGCTTTTGTCAGTTACACTGTGGTTTAGTCTAAACGAAGTAAAACACTTAGAGCTTTCAAAAATATTTGACATGTCACTCAAATGAAGCAAAACAGAGGCTTTTCTGGCAAGGATTCTGCCGTAAGAAAGGATTAACTCAGTTCATTTATCTTTTTCTTCAGCTTAGAGTTTTGTGAAGGGGCAGGCAGAGCAGATGAGGAGCAGGAAACCTGCCCTTTTCCAGCCCTGAGATGATGATGCAAAGGCCCTAAGGAGCTGAGGAAAAGGGAGAGAGAGGGGAGCGAGATGGCTGGATAAACGTGTCCTGAGCTTTCCTTCGGAAAGTTGTTATCTAAACTCAGCCCATGGACTCTTGTTCGTTTGGGTCACATATTAGACGAGGGACAGTCCATGCAAATAAAGTTGGAGGTACATGTGGTCAGGAAGAGAAAAATGGCTTCCCACGGGACTCTCCTTCCCGTGTTGAGGGCCCGTGGAGCTGCCATGGGGCTGGTAGAATGGGGCAGTGTGACTCACACAGAGGCTAAGCGTAGACCACGTGGAGGATAAAAGGAAGACTGGGGAGTCAACAGGCAGAGGAAGAAGCAGAGACACCGAGCCTGCCTGTGAGGGTTGACCAGTGCTGCCTGGAAGCGTTGCTCGGAACACAGAACCATGAGTTCCTTGGCCCTGGGCAGCAGATTTGGAAGCAGTTGATCAAGTGACATCATGCCAGAGGCTGGAAGATGTTGCTAGATCACACTCCAAATACAACACAAGACCAGAGTCTCCTTTCTCCCCAAACTCAAGAAGTCGTGTGGCCACCCCTTTCCACCTCCTATACCAACAGCACCATCTTAGGAGACAACCCAGAGAGAAGGATGGTCAGAGGCAGGGCTTTGCGTCCAAATGAGAATTCTTTTTTTTTTTTTTTGGCCGTATGGCAGGTGGAAACTTAGTTCCCCAACCAGGGATCAGACCCAGGACTCCTGCTGTGGAAATATGGAGTATTAACCACTAGACTGTCAGTGAAATCCCTGAGAATTGTTTGTTAATCCCAGAAGGACTGTTTCAGTGTTTAGGTTAGACTGTTTAAATGACATCAGAGATTCGGGTGGGGAAGGAGAAGGTCTATGCAAGATCTTACCTTGGATCACAGACAAGGCAGTTACAGTGCATGCCTTTCTCATTCATATGATGCTTCTACATTCGTCTCATGCTGATGACTTATTTTTACCAAAACAAGCTGCCAAGAAACTGAAAACGGGGCCTGGACACAGCCAAGTTGTGTTCTGAAAGTGGTGGTGAACGTCCCATCTGTCACGAGCTCTCTCTGCCAGCAGTGAGAGTGCGCTGCCCGGGGCCAAGGATGGGAGACAATGGGTTCCAGTTCCTTCTTTGTGGATGCTGCCCAGCCACAAGCCTCTTTTCCATTTTTTAAGGACCCGAGGCTAAAAGTGTTGAATTTCATGGGAAGAAGAGAAAGTACTAGGGAAATTTTGCAGAAAGCAACCTGAGAAGACTTTGGGCAACTCAGCTCCCAGAGGGGCCCACATATGCCGTCTTGTTTCTAAAATGTCCGGGGCATGACCACACGGATGAGCCTATAAACCAGATCTGAGCAGAGACTTTTTCAAAAGAGTCCTGTGCTGAATCTAAGGGTTCTTAGGACTGGGACCAAAGGAAGACAAAAACAAAACACGGAGCAGAACGTGAGAGGAAAGTGTCCGAGCCTCAGTGTCTGGTTTGTGCCCCCTGGAACTGTATCATAAAATATCAGTGACGCAGCTTGTTGTTATCTTCAAAACAATGATTCGAGTTTAATTCTAAATGAAACTGATGAGAAGTGTTATGTTTTCTTGACCAGCAAGGCCAAATTGCTCACTACTGTGAGCTGTGTTTTCCCCAAGCTTTGCAGGTGCTGAAGTCTGTATATATATAAAAAAAAAAAGAGCCCTAATTCTGAAGGGGAACATTGGAATTTTCCTACTGGCAGCTCCCTTCTTGTTTAATTAGACAGTATTAGGAAGGAAAAAGGTTGGCCGTGTTATCTAGAAGGAAGTATTATTAGAGATGGCATTGTATCCTGAAAACATTTCATACCCTATGTTCTGGTCTCTAACGCACCATCTGGAGCAGCTACTTGGGGAAAATTACAGCAAATTGATAGGAATATTAAAAATTGCCTCAGTTAATTTATTGACAAAGATAAAAGTCTCTTGATGAGAAATAGCATTCCAAGTGTCCTTTGCAAATCATAAATCGACAGACAACAGATATAAATGATGAAGAGTCCTAAGACTTGTGTCTCTGGTTAGAACCACCCATCACATCTGAACTAGGAGAAGGCAAGGAACTTCTCAGAGACCCATTTCCCTTTTTTGTAAAAGAGAGCATGTTTTCATGAAACATCCAGCCAGAAAGTCATTTGAGATAAAGAATTAAAAGCTAGCTATCAACTGGTCCGTTTCATATTTCTTTATCTTCTGTCTTAAAAAACGTTGCAGTATTCAGACTAATTAGTCATTGTGGGGACCTCCCTGGTGGTCCAGAGGTTAAGAATCTGCTTTTCAGTGCAGAGAACACAGGTTCTATCCCTGGTCAGGGAGCTAAGATCCCATATGCCACAGGGCAGCTAAGCCCAGGCACCACAAGGAAGATCACACGAGTTGCAGCTGAGATCTGATACAGCCAAATAAATATTTTAAAAACTTTAATCATTGTTCATAAAGTCCCAGATAAATAGCTTTCATTACAATAGCATTGTTTTAAAAAGCTTCCTGTACTGTCTACTGGTTAGGTTAGAAAGAGAGGAAACATTGAAATGGCTCTTAAGAAATGGCTCTCAAAAATCAATTGATAATGGTGAACACACCTGCTGTTTACTTACTTCTTGCCAGATACTACAAAAGTCCTGGCAGAAAATGAAGAAGAGCTGCTGGTCTTGCAAAGATCGTTTCAGCTCCATCTACACTCACTGGGCAGTAAACACCAGCAGAATTGTTTTAGACCAAGAAAGGCAGCGATAGGGTAACTTCATTGTCAACGCTCTCCGGTCTTTCCTTTAGAAATGTTTTTGGATTTTTTTCTAACAGGTGATGGAGGTGAAGGGATAAACATTTCTTGTGGCATGATGCCCTTCTGGTTTTGCTAACAGAACTACTCATCATTTCCTTGTTGAGAAAAGGCATTCAGCATGCTGAAGCCTAGAACTTGCTTTAAAAAAAAAAAAATAGGCATGTTTCTAACCTCAGACTCATAATTTGAATACATACAGTTTTGCAGCTGGATCTCATTATCTTTTGAAAGTCAGTTGTCTTATGAATAAATAAATAGGTTTTGGAATGTTCAGTTGTTAAGAAAACAATAATATAAGAACAAAGCATTTTTAAACCACTTTATTAAGTTGTGATTGACATACAAAAATCTATACATATATCAAGGTTTCCCTGGTGGCTCAGACAGTAAAGAATCCACCTGCCAGCACAGGAGTTGGGGGTTTGATCCCTGGGTTGGGAAGAGCTCCTGGAGGCGGAAATGGCAACCCACTCCAGTATTCTTGCCTGGAGAATTCCATGAACAGAGAAGCCTGGCAGGCTACAGTCAATGGGGTTGCAGTCAGACATGACTGAGCAACAGTACTTTCATACATATTTAATGTATACAACCTGATGAGTGTCAAGGTAAGTATACACCGATGAAACCAATCCCAAAGCAAGGCAGTCCCAAAGAATGCTCAAACTACCGCACAATTGCACTCATTTCACACGCTAGTAAAATAATGCTCAAAATTCTCCAAGCCAGGCTTCAGCAATACATGAACCATGAACTTCCAGATGTTCAAGCTGGTTTTAGAAAAGGTAGAGGAGCCAGAGATCAAATTGCCAACACCTGCTGGATCATCAAAAAAGCAAACGAGTTCCAGAAAAACATCTATTTCTGCTTTATTGACAATGCCAAAGCCTTTGACTGTGTGGATCACAATAAACTGTGGAAAATTCTGAAAGAGATGGGAATACCAGACCACCTAACCTGCCTCTTGAGAAATCTGTATGCAGGTCAGGAAGCAACAGTTAGAACTGGACATGGAACAACAGACTGGTTCCAAATAGGAAAAGGAGTACGTCAAGGCTGTATATTGTCATCCTGCTTATTTAACTTATATGAGAGTACATCATGAGAAACGCTGGGCTGGAAGAAGCACAAGCTGGAATCAAGATTGCCGGGAGAAATATCAATAACCTCAGATATGCAGATGACACCACCCTTATGGCAGAAAGTGAAGAAGAACTAAAAAGACTCTTGATGAAAGTGAAAGAGGAGAGTGAAAAAGTTTGCTTAAAGCTCAACATTCAGAAAACTAAGATCATGGCATCCAGTCCCGTCACTTATGGCAAATAGATGGGGCAACAGTGTCAGACTTTATTTTTTTGGGCTCCAAAATCACTGCAGATGATGATTGCAGCCATGAAATTAAAAGACGCTTACTCCTTGGAAGGAAAGTTATGACCAACATAGACAGCATATTAAAAAGCAGAGACGTTACTTTGCCAACAAAGGTCCATCTAGTCAAAGCTATGGTTTTTCCGGTGGTCATGTATGGATGTGACAGTTGGACTATGAAGAAAGCTGAGCACTGAAAAATTGATGCTTTTGAACTGTGGTGTTGGAGGAGACTCTTGAGAATCCCTTGGACAGCAAGGAGATCCAACCAGTCCATCCTAAAGGAGATCAGTCCTGGGTGTTCATTGGAAGGACTGATGTTGAAACTCCAATACTTTGGCCACCTCATGCAAAGAGCTGACTCATTGGAAAAGACCCTGATGCTGGGAGGGATTGGGGGCAGGAGGAGAAGGGGACGACAGAGGATGAGATGGCTGGATGGCATCACCGACTCAGTGGGCATGAGTTTGAGTAAACTCCGGGAGTTGCTGATGGACAAGGAGGCCTGGGGTGCTGCAGTCCATGGGGTCGCAAAGAGCTGGACACAACTGAGTGACTGAACTGAAACTGAACTGATGAAGCCATCACTACAATCTGTGTCATAAACATATCCATCACCTCCAAAAGTTTCCTCTCACCCGCTGTACTTATAATTTTTTTCTGTATAGGAACATTTAACATAGTATCTACCCTCTTCACAAATTTTCAGTACAATATTTTTTAACTATTGGCTCTATGCTGTACCGTAGGTCTCTAAGATGTATTCATCTCGTATAATTAAAACTTTGTACCTTTTGACTTATACCTCCCCATTTCCATCTCCTCCCAGCCCCTGGGAACCATCATTCTACCCTCTGCTCCTCTGAGTTTGAAAATTTTAGATTCCTCATGTAGAAAGACCGAAAACATCTTTTAAAGTTAACAATCACATGATAGTAAACTGGAAAAATATCTAGATAAAACACAAGAAACAAGGATCACTGTAAATCCAATATATTTTGGTACAGTCAAATTCTATGATTTAAATGGCAAACTGGTGGCACACATTTTGTCTAAAGCCAAACTTCCTGAAGGTAGATGTCTTTCACACACATTTAAAAGAAAATATTCATGAAACTATTACCTGGACCCATGGTGGTAAGTGGTGTAGTCGCTAAGTCGTGTCTGATTCTTACGTCCGCATGGACTGTAGCCCTCCAGTCTCCTCTGTCCATGGGATTCTCCAGGCAAGAAGACTGGAGCGGGTTGCCATTTCCTCCTCCAGGGGATCATCCAAACCCAGGATCGAACCTGCATCTCCTCATTGCAAGCGGATTCTTTTGCTGACTGAGCCACCAGGTTTGTCTATATGAAGACTGTGCACTTTGCCTTTTCTGGGTCCTATTTAGGAACTGATCCCATGTAAGAGAGGAAACATGCATACCTGGTTGACTCCTAGTGCGGGATGGGAGTCAATGAGCAGCTCCACGCTGGATTCCATAGGCCGCTGACCCAGGGCTTGTTTCCACGAACACACCTGCTGGACCCCTTTATCTCAGTCACAGGCACTGTCCCCAGTCCTCCCCACTGCCACCTCCGGGCACTCGTTCACAGACTCCTGGGTGACAAGTGTGATCCCATAGCCCAAAGCCCTCTGTAGTTACCCAGAAAGGGCCTTTTCTAGGGCATGGGATTCTATTTCATGCAAAATGTATTGTACTTTGATATCTCCAAAGATTAAATGCTCTTTGATCACCATCTGACTTCAGAATCCTAAGCCATCCAAGAGCTTCCATTGATCTGGCCTTGATGCTCCTTTTCGGGATGTCGACAGCCCCTCTCAGGTTATCCCACACTTCTGCACAGCTGGAATAGTAGGTGTTTTGTTTGTTTGTTTTGCTTAATACCCCGGCATTTTTTGGTTTTATTTGCAAAATTTTCTTTCTCCTCAGGTTTGACTATCTATATCCCACCCACCCTTCTTCCAAGCTGCATTTTTAAAATATTCTTTTATTTATTTATTTCACTGCTCTGGGTCTTAGTTGCAGCACTTGGGATCCTCTATCTTTGTTGTGGCCTGTCAGATCTGGTTCCCTGACCAGGGATGGGATCCAGCCCCCCCTGCATTGGCATCTCGGAGTCTTAGCCACTGGCCCACCAAGGAGGTCCCCCAAAGCTGCATTTAAATGACATTTCCTCTGTGAAACTTTGCCTGAGTTTCCAGCAACCCTTGACTGGATGTAATCTCTCCCTCACCTCTGCCTTGTGATACCAGTTAGCTAGTATCTCACATAGGGAGACTTTGTCATTTCTAGCTTCTGTTTGTTATTTCTCTACAATTCTCATCTTCCCTAACAATAATGTTAATAATGATAGAAGTTGTTGTTCTGATAGCTCACTGTGTCATAGGCACTGTGGAAGACAGCTTTATTCCTTGGAGTGGCTCTATAGAGCAAGCATTAGGATCTGTATTTTACAAATGAGCAAACTGACGCGTCGAAGACTTGAAGCAGTGTGGTCCAGAATCACAAGACTGGCAAGTGGTGACACTGGGATTCAGCAAGACTTCAGTCCAATCCCAGTCCATTCTCTTAGGCATTGCCTTATTCCTATATCCAGAAATTCCTTAAAGAGGAGATGGAGGAAACTCACATTCACTGAACATCTAAAGTGTTCCTGGCACAGGAGCAGAAACTTGCATGGATATCATGTCATTTATCTGTGAGGTACATGGTATAATCCACATTATTCAGGTGAGACAACCTTGTTCACTGTAAATAAATTTTTTTGAAAGGGAATGAGTGGATAAACCATTTGTAATGCATAAAACTGGTGAGATTGAGAGCCAAAATATATAGACACGTCCTTTAAGTCAACAAGGAGAATAATAACTACCCTGCAGGAAAATGGGTAAAAAACATGAAAAGGCATTTAGCAAAGAAGAAGATAGAATGACCAAAAACATACAAAGCGATGCTCAGCCTTATTTAAATTTTCACTTTTAAGTGTAATCTCTAGGGAAACTGTCCCTAAGATGAATACAGGTGTGGTTGTCCCAGTATAGTTTGAAGAACAATAAATTATGGTATATTGTAATATAATGGAATATTTTACTGAGTTAAAAAGAGGAATTTGTTAAGTATAAAAGTAGATGAATTTTAATATCAGAGTATTAAGTAAAAAGTCAAGTTACTAAAGTATGCTACTTATGTAAAATTTAAGACACTCAAAAATACCAAATGTTTCTGAATAATATACATTAAAATCTATGGCATTCCTTGTGACTCAGTTGGTAAAGAATCCACCTGCAATGCAGGAGACCCCGATTCGATTCCTGGATTGGAAGATCCGCTGGAGAAGGGCTAGGCTACCCACTCCAATATTCTTGGGCTTCCCTGGTGGCTCAGCTAGTAAAGAATCTGCCTGCAATGCGGGAGATCTGGGTTCAATCCCTGTGTTGGGAAGAGCCCCTGGAGAAGGGAAAGGCTACCCACCTCAGTATTCTGGCCTGGAGAATTCCATGGACTACAGTCCATGGGGTCGAAAAGAGTTGGACCCAACTGAGCAACTTTCACTTTCATGCAGAATGCATGTAGTAAAAAGTATGAAAACCTGTTAAAAGTTAACTTGTTAAGTCACAAAAGCATCATAAACCTCTCTCTGAAATGGTTCTACCAGTTTTCATTCCCACTTCCAGTACATAACACTTCCTATTACTCCATTGGGATTGTTAGGCATTTTGATTTTTGTCAGTTTTAGAGTATGAAGTGGCATCTCCTTATTTAAATTTGTATTTCCCTTCCTTCTCGTAAAGCTGAACATCATTTCATGGGATTACCATGAGGAAGGAGATGAAAAAATGAAATCAGGGCTTGTATTAGGTTTTTTTTTCTTTTTTTAAAATCTCTGAGTAGCAATTACTGCAAGCTTCATAGGTTAAACTAACGCCAGTTAGTTTACAGTCTCTTACAGCTCTGTAGGTTAGAGGCTACCTAACCTAGGAAAGCTTCTAGGAAAGCTTCCTAGGTTCTCTGAGCAGGGTCTCACAAGGCTGAAATCAAAGTGTTAACCACAGTGTGTTTTCTTTAGGAACCTCAGTTAGAAACAAATCTGCTTCCAAGCTCCCTCTGGTTATTGGCACAGTTCATTTCTTGCAACTGTAGAATACAAGGTGGCTTGTTTTTTCAAAGCCAGTGATGAGGAGAGAGGATCTCAGTCTTTATATGTCTTTTATCCCCTGTCCCCTTTTTAAGGTGCCCCCCCTCATTAAATGGTGGCCTCCCTGGTGGTTCAGATGGTAAAGAATCTGCCTGCAATGTGGGAGAACTTGGTTCGATCCCTGGGTCGGGAATATCCCCAGGAGAAGGAAATGGCAACCCTCCCCATTATTCTTGCCTGGGGAATTCCATGGACAGAGGAGCCTGGTGGAGTACAGTCCATGGGGTCACAGAGAGTTGGACAGGACTGAGTGACTAACTTTTTATTTTACTTTCTCATTAAATGAGGCCCAAACAGAACAATCTCCCTTTGGGTAAACTTGAGGTCAACTAGTTAGTGATTTTAATCACATCTACAAAATCCTTTAGCCTTTGCCATGTAGCATAATCTGATTAAAAGAGGGACATTGCATCATCTTTGCCACATTCTGTCAATTAGAAAGAAGTCACAGGTTCTGCAGAGGGGACTTTACACAGGTGTGGGTCGTTGGGTACCACCCGATGGCCTGTCCACCACGGGACGAGAGTCTTGACTTTGTCTAAATTGTGTTCATTCTCAAAAAAACAGAATCTAAATTTTAACATTTGTTCAGTCTTGGTATTGCATACACAGATTTCTATTATGTTGTTTCTGAGCTTTTCTTTATCATTGAAATAGTTCAAAATGTAAGCCACAGAAAGTTTTTAATTAATAAGTAAGCTCACCAACAAAGCACAGTCCAAATAGACCAATAGAAATAGAGAAGAAAGATGCAGAAAGGAGTCTGGCTCAAAGACTATAATTTTGTCTTAACACCTAATTCTGAGAGTCCAAAGCAGTGTCTTGATGACCTTTTTTGGCCTGTTTTATAAACCACTGGGCCCATGGAGCCAATGTCTGACCTTCTTACCCAGTTAACAATGTGTATTTGTGTTGTGTTTTTATTTGATGGAACAGGAGATGAGCTCCTTTGGGTTACCAACTTCTGATGTTAATAACTGGACAGTTGTTTTTCATTCCCTAAGTTGTGTTCAACTTTTTGCAACTCCATGGACTGCAGTACACCAGGATCCTCTGTCCTACACCATTTCCCAGAGTTTGCTCTGATTTATGTCCATTGAGTCAGTGATGCTATCTAACCATCTCATCCTCTGGCAACCTCTTCTCCTTTTGCCTTCAGTCTTTCCCAGCATCAAGGACTTTTCCAGTGAGCCAGCTCTGAGCATCAGGTGGCCAAATTATGGGCGCTTCAGCTTCAGCATCAGTCCTTCCAATGAATATTCAGGACTGATTTCCTTTAGGATTGACTGGTTTGATCTCCTTGCAGTCCAAGAGATTCTCAGGCGTCTTCTCAAGCACCATAGTTTGAAAGCCTCAATTCTTCTGTGCTCAGCCTTCTTTATGGTCCAACACTCATATCTGTACACAACTACTGGAAAAACCATAGTTTTGACTATGTGGACCTATAGGAAAAGTGATGCCTCTGCTTTTTAATACTCTGCCTAGGTTTGTCATTGCTTTCCTTCCAGGGAGACAATGACTTTTAATTTCATGGCTGCAGTCACCATCTGCAGTGATTTTGGAGCCCAAGAAAATAAAATCTGTCACAGCATCTGATTTTCCCCTTTTATTGGTCATAAAATGATGGGACAGGATGCCATGATCTTAGTTTTTTTAATGTTGAGTTTCAAGCCAGGTTTTTCACTGTCCTCTTTCACCCTCATCAGGAGGCTCTTTAGTTCCTAATGGCATCATCTGCATATGTGAGGTTGTTGATACTTCTCCAAGTGATCTTGATTCCAGCTTGTGATTCATCCAGTCTGGCATTTTGCATGATGTACTCTGCAAACAAGTTAAATAAGCAGAGTGACAATATATAGCCTTGACGTACTTCTTTCCCAGGTTTGAACCAGTCAGTTCTACCATGGCATTTGAAGAGCATGGCATCCAGTCACATCACTACACAGCAAATAGATGGGGAAACAATGGAAACAGTGATAGACTTTATTTTCTTGGGCTCCAGAATCACTGCGGACAGTGATCGCAGCCATGAAATTAACAGATGCTTGCTCCTTGAAAGAAAAGCTGTTACAAACCTAGACAGCATGTTAAAAAGCAGAGACATTACTTTGCCGACAAAGAGGTTCATATAATCAAAGCTATGGTTTTTCCAGTAGTCATGTACGGGTGTGAGAGTTGGACCACAAAAAAAGGCTGAGCACTGAAGAATTGATGCTTTTGTACTGTGGTATTGGAGAAGACTCTTGAGAGTCCATTGTACAGCAGGGAGATCAAATGAGTCAATCCTAAAGGAAATCAGTCCTGAGTATTCATTGGAAGGATTGATGCTGAAGCAGAAGCTCCAGTACTTTGGCCAACTAATGTGAAGAGCTGGCTCATTGGAAAAGACCCTGATACTGGAAAAGATTGAAGGCAGGAGGAGAAGGGGATGACAGAGGACAAGATGATTGGATGGCATCATCAACTCAATGGGCATGAGTTTGAGCAAACTCCAGGAGATTGTGAGCAACAGGGGAGCCTGGTGTGCTGCAGTCCATGGGGCTGCAAAGAGTTGGACATGACTGAGTGAACAATAGCAACAGTTCTTCCATGTCCAGTTCTAACTGTTGCTTCTTGACCCACATACAGGTTTCTCAGGAGATAGGTAAAGTGGACTGTTACACCCATCGCTTTAAGACTTTACCACAGTTTACTGTGATTCACACAGTCAAAGACTTTAGCATAGTCAATGAAGCAGAAGTAGATATTTTTCTGGAATTCCCTTGCTTTCTCCATGAGCAGACAAATGTTGGCAATTTGACCTCTGGTTCCTCTGCCTCTTTAAAACCCAGCTTGTACATCTGGAAGTTCTTGGCTCATGTACTGCTGAAGCCTAGCTTGAAGGATTTTGAGAATAACTTTGCTAGCATGTGAAATGAGTACAACTGTATGGTAGTTTGAACATTGTTTTTCATTGCCCTTCTTTGGCACTGGAATGAAAAACTGACCTTTTCAAGTCCTGTGACCACTGCTGAGTTTTCCAATTTGCTGACATATTGTGTGCAGCAGTTTAACAGCACTATCTTTTAGGATTAGAAATAGCTCAACTGGAATTCTATCATATTCTCTAGCTTTGTCTGTAGTGATACTTCCTAAGGCCCACTTGACTTCATACTCCAGGTGTCTGGCTCTAAGTGAGTGACCATACCATCCTGGTTATCCGGGTCATTAAGACCTTTTTTGTATAGTTCTTCTGTGTATTCTTGCAGCATCTTCTTAATATCTTCTGCTTCTGTTAGGTCTTTACAGTTTCTGTCCTTTATCGTGCCCATCCTTGCATGAAATGTTCCCTTGGTATCTCCAGTTTTCTGGAAGAGATCCCTAGTCTTTCCCATTCTATTGTTTTCCTGTTTTTCTATTTCTTTTCCTCTTTTTATATAATGATTTATACATTGATAATTAAAGAAGCAGCAGTGCAGTTGCTTAATAGTAGCCTAATGCAATGGATAAGATTGCTTCACAGTATTCTAACATATACACCAATGAATGGATCTTTATGCAGTGTTTATGGCACATAGTATTATAGTCACATTTATAATATTTAATTTTTGTTACGTTACCAAAAAAAATACCTGTGATAATAGGCCGATAGGCAGTTTCTCCACTTAAAAGAGAGAGAGGCATACTGTATGGTAATGTAATTCTTTGAAAACAAAGTTATTTATTTGCATTGCTCATTTAAGAAGGCCTTCTTATGTCTCCTTGCTGTTCTCTGGAACTTTGCATTCAGTTGGGTATTAAGTTGTCACCTCTTCTTAATCTCTTCTGCTTCTGTTAGTTCCTTACCACTTCTGTCCTTTATCGTGTCCATTCTTGCTTGAAATGCTTGTTCCCTTGATATCTCCAGTTTTCTTGAAGAGCTCTCTAGTCTTTCTCATTCTATTGTTTTCCTCTATTTCTTTGCATTGTTCAATTAAGACTTTCTCATCCCTTCTTGCTTTTCTCTGGAACTCTGCATTCAAATGGGCATATCTTTCTTTTTCTCCCTTGCCTTTCACTTCTCTTATTTTCTCAGCTATTTGTAAAGCATCCTCAGACAACCACTTTGCCTTCTTGCATTTCTTTTTCTTTGGGATGGTTTTGGTCATTGCCTCCTGTACAGTGTTAGGAACCTCTGTCCTTAGTTCTTCAGGCACTGTGTCTACCAGATCTAATCCTTTGAATCTATTCATCACCTCCACCATATAATCATAGGGGATTTGATTTAGGTCATACCTGAATGGCCTAGTGGTTTTCCCTAGTTTCTTCAATTTAAGCCTGAATTTTGCAATAAGGAGCTCATGATCTGAACCATGGTCAGCTCCAGGTCTTGTTTTTGCTGACTGTATAGAGCTTCTCTTTCTTTGGCAGCAAAAAATATAATCAGTCTGATTTTGGTGTTGACCATCTGGTGATGTCCATGTGTAGAGTCATCTCTTGGGTCGTTGGCAGAGAATGTGTGCTATGACCAGCATGTTCTCTTAACAAAACTCTTTTAGCCTTTGCCCTGCTTCATTTTGTACTCCAAGGCCAAACTTGGTTGTTTCTCTGGGTATCTCTTGACTCGCTACCTCTGTATTCCAATCCTCTTTGATGAAAAGGACATCTTTTTTTGATGTTAGTTCTAGAAAGTCTTGTAGGTCTTCATAGAAGTGGTCAACTTCAGCTTCTTTGACATCAGTGGTTGGTGCATAGACTTGTGATATTGAATAATTTGCCTTGGAAATGAACAGAGATCATTCTGTCATTTTTGAGGTTACACCCAAGTACTGCATTTCAGACTCTTTTGTTGACTCTGAGGGATACTCCATTTCTTCCAAGGGATTCTTTCCCATAGTAGTAGATATAATGGTCATCTGAATGAAATTCGCCCATTCCCATCCATTTTAGACCACTGATTCCCTAAGATGTCGATGTTCAGCTTTGCTGTCTCTTGCTTGAGCACGTCCAATTTACCTTGACCCATGAACCTAACATTCCAGGTTCCTATGTAATATTGTTCTTTACAGCATTGGACTTTACTTTCACCACCAGGCACATCCACAACTGAGCGTCCTTTCTGCTTTGGCCCAGCCTCTTCATTCTTCCTGGAGTTATTAGTAATTGCCCTCCACACATGGGGAGTCCCAGGTGGCACAGTTGTAAAGAATCCACCTGCCAATGCGGGAGATGCGTGAGATGCGAGTTCCATCCCTGGGTTGGGAAGATCCCCTGGAGAAGGAAATGGCAACCTGCTCCAGTGTTCTTGTCTGGAAAATTCTATGGACAGAGGAACCTGGCAGGCTACAGTCCATAGGGTCTCCAAGAGTCAGGCAGGGCTGAGCGACTGTACTCATGCACACTTCCCCAGTAGCATATTGGACTCCCTTCCAACCTGCAGGGGCTCATCTTCCCGTGTCTTATCTTTTTGCCTTTTCATATTGTTCATGGGGTTCTCCAAGCAAGAATACTGGGTTGGTTGCCATTTCCTCCTCTAGTGGACCATTCTTGTCAGCACTCTTCAGGGTGACCTGTCCGTCCTGGGTGGCCCTGCTCGGCATGGCTCGTAGCTTCACTGAGTTGCCCCAGCTCCTTCACTGTGCTCTTGAAGGGGAGTAACAGGATAGCACCTGGCTTGTTCTCAGAGCTGTAATCTAAGAGCCGCTGTAAATCCAAGATAACCAGGACCCAGGATCACCAAACACATTTTTGGGTCACATTCTTGCAAAATGAGAATTAACCCCACCTCTGATAACTTGTTGACAAGGTGATAGGAATAGATGGTATCAGGCAAAAACATCTGGCGGCTTAAGTCCATGACCAAGCACTAAAAGTACATTTACTTTACTAGGAGTTAGCAAAGCAAACAAGTTTCAACAAGATCTGAACAGACTAGAGCTTTGAATTATCCAAACATATTTTGGTGCCAGGAGAAAACACTGTGGAGTGGTTTACGCAACTGAAAGAATAGACAGTCTGAGTGAATTTTTGAGCAGGAGAGGAGAAACCAGCCATTTTCTAGAAAACTAAGGAATGGTGAAGATATTAATACCTGATTTAACATTTTCAAGCTGTCTCTTCCTTGACCTGCCCCCCCCCCCAGTTATTCTAAAGTGGTTTGCCGTTTTATTTGCATTTACTTTAAATTGTTTCATTTTGTTTGTTTTACCTCTTTGAAAAAAAAAAATCCAGTGGAAATAGACACAGAGAACATTAGAAGGACCTTCTGGAAAATACTTATCAGCCTTCTCTCAGCTCCATCCTTAGGAAGATGGAGGGGATAAAAGTACTCCATCTCTAGGCATAAATGGAGCGCAGAAAAAAATCACAGTGTGTATGCCCCTCTGTTGATTTCGGTATGAGTTAGGTTTTATTTGAACAAGGACTGTCTTAATTGGGAAAAAAGGTTGTAACAGGGCACTGGTGGCAGAGAAAGGACTCCATAAGGGAAGTTGTGGTCCCACCTGCGTAAGCTGAGTGCCGGGTAGAGGATTTGCGCATTGACTGTAATTCTGTATTTCTGTGTGTTTCAGGTGCTTCGCTCTGTGAAGCACTTGTACTTCATCTCCTCCTGCTGGCAGCTTTGCTCAGTCATTCCTCTGACACCGCTCTAGTACTCTGTTAACAAACTACCTCAAAACTTAGCAGTGTGAAACTTTTTTTTTTCTGTTTTATTTTGCTTTTTTGTTGTTGTTTATTTTTTAAATTAATTATTTTAATTGGAGACTAATTGCTTAACAATACTGTGGTGCTCTCTGCTATACATTGACATGAATCAGCCACGGGTGTACATGTATCTCCCCGTCCTGAACCCCCCTCCCACCTCCCTCCCGTCCCCATCTCTCTGAGTTGTCCCAGAGCACCAGCTTTGAGTGCCCTGCTTCATGCATCGAACTTGCACTGGTCATCTATTTCACATATGGTAATATACATGTTTCAATGCTATTCTCTCAAATCATCCCACCCTTGTCTTCTCCCACATAGTCCAAAAGTCTGTTCTTTACATCTGTGTCTCTTTTGCTGTCTTGACTATAAGGTCATCATTACCATCTTTCTAAATTCCATATATATGTGTTAATATGCTGTATTGGGGTTTCTCTTTTTGATTTACTTTACTCTGTATAATTAGCTCCAGTTTCATCCACCTCATTAGAACTGATTCAAATGCGTTCTTTTTTATGGCTGAGTGATATTCCATTGTTTATATGTACCACAACTTGCTTATCCATTCCTGTGCCGATGGACATCTAGGTTGCTTCCATGTCCTGGCTATTGTAAACAGTGCTGCAGTGAACATTGGGGTGCATGTGTCTCTCTCATTTCTGGTTGCCTCAGTGTGTGTACCCAGCAGTGGGATTGCTGGATCATATGGCAGGTCTATTTCCAGTTTTTTAAGGTATCTCCACACTGTTCTCCACAGTGGCTGTACTAGTTTGCATTCCCACCAACAGTGTAAGAGGGTTCCCTTTTCTTCACACCCTCTCCAGCATTTATTGTTTGTAGACTTTTTGATGACAGCCATTCTGACTGGTATGTAATGGTACCTCATTGTGGTTTTGATTTGCATTTCTCTGGTAACGAGAACCACAAGCCTTTATTATCACCTGTGGTGTCTAACACTGAGGAGTCCAGAAGCAGCTTGGTCGGGTAGTTCTGGCTCTCTCAGGAGGTGTTGGTCAGGGCTGCAGTCATCTGAAGGCTTGAGGGGCTGGATGACCTACTTCCAAGATGGCTGCCGCCCATGGCTGCTGGCTGGAGGCCTCAGTTCCTTGAGAGGTGAGCCACTCTACAGGCTGCTTGAGCGTCATCATGACGTGGCAGCTGGCTTCCCCCAGCGGGAGAGATCTGAGAGACAGAGCAAGGGAAAACCGCCGTGTGGTTTATAAACCTATCTAAGAAATGACCCGGCATCCCGCCTGCAGTATTCTGTTGGCTCCTCCGGCCGGTCCTGATTGGATGGGGGAGGGGGTCACGCAGGGCGTGGCTGTCAGGAGGCGGAGATCACGGCAGGCCTCCTTGCAGGCAGGCCACACCAGAAATAATGCACTATCGATGCTTACAATATGCTACCGTATTTCTCTCTCCCTGTTTCCCCTTTTTCCCTAGTATATTTAAGTATTTTTTAATTGTATTTTGGAATTAAGTCTGAAAATATATGTGTTAGTACTGAAATTAATAGGTTCCTCCTCCAAAAGTATGTTCACTTTGAAAGAAAGGTTTCCGGGACTTCCCTGGTGGTCCAGTGGGTTAGACTCAATACGTCCACTGCAGGAGGTGCAGGTTTGATCCCTGGTCGGGGAACTAAGATCCCACAGGCCACGTGGCTCTGCCAAAAGGGAAAAAAAAAGGAGGTTTCTTTTGGAGGGTAAGGGAAATATTCTGGAATTAGATAATGGTGATGGTTGTATAAGGTTGTGAATATACTAAAAGCCATTGAACTGTATACTTTAAAATGCTCAAAATATGTTAGATGTAATTTAGCTCAATAAACAAAAATGTTAAAGAAGGGGCCTGAATAGCACTGATATCAAATTTGCTGATCCAGAAAGATTTATGGTTGCTTTTAGCTCTTTGTATTTTGTTTGTTCTCTCAGCTCAAAACTTTAAAGTGTGATTAATCCAGAGACTATGAGGTCTTAGGAAAATTGATTTATGGTGCTAACACATGTGGTTGGTTGGGGCCTATTGGAAATAACATCAAGTACTAGCTTGAAAGAGTCGGACATGACTTCACGACTAAACAACAACTGATGTGGTGTAGTGGCAGTTTTTTCAGAGCACCATTGACATACATTCCCGTGATCCAGCTCACATGATCCTTCTGTTGGAAATACAAATAGCATATTTTATCCTGACCTCACAAATGTTATCAATAGGTGATGTGTGTATTCTGTGAGCAGTTCCCTCAAGATCACTTTTGTTAGAGCATTTTCTGCATGATTTCTGATTTCACTTGGCAATTGTTTTCTATTATGTTACATTGTGTTGTCAGTTACTTGGAGAGGTTCCAGTTTTTTTTCTTGTACTTAATACCATTTGTGGCTCTGAGAACTGAGTCTGCCAAAGCTCTTTGTTTTATTGTTGTCACGTACACACCATCCTTATCGTAATCAGGAAGACAAAATCAATGTCACTTAGCACTGACTGCCATGTGCCAGGCATCACGTATACCGCATCAGTTACTATTAACCACCTGTCCTGAATAACTGTTAGTTATTGCTAGTGCCAGGCCTCAGATTGGTTACATAACTTTCCCAGAGGCCACACCCACAGTTAAAAATATGTCACTAAAAATAAGATGCTTAGATACAGATCTGTCTGCTTTGGACCACCTCAATAAAGTGTTATCAGTTTCAACTGAAATGAATGACATTGAACTCGGCTGACCGAATATGTACAAAGATTGTGTCTTAGCTGGAACTTCCCCTTCCCGTTTACCAGATTCTCCACCATTCTATGATTCAGAGGAAGATGTCTGGGAAATGGGGATGAGTAAGCATGTGACTTTCAGACAGGTCCTGATCTTCTCTTTATCCCTCCCTGTTTCTTTTTGTCCTCTCTCTTAGCAAGTCCGGAGCAGGGTTGCTGGGATGAGATCGAAGCGTGACCCTGCTCGTACCTGTTGACCAACTCATAGAGTCAGCACAGCATCTGCTCTGTCCTCCTGAGACTCCGTGAGTATTTCTGCTTTCCTGGAGGCCTCTTCTGAATACTGTTTTTGGGGTTTCCTGTGGTGACTGTTGGAGAAGGAAATGGCAACCCACTCCACTGTTCTTGCCTGGAGAATCCCAGGGATGGTGGAGCCTGGTGGGCTGTCGTCTATGGGGTCGCACAGAGCGGACACGACTGAAGCGACTTAGCAGCAGCAGCAGTGGTGGTGACTGTTAAAATAGGAAAGCATCGTCTCTCAAGATCAGAAGGCTCAATCTAGTGATTAAGTGCGTTGGTTATTCCTGTTCTGCAGTGGTTATCTTGTATTAACTGGAATCATAAAATGTCTCGTGTATAAGCAGGAACTGAGCAGCAATAATGAAACTTTCATCATCACTGAATGTTCATACCTTGGAGAGAGTCAGGAAAATGTGTACAAAGGGCTCAGTGATACCCAGCTCTCCTGACATAAGGGACCTTGGATCGATGCAGATGTCAAATCAAGAGATGGGCAAAGAGTCCTTCAGAATGTCCCCTAACTGCAGTGAGGTTTGCTCTTATATTTGCATAGAGATGACTACAAAGAGATAGAGTGTTAGAGGATTTCTAGCACTCTGGTTCTTTTGGAAAGTGAAGGCTCTGGTAAGACTTCACAACATCTAGAGACACTAGAATTGGAGCTGGACATATTAACTAAAAGAGACACTGGGTTATTTTCATCTAAGAAAGCAGTCATGTTCATTCACACAAGCATAGTTATCTTTGGAAGTGAAGACAGAAGAAGTAGAATGTGTTTGGATGTTGAGTAACCAAAGGGAAATTGTAGCAGAAATATTTATATACTTACCCCATAGCTTCCACTCTGTTTTTGTTCAGATAGACACCCTCTTTGGCAAGAACATGTACCTAATGAGAAATAATCCTAGTCCAAGGTCCTATCTGAGTCATTCATGGGGGTCCCATTCTCTTAACTGGTAATTGATTTAGGCAAAGACATTGGATATAATTCTGGCTAATGAGGCAAGAGGGGGATGTCTGATTGGAAAACTTTTTGTCCTGAGAAAAACCTAAAAAAGAAAGAGTGCTCCTTCCTTTGAATGTTGTTATTTATGGACATGTTACTTGAAAATGAAGTGATCTCTTAGCCTGAAGATAAAACCAAAACACATGGAAGACAGAATCATATGGAAGTGAACCCAGAGATATTGATCATACCATAAGTAAAATCTTGTTTATTGAGATAACAAAGTGCTTTAACATTTAAACCAGTTGATTTGAAGTCTTCTACTACTTACTGACCCAGTCATTCTAATTTGGAGCTCATAAGCCTAATGCATCATCAAAATCAGGAGAGACTACACACTACTTACATGCCAATAGATTATGTTATGTGGCATCCCCTCCCTTTTGATCCCTCTCTCAAGAAATAGCTAATTCTAAATTTTTATGACAGTATAAAGAGCCAAGGATAATAAAAACAATCTTGAGGATGAACCAAGTTACAGAACTTACACAACCTCATATCAAGACTTATTTTAAACACTGTGGGCTTGATACATGGAAAGGCAGATAAACCAGTGGAACAAAACAGAGTCCAGAAAGAGATAGACAGTTGTTCAACTTATGACCAGTTACTCTACACTGTAGAGACATTACTTTGCCAACAAAGGTCCGTCTAGTCAAAGCTATGGTTTCTCCAGTGGTCATATATGGATGTGAGAGTTGGACTATAAAGAAAGATGAGCACCAAAGAATTGATGCTTTTGAACTGTGAAGTTGGAGAAGACTCTTCAGAGTCCCTTGGACAGCAAGGAGATCCAACCAGTCCATCCTAAAGGAAATCAGTCCTGAATATTCATTGGAAGGACTGACGATGAAGCTGAAACTTCAATATTTTGGCCACCTGATGCAAAGAACTGACTCATTTGAAAAGACCCTGATGTTGGGAAAGATTGAAGGTGGGAGGAGAAGGGGACAACAAGGGGTGAGATGGTTGGATGGCATTACCGACTCGATGGACATGAGTTTGACAAAGCTCCGGGAGATGGTGAAGGACAGGGAAGCCTGGCATGCTGTAGTCTATGGGGTTGCAAAGAGTTGGATGTGACTAAGCGACTGAACAACTCTACGCTGCGATAGGGTAAGATGGTATTTTGAACAAATGGTATATGGGTATCCATTTGGAAAACTTAGATGGAATTTGGAAACCTATGTAGAAAAAAGCAATTTAAATGGTCATCTCACATCACCTACAAAAATTGACTCCTGGCACACTATAGATCTAAACATGAAAGATCAATAAAGCTTTTAGAATGTAACCTAGGAGAGTGTCTTCGTGACGTTGGTGTAGGCAAATGTTTTTTAATGAATCACTGAAACCATAAAGGGAAAGGTTGATTAATAGGATTGTATTAAAATTAAGATTTAAAAGCACCATCAAGAGAAGGAAAAGTTAAGCTGCAAATGGTCAGATGTATATTTGACAAAGATCTATAGAAGATAGAAGACCTCAGACACAAGATATACAAAAAATATATAAGGAATTCCTGCAAAGCAATGAGAAAAACACAGTCCACCTAACAAGAAAATGCACAAAAGGTATAAAAATAGACACTTCCCAAAGGGATATTCAGAAGACTAATTAATACTGACAAGATACTCAACATTATTAGTCATTAGGGAAATGCAAATAAGAACAACAGTGCTATATCAGATGAATCAGAATGACTAAAACTGAAAAAAAAAGTACTTGGAAGGAAATAGTACATGTGCACGTGAGGAGCAACTGAAACTCTCATGTACTGCTGATAAGAGTGTAAATTAGAAAACTGTTTGGTCTTTTCTACTAAAACTGAACATAATTGTACCTTCTGACCAGAGATTGTCTAACAAATGTTTAACATTCTCCAAGTGGATATCCAACATAAATGTTGACTGATATTTTTGTTTATGTTCACAAGTAGAACAAAGTGAAACCAAAAACACGTGTTTTGAAATTTCACTCACTTGTCAATAACAAGAAGAATTGTTTGCTGAATTGAATAATGGTTTTCAAATATTCAAAGGTATTTTCTCTATTTTTATGCTATTAACAATGCAGTGACTACTGGTATGATACACATTTACACTTAATCTGCATTATTAATATTTTTATCCATCTTTGTAAGTCTTGATGATCTTGAACAAAACAAGATCAAGAACAAAACAAGTCTTGAACAAAACACTAAGTCCTGACTTTTAGTAATTGCCAGTCTCATTGGTGTGTTTATCGCCAACAAAACCAGTGTGATGCTACCTACCTGATGCTCCTGAATGAGGAGTTGAGAAGAGATACATAGTAAGACACCATTATATTATATTCTGCCATACAGACACAATAAATGCAAATAATATCGAGAGCACAGATAATAGCAAAATGTAGTGATGTACAGAAATATGTGTGTTCTCTAAAAGACACGCACAACAATTTTTATTGAAGCAGTGTTCTTAAGAGTCAAATGTTAGAAATAACCCAAAGGTTCATCCGAGAAAGAACAAAAAAATAAATTGTTGCATTTTCATACCAGAGTATGAGTCAGCAATAAAAATGAACCACTCACTGCTTCAGCAGCCTCAACAAATAGGAAACTGAGTCATGTACAGATGGATATAGTCTGACTAAAATCAGACTAATTAATCTGTAGTGATAAAAAAATTTTTTAGAAGTTATTTTCAGGGGTGGAGTAGGGTTGGGAGTGACTGGGGGGTGGCTTTAGAGGGGCACCTAGAGTGCTGACCAACTTTGATTTCTTTTTCTATTTCTGGCCCCACAAATAGGTTCACTGAGTAAAATGTCATTGAGCAGAGCCCTTCATGCTGATATGTATGTAAGATATACCTTACGAGAAAGGATACATTTTTTGAAAATCACTTAGAGGAGTGATTTTTCTCACTGCATATGCCCTCCAGCGGAGAATGTTATGTGATACCCCACTTTGAAAGAAAATGAACTGATTTTAAAACAAGTTATTAGAAAAGGTAGAGATGAGGAGCTGCTTAAAGTTGAGTCTCTGGATGAAAGGAAAGCATACCCTGGCCTTCGGAACATCTTCCCCAGGGAGTGAAAAGTGCTTTGTTGTAAAGATCTATGCAGTTCTAAGAAAAACTTGTGGGGCTTCCCAGGTGGCACTAGTGATAAAAAACCTTCTTGACAATGCAGGAGATGCGGGTTTGATCCCTGGGTTGGGAAGATCCCCTGAAGGAGGGCATGGCAACCCACTCCAGTATTCTTGCCTGGAGAATCCCCATGGACAGAGGAGCCTGGCGGGCTACAGTGCGTGGGTTTGCAAAGAGTCGGACACGACTGAAGCAACTTAGCGCACACACACAAGGAAAACCTGTATGATTCGTAAGATCATATAAAATTAAAGTTTAGGGAAAGTGATAGAAACCAGCTAAGAATGGTCATGGATGTAGTTTCTATTGATTTCCTCAGGGATTCCAGACAGCATGGGGGACTACATGGGATCTTCACGTCATAAACAAGGGAGATCGCGTCACTAAATCTACTAGAACACCATTGGCTCCTTGTGTAGAGTATTGTGATTTGGGGTTTGAGACCTTTCAGGAATGGTGACTCTGCCTTCCCAGACTTTGTCTTGCTTCAGGTTTTGTGTCATAAAAGCTTCCCAGATGGCTCAGTAGTAAAGAATCTGCCTGCCAGGGCAGGTGACAGAGGAGACGTGGGTTCAATCCCTGGGTGGGGAGGATCCCCTGGAGGAGAAAATGGCAACCCGGGCCAGTACTCTTGCCTGGAAAATCCCTTGAACAGAGAAGCCTCGAGGGCTACAGTCCATGGGGCCACAAAGAGTCGGACATGAGTGAACGACTGAGCACCCATGCACCCACACATCATAAAAGCATTCTGCCCTCTCTAAGGTTTTGCCTAAATATATAAATTTTTCTTCCTAGTGTTTTGTCTCTGTTTACTTAATAATGCTGAGAGCAAAGTCATACTCTAGATAATCATTAAAATGATACAGGAAACTTCTGAAATGTGAAAGGAATCAGTCAACTACATTTTAAATAGCAGAAAACTGTTCAGGAAATTCTAGAAGGTCACAGTAATGGTTTTAAGGCATTTAAGTCAAGTAATGGTTTTAAGTCAAAATAGAACAGAGTTTGGGAGACTGCCTTTGTTTTGAAAAGGGGGGTCATATGATCAGTAGCCACCTTTTTAATCTACCCTTTTCTCAACATTTTAACTACTGAGAATCCTTTCTTAAGATCTCAATCTCCTTTTGTTCTCATGTTTTCTTAAGATTCTGTATACCAAAATAACTACACATATAAACATTGATGTAGATAATCAATAACAATCTGAACTGAAAAGTTACATAAGATGTTTGTCAAAAAATAGGATTGGAGCTAGCAAGAAGTAAGAGTGCATGTTAAGCAAGGATTGACTGTGTTCTGAAATGGTTGCATAGTTATAAATTACAACCTTGAGACCAGAAGGTTGTAGCTGGCAGCTGCTAGCAGATACTATTTTGAAAATGCTGGTGGTGTCCACAAGTTAGATACAGTTCAGACAATTCAGGTTCTCTGTAATGCCGAAACTGGGTCTGAAACCAAATCCATAAGAGCCACCCAGCTCCATGTTGGTGGCCTGAACCAGTTACTCCATTTTAATTCTTTAAATGATTTTAAATGTGTCATCATAATTGATTCATTTGTATTGGTCTAAAAAGGTATACGGTTGCCAAGGAGAACATCTACCCAACAGGAGAAAACCAGTATAGTCAAAATTATGTAATAAATTCACACCCAAGAAAAAAGATGAACGTTTTAGTTATGATAACTTTAACTAAGTGAAAAGATGATTTTAGGGACTTAGGCAAAATTAAAGCTTGTATGCAAATTCCTATTACTATCTCCAGTGTCTCTAGAGATCAAGGACCTCAGTTTAGGAACCACTTCTCTGCTGTTGTTCAGTCGCTCGATCATGTCTGACTCTTTGCGACCCCATGGACTGCAGCACGCCAGGCTTCCTGTCCATCACCATCTCCCGGAGCTTGCTCAGACTCATGTCCATTGAGTCAGTGATGCCATCCAAACATCTCATCTTCTTATTGTCCCCTCCTCCTCCTGCCTTCAACCTTTCTCATCATCAGTCTTTTCTAAGGAGTCGGCTCTACTGATTTATTATTATTGCATCAAAAACTTTGGGTTGCCATTTATAGACAATGAATGCTGAGGAATTTTGAATATACTCATTAATATCTAGTCTTTAAAAAAAAAAAACCTTTCACTGACATTTTTCAGTCCTTTGAGTTAAAACACAGAGAATTTTATTAAAGCATTATGGGCATTTTCCCATTACTCAGTGCTTCATATTCAATTTCTGAGTTGGCTGCACTTGCAAGGATTCACCTCACCACCTGACTTTGCTTGGTTAACAATGCACGGGCAGCAAAAAAAGGGGAAAAAAATCTTATCCTTGTCTAGTAAGTAACTGAATGAGATAGAGGTCAAAATGATTGTCTACAGTTAGGTATGGGATGATATGCTGCCGTGTGTGTACTCAGTCATGTTCAACTCTTTGTGACCCAACAGACCGTAGCCCACCAGGGTTCTTTGTCCCTGGGATTTCCCAGGCAAGAATATTGGAGTGGATTGCCGTTTTCTCCTCCAGAAGATCTTCCTGACCCAGGGGTCAAACCCATGTCTCCTGCATTGGCAGGTGTATTCTTTACCACTGAGGCACCCTGGGAAGCCCATGGGATTATGTACTAAATGATGATTGCCCACACTGGCCATGTTTCTCCTTAAAGATAGCGATAGCACTTACTATCATTGAAAGGCCACAAAGCACTTTTCCAAATCTTTGTCACAACCCTTAGATGGACATCAAGGCATGTATTATTATTCTCAGCATGTGTATGAAAATGTAGGCTAGACATTTGCCCAGAGTTTCTGACCCCTGGCTCTGAGCTCTGTGCACTATGACAGCATGCTGCCCCACAGATAAATAAGGGTTCTTTGGTGTTGTTATGGGTTGAACTGTATCCTCCCAAAAGATATGGTGAAGTTCTAACCTCTGTGAAAAGAGAAAAACCATGTGAAAACAGGCAGGGATTGTAGGATGCAGCTGTAAGCCAAGGAACCCCAAGGACTGAAGGCTACTATCAGAAATTAGGAGGAGGCAAGGCAGGATTCTCCCGAGTCTCAGAGGAAGAACAGCCCTGTTGACATCTTGATTTCAGACTTCTAGCCTCCAGAACTGCAAGAAAGTAAAATCCTATTTTTTTGAGTCACCCAGTTTGTGGAACTCTTACAGAAACTTGAGAAGACAAATACAAGTGTGAATGCTAAAATTTTAGTTAAAGGCAAGAAGCATGGGGACTAATTATTTCCCTGTAATGAGATTCTAACTCACAAATGAGCTGGGACATTTCTACAAGCATTGACATAAGGGGGAAAAAAAAGATATTTTATGCAAACTACTTCTCAACTGTGGTTGTAGCTTTTTGTACCTCACTATCAAAAAAACCTCCTCATGGGAGATAAAACCTCAGTGTGACCCCAGCTCCTCTGAAATCACACCCTTTCCTGCAGAGGTGATCTAATACTTTGTACATAATATTCCTAGCTTTTGTTGGAGACTTGAGAGATGAGCCAGTGTCAATCTAAAAATGGCAGTGTTGTTGGCATTCATGTTTACTGGACAACAAACTTCAGACAGCAACTTAAAAAAAGATGAGGAAGAAAAATCACCTTGTTCCACTAATGCTATAAAAATAAAACACAGGGACTTCCCTGGTGGTCTAGTGGCTAAGACTGCCTACTCCCAATGCAGGGGGCCTGGATTTGATCCCTGGTCAGGGTACTAGATTCCACATGCGGCAACTAAGAGTTTGCATGCCGCAACTTAAAATCTGGTGCAGCCAAATAAATAAAAATAAATATTAAAAAATAAAACATAAAAATATTTCCAGCTGAGACCTGGTGAATTTCTGAATCTTGCTCCACAGAAAACTAGCCCACAGGCTACTCCTTAGATGGGAGAGATGGTTAGTCATCCTGGGCTCCCTGGTAGCTTAGTTGGAAAGAATCCACCTGCAATGCAGAAGACCCTGGTTTGATCCCTGGGTTGGGAAGATCCGCTGGAGAAGGGAATGGCTACCCACTCCAGTATTCTGGCCTGGAGAATTCCATGGACTATACAGTCCATGGGGTCGCAAAGAGTCAGACACAACTGAGGTACTTTCACTTTCAAGTTTCAAAAACAGAGCCTTCTCTTTCTCAGGAAGATTCCCTATTTACACTGGCAAATCAAATCCTCTGAGAGATGTTCAAGTTAAAATCATAGACACAAATGTTTTAGCTTATATTGCATTTCCCCAAATGACTTGATCATAAAACTTTTTTCATATAGCAATCATTAATATCTAGGAATGTATACTTTGAGAAACAGTGGGCAGTAATATTCTTAAATCTCACCAAGTATGTTGGAGTTTACGTCATGCAGGAAAAAACTGACATATTTATTGTTCTTTATTTCAGGTTGACTTACCAGAAGAGACGCGCACGAAGAGCTTCATTGAATTACTGAAGATGAGGTAAGATTCAGGGTTGTGGGGCTTATGCAGTTTAGGGGAACCCATTAAGGAAAAGAATACAAAATGACCATGGAAACAACACTAAATTTCCTCCCAGCCTTGGAATAATCCCAGACAAGTGAGGCTTTCTGACTTTACACTTCATTCGCTTCATGGAAAACCCAACTCTGTTTAAATTATGGTTGGCTACATGAAATAAAATAGAAACTCAAATGAACAGTAGCATAAACAAGATAGGAATGTCTCTCTCTCTCTCATGCAATAGTCCAGGGATAGACACTCCAGGGGTGGTGGTGTGGCTGCATCGTGCAAGGTTCCTCTGTCTTCTTACTCCCGGTAGTCATTCCTGGGGTGTTGTCTTTGGCACCAGGTCCCTGGTCAAGCAGCAGGATTGAGGAAGGGCTGGAAGAATGGGCTTGCGCTGGACTCAGGAAAGTGCTCTGCAAAGAGCATTTAGAGCTGCTCCTTCCATCCCATCGTCCAGAATTTAGTTACATGGCCTCCCATAGCTGCTGAGGACCCTGAGGAAGGAAGGCTCTATTCTAGGCGGTCAGGTATGTCAGCTCAATGTCAAGGGTTTTATTACTGTAGAAACAGAGGAAGATCAGTATTGGAGCAGCTAGCATTTTCGGTCTCTTTCTCTCTGACTCATTAACTTTTCCCTCCAGCTTTCTCGAGGTCTAATTGACCTCTCATTAAACTTTTAAGTCTACCAACTCAGAGCTTCATTAGCTAGCATTAATATCTTGTGAATGGAGGGACCGGTGTCTCTAAAACCATCAGACCAGTCTTGGAGGTGTGTTTAGAAAAATAAAAGGCTTTTTAGAAGAAAGTGAAATGAAAAGCTTCATGGGCTGCCGGGCGGCTGCCGGGCTTCCCGCATTCTCTGTAAGCAAAAGACACTTTCCATGTCCCATGAGGCCCCAAGAAGACATGACCGAGCAGGAGGTGAGGGCGGACCCGGCCCGGGTGCAGCTGCCAAGGCCGCCCCGCCCCGCACCCCCCGCCCCTTGGAATCCGCGAGAACCTGGGGTGGGGGTGGGGCTGGCGGGCAGAGAGGGAGCTGAGCTGACTCCGCTTGGCATCAAGAACCTTAACAGCTTTTTATATTTTTTCCGGGTGGAGGGAAGCAGGGGACGTAAATACTTTACTGAAGAAGGTTTTTAAAAAAAAGAATCTGTACTTGGACTGTTGAGAAGAGAGAAAGGGAGTGGAGGATGGGCTGGGAAATATGAGTAGGTTGGTTTCTGACTCTTTGAGCTGTAGATTCGTATTAACAGCCCGATCTTTCTGCTCGCAAGCCTGTCAACACTTCAGCCGGCGCGGAAGGTTCCTGGGAACCGTCTTGGGCGTTTGTTTGGCAGCCGTGCCCAGGGCGAACCGGGTGCCCCTCCGAGCTGTTTGGCTTGGAACTGCTCTTTTAGGACTGCAGGGCTGGAACAAAGGGGCCCTGTTGGTTACTTCCAGATTCTGGAAGAACTCTGCTTTTAATGATGGTGTAGAGTTCATGGCATGTAAACTTCCCATACTCACAGGTTGGGTTTTTGGGTTTTTTTTTTTTTCCTAATTTTATTTTTTTTCAAGCTGAGCTTAAGAGGCATATGCTTGAATCGATGGTCTGTCTACTCCACAAAGTTTAGCCACGGTTCCAGCGGGGCTGTGGCACAAGCCTGCCCTGGTAAAACAGAGAGACACAGGGTACAGATTGTAGAGAATCGTCATTACCCTCAATGATGAACAGCATTTCATCAATCTTTGTTCGTTTTGTGGAGTCTGTTCCGCGATCTTGATGAGTGTGCTGTAACAGCAAAATCAGATTAGCTCTAAAGAAAATAATTGTTAAAGAGGTGGGGGAAAAAAGGTTGGCAAAGCCTGAAGTTTTGGCAGGGGCTCAGCAAACGGTTAGGATAAAAGATTAATAGGTTCTAATTCTTTATTCAAACAAAGCTCTGTTTTTAAAAGAACATCTGATTGCAAAAATACAAACTTTGGTCATCTGATACTTTGAGTAAATGAATATATGTAGTGTTCTGCAGTACTAATTAGGTTATACGGTGCCCTTTTAAGGTAAGCAGCAATTAATGATTGAGTTTGATATGAACTGATGTACAACAATAGACAGCCAAGTCTATTTTGGTGCATTTAAGTCCATTCTGTTGATCACCTATGTTGTGTGTGTGCATCATGCGAGAGGCTGGGGTGAGGGTGGGAGGGATACAGAAATGGGAAGCTGTGAATTCCTTCCCACAGCAGGTGAATTACACAGTAGGAGGAGATAACTCAGGTCTACACATAAATATAATTTCACCATATCTTGTAATTGATGCTAAGGATGGCTACACCTGTAATGGTAGGCTTCCTTTTTGGAGACTGACTTACTGTCTGCCAGGCATTATGAATTTCAGTTCAGTTCAGTTCAGTTCAATCACTCTGTTGTGTCTGACTCTTTGCGACCCCATAGACTGCAGCATGCCAGGCTTCCCTGTCCATCACCAACTCCTGGAGCTTACTCAAACTCATGTCCATTGAATCAGTGATGCCATCCAGCCATCTTGTCTTCTGTCGTCTCCTTCTCCTCCTGCCTTCAATCTTTCCCAGCATCAGGGTCTTTTCCAATGAGTTAGTTCTTCACATCAGGTGGCCAAAGTATTGGAGTTTCAGCTTCAGCATCAGTCCCTCCAGTGAACACCCAGGACCGATCTCTTTAGGATGGACTGGTTGGATCTCCTTGCAGTCCAGAGGACTCTCAAGAGTCTTCTCCAACACCACAGTTCAAAAGCATCAATTCTTCAGTGCTCAGCTTTCTTTATAGTCCAACTCTCACATCCACACATGACTACTGGAAAAACCACATGATATTAATCACTATGACATGGCAACTCCCTACATAAAATACTATGAGGAAATCTAGTAATGAAAAAAGATAAGTTGCTCAAGGTCAAAACTAAAAGCCTGGGGAGCCAGGTTTCAGACTCAAACTGCTAGGTCCTTGCTCTCTGCACGGTAAGACGCACATTGGGCACACCAATGAAGGCGTGATTGTTTCTGGTTGGGGTGGTCAAAAGACTCATGGAGAAGTGTTATCCGAGCTGGGTCTTGAAGGATGTACAGTTATCCCTCAGTGCCTGGGAGAAATCGGTTCTAGGACGGACGCTCAAGTCCCTTATATAAAATGGTACAGTGTTTGCATATAATGAATGCATGTCCTCCCATATACTTTCAATCATCTCTACATTACTTGTTGTTGTTCAGTCGCTAAGTCGTGTCTGACTCTTTGTGACCCCATGAACTACAGCACTCCAGGCTTCTGCTCTGTTAATAGTTACCTGCACTAGGTAAATTTAAGTTTTGCCTTTTCAAACTTTCTGAAATTAAAAAAATAATATCTTCCATTCACAGCTGGTCAGATTTACAGATGCAGAACCCTTGGATATGGAGGCCCCACTGTGCAAGTTTATGACAGAGTGGTGGAAGGGAATAAAATAAAGATGTGGAGACAGAAAAGTACAGAGGCTGTTTAAGGAACTGAAAAGAAGTCTAATTTAGTGGCAGCTTACTGAGTCGCGGGAAATAAAATGGAAAGGTTGAAGCTGGGTTGGGGGTGTCAAGTGGAAGTCCAATGGTGACCATTCATGTATTGAATTGGGTCCAGGGCGAAAATCTCATCTCTATGGCCTGGTTTCCTTGGTGAGTAGAGTTCCACAGGAGTCCAACAAGAGAGTTCAACGCTCACTTTCCACCCCTGTGTCTGTGCTTCCCTGTCAGGGACCCTCAGCTCGCTCTCCCGCTCCCCACCTCTGTCCAGGAGGAGAGCAGACACCGCCACTCTTCTGCCCCCCACCCGGTCCTCCACTAGTCCCTACCCAGAGTAGAACCAGTGGTTTCCTGGTTGGTGAGAACATAAGCCTCCCACTGGCCACTTTTTAACTCTGGTCAGAATGTCGGTGTGTTAAAGGACAACCTCATCTGCGTCATTTCCTGTGTCCGCACGGTCAGCTCTGTGCTTCTAGCCAGGACCCTCATGGTGCTGCTGTCTTGCCTTAAGACCTTCTTCTATCTTGATGCATCTTGGCAGTAAGTGGACTCCTGCTCATCTTAGACTCAGGGGCCAAACAAAAAGAAGCCTTTCTTAGACTTCTTTGTGCTATGCTGTACTCAGTTGTGTCCGACTCTTTGTGACCCCGTGGACTGTAGCCCACCAGGCTTCTCTGTCCATGGGGATTCTCCAGGCAAGAATACTGGAGTGGGTTGCCATGCCCTCCTCCAGGGGATCTTCCCAACTCAGGGATTGAACCCAGGTCTCCTGCATCGGAGGTGAATTCTTTACCATCTGAGCCACCAGGAAAGCCCAAGGATACTGGAGTGAGGAGTAGCCTACCCCTTCTCCAGGGGAACTTCCTGACCCAGGAATTGAACCAGGGTCTCCTGCATTGCAGGTGGATTCTTTACCAGCTGAGCTGCCCAGGACTTAAACCCTATTCGCCAAATCTGCCTTGAGTTGGAATGATTGAGTCCTTGCCCAGCTATTAATAAATCAGCATCTTATTTTCCTGTTGGTTTATTCTCATCACCAGCCCCACGAAAGGCAGATACTTGTGAGGGGTAGTGGGGGGTTGGTGCGCCGGGAATTCATGGGGGTGGGGGGTGCAAAACTTTCTGGCTTCATAATTTTTTCAGTTCCATACCCCAAAGAAGGAAAATTTTCCAAAATTCAATTTCATGCTGCAAATACTTATTGGGCCTGTAGCACATGTAAGAAACTGTTTTCGATGTTGGGAACCAGCTGGGGCAAGGACAGGAGATAAAATAGCTTCCCTCACAGAAGTGCAGTACAAAATTGTGTTGATTTAGTTTACCATAGAAGTTTAATGGAAGAATTCACTTCTTCCAATTTACTGCAAACTCTACAAAATATCAAATGACAAATTGACTCATAAGAGCTCTCAGAAGTGAGAACTGGGTGTCTTCCAGGGGGTTACATAAGACAATACTGTTTATAAAAATGAGCTTCTTTTGTAGTTTTTTGTGATTCCAGAAGCTTCAGTTACCTTTCTCACTTCTAATAACGTTCAGAAGTCATGGAAAAATGCTACTCAACAAGGCTTTTTTAAGCAAAAGCAGGACAGTCCCCTAGTCTAGGATCCAGCTCTTTTCAAATTTCATCATAGATAACAGAAAACAAATGTTCAGAATAATTGTAAACAAACAAGTAAGAGATTTCCAGAAGCCTAAACTTTTAAAATTAGGTCTCAGAAAGTATTATTCCAATCGTGAGATTTATCCCTGTCTTACAATATCATCCTTAAAACCATGTGACTGGAAAATTCTCTGCAATGTTCTTTTTCACTGTTCAATAGCATCTTTGCCTCCTCCTGGGCATATTGTGCTACCAGACAGAATATAAACTTCATTCTTTATTACAGGAAGTATCTATAAATGTCTACAGGAATATTCTTAATAGGTTTTGCTCGTTTTAATGCTTTTCTTGTGATAATTATGAGACATTGATTCTTTGCCAAGTAGCTCCAGTGTTCTGTGATTCTAGCCCAATTAATAGTTTCAAAAAGAAACTGAACCCCAGAGTTATGAGGGAGAATCAAACATGCAAAACAGTGAAAAATTGAGATGGAAAAGAGCAAAAGCAGATTTCCCTGCCACCTTTTGGAGAGTGGGCCCCAAAATACACCTTCCCCATTTCTTCCCCATCCTTGGCTCCTTTCAGAAGCCATATTCCCTATCAGATAAAATAAAAGCAAGCTAAACACTTAAGCGCAACTCCTATGACTTTTATACACGTGGATGGAGAGACACAATAGATACCTATTGAAAGGGTCTAAATGCCTGCCAGTGGAAGAGCATCAAGACATGTGAGTTTTCTAGGGTGTGCCCTTCACTGGCAGGGCTCATCGGAGACATGTTATCAGGCACTGTAGGAGAAACGTGGCCTTTTGTACCCGCCATCTTTCCCATCCCTGGAGCAAACATAAAAGGAACATTCTGCAGTTTTCCTGGGTATGAAAGACCCAAGAAAGACACTGTAGCATTTGCTTCTCACAGGAAAGAAAGGGGACAGTGAAATGAAAAGAGGCCCATCTGCTGTTGCCATCAGAAAACACCTGTGTTACAAAGGGTGTTCCTACACCATCAGGGTGAAAATTGCTGGTTAATTCCAACTATGCCTTTAGGGAGAAGCTGGAAGGTAAGAATTAGGTTACTGTGCTCCCTGCTCCCTTCCAAGCTTCCACTGCCCCCAGTTCGTGTCTGTTCATGGGCATATAAGGGAACTGGCACCTCGACCTTTGCCCAGTGAGCCACAAGAAAAGATGTGTTCAGTGTTGTTTCCTAGAGCCATGATATCTTCTCAAGAAGGTTACACATCAGTGGTCACACCATCTTTAAAGACTGAATGGCGGCGTCTCTTGGTCCAGCTACACCCCTACACTAGCTGAGACGTTATTGTCCGCTGACTGCGAGGGAGCGGCTTGCTTGCTCAGCAATGAGTCAGCCATGCTTCTAGCTCTCTCTCAGCTGTATATTCAGGGCTTACACAAATGGCTTCTTGTATGCAACCCTAGTTCTTCAGTAGTTAGGCTTCTGTACGCTCTTAGTCCGTTCAAGCTACTCGAACAGAATCCCACAGTCCGGGCGGCTTACAAACAGCAGAAGGTCTTTTCTCACATTTCTGGAGCAGAAATCAAGGCACCAGTCACGGTTGTGTTCCACCAGCTTCCTAATTCACAGCTGGCACGTTCTCTCTGTACCCACAGATGGTGGAAGGAGTGAGGGAGCTCAGAGGAGTCTGTTATAAGAACACTAATCCGATTCATGAAGGCCCCACCCTCATGACCTAAGCACCTCCCAAGGGCTCCATTGTGTAACATCATTGCTGTGGGGTTGGGGGGGTGGTTAGGATTTCAGCATAGCAATTTGAGGGGGATGCAGACATTCAGACCGCACCATATACTGTCTTCTCAGAGACTTTATTTCTTGTCTTGTATGGTAGTAGTCTTCCTGGTGGCTGAATTGTTCCATTATTGACTTCATTTTCTCCCTGCTTGTAGCAGCCTTTGTCCTAGCCATGCCAGTTGCCCACCCATGTGGGCTTTTTAAGAATACCTGACCCACTCTCAGTTTGCCAGTTACCATGGGCTTTTATTTTGTGTATTGCCTGGTTTTCTCCTGAGGACTAACTCTTAGCTTTAAGAGTTCGTTTTCAGCTCACGTTGCTGGGTGCCATTTGTTCCTAAAACAGCTGAGCCTTGACCTTGCTTGCTCAAAAATCTGGCTTTCTCTTGACACTGTGGCTTTGACTGGATACTCAGTCTTTTCTTTTTCCACTTTTGCTCATTTTACCACCATCTAAACTCTGGTTTGAGAAAACTAAATCTGACAGCTGAAAAGAGCACTTAAAAATTCATTAATTGGGTTCTCATTTACAACTGTGTTGTGTTTTTCTGCCTTTTCTAAAATTAATATTGCTTCTTGTGAATTCAGCTCTCTTTGGCTGTATCAAATAGACATAGGTTCAGAAAGTGATGGAGGGGGAATAAATTTTATTATTCATGCTAATAAAATGTAATTATGGTTTGATCAAGAAAAATAACTGTAAAATATTTTATATGTTTGGTGCCTTTAGTGTGGAGTAGGGGAAAGAATAAATACCTCAAAGACAGATCCAAAGACATGTCCTTTCCTATCTTTATGACCTCTCTGAACCTGTTTATTTAATCTGCTAAGAAAAAGTTAACATTTATCTTTAAGGTCTGTTGTTAGAGTTAAAATAAATGAACTCAGTACTTAGTAAGAAGTTAATATATGAAAGTAATAATTAGTAGTAATACTAATTTGATATATCTCAATTGAAAATATTCTTTGAATTAAAAAAAATGAAGAAGGAGGGATACTAAAGAATTAGAATTATATTTGGTCTTGGCAACATATAGGCAGAACTGTCAAAAGGAACATGGTCTAAACCTGCACTGTCTAATACAACAGACGCTAGCCTCATGTAGTTATTTATACTTAAAAATTTAAATTAAATCTGTGGTTGTACTAGCCGCAGTTTAAATGCTCAGAAGCCAAATGTTGCCAGTGGCTACCATACTGAATAGAACAAATAGACAATATTTCCATCGTTGCAGAAAGCTCCATTGGGCGGTGCTGGTCTGGACCCAGAGATTCTCTGTAGGCTTCATTGCCCCATCAAAAGGCAACAGTCTGGAATTAGGCAGCCTCTCACGGCTCAGGGAACTGGCCAATGCCAGTGTCTAGTTCCCCTTCCCCTCTGTGTTAATGGCTTCAGGGTCTCTGCTCCCTCATCCCGTGGCACAAAGCGCCAGGGCACATTTGTCTGTTCTTACAGCACCTAGCAGAGCCTGTCTTGTTTCAAGGTATCTATTCACTAAATTCAGCTCAGATATTAACCTTTGAGAGCATATAACCCTTCACAGGAATAACTTAGTTTTCACATTCAAAGTAATGACTGAAATACCTCTCAGTATAGAATTTCAGGAGGAGAATTAAAGATGCAGAATGTACCCTGTTCTCTTTAAAAAGCCATGGTATTTGGGTGGCTCCATGGTTTCCTCTGTCCATAGCTGGTTCTGTTCTGACTCCATTAACTGGATAGATTAAAACATGAAATATCTCTTGGAGGAATCAAATTTTGAGAGAAAAATATGGCAGTTATATTTATTGTTTGGGAAGTTTTTAAAAAGTGTTTTCTGCTCCTGTTATAGGCCATGTGATTCTAATAAGGCCCAACTGTTAGTGAGTTTGAAGTGGTTAAACAGTTAAACTGAAGTTCTGCTCCCAGGTGGAGCTCTTAATGATTTGAAAGTGTCAGGATGTTAATTGACTTAGAACAATAGAGGGGTCATATATGCTCAGATCTGATCCAGAAATTACTTCTTCCTTCTTGAAATCGCTGTTTTCAATGTTTTCATTGCCCTAATAAGGCAGAATACAGAAGGTGTTTCCGGAGAGAGAGGGTGCGAGGTCACATGATGAAGAGAGACGACATTTCCACTATTTGGCAAGTATTCCACAGGGATCCTTGGAGAATTGCAATCCTTTAAATATAGCTGGTGGAGACCATACCTAAAACTAGTACTTTGAACAGTCATAATACAAGAGACTATTTTCTGCTTTAATACGTAAGAGTGACAAACTCAGAACAAAACTCCCTGGGTCTAGACTCAACAGAAGATACATAAAAAGATCAGTAGAACCTGGAGGCTCAATGTAAGATGAGAATTCTGACTAAACTAGAACAGAAACAATGCTCCCAGTCACATTGAAAGAAGTCAACAACTCAACACTTGTCAGGAAGAAAGGATAGATATGAAGTGGTATTAGAATTCTCACCATGTATTATAATTTGCTCAGTTAAGTTATTAAACTCTAATTAAGTGTATATAGTTCATGATGTATAGTGTGAACTCATCTTTTTCAATTAATTACTTGATTTTTTAAAAATCTTGGTTAAAATTCATTTCCTATTCATAAATAGATGAATAGATATCTTATTCGTCATTTCTATTCATAGACAGCATTGACCTGAATCGAACAGACTGCTAAATATTTCTTAAGTAAACATGGATTTCAGTTCAGTTGCTCAGTCATGTCCAAGTCTTTGCAACCCCATGGACTGCAGCTTGCCAGACTTCTCTGTCCATCACCAACTCCTGGAGCTTGCTCAAATTCATGTCCATTGAGTTGGTGATGGGTTTAGGAAACTATAAACAAGGTGAACAGACAACCCTTAGAATGGGAGGAAATAATGCAAATGAAACAACTGAAACAAGATTTATTTCCAAAATATACAAGCAGTTCATGCAACTCAATACCATAAAAACAAACAACTCAATCAAAAAGTGGGCAGAAGACCTAAACAGACATTTCTCTGTAGAAGACATACAGATGGCTAGTAAACACATGAAAAGATGCTCAACATCGCTTGTTATTAGAGACATGCACATCAAAACTGCAATGAGATATCACCTTACACTCATCAGAACTGTTTTTGTTGTTGTTCCATTGATCAGTCATGTCCGACTCTTTGTGACCCCATGGTCAGAATGCGTGTATGCATGCTTAGTTGCTTCAGTTGTGTCTGACTCTTTGCAACCCCATGGACTGTAGCCTGCCAGGCTCCTCTGTCCATGGGATTTCCCAGGCAAGAATACTGGTGTGGGTTGCCATTTAAGAATGGCCATCAAAAAATCTACAAATGATCAGTGCTGGAGAGGGTGAGGAGAAAAGGGTACCCTGTTGCACTGTTGGTGGAAATGTAAATTGATACAGCCACTATTTAGGACAACATGGAGATTCCTTAAAAACCTAGGAATAAAACTAACCATATGACCCAACAGTCTCACTCCTGGGCATATGCCCTGAGGAAACCATAATTGAAAAAGACAGGTACCCAATGTTCACTGCAGCACTATTTATAATAGCTAGATCATGGAAGCAACCTAGATGTCCATCGACAGATGAATGGATAAAGAAGCTGCATATATACAATGAAATATTACTCAGGCATAAAAGGGAATGCATTTGAGTCAGTTTTAATGAGGTGAATGAACCTAGAGTCTATTATACAGAGTGAAGTAAGTCAGAAAGAGAAAAACAATATCATATATTAACACACATGTATGGAGTCTAGAAAGATGGTACTGATGAACCTATTTGCAGGGCAGCAAAGGCGCTTCCCTGGTGGCTCAGAGGTTAAAATGTCTGCCTGCAATGCAGGAGACCTGGGTTCAATCCCTGGGTTGGGAAGATCCCCTGGAGAAGGAAATGGCACCCCACTCCAGTATTCTTGCCTGGAGAATCCCATGGACGGAGGAGCCTGGTGGGCTACAGTCCACGGTATTGCAAAGAGTCAGACACGACTGAGCGACTTCACTTTCACTTTCACTTTCTAATGGAGATGCAGACATAGAAAACAGACTTGTGGACATGGAGGAGGGGAAGAGAGGGTGGGATGAATGGAGAAAGTAGCATGGAAGCATATACACTACCATATGTAAAATAAATAGTGGGAGTTTGCCATATAACTCAGAGAACTCAAACTGGTGCTCTATGACAACCTGGAGGGGTGGGATGGGGTGGGAAGTGGGAGAGAGATCCAAGAGGGAGGGGACATAGGTATACCTATGGCTGATTCATGTTGATGTAGGGCAGAAACTAGCACAATTTTGTAAAGCAATTATCCTTCAATTAAATAAGAAATATATAATTGGAAAATAAATGATGGGTTTATTTGGGATCAGTAGAGAATTATAACTCAGGGTCTGTAATCACTTGTTGAGCCACAGGCAAGTCCTCACTCAGCAAGGGAAGAGTACTTATATAAAGGTGGAAAGGAAATTGGGGGAAACTACAGTAAACAAAGAGTCCATGGCTCTTCATTGGCTGAGTCCTTGCCAGGAAAGAACGTTGGTCTCTGCTGCCATCACAGGGCCTGAGAGCTCCCCATTCTGGTCTCCAGATTTTATTTAATTGAGATTTTTGTTTACTAATATTTTACAATAGCTATTTTGCTTGGCTCGACTGTCAGTTGATACTTGGGTTTGAGATTGTGTACTCTACCTTGCAATGTGAGAAAAAGGGTGCCCCACCTAATATATCTTAACAGGACTTGTTTCTGCTCAGCCAGCCGACACAAGTCACGTGTTAGAGAAAAGACAAGGTTGTCACACAACACTCCCAGAGACTCTGGTCAACCAAAAGGGATCTCTGATCTACCTCTGCTTCTGATTTCCTCTTTGTCTTTGGCAGAGTCAGTCAACTTTTAGCTGCCTAACTCCCACAACTCTTAAACTGCGTGTATGCATGCTCAGTCATGTCCAGCTCTTTGGAACCCACCAGGCTTCTCTGTTCATGGAATGTTTCCAGTCAAGAATACTGGAGTGCATTGCCGTTTCCTATTCCAGGAGAACTTACTGACCCAGGGATCAAAGCCGTGTCTCCTAAGTCTCCTGCATTGGCAGGCTAACTCTTTACTACTGCACCACCTGGGAAACCCCACACTTGAAGTAACAGACCTCCAATTCCTGAGCCACTTGCCAGGACTGTTTGCCTTCCACACTGGAGTTACGTCCTACCAAAGTCCAGATGAGTATCAATAGCTTGTTTCTGAAATGTCTTCAATTATTGTGTACTTTTCTACGAAAGATTGAAAAAGTAGCATGAATCATCCCAAAACGTTCTCCATTCCCCTTCCCCATCCAGGCTAAGCACACTTGAACAAATACAGTATGAGCTTGCCCTGTGTTGGCAAGGATGTTTTAAAATGTGTGTATGTGTGTGTTTACCCATGTGGTTTAAAAATAACCTAAGTGAACTAAGTAAAGTAAGCTTATGCCATGCTTACCAGGAATATTAGGAAGCAGAGGCCCTTCAATATCTGAATTAGCTCTGGCACTGTTTCAGGAAAAAACTGGCTCACATCTCTTGCATAAGTCTTATGTAAGAGATTAGATGTGGTGCCTGAACTATCCCACTTCCCTGCAGCATGGAAAAAAGAAAAGTATGCTGTGTCGTTGTTCCTTGCTAGCTCTCTCAATGTTAAGGGATCCTTTACTTATAGAAGTAAAGCATATCAGTTACTAAGGGGAAAAAAAAAATAATGAGAAAAAAAGCTTAGTTTTTCTAGTGTCTGTTGCACAAACATATGTAGAAGTAAACGGAAGAGGGAAGAGGGGGAAAGCTGAGGTACAGGCAGTAAGTAGTTCAGAACTTGGGTAGGTATTTAAATTGGTTCTTGTATAAACAGTAACAAGAATAACAGTTTTACGGTTAAACTTGAAACTCCAAAGCCACATTCCATACATAGCTTATTCCATATCACTGAAGAAATAATTAGATTTTCCCACAACTCATAAAATAGCTCCTCAGAATTTAGAGTTCACAGTTCATTACCATAATCATTATATTCTGGAAAGAATTTAGAGCAAATCTGATCTCCAGATATTTTGACCAAAATAGGAATGAAGGACAGACATGACTTGGATAGCCTCCCCTGTTCTGTAAGTGTTGTCACACCCAAGGCCACGTACCCAATGCACAGGGACGCTAAACAAGCCAAAACATCAGAGCTTGGGGCAGAAAAAGGTTTATTGCAGAGCCCAGCAAGGAGAATGGGGAGCTTGTGCTCGAAAGACCCAGGCAGACTCCTGGATGATTTTCAGGGGAGATTTTTTAAAGGCAGCATTTGGGCTGAAGGAGGTATGACTTCCTTCAGATTGGTTGCTGGTGAGGTAACAGGGCGGTGTTCCAGGAATCTCCTGCTCAGCCCCAAGTTGCCATCCTCCACCTGGGTGGGGCCCTTGGTTCCTGTAGAACAACTGGAAGATACGCATCAGATGGTTGTATATATCCCTGGAGAAGAAACTCGAACTCTGTCTTCATGCTGCGCTGTGGTTTCCTGACTGCTTTTCCTTTGTTTCTGCACCCCCCACCTTCCCTATTTAGTAATGGCTCAGATCTGCCCTCTGGAACTCAAGGAAAGTCTAGAAGGCTGAAGGCTTTTTCCTACACACCAGAAACAGGGGGCACAGAAAAGCTTTTGTTCCCTGGGAGGGCCCCACAGGGTGATGCTCTGTTTCATAAGTTTCTGCTTGGTTCTCATTTCTGCCATATAGATTTTTCTCTTTGAAGCTGTGTGGTGGACAGAAAAGAGCTTAAAATGTCAAGTCAGGCCAACTAGCTCAAGTACAAATATACCAGCATCATCACTTGCTGCGGGACCAAGAAAATTTGCTTAATCACTTTGAGCTTACTTTTTCCATGCAAAAGGAGAATTACTATTATCTACCCTGTAGGGTTGTTATCAGAATTTAGATTAAACCAACCAACTTGTGTTGAATGCTTTTGTGATACTGTGTTTAATAATAAGAAATCTGTAGTTAGTCTTCTGACTCTATCCCTGGCACAGTTCCTAAAACCATTGGAATTTCCTGAGTGATAAGAGTGAGAAAGGTGTTTTTTGTTATTCATTTTTTGTTCACCACCCAGAGTTTATGTTAGTGAAGTGACTTTTGGAAAGCCCCTAGGGATGAATGCTATTCACTAGAGGAACCAACTGGTTACTGAAAAGGTAGGAACTTCCAGCCCCACCCCCTGACCTCCAGGGAGTGGAGAGGGGCTGGGGGATGAATCTTCCGTTTATGTGTGTGTATGTGTGCTAGTTACTTAGTCATATCTGACTCTTTGTAGCCTCGTGGACTGTAACCTGCCAGGCTCCTCTGTCTATGGAATTTTCCAGGCAAGAATACTGGAGTGGGTAGCCATTCTCAGGATCGAACCTGGGTCTCTTGCATTGTTCAGTTCAGTTCAGCCACTCAGTCGTGTCTGACTCTTTGTGACCCCATGAACCACAGCACACAAGGCTTCGCTGTCCATCACCAACTCCCAGAGTTTACCCAAACCCATGTCCATTGTGTCGGCGTTGCCATCCAACCATCTCATCCTCTGTCGTCCCCTTCTCCTCCTGCCCTCAATCTTTCCCAGCATCAGGGTCTTTTCCAATGAGTCAGCTCTTCGCATCAGGTGGCCAAAGTATTGGAGTTTCAGCTTCAACATCAGTCCCTCCAATGAACACCCAGGACTGATCTCCTTTAGGATGCACTGGTTGTAGACAGATTCTTTACCGTCTGAGCCACCTGTGAAGCCCCATCATAGATGGCGAAAGATTTCATTGGTCATCTTACTTCAGGAAACCCTGTAAAACCCCCAAAGCATGGGGTTCAGACAGCTCCCAGGCTGGTAAGCAAGTGGAAGTGTTAGGAGGGTAACACACCCAGAGAGGATGTGGAAGCTTCAGCCCCTTCCATGTACCTGGCCCTTTGCAGCTATGCCATCTGGCTGTTCCTGAGTTATATCTTTTTATAATAAGCTAGTAATTTAGTAAGTAAACTGTTTTCCTGAGTTCTGTGAGCCACTCTGGCAAATCAGTCAAACCCAAGGAAGGGATCATGGGGACTTTTGATTTATGGATGGTCGGTCAGAAGCACAGATGTTTTATTTGGAGGCAAACTACTCTCAGAGACTGTCTTCACCAGTAATTTATTTAACACAGGTTCACTACAGGAATTATCATTTATAATAATATGTTGCAAGCCAATATTTCATAAACCAATAAAGAAATAACATATTTCAAGCCAGTAATAGGTTAGTTACACTGTTGTTCCAGGCAGAGGGGAAATCAAAGGAATAAAGTCCAAATTCAGCTGAAGAGCACCTTTCTATGGGTTGGTTTTCAGCAGTCAGTCCTTCCAACTGAAAATACAGGAGTGGAGTGTGTTGTGGTAGACAACACAGGAGTGGTTTTCTTAGACAGCTTACTGTGTAACTGTCATGTTCTCAGCACTTTATCCAGAAAAAAATATTCATTTCATCCTCATAGCAATCCTATGAAGTAGGTGTTATTATTATCCTTTCTGTCCTGATGAGGAAACCAAGACCCAAATAACTCATAAATGGGGTAATAAGGTGTGAATGAGGTCCTGTGACTCTGGAGCCTGCCAACATGGAAAATAACAAATATATTATTGTTGTTTAGTCACAAAGTCGTGTCTGACTCTTTGTGACCCCAAGGACTGTAGCCCGCCAGGCTCCTCTGTCCATGGGACTTCCCAGGCAAGAACACTGGAGTGGGTTGCCATTTGTGTCTCCAGGGAACAAATATATTAGCATTTAGCGAACCACAGGGCCCATATTAAGTTCTCATGAATGGTTGTTACACTTCTCTTTCCTCTTTCCAGAAAAGAAAATTTGGAATGAGATAACATATGTTCCATCTTCCTGGAGGGTCCCCCCTGAGCCAGGAGGTAGCTTTAAATGGCATCAACTTCTTGTTTCAAGCTGCACTTCTGAGAAATCCCAGGAGGGCCCTGGGGTACTGAGAGTTACCACAGACCTCAGCAGTCCCTGGGCTGGGCTTTAATCAGAAGCACAGAGATACAGGGAATGGGTCTTGAATATGATTTGTTTTGTTTCATTTTTTGACCATGCCACACGACATATGGAATCTTAGTTCCCTGACCAGGGATCGAACCCAAGCCCCCTGCAGTAGAAGTGCAGAATCCTAACCACTGAACCACCAGGGAAGTCCCTCATAGATGGCATTTTGAAAAGCTTCACACTGAAGGAATTGGAAACAGATTTAGTGATCTACTGGAATAATTAAAACATACAAGCTGGAATCACAAGCTGGATTCAAGATTGCTGGGAGAAATATCAATAACCTCAGATATGCAGATGATACCACCCTTATGGCAGAAAGCAAAGAAGAATGAATGAGCCTCTTAATGAAAGTGAAAGAGGAGTGAAAAAGTCTGCTTAAAACTCAACATTCAGAAAACTAAGATCATGGCATCTGGTCCCATCACTTCATGGCAAATAGATGGGGAAGCAGTGGAAGACTTTATTTTGGGGGGCTCCAAAATCACTGCAGATGGTGATTGCAGCCATGAAATTAAAAGACGCTTACTCCTTGGAAGGAAAATTATGACCAACCTAGATAGCATATTAAAAAGCAGAGACATCACTTTGCCAACAAAGGTCTGTCTAGTCAAGGCTATGGTTTTTCCCTTAGTCATGTATGGATGCAAGAGTTGGACTATAAAGAAGGCGGAGCACTGAGAATTGATGCTTTTGAACTGTGGTGTTAGAGAAGACTCTTCAAAGTCCCTTGGACTGCAAGGAGATCCAACCAGTCCATCCTAAAGGAAATCAGTCCTGAATATTCATTGGAAGGACTGATGTTGAAGCTGAAACTCCAATACTTTGGCCACCTGATGCAAAGAACTGACTCATTTGAAAAGCCCCTGATGCTGGGAAAGATTGAGGGCAGGAGGAGAAGGGGATGACAGAGGATGAGATGGTTAGATGGCATCACCGATTCAATGGACATGAGTTTGAGTAAGCTCCGGGAGTCAGAGATGGACAGGAAAGCCTGGCATGCTGCGGTCCATGGGGTCGTAAAGAGTTGGACATGACTCAGCGATGGAACTGAACTGAACTCAATTAAAACAAGCCTGAAATATCTGCATAAGGAAAGCTTGTGCTTTTTAATGGTTATCAGGGAAAAGAAAGTCTGCATGTGTCTTTGGCTTATATAAATTAAGATATTAAGTCATGGTTGTTTTAAGATAAGGTGTGGTCAGAGTCATAAAACTTCTTCAGAACCGTTGTGTAATGATATAGATAATGCATATAAACTGACCACAGTGACATTCGTAGAGCAATATCAGGTAATTTTTCATTGTTTTACTATTACAGTTGGTCTTAGAGTATGTAAACTCTTGAGAACCTCTGGTTGGAATGGGAAATGTTTCTTGCCACACGTATGCCTAGATGAGAGAGTAAACTGCATTGATTTCAGTGTCTCAAGTGAAATCAAATCCAAAAAGCTGCTCAGAGCACCTAAAGTATGATGGAGGGTCACCAAGTCAGCTGGCCTGGCCTCGTGTGCTTCTCAAGGCATTGGCTTTCCTGCAGCCTCTTCCCGTGAGAACTGCAATTTCAGGGCTCCCTCGTTTGACACATCAGCTAATTCGATAGAACTGACTCACTCCCTGCTTATAATTAGTTATCATGCCCCTGTCCCTTCAATATAGAAATTTACCCACATTTAGTGAACCACGTACAGTTCACAACTATTTAAACTTACATCTTTGTTTGCAGATTAGCGAGATAATAAATGTTATTCAGCCCACTGAGAAGTAGTTCTACTACCTGTAAGTTCTTTAGATCTGAATGCCTTGAAAAATGACATCTATTTATGGGTTCACTGCTCAGTTGGGTCTTGGCTTATGACATATCTTTACCTTTATTTCAGATTTTTTAAAATTTTCATGAAACATCGTTGATTTACAATGCTGTGTTAATTTCTGCTGTCCAGCAAAGTGACTCTGTTATACATATATATTATTTTTCATATTCTGTTCCATTATACTGGAGAAGGGAGAGGCTACCCACTCCTGTATTCTGGCCTGGAGAGTTCCATGGACTGTGTAGTCCATGGGGTTGCAAAGAGTCAGACTTGACTGAGCGACTTTCACTTCCACATAGTCTATCACAGGCTACTGAATGTAGTTCCCTGTGGTACGCAGTAGGACCTTGTTGTTTGCACTTGTTTTTATATTAACTCTTTTCCCAAGGCCATCCATTGGTAACACATGACCCAGCTTCCCTGGGTCGTGCAAAACAGCTTTCTATACGAATAGACTGGACCCTGACAGTGCTTGTCAGCGTATGTGCGGTGTCCCATTGGGTTCTCCTTGGTGTCCATAGGTCATAAGTCAATAGCAGCTTAACATGTAGCTGGAGGGATGCTTCCAGTGTCGGCCTGTATATTAAGTATTAGTAAAGCTTACTTGTATTTAGATGAAAAGTAAATAGAACTTCTCCAGTGAATCTTCTTGTACATATCCAGAAGAGTGTGCACCCCAGTTTGAAGACCCCATTACTCCCTTGAGGTACAGTTATAGAGTTACTAGATGCTAAAACGAGAGCTCATCCAAACCCATCCTTTTAACAATTCATGTATTTAAAGCAAGGATCCTTGAAAGTTTTTTTGCAGAATTGTTTATGCTGCCTACCCCCAACAAACTCTCCCTGGAACTTACAATTTAATGCAATTCTGTTTTTCCACTGTTCTCCTGTATCATTTGGGAGTTTTGCTGCACATGATTGTAGAGCTGGCTTATTCCATCTTAGAGTTTGTGGCAGGCCTATGATAGATGGCCCAGTTTTAGCATATGATAGCAATTCATTTCAGTTTGCTAAATACCGTCACTGAAGTGACCCTCTGGTCCCCAGGGCGCAGTAGGCCATGTGGCCACATAAACAGCACAGTTGTAGGTCAGATCTGTTTTTATCCACAAAGACATGTCATATTTAGATGTGGTATGATTCAGAGATTTAGATATTAAAATAATTTTAAATATATTTTGCAACAAGAATAGAAACATTAGAAATCACTCTGCTATGTTTGTGCAGAAAATTGTATTTACTGTGAGAGCTTTATATTGAATGGCTTTAGAAGCTGGACATCTTCTTTGGAGATGAGCTATGAGTGGATTTGTTCATTTGAGGATGGTTCACTAAAGTTTTGCTAGAATTAATGAGCTTTCTCCACGTTGTTTTTATATTTATTTATTTCTCTGCACCGGGTCTTGGTTGCAACACATGGGCTCTAGTTCCCTGGCCAGGGTTTGAACCCAGGCCGTCTGCTTTGGAAAAGTGGAGTCTTAGCCTCTGGACCACCAGGGGAATCCTGAGCTTTCTCTTTGCCCTGTACCACCAGTTCTCAGGTGAAGAGAATACCAGAGTGAGTATTCATGAATACAAGACATAATTTAATATTCACTGTTTCCTCAGACTTTTCTTGAGATAGGTGTATATTAATAAGGGTAGAGAATAAGGAAGAATTCAGTTATCCTAGTATGTGAATAATACCAACTCTCAGATGGTAAGTCTCAAGTGCAGCTAGAGATTTAATTTCTAGTTTCAGAATATCAATCAGCCTGATTCTGTGGTTGGTGCCAGGAGTACTCATCACTGGGGGACTTAAGGACAAATCCCCCATGCCAGGTTTTCTTGAACACTTTTGTGCACCTGCCAAGCAGATCATCTTGCAGCTCTCAGAGATTAAGGTCTTTAGTTAAATTCAGCAGCCAGGAGAAAATCCCCTCCAATGATATATTTTGTGGTTGAGGGGGTAAGCAAAGCAGTAAATATTCCACAGTCTTTTAACAACTGATAGGATGGATTCTCTCCTGATTTCTATACTTTAGTCAAATATAGAGTGGCACTGATATTGAAAAGGATTTTGTACGTTTGTAACTTTTCAAACATGCAAAGAAGACGAAGGAATAATACAGAGAATGTTTGTACACACATCATAGATTCAATAACATATCATTATTTTACTGTCTTTATCTTTTTACTTGTGTATTTACACACACACACACACATACACACACTTTTTCCCCCCAGCATGCACTGATGATCTTTGCATGACTGATTATTTCTTTGCTGACTGTTTTTTTCAATTTATGTATTTTTTAATTGAAGGATTATAGAATTTTGTTGTTTTCTGTCAAGCATCAACATGAATCAGCCATAGGTACACATATAGTGGCTGTTAAATGGTGATTTTTAGTCTATCATTTCTTTAACATGTGAGTGGACATTCTTCCTAAAAGAAAATATTCCTTTCACTCAGCAACTGGTGATGATGATAATTCTTCTCAAAAAGATCTCTAAAAGATCGTGATGAGGGATCATGATGAGGGGTGAGGGACTTCCCTGATGGTAACCAATGGTTAAGACTTTGCTTTCCAATAAAGGGTGTGCGAGTTCAATCCCTGGTCTGGGAGCTAAGATTCCACCTGCCTTAGGGCAAAACAAAACAAAACAAAACAAAACAACAGTATTGTAACAAATTCAATAATGACTTTAAAAATGGTCCACATCAAAAAAAAAAAAAAAAAAAAAGACAGTGACAACCTATTTAAGATCATTTAAAAATCAAAATGGAGTAACTATGGTTCAGGCATCCAGAATGGAGCCAGATGGCCACTGTTCAGACATGTTCCTGTATCACTGAGAACTTGAATTTTGTGAACTGTGTCAAACTCAAGGACCCCACCAGGCATTTTCGAAAGAGTATCTGCTGGCAGCTGCAAAGTTAGGATCTCAAGGTCTCCCTTTATAAACTGTGCAACCATTTGGATCCCAGCCAATCCTTGCTTAACAAGCACTCTCACTTCTTGCCAGCTCCAGTCCTAATTCTGTACAAATAATTTATGTAACTCAGCAGATTTTGCCTACATAAGCCCACCCTCCCTTGCCCCCTGCCCAATTTTGTAGTATAGCAGAACACAGTTCAAGTGGTTCTTGAATCCATGTCTCCCAGGCTATACTCCTTGGCTTGGCTCACATAAAATTCTCATATTTCTCTTATAATTTATTTATTTTTTAATTGAAGGATAACTGCTTTACAGAATTTTGTTGTTTTCTGTCAAACATCAACCTTCTTAGGACACACTGTTTATTGATTGTTGGCACTGATGGCAGAGTAAATGCTTAATTTTTTTCTCTAAAAAAATTCAAATTAAACTTTTGGAATAATAGTAACCGCCACTTCTTTTTCTCTTTCCTGTTTTCTCCCTTCCTTTCTCTTGTTTTCTTTCAGCCTTTGTTAAATATCACTGTGGACTCATAGATTCTTATTTATTCATCAGATTAAAATTACAGTCATTTTTTTTTTTTTTTGAGCTTCACATAGTGCAAACTTTGGCCAGTTGGAGGCTCTTCAAACTGTGCCCTTTGAAAGTTTTTTACTTCTTATTTTGAAATAGTTTCAAGCTTACAGAAAAGTTGCAAGAACAATGCAAAAAACCTTCCTCATTTCATCACCCAGTTATTAACATTGTACATTTGATTAATCATTCTCTTTCTGTTGCTTTTATTTTTCCCCAGAGCCATTTGAGTAAATCGTAGTCATGCCACCACATTAACTATGACTATTTGAGTGTACATTTCCGCATAAATACAAGGCACTCTCTTATGTAACCAAAGGACAGCCAGCAAATCCAGGAATAACAGTGATACAATATTACCATGATCCTCAAACTGTTTCAATCACCTCCTGAGAAAGAAATTTAGTGCCCAGCTGTGTTGGAAAGAAGGCAGTTTAGAATGCTAAAACATGCAACCCAGAGTTGAAATATGTTGACTCTGTAGCGTGTCTGACTCTGGGAACTGTCTCTGGAACTGGAATGTTATTTCTCTGAATATCCTTGGAATAAGGTCTTGTAGAAAAAGACTATTGAGAGAAATTAGCCATAAATTCAATTTTTGTTTTTCTCTAACAAAATACATTCTTTTTTCATATAAGGACCTAAACAACTACAAAAAGTTAGTCTTAAGAGCAAGACTTAAAGAGAAGACCCCTTAACATTTGTAGGCCCTTGCTGACTTTTAAACTACTTTTCCTGTACTATTTCATCTCTAGAGCTGCAAACCTAGTCAGAACTTCCATTAAGTTTTCAAATATTGTAAATGGGCTCCTGGTCTTGGCTGGTATAGATCAGAACTGACTTCCTAAACATCAACAATTTGGGTGTCTTGAGTTCTCTGGGGTCTACAAATATAGGAATATTGTGAATACTTTTCTCAGTTGTTCAGTTGTGTCTGACTCTTATCGACCCTTTGGACTGTAACACGCCAGGCTCCTGTGTCCATGGGATTTCCCAGGCAAGAATATTGGAGGGGTTGCCATTTCCTACTCCAAGGGATTTTTCTGACCCAGGAATCAAACCCATGTCTGATTCTTTACTGCTGAGCCACCTGGGAAACCCACATATGACTTAGCAATATATTTACTCTCACTCAAGAAATGAAGAAGCCAGTTTAAGTCTCTATTTTAAAAGTCTTACTATTTTTCCTCTATAAATTCTATTCTTTGTAAGAAATACAGGCCCATTCTGAAAACATGCTTTATAACTCCTCACAAGTGATCTCAAGTCATTGCTAAAATGAAGTGGAAGCTCACATTTCATGAGGTAGACTTGTTTTGATAGTAGACTCTTGGATTATATGCTCCTTACAGCCTTTTGTATTAGCCTGGGGAGAGGATGATAAACAAGTGTATGACCCATTGTAACCACAGAGAAGAAACCATCTTTCTCATATGCTGACTATGTCCCAACCCTGATGCCTTGCGTGTATTCTAGCTTGTACTTCCCCACTTCCGGACTAACCAATGATTATTTTTACTTATTTACGACAGCTTTTCACCAAAAGGAATTTGAGGCAGCTTGCAAAATTGATTAATAGGATTGGAAAACAGACTTCAGAGCCAAACTCGGATTTTATCTGGAAGAAAGTTTCACCACAGTAAGTGTAACAGTTGATCAGTGCCAGAAGTTTAAAAATTGCCTAGAAAGATTCATTAATGCTCACTGTGTACTTTCTGAGCTCTGGAAATACAAATGTACTTCAATAGCTACAGGGTATAGCATGTTACGTCAACTTAGACTACCTTTAGTTGGGAAATACTGACAGCTTCCAAAATAAAGGAACATTCATGTAGCAAAATGAACTTCGCAGGTGGCACAGTGGTGAAGAATCCACCTGCCGATGCAGGAGACACGGGTCAATCCGTGGGTCAAGAAGATCCCTCGGAGAAAGAAATGGCAGCCCACTCCACTATTCTTGCCTCAAAAATCCCATGGACAGAGGAGCCTGGCGGGCTACAGTCCATGGGGTCACAAAGAGTCAACATACCTGAGTGAATGAGCACACATACACGTATAAAACATACGAAGCTTGTCTTTTAATAAGAGTCACTCGTTGTCCAAGTAGTAATTCAATCCAGCTACAAACAGAATTTTCCTATGAAAGAAGATGTGAGATTTGCCGATTTATTTTTTGCCAACCTGAAGAATCACCAAAGATTCCCCCCAAGTAAGACCTAGAACTTTGGGATAATGCTGCAGTTCCTAATTTAAAAACTTTTATTATGGGGATATTGAGCTGTTTTGGATTTAAAAAAAACATATTGTAAAAACATATCCCAAATCAGAATATCCTAGGCCAGCCTCCACTGTTTCTTGCTCGAACTATTGCATTAGTCTTCTAGTTGGTTTGGTCTCTTTCATGCTTACCAAACCAAGGTCTGTTCTCTGCAAGATAGCCAACCTCTGAAGGTGACAATCACATCATGAACTCCTCTCTTCAAACCCTCCACAGGCTTCCTGTTTTACTCAGTGATGTGGTTTTGTGACCCCTACTGCCATTTTTTTGCCTGCTGTTCTCTTTTATTATTTATTTGGCTGCACCAGGTCTTGGTCGCAGCACACGGGATCTTCCCTCTTCATTGGGATATATGAGATCTTTAGCTGCAGGATGTGGGATCTACTTCCCCGACCAGCAATTGAGCCCAGACTTGCAGCACTGGGAGCACTGAGTCTTAGCCATTGAACCATCAGGGAAGTCCTGACATTTATTTACTTTTGACTGGAATTCCAACTGAGTGTGATAATACAGGTAAGTCTCACAGATCAAATCTTCTGCTCGGAAGTCTTTTATATGAGTGCCTGTGCTCGGCCGCTCAGTTGTGTCCAACTTTTTGTGGCCCTGTGGACTGTAGCCCACCAGGCTCCTCTGCCCATGGAGTTTCCCAGGTAAGAATACTGGAGTGGGTTGCCAGTTCCTTCTCCAGGGGATCTTCCCGACCCAGGGACCAACCCCAAGTCTCCCAGAATCTCAGGAGGAATCTTTTATAGTCAGTGCCACCTGGGAAGCCCTATATGAATGCATCATTACCTTTTTCCCCATTATTATCCCCTGAGGAATCTTTTTAGATGTATTTTTGTTCCTAATAACCCTCCTATGACACTTTAATATCATAGATATTTTATGTATGTTTTTATCCATTGTGTATATCTCTGTGTCCATATATATCTGTGCTTTATATATAAGAAGAGTAAGATATTTTCAGCCACTCCATAGAAACCATTTTTTGCCCCCATTGAGAATGCATGACCTATATCTACATGATGAAAATTTGGAGAAATAATTTATTACTTAGTAAGTTGGTCTAGTGAATAAAATCGTCCTAAATATAGGGTCCATTGGAGAGAAATAAAGGTCCTATATGATTTTGTTTTAAAGTCAAAAACCACATGAATAGCTGCTGACTCTCACTGCCACCTTGCTGGGCTGTGTCTTCCATGTGCCAGTTATATTCCTTCTTCCATTTAGTTGACGTGGAAGAATACAAGAACTATGAAAAATACAAGAAGCCCTGCACACGGAACCCATGCCTTTAGTTTCCTGGCTACCTTATTGGCTATATTGGTTTTGATTATATGTGTGCTGTGTGTGCCTGTTACATTATTTAGTGCTTCATGATCTTTTCTTCTGCTTTATGCATGAAAGGACTCAGAAATTGAGTCCATGCAAAAATTAAATGAACAAAAAGCAATGATAAAATAACACAAAAGGAAAGTATAAGAAGTGTGATCCTTTAAGAACTATGTATTAGGTCTTTGTCGATGGTTCCTGACACAGATCTTCCAAAACCCTTGAAATATCCTGAGGGGGAGAAGTGACAGGAGTGTATTCTGTTATTTAGCCCAAACCCCTTTCAACCATACTTGAGTTTATGCCACTGAAGTGACTCTTGGTGGATCCCTTGGTAACTTCAGGAGGGGGGCTGGTTGCCAGAGGAACAGACTGTGTGATTGGAGAGTTGGAACTCTCAGCCCCAGAGAGAACAGAGGGGCTGGACATTCAGACGTTGAGTTCACTGATCTAATCCTACAGAATGGAATCTGCCTAAAACCCCCTAAACCACAGGGTTCAGAGAACTTCCTGGTGGGTGATGAGTCTTGGTTCAGTGAGGGCAGCAAACTGAGAGAGGGCAGGGCCCCACGCCCCCTCCCTCATCCTCTCACTTCGCCCTTTGATTCTCTTCTATAGGTCTGTGCCTGAGTCGTACGTAGCCTTTAAAAGAAACTGACAAATGTAATAAAGAGCTTCCCTGAGTTCTGCCAATGGTTCTAGGAGACAATTGAGCGTGAGAAGCTTGGATCCAAGGCCAAGGCAGTATGTAATGGAAGGCCAGATGACTAGTCTAAAAGCAAATGATTTTCAAAGTGTATCCTGTGCTTAGCCATAAAAAAAAGAACTCCATTTACAGCGACATGGGTAGACCTAGAGATGTCATACTGAGGGAAGTAAAGTGAGACAGAGGAGACAAGTATCATAAAATACCACTTTTATGTGGAATCTTTTTTAAAAAATGGTACAAATGAATTTATTTACAAAACAGGAGTAGAGTCACAGATGTGGAGGTTTAGCTTATGGTTACGAGGGAATAAGGGGTGGAGGGTGGCAATAACTTGAGAGATTAGTATTGACATATACACAGTTCTCGGAGAAAGCACTGGCAACCCACTGCAGTACTCTTGCCGGAAAATCCCATGGACGGAGGAGCCTGGTGGGCTACAGTCCATGGGGTCTCAAAGAGTTGGACACGACTGAAGTGACTGAACAAGCAAGCAATATATATTAATAGAATAGGTAACTAATAAGAACCTGCTGTATAGAACATGAGATTCTACTCAGTACTGTGATGGCTCATATGGGAAAATAATAATAATAAAAGACTGGATATATTAATAACTGACTCACTTTGCTGTACTCCTGAGGCTAACAGGACACTGTAAATAAACTGTACTCCAATAAAAATTTTAAAAAAGGACTTCCTACAGAAACTCCACAGAGGTGACCCCAGGGCCATTATAGGGCTGGCGGAGGGGCAGATTTAGGGCTTGGGAAGGTCAACAAGTAAGGTTCTAGGTCCTCCACCATCACCCCTTAGTCACAACCAGGACACTTCACTTTTGTACATTTCTCTTTTTTGCCTTATTTATTAAAAAATGTATTTTATATTGGAATATAGCTGATTTACAACCTTTGTACATTTCTTAGGCTGGCATTTTGCATGCATTGTTTGAAGAAGAATGTAATGATTTAACCTGTTCTGAGTTCTTTTGACGTTTGGATGGAATCTGGAAGAACAGTTCCCAAAGATATGATTTTTAGTACTGGCACGGTGAATATAAAGCCATTTAATCAGACGATATTTAATAGTCAGAATCAGCCGGCATTGTGACAATCAAAAGTGGAACTCCAGCGTTCCAAGGATCCTCACTTAGCTAGTCTCTAAGGCAGTGGTTCTCTATTGTTAGTATTCTTCAGAATCACCTGAAGGGCTTGTTGAGACAAGACTTCTGATTCAGTAGGTTTAGGCAGGAGGACTTAAAAACAGCATAAATATCCTAGAGGAGAACATAGGCAAAACACTCTCCGACATAAACCACAGCAAGATCCTCTATGACCCACCTCCCAGAATATTGGAAATAAAAGCAAAAATAAACAAATGGGACCTAATGAAACTTAAAAGCTTTTGCACAACAAAGGAAACTATAAGTAAGGTGAAAAGACAGCCCTCAGATTGGGAGAAAATAATAGCAAATGAAGAAACAGACAAAGGATTAATCTCAAAAATATACAAGCAACTCCTGCAGCTCAATTCCAGAAGAATAAATGACCCAATCAAAAAATGGGCCAAAGAACTAAACAGACATTTCTCCAAAGAAGACATACAGATGGCTAACAAACACATGAAAAGATGCTCAACATCACTCATTATCAGAGAAATGCAAATCAAAACCACAATGAGGTACCATTACATGCCAGTCAGGATGGCTGCTATCCAAAAGTCTACAAGCAATAAATGCTGGAGAGGGTGTGGAGAAAAGGGAACCCTCTTACACTGTTGGTGGGAATGCAAACTAGTACAGCCGCTATGGAAAACAGTGTGGAGATTTCTTAAAAAACTGGAAATAGAACTGCCATATGATCCAGCAATCCCACTTCTGGGCACACACACTGAGGAAACCAGATCTGAAAGAGACACGTGCACCCCAATGTTCATCGCAGCACTGTTTATAATAGCCAGGACATGGAAGCAACCTAGATGCCCATCAGCAGATGAATGGATAAGGAAGCTGTGGTACATATACACCATGGAATATTACTCAGCCGTTAAAAAGAATTCATTTGAACCACTTCTAATGAGATGGATGAAACTGGAGCCCATTATACAGAGTGAAGTAAGCCAGAAAGATAAAGAACATTACAGCATACTAACACATATATATGGAATTTAGAAAGATGGTAACGACAACCCTTTATGCAAAACAGAAAAAGAGACACAGAAGTACAGAACAGACTTTTGAACTCTGTGGGAGAAGGTGAGGGTGGGATGTTGCGAAAGAACAGCATGTATATTATCTATGGTGAAACAGGTCACCAGCCCAGGTGGGATGCATGAGACAAGTGCTCGGGCCTGGTGCACTGGGAAGACCCAGGGGAATCGGGTGGAGAGGGAGGTGGGAGGGGGGATCGGGATGGGGAATACGTGTAAATCTATTGCTGATTCATGTCAATGTATGACAAAACCCACTGAAAAAATAAATTAATTAATTTAAAAAAAAAGAAAAAAAAAACAGCATAAATAAAAGTGGTTTAAAATTATTACCAAAAAAAGAAGCCCAAAGAATCAGTTTGTTTTTTGAAGCATTCAAGTTTCATCTGAGTGCTGGGGATTCCCCTTACACTCCCTCATTTTAGTCATGGTATTAAAATTAAAATACAGGTGTCTGATAAGCATCAGTAACTGAAAGTCTGTTTTGAGTTTGTAGATCTTAGATTATCGCCAATTCCAGTGAGTCAAAAGACATTAAGAGTAATAAGGCTGCAGCAGATTCTGCATGCAGTGCAGAAGACACAAGTTCAATCCTTGGGTCAGGAAGATCTTCTGCAGAAGAGAATGGCTACCCACTCCAGTATTCTTGCCTGGAGAATCCCATGGACAGAGGAGCCTGGTGGACTATGTCCATGGTGTCGCAAAGAGTCGGACACGACTGAGCAATTTTCACTTTGACTTCACTAGAGCTGCAAATGTCTATTTCATACATTCTTCTCTGAAAGAATAATCCAAAGCAAGACAAGTCAGACAGAAAAAAACAAGTGTTACTTGGTATCACTTAGATGTGGAATCTAAAGATGATACAAATTAATCTATACACAAAAGAGACTCACAGATGTAGAAAATGAATTTGTGGTTACCAGCGGGGAAGGGGAGGGGAAAGGGATAAATTAGGAGTATGGGAGTAACAGATGCACACTACTGTACATAAAATAAACAATATGGACTTACCATATAGTCCAGAAAACTGTATTCAATACCTTGTAATAGCCTATGATGAAAAATAATCTGAAATATATGTCAGCCTTGTGCTAAGTTGCTGCAGTCGTTGGAAAGAAAAGACCATGTGGTCTTTCGAGTGCACAATACCATATCGCTAAGGAGGGGTACTATGTTATACTACAGAGCTCTAACTCCTCTGTATGACCGTAACTTTATACCTATTGAACAACAACTTTCCATTTCCCACTGCTTCCCCAAGAAGCCACCTGTGTACGGGGGCAGGGCCTCTGGCAGCTTGGATTCCCCAGTGACTCTGTGCAGCAGATCCAACCCCATCCCCTCATCTCCATCTTCCAACTCAGTTTAGACTCTTGTGTGAGGGAAAACTATTATGTTAACTGAAAGGTTAGGGGAAATTTTTTTGTTTTAGCAGTTAATATCCTTGAACAGTATGCACCTTCCTCCATCTACACTTTGTTCTTAGTTATTTTCTGAGAGTGACTGGATCTGGAGAGACACAGAGCAACGTGGAGAGGCGGATGGGGCCGGTGAGCCCCAGAGAAGAGCGTGGGAAGTTTGCCAGGAAGATGATGGTGCTGAGATCACCACCCCGAGGGCAGGGACACAGAGTCCCGTTCTCTAGTTTGAACAGCCGTGAGGGTTTTGACTCAGGCAGTAGGCACAGTTATGAAGTATGTTCTTATATCCTTCTGCTTCATGAGATGAAGACTGAGGACCCAGTGTTGCCAGGAATGCCTCGTGACATTTTTATCAATGCAACTTTATCTTCACTTGTTGGTGATGGGAAATCTGCCCTCATTCCGTGTGTGTTTTCTGCCAATCCTTGGCTTCGGGTGATTCAAGCATTTTAATTCTTTAATGCTGAAACAGACACCTCTTGAAGTATGTGGCCCACTCCAAAGACACGCTCCTTCTCCAGGTCCCTTCTTTTCGGACTCCGGAGTTCATCAGCCAGGGAAGAATCAAGATGGTTCACATAAGGAGTGGCAACCTCTGAGGGTAAGACCAGAGTCAATAATTTTGTACATCTTTTCAGCCAGTGAAATGTTGTTTCCATTATCTTCATCATCCAGTATTTAAATAATCACAATAGTAATACATTACATATGAGTGATGTGGGACAAGTTCAGTTCAGTTCAGTCGCTCAGTCGTGTCCGACTCTTTGTGACCGCATGGACTGCAGCACACCAGGCCTCCCTGTCCATCACCAACTCCCGGAGTTTACTCAAACTCATGTCCATTGAGTCAGTGATGCCATCCAACCATCTCATCCTCTGTTGTCCCCTTCTCCTCCTGCCCTCAATCTTTCCCAGCATCAGGGTCTTTTCCAGTGAGTCAGTTCTTCACATCAGGTAGCCAAAGTGTTGAGTTTCAGCTTCAACATCAGTCCATCCAATGAACACCCAGGACTGATTTCCTTTAGGATGGACTGGTTGGATCTCCTTGCAGTCCAAGGGACTCTCAAGAGTCTTTTCCAGCACCACAGTTCAAAAGTATCAATTCTTCAGTGCTCAGCGCTTTCTTTGTAGTCCAACTCTCATATCCATACATGACTGCTGGAAAAACCGTAGCCTTGACTAGTCAGACCTTTATTGGCAAAGTAACATCTCTGCTTTTTAATATGCTGTCTAGGTTGGTCACAACTTTTCTCCCAAGGAGTAAGAGTCTTTTTCATGGCTGCAGTCATCATCTGCAGTGATTTTGGAGCCCCCCCCAAAATAAAGTCTGCCACTGTTTCCACTGTTACTCCATCTATTTGCCATAAAGTGATGGGACTGGATGCCATGATCTTTGTTTTCTGAATGTTGAGCTTTAACAAGTGGTTACAAATAGCTTTATTGTAAATTCTCTCATTGGTCAAAAATCATTCACTATATATTCAGGAACAATACAATGAAAAGCAAATTAAAGTGTACTGACAAAAAAACGGGGTCAAAGAAAAAGTTTAGATTCTTACAGCAAAGCAAACCAATACTGATAGATGTATTCTGCATTTATGTATTTGCGTTACCTTTCAGGTAGCCCCTAAAAATATAATTCCCATTGCATTTTTTAAAAATATATATATATATTTATTTGGCTATGCCGAGTGTTCATTGTGGCATGTGTGATCCTTAGTTGCACCTTGCAGGATCTGGTTCTCTGATCAAGGATTAAACGTGGGCCCCCTGCATTGGGAGCACGGAGTCTTAGCCACTGGACCACCAGCACAGTCCCTTCCATTGAATTTTTAAGTTAAACTATATTTTTATTCTCAAAAGTTTCTTATTTATCCTCTCTTCTCCAACTCTTCCCCCTTCAACCCAGCCTCTATACTGCAGTCAGAGTGTTCTGTTTAAAATATTAATAAGACCAGGCCAGCCCCCTGCTTAAAACCTCTCAGTGGCTTTCCTTTTACCTGAAGTAAAATCCAAATCTTTTTTTACCTGAAAGATCCGGATGCTGGCTCCTCTCTAGCTTCTTGTCCTTCCATACTTTACTCGCATGAATTTCCTCAGCCACGCCAGGTCTTCCTTCCGTTGCTCAGACACATAGAATTGTAAATTCTGACCTCGTACCCTTTGCTTCGGCCAATCCCTCAGTGCTGAAACTCTTCTCTGCCAACTGGAAATAACCAAACCCATCTCATGTTAACATCGCCTTCCAATGTTAGTCTTTCTCAGAGTCCCTGTAGGTAAATTAGGTGCTCACTGCCAGGTTTTCAGTTCCAGGGACATAGCTTACACACCTTGCCCAGCACTGTGCCACATGGAAGCACGACCTGGTCAGTCGACCAGCCGGCCCCGCTGGACCGGGCCACGTGGGCAGTGACGGGCTCTTGTCACTCACTGTCGTGGCCGCAGCAGGGACCACACGCGGTGCAGGCCACAGTTAATGCGCAAGAGCAGACGTTGTACAGTCAGGGCGAACGACACCTAACATAACCTTCACCATCTTCACCACTTCTCAGTGTAGACTGCAGTGGCATTAAGTACACGCACATTATTGTAGTATCATCACCACCATCCCTCCCCAGAACTCTTTTCATCCTGCAAAATGGGCTCAGTTCGTATTTATACAAAGAAGAGATGACAGGTCCTTGGTCTCCTTTGTAAAGTGAAGAGTGCTTTGCCATGGAAAATAATCACTCTCCCAGTTGAACCATTAGAGAAGTTCAGAGTGGAAAATACTTGGTTTTCAACAAACAAGGTAAATGATGGACACAAAAGAGCTCTAAAGATACTTGTAGACACGGGCTTGCGGAAATGAGGTATTACTGATATATCTGAGGGAAAAGCCTGGAAAAAAGTGAATAAGAAAGGAAGTGAATAACATAGAAATAGATATGCATTTAAACTCTCTTAGCCTCTAGACACAGTAAGATCCTTTACAGATGAATGCTCGTTTAGATGTTGAAATTCCTTCTAACACAGGCTCTCAGAGGAGCCCGTGGCCATTTGATTACATAAACAAGTAATTGAAAGACAAGAAACCACCCAAGAGATGACTGGTATCTGGGAGGAATCATTTAGGCTTGATTCCTTTGAGACATCTCCAAAGCTGCAAGACTCAAAACTCACTAATTGACTTGGAACTCTACCGTCAGACAAAATTCTGTTGTGTGTTCACAATATTTTGCTAGGAGTTTGGAGGCTTGGGGAGGGGGAAGACATATATATATACACTAAAAAGAAAACTTTCAATGCAATAAAAAAAAAAAGAGTCAAAGCAAATTAGAGGGTGTAGAGCAGATACGTACAGATAATTATATACTTATGGGGTGTGCATAAACACCAATTAAAGTAAGAGCTGAAGTGGTGAGGAAGACTGAAGTAATCAGGTCTAACCACAGGCAGGTCTAGTGGAACAGTGTCTCCCAAAACACAGTGATTTAATGTCTATATAAACACTTTTCTGAACTAACACAATTAGCATGAATGTAACTCAAATCTACATAATTTACAAGTGAATCCTTCAGACCTAACATTAAGCTCTGTGAATACCATTATAAATCATTATGTCTAAAATACTTCCTAACAAAGAATTCTTTCAAGAGACCTTTAGGAAGGTGACCAGGTATTCAGCCAGGTCAGTTTTTTAAGCTTTGACAAATTTATCGTTCCTTAAATCAAAACCTAACCATAGGACTTCCCTGGTGGTCCAGTGGTTTAGAACCCATCTGTCAATGCAGGGGACAGGGGTTCGATTCCTGATCTGAGAGGATTCCACATGCCTCGGGGCAACTAAGCCCGAGTGCCCTAGAGTCCATGCTACAGAAGAAGCTACCACGAAGAGAAGCCTGTGCACTGCAACTAGAGAAAGTCCACACACACCCACAAAGACCCAGTGCAGCCAAAAATAAAAAGTTAATTAATTAATTAGAAAAACATAATCATAAATAGAAATTAAAGACAGACTACTATCCAAAAGAAGCAGTAAAAATAAATGAACCGACTATGCATCTCTAGGAGGTGTGCTCTCAAGGTGAGCAGCTCTTACTAAGAAATACCTTCTTCATAAGGCAGCACTGTCCGGAAGTGCTGAGCTGGGCAGAACTTCTTTGTTCTCATCAGTTATCACAGCATCTTTTGGCTATTGCTCTGCGTACTGATGTTGCATAAACATGCTTATGTAAGGAAAGGACAGATAAACTCATAACCAGTGCAACACTGGCTACTAGTCAGTTCCCTCAGAGCATGCATCTGTTGGATTGTGCTTTATATACAACACAACATCCTGTTTCAATAAGTTTGCACAATAAGTTGCAAGCTCTTTGGAGAGTGGCATCAAAATACACAATGTGGTTGTCATTCAGTCACTCAGTTGTGGCCACCTCTTTTCAACCTCATGAACTGCAGCACTCCAGGCTTCCCTGTTCTTCACTATCTCCCGGAGTTTGCTCAAACTCATGTCCATCGAGTCGGTGATGCCATCCAACCATCTCGTCGTCTTGTTGTCCCCTTCTCCTCCTGCCTTCAGTCTTCATCAGGGTCTTTTCCAGTGAGTCACCTCTTCGCATCAGGTGGTCAAAGTATTGGAACTTGAGTTTCAGCGTCAATCCTGCCAATGAATATTCAGGGTTGATTTCTTTTATGATTGACTGGTTTGATCTCCTTGCTGTCCAAGGGACTCTCAAGAGTTTTCTCCAGCACCACAGTTCAAAAGCATCAATTCTTTGGCACTCAGTCTTCCTTGTGGTCCAGCTGTCACATTCATACATGACTACTGGAACCATAGCTTTGAATCTATGCATTTATTTCATCTTTTTTAACTGGATGTCACTTCCTGTTGCAGGGATCCTTTGTGTTCTGCCTAGACACTAATGGTGTATGCTTGTTTTCTTTACCTCTAAAACAAAGTTGTTTATGTTTGTATGAAAGATGTGACTTATCTCTTTATTGTCCAGAGTATCCCCCTTCTCTAGTTTCTTCCCCCCAGAATGCCCAGATACATCCTGGTTGCTATTAAGAACCTTGTCTCTGGGTTTGAATCTAGGCTCTACCTCTTATTAGCTGTGCAGCTTTGAAAGTTACTCAGTGCAGTTTTGTCATCGGTAAAATGTGGATAATGGTAACTGTCTCAAAAACTGTTAAGGGGAAGGAGATAATGTATATGCCTGTGTCACATAGTAGCTAATAAGTGGCATCTACTTTGACAATGGAATACCCAGTTGCATTTGATGATGTATAAGCTGGGTTGTGTGGTTCACTTAAGGGAGTACTTTGAAGGTACCTTGTCACTAAAATGAGCAAAGGCAGTCACCCAACCACAATGCTGCCTTCAGGAGGTTAAAGACCTCCTCTTTGCTACTTGTTGGGATTATGTTACTGTGTAGCATCACACTGTCTTCTTTATCTATTGAGATACAATTGATTTATAATATTATATTAGTTCTGGGTGTACAACTTAGTGATTTGATGTTTTTATAGATTATACTCCATACTTATTATAAAGCATTTGATATGTTTCCTGTGTTGTACAGTACATCCTTGTAACTTATTTCTTTTATACCCAATAGTTTGCACATCTTAGTCTCCTACATTACCTCTTTCCTCCTCTAATCCGTCTCTCCTTTCAAACAACTAGTTTGTTCTGTGTATCTGTGAGCCTGTTTCTATTTTGTTTTATTCATTTGTTTTATATTTAGATTCCACATTTAAGTGTCTTTTCTCTGTCTGACTTATTTTACAAAGGTCTGGGTCCATTCATGCTCTTGCAATTGGTAAAATTTCATTCTTTTTATGGCTGAGTAATATTCCATTGGGTATATAGATACTTCTTCCATATCCTTTCATTTGCTGATTAACACTTAGGTTGTCTCCATATGTTGGCTATCGTAAATACTTCTTTGAACATTGGTGGGTGCATGTATCTTTTCTAATAGTATTTTCATTTTCTTCAGATAAATACTCAGGAATTTTTTTTTTTTTTTGGCTGTACTGGGTCTTAATTGCAGCATGCAGATCTTCAGTTGCGGCATGTGAACTCTTACTTGTGGCATGTGAGATCTAGTTCCCCCATCAGGGATCAAAACCAGATCCCCTGTGCTGGAAGCATGGAGTCTTAGCCCCTGGACCACCAGGGAAGTCCTGTAATTTTCCTATGTAGCCACCACTTCACAACCTCTCTCCCACTCACTGTTGAAAAACAATATTCTTTTCTTACATATTTCATGGCACACTTATATTTATATTATTAATGTCTATATTTTCAACAACTGTATAAAGCCCTATAACGCTGGTGCATGCTGTATATTTTACTAAGGTCATTCTCTGAAGAATAAGAATAAAGAGGTGACCTCCACCTGCTCCCCTCTGCCACTGTGGGTTTGATGCCATTAACACCACTGCTCCTTTGTTAGGCACACAGGTGTTGTGACCAGGAGAGACGGTGTGCTTCCGTGGACACAGGATGTGCAGGCGGCATCCTGGACTCCTTCACCTTCAGTGTTAATGGAGAAGGTGGCCCCAGACACCGTGGGAAGGCAGCTGCTACAGACCTGGGTGCTATCGCCTTCTCCCTGGAGCTCCATGGCTGCTGGGCTTGGCTTCAGACACAGGTAAGTCGCTTGTGTTCCTCAGCTGGGATGGCCTGGGTACAAGTATAAGGCTCCACTGATGGTCTTGGGGCTAAACAAGGTTTTTCCGGTGAGTAGAGTGATCTCTCGGAACTGACGGGAACACAGTTGAAGGGGAAAAGAGTGGCCAGTGCCAAGTTTCAGGTGGGGCTGTTGTTTGTTCTGACTGTAGATGGTTATCTTTACACACTTCAGCAGAAGCTGCCTGGTTAGCTTCAAGGTCTTTGTAGGTCCCCACCGCTTCCCAGGGTGTCTTACCACACCTGGCACGCTCCTCACAACTGGTTGGGTCAGCAGCGTATAGCACCAGGTCTTGCAAGGCTGGCACTGGTGGATACGAGGCTCCCAGTCAGCATTTTCACCTGGCGTGTCCGTTGATCACCTCTCTTTTGCTGGTCTGGTTAGAGCCGCCCTTAAAAATCAGTGTGTACTTGAATTAGCACGACACGCTTACCGCATGCAGCTTTCCCCTGGGTAATATGGTAACCTGGAGGCACAGTTCATGGCCATGTTTTTTCAATACAGCTCTGCCGTGGCTCCGCATATCTCAGGCCGCAGGGTGTTCAGCAGGCCTGGCGATCAGGTGGCTGAGTGCAGGGCCTCCCTTTTGCTCCAGAGCACCCGGGCAGGGGCAGCTTGGAAGGGATGGGGGCGCTGACTACCCACCCTTCTGCCCTTACAGCCAGCTGGGTACAAGCCAGGAGTCTGGATCTGAACCGCGCGCATCCAAGGGCACAGAGAGAGACATGATGGGGCGTTCAGGAAGGGCCTCCCCCCACCTCGCCCGGCCTCATAGAAAGGCCCCTTCACCCTCTCATTCCTGACCCTGGGCCGAGATGCTCAACTGCTTGACTTCCTCTGAGCCCCCACCTAAACCACCCGGGGTTGGGGGGGGGGGCACCTTTAACCCTCGGGGTTGTGACCTAGCGCCGTCACACCGCCCCCACTAACCACCCCCTCCCGGCCCTCGGGGTAGGGACACTATCCACCACCCACCCTCCACCCCAAACCCTGCGATGGCCCCGATGCCGGGGAGGAAGCATAGTGCGCGTGCGGCGACTCCGCCTCCATAGGGCACAGCTCACTCTTCAGTGGGCGGGCCCAGTGGAGGCCTTAATTATAAAAGCAGGTTTCACATATGGACCAAAACGACTTGGTTTTCCACTGGAAAAATATCAAAAAGGCAAGGGTGTGTTTGTTCAGAAATTACAGCTTCTCAGAGCTGGAACGGAACTTAGAAATTATAGATCAAACTCCCTCATCATACTCGGAATTGGAGAAACTTCGCACGTGGGTGCACAGTGTCCGAGTGGCTTGTGAAGTTGCTCAGTCGTGTCCGACTCTTTGCGGCCCCATAGACTGTAGCCCGCCAGGCTCCTCGGTCCATGGAATTTTCCAGGCAAGAGTACTGCAGTGGGTTGCCGTTTCCTTCTCCAGAGGTTCTTCTCTACCCAATGATTGAACCCAGGTCTCCCGCATTGCGGGCAGACGCTTTACCATCTGAGCCACCGGGGAAGCTTACCCTCCCAGTGGCCTACCCTCTGGGTAAAACAGTTTTTGCCATTAGTGCCTGTAGCAGTGTCTTTTAACTCACACTGTCTCGGCAGTTGCAAACTTTTCTTACGTGTTTAAGTGGCTCTATTTCTTTCCCCCCGGAGAAACACAAAGCAGCTTTGATTTGTCATATAAACAATTCCAAGACATTCTTAAAGCAAGTTGCTTATGTAAATAGATATAAATGAAAGCTTCATAAACTCAGCTCTTGCTGATTGCATTTGTTATCTAGTTATATTTGGGGCCAGATAACTTGGCTACATCAAATTTAAGGGAAACCAAAAGGGAGCTGTTTAGTTACTCAGAATACCCCTTCTGGTCAGAAAGGTTTGATCTCAATCTAAAGAAGCCTGCCTAAGGGACAGACCTTAATTTTTTTAGACCTCTGTTGATGTAATAGGGGACGTTGATGTAGTTGATTAATAAATCTTCTAAGGCCAAAGGCACTTGTGGCAACATTATCTTGGTCATAAATGTGACGGTGGGAATCTTTGGTTCTCTCCACATTGGATCAGAAGTATTGTCACTTGAGATGTGAGTCAGAGATTTCAGGTCTGAATTTTCACAGACAAAAACCAGAGTCAGAATCAGGTTAAATTAGTGGCCAGAATTCTGGGGGTTCCTATGAGCTAGTCAGCTAGCAGTGGGAAGGATCATCAGAACTGACACTTGTATACCGAAACATACCCTGTGCTTCACGTTTTGCTTAGAGCTATGATCAAGATGTTTCTGATTACAAGGCATTTTATTCAGAATTATCATGTGTTTTTTATTTGGTTTCGTAATGGAGTCAATGGGATTAATTAAGTAGAGACATAAGAATATGGGAGCTATCCTACTGGGTGAGATTCCTGGAACATTCAACCCAGGATCCTGTTACTAACAGAAAACTCAAAGGCTGGATCTTGGGAAAGCATCCTTTTTTTTTTTTTTTAATAAATTAAATTTCTGTAGAGTCTGACTTGGGCTTCCCTGGTGGCTCAATGATAAAGAACCATTGGAAACTCCTGCTTGCCAATTCAGGAGTCTCAGGTTCGATCTCTGAGGTGGAAAGATGCCCTGGCGGAGGAAATGGCAACGTACTTCAGTATTCTTGCTCTGGAAATTCCACGGACAGAGGAACCTAGCAGGTTACAGTTCATGGTGTTGCAAAAGAGTCAGACACGAATTAGGGACTAAAGAGCAAGAGTCTGACCTCCTTTAGTAGTATTTTAATGTACCCATTCTTTAGCTTGTTTACAACCCTTTAATATATTTTGTTAATTTTTGTGAAAACTAGTGTTCCATGCTAGTTGAAAGAGTTATCTTGTTTATTTCACTTATGTTTGAAAGAGCATCCATTCTCATTTAAGTTTGAAAGACTGCCTCCTCATCTAGATACGTTACAATGGTAAAAAAAATAGAAAAGAGATTCTTCTCTCTGTTGCATTTACCTAAACTAACCTGACCTGCGGCATGTGCTGGACATTGAATAAAGATCACCTATAATGTATATCAACCTGTGTTGCATGTCTTCCTTCTCCTCTTTTTTCTCTTAACTTTCTTAACAACTAACCTGGTTGCTCATTCTACCACTGTGGCCTTGTCTTGACTTTTTGACCTGTATGTGTTCACCTCCTGGTTAAGAACTCTTCCATCATCTGAGGTCATCATCTCTCCTTGTGTGACACTGACCTTGTGGACCACTTGGGACACAGATCACTGCCCTAACCTAGTCACAGGTATCTTCCTATCTCACATGCTTCCATCTCCTTCACCAGCTCCAATGCCCTCCCCATATAGCTAACATACTCCAGTCTCAGATGAAATTTTGCAAATATTCACCTTATCCAAGTCACTCATTATTTTATGAATTGCAACCTCAAATCCTTATGATTTATCTAATAACTCAGATTCTTAAAAAGTCACATATGAGCTGAAAATGACTCAAGCTAAAGTGCACCGCATGGCTTTATCCTCTAAACCAGGTGACAGCCCAGTCAAGCTGTATAACCTCAGAAATGTATAACGGAAACAAAACCACATGGGAAAGAGATGGGAGCAGAGACCCCTCTGCATTTGATGGGCCTGAGGACTTTACCAGACTGAAGGTCCATTCATGAACTTTCAAGGAGTAAATTCACTGGGTATTGTTTCTTTTCAAGTATGCTGATGCTATAACTCTACTTCTACTTCTCTAGCTCAAATATTATTTTGTCAGATCCTGTCATAAGAAACCATGTTAGAGGTTCCATTCTGTATCGTTAAATTCAGCCGTGATCATATAGTGGTTCGTACTTTGCACTATGTATCCTTAAATCCATAGACTTCCAGCTGTGGCACAAACAGCCAAAGCCATCACAAACAGAAGCTGAGCCCCAGAGCACACGTGTATGTTCACTCTGTGTGGAGCACTAGAGCCCCTTCTTTGTTCTTTCATTTCAACAGTTTTTTTAAATTGAGGGTCTATTTATGTGTTCTAGACACTGAAAATCCAACAGAGAATAAAGCAGTTTATTACATCAAATTTCCCTTGTAGAACTCATACTCAAGGGAGACAGACAATAAATAAGAAAAAGAAAACATAACAGTTATATTAGGGATAAAAGCTAAAGATAAAAAACTGGAAAAAGAGATAGCGAGACTAGGCAAGACATCACAGGTGCCATTTGATCAAAAGTCTAAAGGAAGAAAGAAAGGCAGCCTGGAAGATCTCTGGCAGAAGAGTATCCCTGAGCAGGAGAACAGAAAGGACCAAGGTCCTGGTGAGCCCAGTGGGTCTGGGGAAGTGTGAGAGAGGAGAGCAGACGGGCTGGAGGCTGGGACAGACCAAGTACTGACTGCTGGGTCATGGATGAGACTTTGGATTTTCTTCTGAGTTAAAATGAGAAATACCTGCTGTGTTTCGAGGAGCACATGGTTCGTGTAATATGGTGCTGATAACAATGAGAGGGTGTCATGACAACAGCAGAGGCCGGTGGCAGGAATCTAGGTGTGAGATGCTGCTGGTGGCTGGACCAGCGCGGTGTCAGGGGAGGAGTGAGATCGGGTCAGAGTCTGGATATATTCTGAAAATAGAACCCAAAGGATTTTCTGGCCCTCCATACATGAAGTGTAAGTGAAAGAGAGGAGTTGAGGATGACTCCCAAGATTGTTTTTTGATCCATATAAGCATCCCAACAGATCTTCTCAAATGTTCAAAAATTTTCTGATACACCCAGGAGTTTAGGAAGCATTACAAATAACAGTAGTAGTAATAATGCCAAATGAGTAGTGCTTTATAATTTTCAAATTATTAAAGCTTTATTTACTATGTTAGACTGTTAGGTATTTCTGTTTTCTTGATTTATGTATACATATATACATATATTTTTTGTTGGTTATAATTTTCTTTTTATCTGTTTCCACCTGCAAAATTTTTTCTGTTACCTAGAGTACCAAAACCCAGGATGTTATTTTAGGAGAGATGCTGATGGCTTGAGCCAGGGTGATGGTGGGGGTGGCAGGCAGTTGGGAAACAGAGGGAGCAGAGTTGAAGGGGTCAGAGTCTGAATATATTCTGAAAGCAGAACTACAAGGATTTTCTGGCAGGCCTGATTGGGTGTACGAAAGACGAGAAATGAAGAATATAAATTGTCCTAGTGTGTTAATGGTAATGTCTTCTTATCTCTGATTAGGGTGAGGAGTAAGTATTAGGTGATAGCATTAATTTGTGTGTGACTCATTCAGCAGTTATTATCTAATGCCCTGAATGCTTGAGACACATCAGTGAACAAGATAGGCAGAAATCCCAGTTCTCAAGGAGCTTACATTTTGGAGGACAGACATACACACTCTTTCTCTCTATGTGTATATATATAATTTCAGGTGACAGTAAGTGCTAAGGTGAGGGGTGAGAGGAGAAGGAAGGAGCATAGATAATACCAGGAGATTTGTATGTAGTTAATTCTCAGAGCTTGTTAAATAATGTGTGTAATTTATTCCTATGTCTATTTCTATTTAACAGCTCGATACTGGGAAATGCATTCATTTTATCAATTTGACTACCAGTAAAATAGAATATGGGTTATATCCTTAGCATTTCTATGTTCTTCAGAGTATTAGAAAAGAATTAAGGATGGTGCTCTTGAGCCCTTTGACTGTGTTCCCCACGGGGATGGTGGTTTAGTCATTGAGTCGTGTCCGACTCTTTGTGACCATGGACTGTAGCCCACCAGGCTTCTGTCCATGGGATTTCCTAGGCAAGAATACTGGAGTGGGCTGCCATTTCCCGCTCCAGGGGATCTTCCTGACCCAGCGATCGAAGCTGGGTCTCCTGCACTGCAGGCAGATTCTTTACATACTGAGCTACCAGGGATAACGCTATTTTAATACTGGGCAATAAACTTGGGGAGACAGTAGTCATTGCAGGCAACTGGGTTTAGACATCTACTTCCCATCACCTCTATTTAACCTACTGAGTCTGTCCTCATTAGGGCTCTTCACTTAGAACACCATTACTGCAATCATATACTGTATTTTTAGCATCTTATATAAACTTCCCCACAAATGCCCAAGTTATGTAACCAGCTCCCCTCCCCCAGGCTTTCCTCCAGCCTCTGAGAGACTGTTAGAAGGGGCGAGGAGGTGTGTGTGGTGGGGGATCTCTGTCCGGCAACTGAAAACGCTCACGTCCCAGGGCTGGTTCTCCCTCCTCAGGACACGGCTGGGTGTGCACCCATCAAAGTGTGTTTCTCATCCCTCCTTTCTGCTTTTCAGCCTTCACCTTCTGCTGTTACATTTTCATCAGGTGTCACGTTGCTGCGCTCCTGTGTCTGGGAGACCATCTGCCTCCTCTCTCTGTGTTCAAACCAACTCCTAGGACTCTGCTCCAGAGGCAGAAGGCACCTGAACGAGAGTTCCAGTTCTGGCATTTTACAGGTGGCAGACGAGGCTCAGCAGGGCCAGGGGACTTCCTCCCTGGTACAGAGGCATAGACGCGGTCCAGATCCCTGGATTCTCTGATGTGACTTTTATAATCAAGCAGCTGCTCGGGACTCAGTGTCCTTACGGCTGTAAAACGAGGGGTGTGCCAGGTGGCCTCTAAACTCCCTTCCATCTGGGCCTTATGTATCAATATGCCATTGGCTACCCACTGACTATATTTCATTTTAGAATTTACTGTTCTCAATGCATTGACCAGAATGTTACTAACTGAAATGAATCAAGGAGAGGACATAATTTTGCTTGGCTCTTTAAAGCTTAAATTCTGCCTTCTTTTTTAATGGTAAGAATGTGAAGAAACAAATGGTAAATTCACCCACAGTTAAAAAAAAGCAAAAGAAAAAAGGAGGTTCAGATACACATCTTCAGCTGACTCGTGCACAAGAAAAGCACTGTGTTACGTGATGCTTAAATAGTTTACCTAACTATATCAGGAAAAGGCTCCTTCTGGCGCAGTGGGGGCGGGGGAGGGCTGGGATACGCAGGGAATGATGGTGATAAGCATTTTCCAAATTAGGAAACAGATATGCTTTTCTTCCTACTCTTACATAACTGATCTATTTTAGAAGACAACACAAAAAAACTGAAGTGAAATACAAATCTCATCATTTTACTACTTTGTTAGCAAAGGCACAAGCAAGTAACGCTGGACGGGAAAGAAAGGAGAGTTTTACCCCATCCTATTCCTCTTGGTCTGGAGGTTACCCGCCCCCCCTCCCCATCCACCACACACACACACACACACACACAGGATTCCCTCTCTTCCCTGGCAGGCTGCTGGGTGAGTCAGAGACCAAAGTCCAAATTTTTTTTTTAAAAAATGAATGAAGAAAGATACTAATTTTTCTTTCCTCTGAATTGAAAACGCAGCCACATCAAAGTACATACCCTCTCGCGGTGGCACAGAATGACAGGCAAGTAACCTGTCTTCGAGCCGGTGATAGTTTTGCCCCAGACTTCCTGATTCAGAGGGAAATTGTGCAGCACACAAAGGCCACAGAGGCAGTACAACCTCTTACATAAATAAGTTACATAAATGAGAACCAGTTATGTAAATGTATAAACCAGCAAATACGAATTATAACCATTCACAAATGCCAAGGAGAACACAGCAAGAGTCCTCCTACAGTCCCATCCCCTGCCCCCATATTATCAAAATTGTACTATTTTATTTCACACCAGAATCAGATGTGGCTATTTGTCACATTTATTGGGGAAAGAAATTCCAAAGGACAAATGATGTTTCATACTATTTTCTGAATATTATATTTTACTTTGGGGGGAAATTCCCTAGTTAAACCTGAATTATATTTGATAAGAAATATAAGCATATTTATCAGCGTACACTTTTTTGTGTAATCATGAACACCCTGTGTTAAGTAGTTACTGTTGTATATTCTGCAAGTGGCTGTTAAGGATAGGAATATATCACAAAAGTAAATGCCCATGGGCATATGGATATTTGTTTTACTACTTACCTTTTCAAGTTTCAGATGAGTTTGTGGGTATCTGACTAATGTTATTCTTCAGTGTATTGAAAGATGGCACTAACTCAGGGGCGTGGAATCAGATTCAAGGTTGTGCTTGTGAATCAATCACAGTACGCCCCACCTCAATTGATTGGAAGTTGCTACTGGGGTTTCAGCTGCAATTTGCTTAGGTTCGGTGTGGATGATGAGTGAACTCTGCACCCTGTAGGAACAGGAGCCTCGGCTTTTTCCTTGTTGCCTTGGGGTCAGTGTATCTCTGACTCTGAAGTTGGGAGATTTGCTAGTTGTGTAGTAGAAATACGTGTCACTCAAAGCAGTTTTGAGCCTAACTGCCTGTTCTGTATAAAGAGGGATGCTGATGGAACGTTAGTCAGGTTTGGACATAGCATGCTCAGGTTAATGTTCCCTTTAGCTGATTTGAAAATCTCATGTGAAATATTTTTATTTAAGATCTAATAATTGCAGAAAGAGTAAAATGATTTTAAACCGTGGTATATTTTTAGCTGTGTGATTTTGAGCAAATAGCTTTCCCTCTCTGGGCCATTGTTTCTAACCTTTGAAAAAAGGACAGCTTTAACAATCTATGCTGTGTGCTGTGTTTAGTAGCATAGTAGTGTCCAACTCTTTGTGACCCAATGAACTGTAGCCCGTGAGGCTCCTCTGTCCATGGGGATTCTCCAGGCAAGAATGCTGGAGTGGGTTGCCATACCCTCCTACAGGGGATCTTGCCCACCCAGGGATCCAACCCAGGTCTCCCACATTGTAGGTGGATTCTTTACTGCCTGGGCCACCAGGGAAGCCCCTAACAATCTAGTACCCTACAATCAAATCTATAAATACTTTCAACGGAGAGCTTTAAACTGGTTGCCACCAAGTTTCAAGGAAATATAACCCATTATACAAAAACCAGATCATTTTCCTTCTCCTGTGGGCAAAACTGCAGACCTTGCTTGGGTTTCAGTGATACGGTAACTGCCCCGTGAAAAATATTCATCCTGGCGTTTTCTCTTTAAAAAATGCCTAATGTAGGCCTTAGCCAGTTGTGCGGTAGTAAATGAAATGTGGAGAGGAACCTGTGGGCTTCCTCCCTCGAGATGGGGGACGAGTTTTAAACTAGAAAAGCAGCGGTAATTTGGCACCAGGCAAAATTGTCTTACACCCTTAAGGGAGTTGTGTCGGGTGTAGGAAGTGTGTATGTAGTATGTTAGTTGCTGAGTGTTTGACTCTTTGTGACCCCATGGGCTGCAGCCGACCAGGCTTCTTTGTCCATGGAATTCTCCAGGCAAGAATACTGGAGTGGATTACCATGCCCTTCTCCAGGGGAGCTCTTCCCGACCCAGGGATGGAACCCAGGTCTCCCGCATTGCAAGCAGATTTCTTTACCATCTGAGCCACATTTCGTTCCTAAAATGGACCTACTCTAGACTTAGGGAAATACAGAGTCGTCCCACTGACTGTGCCCGTCCCTGAGCCCTCGGCCTCTATGTGTCCATCTGTAAGTTGGGTATAAACGAGTAAACATGCAGATGAGCACCTGACCTGTGGTAAACTACACTGGGAAGATCCCAGGGGCCAGGAACAGGGGGTGCGGGTCCCAAATTAGGTGGGCGTTTATGTCAGGAGAGGGATGGCGCTTTGAGCCTCAGTCCAGGGAGGCCGGCTGCCCGGCGGAGATGTGCCAACGAAGCAGAGGTTAGGGGAGAATCTATGACTTGGGGGGTGGCGGTGAGGGCCCCGGCAGAGCAATCAGGTGGGGGATGGAGCATCGGGCTCCTCTGTGCTTTGTTGTTACAAGCCAGGCCCTTCTTTCCGGAGAAGCCAATTAGATCCCCGCCGGGGATCATCTGACCTCGCGTCTCCCGCCAGGAGGGGCTTCGGCAGGGGCGGGGCTGGCGGTCGCCTCCTCCGGGACCCGGCCGCGGGCCGTGCGGGGGAGTCCCGGGCGCCGCCGCGCAGCCGGCCCCGCCCCGCGCCCGCCGCGCCCCGCCCCCGGGGCTTCCCGGGCGCGCGCCGCCCCGCCGTGTCCGCGCGCCACGCCCCCCTGCTCGCGGGCCGCGTGCGGAGCCGCGCGCCCCGGAGGCTCCGGGACCGTGGCGGCGGGCGGCGGCGGCGGCGGCAGAGCAGCCGTCCGCGGGCCATGTCTTTCCCGGCCGTAGCGAGGAGCTCCCCGGGAGGGAGCCAGGAGGTGGACTCGCGGCCGCAGAGGCAGGGCCGGTTCTGGGAAGTGGGCGGCGGCGGCGGAGACCGGCTGGAGCGCGCGGCCGCGGAGTCGGAGCGCTGGGAGTTGCTGCTCCGCCGAGGCGAGCTGCTGGCGCTGGGCGGCCACCTGAAGGGCGCGCTGGAGGCGTACGCGGCGGCGCTGCGCCGTGGGGCCCCGGTCAGGCCCGAGTGCCTCGGTACCCTGGTGGACTGCCTGGTGTTCAACTACCGGCTCCGCCACGGCTTGGGCTGGAGCGCGAGCCCGGCGGGGGGCGCCCACCGCGGCGTTAGCGCCGGCGGGCTGCTCAGCTGCCTGGGCTGCCGGGGCTTCCTCAGCGAGCCGGTGACGGTGCCCTGTGGCCACAGTTACTGCCGCCGCTGCCTGCGGAGAGAGCTCCGCGCGCGCTGCCGCCTCTGCCGGGACCGGCTGCCGCCCGCCGCGGCCGCCGATGCCCTGGGGACCTCCCCGCGGCCGCCTCCGGCTGCCGCCGCCACCGCCGCCTCCGGCTTCAGGACCAGCGTCGTTCTCAACCACCTGGCCGAAAAGTGGTTCCCGGGCCAGCGGGAGAGAGCCCGGGCGGCCGGCCGGCTCGGGGAGCTGCTGCACCAGGGGCGCTACCGGGAGGCCCTGGCCGCCGCCTGCGAGGAGCTGCGAGCAGGTGAGCGCGCGGGCCCCGTGACCGCACCCTTCCTTCCCCGACGCGCGGGGCGGCCCCAAGCTCGTCTGCGCCCCAGGCCCCAAGCTCATCTGCCGCCCAGGGCTTGCATCTCGGGGTCCCGGGGTGTGTGTTTTGAGGGGGGTGTGTGTGGGAAGGGGCGGCGCCCCGAGGTGCTTCGGTCACAATGGGGATCGCCCTCGAGCTGACTGTGACGCGGCGCGGGGTTCCCTCCGCCTCGGCCTGGCGCTGTGGCGGGCGCGCCCCGAGCGGAGCGGCGCGGAGCGGGTCGCCGGGCGAGGCCGCGCGAGCGCGGGATGGGGAGGGAGTTGGGCGAGCCTGAGCGTCGGCTCGCTTCCTGCCGCGCTCTTTCCGGTAATTGGCCGCCCGGGCCGGGTCCGCGGCGGGGAGACGCCTTGCCGGGGCGGGGAAGAGGATCCCCAGCCGCGGCTGGGCGTGCAACGTATATACCTTGGTCTCCCGCAAAAGTCACCGGGGCAATTGGAAGCCGCGGGAGGCAGAATTGCATAAGCCGGGGTGGGTGGGGGTGGTGGAGGGCGTTGTGTAACGGGTGACGTCGGGTGGGCGTGGCGGGAGCTGGGCGCCCGCACCCCGCACCCGGAGGCCCGGCCGGAGCTGCCCAGGGTTGTCCCAGTCTTAAATGGGAACGCCCGGAGACTTGCTGCCTCTTGATGGTTTCCACCTGTCTGTTTCACAGCGTGCTTATTTCAGAAACGCGTGTGCTTCCTTTCGAATGCACGTAACTCACGGTGAAGATAATAGAGGTAATCGCTGATGGAGTTCGTGGCCACGCTTGTGTTTGCCTTTCCACACTCTTGATCATGCTGTGGCGGGGAAGGGCCTCTGAAGATCTTAGGTCTGTTCCTTCGCCGCCAAGAAGCAGTGTCAGGCTGCTAACCTAGGCTAGCCACTTTTCTTAAGGTGGTTTTGGGCTGTGGAGACCTTGGCGGAGTTAGTTAGCTGTGTAAAATGAAGCGTTGTTCTTTAAATCGGTGGTTTTCTACTTTGGGGTTTCCCTCCACCCCCACCTCTGGGACGTTATCAGGGGCCATATCTAGAGACATTTTTGGTGGCCACCCCTTGTGCGAGTGGAGTGGTGCTGGTACAAATAGTGGGCAGAGGCCACGGAGGCTCTTGAGGATCCAGTGATGCGCGGGACAGTTTCCCACACAATGATCAAGGCCCAGTGTCAGTTTTGTCCCTGTTAAACCTTGTGTGAAATAAGCATATTTCAAGATATAATGGAATAATACTTGGAGAATTAATCACCAAGAAAGTAGGTATCCAGAAGATAAACTGATGTGAGGTTTGAGGTGCATTTATAAACTATAACTGAAATCATCTTCTTGGAGGCTTTTTTTTAAACCCTAAGCACTCAGTCATTTTGAAGTAGTCACTATGTTAAGTCGTTTAATACCTTTAGAATTCAAACCGCAAACTTGGCATGCTTTCATATGCTTTCAGTATCTTTATGGGGAGTAGCAGTTACAGAAGTAGCATGATAGACCCAGAACAAAACAGAACTATTTGGAATACAAAATTCCTCAACAGCTCAGTCTCTCTGGATGAATCGAGTTTGAATGGTCAACGAAGGACAGACCATCTAGGACACGTTCCTCAAAATGAAGAAGCAGAAGCTGGGGCAGTGACATGACTTGTCACCAGCCACACAGCCAGCTGATGTGTGGAGTAAACACTGTGTCCTGCATTTATTTCTCCTAAATGTTGGACCAGGGTTCATCCTACTGTTATGGCTCATCCTGTGAAAATGTGTAACATCAATTACCAAGGAAGCTTTTTGCCGCTAGTGTGAAATAAAGGAGAAGCTTACTGACAGCCCTATTCATTATTAACTCTCACTGATTTAAATGGTTTGACCGCTTAAATTAGGAATTTTGAAAAAATTCAGGTCCTAATCCACAGAAGAACAAGGAGTACATTTACTAATTAAGATCTAGCTTAGCGTTCTATGACCAATAATCTTTTAATTAAAGAAGATTTGGGGCCTGGGATTGAGGATATTATTTTTAACAGGAAAAGACTGAAATACCTACTCGTTCTCCTTTTTTTCAATTTGCATAGACTACATGTGGGAATTTTGTCCATTCAGCTTTTGCATTCTACTTTTGCAGGACTAGAACCCAAGACTCCTTTGACCTCGTCCATTTTCTCCTCATTTTTAGGTCTTTGAAAAATCTTTTAATTCCATACTCCAAAATTTTTCTGATTGGTACTAATGAGGATAAGTTTTTTCATCCTTTGAATTTTTAGTACAGAGTAAGAAGAAAAAAATCTTAGAGCTAACAAATTATAGTTGATGGAGTGCAGATATTATGTGTTTAGCAGTTTATGAGCGTAAATAAAAAGGTTTAGTAGAGTTATAAATCTACTTGTGCAGTTAAGGTTTAACTTTTTGAGAGCTGGTTAGCTAGAAAGGCATTTGAAATGTGTTTGTGTAATTGGACAGCTGTACCCAAGATAACTTCATTATTGCTAACAGTGGAAAAAGACTATAATTTTTTCGTATAATTCTTAACAGTGAAACAAGTAAATACTATTAACTAGAAAAAATAATCAGTCTACAGTTAGCCCACACACATCCAAATTTAAGCCCTTTCAACAAGAAAGGAAAGCTAGAAAACCTCTGCCAGAATCAGAACGTTCCCATTGAGATTACATAAGTTTCTGTTGAATTGAAATATATTTAGATAACATTTAATCCATTGATCTTTTGGTATTAACTCTCAGATGTTTCATAACTTTGTCTTTTTAGTATTCAAGGATATTATGTAAAGATCTTTTCTGCATTGGTTCTTTATACTGAAGACTCTTGAAATGATCCCACTCACCTATGCTCTTCTTTGTTTGATTTTTAATGAATTTTTACACTGACTTGCCACTCTCCCCACAAAGAAGACCAACAGAACAGTATAATTTATAATTTGAAATGGTTAGAAAGTAAATAAAAGTCACAGGGAAGAGAACATTTTATTTAAAATACTTGGGGAAAAGAAGTTTTATTTTTAATATTTAAAAAAAATATTTGGCTATGCCGGGTCTTATTTGCAACGTTCAGAATCTTCTGTGTTTGTTGAGGCATGTGGGTTCATTTTTGTTTTGTTTTGTTTTTAGTTGTGGCGTTTGGAATCTGTAGATGCGGCATGCAGGTATCTAGTTCCCTGACATGGGATCGAATCTGGACCCCCTGCATTGGGAGTGCAGAGTCTTAGCCATTAGACCACCGGGAAGTCTCTGTTTTAAGTATTAATTGTGTATTCCTTGTCAGGTATTTCAGAATGTTTTATATCCTTTCATTGTCACAAAGAATCCTGTGGAGTACGATTATCCTCAGAGGGAAATCGAGGCACCTGGGGTGCCTCGTACAGCCTGGTAGTTAGAGCTGTGCATATTGGTGTCTAAGGGCCTGGGTTCGAATCCCAGTGCAGTCTCCACCTGCTCTCGGGCCTTGGGCCTGTGTCTAACCTCCCTGTTTTGCTTTCCTTATCTGAAAAGTGAGCAGAGTGTCTACCTCATAGATAGATAACAACCATAACACCAGCCTAGGGCTGTTGTGAGAATTAAGAGAGTCAAAACATGTGAAGTGCTCTGAATGGTGCCTGGCAGATAAATACCCAGTAAATATTAACTAAAATATTTTTAAAATGTAAAATTTGCGCCCCAGCTAGAAGATGATTTAGCTCAAATTGAAATCTAAATCTTATAATGTCAAGTCCTGTTCTTTTTTCTCTACCACATTAATATTACCAGTGCATGTGTGTGGGCTGTTGTTTCAGTCTTGCCCAGCTCTTCATGACCCTATGGTGGGTAACCTGCCAAGTTCCTCTGTCATAGAATCTCCAGGCAAGAATACTGGAGTGGGTTGCCATTCCGATCTCCAGGGGATCTTCCCAACTCATGGATCCAACTTGGATCTGCTGTTTTGCAGGCAGATTCTTTACCATCTGAGCCACCAGGGAATATTAACAGAGTGAGGGTTAAATCCTGATTCTGGCCTACATATGTTAATTAGTAGAAACATTTTAGCATACATCAATAAAATAGAGATGCTGCAAGGCTTTCCTACTAAAAAGATTAGTCATATTATGTGTATGTTAGTCACTTAGTCATGTCCAACAGTTTGTAACCCCATGGACTATATAGCCCGCCAGGCTCCTCTGTCCATGGAATTTTCCAGGCAAGGATACTGAAGTGGGTTGTCATTTCCTTCTCCAGGGGATCTTCCTGACCTATGCCTGCATTGCTGGCAGATTCTTTACCATCTGAGCCACCAGGGAGAAAAGATTAGTCAAATTGTAGGTAAATACTGAATACATTTAAAGAAAATGTAGAAGGTTTTTAACATTTTATTAGTCAGGTTAACATGAAGAGATTTGAATTTATCACTGCGAAGAGTCGGACAAGACTGAGCGACACTCAAGCTTCACTTCAAACTTATGTATCCCTTGGAGTGGGGCACGGCAACCCACTCCAGTATTCTTGCCTGGAGAATCCCATGGACAGAGAAGCCTGGCAGACTACAGTCCATAGGGTCACAAAGAGTTGTACATGACTGAAGTGACTTAGTATGCAAACTTATGTATGCCCTAACTTACTCTGCCAGATACTTGAAACAGTAAACAGTGACATTTATATGGTGGTTTATAACTTCATAACACATTTTCACTTCCTTAACTGAGTCTTACTAAAGATCATGCGAGATAGAAGAGCATGTGTTAGTACCCTGAATTCACAGAATGTAAAAGAGAGCTCCAAGAAAGTGACTTCTTAAAGGCAAGCAAGTAACCAAGTTACAACTGAAAGCAGAAAGTGGGCATTATGAATATTGCTTCTGAGACTGATTTTAAAATGATCATATAAAGCATAAATCTTAAGTGTTCTTGTTATTTAACAAGTGTTTATTGAGTGCTTGCTATATACTAGGCTTTGTTTTAGGTGTTAGAAATACAGAGGTAAACAAAATCAGGTGTCTGTCCTCAAGAGAGTTTGTATTTTTTGTTTCTCCTAAAGTTGCAGCAAATTGGTATTTATTGAAAACAGTCAGAAAAGGGGCTTATTGCTTAACTGATTTCTAACAAACTGAGTGTATATCTTGTATATCTCTGATTCATCTTTCCTTTAATTCAGAAGTCCACTTTTAGGATTTTTGCAGTGCCTCAGGGTCACTATTATAACAGCAAGTTCTCATTGTTATAGAAAATGAAAAAGGAGGTTATATAAATAATTCTTAAGTGGTCTGTTTAAAATAATTTCTATGTTTTTACCTTTTATTCATCAAGCAAATGATGAAAAATTTACCAGAGCTCAGTTAACACAGATTTCTCATTATTTGTATATTAAACTTTGGTTTACTCAGAATTGTTTTTATATTTAGTGAAATATTTCTGCAGGCTTAGATGTATTCAAGTATAATTTTAAATGTATTTGTATGATATTCTGCCTCTAGTGGCTTCCCTGGTAGCTCAGTTGGTAAAGAATCCACCTGCAATGTAGGAGACCTGGGTTTGATCCCTGGGTTGGGAAGATCCCCTGAAAAAGGGAAAGGCTACCCACTCCAGTATTCTGGCTTGGAGAATTCCATGGACTATATAGTCCATGGGGTCGCAAAAAGTCAGACATGACTGAGAGACTTTCACTACTGCCTCTTGCATTATAAAGATATTTTTCAAAATTGTCAATAAGTTTTACTATAGAAGGTGAATGATTTAAGAGAACTCTAAAATGCTAAGCAGAAGTTTCTGTTCAATTTTTTTTTCTCTTTTTCTTGGGGTATTAATAGCATAGGATCATTCTTTTTTGCTTTCCTTCCTTTTGTCCAACCTGCATTACTAATCCCTAAAGATATTTCCTGTGTACATGGAATTCTCCAAGTAAGAATAGTGGAGTGGGTAGCCATTCCCTTCTCCAGGGGATCTCCCCGACCCAGGTATCAAACCCAGGTCTCAGGCATTGCACGTGGATTCTTTATCCTCTGAGCCTTCAGTTCAGTTCAGTTCAGTTGCTCAGTCATGTCTGACTCTTTGCGACCCCATGAATAGCAGCACACCAGGCCTCCCTGTCCATCACCAACTCCCGGAGTTTATTCAAACTCATGCCCATCGAGTCGGTGATGCCATGCAGCCATCTCATCCTCTGTCGTCCCCTTCTCCTCCTGCCCCCAATCCCTCCTTTCCAGTGAGTCAACTCTTTACATGAGGTGGTCAAAGTACTGGGGTTTCAGTTTCAGCATCAGTCCTTCCAATGAACACCCAGGACTGATCTCTGAGCCATCAGAGAAGCCCAAAGATATTTCTTATCTGGCTAAGGTTTATTTGAGTAAAAGATGTAGAAAATACTCTTCTGATACCTTGTATTAAGAACTGATTTCATTTCTTTATCAACTTGTTTTGAAATATTTTGTAATATTAACAATAACTGTTATTTATTGAGTGCTTATGTGCCAGGCCTTGTGTTAACTGTTAACATACATCCCTTAAAAATTTTATTTATTTATTTGGCTGTACCGGGTCTTAGTTGCCACACATAGGATCTTTGATCGTTAGTTGTGGCAGACTGGATCTAGTTCCCTGACCAGGAATCAAACCCATGCCTCTTGCATTGGGAGAGCAGAGTCTTAGCCACTGAACTACCAGGTAAGTCCCCTCACAACAGTCTTAAGATGTTGGTATCTTGAGCATTTTATAGATAAGGAGTCAGAGGTTCAAAGAGTTAAGTAAATGGTTAAAATTGGATCAGAACCCAGATCTTCTGAATCCAGTGGTTATGATCTTAATTAGTATGCCAAACTGCTATTCCTGGACTTTATTAATCGCTAATAACTTGTCAGTCAGCAGCTCTTAGTGAAACTGTGATAACCAAGTTCTATAGAAAAAATTTGGTATTTAAGTTAGCCATTGGAATTCTTAAACTAGCTGAACATATAAATATAAAAAGAAAAGACACTCAAGAGGGATGATAAAAAGGAAATGAACAGGGAATTTTTATACTTACACATAAATAATTCAAATAGCCAATAAATAGTTTTAAGGTCAAACTCACTGAGAAAAGGTACACTAAAATAATGATGCTGTTTTTCATTTGTATTTTTAAATTAATTTATTTTAAATGAAAAATGAATATTTTTTAATGATAAAAAGTGCAATTCACAAAGAAGATAGATGTAAAACCATTAGACACCTAGTAACAAAGAAACAGGTGCATCAGAAGAAATATAAGGGAAAAGAAAAAATACATAACCATAATGAGATATACAAACTTTTCTCTAAGAATATTTTATGAAGTGCAGAAAAAATAAGAGAACATCTTGAATGATGTCGTTAATAACTTGAATGTAATAGATTTATGTTTAATATATATTAATCTTATATCATACACAAATATATTTAAAATTTTGTATCTCATATGTTGTTATTAGATGTCCATAGGCGATTTAGAAAAACTGGCAGAAAGATAAACATTACTAAATTTCAAAAAGTAGAATTCTTGGTGTGTGATTTGGTTATATATATATATCCATATTATTTTTTCAATTTTCCATTATAAGATATTGGCTATAGTTCCCTGTGCTATGCAGTAAACCTTTGTTGCTTGTTGCAACATGTTTTTAAAAACATGTTTTTAAAATTAGAAATCTAGCATTCTATTCATAATAAGTTGAACAAATGGAATCAAAATGTCAAAAAATCTTTTAATTAGGCAAAAATTCATTTTCTAAAATATGTTATACATATTTATGTATATGTATACAAAAGCTTTTCTACTGTGCTTGAGAAAGAACATCAAAAAAAAAGGGGGGAGAGATGGAGAAATTGGAAATCATAAAGTAAATGAAATGGGAGCACTGAATATGAACTAGAAAAAGTGAAGCAAACTAGATAAAAGTAAAAGCTCCTCATATAGTCCAGTTGTTTTTAAACATGGCTGCTTGTTAGAAACATAATCTGGAGCTCTGGCAAAAAAGAAAAAGCAATATCTGGGCATCCCCCCCCCCCCCCCCCCCCCCCGCCACAAAATCCCATGATAATTCTGATATGCATCTGGATTTTAAAAAGTTTTTATGGGTTTTCCTATTAAATGGTAGTTTTGGTGATACAGAATTCTATTTTTCTGTTGACCAATCATGATACAGTGTTATTAAGTGGGTAATAGTTACATAATCACAATACTTAAAGGTGTTTATCAGTTCTCACAATCAACAGCCAGACAAAAAAGAAAAGATAATTACAATTGCAAGCCATAATGGAAACATGACTAACCTAACAATATGAAATAAATACATAACAATTTTGGGGGTCAAGCAGAGTGATGTGGTAAGTGGAAGTGCACGTGTGTTCATCTGCTCAGCCAGTCTATCTCTTTTGGTTGGTCCTTTTAATTCATTTACATTTAACGTGATTATCAATGTGTATGATCCTATTACTGTTTTCTTTATTTGGGGGGTTTATTTTCTGTAGATATGTCTTTTCCTTCTCTTGTTTCCTGCCTAGAGAAGTTCCTCTAGCATTTGTTGTAAAGCTGGTTTGGTGGTGCTGAGTTCTCTTTTGCTTGTCTGGAAAGCTTTTCATTTCTCCATCAAATCTGAAGGAGAGTCTTACTGGATAGAGTATTCTTGATTGTTGGTTCTTCCCTTTCATCACTTTAAATATATCATGCCATTCCCTTCTGGATTATAGAGTTTCTACTGAGAAATCAGCTGATAGCCTGATGGGAATTCCCTTGTAGGTTATTTGTCGTTTTTTCCCGTGTTGCTTTTAACATTTTATCTCTGTCTTTAATTTTTGTCAGTTTGATTACTGTGTGTCTTGGTGTGTTCCTCCTTGGGTTTATCCTTCCTGGGACTCTCTGCTTCCTGGACCTGGTTGACTATTTCCTTTTCCATATTAGGGAAGTTTTCAGCTATTATCTCTTAAAATATTTTCTCAGGTCCTTTCTTTTCTCCTTCTGGGACTCCTATAATGCAGATGTTGGTCTGTTCAATGCTGTCCCAGAGGTCAGTTAGGCTGTCTTCATTTCTTTTCATTCTCTTTTCTATATTCTGTTCTGTGGCAGTGATTTCCACCATTCTGTCTTCCAGCTCGTTTATCCATTCTTCTGCCTCAGTTATTCTGCTGTGAATTTCTTCTACTGTACTACTCATCTGTTTGTTTGTTCTTTAGTTCTTCTAGGTCTTTGGTAAACATTTTTTGCATCTTCTCAATCTTTGTTGCCATTCTTTTTCCAAGATCCTGAATCATTATCACTATCATTATTCTGAATTCTTTTTCTGGAAGGTTGCCTATCTCCACTTTGTTTAGTTGTTTTTCTGGGGTTTTATCTTGTCCCTTCATCTAGGACATAACTTTCTGCTTTTTCATGCTGATTATGTGTTAGTCACTCAGTGGTGTCCGACTCTTTGCATCCCATAGATTGTAGCCTGCCAGGCTCCAGGCTCCTTTGTCCATGGAATTATCCAGGCAAGAATACTGGAGTGGGTTGCCATTCCCTGCTCCAGGGGATCTTCCCAACCCAGGGATCAAACCCAGGTCTCTCACATTGCAGGCAGATTCTTTACCACCTGAGCCACCAGGGAAGTCCTTAACTTTCTGAAATATGGTTTTGTTTTACTTGCTGTGGAATTGTGGTTCTACTTACTACTTCTGTCTGCCGTCTGATGGAGGAGGCTAAGAGGCTTGTGTAAGCTTCCTGGTGGTAGGGAAAACTGGGTCTTGCTCTTGGTGGGGAGGCCCTTGCTTAGTAAAGCTTTAATCCAGTTATCTAGTGATGAGTGGGGTTTCGCTCCCTCCCTGGTAGTTGCCTGAGGCAATCCAGCCCTCAGCTCTACAGTCAGCTTAATGGCTACCTTCTAGAGGGTTTACACCAAGGAGGACCTTCCTAGATGGCTGCATCCAGTGTCCCCGTCCCTGTGGTTAGTCCCTGCTGACCCACACCTCCACAGGAGACCCTCACACCAGCAGGTAGTTTTGGTTCAGTCTCCCATGGAGTCACTACACCTTTCCTCTGGGTCTTGGTGTGCACAAGATTTGGTTTGTGCCCTCCGAGACTGGAGTCTCTGCTTCCCCCAGTCCTGGGGAAGTCTTGTAATCATCCTGCTGGCCTTCAAGGTCAGATTCCCTGGGGATTCCCAGTCCCTTTGTCGGGTCCCCCGGCTGAGAAGCCTGACGTGGGGTTCCAGACCTTCACAACAGTCAGAAAACTTCTTTGGTATTATGGTTCTTCTTCTTCTCCATTCTGTGGGACTCACCTGGTGGGTGTGGGATTTGACTTTATCGTGATTGTGCCCCTCCTACTGTCTTGCTGTGGCTTCGTTTTTGTCTTTGACTGTGGGGTATCTTTTTTGGTAGGTTCCAGTGTCCTCCTGTCGATGGTGGTTCAACAGCTAGTTGTGATTTTGGTGTTCTCACAGGAGGAGATGAGCACACATCCTTCTTCATTTGTATTTTTCTAGGAAACGAAAATAAACAGCTTCTGTGAGTGTAAAATTTTTATAAAAGGAGGATGAGCAGAATATATTGAAGACTTTGTATAATGTATCTACATAGCTTTCTACATGGAGAAGGAAATGGCAACCCACTCCAGTATTCTTGCCTGGAGAATCCCAGGGACAGAGGAGCTTGGTGGGCTGCCGTCTATGGGGTCGCACAGAGTCGGACACAACTGAAGCGACTTAGCAGCAGCAGCAGCAGCTTTCTACATAGTCACTCAACCTTCTAGAAAATAAGGAAATAAGCTGAAATGTAAAAGCTTATAGATAAATGTTCTTTGCATTACTTTTTATAGTAGCAAAAATTAGAAGTAATAGGGATTTTTACATAGATGGTATATATAATGGAATACTTTACAACCATTAAGTATCCTGTGCATATAATCACATTGACAAAAAAAGCAGATTATACACAGTATATAGGGTATATTTCATAAAACTATACATTAAAAATGTAATCTACCCACACAGATGAGTGGGTAGGTTATATGCCAACACCGGTTATTTCTTAGTTCATGAGAGCATGAATTGAGCTTAACACAACAGATTTTAATGAATTGCTTTGTGGTGGGAAAAGGATCTTTGGTTCTTAATTTTCTGTATTTTCCAAAGTTTATAGGTAAATATTTTATAATGCTTGTTATTCAAAACAGGTTTCTTGAAGATGAGATAAATGATGTATACACACCTCTTACTACCCATCACCTACTGGAAAACAGACGAGAAGTCCCCACTCTGGAGAACTCTCTTCCCGCAGCCCATGCGGTACCTTGGACCACTTAAAACTAGTTTCCTCAGATGTGTAGCAGAGTTTTATTTCAGTTGTTTTATTTACCTAAGTACTCACAATACCACTGTGTCAAAGAGAAGAGGGAATGAGGGCAAGAATTGACGAGCCCAAGGGGACAGATTTTAATGAATTTCCCCTGCTTCAGCAGACATTTATCAAAGCCAGGAATAGAGGATACAGGGACAGTAAATAATGGAGGGAGCTCAAAAACAGATTTTTTTAAATAATTAAATATATGCTACGCACATACAGGGATGGAACACAATCATAATAGCAAACACTTAAATAGAGCTTATAATGTACCAAGCCCTGTTGGAAGTACTGTGCATGTGTTACCTCTCTCTCTCGAGGAGCCCTGTGAGCCCTGTTAATAGCAGAGGCAAACAGCAGGGACTCTGGACTCAGGTGGCTGGAGGGAGCATCTAGAATCCTTCACTTACGAGCTGTTTGGTCTTGGGCAAGATACTTAAACTCTCTGTGCTCAGATTCTTTACAAAAATGTGAACAATATTAGACCCACATAGGATTGTTCTGAAGGTTGTAGATCATTTAGAACAGTTAATAGTTTTTGTTGTTACCAAATAACTGTATTAACTGAAAAAAAATTATCATCTCACATATTTAAAATTCTTGCCCTTTGCTCCTTTGTGTGTATTTTTGCATTTTAAAAATAAAAAGTCTATTTAAAATTAGTTCAGTTCTTCCTTTGGGGGTAGTTTTTTTTTTTTTAATTTTTATTTTATCAGCCATAAAAAGGAACAAATTTGAGTCAGTTGTTGTGAGGTGGATGAACCTAGAGCCTGTTGTACAGAGTGAAGTAAGTCAGAAAAACAAATACTGTGTATTAACACATATATGGAATCTAGAAAAATGGTACTGATGAACCTATTTGCGGGGCAGAAATAGAGACGCGGACTTGAGAATGGACTTGTGGACACCATGGGGGAAGGAGAGGGTGGGACGGGTTGAGAGAGTAGCATTGACAAATGCACACTACCACGTGTTAGAGAACTAGCAGGAAGCAGCTTTATAGCCGGGAAATTCAGTTCACATGCTTTGTGATGACCCAGAGGGGTGGGATGGTGGCAGAAGGGAGGTCCAAGAGGGAGGGAATACACGCATACCTTTATCGGACTGACTTCATTGTGCAGCAGAAACCAACACAACATTGTAAAGCAATTACCCTCTGAATAAAAATAAGTTTTATTTTTATTGGAGTTAGGTTGACAGTGTGTTAGTTTCAGGTATATAGCAAATTGATTCAGTTATATATATATGTATTATTCTTTATGTTTTAAATTCTTTCCCCATTTAGTTTATTACAGAATATTGAGCAGAGTTCTCTGTGCTATACAGTAGGTCCTTATTGGTTATCTGTTTCAACTGTGGTGGTGGTTTAGTTCTCAGTCGTGTCCAACTCTGTGCAACCCCGTAGACTGTAGCCCGCCAGGCTCCTCTGTCCAGGGGATCTTCCTGACCCAGGAATTGAACTTAGGTCTCCTTCATTTGCAGGCAGATTCTATATCTGTTTTGTAATAAGTTCATTTGTATCAATTTTTTTTTCCCATTTCACATATAAGCAATATCATATGGTGTTTTCTTGTCTTTTTCTGACTTCACTTAGTATGATAGTCTCTAGGTCCATTCGTGTTGCTGCTGATGGCACTATATCATTCTTTTTTTATGAATGATATGTATGCTGAATGCATATGTATGTACCACATCTTCTTTATCCATTCACCTGTAGATGGACATTTAGCTTGCTTTTATGTCTTGCCTATTGTAAATAGTGCTGCAGTGAACACTGGGGTGCATGTATCTTTTCAAATTCTGGTTTTCTGTGGATACATGTTAAGGAATGAGATTGCTGAATCATACGGTAATTCTGTTTTTAGTATGGAGGTGTTCTCCATAGTGGCTGTACCAATGTACATTCCCACCAACCGTGTAGGAAGTTTGACTCTTCTCCACACTTTCTCCAGCATTTATTGTTTTTGATAATGGCCATTCTGACTGATGAGAGGTGATATCCCATTGTTGTTTTGGTCTGCATTTCTCTAATAATTAGCCCTGTTGAACATCTTTTCATGTGCCTCTTGGCCATCTGTATGTCTTTGTTGGGGAAATGTCTGTTGAGACCTTCTGCCCATTTCTTGATGGGGTTGTTTGTTTTGACATTGAGCTGCATGAGCTGTTTGTAGATTTTGGAGGTTAATCCTTTGTCAGTTGTTTCATTTGCAGATAATCTCTCCCATTCTGTGTACACATGCGCGCTGAGTCGTGTCCAACTCTTTGAGACCCCATGAACTGTAGCCCGCAAGACTCCTCTGTTTATGGGATTTTCCAGGCAGGAATACTGGAGTGGGTTGCCAGCTCCTCCTCCAGGGGATCTTCCCGACCCAGGGATTGAACCTGAGTCTTCTGCATTGGCAGGTGGATTCTTTACCACTGAGCCACCAGGGAAGCCCCCATTCTGTGGGTTGTCTTTTTGTTTTGTTCATGATTTCCTTTACTGTGCAAGAGTTTATGAGTTTGATTAGGTCCCATTTATTTTTGGTTTTATTTCCATTACTCTGGGAGGCAGATCTAAAAAGATATTGCTGAGATTTATGTCAGAGTATTTTCTCCCCATGTTTTCTTGAGAGGATTTTCTAATACCAGGTCTTACATTTAGGTCTTTTCTTTTTAAGTTGGAGTATAATTCCTTTACAGTGTTATATTAGTTTCTGCTGTACAATAAAATGAATCTCCCAACTCATCTCACCCTCCCCTTTCTCCTCTATGTCCACGTGTCCATGATCTGTGACTCCATCTCTATTCCTACCCTGGAAACAGGTTCATCTGTACCATTTTTCTAGGTTCCACATATATGCGTTAATACATGATACTTGTTTTTCTCTTTAACTTCACTCTGTATGACAGGCTCTAGGTCCAACCATACCTCTACAAGTGAACCAGTTCCATTCCTTTTCATGGCTGAGTAATATTCCATTGTATATATATGTACCATATCTTTATCCATTCATCTGTTTTTGGGCATTTGCTTTGCTTCCATGTCCTGGCTATTGTAAATACTGTTGCAATGGACATTGGGGTACATGTGTCCTTTTGACTTAGGGTTTTCCCAGGGTATATGCCCAGGAGTGGGATTGCTGGGTCATATGGTAATTCTAGTTTTAGTTTTTTAAAGAACCTCAGCACAATTCTCTGCCGTGACTATATCAGTTTACATTCTCACCAACAGAGCAAGAAGGTTCCTTATTCTCCACACCCTCTCTAGCATTTATTGTTTGTAGATTTTTTGATGATGGCCATTCTGACTGGTATGAGCTGATACTTTATTGTAGTTTTGATTTGCATTTCTCTAATAATTGGTGATGTTGAGTGTCTTTTCATGTGCCTCTTGCCCATCGATATGTCTTTTTGGAAAGATGTCTGTTTAAGTCTTCCAGCCATTTTTGATTGGGCTGATGTTTTGATATTGAGCTGCATGTTGTCGTTCTTGTTTTTCAGTCACTCAGTCAGCTTTTTGTGACCCCATGGCCTGTAGCACACCAGGCTTCCCTGTCCTTCACTATCTCCCGGTGTTTGCTCAAACTCATGTCCGTTGAGTCAGTGAGGCCATCCAACCATCTCATCCTCTGTCATCCCCTTCTCCTCCTGCCCTCAATCTTTCCCAGCATTAGGGTCTTTTCCAGTGAGTTGGCTCTTCGCATCAAGTGGCCAAAGTATTGGAGCTTCAGCATCAGTCCTTCCAATGAATATTGAGAGTTGATTTCCTTTAGGATTGACTGGTTTTATCTCCTTGCAGTCCAAGGGACTCTCAAGAATCTTCTCCAACACCACAGTTTGAAAGCATCAGTTCTTTGGCACTCAGACTTTTTTTTTATGGTCCAGCTCTCATATTGGTACACAACCACTGGAAAAACCATAGCTTTGACTCTGCAGCAAAATGATGTCTCTGCTTTTGATGTCTCTTCATTTTCCTTTCTCAGGATTGCTTTGGCTATTTGGGGTCTTTTGTGTTTTCATACAAATTGTAAATTTTTTTGTTCTAAATCTGTAAAGAATTCCATTGGGAATTTGATAGGGATTGCATTGAATCTGTAGATTGCTTTGGGTGGTGTAATCATTTTCACAGTATTGATTCTTCTAGTCCAGTAACATGGTATATTTCTCCATCTGTTTGTGTCATCTTTGATTTCTTTTGTCATCAGTGTTTTATAGTTTTCTGAGTACAAGCCTTTTGTCTTTATAGGTAGGTTTACTCCTGGGTATTTTATTCTTTTTGTTTCAATGGTAAGTGGGATTGTTTCCTTAATTTCTGTTTCAGATCTTTTGTTATTAGTGTATAGGAATGCAAGAGATTTCTGTGCATTAATGTTGTATCCTGCAGCTTAACCAAATTCATTGATTAGCTCTAGTATTTTTTTTTAGTGGCATTTTTAGGGTTTTCTATGTATAGTATGATGGAATTTGCAGACAGTGACAGTTTACTTCTTCTTTTCCAGTTTGTACTCCTTTTATTTCTTTTTCTCTGATTGCCATGGCTAGGACTTCTAAAACTATGTTGAATAAAAATGGTGAAAGCGGACATTCTTGTCTTGTTCCTCATCATAGAGGAAATGCTTTTAGTTTTCACCATTGAGAATGATGTTTGCTGTGGTTTGTCGTACATGGCCTTAATTATGTTGACATCTGTTCCCTCTGTGCCCACTTGCCGGAAAGTTTTTATCATAAATGGATGTTGAATTTTGTCAGAAGTTTTTCCTGCATCTATTGAAATGACCATGTTTTTTTTTATTCTTTAATTTGTTAATATGGAGTTTCATATTGATGTATATATTTTGAAGAACCTTTGCATTCATGGGATAAACCCCACTTGATCATGGTGTTTGATTAATGTGTTGTTGGATTCTGTTTGCTAGTATTTTCTTGAGGATTTTTGCATTTATGTTCCTCAGTGATGGTCTGTAATTTCCTTTTTTTTGTGATATCTTTGTCTGGTTTTGTTTTCAGGGTGATTGTGGCCTCATGGAACGAATTCCCTCTACATTTTTTTGGACAAGTTTGAGCAGGATGGGTGTTAGTTCCCTAAATAAATGAAAGAATTGGTCTGTGAAACTGTCTGGTCCTGGACTTTGTTGGAAGATTTTTAATGACAGTTTCAATTTCGTTACCTGTGATTGGTCTGTTTATATTTTCAAATTCTTCTTCATTCAGTTTTGGAGAGTTGTATATTTTTAAGAATTTGTCCATTTCTTCCAGGTTGTCCCATTTTATTGGCATGTAGATGCTTATAGTAGTCTGTTATGATCATTGTATTTCTGCAGTGTCAGATGTTATTTCTCATTTTTCATTTAATTTTATTATTTGCATCCTCTCCCTTTTTTCCTTTGAATTTGGCTAAAGCTAAAGGTTTATCAGTTTTATCTTCTCAAATAACCAACATTTAGTTTTACTGATGGCTATTATTTTCCTCTTTTCTATTTATTTCTGCTCTGATCTTTATGATTTCTTTCCTACTGACTTTGGGTTTTCTTTGTCCTTCTTGGGTTGCATTAGATGTCAGGTTAGACTGTTTGAGACTTTTCTTGTTTCTTAAGGTGAGGTTGTTAGAACTGTTTGAACTGTTTTTGCTGCGTCCCATACGTTGTGGATCATCGTGGGGTTTTTTCTTTTGGTTGTGCTGGGACTTCATTGCTGCTTAGGCTTTTTCTCTAGTTGCAGCGAGTGGCGCCTGCTCTCTTGTTATGGAGCACAGGCTCTAGATGCACGGGCTTCAGTAGTTGTGGCTACCGGGCTCAGGAGCACAGGCTCAGTAGTTGTGGTGAACTGGCTTAGTTGCTGCAGGGCATGTGGGATCCCAGACCAGGGATCAAACTCATGTCTCCTGATTTGGCAGGTGCATTCTTTACCACTGAGCCACCGGAAAAACCCCATTGTTTTCTTTGTCATTTGTTTCTGTGTATTTTTTTTTTGTTTGATTTCTTTAGTGATTCTCAGTTATTGGTAGCATGGTGTTTAGCCTCTGTGTTTGTGTTTGTTTGTTTTTTTTAACAGTTCTTTTGCAGTGTCCGATGTAATTTCTCATTTTTCCCCTGTAATTGATTTCTAATCTCGTAACATTGTGGTTGGAAAAGATGCTTGGTACTATTTCAGCTTTCTTAAATTTTCTTAGTCCTGAGTTGTGAGCCAAGATGTGATCTGTCCTGGGGAATGTTCTGTGTGCACTTGAGAAGAATGTCTATATTCTACTGCTTTCGGGTGGAATGCCCTGTGCTGTGCTTAGTCGCTCAGTCGTGTCTGACTCTTTGCGACCCCATGGACCATAGCCCGCCAGGCTTCTCTGTCCATGCGGATTCTCCAGGCAAGAATACTGGGATGGGTTGCCATGCCCTCCTCCAGGGCATCTTTCCAACCCAGGGATCGAACCCAGGTCTCCCACATTGCAGGCGGATTCTTTACTGCCTGAGCCACCAGGGAAGCCCCAGAATGTCCTATAAATAGCAATTAAGTCTGTCTGGTCTGTTGTGTCATTTAAAGTTTGTGTTTCTGTATTTATTTTCTGTCTGGATGATCTGTCCATTGGTGTAAATGGGGTGTTAAAGTCCCACATTATTGTGGTACTGTCAATTACCCCTTTTCTGGCTGTTAGCACTTACCTTATGTATTGAGGCGCTCCTATGTTGAATGCATAAATATTTGTAGTTGTTGTATCTTCTTCTTGAATTAATCCCTTGAACATTCTGTAGTGTCCTTTCTTATCTCTTGTAACAGTCTTTATTTTAAAGTCTGTTTTGTCTGATACGAGTATTGCTTTTGATTCCCATTTGCATGGAATATCTTTTTCCATCCCCTCACTTTCAGTTTGTATGTGTCCCTAGGTCTAAAGTGCGTCTCGTATACAAAATATATATGGGTCTTGTGTTCGTATCTATTCAGCTAGCCCTTGTCTTTTGGTTGGAGCATTTAATCCATTTACATTCAAGGTAATTATCAATATGTATGTCGGTGGGTTTTCTCCTTCTCTTGTGTTTCCCGCCTGGAGAAGTTCCTTTAACATTTACTGTACAGCTGGTTTGGTGGTGCTGAATTCTCTTAACTTTTGCTTGTCTATGAACCTTTACATTTAGGTCTTTAATCCATTTTGAGCTTATTTTTATGTGTGGTGTTCTAACTTCATTTTTAACATGTAGCTGTCCAGTTTTCCCAGCACTGTTTATTGAAGAGACTGTCTTTTCTCCACTGTATAGTCTTGCTTCCTTTACTGTAGATTAATTGACCATAGGTGGAAGAAAACTCAGATTTTATAGCTGAAGAAACTGAGGTACAGAGGTAATTTGCCTCAGTTCACAGTGAGTGAGTGGAGGAGCAGAAGTTGAAGCCAGGCTGTCTGGCTTCCAGGCTCTGAATCCTTCTGGAATGCCAAGTGGCAGGAGATGCAAAGGAAAGCATCTTGGAGAAGAGGTTGGTGAGCTGAAAAAGTTGTCCAGACAGAGGGGAGTTGGGTAGGGGTGGTCTCACAAGGAGGAAGCTCTGTGAAAAGGAAGGAGGCATGAAGTAGAAAAAGGCGTGCGTGGGGCTGAGTGAGTAGCTAGGTCCTGTTGGACTCACTGGGAGGTTCATATTGATGGGAAATAAGGCTGGAGAGATGGGCAGGTCCCAGGCACGCAGGAACTTGGATGTTGTGGTAAATAACTGTATCTGTGGATGGTGAGGATATAGGTAAAACTGGAGGCAGGGTATGCAGTTAGCAAGCTGTTACAATAGCCTTAGCTTAATTTTGGCTTTCAAAATGTTGTTATTAGCAGTTGGGTTGGAAAAGACCAGGGATGGATTGGGGAAATATTAGAGGAGGTAAAACTGACTGTGGTGAAGGTTTGATTTGGACAGTCAGTGTTACTCACAATACAGCACACATATCCTTTTTGGGGGGGGGGGGTGGCTGGAGGTGTGCGAAGTGTACTCAGCCTGAGGAAAAGCACAGCTGGCTGTTGGAAATTTGATGCAGCTGGAAGTAGGGTGAAAAAAAGGAGAGGTAGGAATTAAATCCTGCCCAGTACACTCGGCCCTGACACGTCTTTATATTTCTGCATATTTCCAACAAACCGAGTCTGTGATGCGCAAGGCGCTGCGTACCTGCAGCCGTGGACTGAGGCGGGCCCTCCCGGTGCCTCGTGCAGTGAGGTGACTGGTGCATCCCAGGGTCCGCGGGGCCTGGAACGGAGCAGACAGTAAATGTCTGTCGCTTGTTAAACACTTGAGTTAATGACACAGCCTGGCTGATGGCATCTTTTTCGCAGTTGCCTTTCCCACAAGTGGACACAGAGGGCAGATGTTCTCTATCCTCGTACTATTCAGAGGGCCTCAGACGTGCATTGGTGGTTTTTTGTTTTTTAATTAGGAAGGACTTGAAGGAAACAAGTGGGGTGGCCCTAATCTCTTTAATAATGTACTGGGTGATGAGGCTCCCCCCTCCCCAACAGAGTCACTCAAAATCACTATTCCACTGGCATGTGAAACGCTCAGTAAGAACAGAACCTACAAGGATTCGGGGAACAAGAGTTTTAAGATCTGACCCTCCTGTCATCTCCTTCACGGGTCCAGCACGCTTCTCATCCCAGTAGACACCAGCTTTCCAGGGAGCCTGGGTAGCTTGAGCTCCTTGTTTGTATCCCTCGGAGGGGAGACGCGTGGTGGACTGACCTGGCGCTTTAAAGACGGGGGTCTCCCCAGCCCCTTCCCGCAGCGCTGCCCTGGGGAAGCTGCGTAAAGGGCAGCGGTGACGACCTCGATCAGAGGGTACGGTACGCACGAGGTCCCCATGGGCACTGCCTCCAAGGCCGTGCGGGGGGACCTGCTGTAGAAGGAAACACGTGAGAAGAAAAACAGTCCAGTAGGGGACCCGAGTGTGGAGGGGACTGTTTGTTGTGACTGAACCCCCTCTCTCTGGAGCTGCCGGAGCACAGGCGGGTCCCAGGGGTGCTGTTGGCAGCACCCCAGCTGTGCCCGACGTGGTCCCCATCCTCTCCAGCCCAGGGAGCTGGACGCTGCCCTGGTGACCACTCCTTGGACCGGCTGGGCACCTGCTGCTCCCTGTTTCCCGGACTCCGACTGCTTGTCCAGTTAGGACCACATGGTGTCATTTCACAAGAAAAGAGGATTTCCTAATGTGACTGTGAGCTCCTCAGAGACAAGGAGAAAGTAACATCTTTGCAACCCCTCCAGCATCTGTCTAGCTTGGTGCTGAGACTCCTCATTCTTGATTGATTAATCACATGCAGCTTTCAGTTTCTATGAGTTTTTGTTCAGATAATGATTTACAATTATATTGCTTTAAGAAACAAAAGATGAAATGTTCCAGACATGTCTTTTTCTGCTTAAGAAGTAAGAAATATTTTCATGAAATACTAATTTTATTCTTAAAATTTTTTCATTGGTATAACTTTGAGGTAACAGTTCGAGTTCTCAAGTACCAGCAACTGGAAAAGGCCTATCTAATTAATTGATAAATCGAGAGTTATCTGTAAAAAAGCAATCATTTAACAACTAGAGTAAACCGGGAAGCTATTAAGGAGTTTTATTATAGTTTTTGTTTTGTTTGCCCAGGACGGCGGGTGGTAAGGTCTTTATGCCCTTCCCACAATGAATGCTTTATTTTATAAGCATACATTTTGGAAGCCTTTAAAGATGAATAATAGCTTTAAAAAGAAGAGTCAAGTTAATGTCATCTATAGATACTGAAAATTGATTTCTGGCTTAGACTTCAGTTTCAGAATCTATGTAACGGTAGTAATTTTTTTTTTAACCTTTTTTATTGGAATATAATTGCTTTACAGTGTTGTGTTTCTGCTGTACAATGAAGTGAAGCAGCTTTAAGTATACAAAATCCTCTCCTCCCTGGACCTGCCTCCAGCCCTTCTAGGTCATTATAGAGCACCGGGCTGAGCTCCTGGTGCTACTCAGCAGGCTCCCACTGGCGGTTTCACACATGGTAGACTATATGTGTCAACCCTGATCTCTCAATTTGCCCCACCCTCCCTTTCTCCCCTCTGGTGTCCATATGTCCATTCGCTACGTCTGAGTCTGTACGAAAACAGGGTCATCTGTACCATCTTTCTAGATTCCACATGACCTGTAGTAATTGATTATAGTATCATAAATGAACCAACCAAGTGTCTGAAATTTTTACTGCCTTTGGTTACTAGTTTGGTTCTCAAGTAGAGACATAAAGCATAGTGAAATTATCACCTAAAGCTTTTTACCCTCAAATACTTGAAATTAAATCTGTTTTGGGGGCTATCCAATCCTGTTCTTACTAATGCCAGGAATTAAAAAAATTTTCCATCTTAAGAAACCTGACTCTTGTCAACCCATTTCCTCCAGAAACAGGACCACCGTGTCTTCTCACCGTGTCTTCTCATAAGACCATGCCTCGGTCAGTCTTTGTAACTATGGGAATTCCATATGCAGCAGTTACACATGTAGTCATTGATAAAGTTTTCAAAATCAGGTATAAAAAAAATTTACCACAAAAAGACAAATCTAAACATCTAAGATACATCTTCTGAATCTTTGCCTATGTTAGGAAAACATTCAGTTTCTTAGGGGTGATCATATTATGAAAATAAAATATTTTCAGTTTTTTTTTTTTAATTGAGTTTTCTCCACTGAACTAATCTAATCATAAGGATTTGCTCTAACTTAAAGAAGCTCAACATGCCAGTGGGTGCACCTGTACCGGGCTTGGTTCTCTGCCTTTGCTTCTGTGGTTATTGACTGGAATCGCTCAGTCAGTTCTTACTCTAGTATGATGTTTCCGTGGATTATACAGTAATCTTTTAAAAATAATCAAACCTTCATAACATTGATTTCAGAGCCCAGCGACTTGACTCTGAAAATCTACAGAGCTGAATCGTATGCTGGTCTCCAAGAGTTTAAAGCAGCCATAGAAGATTTAAATGCAGTTCTCTTTCAACTGCCAAATTGGCCTGAGGTAAAACTACTGTTTTACATTTGCATACATTTAAAAGTTTCAACTGTAGGGAATATGGATTTCAATTATGATTGTAAGTTATAATGAAATGGATTGGGCGATTTCTTTTAAATATGTAGAATAGTTCTGGAAGTCTAAGGTCAATATTTTGAGTGGATGAATGTCATCTGACAGTTATTTATTAGAAATTATTTATTATTTATTTATATAATGTATATATAATAATTTATTATATTTATATATACATATATTATATATATAGAATTTATTTATATAAATTATTATTATTAGAAATGTTTGTTTCCTAACTAGAGAACAACTTGAATCGAGGCACAGAAAAAAAAAAAAGACCTTAATATACAGCATTTCCTCAAAGACATACACCTGGCCCTATTGCAGAGACGGACCCAAAGAGGTTATCAGTGGAGGAGGTTTATTAATGGAGAGAGGAGAGGTTCTGTGGCTGAACAGTTGACTGAGGCATTGTGGTGGGAACTGGGTGATGAGGCAGTCATTTAATACGGTAGATGGGGGCCTTGCCCATGCTCTTTTGAAAAAAGAGTTGCGGCATGTATATATTATATAATTGGTTTACGAATTCTCCTTTTTACCGGTACTGTCAAGGCAAATCAGTCCATCTCCCATATATGTTATTTAAATTAAAAGTCATCTTTTAATGTGACTTTTTTTCTGCATTCAAAGCTATGCCTTTGAGGACTATATAGTGAGTATGCTCTAAAATTTATAAATTAATAAAGAAAATGAATCAGAATCCCATGATGACATGACCCGTTGATACAAGTCAAATCAGTGTTAAGAATACGAGGGAAAATGATTTGTACAGACAGCTTTGGCGGCGACAGTGGTTTAGTCGCTAAGTCGTGTCTGACTCTTGCTAGACTCCACGGGCTGTAGCCCACCAGGCTCCTCTGTCCGTGGGATTCTCCAGGCAAGAATACTGGAGTGGGTGGCCATGCCCTCCTCCAGGGGATCTTTCCAACCCGAGAATCGAACCCAGGTCTCCTGTGTTGCAGGAGAACTCTTTTGCCAACTGAACCACCAGGGAAGCTCTTAAAACCATTAAACAGAAAAGAACCCTCTGGACTTATCATTGACAGGATATAATTAGAAATGTAGCTTTGGAGTCATTTTCTGGACCTCATAATCAGAGGTGCATCTCCCGGGTAGGGTGTGAATATGCCTTTAAAATGCTTTGGGCTCCTGAGAGTTATTTAGAGTTTCAAAATGAACATTTCCAAGCAGAACTTTTTTTTTTTTTAACCTTACATGATATTGGTATTTCAAAGAACAATTCCATCCCTAACAGTTGGGTATGTGTGCTTTTGTTGAAGGTCTACTTCAGGAAAGGAAAAGTCCTCTACGATGCTGGGTTTCTAGGTGATGCCTTACAACTCTTTCTTCAGTGCTTAGCGCTTGATGAAGATTTCGCACCTGCAAAGCTAGAAGTAGAAAAGGTAATCCGTCTACCAACTGTAACACTTCCAGTCAGTTTCCCAACAACAGAGGTCTTTTTATCAAGGCCAGTTAGAATCTCGGGGTAAGGACATAAGGGGTGTCCATAAGTCAGATTTAGTAGCCGTCTGACAAGGGGTTTTCAGGTTCAGTATACTTATTAGCATACTGAGTTCTTACCGAAATAAGAACATTTCAGAGAGAGTATTAAATGCATTACTTTTGCCTAGTTAAATTTAGATGTTCTCTAATAGTCTGTTCCATGGGAGCCAGACCAGTCATTCTTAATTAAACATTGTTGTCATGATGTTCCTGCTCAGGAATTTTTATTGGCTTCGTTTGCCTTTCATTTCAGGTCTCAACTTTGCTTGCTTTCTGTGGTTGCCAATAGTACTGCCCCACTCAATTTATTTTTTGCCTTAATTTTCTCAGTACTCCATACATCCCTTTCCAGAGTTTTTTCAGTGGTACGTCAGTAGGTGTTAATTAAAAGGAAATGACTCTGGGAAACACTGGGTTAAACCAGTCAAACAGATTTCTTCAGCCCTTCTCGAAGAGTTTTTGCTTTGCTAGCATGACAACAGCGTTCAGCTTTTGCCAGATTTACTCACAGAACATCTGGGAAGACTAGAGTCTCTGAAAACTGTTTTGGGAAAATCTACCCTAATACAATTTCAGTGCCCAGTCATCTTGTTCCCTGCAGTGTCCCCCAAAGAGGCCACATCGTTGATTGCGTTTGTAGTGTTTCTCAGCATGTGGCTTTTTGTCAGAGTCATTTCAGTTGCATGGTAAACACAAAGATTTCCTGGGCCCCACCACAGACCTTTGGAATTAGAATCTCTGGAATTAGAGTATAATTTAACAAGCATCTCAGGAGATTCTTATGTACCTTGAAGTAAGAGAACTTTGGAATTTTTCTTGCATTCCAAATGCTTTATGAATAAGCCAACATCCTCCATAAGGCTTGTTTGCATACATGTTCTAGCCCACTGATTTAACAAAAAATGGTTTACTGTTGTGTCTTTTCTTACCGTGCTGTCTTTGCTAGAGTGATCTCCCTGGCGAGACTGCAGACTTTATAAGGGCTTATAATTTTGCATTTTCCCTGCTGCTGGGTATCCTTACTTTTCTGTAATTATTTGTTGGTTAGTAAGGTCAGGTGAATGCAAAATACCTACTGCCTTGAGCTATTTTTTCTTTTCTTTTTTTTGGGTTAATTGTGGTATAATTTACATATACTAAAAGGCGTTTTATAGTTCAGTGAGTTTTGAGAAATTATACATTCATGTAACTACACCCCAGTCAAGACACAGACTATTTCAGATCACCCTGGAAAGCTCCCTCATCTCCTCTGCAGCAGATTCCCTCTCTCTGTGCTTCCAGAGGGAGCTACTGCTCAGAACTCTAGCGCCACAGACTAGTTCTGCCTGTTCTGGACCTTCACATACAGTATATACTCTTTTTTTGCTCAACGTGTTTTTGAGACACATCGGTAATTTTTTACTTTTTTATTGTTCACCAGGTATCCTGTGGTATGAACACATCACAGTTTGTGATATTAACAGTTAGTGGCGATTTTCATTTGGATTGTTTCTAATTGATGCCATGAACATTCTTTTACAAGTCATTTTGTGTTCATACGTTTTTATCTCTCTTCAGTAAATACCTAGGAGTCAATACTTTTTTTTTTTTTTTAATCAGGGGAAATGTAAAAACATAGCCAAATTTTTTAGTGATTGTTCATTAAATGGTTTATTGCTTGAGCACCTACAGATACACACTTTCATTAATACCATGTAGATTTCCTTTTTATTTACATTGTAAAGATTCGTGAAAAATTCTGATTTTTGTGCCTTGAGAGATAGGACAGCTGAAAAACCAAACTTCCAAAGTGAGACTTTAAGAAATGTGTATATGCGGTACATATACACACAGCTTATTTGACAAGCAAACAAATTTGAATCCCTCTCATTCCTTTGTAGCCAGTCTGTTCCTCTGTTGTAATCCCCTTGTTGGAGAGTTTGAGGTGTTCCTGAGAGAAGCACCCAGAGGTTAGATACTGCAGCTGCCTCCGTTTGGGCTGGCTGCCATGCGATGCCCCCGTTAATGCCGGGGGTGGTGACTGACCATACAGGTCACTGGTTCAGGGAGAAGCTAAATTCACTGTAAACACATGGAATTTTAGTTCTGTGGTTAAAGGTCCAAGTTCACATAAACAGTCTAAGTTCAGCCTTAGAATATACATTCGGATGAACCATTAACTATATTGACAGGATGGGACTTGCTGATGGTCAGAGGTAAATATTTTCCACTTCTCTTAAGATCTCTTCTTTCTACAAACCTTATATATACACGTCAGCCTTTACCTTGGGCATCTTCTCAGGCCACCAGTCTTATCACCCCCAAGCTTCCTTTTGAACCATTTCTTTGATGTGGTTTGACCCCCTTGGAGGCACACCTTGGTTTTGGCAGGACTTTTAAAATCAACATGGCAGTCCTTGATTTTTTCACCTAACCTGTTCCTTCCCTGCCTGTTAAAAATAATATTAGCTGTAAGTTTTCTCTTTTTTTTTTTTTTTAGTTGATGTATAGCTAACTTACAGTATTATTAGTTTCAAGTGTACAACAAAGTAATTGGATATTTTTATAGTTTATACTCCATATGAAGTTTTCCAGAAATTCTTAAATATTGAGTGAGTGAGGTAAGTGAAAGTTACTCAGTCGTGTCTGATTCTCGCGACCCCATGGACTATACAGTCTGTGGAATTCTCTAGGCCAGAATATTGGAGTGGGTAGCCTTTCCCTTCTCCAGGGGATCTTCCCAACCCAAGGATTCCCACATTGCATGCAGATTCTTTACCAGCAGAGCCACAAGAGAAGCCCTCTTAAATATTAAGTAAGTAAATTATCCTTAATAAAATATTTTATATTTTTCATTATTCTTTTATGATACCTTCCTTACAGATTTTATGTGATTTATTATCACCTGAAAACTTAAAAGAAGGCCTGAAGGACTCTTCCTGGAGTTCATTACCATGTATTAAAAACAAACCTTTCAGTTTTCCTTCAGTGATGGAAGAGTCTCACTCTGCCAGTGAGCTGAGCCCAGAGCAGGTAAGAGGTGAGAAGAGACGGTCATAGGCTTAGTGTATCCATTTTCTTTACAAGATCTTCACTTTCCTAGTTTCAAATATTAATACTAAAATCTATGTAGGTACTTTCAGCTTAGTAAGGCTTGTCTTAATAGGATTCCATCTGTGACCTTTTATTTTACACTAAAAACTTTTATGTGAAATATCTGCTCATTAATCACAATGTTACATCACCTGAATGTCAGAAATGTTTGTCTCCTGGAAAAAACCAGAACATTGTATTTACCTTACTTTCCTTGTGGTAGAAACAACTATATTAGCATAACTACTTAAACCTCATTATGACAGAAGTCAGCTTGATGTCCAGGGCTCCCTAAGTCCTGGCAAAAATCCTTTACTTGCCAGGGTTTTAGAATTAAAAGTTGATTTTGTTTTAAATGAACAATAAAATAAACCTTTCAAGACATCACAGTTCCATTTCAGTTTGGTTCTTGGCGAGAGCAATAAGGATAGTAAAAACATAGTCAGTTACCCTCATTTGTTGCATTTTTTGTAGAATGAAGAAATAGCAGAGGTCACTTCAGAGCCTGTCAAAGGAAGCCTAAACCGTGCTCGGTCAGCACAGGCTATAAATTCAACAGACATGCCTGCCAGAGGGGACTGTTTAAAAAGAGTGTCCTCGGAACCCTCACTTTGTATTCAAGAGAAAGGTGTTCTGCTGAAAAGAAAGTTGTCTCTCTTAGACCAGGATGTGATTGTAAATGAAGATGGAAGAAATAAGCTGAAAAGACAGGGAGGTAAAAATTTCACTACATTCACACAGAACACATTGATTTATTCAGAATGGCTTCCAAACTTTTTTCCTAAAAAAGATAACCCCCTCTCTTTGTTTTAATAGAAATTCCCACTGAAGTCTGTACGTTTTCATTAACTTACAGTGATGTCCCAGAAGAATTAATAGATGTCTCAGATTTTGAGTGTTCTCTCTGCATGAGGTAAGTATGTCAAATTTTATGAGATGAATATTTTATATTAATGTAAATAAATAAAGCACAGAGTAGATAAAGGTAATCTACTCTGTAAGAACTGGACTTCCTTGGACTGCAAGGAGATAAAACCAGTCTATCCTAAAGGAAATCAGTCCTGAATATTCATTGGAAGGACTGATGCTGAAGCTGAAACTCCAGTACTTTGGCCACCTGTCTCGAAGATCTGACTCCTTGGAAAAGACCCTGATGCTGGGAAAGATTGAGGGCGGGAGGAGAAGGGGATGACAGAGGATGAGATGGTTGGATGGCATCACCAACTCAATGGACACGAGTTTGAGTAAACTCCAGGGGTTGGTGATGGACAGGGAAGCCTGGTGTGCTGCAGTCCATGGAGTTGCAAAGAGTCGGACACGACTGAGCGACTGAAGTGAACCCTAAGAATAAGCAGTGTGAAGTAACAGAGTAGTGAATTAAAAATCAAAAGATAAGAATTTTAGTGCTCGGTTTTCCTTTCACATCTTGGGCAAATAACAATCTCTGACCCTTATTTAGCTTTTCCTTACTTAGAAGGGGCTTCCCTGGTGGGCCCATTCCTTTTCTTTACCATGACTGAGCAACTAACTTTGACTTTTCACTTACTTAGAAAGTGGTGTTAGGATTTGCGTGTGTGTGTGTGCGCACGTGTGCGTGTGCACGTGCACAAGTACACAGTCTTTCAGTCGTGTCTGACTCTTTGCGACGCGGTGGACTGTAGCCCACCAGGTTCCTCTGTCCATGGAATTCTCCAGGCAAGAATACTGTAGTGGGTTTCCATTTCCTTCTGCAGGGCATCTTCCCAACCCAGGGATCGAACCCACATCTCTTATGTCTCCTGCACTGGCAGGCAGTCTTTACCACCATGCTATATTTAAGACTTATAAGAATCAAATGACTAAAATATAAAAAGTATCTGAGGAATTGTACTATAAAAGCTATACATGTTATTACTGAGACTCCATGGTTTTAGATTTGGGTAAGAATACAATGATGTACTGTGTGTATGTGATTTTATCTTGTTTATGTATCTTAACTCCAAAATCCTTTTTAAGTAACATTGGATAAGGATCTCCATTATGTGAATGCTTGTAATTCTAAGACTGATAATTTGGAAAGAACATTTCCCATTTATATAAATTGTGGTGGAGGCAAGGGAAAAGTGTGTAAAGCACCTGGAACTGGCCACACCAGCTATTTCTGAGCCAAGTCTCTTGATTCTAACCCTTGGCTGCTTCATCTTGAGGTGAAGGGATCAGACCCTGATGATTTCTGAAGTACCTATACATCTAACAATACTGGGAACTCCCAAACTGTTGTGTTTTAGGAAATAACTAAAATGTAAGGAAAATTAGTTTTTCCATATTGTTTGAGTATCACATCTGATTTTGAGCATCAGTTTTCTTTAGGATTCAGTGGTAATATTCAGTGGATTATTTTGAATGAATTTCATATAGTAAGGCTTTTATAAGCTTTTTAAGAAAACCAGTTTTAAAGTGATGAGTGTATACAAAAACAAATGAATAAGTAATAATACAGAAGTACTGCCCATCTCAGTTTGGACCAGCCCCGTTTCAAGGCTTCAGTAGCCCCTGTGAGTGGTGGTTATATTAGTCGGTACAGTTCCAAGCAGGGTACCCCTGATGATGGTGAACTTTTAACCAGTTCAGGAGGCTGTACCTGGCATTTACCACTGCTCCTTCCCTCCTCTCCTGCCTGTCAAACTCTCCTTCCTCTTCTAAACAGAAGCTAGTGTTATGGTTACATTATTTGTTCAGTTTTTCCAGTGGACAGCTTATGGTGAAAACAAACATGTATTCCGGTTGATTTCAGGTTGTTTTTTGAGCCAGTGACAACCCCTTGTGGACATTCATTCTGTAAGAACTGTCTTGAGCGTTGTTTAGATCACACACCATATTGTCCTCTTTGCAAAGAAAGCTTAAAAGAGGTAAGCATTTGTGTATTTGTTTATTGCTCTTCAGTGTAGCAACATGGTTTGATTTCTATTTAGCCATAGAAATAATGATTATTAGGTTCAGAATAAATTACATTATACATATTGATTGACCCAAAGGGATCATGCATGTCTCTTTACCCATCTGCTACTATTGGAGGAAGGTGAGTTTGGAGAGGGTGGGACAAAGCAGAGTCTGAAGACTGAATCCCCATACTTAATTTTTTAAACAGATGAGGTGTGATCAAGTACCTGGTCAGGAATATGTTGATTTTAATGACAGTACTGGGGAATCTCAACTGCCCTGCAGCCCACCCCCATTTTTAAAAGGTTGGATTTTAGGCCTCAGTCAATCCCTTTAACATCTGAACCAATTCTATCCAGCAGAACTTACTATATTGATGGAAATGCTCTGTATCTATGCTGTCCAATATGGTAGCTATTGGCCACATGTGTGGGAGGGACTACTTTTAATTAATTTACATTTAAGTAGGCACGTGTGAGTAGTGGCTCCCACATTGGACAGCGCAGTTGTAGAAAGTGGCAGCCTGGCAAGGAGCGGGAGGCACAGCTTCCCACACCCCTCCTTGTCTGGCAGGTGGTCTGCACTGATCACCTGCACTAGGAAAACAGCTGGATCTCAGGTGGGTCTCTTCTGTAACCAGTGGGAGGGCAGCACCCTCTTCAGTCCTGCTTGATGTCCTCAAAGGTGAGGCCAGAGCCTTAGAATTCTTGTTGCAGTGGTAGATTGATCCAAGAGAGTGATTCTGTCTCTAGATTTTAAGAAAAAAAGTGTCTTGCAAATACGATGTAAAAATTTGATGAAAATCATTTTGCTATTTTTATTTCCTATGTAAAAAGCATAGCTCTGTACATAGCATGTATATGTATTGTTACATTTCATACAACATAGCAACCCTATATGTAGTAGAACACAAAAAACAATGTTTACAGTTGGGAAACCTAAAATCTTTATTCTTAAAGAGTTTCACATTTCCAACTTTTAGAGTAGCTTATCTGAAAACAGAGTCTAAAACATGCTGTCTTTCCTGGTTTTTCAGAGTTTTCAGATATGCTTATATACTTACTATGCTTTAAATTTAGAGTTATTGCACCTTGAATGTCTGAATTTCTAAGGAAAACAAGAGTTACGATGTTATTTAAAAACGTAACTAACATACTATTTAAAAACAACTTTATCCTTTGTCCTGACTTGAAGACACCATGTATAATTGGTAAAGTCTAAATATACATTTACACGGACAAATGGATATGCTCTAGTTTTCTGCTCTTCCTACTTATTTTGCTCATTTTTTCATCTGAATGCATTTCAAGATGTGATTTTTCATAGCAGCATACTAGTCCAATGATACAACATTGTTCTGTTTTGGAGCATTTAAGTTTTTTTTTTTTTTTTTAAAGTATACTATGGTCAGTGTCTTTGACTCTTTCCTTAGGATAAATTCCTGGGAGAATTACTGAATCAAAGGCCATATATTTTAAGGCTCTTAAAACCAATTGCCAGATTGCCTAGGTCCCAAGTAATGTAGAAATTTAGATTCTTACCAGTAATGGAAGAGAGGCCATATTCCCAAATTTAATACGTGAGTCTTAAGTTTTAAAACATCTTTATTAATTTGAAATTGCTTTTATATCTCTAATTTGATTAATTTTATAATAAACTCAAGTTATCTATGTATATGTATATATTATCTGCTCAAGAGTACATCTCTCCAGTCAATAGCCCAGTTGTTCTCAAGGTATGGTCCCCCAACCAGCAGCATCTATATCCCCTAGGAATTTGTTAGAAATACGGATTCACAGACCCTTCCCCAGAGCCACTAAATCAGAAACCCTGGTGAGGGCTCAGCAGTCTACATTTTTAACAAGCCACGGTTCATGCTCAAGTTTAAAAACCACAAGTATAAGCCATTTACCCACCATTCATATTTTCTACTCTGTACTTCATTAGATACTGACAAAACCCTTATTTTTGCTGGATCTAGAGGAAAAGCTGGTTTCTCTTTATCTTGTGGTTGTCTCACAAGAGTTTTCCTCATTACTTTTATTAAGCAAATTGGCATTGGACATATATATACATACACACAGATACATATATGTTTGTTCAGAATTGTGTGTACAGACTCTGAACTTGGTCCCTGGCCCTATGCAGTTGTTAGTTTAGTTGCAGAGATATAATATATCTCTGTCCAGCTAATATAGTGCAGGGTATGGTAGCTGCCTTCTATACATTAAAGGTTATTCCTAGGAGACAGAAAAATAATTAAGGAACACTTTATGCAAAAGGTAAAATTGCAGCCAGACCTTGAAGGATAGTCAGATGGCTTTTGGCAGTTGGAAGAGAAAGTAACACAAAAATGTATCAGGGTGTTAGCGTTCAGAGCATTATGGGAGTGGCACAAATGGACCACCTTACCCAGAGGGTGGCTCACATAGGAAAAGCAGCCTCTTGATAAGGGCATCCGTAGTCATCGTGGGATGACAACAGAAGAAAAATCTGAAAGAAAAGTTATCTGGAAACTCTGCCACTGAAATGGGGAACAAAAAAAGGGAGCAGCTTTGCTTTTCTTAAATAAGGCAAATGCATTATTTTTATTCCTTGTTTCTCAATTAGAATGCTAATTTCAGATACACATGCACTGTCAGAAGGAACTTACCTTTGGTGTGGGAGACAGCAGGAGCAGTGCTGACTGCTCTTAATGGTGTGTGATCATAGCAAGACAAGGGTCATCTTATGCAGAACTTGTTTCAGGTTGCAGACGTGTCTTGAATGCTCTTGAGCTAAGCTTCAGGCAGGTTTTCCAGTTTAGCATCATCCATTGTACTGTTCCCCCTCACTAATGAATTCAGAACTGACTGTATAAATATGTAATAAAGGCTTTACTATATCAGTTAAACTGTTTTACCTGTTTTGCACTGTAGGGGAAAAAAAGTGCTGGAATGTAAAATAATATTGTCTTTCAGTATCTAGCAGATAGGAGGTACTGTGTCACACAGCTGTTGGAAGATTTAATAGTGAAGTATCTGCCTGATGAGCTGTCTGAGAGAAAAAAAATATATGATGAAGAAACTGCTGAACTCTCACAGTAAGTTTCTTCTCATACAAATTAACATAATCAAATCAAACTACTACCCTTTGAAATAATGAGGAGAATCCTCCTCACAGCCAGCTGGGTTCTGTCTGGAGTTCACCCCAGTCTAGTCAGAGGCATATCGTAAACAAATATTGGTTAATTTCCCCTGTCTTCAACACTCAGAAGTGTTCAGGTTTATTTGGTAACTTCAGATGTTCTGTTTGGAGTGACTTCCTGACAGCTCTCCACACTGAAGCAGTCTTTTAGGTGGGGGTGGGGGGCTCCCCCAGGGACATCAGGCTGGTGGAGGTGGTTGCTGGGACCTGCGGCCCTCAACCATCAGTCCCCGCCCACCGGAGAAAGTAGAGGGTAAGTGGCCTGGATTGGCAGGGGGAGTAGCCAATCGTTTGCAAGGGGTGGGACCTTGAGACCTGAGACGGAAATTGGAAGGGGTGACTTAGGGGCTAAATTCTCAATGAAGATACTGACCGTTCATATACTCGACTTAGTATCAGGAAGGTGGAAAACCTGGTGTAACTTTGGGATTCCGTGGTACAGGGTACTACCGGGAGCACATAAAAAGCTGATCAGGGCTGGGTAATCTGGACCTGGTTTTGTTGCTCTCCGTGTTGCTTTCTCACGCTTTTCTTTTCTCTTCCTTCCATGACTTGACCTCTTCCACCCTTTTCTTCAGTCTCCAAGTTTCTTTACTGGGTTTCTAATTTCTTAACTCTTTTCTGTTCCTACTTTCTTTTAACTGGACACTGAAGACCAGAAGTGTAATTTTTACATGCTGTTTCTAGTTTTCTTTTTTAAATATAAACATTTTTTATCTCACTAAGAAAAAAGTAACTGTGCTTCACAGACTTTTTGTTTTTAGTATGTGTCCACCAAATGTCATCGAGTCGGTGGCCTTCAATATAAGAAAGGTTTCTATCTTTTCTTTATAGAAGTTGATAGTGGTTTGTCTTCTGATGGAACTGATATTTTATTGTGCCTTTGTTGATAGAAAATATTCTAATGTGTGGATTATACACCTTTTGGACCAACACTGCAAAAAGCTGGATACAAGAAAGTTTCAGATATGTTTTTGAAATACTTAAACACAATGCCAGGACCAGACCCCCCACAAAGAGTGGACTTTATGAATGACAGGAGTAGTGATGCAAGGGAAGCTGGGTGATGGAGAGAAGCCTCAGGAATCTTGCTGTGTACTAAATGGGCTGTTTTCTTAAGAGTAGCTCACTCTCTGGTGCTTACAAGTTTTGCTAATTAAAAGATATACTGGGTTGTGTTTTTCCTCCCCCGTTTTTATGTTCATAAGAGTTGTTAGTGTTGATAAAACACAGTTTTAAAAGTAGAGGAATTAGGACTTGTATATTAAACGTGTATTACATATAGACTTCACATTGTGGTCTTTTTGAAGAAAGAGTAGAAAATATTAGTTGGGGTTGGGGGAGGGAGAGCCATAATCTGTAACTCAAAGGTAATCACCACTGGCATTTTGGCATATATCCTTCCCAATTTTAATATATAGAAATACATTAGAAACAAAGATGGGATTATTTTACTCCTATTATTCAATACCTTCCTTTTCTCATTAATCTAAAGTCTAAATATAGTATCTCATTTTATGGTTACATCATAATTTATTTTCCTGGTTGCCTCTTTTTTGCTTCTAAGTTTTGGCTACTATACACGTTGAACATTCTTACAATACTTGCAGGAAAAAGTACACCTGTTGGTTCAAAGGATATGAATATTTTTAAAAATTTTTGATGTATATAGCCAAATTCTTCTTCGGTATGGTTGTACTGTTTCAAACTGCCCCCGTCAGCTGCCAGTTTTTCCCCTTACCCTTGCTAAAGGGTTTCTCTAGATTAATGAGAAACTGAGCGCTGCCTTTATCCTTCATATTTCCTGCCAATCTGGGAATTAAAATGCATCATTTTAATTATCTGGAAAAAAATTTATGCCATTGAATTACCTGCTTTTGTTAGTGAGAAAATACGTTAGTGACTAAAAATTTTTAAAGATGTGGTTTTTGTCCTTTGCAGGAGCTCACTTATTATTAAGAGTAAGAGTGTTTTATGGATAATAACTCTGTCATGTTACAAATATTTTAAACAGATTTTTAATATAAAATAGTTATAATCAATTGCTTTTGTTTTTCATAAAAGTACATAGCTCTGAGTGATAACTTTGTAAATTCAAATTTACTTGTAAGAGGATTACAAACAGTTTTAGGATTAATATTGTATCAACATAAGTTTAAATGAAGGGGATGCTGATTCTTATTCCTTCCAAGAATAAAAATTACCTGCTTTTAGAGTAAATTTTTGTTTTCTATTACTTACTGAAAATTTCGCTCATTTTTGTTGTATCTTCTGATATACAATAATGCAATTTTCTTCTTCAGCTTGACCAAGAATGTTCCAATATTTGTTTGCACTATGGCCTATCCCACTGTGCCTTGCCCTCTTCATGTATTTGAGCCAAGATACAGATTGATGATTCGAAGAAGTATACAGACTGGAACTAAACAGTTTGGGATGTGCGTCAGTGATACACAGAATAGGTATGCTTTTTGTCTAAATGTTTTTATTGATTCTTGAATAATCTGTGAATATTGCTGAGAACATGCGTGCTTGTGGCTTGAACTTTGGGTACTAACTGGAGTTTTTCTTTTAGTTTTGCAGATTATGGTTGTATGCTACAAATTAGAAATGTACATTTCTTGCCTGATGGAAGGTCTGTGGTCGATACCGTTGGAGGAAAGCGGTTTAGGGTTTTAAAAAGAGGAATGAAAGATGGATATTGCACTGCAGACATTGAATACCTGGAAGATATTAAGGTATTAAAACCTACCCTTTTTCAGCATTGGTGTACTCTGTCCTAGGCATTGTACAGGCCTGCAGTTTTCTAGGCACGTTAACCAGTTCTTCCTGTTAGAGACCCTCATCAGTACTTAGGCAAATTAGTTCTGTTACCTTTTTCTCGTTTTTTGTTTTTTTTTTTTTTTAAACTTTTTATTTTATGATGGAGGATAGCTGATGAACAATGTTGTGACAGTTTCAGGTGGACCTTCATATCATCTTGCTCTTAATCACTGTGAGTTCCAAGAGAACTTGGGAGACCATAACCTAGACTTTGTTCATTTCTACTGCCTTGACACCCACCACCGTGCCTAGAATGTAGTCACATGTGTAGCTGAATGGTAGTTACTTAACAAAAGCAGGGTGTTGAATGGAACTTCCAATCTGACTTATGAAACCTGCTAATTCCTGCCCTTTTAAATTAATTGGTAGTCAAAGCTGATACAGTCAGCAGTAGATTGAACTTTGATGTAAAGGTAAACATGAAATCCTTGAATGGTTCTATATATATTAAGATATGCCTAAGATAACCTCAGTGATAACATACACACAAACTCTATAGACCATCACAGATACAGTACTGTCAGTATAATTATAGGTGATATCTTACCTGGGGAGGGTTAGTGTAATAATTTTCTTGAATAGGGTTAATGCTACCCTTTTGATATTTCTAGTACCCGCTTTAGCATCTGCAGTTAGTTTAGGTACCAGAAAAATGATTTGAGAGATTATAAGTATCAAATTAAAGGCAGTTTTCTTTGGAAGGGCATTAGAAAATTATAAAAATCAGAAAATCTTGTATTATCAGTTGTTCATTGGTCTGCTTGATCGTCCCAAGCAGCACTTACTGAGTGTTAGCATTGGGCATTTCTACAAACAGTAGCTCACTGAATTTTCAAAAGTCAGATAGCAGGTAAGGAAAGTAGGATTCAGGCCAAGACGATAATTTAAAGCCAGCTTTCTAGCTTCAAGTGCTGTGTTTTATCATTGCACTCTTGATAAGCTTCTCTGCTGATGAACTTCATTAAATCTGATACTGCCTATCCTATTTTATTATAAAGATGCTATGGGAAAACTTTGTGCAGTGAGCTAGAAGTATTGAGTTGGAATTTTGAGTTGATTGATATAGTCTGTGCCTTAGCATATTTGATTAATGGACTCATTTCCTAAAGGTGATATTCTTTGTAAAACTAATTTACATCTCCATATATTGTATTTGCTGACAAAATTCCTTGACCATATATGTATATGAAATACAAATATGACAGTATGATAGAATATTGAAAGTGTTAGGGATTTGATGTTTAGACAACTGAATTCTGTATGTTGTAGTTTTAGGAATGTCTAATAATTTTTCTTCATCTTAGTGCTTCATCTGTGTAATGATTTCTTGTTCATTCTGGGAAAGCTTCTCAAATTTGTTTTTTATATCAAGGGTATTTTTTCCCTTGGTGTTGTACTTCTGTTTTCTGTCTTTCAATAACATTTTAGATTCTGTTATTGCAAGGAAATTCCATAACTTTAAAACTTCTGCCAGCTTTTTAGCTCCTTTTTCTAACCAAACTCATGATTTTTATCATTCCTTGTTTACCAAAGTTCATGGTTTGGCCCCTTGAATTTTATAAGGCTGGAAACTAGATCCTTTTTTCTTTTGTAATAGTTTTAACAAGTAACATGTTTATTTTTTTAATCAAGATTTTAAAAATTGAAGTATAGTTGATTTACAGTGTTAATTTCTGAACAGTGAAGTGATTCATTTATACATAAAATATTAAAAAATGTAAATATTTTCCATTTTTATTATAGAATACTGAGCATAATTCTCTGTGCTATATAGTAGGACCTTGTTTATCCATTCTGTATATAAAAGCTCATATCTGCTAACCGCTGCTAACCTCTCCCTTCATCCCTCCACCGGTCCCCTCTCCCTTGGCAACGACTAGTGTATTCTCTGTATCCATGGTTCTGTTCCATAGGTTCATCTGTGTCATTTTGAATTCCACATGTAAGTGATATCATATGGTATCTGTCTTTCTCTTTCTGCCTTACTTCACTTTACGGTAGTTGCAGCCATGTTGCTACAAATGGCATTTTTAAGTTTTTTATGGCTGAGTAGTATTGTGTGTATGTACCACTTTTTTTAACTTTTCATTTGATTTTGGAGTATAGCCAATTAACAATATTGTGATAGTTTCAAGTGGACAGCAATGGGAATCAGCCATAGCTATATATACACCCATTTCCCCTCAAACGCCCTTCACATTCAGGCTGCCACACAATATTGAGTAGATTTCCCTGTGCTATACAGTAAGACCTTGTTGGTTATACATCAGCAGTGTTTACCACATCTTTATCCGTTCACTGTTTCTATGTCGTGGCTATTGTGAACAGTGCTGTTGTGAACATAGGGGTGTATGTATCTTTTTGAATTATAGTTTTATCAGGAGGTATGCCCAGAAGTAGGATTGCTGGATCATACGGTAATTCCATTTTTAGTTTTCTGAGAAACCTCCATACAGTTTGCCATAGTAGCGGTACCAACTTACGTTCCCACCTATAATGAAGGAGGGTTCCCTTTTATTTACAGACTTTTAATGATGGCTATTCTGGCCAGTGTGAGGTGGTACCTCATTGTAGTTTTGATTTGCATTTCTCTAATAATTAGCAGTGATGAGTGTCTTTTTATTTGTTGTCTTGGGAGACTGACTTAACACCTAGGGGAATGTTTTGCCTATGACCTCCTCTAGGAAATTTTATGGTGTCATGTCTTAGGTTTAAATCTTTAAGGCTTTTTGAGTTTATTTTTCTGTATGGTGAGAGGGTATGTGGCTGTCCAACTTTTCCAATACCCCTTGCTTCCTTTATCAAAGATTGTAGGTTTCTGGGTTTATTTCTGGGCTCTCCATTTCTATTCCATTGATCCATATGTCTGCTTTTGTACCAATACCCCTTCAGTGGCATTAAGCACATTCACATTGTTGTGAAAAAGCAGATGCTTTTTCATCTTTGGTTATTTTTTAACAACTTGAGATGAAAAATAAAAAGTTACATTCTTTTGTCTCTTGTGTACTATAGTCTTACCTTTATCAGGATGTTTTTTAGACTCTCATTGTTTTTATACTGAGTCATCCTTGAGATATGAAAGGCTGACTAAGGCAGTATTTGTTCAGATGCATTAATGTATGTGAAATATAGTGCTCTCTGGCACAGAGCAAGTGGGATAGGCGTGTGTGTTAAAGAGAGATGGATGAGTTAATGCTCAGTCTTCCCACCTGTGTTTTATGTGCCTAGTCTTTTGGATCTTAGGCTGGAGGCCAAAGCATTTAATTTTGTATTTGCAGTTTGATGAACCAGTAGTCCAAAGGGCATACAGAGGGGATGAAGGTAGGACTTTACAGCAGAATTTCATCATTACATAATGTATTCCCTATCGTTTGATATTCTGGCTTTATTATGCTAAGTTATTGCATCTTTTGTTTTGTTTTTTTGACCCAACTCCCTGGTAAAAGTTGTAATTACGCTTTTCCTCTGTTCTCTTCCTACTTTTGCTACAGCAGATCTGTACCTGAGACCTCCCCCAATCTTTCCTTTCATTGTAGCAACTGTATTCTTCTGCTTTTTTGTTCCACTGCTTTCAAAGGCCCTTGATCCATAGAGATGAGTTCCCAGTCCCTGTAGACCTTTATCTGAGAACTCACTCTCCATCTTACCCCTCCCAGCTTGGGGCTGTTAGTTGGGTTCTGCAGTGTTGTACTGCTAACTCAGCAAGGCCAGGTTAGCAGTGCTGGGAGGTCAGGCCTTGCTGTCTTTTTTTAGTCTGGCCTATTGGTACTGTGCGAGGCAGAAATGTATGGTGTGTGAGGTTTACAGTGTTCATAAGAATAATACTGACCATATGCCCAGAGAAAAAGATGGTCTGAAAGGATACATACACCCCAGTGTTCACTGCATCACTGTTTACAATAGCCAAGACATGGAAGCAGCTTAAATGCCCATCAACAGAGAAGTGGTACATATCTACAATGGAATATTATTTACTGAGTGAAGTCAGTCAGACAGAGGAGGAGAAGTATCATATGACATCCCTTGTATGTGGAATCTAAAAAGAAATGAGACGAATGAACTTCCGGTTTCCAGGGGCGGGGAAGAATGTGAGGGAAGAGATAGTTTGGGAGATTGAGATTGACATGTACGCTCTGGTTTATTTACAACGGGATAACCAACAAGGACCTCCTGGAGAGCACAGGGAACTCTACTCAATGTGATGTGGCAGCCTGGATGGGAGGGGAGTTTGGGGGAGAGTGGATATGTGTATACCTATGGCTGAGTCCCTTTGCTGGCCACCTGAAACTGTCACAACATTGTTAATCAGCTATAAACAAATGGAAAGTTTTAAAAAAATAACTCTAATCCAGCATTGGAACAGGTATTCCTTTTTAAATATTTTCCCGCCACTTCTATAACATTGGTAGTGTGGATGGGAAGACTAAATACAGACATCTTACTGTTGTATTTCTAGGTTGAGAATGAAGATGAAATAGAGAACCTCCGGCAGCTTCACGATTTGGTCTACTCTCAAGCCTGCAGCTGGTTTCAGAATTTAAGAGACAGATTTCGAAGCCAGATTCTTCAGCACTTTGGATCAATGCCTGGGCGGGAGGAGAACCTCCAGGTAGGATGACTTTGATACTGTTTCCAAAAGTTTCACTCTGTGTGTAAACCTAAATTGGAAGATTTTTAAGTTTCTTCATCTTATTCAACATTTCCTTTGTCTTGTCGTTAGAATCATGACCGTGTATTTCTAGCACAGTGGTACCCACTGCATCTTATATAGGAAGAGAAAGGAAACAGGTGTGAGCTGAGATGTCTGTTAGGAGTGAGTGTCAGAGAAGGAGAAAGCCCCTATAGTGAGGATTTTTCAGAAGGAGGGATATGGAATCAAATGTGGGACATGGGAGGTCGGATCAAGATCCCACAGACACATCAAACTTACAGCTACATATGGAACAATTCTTACAGAACACGTACTGAATGCTGGCAGAAAGACTTCCAAGAGGCAAACAAATCCTCATATAACCAGGCAGGAAAGAAAAAAAAAAAAAGCGAAGGGAATTGGGATGGGACCTGCGGCCCTGGGAGGGAGTCGTGACGGAGGAACGGTTCCTGGGAGGTCCCTCAGTGGCAGGGAGACCAGCGGGGAAAAGAGGGCGTTTCGGAGGTCAGACCCTGCGAGGAGGACGGCGGTTGGCTGCCTGGGGAGAGCCTGAAGGGGCTGGGGTGTGGTGTCCCCTGCCGGGGGAGCACAGAAAGAAGCCTGGCTGCCAGAGAGGCAGGGCGCCCTCGCTGGGGAGCGCAGGACCACCACAGGAGCTTCTCTCAGGCAGTAGGGGCTGACTACACGAGCTCCGGGGGTGTTAGCTGCGACCGCTGTCCCGGACTCCGGAGGTGGCCGCACTCGCTGCCGCCGCCGAGGGTTTCCTGATTGGGCGCCAACCCCCGCCCTTCCAGAAGCATCCACGAGCCGCGTGCCTGCGCGCCCCCACTGAGGGGCGACGACCAGTCAGCCTGAGGAAAGAGGCAGCGGGCGTCCAAACCAAACAGTGCTCCAGCCAAAATCTATTAAACCCACACAAGCTGTGCAGGGGTGCTCCCACTTGTAAATAGCCATCTGAGACTACAGTGCCTAGTTGTTTCTCCTAAACCCAGAGTAAGAGAAATTGTAAGTAAAATGAAGACGCAGAGGAGGCACTCACAGTAAACAGATCCAAGCGAATTCCCTGAGAGAACAATGAAATAGAGGCCTCTTCAGTCTAGTAGACACCAGGTTCAGAAAGGAGGCAGTGAAAATAATTGAAGGAATTAAGAAGGGCTATCAACATAAATGCAGATTGTTCTAGAAAGTAACTAGAAACTATAAAGAGCTGAGAAAAATTAGAAAACTCATTTGCTGAGATGAAAGCTAAGCTGAAGGCAATGAATAGCAGAATGAATCATGAAGTGAGAATAAGAAAAGAATAAGTGTTCTGGAAGACAGAATAATGGAAATTACCCAAACAAAACAGCAGACAGGAAACCAAATGAAAAAAAAAAAGCAATATAAGATACCTATGGGATAAAATTAAGTGGGGATTTCAGGCGGGAATGAAAGAGAAAAGGGGATCAAAAATGTATTTGAAGAAATTATGACTGAAAACTTTCCAAATCTAAAGAAGGAAACACATCTCCAGGTACAGGAAGCACAGAGGATCCCAAACAAACCTACACCAAGACATGTTATAATTAAAATGGCAAAAGTGTAAGGATTCTAAAGGTAACAAGAGGAAACAGTTTATTACAAGGGACGCCCCCCCCCCCCCCCCCCATTTGGCTATCAACTGATATCTCTACAGAAATACTGCAGGCCAGAAAGGAGTGGCGAGATACATTCGAAGCCCTGAAAGGAAGAACCTGCAAGGTTACTCAACCCAGTACTGGGTGTCCTACTGGATACTCGACCCAGTAAGATTATCATTTAGAATAGAATGAAAGACAATTTCTCAGGAAAGTAAAAAGAATACAGCAATTACTAAACCTATCCTAAAAGAAATAGTGAAAAGTCTTCTTTGAATAGACATCCAAAAAAAAAAAAAATTCATTCTCTTCAAGTGCACATAGCAGGGCACAGAACTAACCTCTTTCAACAAATAAGAGTATAGAAATCAGAAATCAACTACAAGAAAAGAAGTGAGAATGATTAAATAGAGACTGAACAGTATGCTACTAAAAAACCAATCGGTCAATGAGGAAATCAAAAGTACTACCTCACACAGGTCAGAATGGCCATCATTTAAAAAGGCCACAAATAACAAATGCTGGAGAGAGAGTGGAGAAAAGGGAATGTTGGTGGGAATGTAATAGTTGCTACAGCCACGATGGAAACCAGTAGGGAGATTTTATTTAGAGAATCTGACACTGTGAACTGCTCAATCCAGATTAGCTTGGTGGTGGTATGTTGCTGCTGGGCCTACATAACTACTTGTTTTGTTAACATTATAAAATGTGGGTTCTTCTTAGGCAATCCCTAATGGACCGGCCTGGTGTTGGTGGCTTCTTGCTGTCCTTCCTGTTGACCCCCGCTATCAGCTGTCGGTCTTGTCAATGAAGTCTTTGAAAGAACGGTTGACAAAGATACAGCATATACTGACTTATTTTTCCAGAGACCAATCTAAGTAACCAACTGCTTGGATCCTCCTCTAAAATTATCCTAATCTGGCTGGGGTGACGGCCAGGTTGTCCGCTGCCTTTGCACATCCAGTGCTGGTTTAAGAAATGTAAGGAAACTGTTCGTTTTTTGTTTTTTTCTTCAACCTCCTGAGTCATGTGGTTCTGCAAATGAATACCTTCAACTAGGATTTAGACCACTAAGAACTTGCACAGAAAAACACACACCGAATGTGTGTTAAACCTCTACATTGTGATGAAGTTGCACTATGTACCATACTCTAAATGAAATGAGAACTGTGTGTGTGTATGTGGGGTGGGTGTGTGCGTGTGTGTGTCTCTGCACGTGTGAGTAGTATGAGTGCATTTTCTCTGGCTTTAAAATTTTAAAAGAAAAAAAAAAAAGCCATAGAGAGCAGTACTTGCCGAGGGTCATTTATTGCCCAAGTTTACAACAGTAGCGATACATAAGTTTTTGCAAATTGAATTTGCCTCAGATTTCTCTGTCCTAATGCTTACTTTGCACAAGTATTTAAGCTATGGTATCGAGTATCACTCTTTGTCGGAAATACCGCTCTTGCTGAACCGTCTTGACCATTGACTATGACACAGTTTCTTATTTATGTAAATACTTGCATCCCAACAGCCGACGGGCATCGGATGCAGAACCTAGAGCCAGTTTTCAGGAACAACTGCAAACCTGACTTGGTACTGTGCATCTATTCATAAAACACTTAAAACTGTGAAAATATGGTTTACACTTAACTGTACATAAAGGTAAATGGAGAACTCAGTTCAGTACCAGTTCGTTTGTACATTTTAGCGGGGGGGGGGGGGGGCTTTTCACATTAACTGCCCATCTGTGTAATTTATAGTTTGACATGATGTGTTTAAAAAAATTACATAGTATAAACCCATTAAGGATCTGAGGGAAGAGAAGAAGCTTAATGTAGAACTAAGCTTTTAAGTATGTGTGTTTTTTTTTTTTAATCCTGGTCTTGGTGCAAATGTTAGTTATGCCTTATTCATATCACAGTTAGGTCACTATGCTGTGACATGGTCTGTATTCATGCTGCCCTAGATACTTTTGTAATTATTTGTTGCAGACTTGTGACTGTCCCTCTTAACTTTCTTTTATGTAAGTAATTTGTAAAAAGTTTCTTAAAAATTTTGCTTTTGCTTATTTAATTTTGAATAAAAGCTAAATTCATAATACTTTTTTCTTAATTATTAGGTCAATGTCCAAAAAAGAACATGAGTTTTCTTTACTGTTTTTGTGTTATGAGATGTAAATAATACAGCTTTCAAAATATTTTTGAAATACTTTTTTTTGGTCATCTTTTGACCAAACAGTGAAGTGTCTTAAGGAAGCTCTAGTCCCATCCTCTAAAACACATTTTGCAACCTCTTAAAAGATCTGTCCCTAGTTGCTGTATTATGCAGGGAGCTCAACCTGGTGCTTTGTGACAATCTAGAGGGTGGGTCAGGGTGGGAGGGAGGTTCAAGAGGGACAGGACACATGTATACCTTTGGCTGATTCATATTGATGTATGGCAGAAATGAGCACAACATTGTAAAACGATTATCCTATCCTGCAATTAAAAATAATTTTTTAAAATATCTATGTCCCTTAAGGATAAAGATAAGACTCTTACTGACTCCTCTCGACTAAACAGTTTTAACTCCTTTGGTCTCCAGTTTCTCAGCTAGAATTTTTCAAATATAAATAAGTCATCTTAATATCAAATGTTTTTATTTTTCAAAAAGGCAGAAATGACTGCCTAGATAGAGGGCCACCCTTTGTCCCCACAATTATGCTACTCAAGAATCTTGAATAGTTGTACAGAAAATGTTCAACGAATGAGCAATTTCCCAAAAGTACCATGTGAATAGTTTCTGAAGTATTAGATTGAACTTTCTTGTAATAAACTATCTAATGTCTGTTAAATAACTTAAATAGTGTCTGGGTGGTATCAATGAAGAGTTTACCTATATAGTTCTCAAATTATGTATCACATGGCAGTAGGAGTTGCCTGGTGTTAGATCTCCATCTGTGATATGTTTCTGCAGTGTGTCCCCACACACACAGCAGCAGTACATGGTCTCTGTCTATATACACATGCTTTCTAATGGAAATTTACGGGTTTTATTTATCATTGACCCTGGTTTTGTGGTAAATGATCTCCGATAGTTACTATGTCTATAGATTTTTTTTTTAATCTTTGGAAATCTTTTTCCTCCTATAAATTCCATTCAGTTTATCAGGAAAAATAAAAAGCAGAAGAATCTGACATATTTTCTCTTGTCACTTTAAGTGACTAACTTTTGTCATGAATTCCATATTTCAAGCCAAGGTAGCTGGTTGTTGCGCTTCCCTTCTTAAACACCTGTCTCTACATGTGCAGTTCTATTCCTCAAGGTCAATTTGAATGCCTTCACTCAGGTAGAACCCTCAATCCATAACACTTTCCTTATACTTTACTTATAGCATTTATGGGGGATACCGGAATTAAATACATAAAGCCTCTTTTTGAGTATTGAGACTAATGTCTAGCAGTTTAGACAGACTTAATCTCCAAGACATAGGTTGACCACTCAACAGAGTTGAAATAAATGCCAATTTAAAAAGGAAGTTGGATAAAGATGGTTAGATTGAGAAAGTACCTTTGTCTTGTTTTCCTCCCCAAGTTCAAAACAGTGACAGTAAAGAAAATGAAATATAATAGCTGCAAAACCAAAGTCAGTGTTTTCTGGGGGAATTTCTGAGATTTGGAAACAGGATCTGATATAGAAGACCAGAGGAGAACATAGCTTTATAGAAATGGAGGACTACAGGGGAGCCCCAGACTGGTAGAGAATCTCGGGCAGATTCCTTGGGGAGATGGCTGGATAGTCTGGCCTGTCCCCACTTGGCCTAGGCAGCAGGCAGCAACAGCAGCTGTTCTCAGGCCAGAGCACTGAATGTGGGCGTTGGGCCAGAGAAGACCACGAAACCATAAATAGCTACAGATCCCCAATGGGGTGGCGAGCCCTCAGGCACAGACAGCAAGCTACCAACCTCCCTCACGTAGGCTGTGTTCTAGCCTTCTCCACGGTCAGCAGAAGCAGGCTGCCTGGGACTGAACCAGCGAAGCCACAGGAAGGAACAAAGGCGAGCAGACAGTCAACTCCTACGAATTTGCGGAAAAACACTCTAAACAAAGCGACAAATCCAGTGCCCTTTGGTTGGAGGACGTGCAATTCCAAAAACTACCTGGGGATCTAAAATATGTTCCTCAGACAGTCCTTGGCAACCAGTGAATGGGTCATAAAAATAAGCAGATGAGTTAAACAGAAGAATGAATTCAGACAGGATGAAGGGATGAGGCGGAGGGTGGGTTGGGGTCCTTTCCAGAACACAGTGCAGAGGTGGGCAGAGGCAGTGAAGGTGCTCAGTTGTGTTCAACTCTTTGTGACCCCATGGACTGTAGCCTGCCAGGCTCCTCTGTCCTTGGGATTCTCCAGGCAAGAGTACTGGACAGAGGTGCCGTTTCCTCCTCCAGGGGATCTTCCTGACCCAGGGATGAAACCTGCGTCTCCTGCAATAGCAGGTGGATTCTTGACCACTGGCACCACCTGGAAGCCTAGTTTTTTGAATCAGTGAATGAATCATAAAAATAAGCAGGTGAGTTAAACAGAAGAATGAATTCAGACAGAGGAGGAAGGGATGAGGTGGAGGGTGGGTTGGGGTCTTTTCCAAAACACACTGCAGAGGTCAGTAGAGCAAAGCAGGAGGGAAAGATCAAGACGTGGCAGAGAGATTCTAAGTTTTCACATCCATCTGTACAACTTTAAGAAGAGCAGAGAAGAAACAAGTAATTGAATCGAGAGTAATAAAATAACCTCTGGGCTTTCTTGGGGAATGGAGTTCATCCATTTAAATAGGACAATAAGGCAAACTTAGGTGACTAAGAACAGACAAAATAGCAATAACTCAAATTGGCTCATCGATCCACAGGGAGATGGCCAGCTCAATGAGATGAATTTTCTTCCTAAGCCAACATGTAAATGCCAACATTTTTTTTAAAGAGAAATTTATGACCAACTTAATAAATGAGTTCTCTTAGAGACCTGCTTCCAAATAGTTTTTGGCTGTTCACCAAAATTTAAATGTATCCTTGAGGAAATTTTTTTTGTCACAGTAGGATATTGAAAAGGATATAGGCTTCATTTCAAAATGTGGTAGACACTCAACATTTAATCCTCAGAAAAGTCCTGTGAAGTAGTGTCCTTGTAAGGATGAAGAAACAAACACTTAAGTAGTTAAGTAACTTGTCAAAGGATCACACAGCTAATGTATGGTAGAACTGACTAAACCCAGGCAGTCTGGCTCAACCTTAACCCCACCATCAAGTTCTGAGACATCAAAGAAGGTCTGAAAGTGACTGAAGTGACTCTCTGACTTAGAGGCTTTCCACTCGGGGGAGGGGTGCATTTTACAGTAATGGCATTAGAACTTGTGTCTAAACACCTCACCAAGATAGTGAGAGCCAGATCAGGCTCAGCCCTATATTTTGGGGAGCAGTGTAAATTACTAACAACCTTTTTAGAAAGTAGTATTGCAGGGTATGTATATCACAGATCTTTAAAATGCTCTTAATCTTCAATCCTAAAGGAAATCAACCCTGAATATTCATTGGAGGGGTTGATGCTGAAGCTCCAGTACTTTGGCCACCTGATACGAAGAGCCGACTCATTGGAAAAGACCCTGATGCTGGGAAAGATGGAGGACAGGAGGATAAGGGGGTGACAGATGATGAGATGGTTGAAATAACATCACCAACTCCATGGACATGTGTTTGGGCAAATTCTGGGAGACAGTGAAGGAATCCTGGCATATTGCAGTCCATGGGGTCTCAAAGAGTCAGACACAACTTAGCTACTGAAAAACAATCTTCAGCCTAATGTTGGCCTGTGGGGTTTTCTTATCCTACCTTATTTCAAGTAGCAGAGACCCAAATTAAAAACTCAGAACAATGGAAAAATCTCATATACTTATTTATGTACCCCATGCTTATCATCTCTATTCTTTGAAATACCTTTGTTGCTAAGTATTCAATGATTCCCAAATCTTAACACATTTGATTTAACTGTAAACCAGAGTCACTGAAATTAGCCAAGGTAAGTCTATGGACCCTTCCAAAAAGTGAAGGAAAGGAGGAAGGAAGGAGTGTGCATGTGAGATTCCTGAATTAAATTTTATCATCACTAACAAACTGAATATGCAGAGAAGTAACAGTGTGGCAAGCTGCAGAAACAAATCACTGAACGGCGGAACATGCTAGAACACATCTATATAAGGACAACAAAGAAAATGACAAGGTGAAAGGTTGTCATAACTCCTTGGGCAAGCCAGTGAGTGAAAGAAAAACATACTTCTAGTTCCGGGAATGTTTCCACATCAGTGGAGTTAGAAGAGACTCAGGAATTACCTCCTGGATTCAAATGTTCAAGCCCAAGACAGGGTGGTAAGTGGCAAGTGAAAATAGACATGGCGATAACCAGGTCTCAGTGAGCAGCCTTTGATTGGCTTCCTCTGAAATACCAGAGCCCATACTAGGCACAGGCATGTATGTTGCTGCTGAAAGCCTAATGCAAACCCAATTTCTGTTCGTTAAGTGAGCTAGACTCTTACCTGGGCACTTCAATTTTTTAATAACTTCCCTGTTCTCTCAGTATGCACAATAGTTGAATTCTATTCAGTTTCAGTATTAGTATTTCACTGTAAAGTTATCAAACTATGCTATCAATGCACATATATATATACACATCATATATATACACATATATATATGCATCTTTCCATATGTACATTTTTCTTTTCCCTTTTTTGATAACTACATGTATGTTAGCCCATTGATATTCTTTCATAGATCTTTGATGCTCTGTTGTACTTTCCCTTTCTTTCCTCTGTGTTTCAGTTGAGATCATTTGCTTTGATCTGTCTTGAAGTTTGGGCATTGGTTTGTGCTGAGGGGTTCACTAAGCTACTCTGTCACACTTGGGGTATTGGCATCCCTTTGTGTGGCTAAGCAGCCAGCAGGGGCCTTGAATGGACTCTAGCCCTCCCACGAGTGTGTGCTCTGCACAGCAATTTGGAGTCACAAGTTCCTGACGTGACTGCTGATAAACAGTCTTTCCTGCCTCCTAGCTTTCTCCACTTGTGCCTAAGAGCCCCTGGAACTTACCTCAACCTTGCTGTTTATGGTTTGAATGAAATGATCCAGCCTTAGCCCAGGGCTTGCAAAGCACTGCGCCTGTGGACCCTAATAACGGCATGCGCCCCCGGTCCTCTGCTGCTGGCGCTCTGCCTGCCCCCGGCCTCAGCCTCTTCGCGTGGCCCCCGGAGGCTGCCGTGGACCTCCGCCAGGACCTGTGAGTCATAACCTTCTCTGGTTCACTTTCCCTTTCTGTCTCTATCAGATTACGGTTCATCCTTTGACTCAGTACCGAGGCTCTACTTAACAATTGTTAAAATTTAACAAAAATCACAACAGCTTGCTGGAGGCTTTTTGTTCGTGTTGGTGTTTTATGCTTTCCCAGCTGCTTGGGTTTATAGCAGTGGATGAGTTTTCAGTGCTTACCTACCTGGTGAATAAGGGGGTTTCTCTCTTATCCTGGGCTCCCTCAGTTGGAGACGCTCCACTCCATCATGAACTCTGAAGATGGCTCTCTTGGTTTAGTATGTAGAGGATAGATTTCTGTTGTTTAAAGCCACTCAGTTCGTGATGGTTTGTACCACAATCTCAGGACATTAATACAGCATTCAATTCAGACTGACAAGAATTCTGATGCAAAAGCCATATGGAAGTGGGTCTGAAACTGGCTGAAAACTTCATCTTTTAGACATAATTGATTCTAGTAACTAGAGTTGGGAAATTTGTAGGCAAAATTGCCAGAAATGAAGAAAGGAAGGGACTTAAAGACGAATCAACAGATGAGACTCAAAATAATTCTGCCTTGAAGACTCCAGAAACATCTATTGGAAGATCCATTCAGAAGAACCAGTGAACACGAGACACACAGACAAGAAAATCCTCCTCTCACTGTGGAGAAAAGGGAACCCTCTCGCACTGCTGGTGGGGATGTAAACTGATACAGCCACTATGGACAACAGTTGGGGGGTTCCTTAGAAACCTAAAAGTAGAACTACCACATGAGCCGGTAATCCCACTCCTGGGCATATCCCGAGAAAACCATTCGTTCAAAATGACACATGTGCCCCAGTGCTCACTGCAGCACGGTTTACAGTAGCCAAGACAGAGAAGCAACCTGAATGTCCATCAACAGAGGAATGGGTAGAGAAGACGTGATACCTATACACAATGGAATATTACTCGGCCGTTAAAAAGAATGAAATAATTGCATTTGCAGCAACATGGATGGACCGAGAGATTGTCATACTGAGTGAAGGAAGTCAGACAGAGAGAAATGTCATACAACACCCCTTAATTGCAGAATCTAAAAAGAAATGATTTCTGAAAAACAGAAAATAGACTCATGGACTTGGAGAATGAACATTGCCAGGCAGGAAGGGATAGTTACAGAGTTTGGGATAAACATGTAAACACTGCTATATTTAAAATGGATAACCAGCAAGGTCCTACTGTATAGCACGGGGAACTCAATGTTATGTGGCAGCCTGGATCAGAGGGCAATTTGGGCGAGAATGGATACGTGTGTATGTATGGCTGAGTCCCCTTGCTGTCCACCTGAAACTATGACAACATTGATAATCGGCTATACTCCAATATAAATTTTTTCCTTAATAGAAAAGGAGTGAAATTGGGTCATTTGTAGAGATGTGGATGGACCTAGAGTCTGTCATACAGGGTGAAATAGAAAGACAAATATATATTAATGCATATATGTGGAATCTAGAAAAATGGTACAGATGAACCTTTTTCCAGGGCAGGAAAAGAGACACACACAGGTGCAGAGAACAGATGTGGACACTGGGGCAAGGGGAGGGTGAGTCAGAGCGGGAGATTAGGATGACACATGGACACTAAAGTGTAAAACAGCTGGAGGAAGCTGCTGTGTGGCCCAGGGAGCTCAGCTTGCTGCTCTGTGATGACCTTGGAGGGTGGGAGGGGGACTCAAGAGGGAGGGGATGTGTATACATATAACTGATCCACTGCGTTATACAGCAGAACCTAAGACAACATTGCAAAGCAATTACACTCCAATTAAAAACAATAATAATTTTAAAAGAATATGGAGGTTCCTGAAAAAAAACTAAGGGTAGAACTATCACATGATCCAGATATTCTATTCCTGCACATATATCCATAGAAAATCATAATTCAGAAAGATACAGGCAAAGCCACAGTAATCAAAATAGTATGGTTCTGGCACACAAACAGAAATATAGATCAACAGGAGACAGAAAGTCCAGAGGTAAACCCACACACCTATAGTCACCTAATCTACGATAAAGGAGGCAAGACTACACAGTGGAGAAGAGAGTCTCTTCAGTAAGTGGTGCTGGGAAAACTGGACAGCTAAATGTAAAAGAATGAAATTAGAACATTCCCTAACACCATACACAATGGAGAACAGTATGGTGGTTCCTCAGAAAACTAAAAATAGAGCCACCATATGATCCAGTAATCCCACTCCTGCACATATATCCAGAGAAAATCATAATTTGAAAAGATATGCACCCCAGTGTTCATTGCAGCACTATTTACAATAGCCAAGACATGGAAGCAACCCAAAAAGTCCATCAACAGAGAAATGGATAAAGAAGATGTGGTGTGTGTGTGAGTGGTCATAAAAAAGAACAAAATACTGTCATTTGCAACAACACAGATGGACCTAGAGATTGGCATCTGGAGTGAAGTCAGAGAAAGACAAATGTGCTATCACTTATATGTGAAATCTTAGAAAAAAGGGTACAAATGAACTTATTTACAAAACAGAAATAGAGTTACAGATGTAGAAAACAAATTTATGGTTACCAAAGGGGAAAGGGGGTGATAAATTAGAAGTTTGGAATTAAGATATACACACTACTATATTTAAAACAGATAACTAAAAAGGAGCAACTGTACAGCCCAGAGAACTCTCCTCAGGACTCTGGAATGGCCTATATGGGACAAGAATCTAAAAAAAGAATGCTGATAGGTATACGCGTAACTGATTCACTTTGCTACACACCTGAAACTAACACAACATTAACCATACTCCAATATAAAATAAAAATTAAAGTGTACACAGCAAAAATATAAAGCTTTAATGAACTATCACACCATGAAGATATCTGATTTAAGCAATAGAATAAAGCTAGTACCAAGAAATGCCTCTTGCTCTCCTTCCAAATTATTGCTACCTCACCTCCTCCCCAAATGTAACTACTACCTTGATTTCTAAAGTGAAGTCGCTCAGTCATGTCTGACTCTTTGCAACCCTATGGACTGTAGCCTATGAGGCTCCTCCGTCCATGGGTTTTTCCAGGCAAGCATACTGGAGTGGGTTGCCATTTCCTTCTCCAGGAGATCTTCCTGACCCAGGGATTGAACCCTGGTCTCCCGCATTGTAGGCAGACCCTTTACCATCTGAACCACCAGCGAAGCTGATTTCTAAAACCACTGTTTTTGAATTTATATAAATGGAATTCCATAATATTTATTCTTTGTGCTTGCCTTATTTCAATCATTATTATAGTTTTTTCATTTTCTTTGTCATACTATTTTATGAGCTTACCACGATTTTTAAATTTTTCTACTATTGATAGACATGGTTTATTTTCAGTTTTTTTTTTTTTTTGCTATTTTGAGTCATGCATTTGTGTATGTATCTTAATGAAGACAAACACGCTGGGGAGGTTAAAAAAGGCTGTGAGGCTAAGTGTGCTGGAATCACTTTCGACTGCTAGGAAAACCCAAGGATTGGCTGGCCTTGGGTTTTGTGCCATTTTGTTATATTAAATTAATGGAATACTGTTTTGCAATGTAACCCAGGATTAGGAAGGAAGCAAATGTTTTTCAGTTATCCTGTAGGCACGGGCAAGTCTGAGAGATGTCTGACTTTTTACCTACGTGGGGTCAACCTACGATTTGGAGTGAAATAAATATGCATAAACTCTGCATGTTTTGATTGTTAACCTAATACCTACAATCTTAACTGTGAGTTTAGATTTAGATACGGGGATCTTCAGATTGAAACACCATGCCAGCTTTTCTTAATCAAGGAGAAAACAATTTCTTAGCAAGGTAAAATTTTCTGATCTGTTAATAAAGATGTGTCAAGGAACACCTATACTCCACTTCTGCATGGGATAATCTGGTAATTTGTTAAATATCCTGAATTTCTAAAAATTTCTGTCTAGATTGTTAACTCAAATCTCTTCCCTTGTAGAGACACATAAGCATCCCCTGGTGGCCAAGAAGATAACTGCAATCTGAGATGTCATGGTTTTAGGAAAGGCTCATTCTAGACTACTTTCCTGCACAGTCCTGTGGGGGGAAATGAAAGAAATAGGGGGACTTGCTTGTAAATATCAAAGCTCACACCTCCTTTCCTACCTCACAGTGATTACCAGAAAGACTTGCAAATGCAGCCAAGAATACTGCCCAAACCTTAAAACAAGGGTTAGGCTGACTGCTCACCATATAGACTTAGATCATTGTTTTTGGTGGCTTGGTTTTAATGTAATTACAAATATATAACACATTTTTATATGAAAATTAAGTAATACATATAATAAGCAACAAGCAAAATTTCCTCATCATTTCTTCCCTGCATTCGAATTTTCCAGCTCCGTAAGGGCTCTGTTCACTGTTTGGACATGTTTTTAGGTAGGAGAAGCTTGCTGGAGGTTTTTTCAAGCTAAATTAGAAGAAAATTGGAAAAAAACAACAACAATGTAGCAGGAAGCTCCATCTGTCACATTTCCTCAGTTGTAGAAGTAAGTCTCAATTAAGAAATCTAAAAATTCCACTCATGAGCTTTCAAAGATTCAAAATTTGTAACAATTGACACTAACATATGAATAAATGCCAAATCTCAAACTTCATGCTGTCTATTAAAACGATACCACATAAAGATTATATGTAGTGAATTTTCACCCTCACCACAATCTTTTATCAGTTTCTCCCCCCATTTGGTTGACTTTTCTTCCTGTTGGTGTTGAAATATGAAAAGGGACAATGAGTCCACTGTCAAATCAAACTTTTTAACAGTAAGTCACTCAGTTGTGTCCAACTCTTTATGACCTCATGGACTGTAGCCCACCAGGCTCCTCTGTCCATGGAATTCTCCAGGCTGTGGGTTGCCATTCCCTTCTTCAGGGGACCTTCCTGACACAGGGGTCAAACCCAGGTCTCTTGAATGGGAGGCAGATTCTTTACCGTCTGAGCCATGAGGACTCTGGTGCTAAAGATATATGCATCTCTGTAAGCTAGTCAAACCACACAGATACCCCCTTGGACTATGTTAGACTACTGACTAGATCCTGGTTTTAGGCTGAGGAAGATAACCAGAGGATGCTTTCTCAGCGATCCATGCCTATCATGGTTCTTTGTGGCTCTTAACGATGGGGAGTGTATGTAACTGGCATACCTGTGATCCACTTACATCTTAAATTCAAGCCGGTCTTTGCCTCCCTCCCCCAGTGTGAGAAGTCACGAGACCCAGGAGAGCTTTGGCTACAGAGCCCCCTCTGTCAACATCCCTTCAGGGTGACTGCGAAGCCACAGTCACTTCCGTTTTTATTCACACAATGAACATCGAATGTGTCCGGCCAGATGCTTGGCAACAAGAATGAGTAACACAGAGTCCCTGCCTTCAGGAAGTTCTCCTTATAATTCGGATGTTTAACAAAGTTAAAAGACAAAACTGATTAGAATAAAATACTGACAACTTCTGAGATAGAAACTTCTGTCCAGAATATATACATAGCTCCTATAAATCAGTAAGAAAAAGCAAATAATCCAATATAAATATTCAAAGGAGATGAATGGCCAGTTCCGGGAAGAAGAAATACAAATCACTAGTACATAAAACTGTGGCACCTCAATAGTCGTCAGGAAAATGCAAATGAAGATGATAAAGAGGACTTCCCTGTGGTCTAGTGGTTAAGAATCTGCCTGCCAATGCAGGGGACATGGGTTTGTCTTCCTCTGGCCCAGGAAGATTCCACATGCCACGGGTCAGCTAAGCCCGTGTGCCACGAATTCTGAGCCCTTGCACTAGAGCCGGTGCTCCACGACAAGAGAAGCCACTGCAGTGAGAAGCCTGTGCACTGCAACTAGAGAAAGCCTGTGCATAAGAGACCCAACAGCGCCAAAAATAAAGTTTTTAAAAAAGATAATAAAGAGATGTCATTTTAAGCCTATTAGGTTAGAAAACAGTAGAGCATTAGCATCCATTATTAGGTGTGGGGAGATGGCACCCCCAAGCTTAACTGGTGACAGCATAAATTGGTCTGTCATATGGGGCAACCTTTGAATTTTAACTTAAAAATACTCATTCTGTGATCTAGAAATCTTGAGGTATATTTGTAAGAGAAATAGCCGAGCATCTGCAAGGAGAGAGCTTACAGAGTAATCTGTTTGTAATGCCAAGACGCAAAAAACACCTCAATGCTCACCAGTGGAAGAACAGGTAGTTAACATACTATTTATTATTAGTTCTGGACAACAGAATGTTATGAAGCATTTAAAAAGAATAACCTCTGTTTCTGTGGACATGGAGAGCCCTCCCAGAACATTTCCCAGAATGGGATAACCCATGGCTTTATTGAGAGACCTACTAAGTACCCATCGTAATAAATAGGAAAGGACCTGCCGAGATAACACCACTGCAGGACCACAATCACCTCTCTTTGCTCGCTTCTCTTTCTGAAAATTCCTTTAGATGGATTTCTCCACTTAGATTTGTTCTCAACTTCTAGTTTTCTTTTGTCTCCTATTTTCTATCTCCTTTTTTCCTTAACGTTCAACATCCCTGGAATTTCCACAACATTAGCCTTCAAAACTTAATCACAAATTATTTCAGTTACCATTTTTATAAATTTCAAAGATTTTTTTCCTGTTATCTTCCCCTTCCTCCTCTTCTTCCCCCCTCCTCCCCCCCCCCCCAACACTCTCTTCTGATACTATTAACTATAGCTTTTGTTCCCTTCCTGCATCTCCTATTTCCACTCAGCTTCTTTTCCCCATTTGTTGGTTTTGGTCTTCATTTTTCATGCCAGTGCTTTTCCTTGAATGTGTGATGACTTTTGGCCATCCATTCATATTTTCGAGAGACTCAAACAAGTAGGGCTGGGTTTGAAAAGTGAAAAGTGAAAGTGAACTCGCTCAGTCATGTCCGACTCTTTGAGACCCCATGTCCTGGGTTTGTTAAAGGCTGGTATAAAAAATTAATAAACAGAAACTTCTATTAAATAGAGTATGGAGACCAGGAGGGAAGCTCTCAGGTCCTGTGACAAGAGCAGACTCTGACAGGAAAAAGAAATATCTCTTCTTTCCTGGTAAGGACTCATCCTGAATATCCACTGGAAGGACTGATGCTGAAGCCGAAGCTTCAATACTTTGGCCACCTGATGCGAAGAGTCAACTCACCGGAAAAGACCCTGATGCTGGGAAAGATTGAAGGCAGGAGGAGAAGGGGACAACAGATGGTTGGATGGCATCACTGACATGAATCTGAGCAAACTCCGGGGGAGAGTGAAGGACAGGGAAGCCTGGCATGCTGGAGTCCATGGGGTAGCAGAGAGTCGGACATGACTTAGTGACTGGACAACAAAAAAGGAAAAGCCGTGGATTCTGTCTGCTGGAGCCCTCCCAACGTTCTTCCCCCCCCCTGTAAAAGTGCTCTTCTGCCCTTGCCATGTGGGAGACTCACATGCTGTTTGCCATGGTTGCAGCCCCTTACGTGCAATTCCCTGCTGATCCTGAATGAACCTATCTTTGGAGAAAGAGCCATGTGTTTGTCTCAGGTCCACACTGCCTTCACAGAAGACACCAGACGAACAGCCTTCTTCCTGAGGGATTTGCATAGCTGCATTTTTCTCCAAGGTCCTTCCTGTCTCCAGAGCAGAAGGCAGGTGCCAAGTGCGGGAATGACATTGAGGGCTCATTGTTCATGGTCTGGATTTTTCTTCACCTCTCCTCTATTTATCTTCTGCTCGACATGGGGTCTGATGTCCATGGCACCTTGGGATCAAATCCTAAGTGTAACCCTCCTGACTCCCACAGGTATTAATTCCCCCTGGTCCCCATTTCCAGCCCCCAGCCTCATGCCTCCCTTCACAGACCAGACCGCCTCCACCTCTAAGCTGTGGGCCCCTGGGGCCATCTTCAGTTATCAGTTCTCCCATAATGCAAGCCTTTGGCCTGAACTTCTGTTCAGTCATCCCCTCTTAGTATTCGTTGGGAAACTTTTCCACGTAAAAATGATTAACATATTTGGTCATTTTACTTTGAATTGGAAGTCTGAAATAAATCTCTGTAACCTTTAAAAATGGGGTTAGTTGTCCAATGAAGAACAAAGAATGGGGCTTCCCTGGTGGCTCAGATGGTAAAGAATCTGCCTGCAATGCAGGAGACACAGGTTCGATCCCTAGGTAGGGAAGATCCCATGGAGAAGGGAATGGCAACCCAATCCAGTATTCTTGCCTGGAGAATTCCCTGGACACAAGATACTGGCAAGCCACAGTCCATGGGGTCACACAGAGTCAGATACAACTAAGCAACTGTCTTTTTTAACTTTGTCCAATGAGGAAAACCACTCACTGGGGCTATGTCTTTCTTCGCCACTAGATGGTGCTGCCTCACCGGAAGATAAAATGAGGCCAGTCACCTCCGCTTCAGTAGGAATTGGATCTCTGTTCTTAAGGATTTCTCATTTGGACAAAACACCTGCTCTTACATAAGGCCACAGTGTTTTTTTCTATTCCAGAAAAATATCATCCATATTAGAAGGGGAACACTTTTTACCCATAATCTTTAAAGCCTGAATGACAAATGAGTATTTTTACTATTTGCCAGATGTGAAATCTTTGATCAGTTATTTACCTTTTCCAAGCCTCACTTCTCTAATCTATAAAATGATGAAAATAATAACTATATATTATCTAGTAGTTAAACATATCTCACAGGGGTAGAGGGTGGGTGCACAAAAAATATGCTAAGAATGGCAACACTATTAGAATAAATACTTGACTTTAAAAATGATCACTTCAAAAGTCAATTTATGAACCAGGAAGAAATAGAAAATATGAACAGACCAATAAAAAGTAATGAAACTAAAACTGTAATTTTAAAACTCCCAACAAACAAAAGCCCAAGACCAAATGGTTTCACAGGCAAACTCTACAAACATTTAGGAAAAGTTAACATCTATCCTTCTGAAACTCTTCCAAAAAATTGCAGAGAAAGGAACACTCCTGAACTCATTCTTTAAGGCCACCATCACCCTGATACCAAGCCAAAAATCCCCCCTCCCATAACACACACACAAAATTACAGGCCAATATCACTGATGAACACAGACACAGAACTCCAAATACTAGCAAACTGAATCCAACAGTACATTAAAATGAACATACACATGATCAAGTGGGATTTATCCCAGGGATGCAAGGATTCTTCAGTATAAGCAAAATCAATCAGTATGATATACCACATTAACAAATGGAAGAATAAAAACCATATGACTGTCTCAACAGATGCCAAAAAAAACCTTTGTCACAATTCGACACCCATTTATTTTCAGCTGTCGCTGGGTCTTTGTTGCTGCAGGAGGGCTTTCTCTAGTTGTGGCGAACAGCTCTCTAGTTGCAGGGTGCGGGCTTCTCACTGTGGTGGCCCCATGCAGGGCACGGGCTCTAGGAGCGCAAGAGCCCAAGCTTTTGTAGCTGCGGCACATAAATTTAGCTGCTCCACGGCATGTGGAATCTTTCTGAACCAGGGGTCAAACTTGCATTGCCTGCATGGGCAGCTGGATTCTTAGCGATTGGACCACCAGGGAAGTCCCAACACCCACTTATGATGAAAAAAAAAAAAAAAAAAAATCTCCAGAAAGTGGGCATAGAGGGAAACTACCTCCACATACAAACTTCCCTCGTGGCTCAGATGGTAGTGTCTGCCTGCAGTGCCGGAGACCCAGGTTCGATCCCTGGGTCAGGAAGATCCCCTGGAGAAGGAAATGGCAACCCACTCCAGTATTCTTGCCTGAGTACCCCACGGACAGAGGAACCTGGCAGGCTACAGTCCATAGGGTCGCAAAGAATGGATACGACTGAGCGACTTCACTTTCATGACAAATCCACAGCTAACATCATTCTCAATGATGAAAAGCTGAGATCATTTCCCTCTAAGATCACGAACAAGACAAGGATGTCCACTCTCAGTGAGGCAGAAGTTATAATGAGCCCCAGGCTGAGCAGCTGGAATCTGTCCCCTGCGAGCAGATACTCCAGGATAAAGATAATGGCAGGAGCAAGGAGGATCTGAGTCCTTTCTGGAGAGAAGAAAAAGAAACCACACATTTCTCAGTCTTTAGGTCAAGGAGACCTCCCAAACTACACATACACAGAAAGCTTCCTCAGAGGTCAAGGAAAGCAGGGAGCACCAGACCATAATATGTTCTTCCCAGAAACCCTTACACTGGAATCCATCTTGGCTAAAAGATGTGCAGGCATGAGGAGGGGACCCTGAGGTGGACCAGACATGAACTCCGAGCTAGACAAGGCAAGATGGTTGGCCAGAGGGAACCCAGAACCGACCCACGTAAGTGATTTCAACTACTCTAAGAGTGCAACTTCTTCTGAGTCTGCCCGCGTGTCTGTCCACACGTACGTTTCCTGACTCCCCCAACACCAATAAACAATTTACTTGTCTCACTACCTTCCATCTCTGTTGAAATTTCTTTCCACAAAGCACATGACCCAGGGTCTTGAAACTGGCCACTGGCCCTCCTGGTCTAGTGGCGAGGAAGCCTGGCTTCAGTCCCTGGTCAGGATACTGAGATCCCACTTCAGGCTGTGGCAGGTGGAGGCCACCCAAGGGCATCTGTGGTGCCAAAAGCTGAGAATCCAAGGTAAACTGTGGGCTTCGCTGGCCGTAGCTCAAGGCCCCTGACTTTTTCGCTCTTGCCCTCTTTCACGCTCTGCTTCGCTTTGTTTTCAAGACCCACGGGGCATGATCTCAGCCCACTCCCTATGTTATGACTCCTGTCAACTGAGGGTGGCCAGGGATGTCCCCCAGGCCGTGTGGATCCGAACAACACTTGGGTGACTGCTGATGCTGTCCTTTGGGAGCTGACAGAAATGTGATTTCTGACTGGGAAGGAGCCCAAGGGGTCTCTCTGTGTATAATTCTCCCCACATCTCTGCCCCATATGGCACCCTGTCTGTGCTTTTCTGTTGCACTGTATTCTCACTTTGTATCCCCATGCACTTTCAGGGAAGGATTTTCTGGACCTTATTCCTAAACTGCGTCCCTGCTGCTGCCAGAATCACTGTTGCCTGTGTCAGATGAAATTAGGAAGCTCCTGATGATTTTATTTTAGCCACCAGATAGTAGGGTCATGGATTTTGGGTTCTTCTGCCATCTGGTCTTTCAGCTCACTCAGTGTCCAAATACATACCATGAGAATTTCTCTACGCCCCAGCTCCCAGGTCTTGAACCCTGTGTCATCATCTATAGCACCTAACTCCAGTTTCTCCAAGGGTTCCTCTTGGCATCTGTCAGACTCGGGGCCTTGGCAGCCTACACACTGCCATGCCTAGCCTATCAGGCTGGCCGCTGCCCAGAAGTTCTCATTATAAACTTGGTAGATGCTTAACCATGAAGAATACACCCCAGTGTAGGAAAACTTGTCATAGGACATAAAGTCTATAGACAATAGAGCTATCCTCAGTGGAATCCTGGCAACAGATTGGCACTGATTCAAATGTCCTCTCTTGGCCACATGAGGAGACACCTTGCACAAGGTACCAAGAATGACCGGAGATGTCTAGTTAGGAATCAGTGGGGAAGTAGAAGACACTCCAAATCCCGTCTGCAGTAAGATCAAAGGAAATGTAGAGGATGCTCTGAATCTCCTTCTGGTGCCTCCTCGTGACATTCCCAGGGCACTGGATTCCATGAGAGCTCCTTTGTTCTCAGTTGCAGGTTACCCAACATGGGAGGAAGCCCATCCCTGCTGGAAGAAATCCCTCTGGATGTATGCATAAGAACTGGGAACTTTTAAAATAGACACGCTTTCAAACTGTGGTGCTGGAGAAGACTCTTGAGAGCCCCCTGGAGAGCAAGGAGATTAAATCAGTCAATCCTAAAGGAAATCAACCCTGAATATTTTCATTGGGAGGACTGATGCTGAAGCTGAAACTCCAATACTTTAGCCACCCGACTGGAAGAGCCGACTCATTGGAAAAGACCCTGATGCTGGGAAAGATTGAGGGCAGGAAGAGAAGGGGATGACAGAGGATGAGATGATTGGAGGGTATCATTGACTCAATGAACATGAGTTTGAGCAAGCTCTGGGACATAGTGAAGGACAGGGAAACCTGGGGTGCTGCAGTCCATGGGGTCACAAAGAGTTGGACACCACTGAACGACTGAACAACAACAAAAGAGGGAAAACAAATTCTGCTGCAACACTGCTTGGGTATATGTTCAGCAATGAAGAAAAATGGCTGGAAAACAGCTCTCTAAATTACAACACCATTCTGCAATTGGATCTTTATTGCCCAAAGATAGGATAGTGGACTGAGATTCCCTATGTTGAAGCCCTCATGGCCCTTTGCCAAGATTCTGCCCGAACTCTTATAAGCAAAAGCCCAGGGGACCGGAAAACTCTCTTGAGATGATCCCCTTCTAATTCCCCCCAACTCCTGAGGAGAAACTGAGCTCCCCCTACTCCTGAAAGCACCCCTCCTTCTTCAGAGCACTCACTTCTCTGGGCTCACCCACCTCGCTGGGCCCCTCTGACCCATCCACAACTCCGCGTCCCTATGTCTCTCCCTATAACTCTCTCTTCCTCCTCAGCATGGTTTTGATTATTAAGTACCGCAAAGGCCACCTCTAGGAGTGTGGGCATGGGGCTTGTGGGCCAAACTTTAACTTTTTTTTTTCCTTCAAACTGTAACTTTTGGAGCTTCCGCCCAGTATCGGGCAGACTGGCTATTACCCCAAGAAGAAGAGACGGGTCCCTCTGGGGTAACTCGCAGTGGAACTTTGTATCATCTAGGATCATGGGAAATATGACCTCTTAGGGAAGTGGCAAATGGCGCAGGGACAGAGTACGTGTGCCCTATTCTTTAACTGATTTGTGTGCTCAATCTCTTTAGTTGTGTCCACAAAGAGTGACCCCATGGTCTGTAGCCCGCCAGACTCCTCTGTCCAGGGGATTTTCCAGGCAAGAATACTGGAGTGGGTTACCAGGCTCTCCTCCAGGGGATCTTCCCGACCCAGGGATTGAAACAGGGTCTCCTGTGGCTCCTGCGTTGGCAGGCAGGTTCTTTACTGCTGAGCCACCGGGGAAGCCCTAGTTCTGGCATAGTTACTCCATTTTGACGTTCAAATGCATTCCCTTCCTCCAAAAACAGAGACTGGGTTGCTTTTCTGAAGATGCTAGTTAGTTGGCTGAAGGGTTTCAGGTCCTAACTCTGGCCTTTGATTTAACTTGGAAGGATGCCCAATTAGTCCTATCTAGATGTCATACTCCTGAGGAAAAACAGAGAAGATGGGCAGTAGCCCAGGGGCACTGTGACCAGCTTGGCAGGGGCCCACCCAAACATTCTGTCATGAATGGAGATGCCGTCCCAAGTCAGGAGCCCTGTTGGAATTATAATTTCTGGGAGGGAACAGAGTCAGGAAGCATAAAGGGTTAAAGGAGTGACGCAAGAAGAAAAAGAAAATCCAGCCCTCTTTCAGGGACAGCTTGTGGAGGCTTTTAGAAAATATACTGACCCCAATAATAGTGACCCCTCCACTCCTGAGGGACAGTTCCTGCTGGCACAACCGAGAAAGCCAGAAAGAGCCCCCTAAACCATGCCCAGCCTCCAAACAAGCAGGTCTCTGGAAGAGGAATTGCCCTTGGCCTGGAAGGGGAAAGGGTGGGGGGCTTCCACTAGCAAGATGCTGCACAATTAAGGCAGCCTGGGAGATGTCTGTCTCCATCAAGTAGCCCCCGGTGGTCCCTGACATGGAGGGAAGAAGACTGATTGTTTTTAATTGAGGGAGCCACTTACTCTGTCCTGATCTCTCACACTGGGCCTCTTTCCTCTAAAAGCTGCACAGGGACTGGTATCGATGGAAAGCCTCCCACCTGTTATTTCACTGTCCTCTCCCTTGACAAAGTGAACAGGGTTTCAATCCCACATGCCCTTTGGTTGTACCTCGGTGTCCTAACCCACTGCTGGGGAGGGACCTTCTCGACTCCCTTGGGACCATTAAACAAGTAGGACATATGGCAGCCCCACATTTTGACTCTGACTACATCAGACCAAGAGCAAGGTCCTATTCCCAGTCATATTCTACAAGGAGTGAACCTGCCTTTGGGGACCTAGGAGGACCCAGGAGGGCCTTAAATACCAAACCTGAAAGAATTAGTCTTAGGCCAGAAGCCACTTGCCCTAGTAAGAGACAATATCCAGTAAAGTTGGAAACAAAGAAAGGGTTACAAGCCTTTGTAGATAAATTCTTAACACATGCCCTGCCAGTCTCCATGCAATACTCCTGTTTTTCCGGTTGTTAAGTCTACTGGGAATATTGAGTGGTACAAGAGCTTAGAGCAGTAAATGATGCTGTGGTCCCTACACACCTTTGTGCACAATCCTCATAAAATATCACCTCAGAGCCCTGAGGATGCTAAATGCGCTACTGCGCTCGAACTCAAGGATCCCTTCTTTTGGATCTTAGTCCGTTCTCACAATATTTGCTTGCCTTCGAGTGGACTAACCACCACTCAGGCCAAATGCAACAGCACCCCTGAACAGTATGACTTTAGGGCTTTCAGGGTAGCACACACTGGTTCCCCCAGGCTCCAGGAAAACAACTATGGGAGACACACCTATAAGAATGGGTGATTCTACTGTATGTACATGGTATAATATGTACCTCACCATGGAGGTCTCAGATCAAAATACCACTTAAGTCCTTAGTTTTGGGGGGGCTACAGAGCCTCTCAAAGGCACAACAAATCTCAATGCAATGAGTTAAATATCTGGGATATATTACAAACAGAAATAGACAGTTATATCCATATAGAAAACAAGCTATATTTAGGCTAAAGCACTGCAAAGATCATCCTGCAATATAGGAGACGCAGGTTCAATCCCTGAGTCAGGAAAATCCTCCAGAGAAGGACATGACAAACCACTCCAGTATCCTTGCCTGGGAAACTCCATGGACAAAGGAGCCTGCTGGGCTCCACAGGGTCTCAAAAGAGTGAGACATGACTTAGCAACTAAACAACAACAACGAAGAAACATGTCTGTACTGTTTTGCACATGGTAGGAGTTTGTAGAATTTGGATTCCAAAATTTGGGCTAATGGCGAAGCCTCTATATGAAATCACTAAGACTCAGATAAGGAATCATTACTTTGGAATGAAGAACAGGAAAAGCCTTTTAATGATATTAACCAGGATGTCACCAGAGCCCCTGGTCACGGTCACCCCAATCTGAAAAAGTCATTCATCTTGTATGCAGTTGAAAAGCAAGGCACAGTTCTGGAGTTCTCATGCAGAAACTGGATAAGTTCCTCAGCCTATTGGGTATTTTTCCAAAAACTCGATTTCATGGCCCAAGGTTGGCCTGGCTGCTTCCAGGCGGGAGCTGCCACCACTTTATTAGTGGAAGAAGCTCACAAGCTTACTTTTGGACAGCCACAGGAAGTCCAGACCCCTCATCAAGAGTAAGGGCTTCCAAGATTAAACACCACAACTGGCTAACTGAAGGCCGTCTTACTAACATCACACTGTGCCCCTTCACTCCCAAGAGCTAACCTACAAAACTTACCACAACCTCGTCCTGGCTACGCTTAACGCCTGATGAGAGCCCAGAGCCAACACACTCCTGTCTCAGAACCCTTGAACCTGTTCTGCCTGTTCTGTTAAATTAGTCTGTAAGTCTAATCTAACAGACTAGGCCATAGAAAACCCTGAAGACGAATGGTTTACTGATGGTGGCAGCTTTATGAAGGACACAGTCAGGAGGGCAGGGAATGCTATTGTGAGCGCTCATAGTATCAGAAAAGCAAAACCTTTACCACCCAACACTGTAGCCCAGAAGGATGACCTGATAGTTCTCACCTAAGCCTGAACCCTAGAGGAAGGAAAAATTATAAATACATACACAGACTCAAATTATGCCTTCCTTCCTTCACATGCCCATGCAGCTGTCAGGAAAAAATATAACTTTTAAGAACAAGAAATTCCTGTATAAAATATGAGGCTGAGATTTTTACATTTCATAAAAGCAGCTCAAAAACCAAAACAGGTAACATTCATTCACTGCCACAGGTACCGAAAGGGAACTTCTCAAATTATCCAAGGAAACTACGGGGCAGGTTGAGAAGCAAAGAAGACAGCCCTAATGCCCATAACAGAAATGGCGCTGACCCCACCTCTTGCCCCTTTTAACCTTTTTCTCAGATACTTAACTTCCAAAGAGACCTGCTCATGAGATGAAGGAGGAACTAAGGAGTAACATGTTCATCAGAAATCACTCATACTTCTTTCTCCCAGTGGAAAATTATTGAAGGGTCAGATGATTCCATCTGGGGAGAAATGCAATGTCTACAATTGTTATCTGTCCTTTTACAGGGAAAGGGCTCCCAGATGTAACCAAAATGATACTTAAACCTGCAGATTCTGCTCCACTCATAATCCAGGAGGCAACCTCAAGCCTCCCCATCCTGTTAGCTCAGTCCAGAGATGAGACTTCTCCAGCAGAGGACTGGCAAATAGATCTCCCTCACAAGCCCCAGGGCTTCAATACTTGTTAGTCTTTACAGACATTTTCCCTGGATGGGTAGAGGGCCTCCCCACTAGGACAGAGGCGGTGGAAGCAGCTAAAGCACTTCTAGTAGATATCATTCCTAGGTTCCGTTTGCCTACCATCTTCAGAGCAACGGTGGACTCTCATTTGCAACAGAAATTCCCCACCAGCTTTTACAGATTACCACCTTCATTCATCCTGGAGACCTCAGTCCTCAGGAAAAATCTAACAATCTAATCATACTCTAAAGAAAGCCCTGGGCAAACTCTGTCAGGAAACATCAGAACTGTGGTAACGCCTACTGTCAAAGCTCTCGTAAGGGTCAGAGCAGCCCCTAAAACAACCACTAAGTTAAGCCTCTTTGAAACAACCTATAGAAGGCCATTCTGAGAGAGTCAATTCCTAGGTAGGTTGATAAGAAATCCAGGGTCCCCGAGGAGGAAAAAGGGGTCTGGGGCTCTCAAGGAGGAGATAGGGGTCTGGAATTCTCAAGGAGGAGGAAAGGACAAACATCTTTTTTTTTTCCCTCTACATTCCTTAGTCTTAGTCACATAAATCGTTTTTTTTCTTTAAGCCCAGAACTGATGATTACACAACAACTCAGTTTAAACTCTGTACTAAGGATTATATAACAACAATGTATCCTGAGTGAGGACAGTTTCTCCTTCCTGAAAACCTTCTGACTAATCCTGATATCTTAGAATGTCTATTTTGGGAGTGGGTCTGGTAAAATCTTTCTACTGTTAAATTCTAATCCTGTCATCTTAACATGTAAATTGTGGGAGTGGGTCTGGTAACATTTTTACAGCCTTGAGACATTCTTTTGATTTATTGTAATAACTAATTAAAAAAGTATATAATTCCCTTGCTTAGACTTGTAAACCCTGGGGAACAGGTGCTCTATTAGACCTGAAAGATGACTTCCCTGACCAGTATCTCCTTCCAAATGAAAGGGACCTTACCAAGTCCTGCTGAGCATCGGACAGCAGTTACACTGCAGGGAGCCACCAGCTGGGTTCATCTGCCCAGGATTAAACCTGCCTCCACTGATATGTTACAGGAATCCAAAGACTCACTTCTAGCTCTTCTGTGAATCGCCCCCTTTCCCTGAGACCCCACGGGACATGGAGGACCCTGAACAACCTGAAAACTCCAGGTGGATTTTTTGAGTGAGCCTCTCCAAGACTTAAAGCTCTTGTTCAGGAAGGATAGACAGGGACTTCCCAGGTGGTCCAGCGGTTAAGAATTTGTCTTGCAATGCAGGGGATGCATGTTCAATCCCTGCTTGAGTAACTAAGATTCCACATGCTGCAGAGCAACCACGTGCCACAACTCAACAGCCCATGAGCAGAGACATTACTTTGCTGACAAAGGTCCGTCTAGTCAAAGCTATGGTTTTTCCAGTGGTCATGTAAGGATGTGACTGTTGGACCATAAAGAAAGCTGAGTGCCGAAGAATTGATGCTTTTGACCTGTGGTGTTGGAGAAGACTCTTGAGAGTCCCTTGGACTGCAAGATCAAACCAGTCCATCCTAAAGGAAATCAGTCCTGAATATTCATTGGAAGGACTGATGCTGAAGCTGAAACTCCAATACTTTGGCTATCTGATTGGAAGAGCCGACTCATTGGAAAAGACCCTGATGCTGGGAAAGACTGAGGTCAGGAGGAGAAGCGGGCAGCAGAGGATGAGATGGTTAGATAGCATCACCGACTCAATGGACATGAGTCTGAGCAAACTCCAGGAAATAGTGAATGACAGGGAAGCCTGGCTAGCCACAGTACACGGGAACTCAAAGGGTCAGACTTGACTTAGAGACTGAACAACAACAGCCCTGAGTTAGTTGGTGGGATTTTAGAGAACAAAAAGATAGTAAGGTTCTTACATTTATCCCTCCTCTGCTTTTCCTGTGTAACTATTCTGCCTGGGCTCTCAGGAACTACTTGATTCATCCATAGTTCCCCAGACTGAGATGGAAAAAAAAGAGCCATTTTATACACAAGGAGGAAAACCATGAGACCTCTGGTTTTGTCTTTACGTAAAAATTAACTTCTAAATGAGTTGTATTCAATTGGTTTAAAGGAAAAGGAAAGTTAACATACATTCTCAGAAATATAAAAGTGGCTCCCAGGATACATTTCAGGTTCATGTGATCTGGGAAACAGCCAACATTTAATTAATATCTGGTATTAGAGTTAGCTTAAACTTGTGCATTTAATTAATGCAGACCTGACTTTAGAGTGATCAACATTAAATACAATTATTTTATCATATGTAGGGTTACTGAGTATAATAAATGCATATTCTGTCTGTTGTGAAATTCGTCAACAGGGAAAATAAGCTGATATGATTAAAATTTTTAGTAACTGGAATAAGAACTTTTTGGCGAACTCTGTAGCAATAATTATCTAAAATACTTTTCAAATGTTGATAAACTGAAACTACATTAAGTTAAATGATAGGAATTCATTCAGCATCCAGGTCATTTCAAATAAAATAAATTATTGGGAATATTAATTGCTAAACAGGTCCAAATTTGCCAACTTTTGTTTCCTGTGAGAGAAAAACTAAAAATGATTTGTGTCACCTTGAGATGTTTTTACCAATCTATACAATGCTAATGTAGAAGACAGTTCACTGTTGTTTAAGGAAAGTAGGGTGTGTGTTTTCAGAGAAGAAGGTATGAGGAAAGGAAACGTATTTTGTTGAAAGGGAAAAGGGTGATCTTGTCCTGGAACTGGCTATCTCTGAATGGGGAAAAAAATAAGGGACAAAGTATGGCTAGAGAAATTAGCAGAAGGTTTGTGAAAGAGGAACATTGAGAAAAGAAGTTTGTTATGTGGTCAGGGTTTTATAAAGTTGCATTAAATGTAATTAGGTAGACACATTTTATTAAGAATAGGTTGATTGATGCAAGATAGAATCATCAGGCCCTCTCCAATTTTATCATATGTGCCGAAAAGATAGAGGAAAAAGTTTTGGGTTCTTCTGCTGTCTAGTCTCTCACCCTACTCTATGTCCAGAAAAATCCCAAGAGAATATTCCCACCTCCAGGCCCTCATTTTCTGACCCCCATGGCATTGTCCACCAGCCCCACTCCAGTTCCTCCAGAAGTTTCTTTCTGCACCTCTGGGGCCCCCTTCACTCCAGGCTTTGGCAGCTTGCACACTGGTACACCTACCTACTGGGCTGGCCAGTTCCAAGGAGGCCATCCTAGGTTCAACAGATGCTCAATGTCAAGGCATACACCCCAACACAGGGAAAACTGTTACAGGACATGAACTTCATAGACAACAGACGCCCCTCAAGAAGAGTCCTGCTGACACACGGCACTGCTTCAAATGTCCCCTATTGGGTACCCCTCATGTGAGAGCCTGGGTGGACAAGAGACATCTGGTTAGGAACTGATGGGAGAGTAGAGGACCCTCAAATCCTATCAGATGAGAAGGGAATTCAGAGGACACTGCAAACCCCTCCGACAAGGACCTCCCAGTAAATGTCTCCAGGACTCTGGACTTCATTTCTAGGGGCGCTCTTGGTTGCAGGTTACTGAACATGGGAGGATCTTCCTCTGAGCTGGAAGAAACACCTCGGGACTGTATCCTTAGTAGTAGTAGTAGTGTGAGTTGCTCAGTCATATCTGATTCTTTGTGATCCCATAGACCACAGACCTATGGGCTTTTCTGGTGGCTCAGACGGTAAAGCGTCTGCCTGCAATGTGGGAGACCTGGATTCGATCCCTGGGTTTGGAAGATCCCCTGGAGAAGGAAATGGCAACTCACTCCAGTGCGCTTGCCTGGAAAATTCTATGGACAAAGGAGCTTGGTAGGCTACAGTTCATGGGATAACATAAGAGTCAGACACAACTGAGCAACTTCACTCACTCAACTTCACTCAGACTACAGACCACCAGGCTCTTCTGTCCATGGGATTCTCCAGGCAAGCATACTGGAGTGGGTTGCCATTCCCTTCTCCAGGGGATCTTCCTGACCTAGAGACAGAACCAGGCATCCTGCACTGCAGGCAGTTTCTTTACCATCTGAGCCACCGGGAAGATTCCTAATTGTGAATTATAAAAAATAGAAACAGTGAAAAGGGAAAAACTTAAAATTTGTATTGTAACACTGCCTTGCCTTTATATAAGTTAAGGGGATGCAGAAAAATGGCCTGATATGGGTCTCTAAATTACAACACAAGAGAAGACTCTACACATGGACATCACCAGATGGCCAACACCGAAATCAGATTGATTATATTCTTTGCAGCCAAAGATGGAGAAGCTCTATACAGTCAGCAAAAACAAGACCTGGAGCTGACTGTGGCTCAGATCATGAACTCCTTATTGCCAAATTCAGACTTAAACCGAAGAGAGTAGGGATAACCACTAGACCATTCAGGTATGACCTAAGTCAAATCCCTTATGAATATACAGTGGAAGTGAGAAATAGATTTAAGGGACTAGATCTGATAGAGAGCCTGATGAACTATGGACGGAGGTTCGTGACACTGTACAGGAGACAGGGATCAAGGCCACCCCCATGGAAAAGAAATGCAAAAAGGCAAAATGGTTGTCTGAGGAGGCCTTACAAATAGCTGTGAAAAGAAGAGAAGCAAAAAGCAAAGGAGAAAAGGAAAGATATTCCCATTTGAATGAAGAGTTCCAAAGAATAGCCAGGAGAGATAAGAAAGCCTTCCTCAGCGATCAATGCAAAGAAATAGAGGAAAACAACAGAATGGGAAAGACTAGAGATCTCTTCAAGAAAATTAGAGATACCAAGGGAACATTTCATGCAAAAATGGGCTCAATAAAGGACAGAAATGGTATGGACCTAACAGAAGCAGAAGATATTAATAAGAGGTGGCAAGAATACATAGAAGCACTGTACAAAAAAGATCTTCATGACCCAGATAATCACAATGGTGTGATCACTCACCTAGAGCCAGACATCCTGGAATGTGAAGTCAAGTGGGCCTTAGAAAGCATCACTATGAACAAAGCTAGTGGATGTGATAGAATTCCAGTTGAGCTATTTCAAATCCTGAAAGATGATGCTGTGAAAGTGCTGCACTCAATATGCCAGCAAATTTGGAAAACTCAGCAGTGGCCACAGGACTGGAAAAGGTATGTTTTCATTCCAATCCCTAAGAAAGGCAATGCCAAAGAATGCTCAAACTACCGCACAATTGCACTCATCTCACACGATGGTAAAGTAATGCTCAAAATTCTCTAAGCCAGGCTTCAGCAATACGTGAACTGAGAACTTCCAGATGTTCAAGCTGGTTTTAGAAAAGGCAGAGGAACCAGAGATCAAATTGCCAATATCCGCTGGATCATCAAAAAAGCAAGAGAGTTCCAGAAAAACATCTATTTCTGCTTTATTGACTATGCCAAAGCCTTCGACTGTGTGGATCACAATAAACTATGGAAAATTCTGAAGGAGATGGGAATACCAGACCACCTGACCTGCCTCTTGAGAAACCTGTATGCAGGTCAGGAAGCAACAGTTAGAACTGGACATGGAACAACAGATTAGTTCCAAATAGGAAAAGGAGTACGTCAAGGCTGTATATTGTCACCCTGCTTATTTAACTTATATGCAGAGTACATCATGAGAAACGCTGGGCTGGAAGAGGCACAAGCTGGAATCAAGATTGCCGGGAGAAGTATCAATAACCTCAGATATGCAGATGACACCACCCTTATGGCAGAAAGTGAAGAAGAACTAAAAAGCCTCTTGATGAAAGTGAAAGAGCAGAGTGAAAAAGTTGGCTTAAAGCTCAACATTCAGAAAACTAAGATCATGGCATCTGGTCCCATCACCTCATGGGAAATAGATGGGGAGACAGTGGAAACAGTGTCAGACTTTATTTTTGGGGGCTCCAAAATCACTGCAGATGGTGACTGCAGCCATGAAATTAAAAGACGCTTACTCCTTGCAAGGAAAGTTATGACCAACCTAGATAGCATATTAAAAAGCAGAGACATTACTTTGCCAACAAAGGTTCGTCTGGTCAAGGCTATGGTTTTCCAGTGGTCATGTATGGATGTGAGAGTTGGACTGTGAAGAAAGCTGAACACCAAAAAATTGATGCTTTTGAACTGTGGTGTTGGAGAAGACTCTTGAGAGTCCCTTGGACTGCAAGGAGATCCAACCAGTCCATCCTAAAGGAGATCAGTCCTGGGTGTTCATTGGAAGGACTGATGCTGAAGCTGAAACTCCAATACTGTGGCCACCTCATGCAAAAAGTTGACTCATTGGAATAGACCCTGATGATTGTTGGGATTGGGGGCAGGAGGAGAAGGGGACGACAGAGGATAAGATGGCTGGATGGCATCACCGACTCGATGGGCATGAGTTTGAGTAAACTCTGGAGTTTGTGATGGACAGGGAGGCCTGGCGTGCTGCGATTCATGGAGTCGCAAAGAGTCGGACACAACTGAGCAACTGAACTGAACTTACAATACCATTTTGCAACTGGGTCTTTAATGTCCCAAAATGGATTTGTTCAAGCCTTTGTGGTTCTGTACTAAAACCAACTTCTACCCAGCTCCTGTAAGCAAAAGCTTGGCAAATCAGAAAGCACTCTTGACATTTTAAGTGACTCTCTTATAACTCGCCCCAATTTCATGGGTGAAACCAAGTCTCCACTGCTTCCCCAGTGCCACCGAGTTTCCCAGATCCCTCTGACCAATTCAAAACTCACCTTCCTACATCCCATATACCTTCATCACACCTGAATGGAGACTCGTGCCCCTGGGGTAACTCATAGTGGAACTTCCTATCACCCAGGATCAGAGAAAATATGTTCTCAAAGGGAAGTGGCAGATGGTGAAATGGCAGAGTACATGTTCTCTTCTCTTTAACTGATTAGGCCCAATGCAAACAGAGACTTTTACTGAAGACACTAGTAAGTTTGCTTCAGTGTTTCAGGTCCTAACTCTGGGCTTTGATTTAACTTAGAAGAATGTTCAAATAGTCCCATCTATAGTACCTGCTTTGGCCTTGAGGAAAAACAGAATTTGGGTAGCAGCCTAGGGGAACAGTGACCAGCTTGCCAGGGACCAACCTGAACATTTTCTTATGGGGGAGACACAGTCTCAAGGCAGGAGCCACAGTGGAATTATAATTCCCAGGAGGGAATAGAAGTGATGAAACATGTGATCCACTGTGTTATTATAAGCGATGAAAAAACCTATCAAAAAGCCAATTAATATGAAAGGGTCAAAGGAGTAACCTAAGAAGAAAACTACCGCACAACTGCACTCATCTCACACGCTAGCATGATGATGCTCAAAATCCTTCGAGTTAGGTTTCAACAGTTCGTGAACTAAGAACTTCCAGATATACAAGCTGGATTTAGAAAAGGCAGAGGAACCACAGATTAACTGGCAACATCATCTGGATCATAGAAAAAGCAAGACAATTCCAGAAAAACATCTACTTCTGCTTCATTGACTCTGCTAAAGCCTTTGAATGTGTGATCACAACAAACTGTGGAAAACTCTTCAAGAGATGGGAAAACTCTTCAAGAGATGGGAATACCAGACCTGCGTCCCACAAAGCCTGTATGCAGGTCAAGAAGCAACAGCTAGAACCTGACATGGAGCAACAGACTGATTCAAAGACACAAGGAAGTATGTCAAGGCTGTATATTATCATTCTGCTTATTTACCTTATACGCAGAGTGTCTGTGTGCTAAGTTATTTCAGTCATGTCTGATTCCGTGTGACCCTATGGAATGTAACCTGCCAGGCTTCACTGTCCACGGGATTCTCCAAGCAAGTATACTGGAGTGGGTTGCCATACTCTTCTCCAGGGGATGTTCCTGATGCAGGGATGGAACTCGTGTCTCTTACCTCTCTTGCACTGGCAGGTGGGTTCTTTACTACTAGCCCACAAGAGAAGCCCCTGTATGCAGAGTACATGATGGGCAATGCTGGGCTGGATGAATCACAAGCTGGAATCAAGATTGCCAGGAAAATTATCAATAACCACAGATGACACCATCCTAATGACAGAAAGCGAAGAGAAAATAAAGAGCCCCTTGATGAAGGTGAAAGAGGAGAGTGAAAAAGTTGGCTTAAAGCTCAACATTCAGAAAACTAAGATCATGGCATCCAGTCCCATCACTTCATGACAAATAGATGGGGAAACAGTGGCTAACTTTATTTTGGGGGGCTCCAAAATCACTGCAGATGGTGACTGCAGCCATGAAATTAAAAGATGCTTACTCCTTGGAAGGAAAGTTATGACCAACCTAGACAGCATATTAAAAAGCAGAGACATTACTTTGTCAACAAAGGTCCGTCTAGTCAAGGCTATGGTTTTTCCAGTAATCATGTATGGAAGTGAGAGTTGGACTGTAAAGAAAGCTGAGTGTCGAAGAATTGATGCTTTTGGACTGTGGTGTTGAAGACGACTCTTGAGAGATCCTTGGACTGCTAGGAGATCCAACCAGTCCATTCTAAAGGAGGTCAGTCCTGGGTGTTCATTGGAAGGACTGATGTTGAAGCTGAAACTCCAATACTTTGGCCACCTGATGTGAAGAGCTGACTCATTTGAAAAGACCCTGATGCTGGGAAAGATTGAGGGCAGGAAGAGAAGGGGACAACAGAGGATGAGATAGTTGGATGGCATCATCGACTCAATGGACATGGGTTTGGATAGACTCTGCAGTTGGTGATGGACAGGGAGGCCTGGTGTGCTGCAGTTCATGGGGTTGCAAAGAGTCGTCAGACATGACTGAGCAACTGAACTGAACTGAACTGATGAAGGTGAAAGAATAGAATGAAAGAGCTGCCTTAAAATGTCAACATTCAAAAAACTAAGATCATAGCATCCTATCCCATCTCTTAATGGCAAATAGATGAGGAAACAATGGAAACAGTGGCAGATTTTATTTTCTTGGGTTCCAAAATCACCATGGACAGTGACTGCAGTCATGAAATAAAAAGAAGCTTGCTCTTTGGAAGGAAAGCCATGACAAACCTAGAGAGCATATTCAAAAGCATAGACATCACTTTGCCCACAAAGGTCTGTATCATCAAAGCTATGGTTTTTCCAGTAGTCTTGCACAGATGTGAGAGCTGGATCATAAAGAAAGCTGAATGCTAAAAAAATTGATGCTTTGGAACTGTGGTGTTGGAGAAGACTCTGGAGAGCCCTTGGACAGCAAGGATATCACACCAGTCAATCATAAAAAAAATGAATCCTGAATCTTCACTGGAAGGACTGATGCTGAAGCTGAAGCTCCAATACTTTGGCCACCTGATGCAAAGAGCTGACTCATTGGAAAAGACCCTGATGCTGGGAAAGACTGGGGACAGGAGGAGAAGGGGGTACAAGGGATGAAATGGTTGGGTGGCATAACTGACTCAATGAAAATGAGTTTGAGCAAACTCCAGGAGATAGTAAAGGACAGGGAAGCCTAGCATGCTGCAGTCCATGGGGTCCCGAAGAGGTGGAAACACGGAGTGACGGAATAACAACAACAACAAATAAGAAAAAGAAAACAAAGCTCTCTTTCAGGAATCGCTTGTGGAGGCTTGTAGAAAATTTACTTTTACTAACATTGACCCCTACACTCCTGAGGGTCAGTCCCTGGTGGCAGAACATTTGGTCAGTCTGCCCCTGATATTAGGCAGAAACTAAAGAAGTTAAAATTAGGTCATGAACCCCAATGACCCAACTCCTAGAGGTGGCCTTTAGCATATTCAATAATTGAGATTAAGCTGAAGAGGAAGAGAGAGCCCAACATGAGAAAAGACAGGCCAGGGATCAAGCTAAACTCATGGGCGGATTCTGGGGGCTCCCTCTGAGATGTCTTATTTCTATCAAAGAGCTCTGGGTGGTCCTGGATGTGGCAGGTAGGAAGATCGGTTTGTTAATGGATATGGGAGCCACTTACTCTGTCCTGATCTCTCACACTGGGCCCCTTTCCTCAAAAGCTGCACAGGGACTGGTGTCGATGGAAAGCCTCCCACCTGTCACTTCACTGGCCTCTCCCTTGACAACCTCAACACTGTTTGCTCTCACGTGCCTTTCTGGTTGTCCCTCAGTGTCCTAACCCACCACTGAGGAGGGACCTCCTGGGCTCCTTGGGACCATTTAACAATTAGGCCAGCCGGGCCAGCCCCATATATTGACTCTGACTACATGAGACCAACCAGAAGAGCAAGGTCTTATTTCCAGCCATATTCTACAAGGAGTGAACCCACATTTTGGGAACAAGGTGGACCCAGGAGGGCCTTCAATGCCCAGTCTGTAAGAATTAGGCTTAGGCCAGAAGCCATTTACCCTAACAAGAGACAATAACCCAATTAAGTTGGTTTATAACCCCTCATAAATACTTAGCTCATGGCCTCTTGGGGCCCTGACAGTCTCCATGCAATATTCCTATTTTTCCCATCATTAAGTCTCCTGGGGAGTATCGAGTGGTAGAAAAACTTAGAGCCGGAAATGATGTTCTGGTCCTTATTCACGCCCCTGTGGCCAATCCTTATGAAATATCACCTTGAATCCCGACAATGCCTAGGCTTTACTGTGCTCAACCTCATCCAGTCTATCCCTCCTCACAATGTATGTTTGCCTTTGAGTGGACTAACCACCACTTAGGTCAAACGTAAAAATACAGCTGGACAGTATGGCCTTGAGGAGTTTCAGGCAAGTCCACACTTGATCTCCCAGGACCTAGGAAAACAACTATGTGAGATACACCTAAAAGAACAGGCTATTCTACAGTATGTACGTGATATATTAATATGTACCTCACCATGGAGGTCTCAGATCAAAATACCACTTAAGTCCTTAATTTTGGGGGCGCTACAGAGCCTCTCAAAGGCACAACAAATGTCAAAGCAATGAGGTAAATATCTGGAATATACTACAAACCTCAGAAATAGAAAGTTATCTCCATATAGCAAACAAGCTATATTCAGACCTAAGCACTCCAAAGATCTGCCTGCAACACAGGAGACACAGATTCAATCCCTGGTTTGGGAAGATCCCCTGGAGAAGGAAATGGCAACCCACTCCAGTATTCTTGACTGGAAAATCCCATGAACAGAGTTGGACACAGCCTAGAGACTCAGTAACAACAACTCCAAAGATGAAGAAACATCTCTGTGCCTTTTTGTGCATGGTAGGATTTTGCAGAATTTGGATTCCAAAATTTGGGCTAATTAAGCCTCTACATGAAGTCACTAAGGTTCAGATTCAAAATTATTACTTTAGATTGAGGGGAACAAGAAAAGGCTTTTAATGATATCAACCAGGCCCTCACCACAGCACCTGCTCTCAGTCACCCCAGCCTGTAAAGGCCCTTCATCTTGTACATGGCTGAAAAGCAAGGCACAGCTCTGGGGTTCTCATATAGAAACTGGGCAAGTTCCTCAGCCTGTTAGGTACTTTTCCAAAAGCTACATTTCATGGCCCAAGGTTGGCCTGCCTGCTTCTGGGCAGTAGCTACTACCACTTTATTAGTAAAAGAAGCTCACAAGCTTACTTTTAGACACCCACAGGTGTCTAAAGTAGGAAGTCCACACACCTTATCAAGGGCAAGGGAGTCCAGAAATTAAAGGCCTCTATTGGCTAACTGAAGGCTGCCTTACAAATACCATGCCATGCTCCTTGACTCCCGAGAGCTAACCCACAAAATTTACCACATCCTTATCCTGGCTATGCTTACGCCTGGTGAGAGCCCAGAGCTGACACATTCTTAACTCAGATCCCTTGACCAGATTTAATGCCAGTAGGTCTAATCTAACTGAGGAAATAGAAAATTCTGGGGAAGAATGGTTACTGATGGCAGTAGTTTTATGAAGGACACAGTCAGGAGGGCAGGGGATGCTACGGTGAACACTCATGGTGTCAGAGATGCAAAACCTTTCCCGCCCAACACTTCAGGCCAGAAGGATGCCCTGATAGCTCTAACCTGAGCCTTGACCCTAGAGGAAGGATACACAGACTCAGAATATGCCGTCCTTGTTTTACATGCCCACACAGCTATCAGGGGAAGAAGAGAACTTTTAAGAGCAAGAAATTCTTCTATAAAATATGAGGCTGAGATTTTACATTTCACAGAAGCAGCTCAAACACCAAAACAGGCACCAAAAGGGAATATCTCAAGTTATCCAAGGAATCCCCAGGGCAGACTGGGAAGCAAAGAAAGCAGCCTTGATGCCATAATAGGAATGATACTGATCCCATCCATTGCCCCTTCTACCATTATACTCAGATACTCAGCCTCCAAAAAGACCTGCACACGAGACTAAGGAGCAACTAAGGAGACAAGGAGACAAATGGACAAACCTAAACAACATATAAAAAGCAGAGACGTTACTTTGCTGACAAAGGTCCGCCTAGTCAAAGCTATGGTTTTTCCAGTAGTGATGTATGGTTGTGAGAGTTGGACCATAAAGAAAGCTGAGTGCCGAAGAATTGATGCTTTTGAACTGTGGTGTTGGAGAAGAGTCTTGAGAGTCCCTTGGACTGCAAGGAGATCAAACCAGTCCATCCTAAAGGAAATCAGGCCTGAATATTCACTGGAAGGACTGATGCTGAAGCTGAAGCTGCAATACTTTGGCCACCTAATGCGAAGAACTGACTCATCAGAAAATACCCTGATGCTGGGAAAGATTGAAAGTAGGAGGAGAAGGGGACGACAGAGGATGAGATGGTTGGATGGCATCACCGACTCAATGGACATGAGTTTGAACAAGCCCTGGGAGTTGGTGATGGACAGCGAAGTCTGGTGTGCTGCAGTTCATGGGGTCGCAGAGAGTCGGACACGACTGAGCAACTGAACAGAACTGAAAGTTATAAAACATCAAATTTGGTAAATTATATTTCAGTTTGATAAATATCTTGCCATTGATTTGAGTAACTTTAGGTGACAAAACCATTCTTTGAAAAACTAAACAACTGCCTTTGTCTCGCAAATGTCTAAACCAGAATGTGAATAGAAGCTTCAAGGACCTATACTAAGCCCAAATAAGCAGGCCAGATCTGCAAACCAAGGGGAAAAAGTGGCAGTTTAAATCTAAACTGCTGAGAATGTTCCCTCAGCCAAACCTTACAGATACTAAGCCTTAATCATCTGAGCAAGCAACTTTCAGTTCAGTTCAGTTGCTCAGTCGTGGCTGACTCTTTGCGACCCCATGAATCGCAGCACACCAGGCCTGCGTGCTTTTTAATATTTAATATTAAATATTAATATGCTTTTTAATATGCTGTCTAGGTTGGTCATAACTTTCCTTCCAAGGAGTAAGCGTCTTTTAATTTCAAGCAACTTTAAGGTATTCCAATTGTTAACTAGTAAAATTATATCAATATTATAATACTTTGTTCATATATAAATCTTTTAGTAAAGTCATGAGATCTCTAGTTTGTTATGTCTGTGTGCACATTATACATATGAGATATCTCTACTTCAAAAAGGTATTATTAAAATTGAATTTATAAAAAGCTCTGTTTAATTTTAATAAAAAGCACTTAATTTAAAGAAAACTGGCCAGATGACTTTAAGGTTTATTGAACTGGGAAATATTCAATATTAAGTTGATACCTGATAGTAATGATTAAAGCTTGTAGATCTAAATTAATATAGAGGTCAATTAAGAGTCATCAAAATTAGTATAATACTTTACTGTACTTAGGTTTAATAAATAAGACCTTACTAATCTCTTGCAACAAAATAACTGAACACAATAAAACTTCAAGGTAAATGTAAATAAGATTAAAAACTTTGGAATAAAAACTTCAAAGCAATAATATTTTAGGAATGTCTAATTAACATGATCTTTCCAGATGTTTGGCAACTTAAGATTCTAAAGCTGTGCCAGCTGAAGGTAAATGATGAAAGTGTATTTATTTTAAAGATATTGAGACTTCAATTACGGGGAAAAAAAAGTATTTGAAAATATCAATGAAAAGGTTTGGTATCACCTAAGCTGTTCTCTACAAGAAAACAAATGTTTTTAAAAATTATCATTGATGTTTAAGCTCACCAATTTATAAAATGCCAATGTAAAGACAGTACATAGTTGCTTACTCCTTAGTTTTACTAAAATTAAAGTTTTAAAAGGATTCTAATTTAAACATGTAATTAAAGCTTTTAGACATAATACAGTAACTTTTCAAACTTAGTAGGAAATAAAATGCATGTTTTCAGTAAAGAAGATATGAGAAATTAAATTTTAGTAAAAAAAAAATGAGCTGGTTGATTTTATTTGGATGAAAAATGAAAAGCAGGCTGGATACAAAAAGTGATGAGAGATTATAAAGGGGAACTCTGTGAGAGAAGTTTTATACATAGTCAGGATTAACTAAATTTAGATTGAAGTTAACTAAGCTAAGATAAGACGGGAAACTTTATTTCTAAGTGTCAATTTCAATAAACGTTTATGTGAGTTTCTGTACCTTTAAATGATCTATATTTATTTTCTTTGTGACCTTGGTTAAATGAATAGATATTGTTTCAGGGCCCTATGATTCTGTGTTTTAAAATCTTTTTGCTATTTCTAACAAACTTCCCAAATATCAAAATCTAACTACGCTGTTTATGCTCCAGCTGACTCTGGGATGATTGCTTCAAAGAAACATCTCTGAGGAACCTCAGAGATGAATGTTAAGCTAAGTTTATTCGGTATTTTTAATTTAGAAACATTATCAGGTGATTGAAAATAAACTTTAGGTTGTAATATATAGATAAATATCATTAATACAGATATTCCAAAATGTATATGGAATCCTTAACATCTGACATGTCCTGATATAATAATGTCAGCATAATTCTAGTGATTATACTAAGATGTTAGTATAATGGATGGATATTGCAAAAAATATCCAAGTCTCCTAACTGCATTGTACTTAAATCTTTAACCATGCAAAAGGGCCACGGCACAATTGGTAGGGAAGCTGCTTTTAGAGTGATTCCCATCTGGGGAGTCCCCTCTGAACTACATAGTGACAGACGGACCCATTTTCCTGGACAAGTTGTTAAGGAAATTTATAAAATTTGGCCAATTATGCAACATTTCCATTGTGTCTATGAGCCCGGGTCTTCTAGGTTAGTGAACAGGACAAATGGAACAATTAAAACTCAGCTGGCTAAAATTATGAATTTCTTATTCCTTACCTTTGCCTCAGGCCCTTCCATTGGTTCTCCTCAACCTCAGATCCACTCCTTTGGCAAACATCATTTGTCTCCCTTTGTGATTATTACAGGGAGACCAATGAGACTGGATGAAGGACTCTATGATCCGACACTGCTTAAAGGAGATATATTACTGCAAGGGTTCAATCAACTTATTGGCAAGTCATTCTAAACTTGTTTCTAAAGCTTATTGCACTAATCTATCCTCAAATGAAGATCAGATGTCCTGTAACTTATAATCAGGAGACTATGTTTATTGGAAAAGAGATCACTTGAAGGACTCCCTTCAACCTAAGTGGAAGGACCCTTATTAGGTTCTTTTGGCTAGCTCATACACAGCAAAACTGAACGGAACTGACTCTTGGATTCACATTTTCCACCTAAAAAGGGCTCCTGTACCAGACTGGTCTATAGAGAGAACTGCTGAGCTCAAAGTCACCTTAAAACAATGATCTAATAATAAGGAAACACCATGGCCAGGATGAGAAGATGATACTACAAGCAGACAGCTGACACCAGATGCTGGACCTCACCTGTATGACTGTTCATAAGTTTTCTTCTTTGTTTCTTGGACTCTTACATGAATCAAATGTTTTGTCTATCATGGGCATGATCTTATGAGAGTTTTAGAAATAAATCAAATTGCTGGATTTGTGGTCACTTACCTACATCCAGTACTTCTGGTTTACCTTGATGGGTTTTTCTCCCCTCCAAGTCTCTGACTGGATGGCTCTTAGAAAGTTTATTTTAGAAGAAAGGAATTATAGTTCTGTCTGGGCTATTACTGATATAACTAGATAAGACTCACTCACTTGACCGATCAAACATACTAATTCTGGCCAAAAATATGAATTTTCTCTTAAGGGTACTCAAGCTCAGTAGTAACAACACACAATTCCAGTCAAGAAAAAAAAAAAAAGTAAACTCTAGGCTATTAGGAGAGATGCTTCCTCACTTAGGGGATGGATTTATCTGGCTAATGCCAGGCTATGGTCATCTAAGCCTAAAGGCCCCCTATGCTGGGTACAATTCAATCATACCAAAGATAATTAACCAAATGACACTAGAAAATTAGGCTGAGTGTCTTATGAAAACTGCCAAAGTACCGTTTCTCTTTAAAGATAGTGATTGATATGGGACAGATTGGATTAGATGTCCAGAAATATACTGGCTAGTACCTAACTGGACTCAATGGCTTTGTGGATCCAGTCTATGACCCTGGCTTCCACCAGATTAGCCAGAAAGATGTACTTTAGGATTCCCTGGGGCTCAAGGCCACTTATGTAAAAACTTAATTGTGACTCCCGCAAATTTACCATTAATAGGAGTCCCATGACCCAAGAGATCAGTATTTCACTGCTAGGATCACATAGCAGCCATTTTTGCACCTTCAGTAGGATTGGAAAATGTAATTTCTCACATTGAAGCCTTAACAACATTCACTCAAAAGGCATTAAATGATAGCAACCAGGCTATTAGTCTACTAAATTCTGAGGTCTCTATGAGGAGAAAAGCTGTCTTACACAATCATATGGCCCTTAATGTCCTTACAGCATTTCAAGGGAGCACCTGTGCTGTAATTCAAACTGAATGTTGTACTTACATACCAGATAATCCTCTAATGGGTGATGTTTTAGGAAGATGGTTTGGTTCTGAAAGCCCATGGCTTAAATCCCTGTTTGTAACTTTAATCACCTTATTAGCTGTATTACTTGTAATCTTTTAAGATTGTCTTTTGTATTATGTATAACCAGGCCTCTAGCCAAATTAATGATGGCTAAACATCTTGAAGAAATAGATCACATTTACAACATAGAATAATTGTAATAATGTGATTCTAGGTATGGGAAGAGGCAATAAGGGAAATATCTCCTGGATCCTATTAAGTTAGAAGATAGAGGATCCAGAGCATCTTTTATTGCTTATCAATGGGCATCATCCAGAAATTAACACCTGGAGTGACATATCAATGAGGACCTTTGACAGATCTTAGATGAGCCTCCCAATACCAGGGGACCAAAAAAAAAAAAAAAAAAAGGCCATGAAATGTCTCCCAAATATAGTCAGATTTATGACCATGGAGAGGGACTGTGAAATGAAAAATATCTCCTGCCATATCAACAAACAAGAAATGTCACAGCCATCAGCAATTTTTGGCCTCCAAATGTGAATGATGGCTCCCAAAACTGCAATCCAGTGGATGCTGCCACCCCCTATGGTGATTCCTGCGGGGCTGGAGCTAGGGGAAAGCAAAAAGCAGCCTTCTGCCACTCCTTAAGGTGAACAGGATTGGCCCCACATAGCTGAGGTGCATATGAAAGGAATGAATTCAATGAGCCGAGAGGCATGCATCTTCCCATACATAGAATGCTAAATTCCTTAATTTGATACCTGATCTATGATGTTCAGACTCCCTGCTCCCTTAGTTGCAAACTTGTATAGCCTGACTTCCCCCTCCTGCCTCCTTGGAAAACTGCCTCCAGTTTTCTCAGAGCTACTCAGTCTCCCGGGCTCAGAGTCCTAAACATTCCCACCAAAAAACCCCCAAAACTCTCTACTTTCACTATATTTTTTATAGTTGTGACTATATTTTTTAGTCGACACCCATGTCCACTAATATGCTATAGGAATCCAAAGACCCACATTCCAACCATTCCTGTGAATCCCCCCTGCCCCCGCCGCCCTTTCCCCAAAACTCCACAGGACACAGAGAAATCTGAACAGCCTGAAAAATCTAGGTTGACTAGTGAGCCTCTCCAAGACCTAAAGCTCTTATTCAGGAAGGATAAAGAGGGACTTCCCTGGTGGTCCAGTGGTTAAGAATCCACCTTGCAATGCAGGGGACGCATGTTCAATCTACTGGTTGGGGAACTAAGATCCCACATGCTGCAGAATAACTAAGCCCATGTGCCAAAACTGGAGAAGCATGGGCTGCAACTGAAAGATCCTGAATGACAGAATGAAGATGCCACGTGCCACAACAAAGACCTGATGCAGCCAAATATACAAGTTAAATAAATAAATATATTTTTAAAAGGAAGAACAAAGAGACTTACCCAAGGCTAAGTTCCCAAAGCCATTAACTTTCTTTTCTCCCTTCCAGCACTCCAGTCTACTTACAAAATAACTGACAGGCTCTGGTTCAGTTCAGTTGCTCAGTCATGTCTGACTCTTTGCGACCCCATGGACTGCAGCACGCCAGGCCTCCCTGTCCATTGACAACTCCCGGAGTTTACCCAAACTCATGTCCATTGAGTTGGTGATGCCATCCCACCATCTCATCCTCTGTCATCTCTCCTCCCACCTTCAATCTTTCCCAGCATCAGGGTCTTTCCCAGTGAGTCAGTTCTTCACATCAGGTGGCCAAAGTATTGGAGCTTCAGCATTAGTCCTTCCAATGAATATTCAGGACTGATTTCTGATTAGGGAAGATCAAAAACACTGGTCGGTATCAGATTTATCCAAGCCATTTCAAATAAGATAAAATTTTGGGAACATTGATTGCTAAACAGGTCAAATTTTACCTATTTACCTCTCTCTTCTTGTGAGAGAGAAACTAACACTGTTTGGTGCCACCTGAGATGTGCTTTCCCAATCTATAAAATGCTAATATAGAAGACAGTTCATGGCTGCTTAAGGAAAGGAGGATGTGTGTTTTCAGAAAAGGAGGTGTGAGGAATGGAAATACATTCTGTTGAAAGGAAAAAGAGTGACTTGCTGGCTACTTCTTAGTGGAAAGAATAAGAGACGAAGTATGACCATAGAAAGCTGTGGAGGTTCACGGAAGAGGAACATTTGAGAAAAGAATTTTGTCGGTGGTCAGGATTTCCTAAGGTTGGATTGAATTGAATTAGGTAAATGGATTTTCTCAAGAGTAGGCTGATGCAAGACTGGGTTTGATTTCTCTCTCTCCTAAGAGAACAAAGTTTTCCTGGAATACTCCTTTTCCTATCATATCGTGTGACTTTCTGTGCCTACCTATAAGTGTCTATTTACTTTTGAAATTTATTTTTCACCTTAGCTCAAGGAATAATTGTTTTCACAGGGACCCATTATTCTATCAGACTGGGTATTTTAAAACTTTGAGATTGTTGACAGACTTTCCAATATCAAATTCTAACTAAAGTTCTTTTGACCTCTAGCTAATTTTGGGGTGATTCAAAGGGTCCCTAGAGCATCCCTAAAAGAGATCCTAAACTAATCGGGATCATTTGGTATGTTAAATTATGTGGGGAAACACTGTCCAAACTTGCTGTTGCCTGTGTCAGAATCATCAGGCCCTCTCCCATTTAATCACATCCACCAAACAGATAGGGGAAAGGGTTTTGGGTTCTTTTGCTGTCTAGTCTCTCACCTTACTCTAGGTCCAAAAAAAAATCCCATGAGAATATTCCCACCTCCAGGCCCTCATTTTCTGACCCCCATGGCATTGTCCATGAGCCCAACCCCAATTCCTCTCGGAGTTCCTTCTGGCACCTCTAGGATCACCTTCACTTCAGGCCTTGGCAGCTCATACACGTGACTGCCTACTGGGCTGGCCACTTCCACAGTCCACATTCTAGGCTTTATAGATGCTCAATCTTGAGGAATACACCCCAACACAGGGAAAACTGTCACAGGACATTTGCTTTATAGACAACAGAGTCCCCTCAAGGAAAGTCCTGACAATACACTGGTTCAAATGTCCCCTCCTAGGGACCCACCATGCAAGGAACTGGGTTGACCAGAGACGTCTGGTTAGGAATCTATGGGAGAGTAGGTAGAGAACCCTCAAAATTCCATTAGGTAAGAAGAGAATTCAGAGCACATTCTGACCCCTTTCTGTAAAAATCCTCAGTGAATGTCTCCCGGGATGCTGGACTTCACTTCTAGAAGCGCTCTTGGTTGCAGATTACTCAGCATGGGAGGATCCTCCTTTAAGCCAGAAGAAACACCCCTGGAATGTATCCTTAAAAACTGGATGTTTTACAAACAGATAAGGTGAACAATGAAACACAAATTCTACTGTAACACTACCTGGCCTTTATATGAGTCAGGGGGATGGAGAAAAATGGCCTGAAAATGAGTCTCTAAATACAATACCATCTTGCAATTGGATCTTTAGGGTCACAAGACTGGAATGTTCAAGCGTTCAAGGTTCTTTACCAAAACCCTGCTATACCCGGCTCCTGTAATCAAAAGCCTCGGGAATCAGAAGGCATTCTTAACATTTTAGATGACCTCCTTTTAACTTCACCAATTTTCATGGGTGAAACTAAGCTCTCCCCTGCTTGCCCAAAGCCAAATTTCCCAGATCACTCTGACCAATCCTAAACTCACCTCCCTATGTCCCATACACCCTTCCTCAGCCCTGAATGGAGACTAGTGCCTCCAGGGTAACTCATAGTGGAACTTCCCTATCACCCAGGATCAGAGAAATATGCCTTCTCTTAGGGACGTGGCAAATGGAGAAGACACAATCAGAGTGCACGTGCCCTTCTCTTTAACTGCCTAGTGCAAAAAGAGACTGGGACAGTTTATTGAAGGCAATAGTAAGTTTGTTTCTGGGTTTCAGGCCCTAACTCTGGCCTTTGATTTAACTTGGAAGGATGTCCAAATAGTCCTATTTATAATGCTTGCTCTGGCCCTGAGGAAATACAGAGAATTTGGGCAGTAGCCCAGGGGAACTGTGACCAGCTTGACCAACCTGAACATTCTGTTTATGGGTGGAGACACAGTTCCAAGCCAGGAGCCCTGCTGGTATTACAAATCAGAAAGGGTACGGAAGCCATGAAACACGTGATCCACTGTATATTAGAAGGGCTGAGAAGACCTATCAAAAAGCCAGTTAACCATGAAAGGGTTAAAGGAGTGACCCAAGAAGAAAAAGAAAACACAGCCCTCTTTCAGGGACATCTTGTGGCGGCTTATAGAAAATTTACTAACACTGACCCCTCCACTCCCAAGGGTCAGTCCCTGCTGTGCCAACATTTGATCAGCCAGTTTGCCCCTGATACGTGTTGGCAACTCCAGAAGTTACAATCAGGTGCACAAACCCCAGTGATCCAACTCGTAGGGGTAGCCTTTGGGGTATTTAATATTTGAGCTCAAGCTGAGGAGGAAGAGAGAAACTGACATGAGAAGAGGCAGGCCAGGGCTCAAGCTAAACTGATGCGCATAGCTGTCAGCCATGCCTGGCAACCTCAGGACAACCTAAGGGGGCCAAAAAGTTTAACCACCTGCCTGGAGGTAAAACCAGCAAGGGGGAATCCTTCAAATGTAAGTCAACCAGCCACTGGGCCCAGAAGTGCCACAAAGAACCCTCGAGTCCATGCACAGCCTGCAAACAAACAGGCCACTGCTGGTGGGACTATCCACAGTTCTAAAGGAAATCTGCTCCCATGATGGCCATGCGGGATGACGAAGGTGGCCCGGGGATTCTGGCAGCTCCCTCGCATGAAGTGTCTAACTCCATCAAAGAGCCTGCCTGGTCCTTGATGTGACAGGTAAGAAAGTCATTTTTTTAATTGATAAAGGGGCCACTAAAATCTGTCCCGATCTCTCACCCTGGGCCTGTTCCCTGGAAAAGCTGTACTGTGACTGGTGTCGACAGAAAGCCTCACACTGGTTTCTTCACTGGGCTTCTCGCTTGCCAATCTGAACAGTGTTTGAGCTCACGTGGCTTTTATTGTCTCTAGGTGTCACCCACCACTGGGTAGAGACCTCCTGGGCTCCCTTGGGGCCCTATTAAAGTTAGGAGGTCCAGGGTAGCCCTTTTTTTTTTTTTTTTTTTTGACTCTAAGACAAATCAGCTGGAAGACCAATGGCCTGTTCGTTCCCAGCCATAATCTCCACGCAGTAAACCCTGCAGCTTGGGGCAATGGAACCCTGCAAAGACTATAAACACCCAATATGTAAAAATTAGCCTCAAGCCAGAAGTCACTTACCCTAACAAGAGACAGTATCCCATAAAGTTGGAAGCAAAAACAGGTTTGCAACCCCTCATAGATAAATTCTTAAAACATGGCCTTTTAGTGCCCTGTCAGTCTCTTGGAATACCGCTATTCTGCCAGTTGCTGAGCCAAATGAGGAATATTGAATTGTACATGACCTTAGAGCAGTAAATAATGCTGTGGTATCTATACATTCCCCTTGTGGCCAATTCTTGTAATACTGGATGGGAGATGCTGAATAGTTTACTGTGTTCGACCTCAAGGGTGCCTTCTTTTCTCTCTCAGTATCTGTTTGCTTTTGAATGGACTAATCCCCACTTGAGCCAAATGCAATAATACACCTGGACAGAACTGCCTCAGGGAGTTCAGGCCAGCCCACATTTGTTCACCCAGGCCCAAGGAAAGGAACTAAGAGAACTCATCTAAAAGGCGGCACCATTCTCCAGTAGGAAGATCACATACTAGCACGTACCCTACAACAGAGGCCTCAGGTCAAAACACCAGTTTAGTCCTTCATTTCCGTGCGGCCCAGGGTTACATGATCACCCAGAAAACAGCACAGGTATCAGAGAAACAGGGTCAGTATCCGAGACATAATTCCTGAGAGTATACACTAATTGCTAAATTAAAAAAACACGCTATATTAAGTTAAAGCACCTCAAAGACAAAAAAACAAAACAAAACCTTTGTATTTTCTTAGGCATGAGAGGATTTTGCAGAATTTGGATTCCAAGGTTCTGACTAATGTTTAAACCTCTATCTGAAGCCACCAAAAGCCCAGGTACAAAACTAGTACTTTGGACTGGAGAATAAGAAAAGACTTTTAATAATATCCACCAAGCCCTCCCTACTCTGGGTGACCCCAATTAAAAAAAAAAATTACCTCGTATGTAACTGAAAAACAGGAGCTAGCTCTAAGGGTTCCTATTCAAAAGCTAGAAGTTCCTCAGCCTATTAGCTATTTTTCCAAACAACTAGATTCCCAGGCCTGATATTGACCTGGCTACCTCCAGGCAGTAGCTGCTACCACTTCCTTCGGAGAAGAAGCTAACAAGCTTACCTTTGAATAGCCACTGATGCCCAGACCCCTCATCAAGTACAGGGATTCTGGGGATTAAATAAGGCCACCATGGGCTAGTCAAGGTCTGACTAGTCAAGGCTATGGTTTTTCCAATAGTCATGTATGGATGTGAGAGATGGACTACAAAGAAAGCTGAGTGCCAAAGTATTGATGCTTTTGAACTGTGACATTGGAGAAGACTCTTGAGAGTCCCTTGGACTGCAAGGAGATCCAACCAGTCCATCCTAAAGGAAATCAGTCTTGAATGTTCATTGGAAGGACTGATGTTGAAGCTGAAACTCCAATACTTTGGCTACCTGATGCAAAGAGCTGACTCATTGGAAAAGACCCTGATGCTGGCAAAGATTGAAGGCGAGAGGAGAAGGGGACCACAGAGGATGAGATGGCTGGATGGCATTACCGACTCAATGGACATGAGTCTGAGTAAACTCCGGGAGTTGGTGATGGACAGGGAGGCCTGGCATCCTGGGGTCACAAGGAGTTGGACACGACTGAGCGACTGAACTGAACTGAACCGTGGGCTAATTGAAGCCTGTCTTCCTAAGAACCAGGCTTTACTCCTCAATTCCTGAGAGTTTATCCTCCAAACTTGCCACAGCCTCATCTCAGCTACACTTATGTCTGACCAGAGCCCAGAGCCAACACATTCCTGCCTCAGATCCCTTGACCAGGTGTATGCCTGTAGGTCTCATCTAACAGATCAAGTCATAGGAAACACTGAGGAGGAGTGATGAATGGTTTACTTACAGCAGTAGCTCTATAAAGGACAGAGTCAGGAGGGCAGCGGATGCTACCGTGAGCATTCATAGTGTCAAAGAAGCAAAATCTTTCCCGCCCTACATTTCAGCCTAGAAGGGTGAACTGAGCTCTACCCTGATCCTTAACCCTAGAGGAAGGAAAAATTATAAGTATATACAGACTCAAAGTATGTCTTCCTTAATGTTACATGCCCATGCAGCTATGCAGGCTTGATGACCATAACAGAACTGGCATTGATCCCATCTCTTGTCCCTTCTAACCTTATACCCAGACACTCAACTTCCAGAGAGACCTGTGCACAGGACCAAGGGGAAACTAAGGAGACAGACGGCTGGTAATGCATCGATCAGAAATTGCTCATACCTCTTTCTCTCAATGGAATATTATGAAAGTGCTACATGATTCTCTCCATCTGGAGAGAGGTGCAATGTCTACAATTGTTTTCTGATTTTTTTTTTTTTTTTAACAGGGAAAGGGATCCCAGATACAACCAGAAGTGTTATTGAGCCTGCACGCTCTGCACCATCCACAATCCAGGAGGCAACATCAAGCCTCTCCATCCTGTAAGCCCAGTCCAGCAACGGGGGACTTAGCCAGGAGAGGACTAGCAAATAGATTTCGCTCACATACCCTCTTTCCAGGGCTTCAATACTTATTAGTCTTTACAGACACTTTCGCTGGATGAGTAGAAGCCTCCCCACTAGGACAGAAGGCAGCTAAAGTGGCTAAAGTACCTCTAATAGAAATCATTCCTATGTTCACAAGGAGATTGAACCAGTTAATCCTAAAGGAAATCAGTCCTGAATATTCATTGGAAGGGGTGATGCTAAAGCTGAAGTTCCAATACTTTGGCCACCTGAACGGAAGAGACGACTCATTGGAAAAGACCCTAATGCTGGCAAAGATTGAAGGCAGGAGGAGAAGGGGATGACAGAGGATGAGATGGTTGGATGGCATCACCGACTCAATGGACATGAGTTTGAGTAAGCTCCGGGAGTTGGTGATGGACAGGGAAGCCTGGCGTGCTGCAGTCTATGGGGTCGCAAAGAATCTGACATGATTTAGCGACTAAACAGCAACAACCAGCCTTGAGTTACTTGGTGGGATTTTAGAGAACAAAAAGATAATAAGGTTCTTGCATATTTCCCTCCTCTGCTTCTCCTGTGTAACTATTCTGCCTGGGCTCTTAGGAACTACTTGATTCATCTGTAGTTCCCCAAACTAAGGTGAGAAAAAAGAGCCACTTTAAATGTGAGGAAAACATCTATGGCTGATTCATATCAATGTATGACAAAAAAATAAATAAATAAAAATAAAAAAAAAAATAAATGTGAGGAAAACAATGTTCATATAAAAATCAACTTCTAAATGAGCTGTATTTAATTGGTTTAAAGGAAAATGAGCACTTATATACATTCTCAAAATATAAAAGAGGCTCACCAGGATACATTTCGGGTTCACGTGACCTGGGAAATATTCAATATTTAATTAATATCTGGTATTAGAGCTAGCTTAAGGTTGTGGGTTTAATTAATACACACCTAACTTTAGAGTGATCAACTTTAAATATTATACTCTTATTTTACCTAGGGTTAGTGAAAGTAAGCGCATATTGTTTCTGTTATGAAATTTGTCAACAGGAAAAATAAGCTCATATGATTAACTTTTTAAGTATATATAACTGGGATAAGAACATTTTAGTAAACTCTATAGCAATAACTGGGCTTCCCTGGTGGCTCAGTGGTAAGGAATCTGCCTGCAATGAAGGAAACCTGGGTTCGATCCCTGGGTTGGGAAGATCCCCTGGAGGAGGGCATGGCAACCCACTCCAGAATTCTTGCCTGGAGAATCCCATGGACAGAAGAGCCTGGCAGGCTACAGTTCATAGGGTCACAAAGAGTTGGACACGACTGAATCAACTTAGCAGCAGCAGCATGGCAATAATTATCTAAAACACTCTCTCAAATTTTGGTAAATTGAAACTGCTGCTGCTAAGTCGCGGCAATCGTGTTCGACTCTGTGTGACCCCATAGATGGCAGCCCACCAGGCTCTGCCGTCCCTGGGATTCTCCAGGCAAGAGAACCAGAGAATTGAAACTAAATTAAGCTAAATGATACAAATTCATTGAACATCCAGCCCATTTCAAATAAAACAAAATATTGGGAATACTAATAGCTAAACAGGTCCACATTTACCTACTTTGGTTTTCTTCTAAGAGGAAAACTACAGATGTTTTGTACCACCTTGAGATGTTCTTTACCCATCTATGAAATGCTAATGTAGAAGACAGTTCATGGTGGTTGAAGGAAAGTAGGATGTGTGTTTCCAGAAAAGAAGGTATGAGGAATGGAAATGTATTTTGTTGAAAGGGAAAAGGGTGATTTTGTCCTGGAATTGACTTTGTGAATGGGGAAAGAATAGGGACAAACTATGGCTACAAAAAGTAGCAGAAGGTTTGTGAAAAAGGAACACTGAGGAAAGAATTTTGTCTGTGATAAACACATTTTATTAAGTGAAGATTGATACAAGATTGGATCTGGTTTCTCTCTCACAAGGGAACAAACTTTTCCTAGAATATGCCTTTTGATGTCAGATCATATGAGTTCCTATACCCTTAAGTGATCTGTATTTACTTTTGAAAATTTTTTTCACCTTAGCTCAATGAGTAATTGTTTCACCCTATGATTCTATCTGACTGGGTGTTCTAAAACATTTTGAGGGGCTTCCCTGGTGTGTCAGTGGTAAAGAATCTGCCTGCAGTGCAGGGGACACTGGTTTGATCTCTGTTCTGGGAGGATCCCACATGCCATGGAGCAACTAAGCCCCTGCGTCACCACTACTGAGCCGGTGCCCTAGAGCTTGGGAGTCCAAACTACTGAGCCCACACTCCCAAGAGCCCAGGCCTTCAAGAAGAGAAGCCACCGCAACGAGAAGCCTTTGTGCCGAAACTACAGAGTAGCCACTGCTCATCACAAGTAGAGAAAGCCCACACAGCAACAAAGACCCAGCACATCCAAAAGTAAAGTCGCTAAAAAAAATTGTTTTGTGATTTTTGACAGCCTCCCCAAATATCAAATTCTAGCCAAACTTCTTCTAATCTTAAGCCTCTTTGGGGTACTTCAAAGGGCCCCTGTAGAACCCCAAAGAAAGATCCTAGACTAATTGAGTTCATTTGTTATGTTAAATTACATGGGAAACACTGTCCAAACTTGCTGTTGCCTGTATCAGATAGAATCATCAGGCTCTCCCTGATTTTATCGTAGCTGCCCAAGAGACAGGGGAAAGGGTTTGGGTTCTTTTAAGGTCTAGTCTCACCTTACGTTATGTCCAAAAAAATCCCATGAGAATACTCCCACCTCTAGGCCCTCATTTTCTGACCCCCATGGCATTTTCCACTGCACCCAACTTTAATTTCCCACCAGAGAAGCCATTCAATTCCCCCAAGAGTTCCTTTCTGCACCTCTAGGATATCCTTCACTCCTCCACTTGGCAGTCCCTACACAGTTACAACTACCTACTGGGCTGCCCACTTCTAAGCAGGCCACATCCTGCGTTTTATAGATGCTCAATATAACAGAATACACCCCAACACAGGGCAAATGGTTATAGGAGATGAGCTTAATAGACAACAGATCCCCCTCAAGGAGAGTCCTGGCAGGCAGTGGCACTGGTTCAAATGTCCCCTATTGGGGACCCCTTATGAGAGGTACTGGGTGGACCAGAGACGTCTGTTTAGGAATCCATGGGAGAGTAGAGGATGCTCAAATCCTCTTAGGTGAGGAGGGAATTAAGAGGACACCGCACCTCCCTCTGATAAAAACCTCCGTGTAAATGTCTCCAGGACTCTGGACTTCATTTCTAGGAGAGCTCTTGGCTGAAGGTTACTCAACATGGGAGGATCCTCTTCTAAGTCATAAGAAACACCTCTGGACTGTATCCTTAGTCGTAGTGTAGTGTGAGAGGCTCAGTCAGGTCCGACTTTTTGTCACCCCGAGGACTGTAGCCGCACAGTCTCCTCTGTTCATGGAATTCTCCAGAAGCATACTGAAGTAGGTAGCTATTCCCTTCTCCATGGATCTTCCTGACCCAGTGATAGAATCCAGGTCTCCTGCAATGCAGGTGGATTCTTTACCATCTGAGCCACCAAGAACATCCCAAATTGTAAATTTTAAAAACCTGAAGGATTGAAAAGAGAAAAACTTAACCTGTACTGTAACACAGCCTTGCCTTTACTTAAGTTAGGGGGACGGAGAAAAATGGCCTGAATATGGGTCTCTAAACTACAATACCATCCTGCAACTGGATCTTTTCTGTCACAAGATGGGAAAACAGACTGAGGTTCCCTAAGTTGTAGTCTTCATGGTTCTTTATCAAAACCCTGCTTTATCTATCTGGCTCCTGTAATCGAAAGCCTGGGGAATCAGAAAGCACTCCTGACATTTTAGATGAACCCCTTTTAACCTTCCCCAATTTTCAAGGGTGAAACCCAGTCTCCCCTGCTTCCTCAGAGCCACTGAATATCCAAGATCCCTCTGACCAATCCCAGCTTCACCTCCTTATGTCCCATATACCCTTCATCATCCCATGAAAGAGACTAGTGGCCCCGGGGTAACCCACACTGGAACCTCCTATCACCCATGATCAGAGAGTGCCCTCTCTCAGAAAAGTGGCCATCAGTGAAGAGACAGTCAGAGTACATGTGCTGTTTTTTTTAACTGATTTAGCCCAAGGCAAACAGAGATTGGGCCAATTTTCTGAAGACACTATTAACATTATTGCAGGGTTTTTGGCTTTAACTCTGGCCTTTGATTTACCTTGGAAAGATGTCCAAATAGTCCTATCTATAATACTTCCTCTGGCCCTGAGGAAAAACAGAATTTGGGCGGCAGCCCAGGGGAACAGTGACCAGCTTGCCAGGGACGGACCGGAACATTTTGTTATGCATTGAGTCCCAGTTCTAAGTCAGGAGCCCCATTGGAATTCTAAATCCTGGGACAGAATAGAAGCCATGAAACACGTGACCCACTATGTATTACAAGGGATGAAAAAAATCTATCAAAATGCCAGTTAAGTATGAAAGGGTTAAAGGAGTGACCCAAGAAGAAAAAGAAAACCCAGTCCTCTTTAAGGGACAACTTGTGGAGTCTTTGGGGAAATTTACTAACCTTGGACCCTCCAATCTGGAAGGCGAGTCCCTGCTGTGACAACATTTGATCAGTCAGCCTCCCCCTGATGTAAGGCAGAGACTACAGAAGGTACAATTAATGATCCAACTCCTAGAGGTGGCCTTTGGGGTAGAAATTAATTGAGATCAAGATGAAGAGAGAGTCCAACAAGAGAAAAGACAGGCCAGGGCTCAAGCTAAACTGATGGGGGGGGGGGGTCTGGGGGCTCCCTCTGAGATGTCTATCTCCATCGAGGAGCTCTGGGTGGTCCCTGACGTGGTAGGTAAGAAGATGGACTTTTTGATGGATACAGGAGCCACTTACTCTGTCCTGATCTCTCACACTGGGCCCCTTTCCTCCAAAAGCTGCACAGGGACTTGTGTCGATGGAAAGCCTCCCACCTGTTACTTCACTGGCCTCTCCCTTGACAGCCTCAACAATGTTTTATCTCACGTGCCTTTCTGGTTGTCCCCAAGTGTCCTAACCCACTACTGGGAAGGGACCTTCTAGGCTCCCTTGGGACCATTAAACAATTAGGACAGCCGGAGCAGCCCCATATACTGACTCTGACCTACAGGAGACCAGCCAGAGAGCAAGGTCCTATTCCCAGCCATATTCTACAGGGAGTGAACCTGCCTTTTGGGAACAAGGAGTACCCAGAAAGGCCATCAATGCCCAACCTGTAAGAATTAGGCTTAGGCCAGAAGCCACTTACCCTAACAAGAGACAATATCCCACAAAATTAGAAGCAAAGAAGGGGTTAAAAGCCCTCAAAGATAAATTCTTAAATCACGGCCTCTTGTTGCCCTGCCAGTTTCCAAGCAACACTCCTATTATTCCAATGATTAAGTCTACTGGGGAATTTCAAGCGATACAAAACCTTAGAGCAGGAAATGAAGCTACGGTGCATATTCACCCCCTTGTGGTCAATCTTTATAAAATATCAGCCCAAATCCCTGAGGAGGCTAAAGGCTTTACCGTGCTCAACTACAAGGATCCCTTCTTTTGCATCCCAGAATATCCCTCCTCACAATATTTGTTTGCCTTTAAGCTGACCAACCACCACTCAGCTTACCTGGTCATTCCGTGGCAAAGAGTCTGCCTGCCAATGCAGGAGCTGTGGGTTTGATTCCTGGCTCAGGAAAATCCCCTGGAGAAGAAAATACTAGAACAACCCATTCTAGTATTCGTGCCTGGGAAATCCCATGGACAGAGAGGAGCCTGATGGGCTGCAGTCTATAGGCTCTCAAAAAGAATTGGACATGACTTAGCGACTAAACAACATATCACTCCTCACAATATTTGTTTGCCTTTAAATGGACTAACCACCACTCAAGCCAAATGCAACAATCCACCTGGACAGTATGGCGTCAGGGTATTCTGGTAAGCCCACACTTGTTCTCAGATCCTAGGAAAATAACTGTGGAAGATACACCTAAAAGAACAGGCTATTCAACAGGTATGTACATGATATACTAATGTGTACCTCACCATGGAGGTCTCAGATCAAAACACCATTAAGTCCTTAATCTCCTTGGGGCTACAGAGCCTTTCAAAGACACAACAAATCTCAAAGCAATGAGTTAATTATCTGGGATTTACCACAAACCCCCAAATAGAGAGTTTTCTCCATACAGAAAACAAGCTATATTTAGGCATAAGCACTGCAAAGATCTACCTGCAATTCAGGAGACACAGGTTCAATCCCTGGGTCAGGAAGATCCCCTGGAGAAGGAAATGGCAACCCACTCCAGCATTCTTGCCTGGGATATCCCATAGACAGAGGAGCCTGGTGGGCTACAGTCCATGGGGTCACAGAAGAGTCAGACACAGCTGGTGACTAAACAACAACAAAGATGAAGAACCATCTCTTTACCTTTCTGCTCATGGCAGGATTTCATAGAATCTGGATTCCAAGATTGGGAATAATGGCTAAACCTCTATATGAAGGCTCAGACACAGAACCATTACTTTAGAATGAAGAACAAGAAAAGACTTTTAATGATATCAACCAGGCCCTCACCAGATCCCCTGCTCTCAGTCATGCCAACCTGAAAACGCCATTCATCCTGAATGTGCCTGAAAAGCAAGGCACAGCTCTGGGGAGGTTCTCATACAGAAACTGGGCAAGTTCCTCAGTCTATCGGGTATTTTTCCAAACAACTGGATTTCATGACCCGAGGTTGGCCTGGCTGCCTCCTGGCAGTATCTGCCACTGCTTCACTAGAGGAAGAAACTAGCAAGTTTACCTTTGGACAGCCACTGGATGTCCAGACCTTCCATCAAGTATAGGGGATTCTGGGGATTGAAGGCCACCACTGGCTAACTGAAGGTGCCTCACTAATACCAGGCTGTGCTCCTTGACTCCTGAGAGCTCACCCACAAAACCTGCTGCATCCTCAACCCAGCCACACTTATGCCTGATGAGAGCTCCTGCCTCAGAACCCTTGACCAGCTTGATGCCTGCAGGTCTAATCTAACAGTTCAAGCCACAGAAAATCCTGAGGATGAATGGTTTACTGACAGCGGCAGCTTTAGGAAGCATGGAGTCAGGAGGGCAGGGGATGCTATTGTGAGCGCACTTACTGTCAGAGAAGCAAACACTTCAACAACAAACACCCAACACCTCAGTCCAGAAGGTTGAACTGATAGCTCTAACCTGAGCCCTAACCCTAGAGGAAGGATAAATTGTAAATATATGTACAGACTCAAATGATGCCTTCCTTGCTTTACATGCTAGTGGAGCTATTATGAAAAAAGAGAGCATTTAAGTACAAGAAATTCCTATAGAATGTATGAGGCTGAGATTTTAGATTTCATAGAAGTAGCTCAAAACCAAAATACATAGCAGTCATTCACTGTCACAGGCATCAAAAGGGCATTTCTCAAATTATCCCAGGAAATAACTGGACACACTGGAAAGCAAAGACAGCAGCCCTGGTGCCCATAAGAGAAATGGCACTGACCCCATCCCTTGCCCCTTCTACCAATATACTCTGATACTCAACTTCCAAAGAGACCTGGGCACGAGACCAAGGGGGAACTAAGGGTACAGATGAGTGCAATTGTGAGGCAGTTTGAACATTGTTTGACATTGCCCTTCTTTGGGACTGGAATGAAAATTGACTTTTCCCATCCTGCGGTCAATGCTGAGTTTTCCAAATTTGCTGGCATACTGAGTGCAGCACTTTAACAGCATGATCTTTTAGAATTTGAAACAGCTCAGCTGAATTCTATCACCTCCACTAGCTTTGTTCATAGTGATGCTTCCTAAGGCCCCCTTGACTTTACACTCCAGGATGTCTGGCTCTAGGTGAGTGATCACACCATCGTGGTTTCCAACTCATTAAGACCCTTTCTGTACAATTCTTCTGTGTATTCTTTCCACCTCTTCCTAATACTTTCTGCTTCCATTACCTTCGTACCGTTTCTGTCCTTTATTGTGCCCATCTTTGCATGAAATGTTCCCTTGGTATCTCCAATTTTCTTGAAGAGATCTCTAGTCTTTCCCATTCTGTTGTCTTCCTCTATTTCTTTGCATTGTCACTCTTAAGAAGGCTTTCTTATCTCTCCTTGCTATTCTGTGGAACTCTGCATTCAGATGGATATATCTTTCCCTTTCTCATTTGCCTTTTGTTTTTCTTTTTTTCTCAGCTATTTGTAAGGCGTCCTCAGACAACCATTTTGCCTTGTTGCGTTTCTTTATCATAGGGATGATTTTGGTCACTGCCTCTTGTACAATGTTACGAACTTCCGTCCATAGTTCTTCAGGCTCTGTGTCTATCAGGTCTAATGTCTTGAATCTATTTGTCACTCGCACTATATAATCATAAGCGATTTGATTTAGGTCATACCTAAGTGGCACAGTGGTTTTCCCTACTTTCTTCAATTCTGAGTGTTGCAATAAGGAGCTCATGATCTGAGGCCAAAGAAGGGGAATGCTAAAGAATATTCAAACTGCCACAAAACTGCACTCATTTCACATGATACTAAAGTAATGCTCAAAATCCTTCAAGCTAGGCTTCAACAGTATGTGAACAAAGAACTTCCAGATGTATAAGTGGATTCAGAAAAGACAGAAGAACCAGAGATCAAATAGCCAAAATCCGTTGGATCATAGAAAAAGCAAGAGAACTCCAGAAAAATATCTACTTCTGCTTCATTGACTACAGCCTTTGACTGTGTGGATCACAACAAACTGTAGAAAACTCTTAAAGAGATGGGAATACCAGACCACCTTACCTATCTCCTGAGAAACCGTCATGCAGATCAAGAAGCAATAATTAGAACCGGACATGGAACAAACTGGTTCAAAATTGGGAAAGGAGTACATCAAGGCTGTATATTGTCACCCTGCTTATTTAACTTATATGAAGAGTACGTGTGAAATGCTGGGCTGGGTGAAGAATAATCTGGAAATCAAGATTGCTGGGAGAAATATCAACAACTTCAGATATGCAGATGACATCATCCTAATGGCAGAAAGTGAAGAGGAACTAAAGAGCCTCTTGATGAAAGTGAAAGAGGAGAGTGAAAAAGTTTGCTTAAAGTTCAACATTCAGAAAACTAAGATCATGGCATCTGGTTCCCATCACTTCATGGCAAATAGATGGGGAAACAGTGGAAACAGTGTCAGACTTTATTTTCTTGGGCTCCAAAATCACTGCACATGGTGACTGCAGCCATGAAATTGAAAGACGCTTGCTCTTGGAAGAAAAGCAATGACCAACCTAGAAAGCATATTAAAAACCAGAGACATTTCTTTGCCGACAAAAGTCCATGTAGTCAAAGCTATGGTTTTCCAGTAGTCATGTATGGATGTAAGAGTTGGACTATAAAGAAAGCTGCGTGCCGAAGAATTGATGCTTTTGAACTGTGGTGCTGGAGAAGACACTTGAGAGTCCCTTGGACCACAAGGAGATCAAACCAGTCCATCCTAAAGGAAATCAATCCTGAATATTCATTGGAAGGACTGATGCTGAAGCTGCAATACTTTGGCCACCTGATGTGAAGAGCCAACTTATTTGAAAAGACCCTGATGCTGGGAAAGATTAAAAGCAGGAGGAGAAGAGGGCAACACAGGATGAGATGGTTGGATGGTGTCACCAATTCAATGGACATGAACTTGGGCAAATTCCGAGAGACAGTGAGGGACAGGGAGGCCTGGCTTGCTGCAGTCCATGGGGTCACAAAGAGTCGGACATGACTCCCTCCCTTCTCCCACGACTCCACAGGACACAGAGGACCCTGGACAGCTTGAAAAATCCAGGTGGATGAGTGAGCCTCTCCAAGACCTAAAGCTCCTGTTCAGAAAGAATAAAAAGGGACTTCCCTGGTGGTTCAGTGTTTAAGAATTTGCCATGCAAGGATGGGGACACACATTCAATCCCTGCTTGGGGAACTAAGATCCCACAAGCAGTGAAGTAGCTAAAACTCAAGAGCCCATGAGCTGCAATGAAAGATTCCGCATAACAGAAGATGCCACGTGCCACAACAAAGACCTGATGCAGCCAAATACACAAGTTAAATAAATGATTTAAAAAAAAAAAAAAAAAGGACAAAGAGACTTATTAGACCCAAGGCTAAGTACCCATAGGCACTATCTTCCTTTCTGCCTTCCCGTACTCCAGTCCACTTATAAAACCACTGGTTCTGGTAGATTTAGATAATTATTGTCCTCCATGTGCTCACTTTCGCTTTTGAAATTTATTACGAGTGCTGCTATAGCCCTGCACCTACACCCCAGACAGAACTCCTCTGCCCAGGAGGGGTGGTTTAATGTGACTCACCAAAAGCCTCAGGACCCCACACTTATCATGATTTGAACTCACTACAACACTTGTTTTAATGTTCCTGCTTCCTACTCATTATTCATGATTGAAGCTCTGATTGGTGCAACTACGAGGGTATTCATTACTTTAACTTTTCTATACTTTATCCCTTCCTCCAGAGTGGACAGAAAACTCCCTGGTTCCCGTTCCGCAAACTCTTGCTTCCTCCCCTCAGTTGACAGAAAGCTGGATGTGCTTACCCAGAGATGAGCAACCCCACTGTCCACCTAGTGAAGAGTTTTAGCCAAGTTCCTAGGAAACATGAAGTTCCAAAGACCCAAGGCTGGAGCAAGCAAGCCAAGGAACCTGTTAATTGTTTTTGCTCCCTTCCTGCTGCAGCAGGGTCCCAATAAGGCCTTGCCTGCATTTCCTGTCTAGCCTCTAGTCAATTTTAATTGATAGAGGAAGGCCAAGAACCCTGGTCAGAATCAGATTTATGGCACCCAATGTGGGCACTTGTCCTCTTCTTGGGAGAGGATCTGGAAATCTCGGAGACCACTGATCGCAGCTTCACCGTGGGTGACGAGCGGCCCCCA